>NC_137893.1:2046256-3419089 GCF_963455335.1 Martes martes | reverse complement strand
AAAAAACCATTATAATGCTTAAAATATTTCAAATGCTAGAAAACCAAATATATATTCAAATTTAAGTGTAGGGTGTAGTCCCCATGAAGAAATAGTGTGTTATTAAAATCTATACCCATGAAGAAAAATAATGAATTTGACCTTTTCAAATCAACACATGAACGGTCTTGATTCTCCCAACTATTTCACTTTGAAACAGACACTAGTATTAGCTCTTCTTCAAGATAACTTTCACATAAATATTTTTAAAACTACAATTTAAAACAAAGATGAACGAACACGACCCATTTCGGTAACCCGTGTCACGTGGGAACAAGACTTTGCCACAGTCAAGTCCTTGGATTCCCCATTACCTGGCCTGGCACAGGGTAAGTTTAAATCTGTTATTCTCAGCCAGCGCTGATCTTGTTGCCAGCAGGGCACGTGGCAGTGTCTGGAGATACTCTGTATTGTCAAGGCAGGACAGGAGGCCCCGGGGACGGGCACCAGCATCTGGCCTGCACAAGCCAGGGACAGCACAGCACATCCCACCATGCTCAGGACAGCCCCACAACAAAGAGCCACCCACACGACGTCCCAGTGGTGTTGAGGGCGGTTTCATCAACTCCTGCGGATAGAACAGATACTACAGGTTCCCCACAGGTGAGGTTTTAGAACATAAATGGATGAGAAAGAAAGGGGAGGGGGCAGTCGAGGAAGTGGGAGGGAGGGCGAAAATAAGGCAAGAAGAGGACACTCAGATGTTGAGAGAGCAGCCTAGTGACTCCCGTGGAGATGTGTTACAGGAAATGCAGCTGAAGATGTCAATTTAATGCTGATTTCAGTGTCCTGGCATTACGGCTCTCAGTAATCATCTCAAACAGAAGGTCTGCAAAATCATGGCCATTAAAAATCACTTAGGGGATGTTACAGGTGGAACTGTATCCCCCAAATTCATATATTCAGGTTCTAACCTCCAGGGTTAAGGGAGATGGAATTAGTTGAAATGAGGTCCTGCTGGATTCGCATGGGCCCTAATCCAGTGTGACCGGTGTGCTCGTACAAATAATGCCACATGCACACACGGGGACACCACACACACCAAGGGAACGCCACATGAAAATGGAAGCAGGGATCAGGGTGGCCAGCGAACCACCAGAAGCCAGGAGAGCAGCCTGGAACAGGTTCTCCCTCACACCCTCAGCAGGAACCAACCCTGCCAATACCTTGCTTTCTGGCTCCTGGCTTTCAGAACAGGGAGATGAGTTTCTATTGTTTAAGCCACACACAGTTTGCAGTACTTCGAACAGCAGCCCTACAGAACGAAGACAGGGTATGTTCTCTCGAGAAAGATCTCGAGGTCCGCTATGGGCTTCCGGGTCCAGGGGGCTCATTTCCGCCTCCTCTCTCCCCCAGTCGCCGCTTTAGCAGTGGACAAGCTGTGGACACACTCCCATCCCATGGCAGGGAGCACCAAAGGCATGAGAAGTCTAATCATGATTTGTTTATTGCGAAACTAATTTAGTTAATGCTCTGGTAATAAACTCATGATTATCCGTGCAAAACAGAGATATGAAATATCCTAGTTCAAATAATCATTTGGAGTTTATCAGGCTTTCTTGAAAGTATTTTCCACTTCAAGTAGACAAAGTATCATTTATAACTAAAAACAAAAAACAAACCAAAAAAATGAAAACAGAAAAAAAAAAAAAAAAAAAGGTCACTAGTAAATGATCTAGATTGAGAAGTGCTGCCAGAGCTTTCCAGAAACCTAGACTAGTCTCTCAACCTGGGGTCCATCAGCTCTGCGTGGATGAGTTCCAAGGCCCCAGGAACTCCCTAAGGTGTCCATAAATTTTGCATTCTTGAACAGATGCAAATTTTCTTGGGGGAAGGGTCAACATGCTTATCTCAGACTATCAAAGCATTCTATGGTCCCATCAACTAAACTAGAACCTAATCCTTTTCCTTCAGTAATGTCCTAAAGTTCATGTACCATACATGCTTATCCTGCTGAGCTAAGATTTTTGGATTGGCTTTTTAAACCAAGTAAACCATTTCTGTGCAACGGTCACCAAATTTGATAAATTTTATCACATTCTCACAGAAGACTGATATATATATGTATATAGATAGATAGATTTTTTTTGCTTTAATATTTGAAACACTGTATTAACTGAAAGTTCCCTGAAAGGTGTCTATTTTCTTTCACTGTATGATAATGGTACATTATCTCTAACTCTCTACACATCTGTAAATTACACATTGGGAAAAGAAGTAAACTTGAAATGCAAGTTATGTTTCAGAAATGCAGGATTTTATTTTAAATTCATCCAAATATGGTGTTTCTCCTCCTGTAATATGGACTTTAAAAAGACAAGTGTGTAAAATATTACTGTCAAAATAATTTCAGTACCGACTATAAAAGAATGGTATTTAGAAATTAAATATCCCAAAACAAAATACAAGGGAAACTTCTTCATAAGATACATGTGTATTTAGTAATGAGGTCTAGATGTTAATTGCCAACTATATTAGGAACAAGGGCACAAAGAAGTATCGGTGTTCAGCACCAACAAGGCAAAGTGAGCAGACATCCTGTTGCATTTGGCTGAGCGGCAAGCGCCTATTAGGAGCACAGGCAGGATCTGCCACTCCTCAGGGAAGCCCCCACATCTCCTTGAAGCCTGAACCCAGAAGAAAAAAGTCCTCTCACCACACGCAGATGAGAAGGGGAGGCCCCACCACCACAGCAGAGAGACGGAGAGAAAATGAATGAGAGAATTCTGTGTGCCCCAGCCAGCACAGCTCACTCAGAAAGCACTGCTGTAGAGAAAAAGCTCTGTAAGGAATTACAGAGAAAGTTATTAGGGTTCCAAGTTGAATAACACTCAATAAAGCTGATTAAATCCCAAATAGAGTTTTAACAAATAGAGAGGAGAAGCAGGAAAAAACAAAACGAAAAGGGAGATAAGGAGCAGAATAAAGCTCTAAGGGAAGGAGAGCCAGGAGGACAACCCATAGCCCATGCGTGGATTATCTGAACGTCGGCTACCCTGTATACCGAATCACTGAATGTTTCAGTGTGATGGCATGGCACTTTAGTCAATCATTACAAACATAACCACTTCTATTTATTCCCATTCTAGAGATGGGAATACTGAGGCAAAGAGAAGTTAAGTCGCATGATGGGTAGGTAGTTTAGCCTGATTCTAGCGTTTGGTTCTTAATCACTGTGCTATAATACAACAGATTTTTGTGTGTTGCTTAGGTACGGAAGAAACTATACTTTCTATAGGAAAATATGTGTTTTTTAGCTCCAAATACGATAATTAATTAAAGGTTCAATACCTACTATATGCAGAGCTCTCACAAGAGGGAAAAAAAAGTTATTAAATAGGGTTTTTGAACAAAACAATAATATATTTACGTACAAGTTCTTATTATCCAGGCCATTTTTAAATCATAATCTTTATTTGTGATCACTACACTCATCAGACATTTCCTTCCAAATCTGAGGAAGCTAAATAGTATGTAAGAAAGTATTTTGGGGACACCTGGTGACTCAGTCATTAAGCGTCTGCCTTCAGCTCCCATCAGGTCAGGATCCCAGGGTGCTGGGATCAACCTTAACCCTCACGGGGTCCTGCTGAGAGGGGAGGCTGCTTCTCCCTCCCCCATCAAACCCTCCCCCCTGCTTGTGTGTGCGTGCACTCTCTGTGTCAAATAAATAAAATCTTTAAAAAATAGTATTTTTATTAAAAAAAAAAGGTATTTTTATTGCATCTTTCTTCATGCAAGAGTCTTCCTACAAACTCTGCCACACTGGCCTGCTGGCCTCTCCTCCCTCCCCTACCAGTCTTGCTCTTTGAGGTGGTGAGCACATTCCCATCTGGGCAACTCCCTTTGACTTTTCTGTTCTCTCTTCCTTCCTCCTCCTCTACATTTAACAGGACTTCTTCCTCCCCGTTCCTCAGGTCTCAGCTCACATGGTCCTCTACAGAAAAGTCTCCCCTGACCCCCTGCTGAAGCCGGCCCCACCACACCCACTGCCATTCTCAATCCCACTGCTGGGGATCCACGACTTGGAAATTGTCTGAATCATTGCTGTGATTATGTGTTCCCTGTCAACCCCAACTACAAAGTAAGCTGCAGGAGAACAGGCATTTTATGGGATTGCTCTTCTGTACAACACCTGGAACAGTGTATGGTGCTCAAATATTTGTCGGGTGAGCGCCCTTCTCCATGGTGCAGCTGAGACACCTTACAAACTGATGACGCTGCTCTTCAACAGAACACCAGTAAGACTAAGCCCCACCCCTACCTTTAAGAGGTGAATCGGTTTTGTTTCACATTTAGAAACTGGAGTCTGTGATTTTTCAAATGGAATACAAGACCCTCACGGGGGACGCAAGAAGTTATTGGGGGGGGCGGTATATGAAAATCAAAGGATAAAGATGAGGGATTCTTAGAATGTCAGCATCTAGACGGGGTTGGGAGTTGGACAAGAATCAAACTACGGATGCAGAACCCAAGCACACTTTTACCCTCTCTCTGACATCAGGGGTGCCTGGGACCCTCATCACGAAAATGCCAGCCACAGAAAAGACTGGAATATAGAGGAGACCATTGTTCCTCTGCGCCTCGGGTAAACAGTACCATTACTACCCAGTCCTCATTTCTCAGCTGAAACCACAGTTAAGTACTAATTCGGGCAAAGTCTCTTCCTAAGTTGCGCAAGTTTATCTTCAATTCAACCCAAGATCTGGGAGATATTCTACATGTGCCGGCCATTTTACAAGTGAATACTTTACAGATTCAGTGCAAATTCATTATTACAGGAAATGCACAGCTCCCTGCCAAGAGTCAGATGCATCAGTCCAAACATGAAGTACAGGATATACATACAATTTTTGACCAAAAGAAACTATGTCTTACTATGGTGGGTATAATAAATATATACATATACACATAAACATAAAGATGGGTATGTGCATGTTTATCAGACAGACAAAAAATGATTTCACATCTTGTTTCTGCCACAAACAGGTAGAATAATTTGGCAAGTTAGGTAGCCTTTCTAATGCGTTTTCTGATCTATAAAGTAATTATACAGCCATCTCATGGCTTTGGTAAGAATTAAAAATAACATATGTAAAGGTTGTAAAATTTGTTTCAAAAAAAACGATAGCTATACTGATGACGACACAAATGGAGACACACATGCACGTGGATGCACAAATGTACTCCCCTCCCTCGACCACACAGCTCCACGCTTGCACTCTCTCCTGCAAACGCTGAGTATTCAAATAGAAGGGACTATTTTTTGTGATTTTGTAAAAGAAACTTAAAATTAAAAATCTCTTAGCCATAAAACACTTCCCCAAAAATACTTGAAAGAAAATCCTCAACTCAAATCCCTGTCCTTCAAAGAATTTACAGTCAAGACTTACAGAGTGGATGTTCAAGCAAAGGTTTCCTGAGAAGCCCAAGACTGTCTTCCAAAGCCGAGAGCCAAGAGACATGGGAACGGATGCCTGCTCCCTGCTGCACAAAGGATGGGCAGCTCAGCCACGGGGCAGCCTCAGCTCTCAGGTCCTGCTTTTCTGTTCAGCCCTCGTAGATTCAAGAGTGAGAACATGACTGACAAGATCCCTCAGACACTCCTGATTACACAATGAAAGGTTTAGACTAGAAATGTCTTCCTGATAAAACACAGGTTACACAGAAATAAATTTATTTTAACAATCTTTTCTCAGACTAAGTCAGACTTAGTTGTTGGACATCTCACCAATGGCTGCCTGCCTTGGAATATTCCAGGCCCGTACGAGCTAGCTGTGTGCACTGCCGTCAGGTTATCACCTCATGAGGTAAGCCACTGCCCCAAGAAGAATTCTACCCTGCACTCTCCTTGTACACTGCATAATTCCAATTTGTGAAGTCATTATTTCTAACGATTTATTTAACAAACGCCAAGATTAAGTTCCATACAAACCGTCCCTCATCTTCTGATATATCCGTACAGTTGGCTATTAATTAACTGGCTGACTTTAGGTGTGCTGACTGGCTGACTATTAGGTGTGCTTCTCTCACACCTAATAGGTCTTACTTTAATCTAAACATTTTATCTTCCATTTACCAAACAGAAATGCAATAGATAAATCAGGGTTTCTTCATGGGAAAGAAAAACTAACTATTCCTCCTCAACATTCTTAACTAAAGAGAACAAGCAAAGGACTAGAATGGAGCTTATACTAAAAATTTTCTTCAAAGTACGCAAAAAATTATGACATCATCATAGTGCTCCACAACAGGAGAGTTTATCCTGTGATCTACATACATTGAAAAGTTAGGGATTTCCTTTAAGAAGAAAAATGGATAACATTACAGGGGACGTAGCAAAAGTATGTATTAAATACATGTACGATTACAGACAAAATTATCCCGTGACAAGAATTATTTTATTGAATCAATTCTATTTCTAAGTTTTAAAAAGCAATATATCTAAAGATTCTGAGAATATTTTATCAATGTATAACTTCACTTCTCAACAAGACACCCCAAGTTAGGACTGTTAAGAATCGACATGGGATACAAAACCAAGGTCTCAGGAACAGAAGCAATCCGGAAGTCACCAGTGCCTCATTTTATAAACGACGTGGCCAAGGCCAAGCTGAGTGGCCAAGCAAGCGTGCGAGAAACATGAACCCCAGACAGCCCACATCATACGGTAATATCACTTCACCTAAAGAATTCTGAATGTTTGGATTTTTTCATTTAAAAAAAAAAAAAAAAAAAGGCATTCCTCCTGGCCCTTTTCCAAGTCTCTGGGCAGCTTTCAAACAGCATGCTGAGCTCCCAGCCATTGCTGGTGACACCGACATTTCCCGTGTCTGACGCTGCGACATACTCCCAGGTTCTTACTAACTTCTTAGTTCAAAAGACTGCAAAGGAAATACTTTTAACAAGGCCAAGGACATCTTTAAAAATAACAGACTGTTCACATCCCTCCAATAATACAGAGATACTCAGTGGGAAAAAAGTGATAGTGATTCTCACTGAAATACATTCAAGTCTCACAAAATAAGCACCAAAGATTCAACTCTACTTTTTACAGATTTTTTTTTTTTTTGAGCAGTTTTAGGTTTCGCAGTAAAACTGAGAGGAAGGTTCAAAGAATTCCCATACACCCAGCCCAGCCCACCCCATTCCACACATGCATAGCCTCCCCCACTATCAACGTCCCCCACCAGAGTGGTACCTAAGAGACAATCAAGGAGCTTACGCTGACTTAGGCTTCCCGCTCTGAGAGCCCACGGCTGACACTAGGGTTCACAGGTACATCCCGTGGGTTTGGACAAATGTACAATGACACGCATCCACCATGATGGGATCATACCAGTGCTTTCATGACCTAAAAATCCTCTGTGCTCTACCTGTGTATCCCTCCCCACACGGCCAACCCCTCATCCTTTTGCTGACTCCATAGTTTTGCCTTTTCCAGAATGTCATAGAGTTAGAATCATATCGTACATAATCCTTACAGACTGTTTTCTCTCACTTAGTAATAACATGAATTTAAAGTTCTTCTCTGTCCATCATGGACTGAAACTCTTCTGAGCACTGAATAACAGTCCACTGCCTCGGTGTGCCATAGTTTATGTACCCACTCACCTACTGGAAGACAATTTGATTGCTTCCAGGGTTTGGAAATTATAAATAATTATTATCTAAATAAATTATTAATGATTTATTTATAGATTATTAATTTATCGTAATTGGTATATCAATTTATTATGAATAAATTATAATAAATCAAATAAATTATAAATAATTGCTAACATATAAATTATAAACAAACCTGCTATAAACATCCATTTTTCTATGGACAGAACTTCAACTCATTTGGGTAAATACCAAGGACTGTGACTGCTAGACTGTACGGTAAGCACATTCGGTGTTGTGAGAAGCTACTCGGCGGTCTCCCAAAGTGGCTGTACCATTCTGGGCTCCCATAAGCACTGAGTGAGCACATCCTCGCCAGCCTACGGGGTTCTCACTGTTCTGGACTTTGGTCATCTTCACGGGTGTGGTGCTACTTCACTGTTGGTTCAGCCTGCGTTTCCATGACGACACATGCTGCGAAGCATCTTTGCCCGCCACAAGTCTTCTCTGGTGAGGAGTCTGTTAAGATCTTAGGCCCAGTTTTTAAACAGGTTGTTTGTTTTCTTTTGTTGAGCTTTAAGAGCCTTCTGTGTTTTTTTTTTTTTAAAGATTTTATTTATTTATTTGACAGACAGAGATCACAAGTAGGCAGGGAGGCAGGCAGAGAGAGAGGAGGAAGCAGGCTCTCCACAGAGCAGAGAGCCCGATGCGGGGCTCGATCCCAGGACCCTGGGATCATGACCTGAGCCGAAGGCAGAGGCTTTAACCCACTGAGCCACCCAGGCGCCCCCCTTCTGTGTATTTTAGATAACACGGTAACACTGCACCAGGTGTGTCTTTTGCAAATATTCCAACCAGTCCATAGTTTTGTCTTCTCATTCTCTTGTCTTTCACAGAAAGTTTTTAACTTAATTAAAGCCACCTAACCAATTTTTTTTGTTTTTTTAAATATTTTATTTATTTATTTGACAGAGATCACAAGTAGGCAGAGAGAGAGAGAGGAAGGGAAGCAGGCTCCCTGCTGAGCAGAGAGCCCGATGCGGGGCTCGATCCCAGGACCCTGGGATCATGACCCGAGCCGAAGGCAGAGGCTTTAACACACTGAGCCACCCAGGCACCCCTAACCAATTTTTCTTTTATGGATTGATTTTTCTTTCAGGCTTTGGAGTGGTAACTAAAAAGCCACTGCTCAAAAACAAAGTCATGTAGCCTTTCTATTGTGTTATCTTCTGGTTTTCCATTCCACATTTAGGTCTAGGATCCATTCTGAGGTAATTTGCTGGTGAGGGCTTAATATTTCTTTTCGGTTGCTGTCTTGTTCTTGTACGTGTGGACATCCAGCCGTCTTGACATCGTTTGTTGAAGAGACCACACTTGCTTTAGCGTACTGCCTTTGCTCCTTCGTCAAACGTGAGCTGATGACATTTATGGAGGTCTTCTTCCAGGCTTTGTATGCTGTTCCACTGATCTGTTTTCCTGTTTTATCACCAACACTTCCTAGTCTTATTACTATAGTTTTATAGTAAGTCAAGATGTTGGGTAGAATCAATCCTCCAACTTCGTACTCCTTCCAGACTGTGTTGGCTACTCTGGGTCTTTGCCTCTCCATATAAACTTTGAAGTCAGTTTGTCGATATCCGCAGAACAACTTGCTGGGATTTTGACTGGGATTGCATTTAACAAATCAAGTTGGAAAGAACTGACGTCTTGACAAGAGTGAGTCTGTTCTTCCTACGTATGGACATGGACTATCTTTCCATTTATTTAGATCTTCGGTTTCAGTGATTAGAATTTTGTAGTTTTCCTCAGATTTTGTATATATTTTCTTACATTTTGTTCTAAGCATTTCATTTTGGGGGGTGCTGATGTAAATGGTATCAGATTTTTAATTTAAAATGCCCTTGTTCAGGGTGCCTGGGTGGCTTAGTGGGTTAAGCCTCTGCCTTCAGCTCAGGTCATGATCTCAGGGTCCTGGGATCAAGCCCTGCATGGGGCTCTCTGCTCAGCAGGGAGCCTGCTTCCCCCTCTCTCTCTGCCTGCCTCTCTGCCTGCTTGTGATCCCTGTCTGTCAAATAAATAAATAAATAAAATCTTTAAATAGTAATAAAGTCCCCTAGTTCATTGCTGGTACACAGGACAGCAACTGATTTTCACATATTACCTTTATATCCTGCATCCTTGCTACTATAGCTTATTCATTCCAGGAGTAGTTTCACTGATTCTTTCAAGTTTTCTACATAGACACTCATGACATCTGTGATAGAAGAACTTTACTTTTTCCCTCCCAATCTGTGTACCTTTATTTCTCTTTCTTGTCTTACTGCATTAGCTAGAACTTCTAGGACAATGATAAAAAGGAGTAGTGAGCGGAAACATCCTTATCTTGTATCTGATCTTAGTGAGAAAACATCAACTTTCTCATCGTTACGTATGATGTTAGTTGTAGGGTTTTTATAGTGACATTAGGAAAAATGGCAGGGCAGGCAGTTCAAAGGGCCTGTCCCTTCAGAGAAATTCCAAAAAATGATCAAAAACTGTCCAAATCAATTTTGTCAGAACTCTGAAAAACAGTCAAATGTTTACAGCAATGAGAAATAGTGAGTCCAGAAAAATTCAACTTCAAAAGAGAAGAAGAGCTTTGCATATTCTTACTTGCTTTTGCCCTGGTACCTCCCTTGCTCAGCCGTGGTCTTAAGGAGGGCAGCGCATTCCCGGAGTTGAACTCAGGTCCCTCGTCCCAGAGAAGGCAAAGCAGACCTAACTGTCGACGAATTTTGGTGGTCTGTTTTGACCTATCTGGGGGCTACCCAAGAGGACTCACCTGAGGTATGTGACTTCGTTTCACCTAAGTCAGAATCCTCTCAGGCAGGGAGGATGGCAAAATACCACAGCTGAAACAAACAACAGACGCACAGAAAGCCTCGGAGGAAAAGCTCCGAAGAGAGATTCGTTGGGGAAGCAGAACACTGGAAGTTTCCACTTACCCCAGGGAACTGGCCACACATGTCCAGGACAGGACACATGCTCAGAAGAGAGCTGAGAGGACTCTGAAATGTCAAATCTGACCGCTGACTGGTGCTCAGGCTTGATGCAAACAGAAAGCAGAGGCCAAGGCAAAGTTGTAAAACACAAGGTTAAGCACCAGAAAGTGCCCCAGCCCAGAGCCAGTACACAAAGACAGGGGGAGCCCCCCCCACCCCGGGTGGCTCAATGGGTGACCCAGAGATGCTGGGGGCTCAACCAAAAAAAGGAAAAACGCGAAAAAAGCGTCTGCCTTTGGCTCAGGTCGTGATCCCAGGGTCCTGGGATCCAGTCAGGCATCTGGGCTCCTTGCTCAGCAGGGAGCCTGCTTTTGTTTCTGCTTCTGCCTGCTGCTACCCCTGCTTGTGTTCTCTCTGTGACAAATAAATAAAATCTTTAAAAAAAAAAAAAAAAGGGAGAGTTTTTCTTTCTCCTTTCTTTTTGGTTCTAGACATCCACTGAGATCTCTATCAACACACTAGCTGACCACATTTCAAGGAAAGGAGACTTCAGGGACTACACATGATAAATAATAGTTTAGAAAAATAGTTTTCCCTAAAGCAATAAAAATTTTTATGTTCATGCAAAAAATTTGCACATCAATGTTGAGAGTAGCTGTATTCAAAATTACCAAAAACTGGAAACCACCCACATGTCTTTCCTTCAGTGGGTGAGCGGTTAAACAAACTGTGGTACACCCATACACAGAATTCTACTCAGCAATAAAAACAGTAAAACAAAACCAAAAACAACGATGACAACAGCAAAAACCCCAAAAACCTACTGATTACACACAACAACTTGGGATGCCTCTCTAGGCTTTATGCTGAGTGAGTGGTATAGAATCCCATATCCATGACATTCTGGAAAAGACAACCCTTAAGTGATGGCAAACAGACAAGGGTCGCCCTGGGCTAAGAATGGGAGAAAGGTTCCACTCTAAAGTGGCAGCACAAGGGGTTTCTTTGCAACCCTAGAACTGCGCATCATGACTGTAATGGTGGTTCCATGAGTCTGTTTATGTTAAATTCATGGTACACAGGCACACACAAAAACTCAGAGTGCAGTCTCAATCCTCCTCCTAACTCGCATTTAATAAGCAGGAAGAAAAATTACTATATGATAAATACGCTGGTCTCTTGAGGTATTCTGAGGTGGGTCAAGAATTACTCCCTGGATATTAGATAGGTCTACCTAAGCTATCGTTACCAACTCTTCATATCTTTCAGTTCTCAACTTTCTTCTTTTTAAAGATTTACTTAGTTTGAGAGAGAGAGAGAGAGCACACATGTGCAAGCTGGGGGTGGGAGCAGAGGGAAAGTATCTCAGGCAGACTCCTGGCTGAGCTTGGAGTCCGAAAGGGGGCTTGATCCCAGAATCCTGAGATCAGGACCTGAACCAAATCAACACTCAGACGCTAAACCTACTAAGCCACCCAGGGGCCACTAGTTTTTATCTTCTGATTACCAGGCTGTCCTATCACCTGGTCTAAACAAGAGCACTTGAGTAACTAGAGAATGGTCTATTGCAATGCAAATTACTCAGTTAGCATTAAAGGAAGGCATTGGGAGTCCTCTACAACCCAACAGGATTAAGATGAAGCAGATACCTGGTAGCTCCATCAAGTCATTGCCACGCCTATGTGACAGCCAGGTGTACACAATAGCTTGAGTTAATCTAAATACAAATAAACATAATGACCAATAAAGGGACAAGACTAGTAAAATAGAAATAATAAACTAAATTTATTTCATAAAGAAAGAATGCAGGGCTCCTGGGTGGCTCAGTTAGTTAAGCAGCTGCCTTTGGCTCAGGTCATGATCCCAGGATCCTGGGACTGAGCCCTACATAGGGCTCCCTGCTTAGCTGGGGGTATGCTTCTCCCTCTGCCTCTGCCACTGCCCCCTGCCCTCTCCCTCTCACCTTCAAATAAATTTTAAAAATCTTTATAAAAAAGAAAAGAAAGAATGTATCACATTTTACGGAAAGTTCTAAAAAGTTACCTATGAAATGAGTAAACTATAAATCAAATTCATTTTCCTAACCATTTCTATGATAAAAATAGATTCATGTTTTCCTGGAAATATTCCACAAAGAAAAAAAAATGTAAAGCCACATAATTTAAAGTGATTATGACTTTGTCATAAAATAATAACTATAATAAAGTCACACAGATGTGCTAAGTAAACACTGACATTATTTTTAAGAGTTTACATCTTAAAAAGGCAAGTTTAACAGATCCATGAACTAAGAAATATCACACACACACACTATCGAACAACTTCCCCAGTCCTTTCTGGTTGCACAGATCCTCTTGATATTTTGCAGATGTTTTACAAATAAATGTGTGCTAATGTGAACTAAAGGTAGCAAAGAGAAAGGTAAAAAGTAGTGTTAACTCGAAACAAAGCAGCACTTCTGTCAATGAAAGGGTCCTTTGCTGAAGTCACACGAGAGCACAGAGCAAGCAGCAAATACTAGAGAGCCTCCGTGTGTCCCGCACTCCGCCAGGCACTGCAAACACGGTTAAAGATACTGCCTCGGCTCTCAACGTGCCATCTTCCAGATTGTTTTTTAAAGTTCAAAAATACAAGACAGAAACCATTAAATGCTAGACTCCATATTAGCAAGTAAAAGTACAAAAGCAATTCAGTGCTAATGATGAAGTTTTGGAATATAAGTGAGGTTCGGTGGGGTGAGGTCTGGAGCTGATGACCAAGAAAGAATTCTTGAGACGTCTTTGGCGCAAAATGGTGGTTTATTAAAGCACGGAGACAGGACCCGTGGGCAGGAAGAGCTGCTGCTGTCCCGGGGCTGTGAGGAGTGGTCCACTATATGCCTGCACGTTGGGAGGGGGTTAGGGACGGTGTAAGTCTCTAAGGAATTTTGGAAGCAAGGTTTCCAGGACCTTGAGGGGCTAGCTATTGGTGGGAAAAGGGTTATTCGTTAGCGGTAATAAAACTTTTGTTGTGAGACCCTTTTTTTCTTTTTTTTAAGATTTTATTTTATTTTATTTGACAGACAGAGAACACAAGTGGGCAGAGAGAGAGGGGGAAGCAGGCTCTCCACTGAGCAGAGAGCCCGATGTGGGGCTCCATCCCAGGACCTGGGATCACGACCTGAGCCGAAGGCAGAGGCTTTAACCCACTGAGCCACCCACGTGCCCCAAGACCCTTTAGATATGTATCAGTGGGCCATATGCTTGGGAATGATTGTCAACACTATCTTGGAGGGTTTAGAGAGAAGTTTCCAAAGGAACTGTTAAGGTAGACTTACAGGATCCCGGTTGGGGGTGGGGGTAGGGGTAGGTCAGGTTAGGATTGCCCTTTGCCCTTAGCAAAACCTTAAGGTTGAGGCCCTAGAGGAATGTCACTCTGCCTGTTTCAAGGGCTTCTCAGTGGGTAAGGAAATTTAATAATTTTTCCTCTGCCTCTGTTTCCCACATCCACTAACAAATCATAATAGTTACTTTGTACAGCACTCAGGAGGTGCCAGGTTCTAAATGCCATTCCATACGTTAACCCCCACATCTACTCCTCCTCTTCCCCGTTGTCCTCCCTCCTCTCTTGCCTCTCCTGTTCTCTTCCTCTTCATTCTCCTTCATTTTACAAATAAGACAACGGAGGACCAGACAGATTAAAAAATCTGTCCCAAGTCAGACAATTAGTGAACAGCAAAGGCAGAACGAAAACCCAGTGAGTTTGGCTTGGAGTAAAACAACAGTATAGGCTTTGTTGTTGTGGTTGTTGTTCCCCACTCAGGATTTCCAAATCTAGTGAGGGAGTCACGGACACCTGCGTGAAGTATGCTGACACAGAAGTCACACAGGGCTTTCAGGGAGAGGTGGTGTCTGACCTGGGTGCTGAAGGACCGGCGGGAAGAGCCAGAGGGAGAGGAAAGGTCTTCTGGCCAAGGAAACAGCACGGTCCAAGTCTGGACTGAGTGCCAGGCATACTGCAAGTTAACTCAATCACACCTGTAAAACACACTATCTTTAGCGGGCAAAATACCTCAAAATGAGCAAGTGAAAATCCCATTCCCATCCCCATACACTGCTGGTGGGAATGTACATCAGTACCATCATGCTGGAAAAGAGAAGGTGAACAGGTGCACACCCTGTGATCGATAATTCCACTGACCATCAAAACACACATGGTGCTAGAATATGCAAGGAAGCACTACTTCCGAGAGCCAGAACGGAAAACAGCAAAATGCCCTATAACAGCAGCATCAAAAATAAGTTGACCACACACTGGAGCACGACTGGACAATGAGAACAAACAAGTTACAAGTTACAAAATGGGCAAAGAGCACAAACACGACGTTGGACGAAGAAAAAGAGACCAAAGACCAAGTCCTGAGAGATTCCACCCACAAAAAAGCTTCTTTTTTCTTAACTGCCATCTGTAAGAAGCCAGAAAAGTGGTCAGTCGTCCTTAGGGGTAGTAACTGGCAGGTGGCACAAGAGGAGCTTTGGTATTATTATTATCCCCATTTTCAGTCAAAGATCCAGAGGTTATGTTACTTACAATCAGTACGTGGTAGAAATGGCATTCGAAACCAGGTTTACAAAATTTAAAAAAATATACAGCCATGGGTGAAAAGCTTTTTTTTCCCATTCATTGCTTCTGTGAAACCATTCCCAATCTCTCCCTATACTCTCAACAGCTTCCGTTTAACTAGATTGTCTTAAAATTTTTTTAAAGATTTTATTTATTTATTTGACAGACAGAGATCACAAGCAGGCAGAGAGGCAGGCAGAGAGAGGGGGAAGCAGGCTCCCTGCTGAGCAGAGAGCCCAATGCGGGGCTCGATCCCAGGACCCCGGGATTATGACCTGAGCTGAAGCCATTTAACCCACTGAGCCACCCAGGCGCGCCTAGATTGTCTTAAAATTACTTTAAAATACTTTTTCCTCATCATCATTTATTGAGGGCCTATTAAGTGCCAGGCATTTTATTAGCCTTTTCTCAGTAAGGACATAAGGGGTTCAAGAGGTAAAATAATCCAGGATCATAAAGCTAAAAAGTACTAAAACTCGGATCCAAACCCGAGACTTTCCGAATCCAAACCCAAAGCTCTACATGCCATATTAAGTTCCCATCTTTCACTTTATCTTAGTGCCAGTGATCTATTTATCTGTTTTGACCTCAAGACTCTGGTTTCTTTGAAAGTCATGATTCTCTAACTTCCTCACCTTTGTATCATCCACTCTAAATAAAGGGCCTAGCACACAAAAGGCGCTCAATGAAGGTTTTTTTTTTTTTTTTTTAAAAGATTTTATTTATTTATTTGACAGAGAGAGATCACAGTAGACAGAGAGGCAGGCAGAAAGAGAGGGAGAGAGGGAAGCAGGCTCCCCGCTGAGCAGAGAGCCCGACACGGGACTCGATCCCAGGACCCTGAGATCATGACCTGAGCCGAAGGCAGCGGCTTAACCCACTGAGCCACCCAGGCGCCCCTCAATGAAGGTTTTTAAAAGAACTAAATGAGTAATGGGTATAATTTCCTCCAAAGATAAAAAATAAAGGATCTATTATACTATGTAGGTGCTTATTAGATCGCTCAACAAATATTCACCAAATGCCTCCTGTGCCCTCAGAAACCCTGACATTTTCTAGGGAAAGAACTAAAAACACACGATTCTCTTACCAACTTTCTAGGGCTATGCTTCTCCAGCAGAGTAGCTGTTAGCGACATGTGGCTCCTGAGCACTTGGAAAGCTGCTGCTCCAAAATGGGATATGCTGTCAGTGTAAAACACACAGTGGCTTTCAAGGACAACAGCACAAATCAAAGAATGTCAAAGATCTCCTTAAATGCTCTTTCTACTGATCACATGTTAAAATTCTCCTGTTTTGAATATATTGAGTTAGATTAATCATATCATTGAAATTAATTGCAGCTATTTACTTTTTTAGTAAAATTGAACTTACATATGAGATTCACATTCTATTTCCAATGGATAACACTGCCCTGAGGACCACCTTTTTTTCCTGTTTATTCAAAATCTTTCCCTTAACTCTGACTATTAAAATACACAGGGAGACTACCTGACAGCCCACACACCTGCCATCCATGGTCCTGTACAGATCAGTGAATTTTTTTTTTTCTTTTCTTGCAAGAGTGTTACTAGACTGTGTTAATAATCAAAGGACATGCCCCAATTTTGCAAAACATAAATTTATTGACTTTACTATTTGTAAGTGACTAAACATCATGTGTAAAACAAATAACACTCTTGACTTATATAAAGTGAGGTATATCGATAATGATATTTCTTCAATATTTTTAGTATCAGTACATTATCTCCTGTGACTACTCTGAAAGCCTTGAGGGAGGAAGGCCTGTTATTCTTATCCTCTTTTCTGATAAAAAACCTGAGACAAAGCATAAGTGATTTGCCCAGGAATACAAGGCTTGTCACTGGCCGAGTGCGGACTCCAGCCAGGCCTTCACACCCAGCTTAGTGCTTCCGAGTAAGTGGTTACTCTGCGTTCGTTCCCTGGAGCGGCTACAACAACCCGCCACAAACAACAGAACTTCATTCTCTCACAGAGGCCAGAACTCAGAACCAAGCGGGGCCACTCGCACCGAGGGCCCTCCGGGAGAATGCTTCTAGCTGCCGGCCTCTCCGGACCTAGCACCTCCTCACTTTCCGCTCCGCCCCTCCGGACACGCTCTCCCCGTCCCAGCGCCAACACCTCCTCTCTGGGCAGTGTCATCCCCCCTCTGCCCGGCTCCTTCAGAGACCCTGGCTGGATTGAGTGCCCTCCAGGTAAGCCAGGAGGAACTCATCTCAAGACCCCTAACTTGATTACATCTGCAAAGACTCTCTTTCTGAATTAAGGTCACAGCCACAGGTTCTGGGTTCAGGACATGGGCACACTGAGGGTGGGGGACAGAAATGTCATTCAACTCGCTATACCTGCCTTTAGCTCCTAGGGCCTCTGGTCCAAACAGCAGCTCGGCTCTATCTTCCAGTTCATAAGTCCTGGCTTTTGTTCCCGGGAATGGTAAACACAAAAACACTCTGATGACTGATTAGGGGAAAAGTAAGAATTTGGAGTCAGGCAGACCTGCACCCAAAAAGTTGCCTCAACATTTGGTAACTGTGAATTTGGATAAACTATTTAATCTCCCTGGGTCTGAGTTCTATCTTGCTTGATAAAATAACACCTACCAGATGGCGTTTTATGATCATTAAATTAAAAAATTTAAAAATTAAAAAAAGAAAAAGGAGACCATCAGCATTATGCAGTGCCACCTTGCCTCCCCTGTCCCAACTTCCTCCTCAGATTTATGCTTTCAGTCAATTGATATCTGGGCTCACATCACAGAGTAAATGATATTTAGAAAGCCCAACACACACCTATTATGTACAGCCTTAAGCAAATTTATGGTGTAAAAATCTGAACTTACTAAAAAAATGAGTTATCGTATGCTTTATAAAAGGTTCCTTTGCTTTACAAAAGAATTCAACATTTAGGTTTACCTTCAACACCCAATCAAACCTGCAAACCTCTGTTACAGACTGGCTTGCTGCGCAAAGAGCTTATGTGCAATAAATATTTTTTTTTAAAAGAATACACCTGCAGGGTCCCTGGGTGGCTCAGTCGGTTAAGCGTCCAACTCTTGCTTTCCCCTCAGGTCATGACCTTGGGGTTGTGAGACTGAGCCCCACGGGGGTCCATGCTGGGTGCGGAACCTGCTTAAGATTATCTCTCTCCCTCTCCCGCTGCACCCTCTCCCAGGTTCTCGAATTCTCTCTTCAAAAAAAAAAAAAAAATACACCTGCACGAAAGGAGGCAAATTTATGGTTTTTTACCAATCAAGCTCTTTCTCCTACTATAATTGGTGCCACAAGTAAGAAAGAATACACCCTGACTTGCCAAGCTGGAATCACAAAGTTACAATATGGACGAAAGCAGTTTTCTTCAAAGAGAGCTGAACCAGACACAGCTTACTTGTGGGTGATCTTTATTTGCTGATGTTCATGAGGTTTTTTTTTTTTTTATTAAAGATTTTTATTTGTTTATTTGACAGAGGGAGATCACAAGTAGGCAGAGAGAGAAAGGAGGAAGCAGGCTCCCCACCAAGCAGAGAGCCCGATGCTGTACTCGATCCCAGGACCCCGAGATCATGCCGAGCCGAAGGCAGCGGCTTAACCCACTGAGCCACCCGGGCGCCCCTGTTCATGAGTTTTTGAAGATACTGATGGTCTTAAGATATTTTTGACCCACATCTCCTGAGAATATTAAAGTTAAATAGAGTGGAGAAAAGTGCCATCAGGAGAATATTTTTAAAGGCACTTTGGCTCAAGAAATAACAGTGACAGTGACTCAAGACTGCATTCTACATGCTGAGAACACCAGAACGGAAGAGGAGGTAACTTACAAGTCCAAGGTGACTATGTCCTATCGCAGTCCCTGTCAACTAATAAACTCTCCTTTCTGAACACCTTATACTTAGTTATAATTTTTTAAGTCAGAATCTTTTTATAACTGTATAAATATCATGCTTAAAAAATGAACATGGGGATAACAAGGACTATTAATCTGATCTGACATCTAAAACATGCAAATATATGACTACACTCTTCCTAAGGCTTAAATGTAGTTGTACCCACTAGAGAAACAATCAAGATAAATGGGAAAGCTGCTGGTAAAAATCAATGTAAGTTACCATCCTCTTTCAAAAATACAAACATGAAATTACAATTCCCATTATTTTGCTAATTTACTATCAACAAAATAGCATATCTTATCTAAGAAGAGTGATGTTTTCAGAATCAAAATCAGTCTTTTCAAGTACTACTTAATTTTAAAATAGGAATAACCTACTTTTCTTTAATAAAAGTCATAACCTGCCATCTCAACCCAAGAGAGTCTTCAAAGTTTTTGCTGAAAGACCTAAGCTATGTGGGATCTTCAGTACATCAATTTTCCAAACATTGACTTAAGTCTCTCTCCACAATTAGCATGATCTTTGAAGGCAGAAGCTACATCGTATTCATCTTCTTATCCCCAGAGCCTGCAATTACTGCTGATTCTTTTAAGTATAAAGTCAACACAAACAGTAAATTAGTGAATACTGAACCACTCATCACTCCCAAGGCGAAATACAGGGTTAGGTTCCTCCGAACTTCTAGTCACAACATTTTCATCAACTGATCAACACACAACCTTGTTCCATGTGTGGGTCTACTTAAAGGCACCTCATTTAAGATATACTGTGGATCATTAACATTGAGACCACTGCCAAAAGCATTCCAACTCCTGCCTGAACGAAGTTGGTGTTAACATTTGTATTTTCTCCCTAAGGCACATCACAGCCAGCCTTTCTGGGCTTAATTAAGGACAACAGATAGCACTTCAGGACTATGTTTGGGGGCCATTTTAAACACCAACTCACAAATAAAAAGCAACAATGAGAAAAACCTGGCATTATATACACTGCAAAAAGGACTTGTTTACAGTAGGAGAACTGAAACGAGAAAGCAGGGCCTTCTTGGCCCTGAGCTTGGAATGTGCACACAGGGTGAGTCCTATTTTCTGCTACTCTGTGTATGCACATGGCCATGAATGACAGCAAAAGCAAGAATATTGATTCTAGGGTCCCAAAGAAATTTAGGAATCTGCAAATAATGAGGACTCTTTTCACACAGTAGTCATTTGACGAATGTTTCAGAATTGAATGAGCAAGTGTTCTCATTACTTCCAGTAACTTCATTATTAATAATACTTATTACTAAAAACAATGTTATTCTTTTGATCCCATCTAGGACATGCCTGTTTTACACTGAACCCACTGGGGCAGAAAGCTGTTTACATCACGACCCAGGATTGTTAGCAAGCAGTCAAGCTAACAACCCGGGTCTGTGGGAACCAAGTCCTCTGCGAACAGGTTACTTTCTTTGCGGATTCTACTAGCTCTTCGCTGATAAAAATGAAAACACTCAACAGTACACGCCATAAAATTCTGTTGGGAAACTAAAGAATCATGCCCTGCCAACAGAATGGAACAAGAAATTACACACCCCTGAGATATTAAAAACATTCATTCCAATGCTTCAGCGTCAATCTCACTGCTATGAATACAGTTATTAGTGAGGGGAGAGCACCTGGGCGGCTCAGTCGGTGAAGCACCTGCCTTGGCTCAGGTCGTGATCCCGGGGTCCTGGATGGAGTCCTGCAACAGGCTCCCTGCTCAGTGGGGAGTCTGCTTCTCTCTCTGTACCCTCTCCTTGCTCTCACGTGTGCTCTTTCTGTCTCTCAAAAAAGAACAAATAAAATCTTTAAAGAAAAAAAAAGTTATTACAGAGGAGAAAGTCAGGTCAGAATGCAACAGAACACAAGTCCTTTTCATAGTTTGTCTTTGGAAAGACAGTTCTCTAACGGGTGCCTGTAGCCATTTTTAGACACCGAGATACCCGAGAAGTATGATACTTCACCTCTTAGGCAAATTATCTTACTCTTAAAACAAGTTCTCATTCACAGGTGTTCAGTACCAGCTGATCTGCCTGCTGTTTTTCCAAAATCCAGTCATACCTCATGTGCAGCTAGCGTAAGAGTTTTCAACCACGTGCTCCCAACACAGCTTTTCCACTTCAGATCACGTACACCCTCCTCAACTTGCTACCTTGCTGTCAACGTCTTCCTCCTCAACAAAACAGCTGCGAGTTCTTAACAACCAGAGAGCCACCTTCTGCCTGGCGACTCGGAAATGCCATGATTAGGAATACGGCTTCGAAACTGCGCACCGCTCACGCAAGCCCACCGCACGGAAGCAGTAAAGCACGCTAGAGTCGGCTGCTTGATCTTTTGATCACAGAGAGATATAAATACCAACACAGCACACCAGATACCTTGAAAGTTTCATGAACGTCACCTCTTAGTTCAAAAACTCTAACTCCTGTTTAATTTACAGGATAAAATGCCACCTGTTAACGACAGACCTGCCAGGGTTTGTCTCTGAGCTTTGCTACTTCCTGAGCTACTGAGCGAATTATTGAACCTTTCTATCCTCAATTTCTCATCTGTAAGAGGGAGATGACAATGGTACCTTTACTATACCTGCTTTAAGGATTACATAAGGATAATAGATGAGGGGCGCCTGGGTGGCTCAGTGGGTTAAAGCCTCTGCCTTCCGCTCGGGTCATGATCCCAGGGTCCTGGGATCGAGCCCCACGTTGGGCTTTCTGCTCGGCGGGGAGCCTGCTTCCTCCTCTCTCTCTCTCTGCCTGCCTCTCTGCCTACTTGTGATCTGTCAAATAAATAAATAAATAAAAATCTTTAAAAGGATAATAGATGAAAACCGCTTAAAAAAGCCTCAGTAGATGTTAGCTATCACTGACACATAAATATAAAACATTAGTATATGTAACAGTTAAAAGACAAAATACTGTGTTGCTGTACAAGTGGCCCCAGTAGAATATAATAGCTTAGGAACGGAGCTGTAGAAACTCAGCGGCATTTCTAAATTTCCAAAACACTTCTTCAGCTTTCTTGGTGACAAAAATATAGATGTTAGACAGTCATGGTTCTACTTGGTTGTACATGTTGATTAGTATGAGCTATAATTTTCATTGCCAACTTTATCCAATTGGTGTGTATTTAGCAATGTAAGTTTAGGGGGCACCTGAGTGGCTCAGTGGGTTAAAGCCTCTGCCTTCAGCTCCGGTCGTGATCCCAGTGTCCTGGGATCGAGCCCCGCATCGGGCTCTCTGCTCCGTGGGGAGCCTGCTTCCTCCTCTCTCTCTGCCTGCCTCTCTGCCTAGTTGTGATTTGTCTGTCAAATAAATAAAATATTAAAAAAGAAAAAAAGAAAAGAAATGTAAGTTTAGGTGATAAAACAAAACTTGAATTTCACTAATCTGATCTCAGAATTAGGAACAAATAATTTGATATAAAATGAGCTAGGCTAATTAGGTTTACAGATCTTTCATTTTGATATGGGCACCGTGGGCTCCCTTTTTTAACAAGGCAGGCATAAAATTACAGGTTTGAATGTTATCTTTCCTCCTTAGGATTTCATAATGAGCCATTTACATAGTTAACCAGACATTTCACCATAGGACACACTGCTTAGACTTTATCACTATAATGATAATTTGGCTCTAGAACAGGTTTTGTCTGGATTTTTTTTTAATCAGTAGAAAGAATATGTTTGGCATATGAACCAGTAGATTATCACCAGTCTTGAATGGTTAAATCTCATGAATCTATTATTTCTCCATATTTCGGTATAAATGCCAGTATGTTGAGACAAATGGCCTGCCAGATGTTCAGCATTGCTGAATTGATCTTTATCCATGGTCAGCCTTTCCCCCTTTCCTATAGGTTCATAAAGATAGGGTGATAATGATGACAAAGTATGTAAGAGGTTTTTTTATAGAAGACCACTGAACTACCCCTTTCATCAAATTTACACTTATTTATTCATAAAAAAAATAGTAAGGGTGAAGCCTTGTAACGGGTAACAAACATATCATAGAATATCATGCATAAGGAATTAAACATATTTTCACTAACACATTCATTTCTGCCAAACAATTCAGAAATAATGCTAAACTGTTTAAACAGACAGGAATCTGGCCTACAGTCAAGAAAAGCAGTAATATTTTTAAAAAAGAAATACTTCAGTAGAGCTGCTTTTTTAGACAAAGAGCCTTTTCCCGCTTTGGCACAAAATGTGGGAAAGGAGCCAAGGTGCAACTTATCAGCTGTCTGACATCAGAGCAGGACTGTGTGCGTCAGCCCGCTCAGCAGGGACCCCTGGTTTATGGCAATGGCCCATGTGCTTCTCGTCTTATCAGTTTACAGAGTCTGGCGCTTCAACCACTGCTGTGTGAACCTAAGAGGAAGGGAGGTGTGTAATTGTGAGGGTAGGGTGTAAAGTTGTGAGCTAAGCAGGTTTGAGCCACTTATTACTGAAACAAACAGTCCAACATACTACATTAATTACAACCAAAGTTTTTTCCTCAAACTCAACCTTTAAAGAAAATATTTTAAGATTTTACTTATTTATTTGGGAGAGAGAGAGAGAGCCCGCGCACAAGCCCAGTGTTGGGAGTGGGGCGGGAAAGAGGGACTAGACAGAGAAGCAGACTCACCCGCTGAGCAGAGAGACGGACACAGGGCTGGATCCCAGAACCCAGGATCATGATCTAAGCTGAGGGCAGACGCTTAACCCACTGAGCCACCCAGATGCTCCAAGAAAGTGAGTACTTTAAAAAAAAAAAAAAAAGTTGCTCTAGCTCTCTATCACAACACCCCACACATATGCAAATATATTTCACAGTTCTAGCTCCAGAAGAGTAATTCCATTATATTCCATTTAGAAGAGTTAAAGAGAAAGCAATTTGTTAGAAAATGTACATGCAACACTTACATTAGCTCCATTAAAACAAGCGTTCAGGGGCTGAGAATGAGATCAGAACTGCTTTCAAGTGTTTGTCAATGTTTTCTCTCTAAAAACAAGATCTGAAAGGTGGCCAGGGGTCCACCCAGTGACCAGGTGGGGCTCAGTCACATCACTCAAACCAGGATTGAGAAACTCCTGACGAGAAACACTGCCTTATAAAAACTACCCACGGTTCATTTTTAAAAAACAGTTGGATTTTTAAATTACCTTAAATTTGAAGTATTTAAAGAAACATCACATTCACTAATTAACAATTTTACCAATGTGATAAACTTGTATTTTGAATATCTGAGACAAAACATTCTTATTTACTAGTTTTGATTCAGCCTGTATGTTAAATAGTTCTGTATTAAAAGATTATGGGGGCGCCTGGGTGGCTCAGTGGGTTAAGCCGCTGCCTTCGGCTCGGGTCATGATCTCAGGGTCCTGGGATTGAGTCCCGCATCGGGCTCTCTGCTCAGCAGGGAGCCTGCTTCCCCCTCTCTCTCTCTCTCTGCCTGCCTCTCTGCCTACTTGTGATCTCTCTCTGTCAAATAAATAAATAAAATCTTTAAAAAAAAAAAAAGATGATGCATTTATATCATGATTTACAGCTATCTCAAAATACTATACTTCACATACTACACCATCATTCTGGTTATACAGCTGATAAAACAGACTTACAAAATTACATTAAGCCTGCTGTTTATTTTTCCTTCAAGCTTGCCTGTTAAATTAAAATAAATATAATCAATTTGCACCCAGATACTCCTCTGTATGGGCTGGAAGTCATGATGTTATAAACCAGGAAGAAAAACTGCTCTCTCCTTCCAGAACAAAACTTCCCTTCTGCTGGGGGCTGAAAGGTACCCCTGCAAAATTCACACTAGAGCCCTAATCCTCCACGTGATGCTATCTGGAGATGGGGGTTCTCGGGAGGTGATTAGGTCATGCGAGTGGGGCCCTCATGGTAGAATCAGCGGCCTCCTGAGTGGAGATGCCACGTGAGGACACAGCGGGAGGAGGGCCATCTGCAAGCCAGGAGAACTCTCACCAGGGCCTGAAACAGCCAGTACATTCGTCTTGGACTTCCAGCCAGGACTGTGAGAAACGAACACCTGTTGTTTCACCCCCGTCTAGGGTACCTTGTCACACAGCCCAGCAGACTAACATACCCTGTCCTAGCTTTTCATTCATACCGCGTCTGCTCTCTGCCCCCACTGGACACATCCATCCCTGCCCGCCTGCCTCTCGGCCACCTGAACTGACTTTGGCTCCCCACTGAAGTTTGAAAACCTTTGCCAGCTACCGCAATGATGCCTTAGAATCCCTTGCTTATCCCTGCACAGGGTAAACCCGATCACCCAATTCCTCCCACGGGCCTTTCCGATTGTTCAAACTAAAACGCGTAGCTGTGACAATTCCTTTATTTCTCCCTGACGACTCCCCGCCCCAGATCTACACTTAGAACATCGTCTACCAGACACATAGCTTGACCTTCGTTCTCCTGAGCCGCTCCTTCACTTCTCCTCTTCGACCTCTCTCTGAACCTTTACAGCTGTCCACGTTCTCCCTGGCCTCTGCCAGCTCTGCCCGCAAGGCTGGGGATCTGCGCACCCCTCTCACTCTCGGGTCTGCAAACTCCCTTTCTCCCCGTTGCAGACATCTCTGACGCTCAGGCTGCCCCCATCCTGGACCGACAGCAACACAACCTCTCACAAGCGTGGTAGACGCGTCACACGTCCTAGTGTTCCCTCGTTCACCATCAACGTCCAACAAGCAGTCCAGGGCTTCCTGGGCTGTCCTTCACTCTGGTTCAGCCTTCGTCACCACACTGTGACATCGGTCCCCCAACACGGCGCTGAAACTGCTTTGGGAAATAAGAGCCAACCCCCCTGACAGTGCCCTATCACGAGCTGCCTTCACCTCCTCAGACTCGGCAACTCCAGGTCTTACCCACCCATCCCTTGCTTTCTGGATACGTTCTCTTCCGTAACTCACCAGAGAAGATCAACTGGCCAACAATCGACTTGTCTAAAGCCAACGACACATGAAGCAGACCAACCATTCTAAGACAAGTCAAAGGAGAAACGGCCAACGACTACTTCTCAGAAACCTCTAGGAGCTGTCGACACCAGCCCGTCCCATATTAGACAGGCAAGCGCCGTAACACAACGAACCTGCCAGCCATGCGGCGGGGAGCTGGAGGGCTGATGTCCAACAATCCCAGCGTATGAACGAAACAGGTTTCAGTCGACTGATAATTTTGTAAGAAGCTGGCAGAGTAGCACAGCACTGGGAAGGCCTAGTTCGCTATCTAACTGGCCCTTCCAAGTTTCTTTCCCGGACTTAGAGACTCTGCTCACCTGCTAACGTGTTGGGTTTCCCCGCTTCTACCCTCATTCTACACTGTTTTCCTTCAAAGTCTTCTCTACCCCCACGTCTCCCACGGTAACACCCGTGGATGACTTCTCTATCTACACTTTTAGCTTCTAAACAAAAACAAAAAACAACCCCCCCCCCCCCGCCAAAAATCAAGTAACTATGACATAACTGACACCTTCCTTCCTGAAGCTCGTCCCTGCCGGGAGCCCACGTCTGAGCGAAGTCCCCCCGCCGGCTGTGCAGCTCCCCATCCCGGCCGTCCTGCAACCCGCCGTCTCCCTCAGCGCTCGCTCAGGTCTGTACGAACCGCTCAGTCCTGCTCCGACGCCTCCCACCACACTCCTGCACCCCTCCAGCCTCGCCCCTTCCCCCCCCCCCCCGCCCCGCGACGGCCTCTGCTCGGGGCCCGGGGGGCAGCGCCTGCCGCTTCACGTCGGGGCAGGCGGCTGTGGCCACGTGGGGGCACAGCCTGCCCGGACCAGCCACGACGGCAAGCTCGTCGCTGCCAGTCGTCGGGCGAGCACCGCCGGGGAACGGCCGCTCGGGCACCGCCGGGCGCCCGCCGCGCCTCCATCAGGGCAGGCCACGGCGCAGGGCGGGCAGGACGCACGCGGGCGCCGCTCCCTCACGCCGGGTTCCAGGTCCGGGGCGCGCGTCGGCCGTGCGGCCGAAGCCACGCGCGCTGCAGCCCTCCAGCCGCCTCCCCGCGCCGGCCGTTCTGACTCCCGGCAGCCGCTCTTGGCCGCACACGGACCCCGCCGTCCGTGCTGGGAGGCCCGGGGCCCGCGCACTGACCCTGGGCTGGCCGCTCCACGCGAGTGCCTCAGGGCGTCCCTGCTCGGCCTCGGACACCCGGGAGCCGGGGACCCGTCTGGCGGGGGTCCCCACGCCGTCCACCGACCGGCGCTCGGGCTCCCCGCGCGGCTCTGGGGCGGGCTGTGCGGGCTGGCGGGACCGCGCCCCCCAGCTACGCCCGCCCAGACCCCGCCCCGCCGCCTGGCTCCGGGCCGCCGCCAGCCACTTCCGGTGACGTCATGCGCACGCCGGAAGTGCGGCCTAGCGATGGGTGCCAACGGGACCTCGGTGTCTGGGACCAACAGGGACACCGAGGAGTCCCCGAGTCCAGCGCCGTCGGCTGGAGGACGGGCTCCACAAACAAAGCCACCTGCAAGCCCCACGGTTCCCGGCGCCTGCCCGGCCTCCCCCCGGCGGCGGAGGCGCCCCGAGAGCCGCTCTGGGGAGCAGCGAGAGTCCCCTCGGGGGCCGTGGGCTGCGGGAGGAACGCGGCGGCGACTGCGCGGACCTAGTTCTGACCGCCGCGGGCCCCAGAGCGGCCGAGTCGCCGCGGTGCGGAGGGCCGCCGGCACGTGAGGTCCTCGGCGGGAAACCCGCGCCCGGAAACACCCGGACCGCGGGGCGGGAGCCACGTGCGTCCGAAGCCCGGGGACAGGACCCCGTTCCGGACTCGTACGTAGAAATCCAGCCAAGTCCAGCGCGTCCCCGTCCCCGTGGACCGCTCGTGAGTGCGGAAGGACGTCCGCGGTCCGGCCTCCGCTCTCCAAGCGCTGCGCGCAGCCCGCGCTCAGGCCCCGGCCCTCGCGGACGCCGCGCGCCGTCGGCTTCTGTTCCGGCCGCGCGACCCCCGGCCCCCAGCGGACCTGTCCGCTCCCGCCCGAAGCGGTGCCCGCAGGTCCCGTGCGTGCGTCGCGCTCCGCGGACCGGGCGAGACACCAGACCGCTCCGGGCCTCACGGCGCTCGCGGCGCGGCCGGACACCGAGACAGCAGAGCGGGCGAAGGAAGAGCGAGAAAGGCGCCGGACTTAACTGACCGCGGCGGCGGGTCGCCGGTGAATGAGGAGGACGACGAGCCCAGTTTTCAAGTCTGGGAAGCGGTGTGCATGGCAGAGCCACCTAACGAGAGAGAAGATGTAAGTTCAAATGCGGACGTGTTGCCTTTTCCAAAGTTTACTGAGTTAGAAAAGTAGAGGATGAAAATAAGTTATTAACGTTCTTTTTAGGTCCATTACGGTGACAGTAAGGGAAGAAAACCAGGGGGGAGAGGCCGGTCAGCTACTCCGGTCTCACCTCTGTGTTTCGTAGCACTCACAGAAATAGGAATGCGTGTCCACTGAAGCCTTCTGATGGAGAAGGACAGTTGGGACCCCTTGATACCAAGCTGAGTTACCACCACACTTTGACGGGGGGTAAGGCTACGAACATCCAAAACTCCTGTGCTGAAGTCCTCTTCTCCAGTGTTTAGTAGGTGGAGGTGAGGCCTTGGGGAGATCATGAGGTCATGAGCACAGAGGCCTCGACAGGGTCAGTGCCCCAGAAGAGACAGGAGAGACTCTCTCTGCCGCGTGAGGATAATGGAGGAAGGTGGCTTTCCCTGGGAGCCCAGTCAGCCCGCATTATTTGTTACCGCAGCCCAAACTGCCTGAGACAGAGAGGAATAAGCGTATCACTTAAAATTTATGATAAACAGAATAAACAAAACTGAATTTCTCATAATGTTCTAAGGCATTCAGGCTTTGATCATTTTCCTTTGATAATTTTGATGTGCAAAAGTGCTAAATTCTACTTGGGCTGAGGATTAATGTATTCCATTTGGCACAAAGGATTTAATAGCCCTAAACTGATCTCACATGTAAAGCAGAAAAAAGGAATCAATCAGTTGTTCTGAGAGAAGCAATGACTAGCGAAGTCCAAGGACAAGGAATTTTGTTCTGGCAATTTCATTTATTTTCCACATAAGCCTAGAAAAATCACTGATGGTAATTTTGGTGATTTTTCTTATCTCGTCCCCCCAACTATACATTTATTTGCACAGTCAACTGTTTTTGAGCACCGACAGTATGCTACGTACTAGAAATCTAGGCATGATAAAAACACCGTTCTTGCCTCTTACTCAAGCTGAGAAGACAAGCCAATAAACAGTAACACACGAAGACAAAAGACATTAGCTATGCCTAACCCACCTGCTTCCTAGAGCTATTGTACAACTTTAATAAACTAGCTGGAATATGTGTTCAAAACATAAAGCTCCACACAAAGTAAGGTGCCAGTTATTTAAAGCATATAATCTTTACCAAAAACAGATTTCCTCATGCAGGCTGGGTTGTCATTACTGATCTTAATAAGGTATGTAGAAGTACAGTGTGATACAATAAAAAGTAAGTGAACTGCAGCGAAAGTGTTAATTTAAAGTTAATGCAAGGTTAAGAAAACAAAACCAATGGAAAAATAAAAACTATATGATGAGAGTTTCATAAGTACACAGAAGCCCATGTTTTATTTTTTTTTTTTTTTTTTTTTTTTTTTTTTTAATTTATTATTTATTTGACAGAGAGAGATCCCAGTAGACAGAGGCAGGCAGAGGCAGAGAGAGAGAGAGGGAAGCAGGCTCCCTGCTGAGCAGAGAGCCCGATGCGGGACTCGATCCCAGGACTCTGAGATCATGACCTGAGCCGAAGGCAGCGGCTTAACCCACTGAGCCACCCAGGCGCCCGAAGCCCATGTTTTAAATCATTATATTTAACAGCTCTCTGTGTCAATTTAATAATAAGATAAAGATCTGTATTTCAACTTAAGTACATTTTTCTAAGGTGAGTTTGTTCTTATCAAATGATCTAATTATCAAGTCTTCACAAATCTACCTATGTTTAAAAGCACAGTAAAAAATGAAATAAAACAAAAGGTTGTTGAGAATGCATACTGAATATAAAAATTGGACTCAAGTCAAGAATGAAAATCACCATATACACCAAAGGAAACAACGTGGATTCATGAATCATGGGAACAAACACCCAAAAAAACTCCCAAATTTTATTCTTTGGGGATTTTTATTAGCTATATAAACAAGTATAGATGATCCTCTCTGAACTTTCATTTCTTGACCTTCCTTTATTTAGTTGGTCTTTTCAAATTGTTATACACTCAAAAATTAAAACAGTATAAAAAAGGAATACATCGAGAAGGCTCATTCCCACCCGAACCCCCTACCCCCCACCAAAAGACACAACTATGTTTTCCTAGTTATCTTACCGCTGGTTCCTTCATATCAAATGTATCCACCACCAAGCACCAACCTTCACAACTGCTTAATTTAAATGCAAAACTTTTCTGGGCAAGTGCTTGTGATAACCATTGTGAACATTCTTTGGGTGCCTACTATGTACTAGGCACTATTCTAATGACTTTCCATCTATTAAATCATTTAATCTTCAAAATAATCCTATGATACATATGCTATTATGTCTACATTTTACAGAAGAGGAAAAGAGGACTAAGAGATTAACTTGCTCGAGTTTACACAGCAGATAAGTAACTGAGCCATGTTTCAAATGAGCCTTCAGGTTCCATACTCTCTTAATTCCCACTCTCCTACTACATCTCAACCTTATCCTTCCAACAGTTTATAAGTAAAAAGTCAGATACTGTGGTAGGCCCAAAAACGACCTCCCATAAGATAGCCACACCTAATCTCTGGAATCTGTGAAAGTTACTCTATGTGATAGAACATGAAATTAAAGATTTTGAGAGAAAGAACTTAGCCTGGATTTCAGGTGGGCCCCAAATGTTATCACTGTCACAGAATTGCACACGGCAATGCATCTGCTCAAGTAATTCACTTCACAGGAAAATGGAAAGAAAAAGGCAAGTGTACAAATTGTTTCAAAGTATATATGGGGAGAAACCAATTAGAACAATTCAGCGTAGCAAACTCTCAGCTCTCAAATTTTAGTTTAATAGTTAAATTGCTCATCCTTAGCAAAAGTTTCAGGAAACCAGAATGAGGAATTTCCTTAGGCTCTCAGGTCTTCCATGGACATAAGTTACTTTTGCTATAAACTTTCAGCATTTATTCCCTAAGAAGATGAAGAAATTTCTCATTTAATTCACTGTTTCATTTTATTAACACGAGCAGAACTGATGGAAAATTTAATCATTGCCTGTTTCATCAAGTAAAGATTACAGGAAACCTAGCAGATAGCAAATTCCAAATCCAACCATACTGAATGAGGGCTAGATGTGAGGGATACTCCAGGCTAATACCTTAGAAGGGAAAAGACTGTACATCAGGGCAGGCAAGAGGGGACCTTATTTCCATAGAGCACCTGAGAGCAGAGTTAGAAAAGATTCAAACACATGCAGACTACTAAAAGTTTTTACAAACAACATAAACAAATACACGGAAATTCTTCTATTCCTTAGAAATAACTAGTAATAAGATTTAGTCAATCTTATAGCAGACAGCATAGAATGCTACACTTAATGTAGCCTCAGAAGGCTTCCTCCAAAAAGCCTTTCTGGTCCCAGTTTGTCAGATTATCATGTCTGACCTTAGATGAGTTAAATCCATCAACAAGTGTTTCAAGTAATTTGGAGGTTTCACCAAATTTAACATATGAATGACTTATTTATCTTCCTCTTTACCGGATACATGTGACTGAAGAACTAAGGCATAAGTACTTTGGGAAAGTGCTGTTTTAAAACAAGGCAAGACATAATTTTTACTTGTCGTCCAGGCAAGAGGGATGATTATTTCTGCCATTTTAGAATTCTGGCTCAAACGACACAGGTTAAATGAAGTGAAGACATGATAAAGGTCTCTGCACACAGAAACACCAGAAAACAAAGCCGTCAGAGCCCTGTAGATCTCAGAGGTCCAGCAACCAAAACGAGAATTTCTTACTCCAAGTACAATGCTTTCTTTACATTTTGGTTGTGTTGCCACTCCTATAAAACTAAGTGACTCTATTCTATCTTAATTAATATCATTAGCCTTAAATTTTTCATATCATCAACCAGAAATGTATCTTCTGTTCTTAAGATAATTTATAAAGTTGCTAAATACTGCTGTAAAAACTAGATGGCTTCATTTGTTTGTTTGTTTTTTAAACTATATGTCTAAACATTTCAAACTAATTTATTCTTATTATAATAGACACTAGGAGAAAAGACCTCTCCCCCAGCCCATCAACCTTGGCTTGATATTAGAGAAAGATATTGGTGGTATTAAACTATTGGGGAATGAGGGAAATAAAGTTAGTTTTATAATTTTACGGACTGCCCTGCCATCAAGGCAAGCATATGCTAAGATAAATATGAAGTAAAACACCTTCATTTAAGCTACATTTGGGTATTTGCGCAGACACTAGAAATGTCTTAAAGCACTGTTTTTTAAGAAAGTATAGACATTTTCCTCAATTATGATAGCCGTGATAAAATTATTCCCCCTCAATTAACAGTGTTTAAATCAAAATAAATTTAAAAATGAGACAGAATTGCTTTGCCCAGATACTTCTCATTGTATCGTATTAGTCATCTGGATTATAAAAGCAGTAAAGCAAGAAAAGAAGTATTTTTATTGGGAAGAGAGAGAGGAGCAGAGGGCGGAGTGAAGGAGGGGAAAACTGAAAGACTGCATAATTCATTATAAATTAGCATGGACAGGGAACTGCACTGCAACCTTCTTGTCTATAAATCTTAATAGCCAGCACAAAGGGGGCTTTTCTTTCCAAGCCCAAGAAATAGCTGAATACATTTCAAGCATTTTGCCTGACAAGTATTGTCAGCATGCCTTTGCTATTTTTTTCAAGGCAGAACTTGGAATGAGGCTTAGGTTTTATACTTGACATAAGATTGGTACAATTGTAGTCAGTGTCGAAGTAGAAATTATTTTATTGTTACTGTTTTGCGTTGCCCTACTATAGTAAACCTGTCAGTACTGGCTGCTGTCTCTCACTCAAAGCCCAAGGTTTCCAATCACACGAACCACAGCTGCACCGAAGGGGTTGCCAGAGATCTGAACCACCACAAGCATGACTCATCTGGTCCCGCCCTGCTCTGCAGTCTTGGCCGAGAGGCAACGTCAAGTTCACCTCACACTTGGGACACACACACGAAGAGCTTAAACAGCTCTTCAAAAGATGCTTTAAAATGTTGAAAGTAGCTGCTGAATATAAAGTAGCCTGACATAAATGAAGGCTCTACCCCACCTGACATTGCGTTCAACGGGTTTTATGCTGTTTGCCAGAAGAACTTAATCCACAAAGCTGACCCATTCATTCGTCAGTGCTTTTTATATAAAAGACTATATCGTGTTCATAACAAAAAGACCTCAAATACCCATTTTAAAATACAGATAGACAAAAATACTACTATCGCATAAAAAAATTCATTATAGCATAAATGGTTTTAATTGAAATCCTCACATATATCTGGTAAAGTTCAAAATGCCCTAGTGAGGAGAGTTGATGATGTGATTCAATATTCTAAAATGAGAAAAACCAGCATGAATGAGGTACCACAATAAAATAAAAATTTTTGAAAATCAAACAATGCATGTATTGACTTGCATCAGCAAAATCTACAGCTAATATTAAGACAGCAAAATCTAAGCTAATACTACATTAGTCACATTCAGTATCTTTAAAGCCTTATTAGTAAATATTTATGTTTTAATAGATTTTCGTTATAACTTAAGAAATTTAAAAATGGCAGATGTACTCCTATGCCATTCATCTTGTAAGGACACTAATATTTTAAGTCATGTAGGTCATTCTGAGTAAGTTAAGGAAGCAAAGAGTATCAAGTCAAAACTCCAGACACAATGAAAACCTTCCTCAGATTTCTCATGCTCTCGTAACTCACAAAGCAAATTACTCTAAGTGAGCTACGTCATCAGTAATACTTGTAGTGTAAAATGAGATTCTTACCAAATCATACTAGCCTGTAATACAGAAGCTTTCTATTAATTGCTTTCTACACTGATTAATTGATACATATTTTTTTAATTCCTGGTGAGGAAGACCCCTATGGTATTGGATTTCAGTTGGAGACAGCATTGTTTAATAAATAATAAACTTGTGTAAATACATAGATTTTTAGCTGATAGACTAAAAAATCCCTCAAAGAAATAACACCCAAGTTGCAGTGAGCACGCCTAGTGCTCAAGTCTTGGACACCAAATACTGTTATCATCAAATAGCACCAAGGCGGAGCACCTGAGTGGCTCAGTGGGTTAAAGCCTCTGCCTTCCGCTCAGGTCATGATCTCAGGGTTCTGGGATCCAGCCCCGCATCTGGCTCTCTGCTCAGCGGGGAGCCTGCTTCCCCGCCCCCCTGCCTGCCTCTCTGCCTACTTGTGATCTCTGTCTGTCAAATGAATAAATAAAATCTTTTTAAAAATAAATAAATAAATAGCACCAAGGCTTCTTGGAGAAATGGCTGATTCCCAGTCTGAGATAGGAAATCATAAAGTAAATATGGAAAAATCTGTGCAAGAAAGGCAAGAAATGTCTAAGCTAATGGGAGATACGTGAAACGGACTAAGGAAAGGATTTCAAAGGATTCATATTGGCCAAATCTGGGGCAGTTAGAGGATCAGAAATAATACATACAGCATTGGGTTGTAATGGGTTGTAAATATAAAAGGAACAAGAATAAATAGGATAATGTGTTATTATACATTGAATGTAAAAGGAATTCCTGGGTCCATATGGATACCCAAAGCAAGGGGGTGGGGGGGCCTCTTTATAGGATAATTCAAAACTTAAATGAGGAAGGAGGAGTAGAAGTTTTCAAAAAACATCATTCTGTAAACCTCCAAGTAATAATTCAAGCAAAGATAATCAATGAATGCTAAAACCACTTGAATGATTGGGTGTTGAGAAATACGATATCCACACCATCTCAAAGTATCATCCCACAAACCATTCATTACAAAGGAGAAAAGATACCTTTACAGTGGAGACATCTGGCGGACGCCAGCTGAACCTCAGGAGCAAATTTAGCATCGCTAAAAATAGAACTGACATTCTGTGATGCAGTGAAAGTCTGTGCTAAGCTGGAGAACCATGCACTGAAAGTGAAGTAGTACATAAAGGGATGGCAGGAGGTAAGGCTGGAGGGCTACACAAGATCCAGATCGTGAAGTCAGGATTATCTCCAATCTATGGATGAAGAAACTGAAATTCACAGAAGTTAGACAACTTCCTCAAAATCAACCCAGTACCTTGAGATGGGCAAAGCTGAAATTTGAACCAAGTCCATCTGATTCTAAAAACCCAGATTCTTTTCACTATGGGAGCCTGGCAACCCCAACCTGATCCTCCATTCTCCCAAACTTTGCAAGAAACTTGGCCAAAACTTTGATGCTGTCATTCACTAGAGGCCATGAGTCACACCAACAAACCATTCACATGTCTAATTTAAAAAGACGCTTTCCATTTATAATTTTTTGAGGAAAAACCCCCAGACCTGTCAATGCACTGGTTATATCTAAAATACCAATACGTATTTTGGCAATTCTGTAATTGCATCTGAGAAGAGTAAAATTTAGTTTTGTGCAATTTTGGAAGCAAACCTTACTACTCCTATTGAATTTCTGTTCTCATTTCCACATTTTGGAGAGAGCTTGCCCCATAAGACTAACAATATCAAAGAGATGTTAAAAATATAACTTTTAAGAGTTACAGGCAAATGTATTGGCAATTTTTTATCAAAGTATCTTATCAAACAGGAACAACAAATGACAAAGTACTTTTTAGAAAAACTGTACTTAAAATTTTCCAAACTAAAAAATTTGTTCAGAAGTTGTTTCATACCGTGAAAAAGGAAGTTCTTCCCCTGATGTGTAATCAGGGTACAAATGGTGTGACCCCTACTGTTTGACCTTCGGCAATGGATTCATCCTAAGGTTCAGATCTATAAAATAGTGGTCACAAGAGTAGCAGTCTGGGGCACCTGGGTGGCTCAGTTGGTTAAGCATCTGCCTTCAGCTCAGGTCATGATCCCAGGGTCTTGGGATGGAGCCCCGCATCAGGCTTCCCTCTCAGCAGGGAGTCTGCTTAACCCTCTCCCTGTTACTCCTCCCTGTTCATGCTCTCTCTCTCTCTCTCAAATAAATAAAGTCTTTAAAAAAAGGAGTAGCAATCTTATAAGGATCATTGTAATTAATAAAGATAATGGATGTAAAATTCTTAATAAACTGTCTAGAACATGATAATTGTTCAATAAATAGTTCCTTGGGTTCTATTTTCTGTTAAGCTCATACAGTGGGTCGAATCACAAATCCATTTTCAAAGGAAAAAAATTCCATTATCTCTATACTTTTTCCAAAAAAATTAGGAAAACTCTAAACTACTGATCCTGGACGAGGGGTTAGAAACTTGCTTTTGCTACCAGCTAGGAGCACAGCTATGAACCTTAAAGATAAATGCATCATGACTACCTTTTTGCATCAGTGCATCTTCTCTTGTTTCTGGAAGGGATCTCCAGTTGTCTTTCTGGAATCCTTTCCTCCCATCTGCCACCCCCACCCAGGTGCACCTCTCCAGTCCTTCATGGGTGAGACAAAAGCCTTCCCATAAAGAACTTCCAGATCGGCCTCAGCTCTAACCCAGACATATTCTCATGTCTTCTTCCTTCAGGTCATTTCAGAACTGCTGCATTATAGGACAATTAGGGATGAATTTTAAAGGATACGATCATAATGAATTATATGCCGACCCTCCCCTACTGTGACCACCAGGCACTCTGACACGTAACACATGCTTGCGGAAAGCAAAGGCAGGTGAGACACAGTGACACCGAGGAGCCGCGGCGTGGCACCACGGCCCTCTCCTTCAGACGGCAGCCAGACCTCCGTGCGCAGCCCTTGCTCAGTAGTGCTCCCTCCCTTGCGACTGGGCTGAATGCTTCTCTGCTGCACCAAGGCACGGTGCCCCCACAGTCCCACCTTCTCCAGTACTACCCTTCCTGCACGGCTGCCGGAGGAACGTTACAATCAGTTCTAGTTTCATTCCCATTGGTCCTCCTCGTGACCTCTCACAGTTATGAAAAGTCAGAGGAAACCTTTGAAAGTCACTGCATCCACCATTTAACCCACATTAATTAGGAAGCTATTAGGTGCGCCTCGATTTCACTGTGGTATCATTACAGACTCTGGGGAGCCCCCGAGTCTTTCAACGGGCTTAGCAGAACCCTTGGTACACAGTAAGCGCTTAATAAGCATTCATTTGAACAAGCCCCCTCCTCACCATATACTCTTGCCATACCACAGTTAGCCACTAACGGCCAGGGCTCGAAGGCAGGAGCAGGAACACGTCTCAGGCCACCAGCTCGGAGCCTCTAAGCCGGCCTCCCCGGCCTCTTCGGCAGCTGGACTCCTAGGGTTGGCATCAGGCATGCGGACTGTCCTGGGAACAGAGACTCGCACAAGCCCTTAGATTACTTCCTTTCTACCTGGAGTCAAAGCTGACACCAGTGGGGTCTTCCACTGTCCGACCTCATAGGCCAAGGATTGACCAACCGCCCTCCAACAGATTCCAACTGCCGACACTGAGTACAAGCTTGTTCCCTTTGGCGCCGCTGACATCACAGTCCAACCGTGGAATCTTCGCCTCCCCACACTTCATACCCTCCCCGGCCAGAGGCTTTCGTCTCTCTCAATCAACACTTCCACCCGAATGAGAACTTGACACCTTATAGTCAATCACTTCACTCCTTGGGGATTCCGGGGAGGACTCCCAGGTTTTCAACGCTGCGTGGGGACACGCTGCCAAGAGGGCCTGCGGCCTTTCCAACACGCTAACCACTTCGTTGAGAGAGAGTGGCCAGCCAGTGCCCAGTTCTAAAGCGCGATTGTCTATGAAAATGGCAGTGAATGAGTTCTCTGTAAGGTGAGGTTTTAAGATCAGGGTAAAACTTAATCCGATGAGAAAGTGGGTTGTCCTCTGAGGGTCTTTGCTTCTATTTAAGAAACCAGAGTGTGTGTGTGTATGCGTGTGTGTGTGTGTCCTACAATTTACAGCATAGCAAATATTTCTTGCTGGGCTCAGTGTTACAGAATCAGAGCTCCCTTTCTCTTCTCTCTTCCCCTCCAGGAAGATCCTGCCAGGCTCCCTGCCCCTCACTGCCTCACCTGACCCTTCTGTCTGGATCCCACAGAGCCTCCCATCGGCCGACTTCCATCCGTTCCTCATCACACCTTCACGCACACAACACATACTCAGTAAATGTCCTGAGACCACTTCATCAAGGGCACAGAAGAGTGCGTGCCCTCAGGCGCATCCACAGGGCCCACTAAGCTGCCTCCAGGCACTCAGGCGGGACTCTTTCCGCACATAATCACACGTCGGGACTTCAGGTACTGCTCCTAGTCTGTTCCCTCCACTCTTGCCTCACAAATAGGGAATTCATTCTTTAAATATACCTGATACAGAAAGCAGTATTAGCCAAATTTAGTGTTCAAACATTTATAGTTAAGTATGATTTCCATATTTCTTCCTTCAGCTACTCAAAACTCAATAGCATTAACATTGTGTTTTGCAAACATTTTTGTATTCCACATAATTTACTAACTACTGAGTGTCTGCTGTGTGCTATGCAGTGTTTTATGTCACTTAGTGGCATTATAATATGTAATGCTTACAACTGCCCGAGGAAGTGGAAAGGAGGAAGCCAATGCACAAAAACTAGTAGACCCCAGAGGCACCTGGGGGCACAGTCATTTAAGCCTCTGCCTTTAGCCCGGGTCATGATCCCAGGGTTCTGGGATGGAGCCCCATGTTGAGCTCTCTGCTAGCGGGGAGTCCCCTTCTCCCTCTGCCTCCCCCTCTGCTTTTTGCCCTCCCCCCATCAAATAAACAAATAATTTTTTTTTAAAAAATTGGTAGACTCCAATACTTTAAGATCCAGTTGTCCTCTCCTTCAAAATCATTTCAGAAGAGTAATTACTGTTAAGATTTCCCCGTCTCTAGATGGCTCACTCTTTGACATTTTTACACTGAGAACTTGCTAATAGACAACTTCTTAGTCCTTCAAAGAATTTACATCAATTAGTCAGGCCGGCTGTTCTCCGATGTTTTTAATCTCATGCATAAATAACCAGTACAGTCTCTCATGCCTGCCTAATTTATTAATACTACTTCATGATGACACTGTCTCTTCTCGAAGTCTCTGTAAACATAAAGAGTTCTATTCTGAAGAGCCCTACCTACGACTGCAGTACCAACTTGATCTTGGGTGCAATCATTCTTGTTTTGTGGTAAGTGTCTGAAAATGAAGGAGAAAATTGCTTTTCTTATCTGTATTTTTTGATACTAAGATCAGTATACAATGAGCAAAGTAGGTTGATACGAGTCTGTACTTTCCTTGCTGCCTTTTCTCTCTGCACAACTCGCCTGGCCCAGCCGTCTCCATAGGCTTTTACAGGGACAGGAAAATAAATCAAGAAAGCAGCTCTAGCTAAGGCTCAGGCGGTGATGACACAGACATTAAAGCAGTCCTGGACCCAGCCGTCGCTCCAACCCATGTCACACTCTGTCTCAACCAAACACGGATGCAGCTTCCATCCACAGGCGTTGTCCCAGGACGATAACCCTGCTGGCCTCTGCAGCCTAATGAATCTATGTGCCACTGGAGTGTCCTGCCAAACAGGCAGTTTGGTCACCGTGGAAAGTAACTGGGAACAATATTTTGGAGTAGAGGAAGATGTACCAGGAAGTGAAGTTTCAAGGCCTAGCACTTGGGCAGACCCGTTCCAAGGTCCTGGCAAAGACCTGAGCGAGGAGTTCTGGTGATGCTTGCAAAAGTGAGATATTTTTGTGTTCTTCTTCATAAAGAAAACATCCTTATGATATGAAGTTCAACCCCCACAAAGATCCAGTGCTCCTAAATTATACCTTATATGATACCAGCCTCTCACGGAAAGATGGCTAAAGTCTAAGCTAGTCTGTATTTATTTACGTGATATCAGAAGTTGTTTTTCCTCCAATATGAAAACAAAACTAACCTTCAGAAGGGAGATAATTAAAGCAAATTTCATGTTAAGAACAAAATAATTATGTAATATGGCATGCCTCCTTTTCAGCTATATCGTGAAACACCTTTGGTAACCCACGGATATCTTTTTTTTTCACTGTATTGTCTGCAGGAGTACGTCTGGGACAACAATCCAAGGCCCCCCCGGGATGCTGCTGTGCGGCCATGTTGAGGAAGAATCCACGTACCGAAAGGTTTATCGCTTACATCCCGTGGCACCTCCTTAGAAACTCACTGATACTTTTTATAAACAGGTATCGTACTTCAGTGACACAAGGGCCAAGGCAACTGTAACCTGTGTTGTTCCAAGAAACGGTTAAATCATAAAACCAGGGATGGGGAGCCTGGGTGGCTCAGTCGTTAAGGGTCTGCCTTCAGCTCAGGGCATGATCCCGGGGTCCTGGAATCTAGCCCCTCATAGGGCTCCCTGCTCAGCGGGGAGCCTGCTTCTCCCTCTGTCACTCACCCCTGCTTGAGTTCCCTCTCTCCCTGTCTCTCTATCTGTCAAATAAATAAATAAAATCTTAAAAAAAAAAAAGATCAGAGAAGTAAAAATTAATTATTAAATTAATTAAATTAAAAAATTAATTAGTGGGGCACCTCGGTGGCTCAGTGGGTTAAAGCCTCTGCCTTCCGCTCAGGTCATGATCTCAGGGTCCTGGGATCGAGCCCCACATCAGGCTCTCTGCTCAGCGGGGAGCCTGCTTCCCCCTCTCTCTCTGCCTGCCTCTCTGCCTACTTGTAATCTCTGTCTGTCAAATAAATAAATAAAATCTTTAAAAAAATTAATTAGCAAAAATGACAGTTCTAACACCCCATGTTGTAGCCGGAAGGATGAAAATAGTAAATACCCGTAAGTGGGAAGGAAAGCTTTTGAGTAGGAAAGAAAAATCCTCCTGCAAGCACCTGGTGCTCAGATATGGTGCTCCCTCCTAAGGCATTGGGATTCTAAGCCCCTCCCATACTGTTCAGATGATGGGCATCTGCAGAAGGTCTGGGAGGGACAGTACACCTGCAGGGATGGGAGGGTTGCTCCTCCAAGGAGCAACTTGGTAGCAGCCTTTGGCTCACTGACAACTGGAAACAGAAGCAGCACTAGAAATATAGAGAAAGAGGCAAATCCCATGTTGTTTGTGAAGTAGCTTTCACCTAAACACTTATCCACGGGGAAATGAATAAATAAAAAGTTGTATAAGCAAGCAGTGGAATGCTATCCCCCAATTAGATGGAGCAGGCAATAAAACCACACCAAACCATCCGAACTGGAAAAACTTCTACTTGTTTAAGCCAATTCTTAGAGAGCTGGCTCCTTCTGGTATACGTATGAAGTACAACAGTCAAGACATGCACGTAAAGAAAATAGTATTTAGGATTAGCAGAGAGGAATGTGTGACAAACAGGGAGGCTTTGCCTACTCTGAATTTAAAAATTAGGTCCCCTCCTAACACCCAGTTCTTCTCTTTTGCAGCCTTTATTGCAATTATTAACAGTAAACTTACCAAGTAATATTCATATAATTGCCTTCCTCTTCACTCTACAGTAAAGCTCAGTGAGGGTAGGGGCCATTATATCCCAAAGATAATACAGTACCTGATAAACACTAGGCACCAAGAAACTAGTTTCAATAAGTAAATCATTGTCTGTAGCTTCAAGCACTGTTGACACTTTGACATCTTACACATACTTGACAGCAGTTCAACTTTCCCTCCTAAATACCAGCTTCTTCTGACCCAACTGACTAATTGACACATGCACCTGAATGCCCGTTACCGGGCTACCCTGCCCCAGAAGCCGCATTACAAAACTGAACTTAGCCTCCAAAGAAAATTGTTTCCATACTGTCCAAAGCATGCAAAGATAGATACACAGAATGTCCTCTGTAACACTACTTGCAAGTGCAAACATAAAGAAATCAACGGAAACATTCCTAATGGAATGGGATCCCACTTGCTTTTTTACACTAATGAGTGAAGGAGTTCCATCTCTGTGCACTTAAGTGGAACAAGCTGGAAAGCTGCTTGTCCTAGATCACTAAATGACAAAAGAATGTTGCAAAGGTACCGTATCTGTTTGAGGTGATCATTACACGTGTATATAGTTGAAAACATGCTGGGAAAAAACTACCAGGTCATGTAGGGCCGTGGAATTTCTCCTTTTACTTTTAGTACACTGTTCACATCATTGAGTTTTCTAAGTGAATAATCCTGACACACAAAAAATGCAACAGTTAAAAAGCATTCAGAAAACGACCCTTTTCGGCATTCCTCATCTTTAGTACACACTTCTCGCCCAAGTTCACCAAGTCCAAAAACTTGGTAGCTTTCCTGGACTCCTCCTTTCCCTTACTTCTGAAATTTTATAAACACATCTTTAACGATTTTAATTCCTTAGCATTGCTTCTGTCTGTTCTCTCCATCCCATTCCCTCTGCCTTAATTTAAGCTTTCATCGTCTCCCTCTACAGCAGTCCACTAACTGGCTTCCTTTCCTTCATCTGTTACCCCCTCCACTCCACCTTTGACAATGCTTCCACGCTTCCAGAATGCGCACTAAAAGGAGGAAGCAAGCAAGCACGCCACAGCACAGACTTACCCTTTCCAGTGGCTCCTTACTGCCTATGCAATAGAGTTCATTGAACTTAGTCTACCCGGGACACCTGGCAAAACATTATCTCCCACCATTTCTCCTATTGTGCTCCATATTTTTCTAATAATAAACTTGCAGTTCCCTAAATCTTCCATAATTTTGTTCATGCTATTTTCCTTAGCCTGGGATGTACTTCCCTTCCCTACCCTTGGTGAGAGTAAAATAGCTTTTGCTTAATAACTCAAACCAGAGCTTCACCTTCTGCATCAAACTCTCTGCTGCTTTTCCCTCAAATGGAATGCTCCTTCCTTTGTGCTCTCCCTAATCTTCCACTGAATCATTAAAACCAAGTGGGAACTACCATGTATTGTACACCGCTGAGGGCCAGGAACTTTTAAAGGCTTCATGCATTCCATGCTAATGCTATTTTGAGGTAGGTAGCCTTCTGCATTTTATAGCTTATAAAATGTTGAAACTTCTCCCATTTTAGGAATGACAAAATAGAAGCCAGAAGGGTTAGCTGGGAGGGCAGGGGAATGAGAACGTGTCCAAAAACTTACAGGAAAAGAGATTTTGATTCCAAATATTTCCAGCGCCCATTATACTGCATCACTTTTATTAACCTTTCATTGTACTTACTTGCTTGAATTTCTCCTTTTCTATGTAAAATCCTAATCTTGTGGACAGGGACAGGGACTATTTCTGACTCATGCTCTGATCCTCAGACCTAGTACAGAGCTGGGCGCACATCAAGAAATCATAGATATTTGCTGGGCAGCGCAGCCAAGTCAGTCAGGGAGAGCAAGGCCGTGAAGGGCACAGGATTTGGAATCACACAGCATGACCCTGAACGAACTATTACATCTCCAAGCCTCAGTTTTCCTAAAAGTGCAACAGCAATGAAAAGAACTTTGTATTGGGCTACTAAAATGATTTAACAAATGACACAAACAAAGCACCTTCCACACAGCCTGAAACACAGTAAGTTCTTGAAAATGCTGTCAGTAGTTAAAACACCAGTGACGAAAAAGAAACTCATAGGGGCAGGCATCTGCCTGTAAATTTTGTTGAAGTGAGAAACTATCCCAGAATCTTAGTAACATAAAACACTAAGGGGGTGGGGGCACCTGGGTAGCTCAGTTGGTTGGGTGACTGCCTTTGGCTCAAGTCATGGGTCCTAGGATTGAGCCCCTTGCTCCCTCTGTGTCAAATAAATAAATAAAATCTTTAAAAAACAAAAAAAATCAAGGATTTATTTGCCCACTGAAGTTCTGGTGATTTACCTCTACTTGGTTCTCATTCAAGTACTCAAAATACAGTCTCATCCAGAACATCACCACCCACCCCAGCAGGGGTAGGAAACATGGGAAACTGTGGCTCTTAAAGACTTCCACTTAAAGACTAAGCCTGGGTGGCTTAGTAGGTTAAGCATCTGCCTTTGTCTCAGGTGATGGTCCCAGGGTCCCAGATCAAGTCCCACGTTGGGTTCTCTGTTCAGCGGGGAGCCTGCTTCTCCCACTTCTTGTTCTCTCTCTCTGTCAAATAAAATATCAAAAAGAAAAAAAAAAAAAGATTTCCCCTGTTTTAAGCAGCACACCTCACCTCCTTCCACACTTTATTGGTCAGAGCAAGTCACATGATCGTAAGCCTGAAGGGAGTGGGGAAATCCAATCTTACTTCATACCTAAGAGAAAAGCCAGAAATATCACACCGTTATTGACCACAGTGGGAATGGAAGAGCATTTCTTGGAGGAGTAGATGCCACAGGTACAGCAAATGAGAGAAAAGCTGAGGGCAGGCAAAGGGAAAGGAACGGACAACGATGGGCAGAGATGGAACCGTCAGTCAGGTCTGGGGAGAGGGACCCACGTGTAGCCTCTGGAACACACGGGATGTGGAGACTGCAAGAGCTGGGGCCAAGCGGACAGGCCCATCGAGACCATCGGGGCATTTTTGCTGTAACAGTGGTCCTCTGGGTGCTGAGAACCCAGGAGATCAGATGATACTAGAATTTAATATGATCAACGGAGGGCCCTTTATATCCCAATAGAAGATATGTTTGTTCTGCTGTTACTCTGTCAAAAGGATACTCACATTTTATCTGTCTTCTTGCTTCACAACTTGGAAATAGCAAAATAATTTTTTTCAAAATATTTTTCCTACTTGGAGAAAAAAATTAACTTCTTGAAACCCACTGACAATAGGATACCCATTGCCACAAGGAGCAGTTTCTCCTCCCTGGAAGGGCTATGCTACACTTCCCAGTCCTTGACTGAGTGTGGACAATGAAGCTTTAATTATTATTGAATTAATAATTCAAACACTGACCCAGAGAACATGTCCCAAAGACTGAGGCCAGGCAGGTGCAGTGCAAAGAGAGTTTTATGTATGTGACATTTATCCTTACATGAGTTCCAGAGTCTCTGGTGTCAGCTAAATTTACAGAGCAGAGAGCGGTCATGCCAACATTAGCTGGGCAAGCTTTAGGAGATAATGCCAAAATGCCTGTCCTGTCAAAGATTGCTCCATTATTCTGTGAAGAGTGATCTTAATTCAAGTATTAATTTCTGCCATAGATGCCATAGATGATAACTCACAGGATTTCTCAAAAGATTTTATTTATTTATTTATTTATTTATTTATTTAAGAGAGAGAGAGAGAGAGAGCCCGCACAAGCAGGGGAGGGGAGGGAGAAGGCAGAGGGAGAAGGAGAGAACCTCAAACAGACTCCCCGCTGACCACAGAGCCCAGTGCAGGGCTTGATCTCACAACCCCGAGGTCATGACCTGAGCTGAAATCAAGAGTCAGATGCTTAACTGACTGAGCCACCCAGGCACCACAAAGGATTTTTAAATACAGCTCCTACCTGTGGACACTGAACCTACTGTGTGCACTAACCTCACACGCACCTTCCTTAACCTCACACACACCTTCCTTTTTTTTTAAGTGGTTTATAAGTAAGTCACCCTCAAAACTATTTAACCTTTATTTGTGAGAGGGAGAAATTGTAAAGCAAAAGAAGGATGGCTGCACAAGGAGTCAGAAAACCTTTTTTCTGTTTTGAGCCCCTGTCCTATTTGGGCCAAACCCCTATTTGGCTTTCAATAAAAGGCCTAATTTACCTCACCTAAGCTTGCCCTACATGAAATAAGGAGTTCTGCCAGTCCGCCTTCAAGCTTTCACTCAGGAGTCTTCTAACGGAAGCAGCTAAGGGCCCAAATCAGTGCTGAAGTCAATCCTAATACTGTTTCTAACCCTTGGCTCTGCTTGGAACTCTCGCCTGAAATGGTGTCCTTTCCATTGAATAAAATCCCAATGTTTGTTTTTCAGCCCTTTCAAGTGCAAGAGACAAAATCCCAACTTATAACTAGCTAAGCAAAAAGCACCAAACAAGCAAAAAACCCAAAGGTATGAAGATGTCCCCTGGGCCAGTGGTAAACTTTGTGCAAAAAAGAAACCTGTGATTGTTATATCTAACCATTGAGATTTTCAGAGCACTTGTGACTGCATTGTAACTGAGCCTATCCTGACTGCCAGGCTCGCCGCACATGACGGACCGCATGCCCCTCAACCTGCTTCCACCACGGTGGAACAAGAAAACCACCCCTCCCAGCATCCTACCAGTGCCGAGGAAGAGCTCTGACCAGCACTGCTGGGTGAATCCTTGGGCCAGATGACAGGGACACCATGAAGTGCCAGCCCCAAGTCACAGGCATGCTAACCCAGCAGCAGAGCAAGGTCTGCTACCAGAAGAGGCGTGAGAAAGAGAAGCAATAGTTACTAATCCATAGGATTCCTTCTCTCTAAAACTGACTTCGTTCGGCGTAAACACCTGCTAGCCTATCAGCATCATCAGTGCACCCGTGATGTGTTTTCATTTCCTTGAAGGAAACGGGAAGAAAATTCTCCATACATATGAATACCACTTTTGCTAAGAAAGCCTGCCACAATGTTTGGATTAAACAAGTTACATTTGTTTTATACAACTGTAAGTGTAGCAAAGATCATGTACTGTTTACGTTATTTGAGCTAGCTCATTCAAAATCAACTCTCTTTCTCCCAGCCTGTGAAGACTCGCCAAATCCTGTTTGAAAATTATACAGCCAAAGTTATACAGCCGTCACTAACCTCTGCGGACAACTTCAGCTGGTTTCCGAGACGGGATTCTATCTTTCCTTACTCCTTTTACACACTCCTGTACCACTTCTCCCTAGTACTGAACACATACCTTGTAAATATACAAAAGACAACGCGAATTTCATTTAGGGTTTCAAGAATCACATACTGAACAATACTCTTAGGAACAAATACCTACCCAAGAATATCCATACTAAATTACCTACTACACATCTAAAAGTGACCAAAAGAGGTATATACTTCTCAAAGAATAATAGGAAGTAGTTTTTGATACGAACCATTTGTTATTCTCCTATTTCTCTGAACTATGGCAACACTCAGGGAGGACCTTTTCATTCCCTTCCCCAACCCGACACATGTAAACAAACATCAGATATGCTCTCCTTATCTACATACACTTGTGAAACCATCTGCACATTGGAAAATTATGTGAGAAATAAACCTTAAGATTTTGTCCTATACCAAAATGAATAGTAATCAAAGTATACATTAAGAAACTACTAGAATATGGGGCGCCCTGCTGGCTCGGTGGGTTAAAGCCTCTGCCTTTGGCTCAGGTCATGATCCCAGGGTCCTGGGATCGAGCCCCGCATTGGGCTTTCTGCGGGGAGAAAGAGGCGGGGAGCCTGCTTCCCCCCCTCTGCCTGCCTCTCTGCCTGCTTCTGATCTCTGTCTGTCAAGCAAATAAATAAATAAATCTTTTTAAAAAAAAAAAGAGAGAGAGAAACTACTAGAATAGCCCACAAAGCATCTGTTCTAGCAAGAAAGTCTCACCTCACTACATTTCTTTCATGAATAACTATAAAAATATCTAAGCATCCACACATCAAAAACTTAATCTTACCATTTTAGCCAGTAAAACATAAATTCAAACAGAATGACATAAGAACTATCAGCAAAGTCCTTTATTACACCTGCAATCAGAAACAGTGCTTAAAGCTAAAAATGCATTCAAATCTAACACATAATATATTCAAAAATTCAAACAGAAAAAGGATACTTTCTCCTTAGGAGATGGTTGCTCTTTTATACTTACTAATTTTCCTTCCTATAGGCATATTTTCAACTGAAAAACAAAAAACAAACAAAAACTCTCACTTTGTTTTTGTTCCTTGTATCTTATGGCAAAATAGAAGGTAATGTTTGTTTCCCAGCAGAAGCTGCCTTTTCAAGAGTAATGTTATATATCCTTTGTGTAGTTTGGATTCCTTTTAACGTATCACATCCCCTAACTCAGGCAGTCAATGAATTGAGAACTTAATTGATGATAGTCAAGAAATTGCCTATTTGTAGACACCAGCAACCCAGAGAACTATAAAGAAGTTATAATATTTATTCTTAGTCACAACTAGGTGTGAAATTATCTAAGTGAGTCAATCTGGAAGGTCCTCATCTGAGCAGGAATATAAAAGTTGAGGACATGGCAATATTTTAATTAACAACCGTACTCCAACACTTATTTCTCTCTCTTCAACCTCAGGCCTACATGAACTGCCAAACCTGCTTATCATTTCTTCTCATCTATCCAACAGACACTTCAGATTCAGTCTGAACTGAACTCAGCGTCTTCCTCCCCAAACTGGCCCTTCTCCTGGGACTCCTTTTCTCAATGCCCATACCTGAAACCTGGAGGTCTTCATGGGCTCCCAGCCATCCTCCCATCTCTGTCACATGCAACCATAAGCCAGTTGTGCTAATTACGCCACAGACATCTCTCAGGTGTGTCCACTCTTTTCACCCCTTTTGTCAGTTACTAGGTCCTAACCACTTCTGCATTATTTCTCCACTGTGCTAATAACTATTCAGTCTTAAATTGTGCCCCTTCAAACTACTGTTCATAAATGCCAAGTAATCCTTGTAAATGTTTACTTAATGTTATCCTGCATACTCCCATCCTTAAAAACTTTTGGCCAGTTATCATCACTTGAAGATGAAGCCAAAACTGTTAAAAAAAAGAACAAACAAAGCCCAAAGTTAGTAGAAGAAAGGAAATAACAAAGATTAGAGTAGAAATAAATGAAAATGAGACTAAAACAGAAATGATCATTGAAACTAAGAGCTGATTTGTTGAAAAAATAAACAAAATTGAAAAACCTTTAGCTAAACTCACCAATGAAAAAAAATGGCAGTACTCAAATAAAATCAGAAATGGAAAGACTGTTATAATTGATATAACAGAAATACAAAGGATCATACAGATAACTATAAACAATTCTATGCCCAAAAATTAGACAACCTAGAAGAAACAGATCAATTCCTACTAACGTACAACCTACCAAAGTGAGTCATGATGAAATAGAAAATCTGACCTTGCAAGAAGACTGAATCAGTAACCAAAAATCTCCCAACATTAACAAAAGCCTACAACCAGAAGGCTTCACTGGTAGATTCTACCCAACATTCAAAGAAGAATTAATACCAATCCTTCTCAAACTCTTCCAAAAAACAGAACGGGGGTAGCCTTAAAAAAAAAAAAAAAAAAAAAAAAAAATGGAGCCAGCATTACCCTGAAACCAGACAAGAACTCCACAAAAACAGAAAATTACAGGCCAATATCCCTGATGAACATAGACGTGAAAATCCTCAAAAAAAGAAAAACAAACAAACAAACAAACAAAAAACTTAGCAAACTGAATTCAACAATACATTAAAAGGATCATTCACCATGAGTAATGATTTGGTCTAAGGATGCAAGGATGGTTCAACATCCACAAATCAGTCAATGTGATACACCACAATAACAAAATGAAGGATAAAAAAAGATAAAAATCATATGATCACCTCAATAGATAAAGAAAAAGCATTTGGCAAAATCCAACATCTGTTTATGATAAAAAATTTAAAAAAAGTGGATACAGAGGGAATGTAACTCAACACAATAAAAGGCAAACTATGATAAGCCCACAGCTAACATCATACTCAACAGGGAAAGCTGAAAGCTTTTCCTCCAAGACCAGGAACAGACAAGGATGTCCACTCTTACCACTTTTATTCAATACAGTATTGGAAGTCATAGCCAGAGCAGTTAGGCAAGAAAAAAAAGTAAAAGGCACCCAAATTGGAAGGAAGAAGTGGGGCACCTGGCTGGCTCAGTCAGTGGAGCATAGGGCTCTTCATTTTAGGGTTGTGGGTTTAAGACCATGTTGGGTGTAAAGATTGCTTAAAAATAAAGTTGGGGTGCCCGGGTGGTACAGTAGGTTGGGTGTCTGTCTCTTGGTTTCAGCACAGGTCATGAACTCAGGGTTGTAAGATTGGCTAGAAGGCTCTGTGCTCAGTGTGGAGTCAGCCTGGGTTTCTCTCTCCCTTTTCCTCCGCCCCTTGCCACCCCCCCAACCCTACCCACATGCCCTCTCTCTCTTCCGCTCTCTCTCAGATAATCTTTTTAAAAATTAAATAAATAAAATCTTTCAAATAATTTAAAAAATAAAAGCAAGTACTTATTTGTAAAAAGTAAAGGAAGAAGTGAAACTCACTATTTGCAAATGGCATACTGTTATACATAGAAAATCTTAAAAACTCCATCAAAAAACTGTTAGAACTAAGAAATGAATTCAGTAACGTTGCAGAATACAAAATCAATATATAAAAATCAGCTGTTTCTGTACACTAATAAGAAAATATCAGAGAGATTAAGAAAATGATCCTATTTACCACTGCACCAAAAAGAATAAAAATAGGGCACTTGGGTGGCTCAGTGGGTTAAGCCTCTGCCTTCAGCTCAGGTCATGATTTCAGGGTCCTGGGATCGAGCCCCATGTCAGGCTCCCTGCTCACCGGGGAGCCTACTTTCCCCTCTCTCTCTGCCTGTCTCGCTGCCTACTTGTGATCCTTCTCCCTCTGTCAAATAAATAAAATGTTAAAAAAAAAAAAAAAAGAATAAAATACCTAGTAAAGTTAACAAAGGAGGCAAAAGACCTGCATATTGAAACTACAAGGCATCAGTGAAAAGAACTAAAGAGAATACAAATAAACAAACATATTCTGTGTTCATAGATTAGAAAAATTAATATTGTTAAACTGTCCATACTACACAAAGCAATATAGAGATTCAATGCAATCTCCATCAATATCCCAATGGTATTTTTCACAAAAATAGAACAATCCTGAAATTTGCATGGAACCACAAAAAACCCTGAATAGCCAAAACAATCTTGAGGACAAAGAACAAAGAACAAATGGTATTGGTGTAAGACAGACACATAAATCAATGGAACAGACTAGAGAACCCATGAATAAACCCATGCATACAAAGTCAATTGAGTTGTGACAAAGGAGTCAAGAATATAAAGCCACATGCATGCAAAAGAATAAAACTGAGCCACTGTCTTATATCCTGCACAAAACTTAACTCAAGATGGATTAAACACTTGAACATGTAAGACCTGAAACCATAAAACTAGAAGAAAACACAGTGGTAAGCCCCTTGACATCAATCTTGGTGAGGATCATTTTAATCTGACACCAAAAGCAAGACAACAAAAGCAAAAATAAACAAGTTGAACTATGTAACTAAAATGCTTCTGTACTGCAAGGAAACCATCAACAAAATGAAAAGGCAACCTACTGAATGGGAGAAAATATTTGCAAATCATATATCCTATGAGGGGTTAAAATCACAAATATATATAGAACTCCTACAGCCCAACAGCAAAAAAAAAAAAAAAAAAAAAATCTGATTAATAAATGGGCAGAACAGGGTTGCCTGGGTAATTCAGTTGGTTAAGTGTCCAACTCTTGATTTCAGCTCAGGTCATGGTATCCGCATTGTGAGATAGTGTCCTCATCAGGCTCCAAGCTCAGTGTGGAGTCTGCTTGAGATTCTCTCTCTCCTTCTCCATCTGCCCCTGCCCCTGACCATGTGCTCTCTTTCTCTCTGTCTAAATAAATAAAAGAATCTTTTTAAATAAATAAATGGGCAGAAGATCTGAATAGACTTTTTTCCAAAGAAGATACACAGATAGCCAACAGGTGCATGAAAAGATGCTCAACATCACTAATCATCAATGAAATGCAAATCAGAACTACAATGAGATGTTACCTCACACTTGTTAGACTAGCTATTGTCAAAAAGACAAGAAATAACAACTGTTGGTGAGGATGCAGAGAGAAAGAAACCCTTGTGGGAATGCAAACTGGTGCAACCACTATGGAATACAGTATTGAAATTCCTCAGACAGAACCACCACAGGACCCAGAAAGTCTACTTGTGGGTTTTTATCCAAAGAAAATGAAAAACATAGTATGCACCCCCATGTTCATAGTAGCATTATTTATAATAGCCAAGATATGCAAACAACCTAAGTGTCCACTGATGGATGAGTGGATAAAGAAATTGTGGTACATATATACAATGGTCTTAAAGAAATGAAACCTTACCATTTGTGATAACATGGATGGACCTCAGGGCATTATGCTAAGAGAATTAAACCAGACAGAGAAAGAGAAATAGCATATGACCTCTCTTATATGTAGAATCTTTTTTTTTTTTTTAATGTAGAATCTTAAAAACAAACAAATTCATAGATACAGAGAACAGATTAGAGGTTGCAAGAGGAGGGGGTACAGGTGAGAAATGAGTGATATGTTTTTGTGTTTTTTTTTTAACTTAAAACAATTAAATAAAAATTTAAAAATGAAGTGCATCTCTGGTACATACAAAAACAAATAAATAACTGCTAATATGGCTTCTAAAATTCTGATCCCAAATCCCTTCTTCAGCTGCACCTCCCACCAGTCAACTCCCTATTATAAGTCTAAGCACACAGACCTTCACGGCTAGGTCATATGTGCATCTCTGTACACGTGTCTCACGCCTAGCCTTGACTCTTGCAGGACACCTGTGCTCCCTCCCAACCTACCTTCATCCCAACTGATTAACGCCTACTTATCTTTTAAGCCTCATTTGCAAGCCTTACTGTGACTAATTCCAGTAGGTTTTCCCCCAACACACCAAGCCTGGACCAGGTGTTTTCTGATATTCTCTCTGGAACAGAGACCAGTTTTATTTTGTTCACTGTTGTATCCAGCCGCTAGAAAAGTCCCCGACACACAGGAGGCATTCAGTAAATACCTGACGTACATCAACGGGGATGGAGAAAAGAGGTTAAAAGCCCCACACAGATTCAGGGAGTCTCCTGATCAAACAGAAAGAATGTTAACTGTGGGAACTGCTCACTGTAAGGAATAGGATAAAACAGGAATCTAAGCCAAGTGTTAAATTCACTGGACAGAATTTGCAAACACATGTGAAATAAATAGTGTAATTCCATTCATTATTTTAAGAAAAAGCAAATTTGATAAGGTAGCTAATTGTCACAACAATTGTGTGAAACCTATCATTTTAAATGTCGGTTTTCTAAAAACGTGCTTTATTCAGACACTCTCAACAAATTCTGTTGAATATTTCTGATACCAAAGTGATGAAGATAAGTTTGGGTATTTTCCATTTGTGACAAACAGAAGCAAAAGGCAGACTCGGGCTCTGATGAAAGCAATGAGATAGTGTCACTTTGCTGGGTTTTTAGAAGAACTTAAAAAATGATAAAGCTTTAGATTTGTGAGTCTGATATTCTTTTAAATATCATAGGTATCAAAATATTTAAAGTTTTATCTTAAAACTCCTTTAGCAAAGTACTATTTTATGCATAATAACAAGCTTTAATTCAGCTTAATTTTATTAGGTGACTGCTCCGTTTATTTTACTACAATTCAAGTGTCTTTTCACACTTCTGCTGCTTTCTCCCAGCACCCCCCGCAGCGTCCACCACCGTGAGCTTTCACCATTTCCCTGTTTGTGGTCACTTTCATTTTCTGGTTCCTGTGACCTAACCCCATGTTCTCGTCAGGTTTGCAGCATTGCAGGGGAATTTATGAATCACACCCTCAAGACCAAAGCGGAGGGGAAGAAAGCAAAACCTATTTTTATTGATTCACATGAGATACTTTAAAATCCTAATTTTTGCCCACAAACTTCAATTTTCTTCCTTGAGTTTTTTTATGCCTGATTTGCAGTTTGGAAACACTGGCTTTCTAGTAAGATGCTCGGACTGAACTTCCTCTGTTTTTCTTTCCAACTACACACAAGGCATTTTCCAGGTCAGCTGTGTGTTATGTGTCCGTGTCCATATGACACAGGATGCAAGTTAACAGAACTAAATGTAAGCAGTGGATGGTATACCCTCTCTCCTTACTCAAAACCCAATCAGGAACCAATTTATACAATCATTCTGAAAATAAGTGCTGTCTTTAGCACAAATCCCAGTTTTGAAGGGGCAAAGCTTCCCTAACCATATTTAGCAAGGAAGCAGCCTAAGATCCCAGGGAACAGCCTTCAACAGCCACAGCGTGACCTCAGGACACAGCTGCTCCTTGGCAGCCACAGTAAACACTTAAAAAAAATAATTCCATTTCTTCCCCAAGTGGCCTTCACTCCTTTAGAGAAGCACTTTCTTTAGGCAGACAGCCAAAAGGGGGTGGATCTTTTGTGGAGTTTTCTAAAGTTTCTTTACAATATACAGGTAATGCATGCAGAAAAACCAATGTCATTGCCACATGCATGCATTACCTGGGTGCCAGATTAATGCCCTACTAGCAAATTATTACACAGCCACTGAATGTCAAAGACTAGCTTCCTTCCAGGGCAAATGAATTTCGTTAATAGACAACTTATTATACTCAGTTTCTCCTGAGCCCAACAATTCAAAATACACTACAATTACCTCCACAGATAAGAGAAAAACCGTTGATTTTTAAACAACAAAGAAAAAGGCATGCATGATATTGTGCACCACCAGCATTTTCACAAAAATTCAAAACTCTTTATACAAATATATTGGAATAGATCATTTCTTCAATGTATTTTACTGAAAAGAAATATTTTATTTTATTTTTTTTTAAGATTTTATTTATTTATTTGAGAGAGACCATGAGAGAGATCATGAGAGGGGAGAGGTCAGAGGGAGAAGCAGACTCCTCACGGAGCTGGGAGCCCGATGTGGGACTCGATCCCGGGAGTCTGGGATCATGACCTGAGCCGAAGGCAGTTGCCTAATCAACTGAGCCACCCAGGCACCCACATATTTTATTTTTTAATTGGACTGGCAGACATCTCTTAAATATATGCAGAATGAGTCAGCGCTGTTGTTATATTAGATGCCTAGAATCAAAACTAGGGGCAAGACTTCAAGAATTTACCTTAAAAAAGGAAAGAAAGACAATGTATCTTAGTCCTAGATGTACTTGTAATGACATAAGATTGACATGTTCTCAAAAGCTCCAACAACGCTTTCTCAACTGTGGTTACATTTCCATCAAACCGAAACACTGGGACAGAGGGCTGAAGCCCAAAAGGGTGAAGTTACCTACAGAAGGAAGAGTTCCTTCCTATCATCTGACTCCATTAGGCAAGTTGACCCCCTACAAAGGCAAAATACTCAAGGAAGTGGTGCCTTGAAATCAGGAAGGGGTCAGCTTTAGGAATGACAATATCTAACGGAGTGCCACACCTCTCCAATTCAACAGGAACAATTTAAAATGAGCCCTTACCTCTAATCAACTACCAGCCATCAGAACTACAGTGGGGGGAGGAGAGGAATGGGGAGCCAGGAGCCCTGCTTCTCAGAACTTCTGGTACCAGGGAACAGCCGTCCCACTTGCCAGGAAGGAGGGGTTTCTCAGGACATGGGATGCTCTGAGCTAAGAATGGGAAAGTCCCAGGCCAGCCAGGACCCATTGGTCAGATTCCCCAGTACAGACAGGACAAGGGTATGTGAATTAGCCAAGATAAGGGTCAGCCAAACACAAAATCAGTATTTCTTATTAGTTAACCTACAGTGTTAAGTTTCAGGTGTACAATCTAGTAATTCAACAATTCCATACATTACTCAGGCTCATCAGGATAAGTGTCCTCTTAATCCCCTTCACCAATTGCACCCCCCCCCCAATAACCATTAGGTTTTTTTCTATACTTAAAAGTCTGTTTTTTGGTTTGTATCTCTTTTTCCTTTGCTCATTTGTCTTGTTTCTTAAATTCCACATATGAGTGAAATCATATGGTATTTGTCTTTCTCTGACTGACTTATTTCACTTAGCATTATACTCTCTACGTCTACCCATGTGATTGCAAATGGCAAGATTTCATTCTTTTTATGGCTGAATTATACATATATAATTCTTCCTTATCCGTTCATCAGTTGATGGACACCTGGGCTGCCTCCGTATCTTGGCTATTGTAAGTAATGCTGCTATAAACTTAGGGGTGCATGTATCCCTTTGATTTAGTGTTTTCATATTCATATTCAAATATGTTTTCCTATTTCATATTCAGTTAAATACTGAGTAGTGAAGTTACTGAATTATATGGTAATTCTATTTTTAACTTCTTGACGAGCCTCCACACTGTCTTCCACAGTATCTGCGCCAGCTTGCATTCCCACCAAGCGTGCACCAAGGTTCCCCTTTCTCCGCATCCTCACCAACACCTGTTGTTTCCTGTGTTTTTGAGTTTAGCTGTTCTGACAGGTGGGAGGTGATGTCTCATCCCCTGGATTTGCATTTCTCTGGTGATGAGCGGTGTTGAACATCTTTTCATTTGGAAAAATATCTCTGTTCATGTCTTGTGCCCATTTTTAAATTGGATTATTTGTTTTGGGGGTGTTGAGTTGCATAAGTTCTTCATGTATTTTTGCTACGAACCCTTTATTGGATACTTCATTTGCAAATACTGTCCCCCATCCAGTGTCCGCCTTTCAGTCTTGTCGATGGTGTCCTTCGCTGTGCAGAAGGTTTTTATAGTTCATGTTTGCTTTTACTTCCCTTGTCTCAAAAGACATATCAAAAAATTTTGCTACAGCCAGTAATGTCTCTAACATTACTGCCTGTGGTTTCTTCTAGGATTTTCATGGTTTCAGGTCTCACATTTAGGTTTTAATTCATTTTGAGTTCCTTCTTTGTGTATGGTATAAGAAAGTGGTCCAGTGTCATTCTGCGTGTGGCTGTCCAGTTTTCCCCACACCATCTGTTGAAGAGACTGTCTTCTTGCCATTGGATATTCTTTTCTGCTTCATTGAAGATTAATTGACCATATAATTGTGGGTTTATTTCTGGGTTTTCGATTCTGTTCTTTTGATCTATGTGTCTATTTAGTGTGATACTATTTTGATTACTACAGCTCTGTAATATACTTTGAAGTCTGGAATTGTGATACCTCCAGCTTTGCTTTTCTTTTTCAGAATTGCTCACAAAACCAATCTTAAGAGCAGAATAAAGCCCACTGCCTTCTGTCTTAAGGATCCACATGTATTTGCACAAATTCTCAGTAGTGAAGTACAGTGTCAGTGGTGGAATAATCACACAGAAATTAAGGCTGTTTTTCCCTAAAAGAAATTACACATATTAATTAAATGTTAGAAAAGTGACTGATAAAATAATCAGAAGAATACAGTGACACTGCTTTTCTGATAACAGAAATAATATATAGATACATGTGTACACATTGTACATGTGTTGTTAAATGTGTACTTGCTACACTGGTAAATCTGGTACAAAAGAAAACCACTGGGACCAATATAACTGTGTAATCATTTGAAGGTTTTCTTACTCTTATGATAGCGTAACGAAAATTTACAAGTTACACAGGAAAGAAACGGGCAGAATTCACTCTGATAGCAATTCTTGAGTCTAAAACCCAGATGCTGCATTGTGCCTGAAACCCGCCCTTCCCACAAACATAGAAAAGGCACTTGAGGATTCTCCAGAGGTGTTCCCGTGTTGCCTATCTGTACCAGCCTCTGTCTTCTCATACCACATCACAGCAGCTCACCTCAATGTCAGACATAAAAACAGCTGCAATTCACAGGCACAGAACCCGCCATCTTGGAGGAGAGACCAGCTTGTGTGAAGGACACACAGAGAAGAAAGTCACTTGAACCGGAGGATCCAAGACGTCCATGGTTCTTTTCCACATGGAGACTCACAGAGAACTCAAACCTTTTTTAGGTTTCCAGCAAGCGCAATTCTTACTGTTGTATATGCGACTGAGTCAGCCCGCCTTGACCATCCCCTCACTGGGGCAAGATCATGGTGATCTCTACTCTCTTCCCTCCTCTTGCAATAGCCTTGTTCATGGGAGCTCCACAGCTAGAAGAGAGAGGCGTGCAGGGTCCTGATCAAAATCAGACAAACGTGAGTTCCAGCCCCCAGAGTACCCTGGATGAATTCCAGAACCTCTGGTGTGTTGTAGCGTCTGTAATCCCTGGATTACAGGGACGTTGTAGAGATGACATGAGTGGACATATGTAATCAGCACCCAGTCAATCTGACCTGCACTAAATTTCAAGGCCTCCTCATACACTGAGCTACAATTCTAAAATGAAGAATCTGTTTTGAAGAAACTCAGAACACATTTCAGTTTCTTCCCATTCCTATCGCTCCACTCCTCTCCATTAATGGGGTTATTTTCCTATCAATTCCTCCTCTCTAATTTAAAAACTTGACATGCCACTCAGTATTCTGGGCCATGATACTTTTCTTTTGTTAATACCATGGGCCAGTCTCTCTCTCTGTGTCCATGCAATAAAGACACCAAACAAAGCAGCTTTCTGTTGTCTTTTGCATTTCCTCTCGGACCCCCAGGCCACCCCAGCAGTGTCTGAATAGGGGGAGGTGCTGACGGGTAGTAGAAGTGGAACAGGAGACACTTCTTATAGTTGTCAATCGGCGTCTCAGGGTACTCCATCCCCAGAGCACCTGCCTTGTAAATGCGCATTCGCCAGTGTCAGAAAGCAAGCCCAAGAGCCTTTAGCCAGGTGCTGGGGGCGGACTCGGACCCTCCCTGCCAGGAGTAGCCTGGGAACTGCTCAAGTGCAGAGCAGAGCTATTTAAGGCCGAAGAAGAGATGAAATGTCCAAATAAAAAATAAGGATACAGTTTAAGGTGGGCTGGCCGAAGGCAGAGGATGGGGAAGGCAGGACATTGCTTCATTTGGTGGCGAGACCACAGAGGAGCCCAGACCACTCTGGACTCAATTTTTGGTTCTAAAGCACGTGTCCTATCAGAACCAAAAAAGGCGGAGTAAGATACGATTGCTCACACTTTTATTCTTATCTCCAATTCTTATTCTATATAGTATACTAAATATTTGAGAAAGAAAAATTTTTAAAAGACCTTAATCACATTTTCTGTTGCTGATTGAAAATACTGTGAAGCAAACTACGTATTTTTAGGATATATTCATAACATTTAGAGAACTAAAAAATGAAAAACCAGAACTGATATTCACCAAATTTAAGCTTAAAAAATGACTAACCTTCCTAAAGTATGAACTGCCTGTAATGCTCACAATGTAAAATTTAGAAAGTCAAAACTGATTCTTCTGGCATTGAAAAGACCTTTTCCCTTTCAAATTTGGCAGGTTGCATATGATCGGCATCAGGAGAGGCATCTGGGAGCCGATAAAGAAGAACAAATCCCAGACACAGAGAGACCTCTCCTTTATTTTCTGTCATACCCTTTGTAGCTAACTGATAGGTTCTTTTCCTAAACTGTTTTCCTTTCTTCCTGTGAGAGCTAAGCCGTGGTGCCCAGCTTTTTGGTCAAACATCAGTCTAGACGTTACTGTGAAGGTATTTTTTAGACGTGATTAGCATTGAAATTAGTCAACCTTCCACAATGTGGTGGGCCTCGTCCAATCGGTCCAAGACCTTAAAAGCAAAGACCGAGGTTCCCCCAAGAAGGAATTTTCCTCGGCCCTCCAACACAGAAACCCTGTCCCGAGTTCCCGTCAGCTGCCCTGTAAAATTTGGACTCAAGACTGCAAACACCAGTCCGTGCCTGAACTTGCAGCCCGCCATACAATTCCAGATGTGCCAGCCCCCACACTCACATGAGCCAACTCCTTAAAATCAGTCTCTCTGGGGCGCCTGGCTGGCTCAGTGGGTTAAGCCTCTGCCTTCGGCTCAGGTCATGATCTCAGGGTCCTGGGATTGAGCCCCACATCGGGCTCTCTGCTCATCAGAAAGCCTGCTTCCTCCTCTCTCTGCCTGCCTCTCTGCCTACTTGCGATCTCTGTCTGCCAAATAAATAAATAAAATCTTAAAAAAAAAAAAAAAAAAATCAGTCTCTCTTTCTCTCTCTTTCTTTCTGTACACACACACCATTATTTGTTCCGGCTGGGATTGGTTCTGCTTCCCGGGACAACCTTAACTAACACACTTCTTCTCCACCTTAAAATACCTAATAAAACCCGTACGGCAAAACATGCACACATATGCACACGCACGGACACATGCACTGGAGCCATCAGAAAACACATGCTGTTGAAAAGTTCATGCCAGAAAGAAACCCTGTAAAGAAAGAAATTTCTTTACAATCACCTTCAATGCCAAGGGACTCAGTCCGGCCCTATGCCATTAAGCCTATGACAGAGGAAGTGCGGGAGAGAAGAGGGAGGGAGGGAGGGAACCAGGGAGACCTCAGCACTAGCAGAAAGCAAATGCCAGAAATGTTATCAAAGAACAAAATTATTAAAATACTTTAAAGTTAAAGAAAGAAGGGATGGTAGCTGGGAAACATCGCAGACAATAAACTCTCTAGATGCCAACGCCTGCCATTTACCAACAAGGTTCCCTGCCTCTCGATCTTTCCCTTGAAAGTGGCTCATTCTCCTTGCTGCAGACCTAGTGCCAAACCTTGCTCATCCGGATTATAAACCGATGCCAAACATCAACATAGCAAATAAACACGGCTGTCAATGGTAAAAATCATAAACCATGAGAAATTAAGAGAACAGTACCACTCCAGGATCTGCTCTGCCCGGGTAATTGAAACTCCCTGTGCTCACAGCTCAAGTGACCTGATCTCTTGGGGGAATATGTTTTCCTTACATATTCACGGAGGATAACCACTGGTACCTCACAGGGATGTACTGAGGCTTCAGCCTAATAAACCAGGCAAAATGTTTGCCACAGAGCCCAATGCAGAGTAAATAAGCACTAATCTCTGCTTACTTCTATCCAGAAAAGTTTAAGTGATCTTAGTTTGCTCTGATGCAGAAGTCACAGCAGAGCACAGCATTTTAAGCAAAATTTAAAAGGCTTCTCTCCAAAATGGTTAGTTTCTTTCAAGTATGGCCCTTCAGAAAGTGGTGAAATTCACTCATCCACGAAGCTGGTCTAAACCTCCAGAATTAGAGACTACAGAGATTTTGCGAATTCCTCACCGTAAAGAATTGCAATGCTCTGAATACCCAAAGTGTTGGCCTTAAGAAAACAAAATCCAGATATTAGAAAGACCCCTTACTCAATGAGGGCAACAGACCGATGGGTCGAAAAGGCCCAGACTTTTGTCGTAGTTATCAGAAACCCTGATACCACGATGTTCATGCTGTATGTTTTTGGTTTTTTGTTTTGTTTGGTTTTGTTTGTTTTGTTTGTTTTTTAATCAAGAGATAAATGACTTTACAACTATTTCAGGAGTTTTGATGTGCAAGTGGGTAGATGGTGTGGGAGGATGGGATGAGTAAGCATTGAGAGAACTTTTGCAGATCTCCTAAGAGTTGAAAGTTGGTCTGTGTTGCGTGTGAGGGACACGGTCGGCGTTCCGCAGCATGCTCACGGCACAGGACCGAATCAGCCAGAACAGACAAACTTAACCACCAAGGACCCACAGCATAGTGTGTGTTCTTTGTTCTCCTTAGATAACAGTGTGAAAATAGAATTAGGAAGAAAGAATTCCAGAAAGCTGCGTGCAACCTGAGATGTGACCTCAGCAGCTCCCCCCAAAATTGTTTCCCCTAACCTGGTTGTAAATATCCCCGTCCTGCATTTGGAAAGCCAGGAAACAAGCCATTTGAATGACATGTTCAAATTGGAAACTTTTTTATTTTCTTAATGAGATACAAATTAATTTATAAACTGTCCAAGTACAGCACAAAGGAAATATTAAAAACTACTCTCAATTAGCCTAGTTTGAGTTATAAGGTTTCTCTTAATTCAAGCACACTTGAGAATTTTAATCAGCTGAGAAGCAGCAATTGCCTTCAATTTAAAAACTAACAAGAATAAATTGTTATCATATTAAATCATTTTTACTGTACTAGTTTCACTTTGGTTTCAATTAAACCCCATTGTCTATATAAAGAACGCATTCGCAATTAGGAAAAATTGTACGTGAAACACTCATTATCTGAAACCACTTCACGTTCCTTGAAACCTTCATAACTTCAGTACAAAAGCAGGGAAGCCAAGCATGGCTATTTCGACATTGATGTGAATGTACTTTAAACCGTAATTATGTGGAGAACAGATTTTAGTAATTCCATACAATTTAACATATAATGACTTGCAGGAATCATAAGGATTCGCTCTCCTCTTTCTCCCTCGCCCCGCCCTCTGCTGAATAAGGATTAAGGGCCCTATGTGTGAATGAGACTGAAACTTCTCCAGGCAGATCTCTGAAGCCCTTTCTGTAACTGGACGAACACTGAGCAAAAGCTTCCCACCACCTGCACTGCCCAGGAAGCAGGGCTGAGTAGGGTCGGGGTGCTTATGACAGACATAAGCATATGATCATAAAATCAACCTGATCCATTGAAATATTCATATTGTTTGGGCTTTTTAAAATAGCTACATGGAGATATAATTCACATGCCATATAACTAACTCATTCAAAGTGTACAATTCAGTGGTTTGGGATATACTTTTTCAATTGTGGTAAAAAATATGTAACATAAAACTTGCCATTTTAACCACTTTTAAGTGTACAATTCAATGGCAGTAATTACAGTCACAGTGTCATGCAGCCAGCACCATTATTTTGTTTCAAAACTTTTTCAGGATCCTGAAACACAAACACAGCAGTGGACCTTACCGTGCAAGTAATTGTTCTAATCCCTGGTTAACGGTTCCTCTAGGCACATACCTGTAAGTGGTCACATGGTAATTCTATGTTCAGCTTTTTGAAGACCCCCAGACTATGTTCCCTTATGGCTGCACTGTTTTACATTCCCACCAGCAGTGGGCAAGGGTCCTAACTTCTCCCCACCCTCACCAACATGCATTTTCCATTTTTTTAAATTATAGCTATTGTAGTAGGTGTGGAATGTTTTCTCATTGGGGTTCTGATTTGCATTTCCCTAATGACTAATGATGAGCGTCTTTTCCTGTCCTCATTGACAATTTGGAGAAATATCTATTCAAGTCCTTTGGTCATTTTTTTTTTAAAGATTTTATTTATTTATTTGACAGACAGAGATCACAAGTAGGCAGAGAGGCAGGCAGAGAGAGAGGAGGAAGCAGGCTCCCTGCTGAGCAGAGAGCCCGATGCGGGACTCGATCCCAGGACCCTGGGATCATGACCTGGGCTGAAGGCAGAGGCTTTAATCCACTGAGCCACCCAGGTGCCCCCTTTGGTCATTTTTTTAACTGAGTTGTCCATCTTTTTGTTCTGGAGTTACAGGAGTTCTTTGTATTTTCTGGATACTAAATCTTATCAGGTAAATGATTTCCAAATACGTCCTCCCACTCTGTAGATTGTCTTTTCGCTTCCTCGAAAGTGTTCCCTTTGTACACAAAAGTTCTGAATTTTGAGGAGGTTCAGTTCATCTGCTTCCTCTTCTGCTGCTTGTGCTTTTGGTGTCCTATCTAGAACCCACTGCCCACCCTACTTCTTTATGAAGGAAGTCTTTCCTTTTCATTCTTTGTTCTAGTTCTTACTCTGCGTCACACTCTGAGGACACTCCCGTTCTGACCACCATGACTACATGGCACACACTTACACACGCTTACAGCGTGTAGCATACACTTACAGTGCATATCTGAAAAAGAAAGATTTTTTTCTACCACAGAAAATTCTTGGAGAAATGTGTCCTTGACAATCCTGTCATTTGAGATACAGATAGGAAAAAGGTGAAGTAATCTCTCAAAAACCATGATGACTGCAGCCTAGAAAAAGATCTAAGGCACAGCACGTTTCTACTTCCAGAGAGTGAGTCTTCTCGGTGGAAAGGGTGAAGAATAAGGGAAATCTCGGAGAGACAGAACGAAAGGGACAGCTCTTCCAGAATCAGATAGACTCCTTACTTGCTCTGCGTCCAAAGCTCCGTCTTGCTCTCTGGCAGATCAGTCCAGTGCAATGAATTTAATTTAATTTAATTTTATATAACAAAAAAATAGGTACAGGATCGAGATAACTGGATTTATTGTTTCCCTGTGCAGTGCGTACGAGGCCACTATTTTCTCCTGATCAGACAGAGAGGAAGGTTAATCTCAGCTCAACCACTTGGTATTTCCTGAATGCCGGCGTCACCCTTAACATCGACCTCGGAGTAGGGGTGGAGGCATAAAAAGTCAGTCTTCTTAGCACTGGTTAAGTGAGACGATTTGAACAATAATAAACTTCCTCCCTATTATAAACGTTATGTCACTACATCACTGCAGACTCACTACAGCACGTCAGGATTAAATCATTCCCCATGTTTTTATTACATTATTACATTTACTGTTACAGAATCACAGATAAATAATAACATCACACAATTAATTAAAACCTATGGTAATTACCAAGAGGAAAGAGGGGAGAAAGGAGGCCACACCCCCAAAGCAGTGTGTTTGGCGTCTGAAGTGTCTGTCAGATGTCACATGTCATCTCCCACCTGAGTTTAACAGAAGTAACCTCAGACACGCAGGACTGGAATACAGACAACTGCCACCAAGAGACAGTGCCTAATATTCACGGTGACAGTGACATAGCTGATATGTTTTGAAAAAGGACGGGAAGAGGCTGAGCTAACCGAGGCCGGGAGGAAGACCACGGAAAGTCCGCAGCTTCTGAGCCAAAGGAAATGAGCAGCTCAGGTGGGAGACGAGCGGACGCGGGTCAGGCGAGCAGCGACTCGGCCTGCCTGGAGCGCAGACGCGGCGGGACGGCTCTCCCCAGGAACAGCTTCCCACTCTCATCTTCCCGTCGTCTCCCACTTCAGGGAATCACTGTTTTGAGGATGAGGACCCGAAAGAAAACACGGCTGTGCTCTCAGCCTTACCATCCACGGTGAGGAGAGGGCTCGTCTGCATCACCGGATTTCCAAATTAACTTTGTGATGTCAAATTCAGAGTAAGAACGGAGGGGCGCCTGGGGGGCTCAGCCTGCGAAGCAGCTGCCCTCGGCTCAGGTCATGACCCCAGGGTTCTGGGATTGAGTCTGGCATGGGGCTCCCTGCTCAGCAGGGAGTCTGCTTCTCCCTCTCCCTCTCCCACTCCCCCTGCTTGTGTGTGCTCCCTCTCTCTCTCTGACAAATAAAATCCTTAAAAACAGAAAAACAAATGGACTCAGTCTGACTTTGATCCAAGGACCCTGTTAAATCTCGGTCAGAGAACTTCTGCCCAGATGATGCAAGCCTGTAGGGGAGGCAGGGGCGGCCACAGCTGTCCTTGCACTGGCTGGACACACCAATACTGCCAGTCACTTGGGTGGGAGTGAGTGGCCCTTCGGGCACATAAGCTTGAAACACAAGGAGACCTCAGGGCTCGGGAAAGACTAGCCTCAGACAGACACACTTCAGTCCAACATGCTCAGTCTTCAGTGCGGTCCACCCAGGGGTCCGTCACCCGGGGTCCCTCAGCTTTGCCTGGAGGGGATCACAGTTCTGGACAAAGCACAGAGGGTGTCCTCCCATCTGAGGTCTGCAGGGGAACAGTCACAGCATCCCCACCCCTGTGTGACTGTCAGTCAGCCCACGTGCTGGCACAGATTCACGGCCTCGGCCAGAGCCTCCCAGACTCACTCCCGAGACTGAAGAAAGTCACTGTGTAGCCACACGCGGCCTTCGATCTCGGTCGGACCCTAAGGCTCCAGAAGAAAGCAAACGTCTTTGGTTTATACTGTCCCTGACACACAGCCCAGGAGTGGCCTCTCCGCACTGTGTCCTGCCACATGGACATCTAGATGCCTGGGAACCTCAGGAGCCCCGTGGCTTCTGTGCAGAGGAGGGTCAGCAGGGAGGTGAGGAGGTGACAGCGGAGGGCTGCCTCCTGGGAGCGGAAGGAGAGGATCTGCCTTGGTATCTTCAGAGGCTGGGATCTCCTTAGGAAAGATAAAAAATCTCTACTTAAGGGTCAACTCTTTCTTTATAGGTACAGAAATTGCAGGCTGGAAAAAAACAGAAAATCCCTTTGGAAAAAAGAAAGAATTCAATAATTTAACAAAAGCAACCAACAAACATTTTAAGACCCAGCATTTATGTCTCCAAAGGAAACAGGGAATGGTAGTTTGGAGTGTTGGAGAATAGGAATAATTTAGATTATTTTTATTTTTAAAAATTACTCTTTTCCCAGAACAGACATTTTCTTGTAGCTGTGTATAAAAACTGAATCCTTATCAATTGAATTCAAATGTAAACGGATGAAGGATCTGTTATTTTAAAAAAAAAACTGTTTTATTCTTTTTTAAAAGATTTCATTTATTGATCTGTCAGAGAGAGAGGGCATGAGCAGGTGGACCAGCGGGCAAAGGAAGAGAGAGAAGCAGGATCCCCGCTGAGCAGAGAGCCCGACGTGGGGCTCGATCCCAGGACCCTGAGATCATGACCCGAGCTGAAGGCAGAGGCTTTAACCCACCCAGGCACCCCTTGCTTTTTGTTTTCTAAAATGAATATTCTGAATGGTTCTCAAAGTAGAGATGGCACAGCGGGTGCTGGGCCCCAGCTGGGCCCCGCTCTCCAAGCTCCTGATTCAGCAAATCTGGGGTGGGGCCCAGGGCACTTCCAGAACCTCCCAATCGGGATCGGCTTTGCAGGTGGGGATGTTTGGCTTGTGGTACGGATGTGTCTGCAGCGATGTCCAGGGAAGTTCACGTGTGTTTGTGGAGCACGGTGAGTTGTTACACTGCAGTCATGGTTCGCTAAGAAAGAGCGGGAGTGGTTGGTATAACGAGCCTGGGTTTTCTGGGAGAGAGACCTACGGCTGAACCTCAGTCCTAGATGACCTTGAAACGGGCAGGTCCTCCGATGTAAAGCGGGATATGCACTCCACTGTCAGGACTACTGAATAGTGAGCAGATGAGTCATTCACCTTGTCTGGTCGCCATTAGCAGTGTACACAAAGCCCAGGGAGAAAACAAGGAAACCCACACTCAAAAGAAATGAGACAGTGGGCAAAAAGAAGAGGCAACTAACAGAGCAGGAACAGGGAAAAGACAAAACATAGAACTCAGAAAGTGACACACACTCTACGGATAAGCCAGAAATCTGACTGCAAACTTTCAGCAGTTACGGCAGAAATGCAGACCGCTTGTTCACACGACTCTGTGTCCAGAGAAGAGAAGCAGACTGCTCCTTCCAGAAGAACAGAGCATCCCCTGCTGTCAGGAGGACAAGCACACGGACAGGGCCCACGTGACACGGTCCAGGTGAGCCCACGGGACTCTGGCCTGTCTTAACTCAAGCCTGGATGTGGCCATCACTGCTCTGGGGCACCTCCTGAACGTGGGGGGCTATGACTCCCCCAGGTGCTAAAACAAGACCCACCTGCCTTCATCAGGAGTGGAGAGAGAGGGAAGGGGGCCCTGGGTAGCCAAGTCCCACACCCAGCAGAGCCACCTCACGAGGGCTGAGAAGCAGCGAGGGGCATCCGGGTGAAGGTGGGGGCTGGGGGCAGTCTTCTCCTTAGAAAGGTGTTCAGATGCACTCCAGTGCCGAGATGAGCAGGCCAGTGAGATCCCAAAATAAACTAGTGTTTTGGGTACACATCTAGCCTAGAGAATGGGTTTATAAAAGACATCAGAAGAAGGTAAGCTCCCCAAAGGGATCTTCCTCGTTATAATCTTCCTGAGGAGAACTACTTCTTATTTATCATTTCAGGAGACTGAATGTAGGCACCAATTCAGTCTTGGCATAATCACACCATCACAGATTGGATTTGTCTCCACAGCACAGAGTCAAGTGGGTGTGTGTGTGTGTGTGTGTGTGCACGCGTGTTCACTGTTTTTAGGAAGGAGGGGGAGTTCAATAATATACTGCTTGTTACTCACTGTACACTCGGAGACAGTCCATTACATTGGAGATCAGGTAAGGAAACTTGCAAAAATTCTTAGGTTCGTATCTGTAGACAATTAACTGAGGCAACATCTCGCCACAGCAAGTATCATACCAGATTTTTAATTACAGGATATTCCGATATATTTACAGCTCTTTTAATTTACTCCAAAAGGGATCTATGACAGATCTAAACATTTCTTACCTATGCATTTTGTAAATTTAAGATATCTTTAGTAACCACCTGAGGAATAAATATAAACTAAAAATAAAAGAGATCGGAATATCATATTCTAATATAATAATCACAGATTCTGTTTTCGTAACTGAAAAATGTTACTGTACAATTACAGTAAGCTGCCGGGATGCAGTGTTGCAAAGAGTAAATTCAAAATAACCGGGAGCACCACAAGCTGAGTGTTATCATTGTGTGAGCAGCTCGGTGTAATGCAAGCCATTCCCACGACCTCCAGGATGTCCCCTAGCATTTGTTCTTTATTTTTCCACAAATTCCAAATGCCTAATTCTGTCTGTAGACAGACATTTACATGCGTGTGATGTGTTCACCTAGGTCATATGATGCATCGTATAAAAAGAATCCCTTATTTCTTATCCTTGGGTTGAACGCATCCTGGAAAACAGATCCCATACATTCACCCACACACGCTGTATCATAATAGCAAACATACAAGGAGAGCGTCGGCTCCTTGCAAAGAAAATCCTGACACACGACATACATATACCCTCAAATACGCCCCTCGAAACGAAATTAGGACAATTATTCTGAAGAGCGAAACTGAGGGTGAGAATACAGAAACATAATTTGATAAGTTATATTTGTGGAATCTATAGTCTTGCCACGGATAGAGAGTTATGAGGATTCAACATCAATCATTAAAAAAGCACTTTAATCTTGTTCTAATTTACAGCTCTTTGGAAAATCTTCGCAAGGAAGAATGCCGGCAGAGCAGCCCTTACAGGAAACCTCACATTCCAGACGTTCCACGGGGAGGCTCTGAGCGAATCCCAGGAACAGCAGCTGTCTGTTCCCTGTCTACTTCCCACAGTAAATGCAAAACTCACTATTCAAACTGGGAAATTTGCTACACAGGGAATAATTCTGCAAAAACTGGACAGACTGTTTATGCAGCACATGAACACATTTGTGAAAAATTAATTGGAGGTACAGAAATGAGCCTCCTGCTGACATTGTGCTTGCTTACTCTCATCAGGCATCATTCTACCTACTGTACAAACTTCCTGCCTCCCAAGCCAGCCCCTGGCCCGGCCCCCTCACCTCAGAAGACCAGGAGTCTATGGAGAGGGCATGGCAGTGAGTCAGAACCTCCAGGGGGCTGAGTGACCATCACCAGGTCACCTGACAGCTCAAAACCTATTTTTTAAAGATTACTTATTTTCTTGTTTATTTGAAAGAGAGAGAGAGAGAGAGAGAGAGAGAGAGAGAGCGAGCGAGCGCACGTGCACAAGCAGTGGGAGCGGCAGAGGGAGAGGGAGAAGCAGACTCCCTGCTGAGCAGGGAGCCTGATGCAGGACTTGATGCCAGAACCCTGGGATCATGACCTGAGCTAAGGACAGACTCTTAACTGCCTGAGCCCCGCAGGCGCCCATAAAACCAGCTTTATGTAAAACAGCAGCCTACCTTTAGCAAGATGGCTATGACCACACCTGAGATGAGTAATGTGAAGTCCTCCATAAAAAAAGAAAAGTAACCGCTGATTAAGTATTCAGTGCACTGTCCTACGCACCTATTATTTTGCTAATTTAATCCTCTGAACAAGGCACTGTTCATTCTATCCTACAGATGAGGTTAAGTGCGGCAAAACGAAGTTATGCAACTGATTTCCCGCAGACGAGAGGTGACAGGCCACAGCTGGGGTCCCTGGTGCAGTCCCAGGCCCCAGTCCTTTAACTGCCTGACGCACTGTACCTCGCGTGAGGGGGCAAAGAAGAGGGATGGCCTAAGCAAAACAAACAAACAAAAAAACCCCAAACAGAACAAAACAAAACAAAAAAACCTTTCAAGGCACAGCCCTCTGCCTCCGGCCCAGGCCTCCACCACCCGCCTCAGGCCCAGGCCTGCAAGTTCTGATGTCTACAGCACTCCCCATTCAGGCCTGCCTGGCTGAGATGTTCGCAGATCTTACACGACTGTGAGTGACTGAATGCCCCATCTCCAGAAATGGAGCTTTGTGGTGGGCGGTGGTAACATACACACGCGGGTGTCAGAGTTAGCCACGTCCGCCGTGACGACCCAGTCAACACTCATTAAACACTTCGCGGCGCACGTAAGCCCCACGCAGCAAAACAGCATCGGAGAGACAAAGGCATCATTTCTGACGGCGGGTAAAAGGCTCTGCACCAATGCTACAGATTCCTTCTTATCCCAGGGTGGGCAAATAATGAGCCAGGACAGAGGCGCCCTCCCATACTGACCACGCGCTTCCCGGGCGCGGGCAGGAAATCCTCCCAGATCTGGGCTAAAGCCTTTCCTAAGTCATCACTGACTTCTCCAGGGAATGATATTTACAACAAAGGCAGGGTGCTAAAGCAGAAGGCAAAATCTGGCTCGAATTTCCCTACAGCCAAAAGATAATTTCTAAAAATGTGCCTTCTCTCTACCTCTTGAAGTAAGAAAATGCTTTTTAGCAATTATTCTCCATAATCCTATCTCCCCACAAGGTTTTTATTCCAGTCTGCACCTCCTCATCTTTTCCGTCCAGTACTGGCTCTTAGTAAATGCTGTCAATAACGTCTCCTCTAAAAATGGGTCAGAATTTCCTTACACTGGCTGACAAGGTCCAACTCAAAATGGGTATCTAATCAGACCAAGAGTGAGACCAAGACTGTGTCTTAGGTAAAATGCCTCAGTGTGAAGCCGCCTACTTTTTGCATCCCGCCCCCCCCCCCGCCCCCGCAAAAGAAAACTATTAACCTTTTCTGTTTGGAAACAATTTTTATAATGCAGGACATCCGTCCTTCCCTTTCATTTATAAGCAAGTTACAATTTTGGTTACTTAGGAGTCAAAACCAAATGCAAACAGAAACTAAATGTAAAGGGATTTTAACAAAAAGGAAGGGAGGGAGGGAGGAAGGAAGGGCTCAAGTCATTTTTGTAGCGAAAATCTAGCTTTAAAAGAAAAATAATTTCCTTACACCAATTAACTGCCACTGTTGCACTGCATTCTGAAAGAATGCTCGTAAGCCTTATTCCTGGCTCAGATCAGCTCATCTGTACCAGTGCTTGGGAAAGAACACTTACTCTGTATTTTCTGTTGTTAACATAACTACAAGATAAATGCAAAAATAAAATAAAAAATTTTTAAAGCATGTACTACAAAATCTTAAAACTTGATCATTTAAATATATACCAGTCAAAATTGGTAAAAGTTAAGTTCGTCATCCCAAGGTTAATTCACCCACACGACACCCACACCGTATAATAAGGTATGTATTTAGTTGCCTACCTAGCAATCTAAAATAGAATATGTGAACAACAATGGCAAATTAAGTACTATGCTAAGGGAGAACTAGAGTCTCTGAGTACCCAGAACACACAATTGCCACTCAAACATTATGTAACAAGGAGAACTATTAACTTTTATGTTCCGTGTCCCCCAGATTTTGTAACAATGCCTTAACTGTGCATCACATTTGTCTGAATTTTAGTTTACAAAGCACTTTCACATTCATTATTTCATCTTTATCCTGGCAAAAAAGGTAAGGAAGGGAGGGAGGGAGGGAGGGAAAGAAGAGAGAAGGAAGCCTTAGGATAATAAGAATCCCATTTTACAGAGTAGGGAGAACACTCAGAAATGCAGTGCCTTGCCTGCCATCCACAGCCAGTAGATGGAGAGGCAGACGTCCACGCTATACAGCATTCAAAGTCTGGTCATGGGAGAAGCTCTGACACCATTATAGCACGGACTTGCTGCTATATATGACTTTTCATCCATGACCTTCGTTTGTAAGCTGAAAACTCAGGGACTGATTTTATTTTTACAGGAAGCAGCACCTATGATTGTTCTCAACTGTGGTTTTGAAGACAAAAAGCAAAGGGAGAATGATCCGGGTGGCGTTGGATGAATCATACTTCTTCAAAACACACACCTCACCCTATTTCCCATGAGGCTACAAGAAATGCAGACTTAATGCGAAATTCTTAGACCTCGCAAATGTTTTTAAATTGCCAAGAGATTTTCAAATCACAAAAATTCTGATAGCTTTTATTTACCAGGGTCTTTAATCCCTTAAAAATTGTATACCTTTCTGTTTCTATATTAATATACATATAGTATTAAAGTTTTACACTGTTTTCAAATCACCAATCATAACACACTACTTACTCAGTAAACATATGACACAAGTACATCTATATTACTCTTGGTCTATAAAGAGGGTAGGGGAGTAAACTTTATCACCGCAAGATAAGCCTCTTTGGCTTACAATCATTCTAAACTGGTTATTTTTAAGAAACTGCAACACAAGAAAAGCTCTGAAACCATGGAAAAGTCACCCTATTGTAAGAGACATTTACATGTATAAGGGAAATCTCCATTTGTAAGGGGGTCTCCCTCAGCACCAGGAAGAGGAAGAGGACTTTAAATCTCTAGAAGGCAATGACTTAAATCTGTATAACAATCACACACTTGTTTACTGTGCTTTTCCTGGTCACCTCCCGTGTACCTGGAGTGTATTTTAGGTGACAGCTTCAGCCATTTGGGGGAGTAATTCCGTCTTCCTGGGTCTCTCCCATGTGTACAGGAGGTATATTTATTAACTTTTCATTTTCTCCCATTGATCTGTCTCATGTCAATTCGATACTTAGACCATCTAGATAAACCTTGAAGGGCAGAGGAAAATTTTTTCCTCCCCAACAAGGTTTAAAAGTAAAACTTCCGGGGCGCCTGGGTGGCTCAGTGTGTTAAAGCCTCTGCCTTCAGCTCAGGTCATGATCTCAGGGTCCTGGGATCCAGCTCCACATTGGGCTCTCTGCTCAGCAGGGAGCCTGTTTCCTCCTCTCTCTCTGCCTGCCTCTCTGCCTATTTGTGATCTCTGTCTGTCAAATAAATAAATAAAATCTTAAAAAAAAAAAAAAAAGTAAAACTTCCATGTTACTTTATCAACTAGATTGCCAAACTTAGACAAGCTTCTCCTTAACTCCCAAATGGTAAGAAGAGCAGTTCATTACTTTAGGTCAAAGAAAATGTAAAGAACACAAAAACAAAATAAAAACTAAGGAGAACTTTCATGTCATCATCTGCACCTTCTTCTTAACTGCCAATAACTGCTGTGTCTCTCTTCCACTGCCTGCCTTCTAAGCCTCCTTGTTCAGAAGAGCTGAAACTACACCATATTCTTACGTGTGGAAGGCAGGCACGTACATCAAAGTTTTGATAAACCATGCAAGGGTTTTGCCTAAGATACAGATTTAGATCAACCATAGCTTGTGTAAATAAAGTTTATACATTGTTTATAAAAATTACTGATTGGGGCATCTGGGTGGCTCAGTCAGTTAAGCATCTGCCTTCCATTCAGGTCCTGATCTCAGGGTCCTGGGATGGAGCCATGTCAAGTTCTCTGATCAGCCGGGAGCCTGCGTCTCCCTCTCTTCTCTGTCTGCTGTTCTTCCCACCCCCACTTGTGTTCCCTTCACTCTCTCTCTGTCAAATAAGTAAATAAAATCTTTAAAAAAAAATAGTGATGAAAAGTAGTCTATAAGTTTGCCAGAAAATAATATAATTCACCCCGTAACTACAATAACTTTATATTGGCTGTTACTTTGCCCTGCACCCTACCAGAAAATACTGAGAATGCACACAGACAAAATAACTATCACCCATCCAAGGTCGCTAGTCCTGTTACCACTGTCCACATGGTCAGGAGTATCAACAAGCAGGGCTGTACTTCGTCCAGAGGCTCGTCTGCAGTTCCCTTGTGCAGGGCTCCCAGCTTACCCACAAATGTGGTCATCTGCTTTACCTGACCAGGGGAGATGGATGCCAACACACTGCCTAGGGACAGAGGAGAGGCAAGCTTTTGTGAGCAGCATGGGGACACCCAGCAGTGGGGGACTGATGTTCATGGACTCACAGAGAAAAAAAAAACAAAAAACAAAAAACACCTTAAAAGTTGGAAAAAAGATAAGCAAAACTGAATAACTGTCTTAATTATGATCCAAGCAGCAAATACATTTGTAAGCCTCAAGAGTTCTTTGAAAGGCATTTCCATGCTATAGAAGAACAATAATCACTGCTCAAAGACAGGAAAAATATAAGAAAGGCACCAAACATTTTTGAAAGGTTTCTGTGTAAAACAACTAAAATCATCAGAAGTGAGTGTTTTAAAAGTTACAGTTGAGCAATCTGGAAAACACTCTGGCCCCAGCACAGCCAGATCAGGAGGCAGAGGGAGTCCACCACAAGTGATAATGTGTAAGGGCAGCCAGCATCCACTCTCTCCCTCAGCCCACATCTCCTAGGGCACAGGCAAGGCCCCAGGACAGCACCTCAGTGGGCCCAGTACAGGGCCAAGGTCTTAGGTTCTGGGCCTTACTTTGCTTATGATTTGTCTTCTTTGGCTGTCTTAAGAACCAAATGAGATCATGAATACAAAACAATTTAGAAAATCAATGTCAAGTATGGCTATCCATGGAACCGTCCAGCTCACTGGGCCTGCCGCCCGCACAGCAGCCCAGCAGCACCTGCCTCCTGGACTCCACACCCCCACTTCAGGGCCATGCCCTCTTGCGAACTGGGCTTCCTTTGTTCTCTGTCAGGGAAGCCATCATAAACACACGTGTATGCTTCCTCTGCCCCCTGTGTGGGGAATGCGACATATCGCTTTGACCCTGGGAAGGCAGCAAACCCTGATACCACTGACCCAAGACTCAGGTGCAGGTCCCCACACCTGCTGCTCCCATGCCAGAACACCTTCCCACCCACAGCCCACTCTCCACCAAGTGGCTACACTAGCTGACCAGTCTTTTCCCTCCAACTTGTCCTCAAGGAGCTCATCCCAAATTCCCAGACTGGTTCAGCCACTGCATACACTTGGGTCTAACAGGCTATATGTGCCACCAGACCACAGACTCCCCAGGGTCTTGGACGCCACTGGCCATGCTCCACCACCACATCAACAACAACAGCCCCTCCAAAGCATTCACTGGAGTGAAGTGTGTTCTACTGGGGGAGACAAATGCAAAAACACAGGATTCTAAATAATAAACATAAACCACTAGATATGCATCTGGGGAGAGTGCTCCGTAAAGTGACAGATGAATGGATGGACAGGTGGATGGACAGATAGACGGGTGGATGGATAGATGGGTGGATAGATGGATGGGTAGATGGGTGGATGGGTAAATGGACAGGTGCATAGATTGGTGGATGGAAGGATGGATAGATGGGCAGATGGATGGACAGATGGATGGATGGACAGACAGACGGACAGATAGATGGATGGACAAACAGACTGACGGATGGATGGGTAGATGGGTGGACAGATGGACAGATGGATGGACAGGCAGATGGATAGATGGATGGATGGATGGATGGACGGACAGACACACAGTAGCTCTGCAGTTCCTGGTGAAATACAGTGTCTCATCCACAGAAGCTCTCCTTGCTTTGCTCTGCCTGGATTCTTCCCCAGAGAAGAACCTTCTCAGATTGTGCCCTGGTTTAGTACCCCACATTTACAACAAACCATAGTGAGATTCCCGGTTGGAAAGAGGGAAGCCTTTCTTCTTCGGGAAATGGGAGAAGGGCATGCATGAAAGGGAAAGCAGACAAGCAGAACTAGCAGATTGCTGTCAGACCGGCAGACATTCTCAGGCAAATTCAGGTTTATAAGAGTTGATATGAATGTTGAAGATATAGAAATCAATTTCTCTAAAGTAATCTTTGCCCAATAAACTCTTGAAAGTGGGCACAGCAGTTTGAATAGAGTTGTTAAGGAATTCTCATTTTGAGAAATCCCGTTAAGACGCTCCCTGGTGGCCTAGTGGTTAGGATTCGGCACTCTCCAGAAATCCCGTTAACCTGGAGTCGGCCATGAGTGGAGGGCCTTCCCAGTCACCCACCCTGCCTGCTGAGGTTATCTCTGGCCATCATATGCATGAAGAGAGGCCCCATGGTTTCCCATCTGGCTTCTCCTTCTTTAATGTAACCGCATCATTCATACATTACCCCCGCACATCACTATATGATGATGCACTGTAACACAACATAACACATGGTCAGACATCACACGTACAGCGCACTACACACTCGGTACACCAACCCTGCTAAAGTCTTCCTAACATATCTAAACACTAAGTAGGGCTGCACTACCCAGGTGTTCACTAGGGTCACTAGTCAATACTTCAGGAAAAAAGGAAAGACACAAGTATGCATGTGGCAGGGATTTCTGGAGCAATCGGCCATTCTGAGCAGTACATATCACCTCCATGCACACTATTCTAGTCATTCACAAGGAAGGATACAGCGGTAGCATCTCTTTGAGCCAGGGTGACATACATGCAAAATTTAAAGGGTTCTGCCGGAAGAAAGTCCACATACGTCCTCTGGTTCTCAGAGACAAGTGCATATTTCTACGTGTATCTCTTCATTTCTGCCTCATTCTTTGTAGTGACTTAAGACTTAAGACTATAAGAACCTAAAAAAATGAAAATCACTGATACGAGTTCTAGGTGGAAAGCCCCCAAATTCCTTTTTCATGAAAATGCTGCCCTCGCCACTTCCCACCGAAGTGGAACGGCTGGAAGCAGAGAACCCTGCCCCAGTCCAAACGGGCCACGACACAGCAAAGAGCGAGCAAGGCCCGCAGGTTTGGGGTGGTGGCCACGTTCTCAAACTATGAACGTGACTTCAGCGACAGGGGACTCTTTCTACTGAAATACAGTGCCCTCCTAAAGACCCAAAAGGAAACATTTGTGTTCATCAAAAATAGTAATATTCTTCCAACACAAGGAGGGGCCAGCAAGCTTGAGTCCACTGCCAGTTTTTATAAATAAAATTTCCTGAAATACAACAGCAGAGGTCATTCACATAGGCGCTGTGTTCTCTCCCTCCGAGGGCAGAGATGAGTGGCTACAACCACCGGAGAGCCCGCAGAGTCTGAGATGCGCCTGGTGTGGGCCCTTCCAGAGAAAGTTCGCCCTGTCCTCAGACAGTAGTTCTCTACAGACATTTTAATAGACTATGACCTGGTATTTATTTTAAAGTAGTCTCTTTATCATGAGGCTTATGCTCTCACCATACTGGTGAGTAATTAAGAGCACCGCTTAATAATTTGATCAGTTATTGTATATAATCTTCTGATTCATAGAAATTCCATAATAAAGATACTCTTTTACTTAACTAAACCCCTTCCGTGCCAAATTTATAAGTAAAGCCACATTCCCTATGTCGTTTTAAAATAGTATCTAGAATAATCACTTGTAAAAGCTGAGGAGTAGGAACCTCAAAATGTGGAAACTTGACGGTTTGAACGCTCTCCGAAAAGAATGTTCTGGTTTATTTAACACTCTCCTTGAGTGTTCACCAGAAAACCTTTTCTGTACTCATTTTGCTAAAACCCTCTCCAAAACATGTTATGTCCACATCCCTGCCTTCCTCTAGAGCATTTGAGAATATACGTTAGCCGTTCAACAAGAAAACGCTTTACCTCTGGAGAAACATAATTTCACCTTGAGACCCAGGATATATGTAGGACGAACACAACTGTTTGGAATTATATTGATCTGAAAAATCACCTTGGAACTTAACCAAATGAGTACTGTTTTAAAAAGTCAAACACCTCCAACTCTAGAAATGGAATGAAGACAATAAATGTCGCCCACTCTGAGAGTTCTCTGGGCAGCCCCGGCCTCTGGTGTACCCGTCACAGCCCCCCAGGCCACTTCCGGTTTCCGCCCAGCAGCTTGCTCCCGGGGAGGCGAGACTCACCTGAGGTGTCCACCTGCTACTTAGGTGCACACCCGAGACTCACTCCTTCCAGGGGGCCCCATGTGGCCCTCCAGCAAGAAGAGTCTGGAAGTACAGGGCTAGCCATCCTCCAAACAGCCCTCCCCAGTGAGGGAGGAGGCCAGGGGTAGAAGCTCCTGCCCCCCACCTCCTCTAGCCAGGGTCTGGGAGGGAGTCCCTGCTGGGATCAAGCCCTTTCTGTCCACATCTCAACGTGAGTATCTCACCCTCTCCCTCCGCTTGCCTTTGACGGCTTGCCTGTGACCCTCCCTTGACCTCACATCACCTCTCAAGCTCTGCTTTCAGGGGAGACCAAACGAAGAAGGTGGAATTCTTCCCCATCTCTCCTTGGGGAAACTGAGTCCTAAAGAAAAGCACTGCCGCCAGAGGTCTGACCTTCGAGGATTTCACAGACACGCAGCCACACTCAGATCCGGGGGAACCCACAGGGGTCACCAACAGAGAGTTCGAGAACGGCTCCCGGACTTCAGCCCGCCACGAATCCCCACCCAAAACAACCATGAGGCAGGCCGACGACGTGTCACAGGTGCCTCCGGTCGAGGACTCCTTACGGGAGTTAGGAGCGTGAACCCAGGCAAAATCACCCAGCAAGCTAAGCAGCAGGTCACATCCTAAAATAGGAGCCCCCTGGCGCCTTCTCCAGAAAACGGGCCAGACGGGCACAGGCCAGCGAGCAGCTCTGCGGCAGCGCCAGGATGGGGGGCCAGGAGCAGGGCCAGGAGCCCAGGAACCGGACTCGGAAGGCCGGGCTGCAGCCAGCCTGGGGCCACAAACATGTTCCCTGCAGAACCTGTCATGGAGTCCGTTTCCTTTAAAAATCAAAAGCAGTATTTAAAGGATTTCGGAAACCGGCTTTATATTTTCGTCTTTTTAAATTCTATTTTATTTTAATTATTTGACAGAGAGAGGAAGAGAGCTTGCACAAGCAAGAGGAGGGGCAGAGGCAGAGAGGGGCAGGCTTCCCGCTGGGCAGGGAGCCTGATGTGGGGCTGGATCCCAGGGCCCCTGGATCATGACCTGAGCCAAAGGCAGACACTTAACTGACTGAGCCACCCAGGCGCCCTTTTTATAGTAAAACCCTAAGCTGAGCTTCTCATCCTTAATACAGAATCAAAACCAAAATATTACAATGTAAAAGTTTTGCAATTCAAGGAAATCCCAAAGTATTATGACTTAAAAGAGATCTAGTTCTCCTTTGAAGGAAAATTACCAAAGGGGAACTAATGTCTGCAGAGCACCTTTCTCAGAGCAGGAGACTGGGCTCTCCGAAGCCAGGCAGAGTGCAGATCTGAGCCCAAACGTGATTCCAAAACCTGTGTTTCCAGGGCACCGCGCTGAGGGTGTGGCACACTACGTGTGAGTGATTCCTGTCGCACACTCTGCTGGTCGCCGGAGATACACAGGTAGCAGACCCCAAGCTTCCGATGTGAAGGACAGAAGAGCCGGCCGCCCGCTCTGGAATCAGGACACACCATCATCAAGGTGCTCCGTCCGGAGAAGAGAAGGGAGGAGCACTCACCAGGGAGGCACAGCTGAGTGACCGTATGGGATTCTTTTTAATGTTTATGAACTATCACCTGCTGAAAAGCAGAAGCCAATTCTATATCTGTATTTTTAAAACATGTACACGTCCAGGGTGTGTGAGTGGCTCAGTCAGTTAAGCAGCTGCCTGCAGCTCAGGTCATGATCCCAGAGTCCTGGGACCGAGCCCCCACAGTCCCGTCCAGTTGGGTTCCCTGCTCAGCAGAGAGCCTGCTTCTCCCTCTGCCTCTCCCCACAGCTTGTGTTCATGCATGCTCTCTCTCAAAAAAATAAATAAAATCTTAAAAAAAAAAAACCCAGACATATCCACTATACAGTATTAAAGAATTCAAAAATATCATAACAGATAAAAGTGTAATTCCTCAGATTATTTGCAAAGTTTTAAATTAAAATAACATAACTCACTAACAGTTTTGTTTCAGATAAATGCAAACCAGATGTAGAATGTTTTTTAAAGGCCTTTAAAATGGAGACTCACGGGGGCGCCTGGCTGGCTCAGTGGGTAGAGCATGTGACTCTCGGTCTCGGGGCTGCATGTTTGGGCCCCACGCTGGGTGTAGAGATTCCTTAAAAATAAAAAGCTTTAAAAAACAATAAAATAAAATAAAATGTAGACTCAGAATGCACCCTCAAGGAAATAATTGCTAATGGGTCCATTCTGACCTTTCTTCAAGTTAGACCGAATTAAATTACGAAAGAAAAATGGAGTCGATAGATAGGACTAAGACCACTCCCGTAATTAGTTAAGAACACACGCCAACAGTCTGCAGAATTCTACAGTAAATTAATAACCAGCTGCAAAGAAAAAAGCTAAATATACAACCAAATCGGAGCCGTGGTGTCCTCTGGACAGCGGCCCAGAGGCGTGCGTTGCTTCCTTGGGAGTCACACAGCTCACCTGAGTCCCAGGGCCGCCGGGCCTTCCCACCAAGGACTCCAAGCGGCAGGGAGGCCCCCAAGAAACCCTCCTGTTTAGTCAGGCCGAATGGATGTGAACAATTCAGAGACACGGGAGAAGGGAGGTCACATCTGTTGGAAGCGCCGAGGGTCCGCAAACGGGAAGAATGCCCGTAACAGCCACTCCAGAAGCGGACGCCCCTACAGGGAAGAACTCTAATGACAATCACGTTTCTTTTATTTCTCTAGCGCTTTCTCTTCCCAAAAATTCTTCCCTTTTATTTTCAACACATTGTCCTTTAATTCCTTGCCCAGAAAGTGGAGCTGCGGCTCCAGCCCATTTCCCGGTATCGGTGTTTCCAGCAGCTGTACTTCCTGTAACAATAAAGAAACGCCTTTGCCAGCCGAAGGATGCTTCTGGTGGCCTCGTCCTCCAGCTCCCTGCCACCTGCGAAGTCCTCGGAGGGGCCGCCATGCTGCCCTTCAAGGAAGACCGTCTCCTGGGGGCTCACTCAGAGTCCAAGGCGGTGAGGAAGGCCAACGTGCTCTGGCACGTCCTCTGTTCAAGGCTCTCTGGTCAACGCTCCACGCACCCTGTCTCCCGTCATCCTCACACCAACCCCGTCACAGGCGAATCGGCGCTCCGGCGCGGGCCTGTGTGGCCCGCGAGCGCCATGTTGGCCCGCGACCCCGGGAGACACACGCCCGTGGCTCGACCCGACGGACCACCTGCTGTCTCTGACGGCCCAGCTGCCGAGCCCAAGGCCTGAGGGATACTGGGAAGAGCCAACCCTGAGTCAACAAAGGGCAGAATGAGCCAGAGTCGACGCCGGCCCCTCTCTGCGCACACGGCTCTCCTCGGAGGCCTGTGTCCACCTCGTGGCCGCGTCCGGCTCGCCCCACGGCCCAGGACGGAGCCCCTCACGCCGCGGGCGGTACGAGGCACCCCCAGCCGACTGCGCCCCAGACGCGAGGAGTCACAGTGACTCTGGCCCTCCGGGATCCGGCGAGGACCCCTGCGATATGTTCCAACGGGAAACCAAAAGAATGAAAAAGTCACTTAGAAAAAAAAAAAAATGACAGATTTCCTGACGACGGCCCGTTTGATAAAAAGAAGAGAACAGTTACGAAACACAGAAGGTGTCAGAACTCCAGAGACACGGCGGAATCTCCCGAGAAACGGAACTCGGCGGGAGCAGGAACACGGATCAGGAGCGCCTTTACCGCAGAGACTTCCCCAGTGACAGGCCCTGAAGGCGTCTGTGGGGCTCAACCTCCCACTCCCCTTCCCCATCCTGGGGGGCCGGGGGCGGCAAGAGTCGTCGGGGCTTTCCTCGAACAGCCCAGGCTACTGGGGAAAACAGCGCCTTCAAGAAAGCGCCCCCGAGGAGCGCGAGCGGACGGCGCGGCCGCGCCCAGGGCCCCGGCTGGGCGGCAGGTGCCGAGCCCAGCAGCACGAGTCTGGGGGTCCGGGAAGGTCGTCAGGGCGGGAGGCAGACATCGGAGGTCAGGAAAGCGTTTTCACAAAGTCCAGCAACTGGGAAGGAAGCAGCCGCTAAAATAAAACCGACGGCTGGACTCGGAGGAGGCAATACTAAGTGGTAAGACAAAGACAACGTCGGGGTATGAAGCAGGACACGGGGCAGTCGGCAGGGCTGACCCCCCACGCCGGGGAGGAAGAACCCCACTCGGACGCAAGGAGAAACGGTGAGCATTAACTCCACACCCAGAATCGAATCAGGGAAGAGACGGATCCGGAGGACCTGAGGAACTCAGCGCCGCGGCCAAGGCCCCGCCGGAGGAGAGGGCTCCGGGCTCAGGGGCCGCGGGGGTCAGCGGCTCCCGCCCCAGCCCCGCCAGCGCCTGCCGGAGATGCACGAGCGCACGAGATCCCCCTGCCCCTGCCCTGAAGGAAAAGTCACGTCATCGCAGCCTGGGGGGACCGGAAAACCAGCAGCCGGGCCCCTACAGACGGTGCCCACGAGACCGCTCGAGGCTCCGTTTCCATTCAGCAGAGGAGCGCCAGGATGCAGAGCCCACGTTTTCCCAGGGAAGACACTCCGTTTCTTGCCAAAATGTAGTGATTTCTACCAGCTGAAGCCGGCTGGGCAGCTCTCCAAGGCTTTAAACAATACTTCATATCTTACATGGGAACATACACTGTTCCCGAGTCAGACTTTACATTAAAATAGAAGCGTTTCGAGGCGCCTGGGTGGCCCAGTGGGTTAAAGCCTCTGCCTTCGGCTCAGGTCATGATCCCAGGGTCCTGGGATCGAGCCCCGCATCGGGCTCTCTGCTCCGTGGAGAGCCTGCTTCCTCCTCTCTCTCTGCCTACTTGTGAGCTCTGTCTATCAAATAAATAAATAAAATCTTAAAAAAAAAAACAATAGAAGCGTTTCCCCCCCTGCCAAGCGGTGGGAGACCTTGAAAAGGAGCTGGTAAGATGAGGCACGAGGAGACTGATGCTTGCGGTTTTGTTTTTTGTTTTTATGGGTTTTTTTTTAATATTCATGGTTTGACATTTGGGGATCTTGTGTAGAATTAGTGGGAGGCTAGAGGAAGACAGGGTGAACAAGCCTCAGGTCTGAAAAATAAAACCAAGACCTCAACAGGAAGGTGACAAAAATCACAACAACGAGGGGGACCTCCTCAGCCACAGGGCAGGCGACCAACCTGAAATGGCGTGTCGGAAAGTCATTGTTTGGAAATTTAATTTTCAAATAGGTAAATTATGTTACTCAAGACTGAACACGTATGAAAAGGATATATAGGGAGTCTGTCTACACCTCTTGCTCCCTGTCCCCACCCATGCCACCGAGCAGGATGGGTCAGCGCCTTGCCGGGTGTCTGCCTGGTTCCCACATGCAGGTACAAACAAATGCAAGAACACGCGTCTTCTGTCCTTTCTGACACAGGAACGTGTCACACCGCTGCACGTTTCCTTTCTGCCCACAGCCAGGAACTTGGAAGACCCTTCGTGTGCATCGCTATCACTGGGGCAAATTTTATTTGGGCAGGCCCCATGGATAGACTTTACGTGGTTTTCAATGCTCTCTTTCAAACGGTGCTGTAATACTTTAATACCCTGCCTATGCGTAAGCGTATCTGAACGGTAAATTCCCAGAAGGAGAATTATTGCTTCATTGGGTACATGCATTTTTAATACTGATCAATACGGCCAAATTGCCTGCTTCAAAGATTGTGCCCATTGATACTCCCACCAGGAATGTACGGGAACACCTTTTCCCTCATAGACTTGCCAATGGCGTGTTAGCAAGTTTGTTAATCTTTACACATTTGACAGGTGAAAATGCTACCTTGGTGTTATTTTAAATCGCATTTATTTTATCATGAATGACGTTGAGAATCTTTTTCTTTTTCTTTTTTTTTTACATAATCATTCACTTCTTTTTCTAGAACTACCTGTTCATTTCCTTTGACTATTTTTTATTAGGTTCTTTGACTTAACCATTTCCAGGAGCTCTGTCTGTATCTGGAGTGTGACCTCAATGCTGTGACAGGAGCGGTCAGTGTGCTTCCTTCTAGGGTGGACGGTGGACAGCTCTAAGAAATCTTATGCTACTGGAGCTCAGAGGCGCAGGCGGGAGTTGAATGGCCACGGGCAGAAAGGCCAGGAGCTCACATGCAGCAGCTTTCCAGGAGTCTAGCAGGACTTGACTAATGGTACTGAGGGTCACAGAAAGTCTGTTACTGTAGATTCACACATCAGCCTTTTTTCTGACTATTTCTGGATTCTGGATCTTGAATCACATTGAAGGGGTCTCCCCCATTCCAAGGCTAGGAAGGAAATCACCTCACTTTTTTGTCTTAGGTTTCTTAAAAGGAAAAAAAAACTATTTAAACATATGATCCTCTCCTGGAGGTGCAGAAAGAGGTATGATCTAATCTTGTTTTTGTCTACACGACTTCCTAGTTGTCCCCAAATCATTTTACTCAATAGTCTATTTTTAACCCCTTAAGAAAAGACAATACTTTTAAAATATTCTAAATCCCTTCATGTGTCTGGGTCAGTTTTAAGACTCTTCTATTCTGATGCACTGGTTTATCTAATCACATGCCGGGAACACACTGTTTTAATTGTTGAGGTTTTATAATGAAGTCTTCCCTTAATCTGCCTTAAAATAATTGGATATGTTTAATCATGAGACACAAAGAGTATTATCCTAAAAAGTCATGATGATCTATGAGACAAGAATGTTTGCAGAGTAAACTTCTGGTCTTGGGACAAAAAGAAAATCTGAAAATGGATATAATCCTCTGACAGCAATGATAAAATATATAATTACCAAATCTAGGAAGCCATAGTAATCGAGCCCTGTGGATATCATTTTAAATGTTTATTTTGGAAGCTGTTAAAACTATAATGCAGAAACACATAATTACATCATGTACGAATAGGTACAATTTGAATTCCGCACACTCATGATGCTTTTTTCCAGCCGTGACCTGCTCTTCATGCAAAACTGGTTCTCACACAGTACTTACCAACTTTTAAAAGTCCAAATATGCTCACATTTTTATAAATAATTCATGATATCCACACACATGGCACTGTTTAAATACCTTCATAAGCAACGTTTTCTCTTTGCTACTGTAGAAAATGTTTTTGTCAAAGTAAGAAGCTTTCTATCGCTGCCTCAGGAAATAAAACAGAGGCAGCCAAAATGCTCCAAACACATATCTCCCTCCTTCGCATCAGTTCGTGGTGCTTGCCCCTCACTGAGCTCCCCGTAGCTGGGGTGCGCAGACACGCTGCATTCCTGGTAACTCAGAAGCCCTGGTCATTGGTGTCAAACTGTTTTTGGAGTACACGGGGGAAAAAAAAATGAATCTGTGATGTTTCAAGTTATGCTAAAATCCAAGCAGCACGTTACTTACTTCATTATTGCCTTCCTTTTGGGAACGCTAACATTCTTAAAGGACCATTTTGATCATATTCTCCCACCTAAACACCTTCGCTTACTTATTCATTAGAATTATTGTCTAATTGCTTGGCAGTGTGCTAGGCATTGAGGTTAAGAAAATGAATAAAACATGCTTCCTGCCCACGGGAAGGAAGGGAGACACATACTAAGTGGAAAAGTACCAGCCCCAGTCACTGGGGGGACAGAGATGAGGGACGGTGAGCAAGTCCAGGGAGAAGGCGGGAATCCCCAGAGGCCAGCGGATGGCAACTGGAAGAAAAGGAGGGGACTGGGGGGTGGCGGGAGGAGGGGGAGGCACACCACGCAGAGAGCTTTGTCCCAGGCAACAATGTCATTAGAGTGTTCTCTCCCCTGTGCACCCCTCTTCAATTGTCATTGCTGAAAGGTGTCATAACTGCCCTTGATCTTGCCTGCACCCCACCTGGAGGCAAGGAGGAGGTCTGTGGACACGGACGGTTGCGGCCAGTGAGTAGGACGGCAACTGGAACACAGGCACTGGATGAACCGTGCCTGTCACACGACGCAATGACACTGTGCTTGGCACCCCGTCCCTCCCCAGGATACACACAGAACGACCTCCATGTGAAGCCTCAGCCGTCTTTCCTCCACGGCTCACACTGCCCTTATCTTCTGCCTCTCTTTCCCGTGAAGCACGGACCCCGGACCCCTCTGTGTTCTCTCTCTCTCTCTCTTTCTTTCTCTCTCTCTCTCTCTCTCTCTCTCTCTCTCTCTCGGGCTCTCCGGCCACAGCTCCTCCCCTCGGGCCTCCCGCCAGCTCTGCACACCACACACCCTGCCTCCTTCAAGATACCACTCCAGTTCCATCCTGCAGGGCGGTTTTCATCAAGATGTGCACTCAGAGCTTCCAAGCATCCACACTTCCCGCCTCCGGGTGTCTGCCCATGGGGAAGCGCGTGCACTTTACTCCCGCGGGGCTCTCTGCACGCAGCCGGCGGGCGACCCAGGCTCCGGGATTGCGAGGGACTCCCTGGACTCTCCTCCTGGACAGCTCTGGGTCACTCCCGTCACCCGCCCGACCGTCCAGTTTCTGACCCGCCTGCACAGGCAGGGCCCCCTGTGGCCTGGCTACGTGCCCCGACTCTGCTCACTGCTGGGGGGGTGCAAGCTGGGGGCTCTCATGTCAGCTTCCTACTTTCCCACGGTGCCCTTCTCCGCACCTGACGCCCCCAGCACCCGCACTGGCCTTCCACAGATCTCCCTGCAGAGAGGCCCCCTTCCAGCGGCCCTGGCTTCCTTTTTCCATCTTCTCCAAGGCTTGCTCTGTTCTCTTTCTCCTCCTCCTTCAAACTCCTCCCCAGCAAGTAACACTCGGGTCCATCCCGCCAGGGGAGAAGCCAGCTCTCACCTGCCTGCAGTGGGAGGCCACGGGGCTCTGTCTCCCCCTTCCTGCCCCACAGCTACACCTGTCGTGCATTGGTCTCTGGGGACTTGCCCCATGGAAAACAGGTCTGCCTGTCTGCCACCGCACTCAAAATCCCTGGACGGGGCCCCGAGGACACGGTGGCTCTGCCAACTTACTCGATCTCCGGGGCACCTGGCTTCTTCCGTGCAGTAGTGCCCCCTCCTGATTCCAGGGCACGGTCTCTGCCATCTCCCCTCCTCTCGGGCTCACTCCTCCTCTGGGTTCTCCATGGTTCTTCCTTCCGCTCCCGTCACACAGTCTTCCGTCCCTCCTGCTCCCCCAGGCCACGGCAGGTTTCCATCAGAACTGCGGCTTCTCCTGCTCCCAAGGAGTCACAGAGCCTCCTCTCCCCCCCACTCCTTCTGCGGCTGCCCAGAGAGCCCCCCTGTCATTCCACACCCCCTGCGGGGGAAGCCACCGCAGCGCACAGCCGTCTGCTAGGGACTCCGTCAGGCGGCACTCGGGGCCTGCCGGCTTCCCCGTCGCGCGGTCCAGCCCGTGCCCAGCTACCGCACTGAAAGCCCAAGCACCGCTCCGGCCTCCTCCTGCCGACACCCACACACCCAGTCCACCTGCGCCTGCCTCCGAGCTCCTCCAAAAGCCACAGTCCATTGCCACGCGGGTCTCCCGGTCTCTTGTCCTGCCTACTACAGTGGTCCACGTGTCCTCCGACTCAACAGCCCCTACAGTCACTCACCGAACTGCAGCCAGAATGAGGTTCTTGGATCACAAAGCTCACAATCCCCGCTAATTTAAAACCTTCCGGCAGCTTCCCTCTGCTCCTGCAGGAATGTGCAATTTCCCCCCAACTTACAAAGCCCCAACTGGCCCGTCTGCTCTGTGGGTTTCCCTCCACACCACTGCTCTGGTCCATGCCCAGGCTCTGACGACAGGGGCCCTCCTCCTGTCCCCTGGCCTGAGACTCCCTCTGCTTGGGTCACTCTGCACTACCGGCCGCGTGGGCCGTTCAGACCCCAGGACAACTTCCCCTACACGGAGAAGTCCCCACAGACCACCGGAATGAAAGGAGCTGTCCCGTCGACTCGCGATTTTAACTCCATGCGTAGTTCTTGTGGCATCTGGTACTTCTGATGCTGGGTGGATTCTTTCCTTTGCAGGATCAGTTCACGTCTCCATCACAGCGTGCAGGCACCCACACAATCAGGGATCCCCGTACCAACAACAGTGCTGACCAAATCAGTGTCAATTCCAGCATTTTCTGTTCTTGTATCCTTTTCTCTGGACAAGGAACCAGCACCACCATCGCCAGCCCGGAACACACACACACACGCACACACACACCTCTCCAACCCAGAAACCAAGGATCCACCGGCCCCCTGCCTCATCAGCCACCCAGTCCGAGTAATATTACCTGCTCCTACGGCTTCTGTCTCCCCTACTTCTCAGGAGCACGCTCTCCATCTCGGTTCAGCCTCCCACCTGTCCTCAACTGGCAGATGACGACTCTGCCCCTGGTCACACAGCAGCCCGGCTTCACCACAGGAGGCAGTGGTCTTCTCCCTTTGTGTGTGGTCCTTCAGAGGGGCTCAGCCTCCTGTCCCTAGAGCACCCTGCGCTCCCTCTGCGAGGCAGGGAATGAGTCTGCAAGCTCTGCCTAGCTCTCCCGCTCGCTGTGTGCCCGAGAGCTTGGACTCTGTCCGCCCGGGGGGTTGGATCCCGGCACATAGAGGCCCAGGCCAAGTCCTTTTCAATGAGTGGCCTTCCATTTCCACGTTCCCTTTCCACAAGCACCACGTTGTTGTTTTTTGTTTCTTTTCACCTTTGAATTTCCCAAACAAATATTAGAGCCCCTTCAACACGCATGTCAGCCACGGTTGGTCTCAGGGATAGAACCAAAAAAGACAAGCTCCCTCCCTCAGGCGCTCACCGAGCTTGCTTTCTGCACAGGGAAGCGAGGAAATCAACAAGCTGGCCAGCAAATGAGCAAGAGAATTCCAGAAAGTGGTAAATGCTACAAATAAAATCCAAGTGCTAGGCGTCTTCTGTTTCTGTTGTAAGATCTGGAGCTACTCTATCACTGTGGAGTTTTCCCTTAGACCAATTTAGATCAGCTGGAGGAGCTTGATTTACATTTTAAAAGGAAATTAAAATGTTTTGAATTACAACTAAGAGTTTTCCTTTTAAGGGAGAAATATTCCTTTTTCATGAAAATTATTTTTTTCTTTCCTTCTCAGACTGCCTGAGCTGTTTTTAAACAAACAAAAATTAACAATATATTAATTGATGAGATGCTCATCTCCCCAGGTTTAACCTGCTTTATATAGTAAACAAAATCCTAACATTTACTTAATTATCTAGTGCCCTGCATTTTTTTTTCCCTTGTGAGGAGGAAGGACTTTTAAGATCCACATTCTCAGCAAGTTTCAAACAGGCAACACAGTATTATTAGCCATAGACAGCACGTCCTACATGAAGGCCCCCAGACTGACTTATCTTGTTGCAATGTATTTCTTTTCCCAAGGGATAGAAAAAGTTTTATGTGTAAAATTATCTGAGGGTAAGACATCGGATTGCCATGAGGGAAGACACTGTCCTTTTTCCACTGCCTCTGATTTAGATTTTTAGGGATTATCTTTGTTCATGCAAATTTTTTGAAACTAAACGAGGAGTTTTATGAAATTTAAATTAACACCCTTAAACAGTTCCAGCCCGTTTCAACAGCGCGGCCAGTGGATTTCGGCCCTTCCAACTACACCAGCGAAAACGGACAAAGCATCTCCACGGACATCTGGTCTACCACGCACTGCACCCTGGCTTGGCAGGGAAACTTCACAACTCTGCTTTGCTGCTCATCGTGGTAGCTATCCAGATCCTTATTCCAGGTCCTTTGAAGAAACAGTCTTCATTATTTCCAACGACCTCAAATGATTTGCACCGAGTAGGGACTTAATAATTACCCGCTAGTTGGCTATGAATTGACTTGACCTCCATTTCCATTGTGTTTCGGGTCTCACGTCCTCAGCAACCTCTGTCTCACTAACGCCCGTACAAAGAAGCTACGTGTCCAGTGTGGTGTGGCTCCCGTGTGTCACACACATTTGCCCTTCAAAGGATTCCCATCTATTTACCTCTGTGTGTTCAAGTGCTGGTCACAGAGGATCTTCGGTATCAAGAGCCAGAGCACGAGGGCTTCGCGGGTGATGCCGGGCATATTTCGAGCCTACCATTCACGGAAACACATACTTTCTGTTATGAACATGTGAAAAAGACACAATGCGCTGTGGTCTAAAGCAGTGGCCGTGCAGGCATCCCACATCACTGCCATGTCCTCTTCCTTGCTCCCTCGGTCCCCTCCGTCCTGACCAAGAAGCACTTTCCTCCTTTTACAGCCCTGCACCATTCAGAGTCAGCAGCTGTCAAGAGGCAGGACGGAAGGAAGGGAGACTTTCTGACTTCTTAGTGTCCTTAAGGCAGTATTCTCAAGGCCTCTTCTCTGCTGAGGTACCTCTCCTGCACTCTCCACCACAGCACCAAGTGCAGACAAGGTGAGTTGTTTTTTCCAGAAAACTGAAGCGTATACCGGTCTGTCACAGCATGACCTTTTGACTTTGCCCTGCACACACACACACACACACACACACACACACACGCCCACATGCATGTGCGCGTGCACACCCATGCAAAGCAGAATTCTCCATTCTCTCTAGAAGGATCTGGGTTCTCCAAGTGCAGAGATGGCTTTCTATTCCAGTCAGCAACTTTGGAAGCCTGAGGACGAGGTCAGAGGTCAACATTTAAAAGGTGGACGGCAGATGAGGGGGGGTCAGGCATGACCGGACACGAAGGCAGCATGACCGCTGACCTACGAGCCCTGGGCATCAGCGCTAATAAGCCTGCTTCCGGGAGGTTCTCTCCTACTGGTTGGTGAACTCCTCACGGACCATGGCCAGGCCAGGGCAACACCTGGCAACTGGCAATATCTTTTAGTAAGAGTTTGCTCTGTGCATTACTGAGCAAACCAGTGAGTCCGTGTGGACCAAAACGCAAAACCCAAATGGACAGGAATGGAACCAGGATATCCAACTTCCAACCCATGATTTGCTTTTTGGGATGATAAAAATAAAACCAGCATTCCTAGAAACAGGAATTGGACACACCAGCCTTTATGTGACAACTTGATTGTTAGACCCAGAAGAGACCAGATGGAAAGGCAAAAGGAAAAGGGGAATAAATGTGCAACAATTAAGACACATCTGTATACATTTAAGCATTTTTCCATTCTTACAGAATCCAGAATTCATTCTTATTGACAAACATCAAAAAGTCTGCCAGGATTCTGGTACTTCACCAATTCAGACAGCTGTGGCTTCTCACGCGCAGCAAGACAGAAACAAAGACCCTACAAGTGTCAGAGCAGAAACCAGCTACTGTCTTTTGAGCGGCCATTCGGCATCTTCCCACCTCTGCCCAATAATAGATTGTGTTGAAGAGTACTTTCATACTTAGCACCTTAATAATGTCCCAAAGAAGACCTTGTAGCCTCTTGATCCCATTCAAACCCCAGGCTACTCCTAACTGACTTGGTTCCAGGGATTAAAACACACACACAAAGACAAAAACCCGCAGTTCTTGAGTGTGATTATCACAGGGCTTCTCCCAGCCAGAACCTTCTGCGGAGTGGATCCCTTCTGATGGCTTTCTTCTCTAGGTCCTCTGTCCTTCCAAAAGGAAAGCCTGCTGGAAACCCCCTAGTTCAGCCTCATTCAACCTGGACTGTTCGTCTTCATCCTGTCCCACAACATCCCTGGCAAGGTACCCCCTCTCTCCCAAACTAAAAAACCCCACTAACAATAAATACAAACAGAAACCTCATTATTTTAGGAAACCCTGTTCCACCCAAATACCCACACCCCTGTCCCCTTGCCACTGCCCTCTCCCCAAAACAATGCTCCTCACAGGCAAGGCATGGCACCCTTCCATCCCCACACACAGCCCAACCGCCAAAATGTTGAAACGTAGACGTTTATTTGGAATGCACAAATGCACGTGGAAGGGGACAGACAGGGACCCCAGTTCTAGGCCCAAGACTTAACCAATACGCTTCAGAACTCGTTGGGAGCTCATGCTTTCACCCCACCTTCAATTACTGGCAAATCTGTGCCCCTTTCAGTAACTAAAAATGTCCACATCTAAGGGCAGCAGGCGCGAGGTCCTCCGTGCCCAGACCACATCCCTCCCCAAACGTAGCATCTAAAAGTCAACCAACACCGGCAGGTGGGGGGCTGAGGAAGCAGATAACTGGAAGCTATGTCTGACTAGGGGAGACTCCAGGATGGAGGGGTCGGGGAGGGGGTCCAGGGACCACGCCTAGCGGTCCTATCAGGTCCACGGGCAAGTACGGGCAGAATCAGCCGCTGGCTGCCTGAGTGCGCGCGGTGCAAAAGGCCGCTGGGCCACGCGGTCCCGGGGGATCCCCGCGCCCCGGAGGCGGGATCGCTGGGGGCTGTAGGGCCCGCGCAGGACACGCTCGCAGGCCCAGGGGCTGCACCCCAGCGGTGCTCGGGCGGACAGTGTGCCAGACAAGTACCAGCAGCGAGGGAGGGCTGGACCCCAAGAGCCCAGAGGTGAAGACTGGCCAGGGCTGGGGCGTGAGCGGCGGATGGGAGCAGGAAGCCAAAACGCGACCCCGGAGAGTGTGCCGGGAGAAGGCGCCGCGGAAACGCGGTTCCCTAGCGAGCAGCAGACAAAGGCTCGGGTGCGCACGCGGTGGACGGTGGCGCCTGGGCTCCGCGATTCGGGCCGCGAAGACGCGTGCCCAACCCAGCCGGCGCCGGAGTCGCCCCGTGCCCCGCGGATGCGGCTTTCGCCACCCCCCACCCCCAGCCCCGGGTCTCCCGTCCTCACCTGGCTCGCCCTCCATCCACGGCAACGGCGATCCCCTATCCTGCGCACCGGGCGCCTCTTGCCTTAACATCTCCCGCCTCCCGCCTTCCAGCAAACCTCTGCCTTGACTATTCTACTCAGCCTTGCCCCCCTCCCCCGCGACACGCCTTCTACCACCCCTGCTCCAGCGCGCTCTCAGCCCCGCACCCGGGACTGGGGAGGCGGGGCGGCCTTAGGCGGCCCGGAGGTCCGAACCCGCGACGCCTTCCTCCTCCACCCTAACGCCCCATTGTCCCTCCATTTACCAGCCCAAGCACCAGCTAAAACCTCGGCATCTGGAGTAAGTGGACAGTGAAGCTGCACCCGTTTCGCTCCGCGAGTCCACGCTCCGGAACACGGTCACTGCAGCGGGGGTTGGGGGGAAGCGACCCGGGCACCGACACCGAACCGGGGGCACCGCCTTCACCTTTGGGAGCGCGGAGCTCCGGTGTCCTGGCCTGCCCTCTCCCAGCCAAGGGACCCCAGAGGGCGGGACCCCCAAGTGGAAGGCAGCGCGTGTCTTCCAGCCTCACTGGCCCCAGGCTAAGGTGAGCGGAGCCCGGCGTAAGGGGTCAGGGTAGAGACTGCAACAACGGGCCAGGCAAGCGTGGCCACGAGCAGCACCGGGCGACCCGAGGCGGGCAGCGGGTCCCGTTCTCACCGCGCGGCGCCCGCCGCCCTCCCGGGTCGCCCTTCCCCCCGCACGCACGCGGAGCCTAGGAAACCCCGGTGTCCCGGAGCCGGCGGACGCTCCCGCGCGCCACCAACGTGCCTCGAGCTTCCCGTCCGCCCGTGAAGCCCCCTGGGCGCCAAATGCCCCGGACACCAGCCCCCCGCGCGCCCCCGGCCGCGGGGAACGAGGGGCCCGGCACTTACTGGGGCTCAGGAAACACTCCGTCAACCTTCGGAAGCAGCCCGCGTCACTGGAAGGTCCATCTTCCATGTCGGAGCCGAAGAGCGGGGGGGCCGCGGCGGCGAGGGCGAGGGCGAAGCCGGCGCCTCCGGGCCGCCGCGGAGTTCGGCCGCCGCCGCCTGGGCTGGGGCCGGGGCAGCCCCCGCCGGCACCCGGGAAGCCGGGGGAGCCCGCGCGGCGGGCGGCCGGGCCGAGCGGGAGCCGGAGCCCGGCGCGGGCTGGGAGCAGCACAGCCTGGAGCGCGGAGCAGAGGAAGAGCCGCCGCCGCCCGCCGCCGCCGCCGCGGGGACTGCCGCTGGGAGGGACGCTCAAGGGAGCTGCCTCTCGTCCTCCGCCGCCGCCGCCGCCGCCGGCATCGCCGCCGCCGCCGCCTCCTCGAGCCGCCGCCGCCGCCGCTGCGCCCTCCCTTCCTGGGAGACGCACGGGGAGGTGAAAGGCAGATGAGGAGGGGAGAAGAGAAGGAGGGGGCGGGGGGGGCGGCGGCCAGAAGTAAAAGGAAGATGGAGAGGAGGAGGGGACAGGGGAGGAGAGGGCGAGCGCGCAGGGAGCGCGGGCCGAGCCCCAGCCGCCGCTGCCGCGCGCACACAGGGCGCCCGGGCCCCCCGCGGGGCTGGCGCGGCCTGCGGAGGAGGGGGGCGGGCGCGGGGGCGCGGCGCGCTCGGCCCGGCCTCCGCCAGGCGGCTCCGGGGCCGGACCCGGGCCCACCGCGCTCCCCCCGCCCGCAGCGCCGCGCCAGGGCTCCGGGCGGAGTTTGCCGGGGCCGGATCCGGGCTCGTCCCCGGCCGCTGGCAGGGGGGCGTGGGGGCGGGGAGCGAGCGGCTCTACGGGGCTGGCCATGGCCCTCCTCCCCGGGCCGCGGTGGGGCAGGCCGCCGGCGGGAGGGGCGCGCCGCGGGCCGGGACTCGGCGGGCTCCGCCCCCGCAGGACCTGCCTCCCGCGGCGGGTCGGCCCGAGCGCCGCTCTGGTCCTCCTCTCCGGTCCTCCGCGCCCCTCCCGGCCCAGTCTTCACATCGCGTCGCGCTCTGGGTGCGGGAGGACCTGGGGCCGGGCGCGAGGCCCCCGCGGCGGCGCCCGTCTGCCGGAGGGCGCGCACGATCGGCGCGCTGCCGGCCCGGGCGAGGGGCTGCGGAGACGCTGCGGGCAAGCGTGGCGTGGTTTGTGCGCGCTCCGGCGGCTGAGCCTCGGCGACCGCTCGAGAGCCGCGGAGAAAAGCGCCGCAGTGTCGCTGCCCGTGGAGGAGGCGGCGGCGGCGGCTGCAGAAGACGCCCACTGGCGGAGAGGGCGCTCCCCACGCCGCCGCCGCCGCCGCCCTCCCCCACGTAGCGCGCCCCGCCGCCTCCCGGCCCCCGGGCGCCAGGCCCCCGCACCCCGCGGCCCTCTGTGGACGCTGGGCGCCCGAGCCACCGGGATGGCGGGGGGGCAGGGGAGCTCCTGCGTCTCAGCGGGGCGTCGCCACATCTGGGTCTGGTGTTCCGGATTCTAAATTCGCCGCCCAGCAGCTGCTCCAGCTGTGCGCTGCTGGGCTAGCCACGTCGGCCTGTCCCTTGCCCGAACCAGGGAACCCTCCCGGTGGCTGGCCAGCAGCTCCAACCGAGCTGTGCTCGGAGCTCCCGGGAGAGGAGTTCAAACTCGGACGTTTGGTTGGAGTTTAAATCGACGCACAGTGTTTCCAATAAACTAAGACTGAGAAAGCCTATTCATCCCCCAGGACTCCCTTTGCAAAACACACTTTAAAACGAACTTCGTGCGCGCCGCCCAGTTTGCCCCGGTAAGAATGGAAAAGGCAACTATGGCTCAAAAAAGAAAAACTGCGAGATCATCCCCCCAAAGCCCTGAGTACAACCTCTTCACCTGCGGCTTTTGGGGACAACACCCTCCGCCTCCATGCCCCCTCCTTCCCAGCCCCGATTCCAAACAGTTGCTACTAAACTGAAGAGAAATGTGCCGCCCAATGGGCGCTCGGAACACGGAGCCGCTCGAAGTTTGGGAAGTTGAAGCGCCAGAGCGCACAGATGCGCGGATGCTTGCGTCCCAGCCGGCGGGCTGCGCGGGGTCCTCGCCGCACTCGGGGTCCGCGCAGGGGGACGGGCTGTCCAGACTCCCTCGACTCGGTCACCTTACCAGGACTGCAGCACGCGCACCGAAGCCCGGCTTCCACAAAGGGCAAGGCGGCCACCTGGGCGCGAGGCGCGCGCGGCGGTGCAGCCGCTTGGCTGACACAGGGTCGGGGGCCAGGGGTGCGTCCGGCCCCGGGGCCAATTCTCGTTTTCCACGGCGGTCCGTCCAGTTCTCAAGTGTTTTTATTTTGAAGTGTGCTCCAGATTCTCCCCTAGTCTCTGTTTTTCCCCACTCCCGTCTAAACAGTCGATAGTGGAGAAGAGCATATTTGTATCTGCACCAAACTGGGCAAGCGGGGCGCCTGGGACTTGGTGCGACTCCCCTTCTCCCTGCAAGGGCTGAAGGCGTTTCTGCAATCGCGGGGCGCACTCCGAGCGTCGCGTGTAATGGGCGCCAGCCCTGGCTCTCCCTAGGTCGTAATCCCTAAATTTGCGAATCAGGAAACAGATTCCGGTGACCCTTACCTTACAGAGTGGGTATTTTGCTGTTGCCTTTGCAGTTTTTCGACGAAGGAGAAACTAGAACGATCAGTCAGCCTCCCGGGCGACGCGCCTGAGAGGCGCAGACTGGATCGTTGGGTACCTCTCCGGGCGTCGGGAGTTTGCCCCCGCTGCGGACCTGGCGGCGCAGGGAGGGTCTCGGGGGGAGGGGGGGGGCTGCCCAGGGGCTGGAGAGCACATGCTTCTCCTCGGAGAGCTTGCGGTTCATTCCTTCACACGCAAAAGGCTTCTCCTTGTCGTTTACGTTCCCTTTGTTGCCTTTTGGAAAGACTAAAGTGGCTTTCCGATTACAAGAAAATGTACATGCAATTCGAATGTAAGTCTCCGTATACGCGCGGAGAGCGGCGCGGGACCGTCAAACATTTGTTCTCTGAGTCTTGGTTCGATCAGAGGCAAACTTTAGCTTCTAACTCTCTTCTGGAATAAAACTTCTTTCTAGTTTTTCGTCCTTCTTTTCTTCAAACGCTGGCTGGAAGGCACAGGTTTCCTGGACAAACTAAAAACGACAGAGCATGACAACGGAAAAGGAGCACGTCGCGGAGGTGTTTACTGATTATCGATTACATCGGTTCCGGGACTCCCGGAGTTCAGCTCTGGTAACATCAGTGTAGTACGCTCCCGGCCACTTTTCCTTTCTGGATGAAATACTGTTTAGTGAAAGATTTAAATTACAAACACGGGGTCGGAGAGGCTCCGTCACTCACCCCTGTGTTCAGGTGTTGCAACACCGGCAGGATGTGCCTCTTGTGGTTTCTTTTCATTCCCTTTGAGTTTCTCTAATGACATCTCACAAGAGGGGAAGATTGTCACTAAACGTTTGTTACTCCAAACCTTTTATGAATAAACACATTGGCCCATAATTCAGTAAGCCTGGCTTTCTGGTCGCGCCCATAAAGTTTGCCCTGTAGCTACGGGTCAGGTTATCAGACCCGGCAGAGTTTACACACAGCTGGAAGTATTAGTTGTAACCCCAGGAGCCTGGGATGAACCCTGGCAGGAACTGACACCAGTCCAGTGCTCTTTGTGAAATAAACGATTTTCCTCGTTCTCCACTGAAAAAAAAATGCCCACCTACTGGAAAGAATAAAAACTAAAACCATGTTAAGAGGCCAGTGAACACTAACAAAGCTAAGAGGATGATGATCAAAGTTATGTATCAAAGCATTTGTCTCTGCCTTCCCCCCAAAAAATGATCAGGAAAGTTTATCTGGGTAATGAAAACTTGTGCTTCAGCACTGCCTGATTCTACCGTCATCTGAATTACTTGTTCTTAAAAGCATTTGAAAACATGGGTCAAGGTAGAGTCTTAGATGCTTTTTAAATGGTTTCCTCATACATTTATGCAATTTCTTTATAGTACTTTAAACATCCACCCCTTTTAATAGCCCAAAGTTAAGTTTACAATAAGTATGGTTAAATTTTGTGTAATTTTGGCCAACATGCAGGCCTGTGTCTTAACTGATTTTATTGATAAGCTGTTTTCTCCTTTCAAATACTAGTAATCTTTCTTCACAAAGATAGGAAACAAGGGTTGATTAAATGTTAAGCTCATCTACTTACACAGGTAAAGTCTGTTAAAGAGACACATTGTCCTCTCTGGGTTTAGAATTTTCTGACTTACAGAAATCCGCAGTTATCTGAGCAAAATAATTCATAAGCAAGTGGTTCTTGCTCCCAAGCTTCATAGAAATCTGAGCATTTTGCATGCCGGCTTTCAGTCTGATTGCTAGTAAATTATCAATTTGTATGTCACTCAGGTGTGAGATATCGTGTCACAGAGACCCTCTGCATTCTAATGAAATAATTAGTGATTATCTGGCATGCTGAAAATGGACTCAGGGGTTGAGCATTGACTCACAGCATCCTAAGCCCCCAAATCCCTCCCTCTGGTTCTAAGTTCGTCATTCCAGGAAGCCTCCAGTGTTTCTTTCCCCTTGCCCATCATAGCCTTGACGTCTAGACTCCTGAAACGGATGGGCTTTAACCTGCACATATGGATACTTTGTATCAAATCTCCGGGGAAATGGAATGCAGGTAGAATTTGTGTTGACAGCACCATTTTAAACAGCTTGGTATCAGGGTCCTGTTACTCTTACCACTTAAAACCTTTAATAAAGACCAGCATACACTAGGCATTCGATGACTGCTTCCCTACCTGTCGCCTGCATGCCTGCTGCTTACAAATTTCTATTAGTGTTGATGTCAATAAATCTTGACTAAAATGAGGGACGCATTCATTCCTACTGTATTGTTGTAGTCAAGCCTAAAAAACAAAGGTCGTTAAAATTTAGTATGAAAACATTATTATAAAGTCAATATGCTATATGGCACAGTCTTGAAAAAGATTAATATGATTTAAAAAAACTCAATTTCTTCAGCTACCCTTAATATTCCTAGATCTTCAGACTATACTATTTTTACGACTTCAAGTCAATTAACTATAAAACTATGCTTTTTTATTGCTTTATGCTGTAAAACAAATAAAAACCAGTATATTATTTTTCATTCACAAAGATCAAAATAGTGTTTAATTTTCAATGAGAACATTTCTGATAATAGGCAGATTGTTAAGACATTAATATTCCAAATAAGTCTTCTTAAGTACCCACACCTTCTGAAAAGGGGAGTCAGTGTGCTGCTAGATAAATAATAAGATTCAAGTGGGAATTTTCATTAATTGAAAGCAAAACATTTAATTCCCTCCTAAAAAGAAGCTCAGTTTAATGTCTAATAAACAACTAGCCCTGAGGATACTGGTGTTAGAAAGTACCGCTGTGGTTATGTAATCAATATTAAGTTCTTGAGATAAGCACATGAACGTTAATTCTTATATAACACTGTCATGTTACGACTCAGAACTGGATTCTGAAGATGCTGTCATCACAAAAACAGCAAATCACTTTAGAGACCCACAGTGATTTGTAGAATGTTAAAATGCCTTTCATTTCTCAAAAACATACAAATCAGAGTATAACCGTGTTGTGTTGAAATAATACCCAGTGTTGTTTAAATAATCAACACTCTTACCAAATGTTTACAGGGCAGAGATAATCAATTATATTTGAGACTGTGTTTTAAGAGTACAATAGAAACAGTCTGAGAGAATTAATTATACATATACATACATCTGTGTGTGTATATATATATTATATATACCCTAAAAGAAAGGAATACTTTAAGAGGCCCACAGCCCAACTAAAGCATTTAAGTAGAAAGTGACTAAGGAGGCATTCAGGATAAAAAGTGTACACCAGGGAACGGCTTAAGTTCCTCCAGATGGTATGGCCTAGGAAGTACAGGAACACCTTAGGTACAAATGACCATGGAGTTTCATGAAAGGTCCCCAAAATCCCTATTGAGTCTGTCCCACCATGATGAGTCCCTTAGTGTCAACACAAATTATTGCGTGGCTTGTTAAGTTTGTTCAAAAGAAGCACATCGTCATCTATGGCTCAGGAATCCTTTTCTTGTAAACATTATTTTATTTTATTACCCACATTTTTACAAGGAGCCTTGATATTTATTCAAGGAGTCTGATGCAATGATGAGAAAGAGAAAAATTGTTGGCTCTTACAAATTTGTCTCAAAAATGAGGACCACAATGGCTCATTTACTCCAGAGAATGTATTCCTTTCCATTCACCTCAAAAAATTAAGTAATTAAAAATTAAATTTAATTAATTAATTAATTAATAAAAGAAGCCAGGCATGGCCTGGGGCACAGAAGGCCACTCTGAGTTGTGTTCCAGTCTAGACCAGGACTGGAAAGGCATTTGAGGGCATGCACGGGAGGCCAAGTCCATGCACATGGGTGAACTGTTCTGACATCAGGCCTTGACTTACAAAACCCAGTTTCTCCCTGAGCTTCTCTTAGTAAAGTGCTCAAGGAGAAGGAGAAGGAGAGAGTTTCGCGCAGTGGCCAAGCGCCCCCCGGGCTGCCGTTGTGCATTACATGATGTTAGACACACGGTTCCCAGGCCACCCTTCCAAGGATTTGGGTTGACAAAGGCTCTCGTCTACACAGTCAGCCGGTCTTGCTGGTCATGCATGTCCAGTATCTATAAAAGCATCATTTCACATGGGAGCTGAACCTAGAACTCCATCTAGTAGATCTTTTGAAATGGACCCTTGTGAAAAAAATAAAAATAACCTCAGAAGCCAGAAGACAAGCAGCGTTGGTTTTCGGCCGCACGTCTTATCTACATGACTTGACGGGGAGCCAGAGAAATCTGCCAGCATCTATCAGATGGGAAGCTGAAGAAAGAAGCTGAGAAAACGCATCTTCCGTACTCTCTGGACACATTCATTTCCTTTGGTTCTGAAATTGGGGATTAATAACTTTGTGTTCATGTGTCACACTGATTAATATTGTAGTCAACGACAAAGGTACAGTCAAAAGAGGGGGATGTCCTCTCCAGGCAGCGGCCCCCAACACGAAGCAGTCATCTGATAGGGCTTCACTGTTTCAAACAGAAAGGCCAATGAGCAGAGGGACAAGCCAAGCCTGAGGTGGCCTGAATTCAGCGCTGTCTATTCACTGGCTGCAGGTCTCCCGTCAGCTTATCGCAATCCAGGGCTGGGCATGGAAGTTTACCGCTCTTCTTCTCCCCTCCAGCACTGCATTCTGGTAGAAATTTCCACCGGACAGTCCCAGATCTCTACCCAGGATTCTTGCTCCTTTGGTGTAGTATCCTGCACTATGACTGCTGATGTTCAGGATAATCCTACATTAGGACATTTACCCCTCTCAAATAGCTCATCATCATGGCTATCCGTAATAAAAAAAAAAAAAAAAAATCAATGACTTAGCATATCAACCCAAGTTGAAAAAATACACCAAAAGGCCAGACATAAATCCTCCTGATGTGAAATATCCACCATAGTTCTCCATTTTACATTCTACCTGAGATGATCGTCCGCTGTGCCCTGACAGCCTCAGGCGGAGGGACATGACCATGGCAAAGCAGGCAAATGCCGACTCTACAGAAGAACACAGCAAGGGTAAGTAGCATTAGATAGTTTGTTGGTTATCTGTGAAAGAACTCAGCGGGCCAAGCCCGAGTCTGGACGCTTGTGGTTGAACAGAGTGGGAAGGGAGCATCTAGAGGCTGCATTTGCTCAAGTGGGCCACCTGGCAGGAGGCCAGGAAAAGTAATCCTGCCACACATGGATGGTTAGGGTAGCTTGTGTGGACTCAGAGAGAGAAAGCTGCGGACAGACAAGTTATTCGCAAGTTCTGTGCAGACTGTGACCCTCCTGTCCTTCCAAAGGGTCTGAGGGAGGGCCTCTGGTCCCACAATGAGTGTCCTGATCTGAGGCTGTGTGTCTTGTGCTGAACATATGGACATACCCCGAACCCACGTCCTAAAATGGCCATCAGAAAATGCAGTTGAGTGAAATACAGAAGGGAAGAGCGGCTTGAAGGTGTTCCCATTCAGCCACTGGTCTCCCACCCGCGGTGCCCAGGATTCACACCCTGGGGGCTGGGACGGACCACCACACACGCAGATCCAACTCACTAGATGACGAAAGTTTAGAAACATTAACATACGCATTCTGAAAGATTCTCCCCCTTGGTTAAAAAAAAAAAAAATGGGATTGAACAATTAAAACCAAGTTACAGATGACTGCGGTTTTATGGGATAATCTCATAGAGTTGACAGATCCTGACATAATCACCTGGATTTAAACGTGGGTATTTCCTATGAAGTTCTTTCCCTCGTTCCTGGAGTCACCCAGAAGCAGAGGCTTGTTTATGGGAAGCTACTCAGGTTAGAGGCAGCAGAGAAGGCTGATCCTTCCCTGGGACCTCAGAACAGCCCCAAATGCCAGCATCACACACGCTGCAGGTAAGGAGCAAGAATGGGAATACGTGTGTTCAAACAGAATGACAAGTGACGGTGACATGGGCGCCCTTTAGATGGATTACGCTAGAGTCTGAACATAGGAGGAGAGTGGACTGTGTGATCGTATTATCATGGCATCTATCATGGTACCGTACAGCCATGGCCGCAAGGGGTTATTGATCACATCCCACTGCCTTCTCGGGAGCTCCTGGCCCCCAAAGGAATGTTGCTGTAGGTACCCGTGGCCTAGTTATCTGATTCGCTTTTAAGAACAGGCTACTGTTCTTAAACTGGGGAATGAATTTCATCCATTTCCATGTGCCAACGAGAAGTCACACTTTTGGGGCAAGAAGTTCACTGTTTTGGAAGAACAAAGAGTAAAGGATCCTTGGGATAAATTCCCAAAGTCTACTTGCTTTTGTGAATGTCATCCAGGGACAGGCAAGAAGGAAACACTCTTCTGTTTTCAACGACTTTGATTAAATTGTCCTAATCCTCTCCCCAACCCTCCTGGACTCGTAAACTTGGTGATTCTGGTTTTTTGGATGCACTGAACACAGTAGCCCACAAGTGATCACAGAGTCCTCTAACCCCTGACGAGCGTAAATACAGCCCAGGTAATCTGGCCACTCACCCTCGAGCACTAAGCGCACGGGCCATTACACAGCCACTCGGGAGCTAAGTCAACCCAGGAGGAGGAAATAAATTGCTCATTCTGCCACCTTCACATTGGCTATTTTGTGTCTCTCTCTATGCATGTGTTCATTATGACTGTGCTCAAAAGACTCCATTAATTTCCTCCCACAACAGCCCTCAGAGGTACCTTTTATGACAAGGATTTAGGCCCATTTTGTAGATTTTGCACACGTGGCATAAACCTGATGAAAAGCAGCTACAGCGAGCAAATTAGAGCTCCTGATGACCCCTTCGGTTATATACTGTGTGCGTTATTGTCTAAGGCAAGATGCTAATATTCCGTGTTTCCAGATTTCTGCTTATTAAAGTGAGATGATTTGAAACAGGGCTCAATAAAAATCCTCTTCCCATATAAACGCAAGCCTGCACATTAAATCACTCTAATTTATAGCTGGGTTAGTATATATACTATGCAAGCCTATCCATCTGTTTTCTGCCAAATTCTATTTCTTAAGTAGCTATGAAATACAGGTGAAGTCTGGTTTTATTGTTTGAACTCTGATTTCAACAAGTCTAGTACAAATATGTTTTCAAAAGAGAGATTAATAAAGGAGATCACTAAAATATCCCTTTGAATCGTGCATTTAGAAACTGATTCTGGTTAAAAAAAGATTTCCACAAAGTTTATCAGAAAACTCACTAACTGCATCAATGTATGCCCACCTCACATGTGTGTAACGGGTCAGTGGTATAAAGCAGTGTCCTCCAGCTCGACCAAGCTCTAATAGAACTGGCAAATCACTGCGGATGTGAATTTTTATTGCATATAAAAGAGTACATCCCCCGCCCTTTATGATGGATTAAAATAAGGTGACAGCAGTGGGCCCACCCCACCCCTAGCAATCAAACTAACCCATTAACCTGTCCCAAGACTGTCATTTCTACCTGAACCGTCCCAGAAGACAAGAGTCTCCAAGCACTGTGTCACTCTGAAGAAAATACAATTAGTGAATTTTTAAAAGAATTTTTCACATCTCTTATTTGGCTTTAAAATTCACATTTTAGGGAGCCTGGGTGGCTCAGTGGGTTAAAGCCTCTGCTTTCGGCTCAGGTCATGATCCCAGGCTCCTGGGATCGAGTCCCGCATCGGGCTCTCTGCTCAACGGGGAGCCTGCTTCCCCCTCTCTCTGCCTGCCTCCCTGCCTACTTGTGATCTCTGTCTGTCAAATAAATAAATAAAATCTTAAAAAAAAATTCACATTTTATGTGAAGACACTGCAGGGTAGGAAAATTACAATGACAATTCTTTGGCACTGTAATAGCATTAATGTGGTAGTACAGACAGGACGAGGGGATCATTTGTGGACTCTAGCCGGTGGGGGTTAATCTTCAGGGTAGAGTAAAAGTGTAGAATCACAATCACAAAATACAAATTGAAAGTTTGGTAACAAGAGAAGAGTCCAAAACTCTTGTGAACGGTTTTAAACAAGAGCCCACACTAAATGGAGGCAGTTACGTTGCTACCACGGAAGCTTGTTTCCAGAAGCGGTGGGCTGTATCCATGGCGAACATGAGTTCAGAGGGCTGACAACTTAAAGGGGATGAAATCATCGTTTATTTGTTGACTAAGCAGTCACTAGGTACCGCATAGCTCTGAAAAAAATATAATTCGTGAAAATTTGAGCTCTTCAACAGATAGACAAGATTGAAGGAGCATAAAAGGGCACTGGCCAGGACAAGTGAGCATCCCCGAGTTCTGTGTGAGTGTGCAAACTCCGCCCACCGCCTTGCTGAGTGTGCAAACTCTGCCCGCCCACTTGCGCTGAAGGGGACTGACAAAAGTCAGCACCACATATCAGGGTCTGTAATTCCACCTTGATGAGAAAGTTCTATCCCCAAAATAAGAAAAACGTAGCGTTGAATATTATTTACCTAACTGTCCATATTGATGTATGTATTTGATCAACGTAGCTTCTCGTTGGCTTTGGAAAGATGAGGGTTAAATGCTGGGTCCCCAGAGGGCGGGAGTACCTGCTCCGGGGTGGCCAGACACACCCTGGGAACCTCTAGCCACAGCTCAGGCCTCCACTCCTGGTTTCCCAGATTTGCCTTTAGATTCTCTTATTTTATGTATCAGCTTCAGTTGTTTATGACTGTCTTTTTGTGCTTTTCATCTTTTGTTTGTTTCCTAATTATTTATGATGTGTACTTGGTTCCTTCATTTCTAGCCTTTCTTCTTTCATCTCGAAGGCATTTCTGTTCACACATTTTCCCTGACTTGAACGTTTGGAGATCCCATAGTCTTCAATTTAAAATATTCCCCCTTTCATATGTTTCTGGATGGTTCTTAATTTCAGTTTTAATATCCTCCCGATGCACACATGACACAGAAGCCTGATTATTAGTTTCCACATAGTAAAGAGTATTTTCAGCTACATTATGATTTTGTTTTATTTCATTTTGGATTATTGTTGAAGAATGTGGCCTGTAAACCTCTATTTTTAGACTTTATTCAAGTGTTCTTTGTGTCCATTTGAGTGTGGCAGACTCACACAGAAGCCGCCTCGGGTCTTTCCTCCGGAGGCGCTGCCCAGGTTCACCTCTTATTTTTACCTCCTTCCAGCTCAGGGTCTCTGCAGAACACCCAGAACTCCTCTGGGCTTCATGTTCCATCTTTAAAGGGGGAACAGTGACGACACCCATCTCCTAGTGTTGCCATGAGAATGAAAGACGTTTCTTTGTATAAACCTGCCTAGAACGGGGCCGGGCATGTCGTCAGCACTCGATAGATTGAAACGTTACTTGGAAAAGAAATTGGTCTCTTGGTTTTGAGTCCTAGATCTGCCACACCCTCGGAGACCCTGGACAAGTCACTTTAGACATGTATGGATTCAGAGAGAAAATGCATGGAAACCATTAGACCACTGTCTGGCCCAGAGCCAGTGTCCCGTGACTGGGACTTGCAATTTGTGTTAGGGGATGTTTGATGGACGACTAACACTGCTCTGTGTTTTGGCTGATGAGCTCTTAGCCTAACTGATGGCTCTTGAGTCCAAAGTAAAGCCAATGCCCTGTCACCACAGGAAAGATGCCACTAGCAGGCAAAGCATGCAAGAGGTTACTCTTCCCATCAAGACCACAGAGCAGAGCGTAGCCTCCCAGCTGCGAACAGTGGAACACTACCTTTCAGGACCAACGTTCAGCTGGCGATTTTTCATGTGTTTTGTGGGTGTCTCCCATCCTGATTCTCAAAGCTACAAAAAGGCGGCTCCATCCGCCTCTTCTGCCATCACTTGTAGACGTCGCTTTCCTCCGGGAGGTCCTCCTCCTCTATTCTGATGCCCATGGCAGGCCCCAACCCGCCACCACCAGGATCTTCCCTTTTAGGAAAAAGGATAAAAACTGTTAAGGTTGAGCTTTTAGAATGAGTCACCTCAATGATGAGAATACAGTGAAGACATCAAAATATTTTTTTTAAGATTTTACTTATTTGAGAGAGAGACAGACAGAGCATGAGCCAGGTGGAGGGGTAGAACTGAGAGGAAGAAGTAGGCTCCCCACTGAGCAGGGAGCCCCACCCCCCACGGGGCTTGATCTCAGGGTCCTGGGGTCCCAGGATCATAACCTAAACTGAAGTCAGACCTTTAATCTACTGAGCCACCGAGGCGCGCCCCAAATAATTTGGTTTTAGAACACCAATGGTTTTCTCTATTCCTGTGTCTGCCCTTAAAATATGGCTAAATTTTTGCTCTTCTGCCAAGAAGCAGCTCTTCACATGCTTGGGAGAGCCTGACATTTAAGTGTCTGCTTTGTTTGCTTGTTTTTGTAAAGCCTCAACCTTCCCATTTCACCCTCAGAAAGTAGAAGTAAAACACGACCGCACTCTGGCCAGCCATTCACACTCCCGTGAGTCTGCCTGTACGCACGTGTGGGTCTGAAGCAAGGGCTCATTTTTGTCTGATAAGAATAAAGTATGTTATTCTCTAAGTAGATGCTGTATGCCGAAAAAAGAAAAGAAGCCTTTAAAATATTTAATTCAACTTTTTCTTGGATGATCTGCATTCTATGTTTGGTCAAAACAAGATAATTTTAAATCAGATGTGCGAAACTCTCAGGGGTGCTCACACGTGTGGACGCCCCCGGAGGAGGCGGGCAAGCTGAAAAGGAATCCCTTCTCTTCCCTGATTAACCTCCGCCAGGTCTGCGAGGAAGACCCAGCAGGCTGCGGGGGGACTCAGGGGCAGCGGCCCGCCGACCCCCGCAGGCGGAGAGGGCAGCACACGTGGGTCGTGGGGCCGGTTGTGGAAGGTGGTGGATGTGGTAAGTGCCTGGACCCGCGGCAGAGAACAGCGGGTCTGCCGCGTGGCTGGAGGGACAGCCTGTGTGAAGGCACACGAGGGGGCGTGTGAGGCTTCCCAAGGGAGAGCCAAGACACCAGGGGGCCTGGAGCCGAGGAGAGGGGAGAGGCTGGGAGTGGCCCCGAGTCAGGCAGGCAAGGAGACCAGCTCGCGCGAGCCGTTTGGCCCACTGACCTTGGTTTCCCTTCTTCGTGAAACGGGGAAACGTTGGTGGACGCCCAGGATCTGACTTTAGTTAAAAAAAAATCATCTAGGGACGCCTGGGTGGCTGTCTGTTGAGTGACCGACTCTTGGTTCCTGCTCTGGTCATGATCTCACGGTCGTGGGATTGAGCCGCATGTCCTGAGCAGAACCTGCTTGGGGTTCTCTCTCTTCCTCTCCCTTTGCCCCCCCCCCTTCTCTTTCTCTTTCTGTGTCTCTCAATCAAATATATCTTAAAACATGAGAATAAAATAGGGACACCTGGGTGGCTCAGTCGATGAAGTGTCTGCTTTCGGCTCAGGTTATGATCCCGGGGTCCTGGGATCGAGTCCTGCATCGGGCTCCCTGCAGAGCAGGGGGGTCTTCCTCTCCCTCTGCCTGTTGCTCGCCCTGCCTGTGCTCCCCCTCTCTCTGCGTCCAATAAATACATAGAATCTTAAAATAAAATAAAACGAAATAAATCATCTACATTGTACGTTTATGTGTTTTTCCCGAATGGCTCTAGAATGAAGGCCGAGGTGTTATGAGACCCCACAAAGCCAGGAGCCGCGCTTGGGCCTCCCTTCCTGGGCGTCGGGGTGGAGCGTCCGGGGGGCGCAGGGGCGAAGACCTTCAGGGAGCGCTGGAGGGGACTAGGACACGTCAGCGCCCCCTCCTCGGGCAGGTCGGGCTCAAACACGTCCCCCCAAATGGAATTACTCTCGTAACGATTCTCGAAGAAAAACTACAGACTCTTCCTTAAAGTATCCTCCTCCTTCATTTCTGTGATGGTTCATTCTGTGCGGCCGCCTGGCCGGCCGCGGCGCCCACGTGACTGGTCAGTCCCTGGTCTGGATGGTGCCTCGAAGGCCTCGCTTAGAAAAGATTCGTGTTTCCATCAGCAGACTTGGAGCCTCTGCCTCTGCCTCTCTCTGCCTCCTCTTTGGCTCCGCGGCCCTGCAGAACCTGACTGGTGCTCTTGCCTACAACCCCTTCCCGCCCCTTTGCAGTCAGACCTTTCTCTTCTGTGTTTCTGGGGGTGGGGGAGGGATTCCCGTTTATCTCTTAAGAAGCAATAACCTTGGGAGGGATTTAAAACATTTAAATCAGAAGTGCGAAAGCTCGATTCTCATCACCATTTCATTTGAATTCCAGAATAAAGTTATTTGTAATTGCCCCCCCTCCACCTTGGCTCTCCGACGCAGGGGCTCTTGCTCCCTGAGCTCTGAGCCGCCCCCGCCCCCGCCCCCCCCCGGGGGGGGGCTGCAGGTTCCATCTGAAACCCTCTCCCAGCGCCACAGCACAACCCTCCTCCACCCACACCCGCTTCTCTCTCTCATTCTGTCTTTGTACTAACAGGTTTTGTGCATTAGCTCTTCCCAAAAGAGGGGGAAAAAGCCCTTTGAATGATAAATTAGCATGCACGTTCTTTTTAACACGTGGTGGAAATCTATCCTAGCAACAGCCACCAGATCAACTGTCATCCACAAGGATCCGGTCTGTTTTCTTCTAGAAAGGTTTAAAGCAGTCAGCCAGACTTCTCTCGATTCTCTAATGTTGAGGAGAGCACCAGGAGATGAAAGAAAATGGAAGGTTCTCTGGAAAAACAAATTGCGCCGAAAGAATCCGCTTGGAGAGCCTGCATTTTCCTAAAGGTATTCGATCCTGTGTTATGTGTGAACGACACAGGAAGGAGGCAGCCTGTGGTCAGCTCAGGTAAGTATCCAGGTGGCTAACGTGAGGGGCTGCTTGTTTACAGCCCAGTACCCAAGGGCTACATAGTGATACGCAGCAGCACCCAGCAGCACCCACCACAGGAGGCCACAGTCCTGCGGGGTGTCCGGTGCAAGGGGCTGGCATATGGATCCTATCAGGTTACCCTCGGAACAACCTCACCAGGCGAGTACACCTGGACGCGTGCCAGGTGAGGGGATGCTAGCACAGGGGCAGACATTGAGCTCTATTTAAAAACTAATTTAGGCAGGTAAATCTTGGTTTATGCCCAAATGATCTGATCCTAACCTTAATGTTGTTTTTTTTGTTGTTGTTGTTTTTTTAAGATTCTATTTATTTATTTCTCAAAGAGACTGAGAGCGAGCGAGCGAGCACAAGCAGGGGGAGCGGTAGGCAGAGAGAGAAGCAGGCTCCTCACTGAGCAAGGAGCTGATGCGGGACTGGATCCCAGGATTCTGGGTTCGTGACCTGAGACGAAGGTAGACACTCTACCGACGGAGCCACCCAGGCATCCTCTGAACATTCTTTATGCCATAGGTATTGGCAGAAAAAAACACAGGGCATCAAAGGTGATTCAGAAAAGTTGTAGAGAACCTTCCATCACACTTCCTACCCAGCCTAGAGAAGGCTATGGACAGGAGAGGCTATTTGGACCGGGTAAGTCCAGGTTCTGTGCTCTCTGTGCCCACCAACCCCCTCGGGGCTGAGAGCCGGCCTCCTCCGGCCAGTATTCCCCAGAGATGTCATGAATAGGCCGAGGCTGGACTCCCAAAGCCGTCCAAGTACTGAACGCTCAGGAAACCCTTCCTAGTCTCCCTAAGGATTAAGGGTATTCTATTTCACAGTTTGGGAAAATGTATAGAGTGGCATTAGACCAACAGAATAGCCGGTGTTCAATTGTTTTTGACCTACGGAAGCGGCATTTTTACATGGCTCAGCCTTATACATGATTATGCCCACCGTCACTTTCCCTTTAGGGCACAGACCCACAGGATTTCATGTGTCCAGTTCAGGGTGCAGAGATAAAGGTTTCTGTCTGGCACTCTAGAGTAGTCTCCATCGATGGCCCCATGGGTAATGTTGGGCACCCATGGTAGGTACTCTGGGTACCGTTTGGATGCTGTTGGGTATTGAGTACTATTGGATACTCATTGTGGATACTATCGACTACTACTTGTACACATGGTGGGTACTGTTGGGTGCTTTGGGGTACCTATACCGAGCACTGTTGGGTATTGTTATACATACCATTGGGTACTGGGATGTAAACAAAAATAATCATGGATTGTGTTATTTGGTTTTTCTCTTAAGGAGTGTAACATATAATTGGGAGAAATGAAAAAAGCCCATCATGAAATTTCTTCTCTCAGGTTTTGGGAGTAACACGGTGAAGTGAGATTTAATGCCTACTATAAAATTTTGCAAGTCCTAAAATTTAAGTGAGTTACTGCCAAAAAAGCAAAAGGGCCACAGTTCAGCTGTAGCAGCCTCTGCCAAGCAAGCAAGATGAAAAATTACACTCTCTCATTCCAAAGGCAAACTTCCAGCTATAATTTGAGATGCCTTTCCTAGAGATAGATACCATTCAGAACAATAAGAAAAAAAGGAAAAATGGAGTCTTGCTTACATAAATTGATCTTGAACTTCAGTCATAATCTGTGGACAATCTTTAGATAAAATATGGGAACCCTGAGAAAGTTCTACAACTATGCAATACACATATCCCAAAATGCTTCCCTTCCAAAAATACCCATTTCCTCGTGCCTAAAAGCATCTATTTCCTCCTCTATCTTTTAGGGTGCTAATATCTTTGCACACCATGGAACCTATAATTCTGAAGACCCTCAGATTACTTTGTACCTTGCCTACAAAAGCTCCCACACAGGACACATACGGGACCATCCACGTGAGGGGAGCACCAACCACCTTCAAACTGCCGTTACTGTGATGACGTCAGCATTGACGGGGCACCACGGGGACACTAGTGCACCTCCTCGGACAGGTCCACGTGAGTCCAGACGATTAAATCAGTGTCTGTGTGATTAAATCAGTTTCTGAATGGAGGACAGAGACATTTCCTACACACAAAGGACCACAAAGCTGGTTTCCTAACACTTAGGTCCATGTGGATGTAGACAAAGAGACAATTTTAAAAGAAAATTTCGAAATCATATTTTTTAGGCATCAATACTAATATCGGCGATTTCTCTGGACAGATCTCTGTGTGTGTGTGTGCACGTGCGTGTGTGTGTGTGTGCACGCATGTGTGTGTGTGTGTGTGTGTTCCCTTAAACGTGGCTCGGCATCATCTGGAGGATCTCAGAGAAACAGATCGCCACACCTCGGAGTTTCTGATTTAACCCAGGGTGGGGCTGAGGATGTGCATTTGTAACAAACTCCCCAGGGACACCGGTATTATTTCCTTAAACCTATAAGGAAGTCTCCAGTTATTTTATAGTTCTAGATCTCCCGCCTTCCGAGAAGAACGAGTTGCGTCCAGGATGCAGCCGGCATCTCTGAGCACGTGTTGGGAAATGCACGCGTATTTACCCAGGGCGGCTCTGGGCTGTGTCACCTTACACAAGGCATGGCCCTTGCAGTCACGACTGTCGAAAGAACGGGTCAGTCTCACAAAGGCCATGGCCACCACTGCACGTTCTGCCCCAGCAGAGCTGCTAACAGGGATGAGAAGCCTAGAGAAGGTCACGGACGTCCGAAAGCAGCCTGATGACACTCTGTCCTTTTGCATTAATGGTAATGAGTTCAATTTTTTCTGAAATCATTTCTCATTATCAGAGGAGGGTTTCACAGCTCGGAGAACAGTGGGTGTAATGCCAGAAAAGCTATTTCCCATGTGGCTGTGATGAAACTGCTCTAAGTTGTCTTAGATCCGGTTTTTCACTTGCTTATTTGCCACCAGCTGATGAAAGTAGCCACATTGATCTAACTATCGTGTTTACCATCACCTGGAAATAAGATCAACAGCTTTGGTCTGGAATCCGGCTGCCAGCGGGTGTGTTCCCTGCTTCCAGAAGGCTGGAACTACACTTCAGGCCTGGGTTGGGTGGGCCTCCCATGCGTTCCCGCAGACACCTACCTTTCCCCCGATGTAGCACTTGGGTGAAAATTGTCTGCCTATTTGTCTGTTTCAGCCTCGCCCTTCATCCCTCACCCATCATCCAAAGGAACACACGGGGCAGAGACCAGGTCTGCCTGGACATTGTGTCTGACTTGGCGCCGAGCTGCTCCCCCCCAGCGGGTGTATTCACACAACAGATGTTGAATGACAGACCGGTGGGCAGGCAGGAAGACGGAAGCTGTAGACAGTGACACAGAGAGAGGTCCTGAGGGACTGAGTGTCAGAGCACCGACACAGATCTCCAACGGCAGGTGGAAGGACGCAGCCTGGTCCAAAAGAACGTGACTTTCGCCACACTGAAGACCTTCGGGTGAGCATCACCTACCCAGACTTCTAGGAAACAGCCCAATCAACTGGTGTCCAAGGGGAAACGTCAGACAAGGGCTTGTTCAAGAGCAACCAGAAACGTGGGCAGGCATGCCGCTCACAGCTCTCCAAAGACCCCAGTAAACCAGCTGTCCAGTCACATCTGTCCACACTTGCTCCGGACGTGTGCAAGACAGAAGGGTTCATCTGAGCTGTGCTTAATTTGAGGTCCTGCTTAAATAATTTGAGGTGATTTGCATTCCAGATAGCTGGAGATTAAGCATCATTTTTAATATAATTTTTAAAATAGTATACCTTCCACAGTTGGTCACAGGCCTCCCTGATCATGTGACTGAACACACCCGACACGTCCCGCTCTCCGCAGGGACTGCGGGCTGCCAGGTGAATCTGAGGGAGTGAGATGCTGTGTGGGGGCAGAACGGAGTGGGGACTGACAGCAGAGTCCTTCAACGTCATCTACTGTCAAGCTTTTTGTTGTTTTTCTGTTCTTTAATCGTTCTGCACCTTTCCGCAAACCTCCTCCGCCCCATGCAGCTCCCCTCGTCCATTCTGTTCCAGCCACACTGGCTTCCTTGTTCCTTCTCAAGCCAGGAGTCCAGGCAGGGGCTCTGGGGTCCTCACCCTTGTCCCCTCCATCTGGAATGCTCTTTGCCTACACATCCATGCCCTCCACCTCCTTCAGATGGTTCGCAAAGGTCACTTTCTCCAGGCCTTCCCTGATCACACCACTTACGATGACAAGTCTCTCCCTCACCACACTCCCCATCCCCTCTCCCGCTTTGTCTCCTGATACATTCCATGCTTTCTTAATTCTTCACTGAGTCCCTCTCATGAGGGTCCCCTGGGGCTGGGAGGTTTGCTCACAGCTGTGCTCCAGCTGTGTGAACACAGGGCCGCCCGGTGCATGTGGGTGTTCCATAAATAATTGTTCCATGAGCAGGTACCCGCAACATGGATGGGCCCCACCCCTGCCGCACACCACACAGTCAATAAATATTTGCTCCAAGAAGTGGATGAATTAACGACTTCTCCTAGATTCAATGCTGAAGCAGCCACCTCGTGGGAAAGTCATTGTCACCGTTAGTGAGGTACAGCGTGTCCTGGCAACACCTTTTACTGTTTCCAAATCAGGTGCACCTTGCTCACTCCGGCATGCCTGTGTTACTGTACTGAGTTTTCCAGGTGCGTGAGAAGAAGCTTCAAGAACCCATGTCTGGGCACCGTAGTGATGATGGTCTCCAGAGGCCACATTCAGAGTCAACAAATATGATGAATCACTAAGTTTAGATTTTTAGCAGAACTTATTTGATGTTAGCATTACATCGGAAATTCTATATACCTTTTGATCATTTTAACCTCCTTTCAGGTTGGTTTTGTCATGGTATCGGTTTTTGGAATAACACTGGGATTGGCTGAATCAATGAAGTGATTGTAGAACTCAGACGTTAACCTGACCTCCTTGAAGTTAAATCTGTGGCCATCTAGGAACGCATCCACAAATTTTGAAATTATTTTTTTAACTAAAGGCACTGACCAGTACCAGAAATAGGCTAAGACGGTGTCCTATGTAACCCTACGACTTTGAAATCCACAAATACCTTTGAGACTCTCAAAACCGTCAATCTCCCTTTCAGCAAAGGTTTAATTGTATGGAAGCCTAAAGCGTCAGCCCATGAAAGCAATAGAGTAAACAATCCTGCTTCTGTTCAAATCTTACAGCAACTGAATCACCTACACCTGTTAACTTAGAATTTGGAAATGTCACAAAAGAGAACGTTCTACCAGTACCACAAAACAGATCAAAATGATGAACGACGCTTGCAGGTAAGTCAAAGGATCCCTCTTCGAGGTAGATGACAGTGTGCGTACTGTTTTCTTCTAAGGCTATATTCAGTTGATAGTTCCCAAGCTAACCAGGAGAAACTCAGATGCAAGTGTTAACTGCAGTTGCAAATTAAATAAGGAGGGCCTGCCTGATCATCAGCGCTGGTCAGAGACAGACAACCTCTGCCTTTTCTGTGGAGATAATGTATTACATTGGTGCCTAAAAAGCTTCTCCGCCATGCTACTGTTCTCTCACCATGCCTAACCATTCAAGGAGCAGCTGCCTCTTCTGAATGAGTAAGCTCCCACAAAGGATGCACCCAGGATGCCTGGTCTGGTTGGGCAGGTGGGGAGAAAGCAGAGCTTCAGCCGGACACCAAGTAATTCAGTCTTGGACGATGCCGAAGCCAGCAGAATGCTTCTCCAATGTCTTCAGTGGGCAGAGCTCCTGCAGGACACAGTGTGCTTTGGGAACACTCTTCAGTTTTGATATATAAAATGTAAAAGCAGAATTTATTATATGATCTACTTGATTCACTGTATCAAAAGCCATTAAGGGGGCGCCTGGGTGGCTCAGTGGGTTAAGCCGCTGCCTTCGGCTCGGGTCATGATCTCGGGGTCCTGGGATCGAGTCCCGCATCGGGCTCTCTGCTCAGCAGGGAGCCTGCTTCCCTCTCTCTCTCTCTGCCTGCCTCTCTGCCTGCTTGTGATCTCTCTCTGTCAAATAAATAAATAAAATCCTTAAAAAAATAAGCCATTAAGAAAAAAAAACAAAAGAGGATAATATGAAAACGAGGACACGTAATCTAGGAGCCTGATTGTTTTTGTGAAACGGCCGAGAGGCGGCCATTCTTCAGTTTTAATGGCGGCTCAGCAGGGGACTGGCTGGAAAGGGCAGCAGCAGAATTCAGAGCTGCCTCCTCACACTCCGAATGTGCCGGGACACGGTCGCACCGCACGGGCGGGCCGGCTGGGTCTTTAGCACTGAGTTGGGCATATCCATGAATGCACTAACATGTGAATCGATGCGGGGCATCTTCCCTTATCATTCCATGGGCGAGTCCTCTGCGATCCTGTGAAATTCTGTGTTTGCAGTCTCGGCCAGCTGGGCCCGTGCCTGATGAACAAATACTTCCTTGTTTGATTTCCCCGGGAGCGTGACTCTCCTTCCGGGGCGGCTGCTCTCAGCGCCCTGCTTCTCTTCGTGGCGGCCAGGTTTGGGGCTCGAGGCCCTTCGCCTTCAGGAGCGGCCTGTGCTGGTGCTCGCGGAGGACCTGTGGTCGCCCCGCCGGAGTCAGGCTGAGTGGCTTTGCTCTGAGCATGAGGCTGAGAACTGAATTCTTGGCAGTGGTAACATTCAGCATTTCAAATAAAGAAGGCAGAGTATAGCACCTTCTCGAACGGAAGACTGTAATACTGAAATCCTCTGGTGGGAAGAGAAATAGCAGGTTTTTTTCAATCAAATCATCAACTATATTTGTCTTTGCTCTTTTTTTTTTTTTTCATTTTTTGGTAAGTGCTTTTTAGAAAACCCTTAGAGAGTACAGTAGATGCAAGCAGTCTGGAGGAGAGCCCGCAGATAAGCCCGCACGCGATCGACTCATTTGCTGGTTTTAATGGGCATTAACACCTTCACACGTCGGGATCTCCGCAGCTCATCACGGACATCGGCTCTGACTGAAACGCGTGTATTTGTGGAATAACCTCCATTACAGGCTGTTATGCCTCCGGAAGGTTTGGGGAAATGTAAAACAGTTTGATGTTAAGCAGAGGGACGTGAATAACACAAGAACTAAAACAATGGTTCTTTTAATTGAATTTTTAAAATTTTCCCTATTCCAAGTTTTAGCACACCAAAAATAACTCAGGCTAGGGCTAATGCCCCCCCTTCCTTTCTGCACCCCCCAGCCCCCGTGTCCGCCTACACTCCCTTCTATCCTGTTGCTTTCCCGAGCCTCTCCCCGCCCCGCCCAGCTCCCCGAGCATCGCCCAGAGGCAGGGTGCCGGGGGCCGGAGGCAGGCTCTCAGTGTGGAAGTTGTGCACCCACGACACCCGGAAGACGCCTTCATATGGAATCGAAGTTCCGAACGGAGGGACCCTGAGTGCTTCTGTAAAGATAAATGATCTTGACTTTGCATTTCACTCTGAGACGAGAAGAACCGCAAAATCGAGACGTTCAGGAGGTAAAAGGTTTCTGCTCTGGCCAGTCAGCCCATACCGCGAGACGAACTCGAAACACTGTATTGCCCAACGAGTTTGATTCTCCCCTGGCTTCCATCAGCAAAGTGCGATTCTCAACACTGACATTCAGTAGGTGGGCAGTGACGGCCAGGCCCTGACTTCAACACAGACCTTCCCGTAAGAGTAAAACGCAGAGACTAACATTCGCGTGATGCATCCGGCTTGATCTTTTCCGTGTTGCTCCTGTAGACGCCACCTACAATCTTCCTGGGAAGTGTGGTTATGTGCCCCACACTCTAGGCGTGCAGCCGTAGATCCAGACCATAAGTTCCCAGAAAGTTATTACTGTTTTCAACAAACACTGCGTGATGCTTAGTCTTTGCCAGACACGATCTGAAGTGTTTCCCAAACCTTCGCTCATTTAAGTGTTCGACATCCTCGAGAGGCAGGGACTAGAAAACGGAGCCGCGCAGAGGCAAGGAGCTGGCCATTGGCACCGCTGGTGAGTGGCAAAGCTGGGATGTGAGCCGGGATGCCTGCCTCCACTGCTCCTGCCCTAAACCCCCACCGTGGCTGGGCCCGTGGACCCCACACCTGCCACTCTAGGCTGAGCTTCACCCCAGACACAGAAAACACAGGACGGGCACCGAGTACACAACTCACAGGGGCAGGACTTCAAGGAATGGTGTCTAGCTTGTGTGGACACGTCCCTGCAGGGACGCACTTTAAACACCTAAAAAGACTGCTTTATGAGCCTTTGAAAAGGTGGCTCAGTTGGTTAAGTGTCTGCCTTCGGCTCAGGTCATGATTCCAAGGTCCTGGGATTGAGCCCTTCATCGGGCTCTCTGCTCAGCAGGGAGCCTGCTTCTCTCTCTGTCCCTCCCCCTGCTTGTGCTCTCTCTCTCTCAAATGAATGAATGAAATCTCAAAAAAAAAAAAAAAAAAAGGAAGTTAAGGGAAAGAAAAGGCATATTGAAGAATTAGCTAGAGCATAATATCATAATGCTCACACCCTGGGTTCATCCCAACCCTTTCTGATTTGGACCAGGGCTTGAGTGGTTTCCTGGAGAGACTGCTGGAGCCGCAGATATGCCACTGACGGCTCCGGGCATTTCCCTGGGCTGGAGGCTGAGGCAGGAGGCCCAGCTCAGAGCCGTCTCAGTGGCGCCAGTGGGCCCTGGTTCACTTGCTCCTAAGTGGTGGACTCAGTCCAATAACGGTGGGTGTAGCCAAGCAGTGGAATGGAATATTTACTAGTCTAGAAAGTTCTCCAGGACCTATTGTTATTTAAAGAAAGCAGGATGAAGAGCAGCCAATGTAGAATGCTACATTTTGTGCAAGAAAAGAGAAAAAAATAACATGTAATCACATTTGCATTATTATATAAAGAAACTCTGTAAAGCTATCCAAGAAATGAATGGACGTGCTGCTTGCTCTCTCTCTCTCCTTTGCTGTGCGCGGCTCTGTGCGAGTGTGTGTGTGCACAATGCACAGGTGAGTGAGTGCATGTGCACGTGCACAGGTGTGCATGTGCACACGTGTGTGCATAGATCGGAATGGTGAAGGGGGCAGTGATAGGAGTGAGACTTTCCAAAATATATTTTTTAATATTGTTTTAATTTCAAATCATGATTTTAAATGTAAACAAATTTAAGTGATGTGTTAAACAAACCAACAACAACAACAAAAAAAACCAGAAACCAAACCAACAGCCCTTAAGGGCAGTGTTCATGCTGGATATGCACAGGATGAATATAGAATTACAGAAAATTTATATGCAGAAGTCATGTAGGATTAATCTAAGCTCTACAATCTCTCAGAGCTGGCTTTAAATATGGGCTTTGCCACCTCCCGGCTGTGCGACTGTCTTTTTTTTTTTCTTTTTTTAAAGATTGTATTTATTTGTTTGTCAGAGAGAGAGAGAGCATAAGCAGGGGGAGGGACAGAGGGAAAAGCGGGCGCTCCGCTGAGCCAGTGGCCCGGTGCGGGACTCAATCCCAGAACCCTGGGATCATGACCTGAGCTGAAGGCAGACACTTCACCAACTGAGCCCCCAAGGTGTCCCCATGTGACTGTCTTTAGCAGAGTCTGTCACCTGCACGCAGTTCCTTTTGGGCGCCCCCTTCATTGTCCCCAGGGTTCTGGACGGAGGTGGGGGTAGGGGTGGGGGGGGCACAGTGCGCTGCCTTGAAAGCTCCCAGCACTTGGTGTCCTCGGCAGGTGGTCAGTATATAGCAGGGGGGCTCGGACTCCTGCAGGTCTCAGCCTGCCGGCTTGGGAGTAGACATGGGCAGTGGTCAGGCATCCATGAGGCCACCTGCCTTCCTTTGGTCAGTAATGTGGCTTCCTTTGCCTTTCTTTTTCCTGCCACTTTCAGAGGCCCCGTATGACTATCCTCGCTGGGCTGGTGAGCTATGGAGTGGGGAGCACCTCCTCTTTGTGGGACCCTCGCGTTTGCCCATGATCACAGCAGAACTGGCAGAGGCCAAGCCCCCACCCTGGGCTCCTCAGGGACTGCTATTCACGTCCCCCAACCCGGCTCTCTGCTCTCATCCTATAGCCTCCTGCCCTGCGCAGGGTCTCCTCCCGGGGCAAGGAACAGTCTCTGACTTTGCCCTGTTCGGGGCCATTCTCCTGGCACGTTCCCGCACAAGTTCTCCCACAAAATGTGTCTTGCAGATTGCTGCCACGGCGACCCTCCCCGGCTCGGGTCTCCCAGCCTCCAGCCCTGCTCCCCTCCTCTCCTGCTCCTCTGTGAAGCCAGGCATCTCCGCAAATGGTGAAATCTGACCGGGCCACCTACTTGGCTCTTCGGGGCCCATCCGAACTTGGTGGCATGCCTGGAGGTTCTCCATGAGGCCACCTACAGGCCCCTGCAAGCGCAGAACTGCTTCTGGTTTGCTGAGTGCCCGCCCCTCCCAAGCACCGGCGTGAGCTCTCCGGTCTCCTCCAAACCCTCACATCCCCCTCTGAAGGCTCAACCCCGCTCTCTCCAGCCCGGGCGCCCTTGGCAGGCCTCCCCTGAGCCTCCAGCCTCCGTCAGGAGCCCCAGCAGGGACGGTTTCCACCTTCACCCCCCGGCTGGGCTCCCCACGTGGCCTGGAGCACGTGGAGACTTGTCCTGTGTCCCCGCTGGGTTATGAGCTCTGAGTCAATCCTGTTTACCATTTTATCTCATGCTTTACAACAAGCACTCAGTACGTACCTACTGAATTAATGGATTTTAATTAGATCCTTGACACTTTCTGAACACACACCAAATGAATTGATAAGCAGGCAGCCTCTGTCATCCCTTGAAGTTTTTACATGAATCATCCTTTGCACAGGTCCTTTTTTGCTCTCTAATTTTAGGCTAAAAGACATGACTTTTTAAAGTACCTAATTAGAGGCAAAACTAACTGTCAAATACGGATCCACTCCAGGCCCAGGGAGCGCTGGGTTCACTAGAGTCCCCCCAAGGCATCCATGCTGGGGGTGGGGGGCAATGTCGTGAGGCAATGAGGGGGTTCAGGTGCAGGGAGGCGCAGGCTCCCATCAGCCCAGTTCCAGATCTGCCTTCCCCTGGGCGGCAGGGGGGGTGGGGGGATGCTGGTAGATCCCAGCCTCAGGGAGCACTGTGAGAGCACTGGGGCGTTTGATGCCAGGACAGCAGCAGCTGCGCTCCCCTGACAGTCACATCTACGTTCTGCCGAGAGGGGCGTGGAAGGCGTGTAGCTGTACTTTGGGGCCTAACTTCACAGCAGATCACTGTGCTGTGAGGGGGGGACAGGCAGGCCCACGTCTTTCAGACACCTGGGAAAGCAGACAGGACTCTGGTCGGTCTCTTGTAGGCCCCCTGTCATGCTAATTTGGCCATTCCAAAGACCTGCGCTCCCTGGGACAGCCTTGGGCGCCAGCTTCTGGGTCACTGGCCCAGGAATCTTGTCTGTCCCCTCTGGGCACACTTCCTGACACAGTCCCAGGAGCCCACATCCCTCCCTCCTCTGCTGGTCTTTCTACCTGCCTCGTGGCTATCACAGACCTGGAGAAACGTTCCTCCTCCGACCCTTAATCTGGAAAGTCTTTTCTGGGCAGGAACACACCCTTCTCACAAGCAAGCCCTGCTAACCTCACACAGATTTTATGTTTAGGAGACAATTCTTACGTAACAATTATGTAGGCACATTTGGCCAAAGAGCATCAATCCTTCCTTCCTTTCCTGATAGAAGTAAAACTCCTCTACAAAGCCGAGGTATTGTCTAATATAACCAGAAGTGGAATACTGTCTTTTATATCCAAATCCCACCCAAGTCTATAGGCGTGGAGATGTGCCCACAGCCTGTCTGCGCTTTTCAGGAATCCAGTCCTTCTCCTGTTGACGTCTGAGAGAGGAGAGACGAGTCCTGAATAGCCATAAAAATAACCTGAAAGATGTACTAGTTCCAGGTGTCACGGTGTAATTAAAAAAAATAATTACATCCTCTAATTGGTTTTCAGTGTCGCCTCTTCAGATCAGTGATTTTTTCCTGGCTGTGGCGGATCCCAGTTTCGCTGTGGATCCCTACTCAGGGGTTAGTTCAGATTTTTCTTGTTTTGGGGGAATATCACGTGAATGCGTGAGATAAGTGAAACATTTAAAACTTCAGTGCATTTTTTTAGAAAATGAATAGCAGACACGTCTAATCCTCCACAATACCATCACGGTTTCTCTTTCTGCTGTTATTTAAAAACCTGCACCTATTGCAAAAGTCATTTAGTAATTGGTTCTGGGGACCTGATCTGTTGGAACAATGCCCCGTGATTGAAAAGGACAACATTGTAATCTCCACATCTCGGCATTAACTGAATTCATTCTCAGGGTTAATTTTTTTCTGGAGCCAGTTAACTCCAGGCAAGAAGGTAAAATAACACATCCAAGGGCCTTAGTCATATAGTTTTCAGACTTCAAATAATGCCTGCTGTTCTCATAACGCTCATAAAAGTTTTCAGAAGTTTCCCCCCCCAGCTAATGCACAATTATATGAAATAACTTATTATATGATTTTTCTATAATGTATTCTGAATTTAATAAATCTAGTTTGAAGTAAACAGTTTACTTTTAATGGATACAAGTTGAAACATCTCATAAAACCGCACAACACCATGTTAGAATAGAATAATGTTAGAGAATACACAACTCAAGGCACTACAACGTAATATAAACCAGAAAAAAAGGTGACTCCTGATATAATAGGCTTCCTGCCTTTGGAGGCAGTGCACAGGTATATCTCACCATAAGTTAATTCCATACAGAGACAAACTTACAAAATCAGAGCAGCAGAGAATCCTTTTATTTTCGATAACACTACCCTCGACCTTATAATTAACCAATCGCCAGGCCATAGGTACCACGTTTAACTACAGCAGCCAAGGCAGCGTGAGCCACGGCGGCAAGGGCAGCCCACTTCGGTGAGCGTGTTGGGAAATGGAGAAGGAGGGAGCGACAGGCAGGGAGAAGGGCCAGCAGTCGTTTGCCACCAGCGGAGCGGAAGTCAGGTCCAAACACAATACGGTTGAGTCCAGTGGTGCCAGAGGTTAGAATTCACTGCCTCAACCCCTCGTCTAGAAGACTCTTGCGACAGTGGTAGGTGGAGGAGAGAGCAGAGGGGAGCCCAGGGGACAGGAGAGCAGGATGCTCGGCGGGGTCTTGACCAAATGGCCACGAGGATCGTCTGTCTTCATTTACAAGAAAGAAGGAGGCTGCACTCTGAGCTCTCTGAGCTGCTGTCCAGCATTTCGCTTCTCTGAGTCAGAAGGAACCCAGGATGGTTTCGTTTTGTTTGTTGTTAAACTATCGGGGCCAGGGGATGGATGAGAATGGAATACTGATGGTAAAGAGAAGGTACAGAGTCAAACTCTGGTACAAAACCAAGCCAAACCTACTCACAGAGAATGTGTACTCCCTAAAAGCACAATTTTAACAAATTGTACTCAAGTTGGCAGCTTCTCCCTGCATTTGCCATAGCCCACAATATGATCGGTTATGGGATCCCCCCGCCCCAGGAATAAATCTTTTATTTGAAAAAGAAGTAAATGAAAAAATGATGTTTATTTTCCAGCCTCATTTCTGTAACGCATTTCCCCTTGAAGTGAACAATGTTTCTATATAGAGACATAAAAGAGGGTTTTTCCCGTAAGAAAAACAATATTCATAATACTAACAGTGTGTCATTGAAGATGACCATCCGGCACGCCACTGTGAGGGGCTCTGTGGCCTCCTTCCCGGGAAAACCAAAGACTATTACAAAACCCCAAACATTTAAAGCCTCTGGAAAATGTTCAAAGAGCACACGGCAAATGAAGGAACATCTACTCAAGAAAGTCTATGGAAATTTGTTGGGAAGGCCCATGTCTGTGGTATTTGGGCTGTGGTAGCATCTCAGTCCTGGGCTCAGTGGAGTGGAGACTTCACCCTGAGCAGCTCTTCCCAGAGTACAGGGCTCCCCTCCCCACAGCTTCTAGTCACACAGCTTTTGTTCCCAGGGGAGGACCTTAGGGTTTCTCATTCTGCTCCCAGCTGCCTGTGTCCCAGGTGAGTGCAGCTTAGAGGTGGCCTCCTTCCTTTTGCCCAGACCTTCCCATGGGACACAGGCTTTACCTCGCACATGGCAGGCTGAGAGCACTGGACCCAGTTGCCCTCCTCTAGCTGGAAAGGGGGGGTTCCAGACCAGGAAAGGCAAGCAAGGGGGACCCCCTGCCTGCCTGCCACACCTCCTCTCCCACAGGCTCACAGCTGCCAGAGCGGAGGTGTTTCTCAGAGAGAAGCTCACCAATGTCCCACCCTCAGTCTCTGAGCCCTGGGCTCAGAGATTGTACTGGGGGGAGAAGCAGGCCTAACCCACATGGCTCCTGTCTCTGCCCAAGGCACTGACTTCATCTGCAGCAAGGCCTGGAGAAGTGTGGGGGCACGCTCAAGAACGGTGGAGGTTGTGGTGAGAGGTAACTGGGGGGACATTCATGATTTTAATGAAGACACAGCCTAGACTACAGCTGGCTAGCCTGCAGGAGGGAACCAGCAAATAAGGCAGCTGGCGGGAGCCCTCCTAGGGTCGGAATATCAAACATGACCTCAGAAACTTTTCCTTTAAAGGAGCCAGAATTTGATTGGATTAGTTTGTGAAGCAATTTGTGCCCCAGGGCATTGTTGAAAACAACTGAGCAATCAGCCAGCAAGGCACTAGTGTAGTCTAACGGCTAAGGGTGGACAAGAAAAGCAGGAAAAGGGCCCCACCAGCACCACTGCCCCCCAGGGGGATGGCACAACCAGAGCTGTGTGGTCTCTCTCTAAGGAGACTTAGAAGAGGCTTGTACTGTGTGTGTGTGTGTGTGTGTGTGTGTGAGAGAGAGAGAGAGAGAGAGAGAGAGAACAGATGTCACTAAAATAATACAGCCAATAACAATAAGAACAAATAAACAAACAAATATGATAACAGGCCCTGGGCAGGGGGAGGATCAGTATTGAGTTCCTATAATATATTATCTGAAATATCCAGTTTCCAACAAAAAATTGTGAGGCATGTAGGAAAACAGGAAAGTATAACCCATGTCCTGGGGATGGGGAAGGGGAGGGAAAGCGAACAATGTGCAGGCAGCAGAAACTGCTTGTAAGAACACCCAGGTGTCAGAGTTAATATGGTATTTCAAAGTAGCCATAAGTATGTCCACAGAACTACAGGAGACCATGGCTGAGGAAGTACAGGAAGGTGTGATGATGTTGCATCACATGGAGAGTATCAATAAAGGAAGAGAAACTATGAAAAAGAACCAGGTGGGGGGCGCCTGGGTGGCTCAGTGGGTTAAAGCCTCTCCCTTCAGCTCAGGTCATGATCCCAGGGTCCTGGGATTGAGCCCCACATCGGGCTCTCTGCTCAGCAGGGAGCCTGCTTCCTCCTCTCTCTCTGCCTGTCTCTCTGCCTATTTGTAATTTCTGTCTATCAAATATATAAATAAAAATCTTAAAAAAAAAAAAAGAAAAAAGGAAAAGAACCAGGTGGAAATGATGAAGGCGAAAAGCACGATAAAAAGTTGGATAGGGCTCAACAGGACCTACGACCTGGCAGGAGCAAGAATCCAGAAACTCAACATTTTGCAGGCTGATAGAGGTTTTCAAGCTGAAGAAGAGAGAGGAAGAAAAGAAAACAGAGAAATGAACAGAGCCTCCAAGAAAAGTGAGCGATCACTAAGCACACCAACATATTTACAAAGGAAGTGCCAGAAAGACAGAAAAGTGAAGAAAAAATAATTCAAATTAATAATGGCTAAAACTTACCCAATTTATTGAAAAACAATAACCAATTATCTACATACCTAGAAAGCTCAATGAATTCCAGATCTGATAAACTCAGAGACCCACAAACGGACATATCATAGTAAAAATGCTAAATGTCAAAGACAAGGAGAAAATCTTCAAAGTAACAGAAAAACAACACACATGTAAGGGAATCCCAGCAAGTTAACAGCTGACTTCTCAGCTGAAACAATGGAGGCCAGAAGGCAGTGGAATAACATATTCTAATTTCTTGGAAGAAAACAAAACTGTCAACAAAATTCTATTCCCAGCAACAGTATACTTCAAAAATAAAGAGAAAGTAAAGACTTTTCCCAAGGCAAAGACTGAGATATTTGTTGCTACAAGACCCATTTAATGAAAAATACTGAAGAAAGTTCTTGAGTTAGAATACTATGATTCTAATCCACATAAGCAAAAACCACTGGTAAAAGTAATTGTACAACTGTAAAAGACACTATAATGAATATTTTTCTCCTTTCTTGGCTCACCTAAAAAGCAGTTGCATAAAATAATTTTATAAAATAATAGGTACACAATGTGTTGTTGGACCTATAACATATAGAAATATAATAGAACCATAACATATTTGCCAACAATATCACAAAGGAAATGAGTGGGGGCAGAGCTATAATTGCCAAGGAAATGATGATGGTAAAGTAATAATTATAAGAATGTGTGTTTGAGTTCGTAATACAATAGATGTAATACATATAATGATACCACAAAAGAGGTGGAAAGGGAACAGAGCTATATAGGAGTGACAGTCCTATATGTCACAGGAATTAAGTGAGCATAAATTTGAAGCTGCTCTGAGAAGTTAACATGTATATGGTAAACGGTAGAGCAACCTCTAAAAAGTAACTCAAAAATATAGTGACCACTTTACACTGATTAGGGCAGTTATCATCAAACAAAACAAGCAAACAAACAAAAACAACAAAAACAAAAACAAACCACAGAAAACAGCAACTGTTGACAAGGATGTAGAGAAATTGGAACCTCCGGTCATGGCTGGTGGAAATGTAAAATGATGCAACTACGTTGGAAAATGACATGGCAATTTCTCAAGACTTTAAACAGTTTCACTTCTGTGTGTGTGTGTCCAGAAGAAGCAGACACAGTGGTTTAAACAGACATTTGTGCGCCCATGCTTATAGCAGCCAATAGCCAAAAGGTAGAAATTACCCAGATGTCTGCTGATGGATGAATGGATAAACAAAGTGTGATGTATACTTACAATGGAATGCTATTCAGAGTGGATGATATGGCAAATTTTATGGTACGTATATTTTACCGCAATAAAAAAAGAATTGTATTGAGAGGAAAAGATAAAAAGAAAACATGCCCGTCTTACTCAGTCACTATTCCTGCTGAAAGCATTGAGTATTGGTTCCTATCAGCCCTTGAGAATAAGCACCTAAGAGAGTCATTTTATTCTTCAGGTGTGGCTTTATACATTTAGTCTCATGAAGTGAATCCCTCTTCCCTCCTCCCAGCTCTCCAATTTCCTATTATTAACCCCCACCCATGTTTTCCTTTGTATCTAACTGAATTTTAAGGGATATGCGTGCCTCTCTTAAACACCGAGGAGATTACCCGATAATACCACTTGTTACTCAAGGCACCTTTGGTCGAGAAACCACAGGAGAATGAGGGGACTCCTGGGATCTACTGGGGAATCTCCTCTGTCTGCAGAGACACTATGTCAAGCCTTAAATTCTGGTTGCTTTCCCAGTGTTATAAAAAATGAAAACTGGAATAATCCTAATAATGGCTATTATCGAAGGAGAAACAGGCAACTTAGACTGGGACCATATAAAGAGAATACTACTTGTAATCATAAATGAGAGACATAGCCTGATACAGTAGAAAAAGCAACAGGTTTGATATCATAAAGCCAAAATATGGAGTGAAAATAATCATTAATGAAATTAAAATTAATTTAATGAAATTAAAATTCTACATTAGAAAATATTTACTCAGGAGTGCCTGGCTGGCTCAGTCAGTTAAGTATCTGGTTTTGGCTCAGGTCATGATCTTGGGGTCTTTGTTTTGAGTCCTATGTGGGGCTGCCTGCCCAGAGGGGAATCTGATTCTCCCTCCCTCTCTCTCTCTCTCTCTCTCTCTCTCTCTGTCCCTCCCCTCCACTCATGCTCTCTCTCTCTATAATAAGTAAATAAAATCATTAAAAAACAGAAAATATTCACTCAATGTCAAAGAGGATAGAAAAAGAGGAATAGATAAAAGAGACATGAGATATATGAAAACAGAAGGGGAAATCGTAGGCATAAATCCACCTATATTAATAATCACATTAAATGTAAATAGATTAAACAATCCACCAAAAGGTAGAGATTGTTAGAATAGACAGAAAAACAAACAAAACATGATTCAACTATTCTTTGTCTACAGAAGACACACTTTCAATTCAGATACAAATAGATTTAAAGTGAAAGACTCAAAAAGACACATCAGGCAAACAGCAACCACAGGAAAGTAGAAATAACTATAATAATATCAGACAAAATATACTTTAAAACAACAATAACAACAAAATATCTGTAGAGATTAAGAGGGACATTTTATAACGGTGGGAAGGTCAAGCCATCAGAAAGCTGAAACAATTACAAAGACATAGGCATCTAACAACAGAGCACCGAAATACATGAAGCAAAAACTGACAGAATTGAAGACAAAAATGGAAAATTCAACAATAATAGTTAGAAACTTCAATACCCCAATTTCAATGATGGATAGAACAATGAGACAGAAAATCAACAAGGAAATAGAAGAATAACAGTATAAACCAACTAGATCTAAACCGTATGTACAGAACACTCCTCCTAATGGCAGCAGAGTACAGTCTTCTCAAGGGCACTTGGAACATTCTGCAGGATGGACCATCTGCTAGGCCATAAAACAACCTCAGTGACTTCAAAAGAATAAAATGAATAAAAATGATGGAAAGCATTTTCTCTGGCCATGATGGGATAAAATTAGAAATCAATAGCATGGAGAAATTTGGAAAATTCACAAATAGGAGAAAAACGAACAATACACTCCCAAACATCAAGGAGTCAAAGAAGAAATAAAAGGGAAATCATAAAATACTTCCAGATGAATGGAAATAAAGATACAACACATCAAAACTTAACAGGTGCAGCTAATGCAGGGCTTGGAGGGAAATTTATAGCTGCAAATGCCTAGATCAATAAAGCAGAAAGGTCTCAAATCAATAACCTAAGCTTCCACCTTAAGACACAGTAAAAAGAAGAGCCAACTGTACTTGAAGAAGGAAGGGAATCACAAGGATTAGAGTGGAGATTACTAAAATGGAGAAAGGAAAGACAGTATAGGAAATCAGTGAAGTCAAACACCGGAACACAAAGTTTCCTAACAGCATTATTCACCATCGCCCAAAGCTGGAAATAACCCGAATGTCCCTCAGTTGGTGAGTGAACAGATAAAACATGGCATATCCATGAAATGGGGAATTGCTCATCTACAAAAGGGAATGCAGAAGTGACACCTGCTACAGCGTGGAGAACATTATGTTCAGTGAAGGAAGCCAGACAGAAAAGACACGCATGATGTCATCCCATTCACATGACAGTCCAGGAAAGAAAATCGATAGAGACAGATCAGATTCACGGTTGTTCAGGAATGTGGGAGGGAGAGGGGCAGGCGGGTATGGTACAGAGCAAAGAGCATGAGGTTTCTTTCTGAAGTAATAAAAGTGTTCTAAAATCGACTGGTGGTGGCCGTATGTACCCATGAATATGGCAAAACCCATGGAGTTCTGTGTTTCTAACGGGTGAATTATACCTCAATAAAGCTGTTTCTAAAAAACATAACCTCACTTAGAGGCTGCTGACATTAGCAGATACACAGTACATGTTTACACACAGTACCATTTTGAGGTAACATCATATCGAATATAAGAAATCAGAGGGTGGGAAGAAAATGAAAATACCTCTCATCACTCAATATATTATATGCATCAGGGATTGGAAAGAATTGGATAGTCCGATTCAAATTTAAATTAACTTTCACTGCAGGGGCACCTGGGTGGCTCAGTGGGTTAAGCATCTGCCTTCAGCTCTGGTCATGATCTCAGGGTCCTGGGATCGAGCCCCACATCGAGCTCTCTTCTCAGCAGAGAGCCTGCTTCCCCTGCCCCACCCCTCTGACTGCCTCTCTGCCTACTTGTGATCTTTCTGTCAAATAAATAAATAAAATCTTAAAAAAATTATCTTTCATGGCAGATTACATGGTACATCCTATACAGTTCTAAGGATTTTATTTATTTATTTTGGAGAGAGAGAGAGAGCATGGACATGCGTGCGCACAAGGGGGGAGGGACAAAGAGAGGGGGAGAGAATCTCGAGCGGGCTCTGCCACGAATGTGAAGCCCTAGGTGGAGCTTGACGCAGGGCGCCATCTCATGGCCCCGAGATCATGACCGAAGCCAAAATCCAGAGCCGGATGCTCAACCAACTGAGCCCCCCAGGCACGACCTCCCCCATCCTATGTAGTTTTATACCAAGTTTTAGAAGAATCGTGCTTGGAGTCCAGTCGTGCCCAGAATGAAATCCCATCTTCCACGTGCATTGAGCAAGTGTGCCGTCACAGGAAGTATTTTGTCATCGGCTCATGTTTGCTCTTAAAATAATATTTAAATCATTCAACTTACTAGTGTCCTTGTCCCCCTAAAAGGACCTCTGAGGAAAAGTTACCGTTTAGTATTTATCTGAGTCTTTCCCTTAGACAGAGGGTGAGGTTATCCTGCTGATGGTTTTGTAAGTGGATGCCGGTGAGTGAAAGTGACAGGTTTGAAGTGTTTAGTGAGGCAAGGCGGTCGGCAGCCCAGGCTGGGAAACCGTAGCTCTTTGACTTGTTTTGTGGGACATTGGCATTCTGTCGGTATTCTAGCCAGGAGGACAGGGACCGAGGTCCCATTTGTAGCACTGAATTCTTTTGTGCGCCATAGGTTAGAGTTACCAGTGAGATGTCCTGCGTCTGCGGAATGAACAGGTCATTCTAAAGCATCGCTCTGTTCCAGGCAGAGAGAACGAGTGGTATTTTGTTCAAACAAAGGTGCTCACTTCAGAAGTCTGGGAGTGAACGCCTCGGAATACAGGGAAGCCACCTCAGTCTGAGTGGCCCCGAGCTTTCTGCAGGTGCTTCTCCTTCTTCTCTCCTGGTGTGCAGAACCGAAAAGCCAACAACACAATGAATCACGGTCGCTAGCCTTTGCATGTTTTCCGGAGACTTCCGGGAATGCTGGACAGTGGGCAGTTCCGCACCGATCCAAGCTTGGGTGATGCAGTTTTCTCTGATGCCCCAACACCTGCTCTGTTGAATTGCTAACATGTTCTGACACCGTGCTTGGTTAGATACAGAAGTAAGTAAGATCGTCTCTGCCCTCCCAAAAGTCACAGTCTGGAGAGGAGAATGATCTACTCTTCCTGCGTGTGTGTCCCCTTGACTGTGTGTGTGGGGGGGTCCTGTGCGTGCGTGTACATATGTGTGTGCACATGTACGTGTGCGTGTGTGTATGGAGTGGGCTTTGGGAAGACTTCATGAACTGGAGGGGGAGATTCTGCAAGCTGCAGGTCGTCACGAGCCATCAAGAGGATGCCGTGGGGGGACGCTTGGGCAGTGTGACCCTGGGTCTCTCAGCTCCAGTGCCTGGGGGAGGGCTGGAGGATACGGCTGGGAGGCAGAGTGGGCCAGATCAGCTGTGTTAGGAGTAAGGTAAACCTTCTATCACGAGGCAAACAGTACTTGAGCCCCTGATGGGTGGAGCTACTCGGGGCCAGGGTCAAGGTTGGGTGAATTCAGAATGTGCCCCGAGGCAGGGTCTGCTTTGGACAACTAAGGACAAAGGAAAACCATGCAAAGCATAAAACAGGTACATTTTTAAAAGGCAGTTTTCCACGGACACCGTGCCCTTCACCCATTTCCCTGTGACAGTGACCACGTTTCACTTACAATGAAGCCAGAGCACGTTCCCTGGGTGCTGACGTCAATGGGCTTTTTGCCTGAATCAGGACCTCCCAGCGGACCCTAAGGGATTGATTCTAATCTCCAGCACGTGGGCTGGCAGCATCCCTCCACGACCTGGACCGCCAGCAGCCACACGTTCCGTGGAACGACGCTGCCCTTCTAGGGGACACACGTACACACGAACCTGGCAAAGAAGGGGGACCTTTGCAGGAACATTTCAGAAATCTATGCGAGTGTCCGGACGGGGACTTGTTCAGATCCACTAATTGCCGTGGGAGAGTGAGCGTGAGGCGCGCTTGTGAATGTGCTACGCTGACAGGCACTGCGAGATTCAAAGGAGTGAAAAGGGAAACAAGACAAAGGCAGCCGTCAGTCCTGCACCGGCAGCCGGGAGCCGGGAGCTGCGGCCTCCACGTCATCGTCATCCGGGGAAGGAGCCCTGCCTCCTGGCTCGCTACAATAACGCGCTCCCTCTTTCTCTGATCTGTGCCAGAAACCCGTGAACGCGGGGACTCTGATATCCTCCCTCCACGGGATCTAACCCCCAGGCCCAGGACTTGCCCCAGGAAAGGTCAGACCCTGAAAATAAACAGGTTGACGAGAACCCCCTGCAGAAGCCTTCGGTAGCCCCTAAACGCCGGGAAGCCCACAGCTCTTCAGCGTGGCCGCGCGACCTGAAATACTCCAGACAAATCTGAGGGAGTCTTCGAGAAGTCAAGGGCTTCCTTCACTTACGCACAAAACACCAGCTCCCTTCGGAGAGGGGAAGGTTGTGTTGCGCTGGAAGGACCCGGCTCGTGGGTTGTTTGTGACCCTGCAGATGATTACTTCCGATCAGACAGACTGTAACCCCTCCCCGAGGGGCCCAGTGTGAGTTCACAGCGTGGGCTGCGGTCACCCCGTCTTACACCCGACGCGGGGTTCTGCGGTTGGCATGTGGGGCTGATGGAGCTGTGGTCCTCGCTTCCTGAGGGCACGGCGGGTACGGCGGGCGGGACAAAAGACGTTACAGCAACACAGACGCTGGTCTGATGCTCTTTTGGGACCACAGATACAAAATATTACACGTTTGAACGCCCGCAACCGTCCAATGTGCTGTTACTCCGAGATCATGCTGTCCCTTGCTCTTTGCTCTGTAAATCTCGAGCTTAGGCCAAAAGCAATAAAATGTGATTTGACCTTCTGCGGGAACTCCCACCTCCCCGTTCTGCACCGCCGGACCGTCACTCCGTCCGGCAGCCGCCCCTCACTCCCTCTGGTGCCCTCTCCCTGACCCTTGCGCATGGCCACGGGATGGCGTGGGAATTGAGAAGCTGACTGGCGCCCATCCAGCCCATCTCTCCTTGTTTTCAAAGCCCTTAAAATTCTCTAAGAAGGAGTGGTGGTGGCTAGTCCCATCGCAGTGAGGGTGTGACTCCTCATGTCCCCAAATCAGATCACCCGAACGGACGGAGCCCTCCATTACAGGAGTAGTCATGTCATGGAAGACACAGCTTCTCGCATTTGCTCTCACACCCAAACATACTCTCACACGGGCACCGAGGAGAGAGTAAACTCAGCTGCAGCGCTGTCACACACAGCACGATGTTGTCCCTGACAGAGAAATTCCGTATACGTTTGGGAACGGACTCAAGCCCGCGGGCTCTGGGCCAGCAAACACTGTGGGTGTTGTTGGCTGTGGTCCTTGAGCAACGCCCACTGCCAAACGAACAGACGCACACAATGGTGACAGCTCTGGAGGGACCTGCTTTGCTCCTTCAGAGAATGGGGGAGTAGCATGGTGACCGGGAAAGAGTGGGAGAAGGAGCCCAGGGTCACCCGTGACCATCGTCAGCTAACCAACACCCACCATCGCTCAGTCCAAAGAGGGAGCGGGTGTGTGGCCAGGGTGACTTCAAGGAAAGCTGGCAGCAAAAACAAGAGGGGTGGAAACTTCCCTGAAACCCCGGTTTTCCTTGAATGGGCTCCTTTCCAAGAAGAGTTCACACAGAGTTTACACACCGTACCCTGTTTGTCACAGCTAAGATCCCTCAGAGACATCTATGTCCTCACTATCACACCTGCAAACTCACCAACGTGCTGACTGTTGAGGAGGGAAGTGAAACCAATGGGATTTGATCAACAGCAAAAAAAAACCCTGTTGATTAGGTTTTACGAACAGGTTTCACAGAACAGGAAATACCCCTGTTTTCAATCTCTACGAGAAGAGTCCGAGGTTAAATAAATACACAGAGAGACGCAAAACCAAGCAGATGCACGGAAACACCTCTCCTAATTACGTGCTTGACCATCCCACACTTCGGGTCAAGGAAGACGAACAGACACGCTGTAGAAAAACACAGCCAGTTAACCCCATGCGCAGTTGCGGGAAGTCCACAGCCCACACACTACATGACTGTAGCGTGTGTCCACAGTTCCCTCACTCTGCAGGTTAACCCGATTCTGTCTGTGCCTGTTAAATTCTTTCCTCTCAAAGGGCCTTCCCTTTCTACTGCAGACCCTGCTGTCCTTGCGGCCAGGTCTCAAGGGCAAGCCTCCGTCTCACAGCAGGTGGCTCCCTGCACCCCAGTGCCCAGCACTTCCCCAGCCCCACGATGGTGCCCCTGGGGACAGGACTCAGGGATTCTTGTGAACCTTTCAAAGGCAAAACCTTTTAAACCAGAAATGTTGTTGTTGACTCTGTTATGTTTCCCACAGTACTAGCACGGCACCAAATCCCATGCAGGTCTTCAAAACATGCTTTTTGGGGTGGTACGACAAATTCCATGAATTTAAGGGATTGTTCAAATAATTTGATATGACATAATTGTGTTATATCACATACGACCAACAGTAACGGGACCTTTAGCTGGAAAATGATTCATCTACAGCTTCTGGTTGTAATTCATAGGGCTGTTATCATTTAGGATATAGGTAATTTTGATGAAAGGCAAGGTATAGAGTCTATTTTTTTTAAAAAGATTCCCTAAGTTTAGAAATATGACAATTGCCTTTGCACAGTTACCATAATAACTAAAGCAGTCCTTTGCTGAAGGGTGGAGGCTTCATTTGAAGATGGCAGATTTTTATTCATTTGGATTCACACTGAGATTGCTTCTGGTAACACAGGTAATGACAAGAGAGAAGGAAGAGCGGACAGGGCCATGCCCCTCCCACAACCTGGAGGTGAAGGAAATGTTCCTGGTACAGAACGCTAACAACATCAGTGGTGGAAACACATCGCAGGAAAAATCAGAGAGGGGCTGACATGGTATCGTGGTTCCAGAAAAGCACATTCTAGCAATGTGTGTGACTCTGCACGGAGAAGAACGGGTAGAGTCGGAGGAGCAGAAGCATTTCTATCACCTGCAAAATGTCCTTAGCCGGACAACAAGAGGACCTTAGGGATGTTAACTTGGTCTGAATGAAACACCCTTCAGTCGTTCCTGCTCGCCCTCATTCTGCGCTCCCCAAGCAACCTTCTGATGACGTATTGGCTTTTGAGACGTCTCAATATCAGGAAAGGGTTTTCCGTGGGTCCCAGGCAGGAGCTTTCTGGCTCTTAGACAGGGCTTACTGCCATTATGAGTCAATGAATTAGTGTTCTAATAAGTGCTTAAGGTCGCAGTCTGACGTCCCGTAAGGTAACTGGTACAGTATAGCTTCCGACCCCACTCAGCGAGATACAGGGATGGGAACTGGAGTCAAAGTCACTGTCCCACCCCCTCTATCCTGCCTCCCATGCTAATGATTCTCTTCGTCCTCAGTGTTGACATTCCTCCCAGTTCAAACTTCAAACTGCACTTAAGTGAATACATTTTGCTAGGAGCCTCCTGTCAGCCAGGATAAAAAGGGAATCTTGGAGGGCTCTTAATTCTCATTATCTAATAACAGAATCCTCTGGGAACTAGCATGAGTGATATTAAAGTCCTATCTTCATTCACCATTTAGACTTTAGGGAGAAAAGGCTTGTGAATAACAGTTTTACATGGTTTCATTCAAGGAAAAGCAGATTTTTCACCAGGGTTTTTCCAAGATGACACATTCTTCTTAGACTGAACCCAGGGCTCTCCCTATCAGAGTAGGTGATTAAGAATTTACTGACGTTTTTGGAAAACGTTAACCCTGTCGTCCTCCCCGGGGATGCTAGCATACAAAAGTTGTGATCCGAAAGCCTGCTGCTTCAAACACAGAAAATATTTCCCCACGGAAACAGTAGTCTTAAAATTATGGGAATTCCTGGGGAAGTCCAGGGGATCCTCTTTGATCCTGAATGTGGCTGAGGCGATGCTGTTGGTAACCATGACCTAACACCAGGTTTGGGATCCCAGACCCGAGCCGGGTGCTGCAGCGGCTCCCCCAGCCCTGCCCTGGTCCTGCTCCCGAGTGGGATTCGCTGAAGAACTAAGTCTCTGGCTGCTCCGCCCCTCCCCCGCTCACTGAGGTCCCAAGAGGGCTGAACTGGGACTCAAAGGTCTCCCATGGTGTAGGAAGCTAGCTTCCCTGAGCCTTAGCCTTCACGTCTCGAAGTTACCAAACAACCTCAGTTTCAAGGAAATCCTGTTCAGGTCTGCAAAGAATTGAATCACAAATGAAATTCTGAAATGGATTTCTTGGAGCCACCTTTACTGTATTTTTACGGTTTCCTTTCCTTTTTTTTTTTTTTTTTTTCCCCACTCTTACATGAAGTCCTGGTTAGTAGTGGTCAGTGATGTTCCCCTCTTCCGGGCTCATATGGGCGACCTAGTTTTAATGTTTCCTGATTCTTCAAATGCGTGATCTTGCTTTCACCATGTTTCTGTTATAGTTCATTCAGATTTTAGTCCAACCTCTTGCCAGTCTGCTCTGTTCCCTTCTCCCACAAATATTTCCTCCTTGCCCATGCTAATCTTCCTTTAAAAATACCCTTTCCCTTACGATGGGGAGTGGCGGTGGAAATCGTCTACTTCTCTGCTGTCCCGTAAGTAGCCACTCAGCAAGTGTGGCCACCCGCTAATGTGTGGACATTTGCATTGGTTTCACACCAACTGGAATTGAACTGTGTGTGTGTGTGTGTGTGTGTGTGTGTGTGTGCGCGCACGCGCGTGCAGCTTCCTAGGCTCTTTCTCCCTTTACGGCATCCGGACAGGAGGCAGGAGCTGCCTTTTCCTCTGATCGAGGCTGAACAGAAGGTGCTGATTTTGCTCTTGATCCTCCCACAGATGGGAGAAAGTCTCCCCCGGCTGTAAGATGTCACTGTTTGCTGCTGGTAGGGTTCTGTTGATCTGTCCTGCCCCAGGGTCAGAAACAAAATCAGACAGACCATCCTGACCCCCACCTGCGCTGTCCGCTATCATCCAATCCTTTGTTCTGCACAATGAAGCTCATGGACATGTTCTGCCTCTGCTCGTCCTGCCCGTCTGCCCTGGGAACTCTCAGGCTCTCCTTCGGCTCCTGCACTGAAGGGCCCTTGTCAAGGTCACCGGTCCCCACGGGATCCTCACCCCCACGTCCTGCCACCAGCTCTCCTGTGTGTTTGCCAGTTGTTGGCTTTCTCCCTGAAATACTTCCACCTCTTGGTTCCTGGGCCATCTCAACCCAGCCTCCTCCTCCCCTAGCCCACGTTGGCAGCGCCTCAGTCCCCGAACGGGCCCATTTCTCAGGGGTCCCCTGGCGGTGCTCCCGAGGGGGTCTCAAGCAGCACACAGATTTCAAATGCCACACCCGTCTAGGACCCCAAAGCATCTGCAGCCACATGTGTCCCCCGGGCACCACAACCACGCAGTCCACCGGCCCCTCCGTGGCTCTGGGGTAGTTACATGGCTTCTCACTCTTCGTGTGTCCAAAACACAGTCCCCGTGTCCCCCGCGGCTCCCATTGCATCTCCCCTGCCCTGCCCATCAGGACAAACGGACCCGGGACAGAAAACCAAACCCCAACAGGTCAGTCAACAGGGACTCTGCCTTCTCTCTCTCTCTTTGTACTTCCGTCCAGTCTACCGGCGGGACTCGCCAGCGGTGTCTTCCAAAGGGGATCCCCGCCACTTCCCCGTTCTCGCGCCGCCCCCACGCCCCCGCCGCGCCACCTGTCCGCCTCCATTCAGGCTCCGTCTCCCCACCTGCTCCCGCTAGCTTCCTTCATGGAAGAGCCGGGGGTCTTCCTAACTACGAACGGATCATATCACTCTTCGGCTTCACATTCTCTCATGCTTCCCCAGCACGTGGGGACCCAAGCCCGTGGCCTCCAAGGACCTTCTGACCCCGCTCCTCTCTGCCCCGGCGCCCTGCCCTGCCCCACGCTGCCCTGTCCTGCACGTTGGCCGCCTGGCCTTTGCGGCTCGGACTCGGCTCCCCCTTCCCGTGCCTGCCCGGGAGCTCTTTCTCCCGGTCCTCACGGAAGAGCGACGCACGCTGACATGTCCCCACTGAGGTCACGTGTGGTCTCCGAGAGGCCCCGCGGGCTTCGCCTTTCCCCCCCCCCTTCACGGCGTGGATCCATCGGCACCGGCTCCCGGTCTAGCTCGCTCGCTGTCCGTTCTCCGGCCAGAACGGGAGGCCGAGCACACGGAGTCCCGGAACCAAGAACCAAACGCGCGTCAGGCGGGGGCTATGGGTATTTACAGAAGAATGAACGGCCACGGCCGCGTGAGCCACGCTTGCGGCAAAATAGAGCTCTCCACGGCCTGACGCAAAGTCCTTTTGGTTTTATAAATATACAAAACCAGACAGCTACGAAGTTATGAGTTCCATGTCACGAACACGCCTAAACACACCAACTCGTCTCTTTCCAGCATAGCTACCAGCTTCTCTGCTTTAGGAACAGAGAAAAGCGCGTTTCTTTTGTATTGAAGGAACTTCGCCTCTGAGGTGCTAATAGTCCCATTGCACGAAAAAGGTCAAGTAAATTAGGAACTCTTTGCTGGATATTTTGTTCTGCCATAAAAACCATCAGATAAAAGTATGTAAATGATTTTTGCGTTGAAAATGCCCGTACTTGGTAGTGATTAGGCCTGTTATTCTTCGCCGTAATATTAAAGTACTAATTGGGCAGCGGTATTAATCAAGAAGGCGTCTGGCTTAACTTCCAAAAATAAAAGAGGCTAAATAGAAAAAGGAAGTGAAAGAAAAAGCTATGCAGGTGTTCTGGAAAGTTCAGTAAGCCTACCATTCCAGAACACTATCCTACATTGAGAACCCCCCTGTCTTTTCCGTCCTGGACACTTTTTGTGGGCACTTTGTCCAGGAGACCCCCGCCCGGGAGGAGGTGAGGATACAGAGGAAGGGCAAGGAGAGCCCCGAGGGCCGGCGTGTCACAGCGGGGACCCCTCGTACCTGCTGCGTGGCAGGACTCCCCTCTGCCTTCCGCTGGGTCATCGCTCATCTGCTCCCAGGAATCCGCGCTGCTTCTCAGAGTCAGCAACGCCGGTCCTCTGCTCCCGCGTCTACGTGTGAAGGGACAGCAGCTGGCTGGAAGGGACAACAGGATAGGGTATCAATGTCGACGCCTCCTCGCCACTATGATCGGGAGCGGGGCTCCGCCTGGAGGCCTCCAGCAACAGATGGGGCGTTCGCAAGACGGGCTTGATGGGACGAATGCCGTCGTGACGCACGAGGCTTGAGAACCCCTGTTCTGGATCCGTACCCTCAGGGGAGCAGCCTGGCCGGGAAGGCGTGAAGGAGCAGATCGACCGCGCCCTTCGCACCAGATTCTGGGGAACCACACCTTCCCGACACAGCCCGCTCCGAGGCGCCCAGGATGTGAATTCACAGGATGCTCATCTCCGTGAGGACCTTCCCAGGTATTTACCAGAAATCAAGAGCAGTCTCGTTCCCTGAGGGAGGAACTGTAGCCTGCCGGGCTTCGATAGCACCGACCAGGAGGGAAACGATCCTCAGGGATGACAGAGGTTTACTTCAGAAATGCGTGAAGGGGAGGTGTGGGGCTTAGCCAGCCCCTTTTCCCAAAGGTCAAGGAGGTTTGCTCACGTTAAGGAGGGTGATGAGGCTGGGGACCCCTGGACACCAAGGGCTGAGGAGCAGGGGAGGCGCACGGGAGCATCGGCAGGGGTGCGGGACGGGGCAGAGGCCGGCTGAAGGGTCAGGTTGGGAGACAAAGCTCACCGAAACAGAGGAGCCCGGAGCCAAGGCTGACACTGGGGCTTTTCAGTGTTCAATCCGGTCGTCCCCGGGCCACGAATGGCAGGATGGAGAGGTGGGGGGAGGACGGGGCTCCCACGTGTGTTCGTGGGGGTGCAGCTCTGAGCTCGTGTCTGTGGGCCTCTGTCACTGTCCGCACCTTTCATGCACGACTAGCAGAAGACACCCGAGGTCCCAGGTGTCTGGGACCAGTCACCTGACAATGGACGGTAAGTCCTCCGTACGGGTTGTGGGAGGATGACTTTCGATAGGTAATAAATATCTTGGATTGAAACGTCCCTTACCATCACGAAATATTTCCAGACAGCTTTACCGAAGTACAATCGACCCGTCGGCGGTTCGCGCCCAGGCAGAGCACACGGGTAGCGACGTGCGTACACACCCGTGAAACCGTCACCCGCACATTTTGAGTAATTACGGTTGTACGAAAGCAAAAACACAAATACAAAAGCCAAAGGAGTTGGATGCCTCATGTCTGTGCGTCAGTCTCCGTCCTCTCCCCACCCAGCACGGGCCCACCTGCTTCTCGGGCCCCTCCCGACCGAGTCAAGAAGGCTCTAGGCGGAGGGACCTGACGACTTCCTGCCCAGGCGGCCCAATCTGCCCGGGGCCTGCCGGCCGCAGCGCCGCCAATCAGCCGGGCCTGGCCACGGCGCGGGGAGCCCCGGGGATGAAGACAGTCCCGGGCTGGCCGCTCCTGCGAGAGCCGTCTCCTGCGCTCCTTTCAGACTGCAGAGGCTCTGACAGCATCTGACGCTGAAACACAGAGCCCGGGTATCTTCCTTAAATAAGATGAATAGATAGTGATCGAAAATCCACCACGAACGCTGCAGATAGAGTGAGTTAAAGGCCGTGGGAGGTGGGGCTCACCGTGAAATCTGGGCAAGGCGGGGTGGGGGGGGTAATAATACCTCCGTACTCTGACCCACAGAGCCTGAATAGTGGCTGGGTTTGGGGGTTCAGGCATTGACGGGTCTGTTGTCAGACCAGGGGAAACAGGAATTGAATTCCTTGAGAGAAACCCATTAACTCTCCCGTTAATGAAATGGGCGTCTCTGTGACCAGCGGGACGCAGGCCAGCGTCTGGAGCCAGGGGACAGTTATCCTTCTGCGAACAAAGCCATGGCTGTTTGTGAACCCATCTCATCCCCGGGGCACAAAAGAATGTGTGTGTGTTGTGTGTGTATGAACACAAGAGGTTCTGCTCGGGGCCCCAGTAACTCCCCCAGGGAGCAACTTGGCAAGAAGAAGGCCCCAGACAGGCTGTTCTTCCCGTCCTGCAGGGCTCCGACCACAGACGGACCCAGAACCGCGAGTTCCAAGGAGGGCGGCTGGAGGAGAGCAGTGGCTCCTGGCGAGGGGACTGGCGGCCCAGGCAGGGAGCTGAGAGCGGACGGTCGGAGAGGTGCCTGTGGTGCTCGGAGCCGCCTACCCTTGTGGGGTTTCTGGGACTGTGCCGTTAAGAGTACTCAAGACTGGCCAGGTTTGGGGGCATACAGATTACTAAAGGTTTTGAGATAAGCAACAATGTTTTTATACAGATGGAAATCAGGATTTAAAAGTTTCAAATAAGATTAGAAACATTCATCCTGGAACCACACTCTGCCCCTGCTCTCAAAACCCGACAACAGGGGCTGCCTGGGTGTCCGAGGTGCATCATCTAAATTCGATCTAGACGTTTTCCCCGAAATCAGCCATTCAGCAAATTCCAGGAATGCTGTGTTTTGGGTCACTGAGAGGGCCGAGTTTCCCTGAAGGAGAAGGAACCTGTAGGACAGTCATAGATTCCGTGAGTGTGAAAGGGAGAAGCAGGGGCGGGAGGAGCACTGGAGAGAGGACGCACGCACCCGTGCACGCACACACCCGTACATGCACACACCCATGCACACGCACACACCCATGCACACGCACACACAGGTGCACACACAGGTGCACCCACATGCCCCACATGACACACGCTAAGCCTCTTTCAGTGCGCGAGGGGCTGGGTGGCGCGGGAGACGAGTCAGATGAATCAAGGCCCAGGGAAAAAGCCGACAAACCGGCCCGGCAGAGCCTGAGGATGATGAAACCCTTCTCAGCCGTGGGGAGCCGCCTTCCTCTCCCCGGCCGTGCACTGTGTTTGGGAAGCCGAGGGGCTCCTCCGGAATCTCCCCGCCTTCCGTGTCTCCCAGCAGAGCTCCACACAGTTACCAGGGCACGGGGCTTTCTCCCTGAGCCGCATCCCATTCTACCAGAGCAGGAAGCTCCCCTTCCTTCTGTACTCAGGGGCTGGGACTGAACGTGACATTAAATGCAGGCTCCTTTACAGCGGAAGTCCTCCCCCCTGGAGCCTGGACCACGCAGTGGTGTCACACGCTGAGGACAAACAATGGCAACAGAAGCCTCCCAGAGAGACCACTGAGCCATTCTCTCACCCAGACTCAGGCAGCCCAGACGAGAGCCCTGCATCCCCGCCGGAGTTCTCGACGCACCAAGAGTCAGGGATTCTTGGGAAGGCTTGGGGCCTGGGCTGTAAGTTTCCACAACTGAGAAATTCACGGATTACTTATAACTGATTGGGTTTGTGAGATTCCCGGTAGGGACTGCTTTCTTTCTTTCTTTCTTTTTTTTTTTTTAAGATTTTTTATTTATTTATTTGACAGACAGAGATCACAAGTTGGCAGAGAGGCAGGCGGAGAGAGAGGAAGGGAAGCAGGCTCCCTGCTGAGCAGAGAGCCCGATGCGGGACTCGATCCCAGGACCCCGAGATCATGACCCGAGCCGAAGGCAGAGGCTTAACCCACTGAGCCACCCCGGCGCCCCGGGACTGCTCTCTATAGCAGCTCCTTCCTTTTCTTCAATTCTCTGAATTTTTCTCTTGGTATCGCAGGACGAGGCTGTGAGGAAGCTTCAGGGTGTGGCACAAGCCCCCCGGAGCCCCAGGGACCTGGTTCTGAGGTGGAGTGAGCACCTGACCTTTTACGAGGAAGGTGGCGGCAATGCTATGGTTTGCTACAAGCATGTTTCAGACCCTCAGGCCTGAGATCAAGACAGTGGGCTTGGAGGCAAACAGGCTGGGGACCTGTGAGAACAGCTGTATGGGGAGGGGGCAAGCCCGACTAAGAGGAGCGGACAGGACATGGCGACACTTGCAGGGAGATGCAGAGCAGAGGAGCCTGGACGGTGGCCCGGCAGAGAGCACGCAGAAGAGGTTCTCCTTAGGCTGGTGGGGATCCAGCCCAGCTTTGATCCCGGGAGCAGGAGCGGATGGTGAAGGGGACTCACGTCCACGGACAAGACCACCCAGGACTCGGAGCCTGACCACAGTGGGAGGGAGTGCTGGAAGGAGTCAGAGTGGTAAGCCCCAGGGAAGGATGGGAGAGTGACTTTCCTTCGCATTTAGGAAAAACAAAGAGCTAGGTGAAGACAAGAGGATTCTGTCCTGAAGAAAAGTGAGAGAGAGGATGCGCTCAAGATGGGTTTGAGTGTCTGAGTGAAATGAGTGTCTGTGAACCAAAGTCCTTTTCATGACTTCGCCTCACTTAATTTTTTAAAAATTGTGCCAAGTATGCAAAACATAACATTTGCCATTTCAATCATTTTTTGTTTCTATCGTGTTAAGCACATTGGCCTCATTGTGCAGACATCATCACCGTCCATCCCCAAAATGCTTTTCATCTTCTCACATTGAACCTCTGTGGCCATGAAACCCTGACCCCCGTATGTCCTTTCCCCAGCCTGTGGATGCCACCGTTCTACTCCCTGCTTCTACAGGTTTGCCCACTGCAGGAATTTCAAATAAATGGAATCACGCATTACTCCATTGTCCTTCTGTGACTGGCTTCTTTCACGAACAAAATGTCCAGGGTGCATCCGTGTTACGGCAGGGACCAGACTCTCCCTCCTTTGCAGGTCTGAGTAGTACGCCTTCGTATGGAGAGACCCCAATTTGTTTATCCATCTGTTGGTGGGCCCTTGGGTTGCTCCCGCCTTTGGCTATGGTGATTAACGCTGCCGTGAAAACGCATGTGCGACGGCCTCTTCAGCTTCTGTGTCACATCTTTTGGGTGTCCATTCCAAAGTGGAATTGCTGGGTGGGATGATAATTCCAAATTCCATGTTTAAGTTTTTGGGAAGCTTCCACACCGTTTTCTGCAACCGCTACACCACTCTACATCCCCACCAGCAATGCACGGCATTCTAATTTTTCCATAGCTCATCAACACTGGTTATTTTATTTCTTCCTCTTAAAAAATTGATAACCATCCCAATGGGTGTGGAGTGGTACCTCAGTGTGGTTTTGCTTTGCATTTCCCGAGTGCTTCGTGATGGTTGAGCCTCTTTTTACGTGCTTGTTGAACACGATTGGCAAATATTCTCTCCCATTCCATGAGTTCCCTTTTCACTCTGCTAATTGTGTCCTTTGATGCATACACATTTTTCATTTTGTTGAAGGCCAGTGTATCTCTTCGTTCTTTTGTTGCCTGTGAGTTAGGTGTTATGCCCAAGAGATTCTCAGCAGATACAGGTCATAAAGCTTTCCTCTGACATTTTCTCCTAGGAGCTTTATAGTTTTAGCTCTTACATTTAGGCTTTTGGTTAACTTTGGTTAATTCTTTTAAAATGGTGAAACATAGCGTGGATTTACTTGTTACTCCTGCACAGGGACATGCTCGTCTCCTCCGTATAGTTGCGATTTTAGTACACATCCTGCCAAAGCGAGTGCTGAAACACAGTCTTTGGAAAAAAACACATTGCCATAAGCATATGAAAATAAAACTGTTTACACTACATTTATAACAACTGTTCTCAGTTCCTAACCGGGGCATTCATCTCCTTATCCTGGATCTACCAGATGTGCTAGCGGTTACAACTTAGGCACTTGTCTGCCGCCTGTGTGCCCCGTGAAGCTTTCCTTAAGGTTCTGACCCTGCCTCTCACACAGCTCTCTCTGTGGTGGCCAATGTCTTTCCCACTCTCAGTGCCAAGCCAGCGGGAGCCCAGCAAGATTTTTAGGTCCTCTTGTGAATTTTTCACAATCTGTAGATGGATGCTGTGATGTGGACATATTTTGAAGAGTTTGGATATAGATTTAAAACGGGGGATCGGTTTGAAAACCTGCACATGGAGATTCTAGATGCCCAGATACTTTCTCCCACCCCCAGAAGAAACAAAGTGTTCATACTTTGGAGAAACAAAGCCAGGGAGTCTCTGGGCTTAGACACGCTATGGAGAGATGAGGCGGGATGAGCGGAAACAACAAGAGAATCAGCAGATCAGATTTCGAGGTCTCCCTAACACTGCTCCCACCCCTTCCTCCCGTCCTGCTCCCAGAGCACCTGCTTCTAGGCATACAGTCTGCCCCACCCCTGCCTCTGACAAGAAATAGGAGGGCTCTACCCTGGAGAGACTGAACTCTACCAAAGAAAAGACCTACAGGTACTGACATTTGAGGTGTGGGAGGGGGTCTCCTCATGCAATCACACTCTTTCAAGTTCATCCAGCAACAATTCCCGACCAGAGAACTTTCCAATGCCTTCCCCAGCTTCCAACTTGCTTTCTTATCCCTCACACTTAAATAAGAATGGGTGGCAAACGATATACGAATATACTTGAGGAAGGCTTCCAACATGGAAAGCAGGCTAAAATAATAGAGTTAAAAGGACCTGGAAGAGGGACATCTGGGTGGCTCAGTCAGTTAAGCATTTGCTTTCAGCACAGGTCATGATCACAGGGTGCTGGGATAGAGCCCCGCATCAGGCTCTCTGCTCAGCAGGGAGTCTGCATCTCCCTCTCCCTCTCCTCTGTGCTCTCTCTCCCTCTCAAATAAATAAATAAGTAAATAAATAAATTCTTAAAAAAACACAAACAAACCTGGGCTAGAGACCATATAGGAAGGGAAAATGTTCTTAACATTGTAGTAGTCTCAGAAAGAGGAGAAAAGATATTGTATTCATGGTAAAAAGAACGCTATAAAAGGAACAACTGGAGAACAGTATAGAGTTTATGGGAATTAAAATAAAATATTAAAAATAATAAAATATAAAAAGTTAAAATAAAATATAAAAATATTAAAAATTAAAATAAAATATTAAAAATATGGGAATTAAAATAAAATATTAAAAATATTAAAAATTACATGGGGAATTTGTATAATGAAATTGAAAAAAAACTCCCAAAAGTAGAACAAAAATACAAATATATCAACAGGAGAGACGAGATAAGAAAACACAAGGATTAATTTAGCACAGAATAAAAAAAGGCTGAGGATAAGAAATTATCAAAGAAATAATACAGAAAAATAACCCAGAACCGAAACCTATAAGTCTGCATGCTGAAGTGCACACCATGTCTGGGACAACGAATTTAAAGAGACCTTGGCACATTACTGTGAAATGTGTTATCAGTGGGGATCCAGAAAAGAGCCCAAGAGTTCCCAGAGAAGAAAAGAGGCCACAAACAAAGCAGAGATTAGAAGAGAGATTCATCAGACACTAGAAGATAGCAGACCAGAGTGTCCACAATTCAGATGAAAAATGATTTTCAACCTGGAATTCTGTACTCATTGCAAATATTTTGGAGGGAGGAACAAATACATTTTTAGACATATGTGATCTCAGGACATGGACCTCCCAGGTGCCCTTTGTCAGGAAGCTACTAGGGTGTGCTCTGCTGAAATGAAAGGGTAAACGAGGGGAAAGTGAAGCATGAGACAGTGCGGGCGATGAAGGGACATCCCAGGAGGACAGTGACGGGACCCAGGACATTAAGCCCGCAACAGGTGCAGCGCGTCCAGGAAGAGCGGTGCTGGGCATAGTGGGACAGAGGACTCAGATGGAAAAGACATGGGCGGAGCTGACAGACTGCTTTCAAACACATTTTGAATACATTTGGAAACTGCACTATCAGCTTTGCGACTGGTCTTTTAGGGCATCTGGTGCAAAAATGTAAGAACAGCCAGAGAACGAAGGTACAACTAAGGTATAAGCACATGACAAAACAAAGCTAATATTAATTTCAGGGAAAATAAAAGTACAAGAGGAAAAAAAAAATGGAATCCAGATACCCTATCTGGCTCAGGACCAAATAACACAAATGTCAGTTTTCCCCCAATAACTGTGATGGCAACATGCCGACCTGGCAGGTCACGCAGAGCCTGTGTATGGAAGCAAGTGACTGTCAACATCAGCCCCCAGCTCACTAACAGGAACTCAGTGGATGATGTCTATAAACCAAAGAAATCATCAAGAAATGGCAGCATATTATTTAGTAGCGGGGAAATAAATTGCTAACAAGCAGAAATGAGAGATCTGGAAATGGTTGTTTCTTGGAAGCAAGGCATTTTGTTCTAAGTGTTTCAGTTTTGTTTGATTTAAAAAAAAATGGTGGTATATAGTTTGTGGGTGATTTTTTCACTTATCTCTACTCAGAATTTCAATGTGTGCACATTTAGGGTCCCTGCTAAGTCATTAAGTCTCCAATGTGTGTGGCTGGAAAAGATGCCCCTTTGGGGCAGAATAGGGAGGACTTCAGCCCCATCTGCCACCTTACCAGGGGCACCTTACAAAAACAAACTGGAAGCCCCACCAGCCCTGCTCTAAAGGACTATGCACGGCCATGAAAACAGTGTAAAGAGACAACATGGCATAAAAAATGGGACCAAAAAAGCCCCTGCCTGAGATTCTCCTAAAACCAAGCCTCGTAGCCTAAATGTCCTGTTATTTCCAAACTTCTTGTTTGGATGTGAATGCCAACGATAAACAATACTCAGGGACTGAAATTAACACCTGTCAACATAACACTCTGAGAAATGCTCTTAGATAATGTGGGATTTGGCTGACCTCGCTGAACCGTCACCCTCACGAAGGAAGGCCTGGCCAGGCATTTTGGGTGGTTTTTAGCTCATTGAACTAAGAAGGGATGTGATTGGTAAGAGGTCAGGCATTGTCGGGGACAAGTAAAATGCAAGTCGAGTCTCATGAATCAGAAGATGGACCCACCCCACCTGCTCTGGCTGGGCCAGTTACGCAGTAGTGTTCCCAGTTCCAGGTCTAGGGAGGTCACTGACGGCGCTCACACACTGTCTCCAAAAGGGCAAACCACGTGGATCATAGGTATGGTCGTCTGTAAATAGTGCCAGAAATTAAGAATGTCATATGAAACAGTAATATCTTCGATTTTTTTCAAAGTAGAGGGTTAAAAAGAGTTAAACGGACAGAGATTCACCAGATGGAAAGAAGGACTCTCAAAGGCCAATCGTGCTATTTAGAGAGAAAACGTGCGTTGCCTTGCGTGGTTGGGATGAGAACCAGCCCCTGTGGGGTGGCCCAGGAGGGCCAGGTTGAAGGGCTCTCGCTCTGACCGAGACCAGCTTCCAGCGTGAAGTGTTTCTGACTTTGTGCCTTTCATCACTTCCCCTCAACACTGAGCCAGGAAAGAACATTTCAAAAAAAATATTTGATTTGGGTGTTCGGTGAGGAATGATTTCATCCCCAATCCAATCATTACTTCTTAACTTGAAAACACTTTTTATTCGCCTCAAGGTAAATGACACTTGGGGTATGAATGACGACCCAGGAGAGCTCCCTCAGAAGAATGCTGGGCTTGAACTGCCCAAGCGCCAGGAGAGAGAGCCCATTGTCACCCAGACTTCCTGTCCGCCCTCTAAGTGCCACTTATAGACTCTGACATCATAAGTGCTTCCAGATTCCATCAGTGGTCCACAATGAATTAAAAAGCAATAGAATCCAGATGCTTTTTCTGGTAAACAGTTCCTTTGTAGGAAAAGTAAACAGAACAATGATATTCCCTGACTTACCCTGTGACATCCATTCACATCAGAGAGAGCTCTCTGCGCCTTTGCGTCCGGCAAGCACAGACCCACCGGTTTGCACACATCACCCGTGCTCTCTTCTCTTTAATTAACTCATTGATCATAATGTTTTAATGGTATAAAGCGAAGACAGCCTATACAAAAGAAGCAAATAGATAAATGAAGGGAAACTAAATCTCTAATTAAACTCCCTAAGCTGCTGAAATGTCCTCAGAGAACCGCTTCCTACAGCCTTGCCTCAGCTCATTATAAATCCTTGGGGCTGAAATGACACATTTTGTGAACTTTCACTATTTTCTAGACCTGAGGGTTCCAAAGTAATTTCTTCGATGGGCACCAAACCACAGATTTATAAATGTTAATCAGATACATTTTTTCCAAATTTTTCTAACGGTTCAGAATTATTTACAGGATTGTGTCAGATAATTTCACCTGATTTGTCTCATCTTCACATTATTTTTTAGGACATGCCATTTTCTAGGCATGTCCAGTGCCACCACATGAAGCAAACACAATGAGTTTCCTTTGCTCGTTTGCCATGATCAGTGAAAAACAGAAGGTGCTCCCTTTAACCTAATGCTGCCCCGTTTGCTCGTAACTGTGACACTGGTGCACAGAATATGCAACTCATATTCATCCCAGAACAAGACCCATGTGAAGCCCACTCTATTTCTACTCCATTTCTACTGAGCCCCTCGAGAACTCAGCTCCAACAGCAGGCTACACCTCTGTGGGTCCCCACACATGGTCTCTTGATCTTGTGAATCCCTGCATGAAACTTGTTCCAAAACAAATAAATACTTTTTTTTTTTTTTTGCACCTGGAAGCTTACTTTGAACTGCATTTTTGTTTGAATTCAACATAATTCCTCTTAATTCAATATAACGCAAGTGTGAACACAGGCTGATTAGAGAACACGCCCTCTGCTCTAGAGAATAACGCGAATGATCAGACCTCGCCCCCAGACCTCCAGTTGCCCCCAGTCCAGCCGGAGTATGAGACCAGCACACAGTTAACCACTTCTAAGCCAACGGCGAGAGCCAGGGTCCGTACGGGTCCCAGGCAGCCGGCTCCGGTTCAGAGGAGGTGAGTGTCCCGGCCGAGGCCGTGGAGCTCTGGCATGGGTCTCAGTTGCAATTCTGGGATGTCCTCCAGAGAACCCCCAGTTATGCACTGTGTCTCCTGGGCCCACTTCTGCCCTCGCCTTCCCCCTCGCTGGTTTTCTCAGGAGACACGGAGGCTGCTTGCTACCTGGCATACAGGGAGCTCTGAGTCCTTCAAATTTAAAACGTGGCCACACCTACAAAAAGAGGGAGGTTTGTTGTCATTTTTCACTTGAACGTGCCCTTGCTTATACCCAGTGCAGGGACCTGCTCCCCACTCCACAGGGCTGGGGCAGAAAGCAGTCGCGGGATGCCGGCTCCTCTCTGTACCCCCTGAAGCCCCGTGGGGCTCAATGGAGAGCATATTTTGCTGAAGTTGCTAACAACCCTGTAGTTTAATTCCGTACTTTAGAAACACTGGAGAGATGAATAACCCTTCACCCCTTCCTGAGAAGTAAGGTAGGACATGAATTTTAACTATCTTGTTTTAGGCTTTGTTTACAACATAAATGCTGCTTCTGATTAGCTCCCTCTGATTGGTTACTTAAACATTCTGAAGCCAATTTCGAGGGTGTGGGAACAACCAAGGAATAAAATAAAGATTTGATTATTTCTTTATTTTCCCTTGGAGGTCAGTCTATGAATTTTATTCAAATAATAAAATCTCTCTGTGAGATGCTGGAAAAAAAAAAAGAAAGAAAGAAAAAAGAACTTTTTTCACTGAGGACTGCACGCCATGAATTATGGAAGCGACTCCAGAAGGAAACACATTCATGCTTTCCAGCATGCGCCACAGGCTTCAAGCACGAGCACGGCGCCCATCGAAATCGAGAGGAAAGCCCTGGTGAGTGCTCGTCCGTAAGCCACGACGAAGGGACCTTCATCCTTGTGCAGACAGGGCTTCCCGCTGGGAAGAGGAAGAGTATATGGCAAACTGCCATATACTCACGAGGCAAAACTGGGAACTTGATTTAAAATCGCAACATTACAATAAGGCAATAAAGATCACCTAGTCTCAGCTCCCAGGGGCTCCGCATTCACATCTACAAAATGAGGTCATAAAGCCGTTCCTGGTATCCTCAAGGCCGTTTCTGAGATGGAGCGTCCCACACACGAGAGGCGCCAGGGGAAGGCGAGGGGACGGAGATGCACAACCCGTGATCACTCCTGTTACCTCCACTCCCACCGCGGGGGCGTCGCAGGGGACGGCGAGACCGCGGGAGAAGACCGGCGAAGGTTCCGCCTTGCCGTCCCGCCGTGGCCGGCCTGGAATGAGAAGGGCTCCTCTCTGAGGTCCCTGGGAGACGGCGGGGTCCCAGCCTGGGCACACGCCACGTGCAATGTCAACGCCACTTTTATCACGCCCAGCCCGTCCCCTTTGTTCTTCTAAGATACGTTTACAGGGGTAATTACCAGAAGTTTGCTTGGGTTCCCACACGCGAAGCTGACTTGTGCGACTGTCGCAGGGCGCAGGGCGGTGGGCTGTTGCGGCCGTTGGGGCTACAGGTCACGCAGACGGCACTGCACTGGGCCTTCTTTCCCAGCAGAGCAGGTGTGGGTTCACTCCCCAGGGATGCAAAGGGCCAAGCCGTGGGGGGCTGTTCATGAAAGAGAACGCCTTGTGACAAGTAATTTTCTGAGTTTGTGAGACTTGGGCAGTCAGATGTGAGGCCCAGACAGTGTCCCTGAAAGCTTGTGGCTGTTCGTCGGCTCTCATTCTTTGTAAAATGGTTGTTGCCTTTGGGACTCACCAGAAAAGTCAACCGTTTTCACTCTCCACTTATCCGTCCTTGCTGCCGTGTGACCCGAGGCCTCCCCTGCACACACGAGCTTCTGTCCCCCTGGCCCCCCCGGACACATGCTGCAGCAGCGAGTCAGACCAGACGATCCACCTTCTTCAGACGCGTCCACTCATTGCTGAGAGAATGTGGTCTTAGAAATACGGCTCTGTTTCTCCCGGGTTGAATGCAGATGAGTCCATCACAGGCACGTTGCTGATCTCGCGCAAGGAGCGGGGGGAGAGCCAAGGAGCCCTACAGTTTATAGGAGAGATTTCTGGGGTTTCAAAGAGCAGAGACCACTCATCTCACCAGAATGGTCACACTCGGTGACATCCCAGCTCTCGGAGGAAGAGGGGGACTGCAGCCACTCCCTGTTCTCTGAAGCAACCACAGAAACAAAGGGAGAAACGTTTGAAGGAACCATAAAACACTAGCATGCCAGGAAAAGTGAACGTTTTCCCCCGGGGAAAAGAATTATCCTCCACACCTAGAAATCTTCAAAATTCTGTATTAGTAATAAGCATAGCCGGTCTTGTAAGTGAGCAAAATGAGGGACTACTCAGATGACGTGATTCAAACATGTCAGCAAAACCTCAACGGGCTGAACGGGGGCTGAGTCCGAGGGGGGAGAGTGTGGGAGGAGGGCTGCCAACAGCCAGTGCTTCCAAGTTAGACCGAGATTGGGGCCAGTAACTTTGGTGGTTGCTTTGCAGGAGCGGGGCGGTGGGGGGGTCCCGTGGTCAGACCCACCCCTCCCACCCGCTGGCCGTAGAGGAACACAGGATGTCCCTACTGAGCGCGGCTGACGGTGCGGTATTTCACAAGAAGAGTTACCTACTAAGGGCAAACAAGCTGACATTTCCCTTTGGGGAAAAATTCTCCACTTCACTTGTGCCCCAACTGGAGATTACAGAGAAGCTCAAATGTGTTCCAAACCAACAAAACAAAAAAAATAACCCCAAGGGCAAATGGGCCTGTCTGGGAGAACGGAATGCAGCGCACCGTTGCGTGGACGGGTGGTCCACACGGAGGGAACGTCTGGAGACACTTCTGCCCTTCCCTCCACTGCCTCCCTCCCGGTCCCCCGGCCGTGGGGCAGACAGAATCCGTGCTGTGCCCTGCCCTCAACAGGGAGCATTTTCCCAGCTGCGGTGACCTCACACCAGACCCCACCACGGAGGAGCCGAGGCTGACTTCACACAGCGCCCAGGCCGCACGGGCTCGGTGACTAACCCAGAGGGCAGTTCTTGGGAACCGACGTGACTTTCCCTCTCAGGCTCACATAGCGCAGTCGTAGCCAAATTTTGCTGAATCTTGTGTCATGACTTACTCAGGGGCCTTCAGCAGACGTCGGCGCGCAGGGCTTGTCAGAGAAACCAAACCACCACCCGGTGAATCATGTGCAACCCATGCCTGGAAGGCCAGAGGCCTTTCCAGGAGCCCAGGGATTTTTTTTTTTTTTTTCTTTAAGAGACAATTCTAGCTGCCTATTTTCTCTCCCAACCTGTCCCTGCAGGGGTTCAGGGTCTGGGACGGACAGGAAGCTGACCCCAAATTGATAAGCGACCACGGGAGTGTCCCATGAGCGGGCCAACTCCCTGCCTGTCTTCCTCAGGCTGAGGCCACGGTGCTACATTCAAGAACCCAAAATGTATGGAAATTGCGGGAGAAGCATTAGGAGGAAGGTGGTCAGAAGATCAAAAATTATAAAAGAAATGGATAAATCATTTGCTTTCTTGTCCAGACACTTGATTCACTGCAAAGAAAAGTCCTACTATGTTTGTTTATATAATGAAACATAGTTTGAAGAATCCATGTTTCCAGAGAAAAATGAAGACTTTTTTTTTGTCCAGCTGCTTTTCGTCTTATGCTGCTGAAAAGACCCAAATTCAAAGCTGCTTTGTGAATTTGCAAAAACGAAGAAGAGAAGGGCTTTTAAGGGTTTTTTGTTTTTTGTTTTTTTCCTGCTACAGACAACTCGGTCTTGGTCTTTAGCAGTCAACTAGTCAAGAATCCAACAGTGCAAGGGACACCTCCCCCAGCCCAGTACGCGTCCACTCTGTGCGACAGTGAGGATGCGGGGCGGACCGCAGGGATTCCACGTGCCCGTGGTCTCTCCTGACGCCCGGCGCTCGCGGGATGTGTGTCCCCGGGCAGAGCCTCTGACGGCTTGCCCAGCAGCTGGGGCCTGGTCCGGGTGCGTCCCTGCCAGAACCGGACTGGCGCTCTCCTCCGGTCGTCTGCTCTTCTCTGCAGCCTCACAGCAGCTTCTGGTGCGAAACCAGAAACGTGCAGGTCTTGGCGGTGTGGGAGAGGGGGACACCGAGGTAGGTCAGTTCCTAAGACTGCAGCCACCTCTCCCTCCGGGAGTGACACGTGGGTGCCTGGCCCTGGCCCAAAACACAGATCGGCTTTTCTGCTTCTCCTTGGAGCTTGCCAGAAATAATGCACATTTTGAGAAATGGGATGGTTCGAAGACATAGGACCTGTTTGCCGTTCCAACACGCCGGTTTTCACCGTGCAAAACCTGCCCCCCCCCACCCCCCGAGACAGTTCTGGCATCATGTCTGGGAGCACCGAAAGGTTGGGACATTGCAGTGATACCATTTTTAAGCAAAATGCACTTGGAAGCCATCCACAGTGTAGGTGGGATACATGAGATCATGAAGGAGCTCGAATGACACGGCAGGGGATGGTGGCCTTGGCGTCAGACAGACTATGCTCTACATCCAAAGCCACTGACGTCCTCACAGGAAATTTAAACCACTTCTCGTGCCAAAGAGAACACATCTCTAGGCCATGAGTGAGCCCCTGAGTCCTTCGTGTTTTCCGACTCTGCTTTCTTTATTAGCTAATTTATATTATGTAAGAGTTATAGACGTTTCATGTAAAAGAAAGAATTGTCATTTGGGATGAAGCTGATTAGGGAGAGATTAGGAAAAAATGGATATATTTAAAGCAATGACAATTCAATTTCAGTGAAATTCAATTATCAGCCTTCTTCAGATGGAAAATCCCCAAAATATACCAGAGATATTTTCATCCTGATTTTATTCTCTTAACTTACAGACATGAGAAAAGAAAAACATCAGAATATTTGGATGAATTCCTTGATGTAATCTCAGATAGGGAGAGTTGGAAATCTTTCCTAAAAAAGGATCAACTTAGAAGACATTTAAAGATACATGAAGATAATAAAATAATAAACAACCACCTGGTGGGCGGTAGTAACAAATGGTTACCGAACTTGGGCGCTCAGACAGGTGATCGGGGACCTAACCACATGGATCCAAAGTCCCCGTGGACCACAGGATTAACAAACCGTTGACTGAGAGGTCTTAAAACCATATGCTTAGCAAGGCCTATAGTAGTGATATTAGTAGTGATTGCTTTAAAAAGGTGAGCCTTGGGGTGCCTAGGAGGCTCAGTCAGTTAAGCATCTGCCTTCAGCTCAGGTCATGATCCCAGAGTCCGGGGATCGAAGCCTGCTTCTCCCTCTTCCTCTGCCCCTCCCCCTGCTCGTGCTCTCTTGTTCTCAAAAAAAAAATAAATAAAATCTTCAAAAAGAAAAGGTGAGCCTTTTAAAATAGTTATAAAGGTTGGAACAAGTATCAACAGTCCTTGGAAGCCCTCTTCTCTCTTCTCAAATAACCACACCTGCTGTGAGCCTATTAGACAAAAAAAGAAGAAAGGAAAAAAAAAAATGCCCAGCTTACTTTAAAGGGCAAATGAGACTAGCTTCAGAGTTCTGGGCAAAACCACAAGCCAGAAGATGGTGGGCACATTTCTGTTGTATTAGAAGAATGATCTATGCAGCCAAACTATCTTTTGAAGGCAACTAATAACTGTCTGTGTGTGTGTGTGACTAATATATATTAGCTTTATAAATAGGTAAATATATGAAAGTCATATATGTATGTATGTTTTCAATCAACATGCCACCTGTATGTATTTCTTGAAAAAAAATTACTACAAGATGCATTCCGATTATGAGATGACAAAAAAAAAAAAAACAACCAAGTCCACCCAGAAATCAAGATGGGTAAAAGAAACCAAACAAACAGGCAGGAAATCCTGAGACGAGTGAACAGAGCCGCGCAGGGAAGGAAGGCGGTCGGCTGAGTTTCTGGGGCAGCGGCGCCAGGAACAGAGCTCCCGAGGCGAGAGTGTGTGACGGGTGAATCGTGAAGGCGAGTGTGGCTGGAGGGGGATTTGCAGAGAAGAACGTCGCCCGGGTTTTGCATTCGTAACTGTGCGTGGGGAAAATGAACACGCCGCCCTCACTACGTATTAACCTGATGCAAAGGAAACCTAATGGTCACTTTAAACCAGTAACGACTAACCAATAACACTGTCATGTGGGATCCATACTTGAGAGTGTCCTACAGTTAGTTCTTTGGAGTCTGTTAACCTTTATTGATCCAGGAAATACTGCGGAGCCGTGAAGAGCCCACTCTCTGCGCAGAAGTTCCAGCTTGAACCCCGGCTCTGCCCCGATCATCGTGTAGTCGTGGGCGACTTCCCCAACCTTCCTGTGCCTCGGGTTCCCGATGGGCCATGGGGAGAAGCCCCGTGGCGTCACGGCGAGGGCAGGGATGCACCGAGCAGCGCGTCTCCTACACAGGACGTGCTCAAGGAGACCCGGTTTCCGTTCTTCACGGAAAGGGAGAGAACACAGAAAACTCAGTGTCGTACAGGACGTTTCTACCTGGCATCAGAAGTCAGGGTAAGTCATGGCCAGGAGGGACATCTCTGTGTTTTTGGCAAAACTGCAATGGAAGACGTGACCATGGTTTTTAGATCTCTTTATGTGAAAGTTACAAAATCACCCTTCCTGGTTTTGGTTCTGGCTTGGAATATCAGCGTTCTCCCATCACAAAATCGCAGTGCCCCCAGCCCTTGTGCAGAAAGCACCACATAGTAAGTACCCTTCCGTTTTGGATGGAGTAACTCATCCCATTCTCTTGTTTGCGGCGGATATCCGTGAACGTGGAGGTGGAGTTTACTCCGCTGAAACGACCAGAGGCGGCTTTCTCACAAGAACCACCGCGCCTCTGCTGTTTCATGCATCCCCGCCGCGCTTCACTGGATAGGTCTTTCATGGCTTAAGCCAACCCAAAATGACACTCCGGCAGTCTTTCATATTTTGACAACTCTCTCTCTCTCTCTCTTTTTAGGGAGAGCACACATAGGGGTTGAGAGTGTGAGGAGGGGCAGAGGTGGAGGGAGAGAATCTCAACAGACTCTGCACCCACCACAGAGCCAGACCCAGGGCTCGATCTCACGACCCTGAGATCAGGACCTGAGCTGAAATCGAGAGTCAGACACTCGACTGGCTGAGCCCCTCAAGGGCCCCTTGACAGCTCTCCAAGGAGTCTGCCGGTACCTTGGCTCTTAGGTCCCTGGTTCCCACTGACAGTGTCTGGGATGTCAGGTCCTGGTCTGGATGATTAACTACCACCTGCTCCAAATTCCAAAGGTTCTCATTGCCCACGAAGGCCGCATTGTTCCAGAACCCGCATGCCCTCAGCCCCCACATGCCCAACACGCGGTCGGTCGCTCCGGGCCTCAGATGCTCTGGTTTCTTTCCCACCGCCCTGACCCTCGCGAGCCCTGGCCTCGTCCTGCGGACCGCCTCCCCAGCCGTGCCCCGTCTACACCTGAGATACAAAACAGAATCAAGCAGGAAGCTATCACATGAAACCTCCTCCTTGAGGAGCATCCATATGGTGATTTATTTTGTTGTACATCCTTCTAGGTTAGAAACAGCTTCCTCGGGCTGGGATGAAGGGGAGCGTTTCTTCTGATTTTCCTGGTCGCACTCGTGTGAACTCCTTCATGGTATAATCTCACATCCTGTTTTCAGCATGGTTGCTTTGGGCTTGCTGGTCCTCATTTTCCACTAAACCGACTTTTCTCTGAACAAACTAGCTTCTAAAGTGTGCAAAGGTGTTGTCAGGATAAATGGCAATGTCTGTAAAGTGCTTGGAGTTCTCTGAATAAGAAGCACAGAAGAATAGAGCATTAGCACACCATTATTCTCCGAGAGAGTGGGAGGAATTGCAAAGAGAAATCATGTCAAAGATGTAAAGAAACTTAAAAGTCTGAGACTTTAAAAGGCTGGGATTATTAAAACACCCGGTTGTTTGACAGGAGAAAATTAAACTGTTCTCCCGCCTCAGGAACTATAATGCCGCTTTCTCCTTCCTTACCGCACCCCACCACCTCTCCCTCCTGCACCGAGCTTTCTCAGAAGTCAAGAACATTCCATATATGAAAAATTATTCTACCGCGATGCCATATAATGACAATCTCGGGGGACGAAGAACGATGCCTTCTTGTCAATAGCAGCACGTACAGTTACGGTTACAGGTAGGATCCTGAATGCAACACCCACGGGCCCCAGCAATTTTAAATTTCGGTTCACGGATATGGCATGAGGTTGTGGGTCCATGCAAGTCGAGGAGACGGAGCTGAGCCATCAGCTTAAAACCAGGGCTCTTCACGGGCTGCTTCCCCACGGAGGGAGCAAACTAGAAGGATCGGTCTGCTGGAAAAGAGAGCGTAAGGGCCACAGCTCTCCCTGGTCTCTTGGTGAAAAGAAATGTCCCTGAGAAATAAAAACATGATACGTACACACAGCGTGGGTTTGTCATCTAAGACTGTATGGTGTGTCTGTGTGCTGTGGGAGTCCTCACGCTGAGGAAGAGGTCTCAGGCTGCGTCTTTGGGAGGTGATGCTCTTGGACACCTCCCAGAAACAAAAGCAAGTCCCTCTGGAAGGGCATCACCACCACCTAAGCCACACTCGTTTCCCACAGAAGAAAATGTCAGAGAGCCACCAGCAGAAGAGGCGAGGAGGGGAAATCCGCATGGCAGAGACTCTGCACAACCAACACCAAGGTTAGCACTCCCCCGAATTTCAGAAACCACAAGAAAAGAGCTATATGGCTATTTGAAATTCTTAGAAAAGGATTCAGAACCGCAATCAAAAAATAAAATATCATGAGGAAAGGGTGAGACAGATTTGGGAAAGAACCAAATAACAGCTTCTAGAAACGAAAATACAGTCACTGACCATAAACGGAGGAACATGCAGCTTATGGGAGGAAGTGTGTGGGAGCGACCGGGTGAGCCAGGAGGTAGAGCAGAGGGTCACCTGGAACACAGAGAGCAAAGAGGAGAGGGATGGGAGGGGAGGGGATGCAAAGAACAAGAGGGCAACGTCCAGCCCGTCCTGCACTGCAGCCCCGGAAGGAGAAAACAAAGAGAAATCCAGAGAAGATGTTTTCGGGGATGAGAGTAGAGAAGTCTCAAGACGGCTGAAAGCAGGAATTCTCAGGTTAGCAAAGCACGAGAGTTCTAAGCAGGATAAATAAGCCTGCACTGGCGTTCTGTATCAGTCAAGGTTCTCCAGAGAAACCGAGCCAACAGGAGACTCATACACATATCTAGAGAGAGGTCGATGACAAGAAATTGGTCCATCTGATTATGGAAGCCGGCAAGTCCCAAATATGCAGAAATGACATCCCAGTTAGAGCGCCGGCGGGAAGCTGCCATAGAACCAGAAGGAGAGCAGGTGGCCAGCTTGAAGGCCACCCAGCAGGAGAACTCTCCCTCACTCAGCAGAGGGTCAGCCTCCTTTTCCAGTCAAGTCTTCCACAGATGGGATGAGGCCCACCCACACCGGGGAGGGCAATCTGACTTGCTCAGTCTACCGACTTAGTGTCACTCTCAGGACACTGTCCCCAAATACCCTCACAGACACATCTGGGATCATCTCTGACTACCTGGGGACCCAGGGGCCCCATCAGATTGTCACATAAAATTAACCATCACGATTTCTTATTAATGAAATTGCAGAGCACCAAAGACAAAAGGAGAAATTTACAATAACTAGAGAAGGAAGATACTTGACCTACAAAGGAATGAGATGTGGGCCTACAGGATCTTAGCAGATCAGAAGGTATTCACAGAACATCTTCAGAGTGAAAAGTAAGTGTCGATGTAGATTTTCTTACTCAGTCTAATTGAAGAGTGAAGGACAAAATGGGGATTATCACAGGGAGACAAGGACGGAGAGTGAGGACATCCCATAGGTCAGGATGTTGGAAACCTAACTTGGAAAGTGGGAGGTCAGAGTAACAGCAGCAAACCCGTGAGCAAATCCAAGGAAAATGGCCGATGTGGCTTATCCGAAAAAGAATCACTGTAACACAGTCGTTACTTCTGTATTATCATTGTAGTTGGTATCATTGTAATTATGGTTAGCTAAAACAAAACCAAGAGAGCATTCTGTATTTATCAGGCAGATACAAATTCAAAAGTCTGACAAACCCAAAAGTTGACAAAGATCAGATCACCAGAACCTGTTGGTGGAAGTTTGAATTGATACAGTGAATTTTAAGAGTCCTTGGCAGTAAGTAATAAGATTCAATATAAGCATATCCTATTACTAGCAGTTTTACTGCACGGGGGGTACGTTTTTTTTTAAAGGTGTCATCTTACAACATTTACAAATATGCACAGCGATATCACATAGTACATAGGAATATATGCATACATATAAAAGTAAAAAGTTTTGCGAGTTTCAAAAATCATTGTAAAAGACGTGAATAAAAGCTTAGATTTTATATTTTTTATTTTTATAAAAATTTATTTTATATTTTATTTTTATAAATAAAAATTTAGATTAGTGATTTCTTATGGAGAGGGAGGGAAGGAAATGGGCTTGGTGAGGGTACACGGAAAGACTTCTTTATACCTGTAATGATTCACTTTTTGAAAAAATTCTGCAAAGCATGACTTCTAAATTTACAAGATTGAAAACCACAGACCAAGGGGTTTTCCTAGAGATTTTATTTCAATTTTTCTGATATTTCATTTGCAAAGATGACCTACCGAGACCATAAAATGCAGAATGCAGGGAGGTGTTGGCAGCAAGGTATGGGAGAACAGCAGGATTTAAACTCGGTCACCTTTGTTTTGCCACGAGTCATGACAATCATCCCAGCAACTGCCACTTATACGAGGCCAGGCGTTCCACACGCACAATCTGATTTAATGACGACACCCTAGAAATGTCATTTATCTCTGTTTTAGAGAAGAAAGAACCGAGGCTCAGAGAATTAGCTTGAACGCCTTCAAGCTCAGGGTGCCCTGTAACTGCCCCGCGGTGCGCTGGCCCAGAGCCGGGAGCCGCCCCCTGGCAGCCGCAGGACTGCGACGGTTAATGCCTATCAAGTGCCTCTCCCTTCCAGGTCCTCCCCTGCCCGACCTCACTTAATAGTATGATGACAGCTGCACAAATGGGGCTCTAGTCTTTACTCCTTTTGTGGATAATGCATCACAAGGTTAAGCAATTTGCTCTTGAGCGGTGGCGTCCCAACCCAAACCCAGACCATCTGAGGCCAGAACCCACCCACCCACCTGCATGCTCTGTCCGTAGGGCCAGAGCCAAGGGGGCCTCCCCCAGCAGCAAGACCTGCAAGTCCCCCCCGGCTGCTGACTGTTATCTTTGAGCTTACCCACGAGAAACTGGAAACAAGCGTGTATCTAACCGTGACAGCCAGCACAGACCCGACTGAAGTCTCAGGCTCCTGGATGGCACTGGGGTCAGCACAACCCTGCTCAGGACGGGTCCTCTTGTGCACGGGACCGGATCCCGCTACCTGCTTCTATCTCCACCTGCGCCGTGTCACCTGCTGACTCGCACACCATGACGCACTGCGGAAGTGGGCTTGCCTTCCTGGGTCACGGACAGGAAACACAATCGGCTCCCACCCACTTGGGTTGGTCGAGAATAAGTTAGGTCATTTACTGTGGACACCCAGCCCTGCCAGGAGGCATTCAGTTCATGCCTGCCCTGATGTCTCCTTGTCTTCTTACAGAGGAAAAAGGGTGTTGGGAGTAACTTGTCGCAGAGCCCGGGGACCACCAGCCTGGGTCTTGGCTAGCGTTTGTTTTTGGTGGAATGAGTGGCTTACTCAGTCATTTCACAAATAGCCGTTGTGTATCTATTACATGCTGGTAACTACTCTAGGCACGGCCCATAAAGTACCTTATATTCAGGTGAATCTATTGTATAAAAGTTCCCAGATCTGTCACTTTTTAAGCCTTTTTTACTCTGCAGTAATTTTAGGTGTACAAAAGAGTTGCCAAAATAGTGGCCAGTGTCCCCAGCGCTGTCCCCTGTTTACGCTGAACATCTCGGGGACCACAGCCCTGTGATCCCAACGAGGAAATCAGCGTTGGTGCGATACTCACGAAACCACAGATTCTACTGGGACAGCACATGGCAGCAGCTCTACTTGGAGGACTATGTGGGAAGGTTTCTCATGGTTGTTCCTTGACCGATTGGACAAAGCCTGCCCGCGTGCCCCCCTCCGTCTGTGGAGTCGAAGCATAAGCGCAAAAGACACCAGAGTTACCGGTTCAGCTGGGATTTGTGAGCCTCCATTTCTTTCTCCATAAACGGATGGATAAGCTTCTGCAGGCGGTGGGAGAGCCCCAGGCTGCAGACCCTCCGGTGGCTCTTTCCTCCCCTTCCCCTGAGCGAATACAGTACACAGCCAACCTCCCATCGCGCGTGACTCATTGACTAAACTGGCATCAATCACAGCCAATTAAGTGAAAAATCAGGATTCAAACCAAGATGTTCTGACTCCCTATTTAATTTCCAACCGAATGTTAGTAAATGGCATTATCTTCATTTTATAGATGAAAAAATGGAGGTGGCATGTGATTGCACCCACTTTATTTTTATTTAAATGAGTATTCCATCGAGAACACTGAACAGGCTGCATTACCTGTGTTTACCGACCCAGAGACCAATGGAACGCATGGGGAATCCGTAACCCAAGGGGGACTGTGACCTCTGGAGAGTGGTTTATCACCCCTAGATATTTCTTACAATAGTTTTAAAAACCCTGAGACATTAATGCATTACATATTTCTAAAATAATCTCGTGTTTATAGTAGTGATCCCTGCAGGAAGATTTCTTTTTTTATAAAAAAGATTTTATTTATTTATTTGAGAGAGAAAGACAGAGAGACCATGATGAGGGTTGGGGGGGCGCGGAGGGAGAGAGAGAGAAGCAGACTCCCCGCTGAGTAGGGATTCCCAACGTTGCCAGATCTCAGGACCCTGGGATCATGACCTGAGCCGAAGGCAGACGCTCAACCGACTGAGCCACCAAGACGCCCCAGGAAACAGATTTCTAAATTTGTCTAATTCTTAAAGTATTAACAGCTTGGAGCAGAGGAAGCAGGAAAGCCTGCATTTTGATATCTATAATAATTAAGAATTGCATAGTAGAGACTGAGCCAGTTTTTAAACATTTAAGAAAGATTTTTGCACGTCGATACATAATTCCTTTTATTTTAATTTTAGTCCTCCTACTTTTTCATGGAGCTGATCCATCATCATTCGTTTAAGACTTTCTATAATTATTTCTACTTTCTATCAACATCTTTCTGTTAATATTTAAAACCATTTTATAGTTTATATTATTTGTGGCATAAATAATGCTTACATTAATAATCTCTTTATGGCAATGTCTTATGCACATTTATAAATAAAAAACACTAAAGCTTAAATTTTTCACAAGTTTTAAAAGCAAAACTTAATATTTTCCTTAAATTTGAACTCAAAATTTTTTGAGTCATTATCTTGCTTCGGGCGGACACTGATGACATGTCCCACAGGAGAGAGGTCAATGTGTTTGAAGTTAGTGTGTTTGAATATCCCTGACCCTTGGGGATATTAGTTAACATAGGGCAGACGCACCGTATCATCTTTTTAAAGAATACTAAAATTCCTGAATTCTGAGACTCTTCAGGCCCAGGGTTTGGGTCAGAGATTGTGGACTGATACTGTCTTTTTAATATTTCAAGTTACTTATTTTCATTGAGTTTTCTGTCCTGAGACTCCTGGCTAACAGATACAATATTTTTATTTAAAGGTGATATTCTGATTTACAATATCATTAGTCATTTTTCAGGATACCTTTTTCTTCACAACCTCCCTGACACTCATTTCATTTTTAAAATAACTTCTGCAAGTTTTAACAGGATGGAAATGGTAGACCCTTGGTGTTTTAATTCAATTTTATTTAGATACCAGCTAATTAAATTTTTTTCAAATGATCAATAAAAACAATCTCTTGACATCAAGCACTCAGAGTTGTGGGGAAGTTCATATCACAGTCTCTTTATGTAAAGTGCCCCTGAATTTTCTTTATGCATTTACACATAGTCTTCAATTACTGCTATGATGTGCTACTCAGACTGACCACTGCCCCTCACATTTATCAGAAATACTTCTCCATGTTTTAAAATTTTTTTAGTTCTATTTTAGCTATCCTGGTTTTCATGGCATAGAATTCAGTTCTTTCAGTTTTCACTCTGTAATCCCTTCAATTGCTTCGATTATTTGAACAGCGTCAAATTTTTGAATAGTTAATTAATATCCTTTCAAAACTAATAAAAATGATATCTTTATTATTTTCCTAACTTAGAAACAGATCAACTCCTGGCTCAGAGACAATCAGAAGAGTTAGTTCACTCCCTGTAAACCTCGACTTCACTGTAAACATGTTTAATTCATCATATAAAATTTAGTCAAAGAAGGTCAAACTGAAATCTGGTTTATGGACTACAACCAACACGTACTAGGCTCTCTCTCACTGTTATCATAAAGATGGTTACAGCTTTAAGCAGACCGCCTGCACGCAGTCCTCCTTGCCATCTCTTCCAGCCCAGTCTAGCCTAAGATCGGGGACATTCAGGTCACATAATGCTTCCTAACTCAGTGACTGTCGTGTGCACACCTCTTGGCTCCGAGTGCGTAGGAAGGTGGTGTTAGGACTGACCCTTGCCCTCAAGTATGTTACAGTTCACTGAGGAGGCCAGGAGACACTGCAGGTCAGGACAGGTCAGAGGCACCCCAGGAGTGATCCAAACACAAAACATCTAGTTCAGAAGGACACAGTAGGGTGCAGGTATGGACTGGGTGACTTGCCTCAGATGAGCTCTCCAAATACTATGTTTCAAACATGATTTTAAAAAACAGCCAATAAGACAGGCCAGGATAAATGAATACAAGAAGAAACTGGGCTTTTAGGAAGTAAATTTGAGAATATTAAAGCCAGAGCCCATAACATAAGATTATTTGCTCTACTTTCTAGGAAACTGGCTGGAGGACCAGCATGCATTTGAGCTGCCTGACAAATGAGGTCCCGAGGGACATGTGTACTAACCTCACGTGTGCATGTGATTAAAAACAACCATTTGCTAGAAGAAATCAAATGGTCCCGGACACTTGTGTTCCAAACCCAAACTTACACTCAATAAAGCATGCAGAGTAACAAGTACGCTCTCACGGCGAGGCAGCCAAACGACACAAGAGGACAACCCATAAAAGAGATTTTATGAGGAACAAAGTTAAGTGCAGACCAGAAAGCCAAATTTCTGGTCATTTAGCTTGACTGCAGGACAATATTCAGAGTCACTCCTGTGCTGAGGATAACCATGCAAGAACCAAGGCGTGATCACAGCTGCTGGAAGTTTCCAGAGGGGATGGCGGGGAGGGATGGGGGAGACAGGTGACAGGGGTAAAGAAGCACCAGCTTCCGTTTGTAAAATAAGCAAGTCCAAGGGACGAAGAGTACAGCATAGGGAATAGAGTCAGTAACGCCGTAAAACGTACCATGACAGACGGGGACTAGGCTTATGAGCTGAGCACGCGCAAAGAATCGTGGAATCATTATGCCGCACGTCAGAAACTAACACAATGTTGTACGTCAACCACACTTCAATTAAAAAATTAGATGTTCTAAGTTTAAAAAAAATAAGCAGTGAATAAAATGGACTGGATACTTTCTTGAATCCATTAAGATAATCTATAAAAGGCCTTGATCTATGATAGGTCGATGTGGTAGGTTACAACGACAGCTAGTCTAATGTGAAACTGTCCATGCAACTTGGTTGTAATTTTTAAAAACTTCAGATTCAATGTGCTCATTTCTTCAGAATTATTGCTGATATATTCATAAGAGGAACTGGCTTATAATTTACTTTTTTCCCTATGTCCTTGTCTGGCATTTCATATGATACCAGAAATGTCACACAGATGTCCCCCAGCACTGTCCATGTGCAGTACAGTATTGGAGACGAGCAAAAGAAATCATGTGAATTATCGGGAAGGAAGATATAAAATGGTCACATTTACAGATAATATTGCTAAGTACATAGAACCCCAGGAAGCATGAGGACAGATTGTTACAATTAATTCTCATTTGTTGGATAAAAGACCAAGTACCTCCCTACAGCTAGTAACAACTATTTAGAAAATGTAGTTCAAATAATATGCTGTTTTGATATCATCTACAAGTATAGACTAACTAGTGTTAAATCTAATAAAAGGTGTTAATTATCCTTAAGCAAAAAATTATAATCACATCTTGGAAAAACATTTTTAAAAGATCTAAAAATACAAAGTGATACCATAATCTAAAGCTGAGAAGGCTCATTATTATAAAGTCATCAGTTCTCCCCAGATTAGTCTTTCAAGTTCTAGCCAATTCCAACATAATTCTCAACAGGGTCTTTCTGATAAGAAGACTTTGAAAGTCACCATGAAGAGCAAAGGGCCCAAACCAGCCAAGGACATTTTGATGAAGAAATAGTTGGGGGGGGGCACCTGCCATATCAGATACCAAGACATTCTAATCTATGGTGAACAGACGAGGGGGAAATTGTGCCGGAATGACAGACAGATGCAATAGAAGACAGAATCTCGACAGACTCAGATACATGTCAGTGGAAATTAAAAACATGGCAAATGTATGTTTTACTTTTTAAATGATTTTTTTAAAGATTTTATTTATTTGACAGAGAGAGATAGCACAAGCAGGGAGAGCAGCAGAAGGAGAGGGAGAAGCAGACTCCCAGCTGATTTTACTTATTTATTTGACAGACTGAGATTACAAGTAGGCGGAGAGGCAGGCAGAGAGAGAGGAGGAAGCAGGCTCCCTGCTGAGCAGACAGCCCGATGCGGGACTCGATCCCAGGACCCTGAGATCATGACCTGAGCTGAAGGCAGAGGCTTAACCCACTGAGCCATGCAGGCGTCCCTGTATGATACACTTTAAAATAAAGTGCTTGGGCAACCAGTTTTCATATTGAACAAAATAGTAAAATTGGTTCCCTACTTTGTATTGTATACTGAAATCAACTCAGGCGGGAAAAAGACTTTGATATAAAACAAAAACTTTAAAACACTAAGAAGAAAATGTGGAAGAACGTTGTTAGGCTTTAGGAGCACAAATCATACAAATAATGATTGACCAAAGTGAGAACTTTAAAAATAAAAAACTTCTGTCCATCAAAAGGACAAACAATGAAACTAAAACAAGACATCAACGGCAAGAAGATGCTTATGAGTGTAAACATAAATAAAAAAGGACAAGTATCCAGACTATTAAAGAACAACAAATCCATCAGGAAGGATGTCAAAAATCCAGTGGAAAATAAGCAAAAGAAATGGGGAAAAAAAGCGAATACTCAATAATTATGAAAATATGCTTAAATCCACAAGTAGCAAGAACCATCAAGACCACCATGTACTATATTTCTCATAAAGCAAACTGGTGAAAACTGAAACCTACAATGGCTAGCGAGAATGTGGATCCATTTCTAACTGGTTCAATGATTCTGGGCAGGATTTGACAAGAGCCGGTAAAGGTGAAGTGGCATTTACTCCCTGACCAAATGATCACACTCCTTTCTAGATAATCTGTCTTCAAACACTTCTCACACATACAAGGAAATAATGCACAAAAAATAGAAGCATTTTATAATAAAAAACAAAGCAAGGCAAGAAGCAACTTAAATATTCTTCAAAAGAAAGCCAGATTCATCAAAGCCTATCTGTTTAACAGAACCTCACATACCACTGGAAAAATTAATGCACTTGAGCTCTATATCAATGTCTGAAAAGAGCAGGGTGCAGAAAGACTAATACAAACTTTTTCCTACCTAGTTTATAAACTGGCAAAATTTCACCAAATATTGTTTAGATATATGTGCATGTTTCCAAAGTATAGAAGCATGCCAGTGTCCAAATTTAGGACAACGACTGAGAACCTGCGAACAGGAGGACAGCAATGAGACTGGGGAGAGGATCATGTCCTAGAGGGTGGAGGGAAGGGAGAAGGACACTTTGTTACAGGTTAAACTGGTGGAGTTACATGGTTATTCTTGACACTGTTTTTGGTATCTTTCTGAATGTCTGAAATAATTAGCAATACGTTCACGGTGATGATATAAATGCTTGTACATGGTGGTGATATAAATGCTTGTACACAGTGGTGAAATAAATGCTTGTACACGGTGGTGAAATAAATGTTTGTACACGGTGATGATATAAATGCTCATTCATGGTGATGATATAAATGCTTGTACATGGTGATGATATAAATGCTCGTTCACGGTGATGCTATAAATGCTCGTTCACGGTGGTGATATAAATGCTCGTTCACGGTGATGATATAAATGCTCATTCATGGTGATGATATAAATGCTTGTACATGGTGATGATATAAATGCTCGTTCACGGTGATGCTATAAATGCTCGTTCACGGTGGTGATATAAATGCTCGTACACGGTGATGATATAAATGCTCGTACACGGTGATGACATAAATGCTCGTACACGGTGATGACATAAATGCTCGTACACGGTGATGACATAAATGCTCGTTCACGGTGATGATATAAATGCTCATTCATGGTGATGATATAAATGCTTGTACATGGTGATGATATAAATGCTCGTTCACGGTGATGCTATAAATGCTCGTTCACGGTGGTGATATAAATGCTTGTACACGGTGATGATATAATTGTTTGTACACAGGTGGTGATATAAATGCTTGTACACGGTGATGATATAATTGTACACAGGTGGTGATATAAATGCTTGTTCACGGTGGTGATATAAATGCTTGTTCATGGTGGTGATATAAATGCTTGTACACGGTGGTGATATAAATGCTTGTACACGGTGATGATATAAATGCTCGTTCACGGTGGTGATATAAATGCTTGTACACGGTGGTGATATAAATGCTTGTACACAGTGATGATATAAATGCTCGTTCACGGTGATGATATAAATGTGCATTTTGTGGGGTCCCACCCAATATATTCTGTAAGTAGAAGCCAGGAATCTGCAGTTTAGAAAAAAATTATTTATTTATTTACGAGAGAGAGATGCACACAGGGAGGCGCAGAGGGAGAGGGAGAGAATCTCAAGCTGACTTCGTGCAGAGTGTACAGGCCAGCGTAGGGCTCAATCCCATAATCCCAAGGTCATGGCCTGAGCGGAAACCAAGAGTCAGAGGCTTAACTGACTGGTTAGTTAACTTAAGTTAACTTAACTTAACTTAACTTAACTTAACTGATTCCTGGTTCCCCAGGAATCTGCAGTTATGAAAAGCATCACAGGAACGAGAGCAAGGGGCCACTTGGAAGGAAAAAACACACCACGCGTCCTCGAAGACTTTTTAGCCTGATACGCAAATATTAATAATAACCAGAGAGATATAAGTGGCATAAGAAAGACACCAAAAACGAGACAGGAATATGTATGTGGATGGAAGCTGGGGAGAGTCTGAGACCTGGTGGGGTAAATGTGCGCCTTCATTCACGATTCTGCCAATGGCTATCTAAGCCCCAGGCATCACACAGAATTCAGGGAATGGCGCATGGAACACGATGGGCAAGATCACCACCCGCTGCGGTTCTGACGCTCATGTGAACAAGTGTTCAGGTAGGTAAGACACAGAGGAGCTGGTTCCCTCCAACGCCACCACCCGGGAGGGTTTTTCCTCATTGAAACACATGCACTTCTTCATTCTTTCAACAAAGAGTCACTAAAGCAGAGGGTGCGTGCCAGGATTGCCCGATGCAGCAGACAGCAGTGCCCTCGGACTCTGGGGTCTCCGGCACAGGTGCAGCAGACAGGCCCATCCTCCACTGGATGTAAATACACTTTGGTGCTTGCCGACTTACCCACCTCCTCGACGGCCATCTTTCAAGTTAGAGACATGCATACGTAGAACGAACACATTTTAGGAGATTGTTAAGTCTTTGACATAGCCGTAACACTTAACCCTGAACTCTGATAACTCAGTATGATGCTAGGATATATGAATAAATTGCTGAAAGAGCTTACTTTTAGGAATGCTTCTCAAAAACTCAGTATTTAAAAAATAATAATAATAAATGTTAAAAAAAGTTTCTTAAAAAAATTATTACAAATCATGCTTCAAACATTATTTATTCTTTCTTCTTGATAAGAATTATGCTATATGGAGTGCCTGGGTGGCTCAGTGGGTTAAAGCCTCTGCCTTCAGCTCAGGTCATGATCCCAGGGTCCTGGGATTGAGCCCCGCATTGGGCTCTCTGCTCAGCGGGGAGCCTGCTTCCTCCTCTCTCTCTGCCTGCCTCTCTGCCTACTTGTGATCTCTGTTAAATAAATAAATAAAATTTTTCAAAAAAGAAAGAATTATGCTATATATTAGTTACATAAAACTTAGAAAATTCACAATATCAAAAGAAAGCACTAGAGAAAGTGGTTGATTCCCCACCATATTTCTTCAGCATCTTTTGCTTTAGAATACATGTTAAAAATTTAAAAATCATCTAATCAAAATAAATTTTAAAATAAAAATGCTTAGAAATTAATAGCATTTTTATTTTGTTTATATATTTATTTTTTAAAAGACTTAAAAAAATTATTTGACAGAGAAAGACACAGTGAGAGAGGGAACACAAGCAGGGGGACTAGGAGAGGGGAAAGCAGATTTCCCACAGAGCAGGGAGCCCAATGCGGGGCTCGATCCCAGAACCCTGGGATCATGACCCGAGCCGAAGGCAGTGGCTGAACGCAGATGCTTAATGACTGAGCCATGCAGATGGTCCTATATATTTATTTTTAAAGATTATTTGAGAGAGAGCGAGTGCTTCCGTACCTGTGCGCACACCAGTAGGGGGAGGCGCAGAGGGAGAGAACCTTCAAGCAGACTCCCCGCTGAGTGTGGAGTGGGTTCAGGGCTCTATCTCACGAGCCCAAGATCAGGACCTGAGCCGAAACCAAGAGTTGGATGCTTAACCGACTGAGCCACCCAAGCGCTCCTGTCATTTTTAAATTATAAAAGAAACATAAGGTTTCATTTGAAGAAGCCAGCCAAAGCACCCTCCTTCATGAGACTGCATTAGATTCACAAGCGGCATACTCTGTGTCAGATAGTGTTCCAAATGTCTTGTCTACATTGACTCAATCTTCACATCAACCCTGTGGAGTGAGCAGTGATGCTACACCCATTTTACAGATGGGGAAATTGAGGTAAGGTTACATTGTTAGTAAGTAGAGAAGCTGATCTTTGAACTCAGGTAATCCGGCTCAAGTCCATGCTCAAAATGGTAAAAAGTAAATTCTTTTTTTTTTTTTTTTTTAATGTACGGGGTAAATGAATCTATAACAACAAAAAGAATGGAAGGAACGATCAAGTGATGAGAGAGTTTGACGATTTCGCCAAAAGCGGAAGGAAAAGAGACTGTTGGTGGATAAGACCCAAGAAGATGTGGCCGGTGGGCACAGGCAGGAGTCCTGCCATGGGAAATCCCTGTGGCCCAGCCTGATAACCCACAGGCAGCACCGGGAATGGGAGGTCTGCCGGACTGGCGCCTTCTTCCCCGCTCTCTTCTCTCCACTCCAGTAAAACAGCACCGAGCTCGTGTGGCTCAGTGTTTATCATGGGCAGAGAAGTGGAGAGCATTTCTCTGAGGGCACAAACCTATCTACGGGGCACCAGTGAGGCCAGCACTCAGGGCAATCCTTCTCCCGCTGGTCCATCCAGCTACCTGCTCCCTGAGCCCTGGGTGGGCCTCCATCCTGCACCTTCTGCGGGATCTTCCACGGAACCTTCCATGGAGCCGTCCTGCTCCCGGTAGAGACCCAGTGGGGAAACAGACCTACTGACCTAGTATTAGAGGAGCAACACTAGACCCCCAGAGAAAATGTCCTAGTCCTTCTTTCTTAAATATGAATAGTTTGTCTCCAAAAAGGCCCATTAGCACTGAGCTGTCAATTTCATGTTTATTATTTATGCTGTTTGGGTACTTGGAACACAGAAGTGTTGAGATGGATCTTGCCATGCAAATGCACACAGAAACCATTAGACAATACTAAGTGCTAAGCCACCTAAGGCTCTAGGAGAGAGGGGGAGGTGTGGTCTCGGTTCTGTACTTGCATTTTGTCGTGTGGTTTCTAATAGTGTAATGTGAAGGCACCCAAAGGCTCCCTAAGGTTTGCCCTTACCCCCTCTTTCAAATATTTGCCTTCCCATGTCCTTCAGAGTCACTGGTTGCACAAAAACCACCAGTTATTTCAATGTTAAAGACATGACAGAAACATTTATGTCTTCTTGCCCACGCCAAAAAGTTAAATACGTGGACTGTTACCTGGCAAGGGGCAAAACTCATAGCAGAAAATACATGCAGAGAAATGACACAGTGCACAGAGGTTCAAGAAGCCCAGTGTGGAAACCTGAGCACCCACTCCACTTGTGTGTGTGTGTGATCTGACCCACCAGGGAAGATGCACCATGATTAGGAAATAGAATTACATCATCCAGAGGGACCAGCTGGAGAAGCAGCAGAGTGTGGCTCAATTCATGGACTCGGGTTTGGTTTCCTAATATCTGCCATTGCCACTGTGCAATGTAGGCAAGTTATTTATCTCCCTTCTGCCTCAGTTTCCTCATTGATGAACCGAGCACCAATCTTGTTACGCTTCTATGAATAAATGAGTTAATGCACAGTAGAGCTAGTACACATGAGATCTGAATTTGGTACAGACAAAGTCCTCAAGAAAGACATAGCTGTCACCGTTGTCACCACCATCACCATCACCCCATCACCATCATCATCCCCTCATCATCATCATCACCACCACCATCACCATTATCATCACCATCACCATCGCCTTCGTCATCATTACCACCATTGGCACCATCACCACCACCATCACTCATCATCATCATCACCATCATCACCACCACCATCACCATCATCTTCATAATCATCATCGTCTTCATCATCATCATCCATGGACTATTTCTTCAAGAGAAGTTGTTAAGAAACAAAAAGACAAAATGAGCAACTGTAAAAGCTCCTAAAACATTGGTCAGACCCCAGATATTTCCTGTTGGGAGTGCCTATGTGTGCCTGTCCCTCCTGGTATACCTAAAAATTCCAGCTACCACCCAAATCTAGTTTTTTAAAACTTTTATTGGTATATGAAAAAATGTCCTCTTCTAAATTCCTGCCTTTTAGTTTTGACCATCTCTAATATGAATGCGCAAAGAGAAATAGCATTATTGATTCCCGAATGCCTCCCACTTTCAGCTCAAACAGGGTTCATTCTTTCCTTAGCATTTATTAGCCACTTCCAAAAGCTACCTGGACGAACTTGTGTCAGGTGTTCAGGCACAGAATCTCACTCTAACTGACCCATTTCGGGCTAAGTGTGATCTGAATGGGGAGCAGTGAGGCTGAGGGATGGGAAACGCTGAAGCCAGGGTGGGCGGGGGAGGGATGGCAAGGCACGGGGGCAGAGGAGGAAAGTGGGGGACAAGCTCCGTTCTAGAGCAGGGAGACATGCCAGCGAAGGGGACAGAGGGTGAAAGTTCATGCAGACACTAACGCGTGTGTGCATGACCTGAATTCTGTGGGAAACCCAGAATGACCCCCCAAAACAGGGGTCAAACAAGACAAGGGAGAAGTGAGAGGATTTTCATCCCCAGGAACCTTCCTGGACTCTCTCAGAAGAGGCCCTTGAGGGAGAAGGAGGCTGGCTGGTAGCAGGGGAGGGGGTGGGTCTGGGATCTACGCGTCCCGGCTGGGGGTCACCTCACAGGTGAGCAGGGGGTGCCTGCTGGCCTGGGTCTGGGCTTGGCCAGGGGGCTCACTGTCCCCACACCGGGAATAGGTGGTCAATTCGCCCCCAGCCCCGTGGTGACTGTAGGCATCACAAGGCAACAGAGTGGGACAGACAGAGTGTGTGTGTGTGTGTGTGTGTGTGTGTGTGTGTGTGTGTGTGTCCCACCCCCAGGGCTTCCACTTCCATTGAGGCTCTTGGCCCATCTGGAGGGTTTTTCTTTTCCCGAGGCCGTTGCCTTTGGCCTCCTTTCCTTCTGTCGGTGCCACTTCAGACACAATCATCCTGAGACGGGCACCTTACTTCACCTTCAGGATTTAGGGTCATTTGTTACACAAGCATGAGATAACCAATATAACTGGTTCTGTTATTTACGCCCAAAACAGTCTTAATAAAATAGCACTGCAGGTGTATTTAAAGTTTGCACATACTCATTCCTTTAGACACCAAAGGGCCCCAAGACAGAAGAAACATCTTTGTTACATGTCTGTAAGGAACTAGCCTTCCAGCAGATGCTACTTAACATCTAAGCTGCGTTACCGAGAGACACGCGTCCTCAGATGCTTTTCTTTCGTTCTTACGGGAAAGTCAATACCAAATTTATACCGTATTAGGAAACATTGTGTTCATTTATTTGCTATATATACATATTAAAATATATGTATCCATGTACAACTGTAAACTAATTTTACAAAAAAAAAAAAGACCTGTTATGAGCACTTGGGAGAAATTTTAGTAATGTTTGAATTGATTATCAATGAAATGCTGCTTGAACAATAGGAGAAACTAAATTACCTGCATTTTAGGTAACCCAGACAAATTAGAATCATTAGAAACTTGACCAGTAAGTCGATGCCATTTTGGATTGACTCGTTAGCAAATTAAATAATGTACTTTGAACATCAATCCAATGAAAGCAAGCAAGCAAGCAAGCAAGCAAGAAAATCTAAACGTCAATCCACCGGGAGTTCGTAGGCTAGGTGGGCAGAACACGCTTCCCCGCGGCCTAGAGCCCCTCAAGTCGAGAGAGAGGACCATGCTTTGGACGGGAGGGCCCCCAGGGGGGTCCGCCTTACCAGAGCCATTCTGTGGAGGTATCTTACTTCACACTGTGGAAGGCTCGTGGAAACAGCGTTCCTTCACCTAAGCCGCATGCAGAATTTTGTTTTTGTTTTCAATAAAAATATAAGAACTCTCAGATTTCCCTTTGTAAAGAAGAGACCTAATTTTATTTCAGTGTTTAGTTTTTTTCTGCCACAGATGCTAACTTGGTAAAGTTTCAACTGCATGGAGGCCACAGGGGACGGCAGGCACGTGGGACCTCTGGACGACTGCGCTGAAGTGCCAAATCTCACCTAATCCGCAGTGTTCCTTGGAGTTTACAATGCTGCTTTACTGAAAAATGCAGAAATAGTATCGGTCATGGACATTTTCCTCATACTGAGGTAAGCATAGTAACAACTAGAAATAAGAACGCAGACAACAGTTCTTCCATGGAAATTTACTTCATTTTCTTAGTCAACCCCCAAATGTGAAACTAGGAAGGTACATAATTGCAAGAGGCAGCCCCCCGTGGAGAGTCCGCTCCTCCCTCTCCCCCTGCCCACAACCCCCACTCGTGTACATGCTCTCGCTTTCTCTCGGAAAGATAAACAATTTTTAAAAATAAAATAAATAGGCAGTCCCTTTGTCAAATATGTCACACGAGATGTTTATCATTAGGACTCCCTCTCTTTCTTGAACTACCATGAAATTTCCAGAATTTCATAGTGCACTGTATATAGGTTCTAATGTGGCGCTGACGTGAGAGGAAGCAAGCCTGAGCACCGCCAGCCGCGTGGTTACGGACTATGGATAGAATCCTCCCAACCTCGCTGGCCGTCTCAGCTATTAGCCGAAGCCCGTCTTCCTCTGGGGATGTCCTAACTGATCTCCCTGCAGGGTCCTGGGCTCCTGGATGTGCTGGAGATCGCTCACGTATGGAACCCAGGGTCTGGCACACAGTTGGTGCCTACTAAGGGACTGCGGAACTGGGCCTCCACTGTATTCGAAACCCAGAGTGAAAATATTTCCCTAGAAAACAATCCAGAGTAGAACACTTTCCCGGTATAAAGAGAAGAGCTATGTTCTTGAAACAGACCAATATTAATCAGCATGCTGTCGGAGGCACACGTGGCTCTAGAAGTCGTTCTAGAAATAAATAATTTAAATTTTAACACAACACTTCTTATAGGTCTGGGCAACCAAAACATACTTAAAAAATATATATATATGCACATATACATATATACACACATTTGCATATACGTATATATACATGCATGTATATACATATTACATATGTGATATATGTGTGTATACGTGTGTGTGTGTGTGTGTGTGTGTGTGTATACATATACATATATGACTTATTTTGGTAGCTAAGCACATGGATTTCGGACGCAGACCTCTGCAGCCCCTGTGATCACAGGCCGGCCGCCTGGCCTCTGTAAGTCCCTGCCGGCTACCCTGTGGGGTGGCAGTAGGAACAGTACTTTATTCATCGTCTTGGTTCAAGAATTAATTGAAAGACATATGTAAAGCACTTAGCCGATCACCCTTTTGGGGTCAAGAATACAGATATTTTACTCCTATCTGAACGTCTGCCTCACATCACATTGGTTAGTCCATCTAGAAGTAGGATTTCTGGGCACAGTGAAGAAGCTTCTCTCAGGTGGCCTATGTCTTGAATTTTTTTGACCGAAATTATAAAAAGTAAATTTTTGTTTCAATAACAAAAGTTTATTTTTAAACTTGAACAGAAGCCTCGGGTAGTAAAATCGTTTCCTGTAGACAGACATGCTTCCTTAATACACAGTATTTGAAGTTCCAGAAAGAAGAACTGTGCTCTAGTAAAACCATGGGGCAGTTTGTGACAAGTATAATCGGCAATAAAAATTTACAGCTGTCTTAGGAGACTTGTTTCCTTGGGGCCATTATTAATGAGAATCGGCTTCAGGAGTGAAAATAAGAGGTTTTAAAAGTGATGTGAATTACAGAATTATGGCAATCAAGCCATGACTCTCCGTATCTTTCATCACTAGGAAGAGTGGGCATCTCATAATCAAGGTTGATTTTTCACGTTTATGTCAGTGAGGTATGGCGGAGTTATACCATGTGCTTTAGTAAAACAGTATGTATTAATGGTCACAACAAAAAAAAAATCCTCTGTATTTTCTTACAAATCACTTTTTAATTTAAACATTGTACAACTGTATGTTTAATTATACCCCAATAAAACTGGAAATAAAAATAAAGATCGCCATGCCCTGTCAAAAAAAAAAATCTAACTGAAAATATTTGTGTGGTTTTTGTTGGTTTTAATGTGAGCCCCAAATCTGGGAGCGATAGAAGAAAAATACCAGATCCACGTCTTAGAAATGTTCTTCCTCTACCTTAGATATGAAAGAACGTAAGAAAAAAGACATGGCTAGCCCTTATTCCCTCACTCTCCACTCTGGATGTGATAGGGCAAAGCAGGAATAAAATCCTGTGAATATTTTTCTTTTTCTATGAGGCTTCTCTTTAGATGCCCTCACACCCGCCACTCACAGAAACCCAGATGAAGCTGGCGTGTGGCAGCCCCCCCCCGCCCCCCGCCATGGACCTGTGATCGGAAGGACCAGGCCCTGAGTCTTTCTGTGTTTGCTCGTGAAAAGCGGAACTTTTCATGAAACCTCTTAGTAGCAATTATTATTTTATGCTAATAGGGTCCTGACTCTCACCATATTGTAAAATAATAATTACAAGTTATCACCTTTCAAGTCTTAATTAAGCTTACTTGTAAGACTTGTAATATAAACACCAGCCCTGGGGAAATGAGGTCTTTAAAATGATCACATAGCCGGGCATCTCTGCGACAAGCTGTGTGTGTTTAAACAAGTCTTTCTCAGAAGACTTCTCTCCATCCATGTCATTCTATCATCACTCCAAGACACTGCTGTTAGAATCACTCTTTTCCTGAAAATACAGCACAGAAAGCAGAGTGTCTAGTCTTCCTTATCAAGCAAGCATCAAAGCTGCTGTACCTAGTAATTTGGAAGAATGGCTGAGAAACCGCAGTTCAGACTCGGGAACCGTGGGGTAAAGGAAGACGATGGTGCGATCACAGGAGGGAAGAAGAGTCCCACATCTGGAAGAGGGAGGACGGATGGAGACTGGGGTCTCCAGAGCGCCCGCCCCCCTTAGCCGCCCCACTCATTCAGCACTTTGGAAGGGCTGCAGAAGCAGGAACACGTGCAGAGATGCTGGAGACCATTTTCCAACCATCCCCTTCCCGCCACTTACTCTGTCGCTGTGCACACACTAGACTGACTTTCCATGGTGTTCCATGGAGTTCCTGTCCCCAGGCAAGTTCCAGGGGAACTTGGACCCCACATCCTAGAGAAATCAAGCCCTGGATGGAACCCAATGACTCAACTAACGCCCAATGAACCAGCTCTGGGGGAAAACCTGAAAATGTTCTTTGACAAGGTAATGCTAGAAATGTCAGGAAAATTATTCTTAAATTTCAACATCCAAAAGACTGGGAAAGTTCTTTTGGGAAAACAGAGGTATCCAGAAGCATTTTTCCCCAGCAGAATTCCTGCTTCAAAAATATCTGCTTAGGGGCACCTGGGTGGCTCAGTGGGTTAAGTCTCTGCCTTTGACTCTGGTCATGATCTCAGGGTCCTGGGATCGAGCCCCACATGGGGCTCTCTGCTCAGCGGGGAGCCTGCTTGCCCCTGCCCTGTGCCTGCCTCTCTGCCTACTTGTGATCTCTCTCTCTCTGTCAAATAAATAAATAAAATCTTAAAAAAAAATCTTCTTGTTTTCAGGTCTCACACGAAAAATGGTGCCTCACTGGGAAGGCTGAGTATCGTTCCTATGTGTATGGGTCACTATCATTTCCTTTTCTGTGAATTCGGTGTTCATACCCTTTGTGGCCACTTTCCTTCTTCTATTATTATTTTTCTGGTTGATTTGTGGGAGCTGCGAATTTCTTCTCCATTTATTCCCCCTGCTGTTTTACTTTGTTGATGGTTTGTTGCAGAAGTTTTGTCTTTAAATGAAGTTAAATGTATCAGTCTTATCTTTGATGGCTTCTGAATTTTGAAATACAGGTAGGCCATTACTTAGCTGGGTTTATACGAGAATTCTTAGACTTCTTCTAGCATTTTCGTGACTTCATTTTGAAAAAAAAGTTAAATCTTTTATTCATTTGGAATTCATCCTGGGGTACAGCATGAAAATTTTTTTTTCAGATTTTATTTATTTATTTGACAGAGAAATAGCACAAGTAAGCAGAGCGGCAGGCAGAGGGAGAGGGAGAAGCAGACACCCTGCTGAGCGGGGAGCCCAATGCGGGAATTGATCCCAGGACCCTGGAATCATGACCCAAGCCAAAAGCATCAGCCTAATCAACTTAGCCACTCAGGCACCCCCAGCATGAAATATTGATCCATGTACAGCTTCTTCTAGATGGCAACAATATTTTCTGACATTGTTTATTAACTAGTCCTTTCAGGGGATACAAAATTCTCTCCTGTATTTGGGTCCATTTCTGGTCTTTCTGTTCTCGCGCATTGACTGGGTATATCATATGCCTTCATCATTGTTTTAATTACTGAGGTTTTGTAATGTGTTTTAACATCTGGTGGGGCAATTTTCAATGTATTTATTTTGCCATGTGACCTTTAGAATCACTTTATCTTGTTAAAAATTAATTTTCATTTGTTTATTGGAATACCGATTCATAAAATAATTTAGAGGGAATTAACAACTTTACAAGGTGGATTTTTTTCCCCAAAAAATGATATGCTCATTTTGATTTCTAATAATTATCAAGCTCATTTATGGTTTTCTAAAACACGGCAGGAAACTGAACTCTCATCATATACGTTTTTTCTTCGGTAAGTATATTCCTCACCCAAGTCATCATCAGGAACAATAGCTAGAAGATTACGGCAGACACCAAATTGTCGTGAAATTAAACACTTAGGATTAGGTTTTTATGTTTCCCTGACTTGATTTTTCAATGAAAAAAAAAAGTCCCATATTTAATAAGGCAACATTGTTGCACAATCTGGTTTGTTCAAAGTTGCTTACTCTAGCGAGGCATGTTATTTGTTGTCTTGAAGTCTGATTCTAATTCTCATTACCATGTCATGAAGTTCTGAAAAACATTCATTTACTTATAGAAAAGTAAAATGATATCAGGTAGACTTAAATGACTGTAAGTGCAGACATCTGAGGAGACGGCGTGATCTAATGCCCACAGGGTGTCGGCGCTGGCAACGTAAGGGCTGCTGGGAGCCCAGGGCCCTCCTCTTGAGGCCAGGAACAATCTGGAGGGACACCCGTAGCAGAATCCCACAGCAGCTGTGAGACCTTGACATTAGAGCAGATCTGTCCGGGTGAAGGAGAGAAACTTTCCTGGGACATGTCCAAAAATACATTTTAAAGACGAGGGGTACCGGTGGGGAGAGGACTCAGCTGTTTGAATGTCCAACTCTTGGCTTTGGCTAAGGTCATGATCTCAGGGTCTGGGCTTTGAGCCCCACGTTGGGCTCTGCACTAGTGGGGAGTCTGCTGGGGGTTCTCTCTCTCCTGCTGCCCCTTCCCCTGCTCTCTCTGTCTCTGAAATAAATAAATAAATCTTTAATAACCTCAGGTGCTAGTCATGTTTCCTGGGCTGCCTCCTGACAGAGTTGAGCTTCCTGACCCATGACAAACTCAACGCCAAGGACAGACGTGTGGGGACATGCTACATTTCTCGGTCGATTCTCACTGGGCGTGAGATGAGATCAGGGTGAGCGAAGACCTGCCTGCTTTTCAGGGCCAAAACATCACTTGCTGAGCTCCAGGACATGCTACTTTGCTTTTCTCTCAAGGAGCAAAAGGACGGCTAAGACCTTGGTTTTTCCGCTTCCATTCTGGGGCCATGTGGCCCCAAAGGCACAAACCGACTCCCGATGTGAAGAAAAGAAGGTGAAGGGTTAGTGTGTCACATGCAAACCCCATTCATGGGTCTCTGAAGACGGTTTCCTGCCGACGGTATTTTTCACCTATCAGACAGATCACGAAATAGCAACATTCGGCAAGACTTTCCCTCAAGGTGAACTCATCCAATCTTCTCAGTGACGCTGTGGGGAAAAATAAGATCCAGACCAGTCTGTGGAGGTGCTCAGATCGTGTAGGTCCCCGGGCTCACACAGTGGATTTAATTATTTTCCTTCTCTCGTCTTTTTCACTTTTATTAAACTGTACTTGACGTGGGCTGAGAAGTGAGCTCTAAGCCACGTCGGGAAGCAGCCCTGGTTTTGTTTCTCTTCTACTTCATCTCATGTACAATTATTTTGTGCTCAGTTGCACGTATTGGTAAAAATGTGTTGAGCCAAGGCTAATATTTGTTTTATAATTTTGCACGTAAAGTGATTCTGATTCTAGAATAAAGCATATGTGATTTAATCCCATGACTCTTTCCACAAATATTTTCTTTTTTAAAAAATTTATTTAAATTCAATTTAGTGTATTATTAGTTCTGGGGGTAGAGGTCAGTGATCATCAGCTGCATAGAACGCCCAGCGCTCTTTCCATCCTGTGGCTCCTTCATGCCCATCCCCCAGACACCCCCACCCCCCGCACCTTCCCTCCAGCAGTCCTTGGTTTGTTCCCTAGAGCGATGGTTTGCAGACATGATTTCCTTTTCAAGAGCAAGGTATCTCCTAAATTATTTCATGTTCTTCTCTTCCCATGTCAGGCAGTCTGGCTAGAGTGCCTGTCACAAAGCTCTCTCCTCTTGGAGTTTAATTGTGATTTTTCTTAAATGCCTGATGGCATTCGGTTTATTCTGAGGGAAAGCCGAGTGCGGCTCTCGAGAAGCACTGGAGAGGCACGGACGTAAGAGCAGCCACGAGACGAACGGCCGAGGGTGCCCCGCCACCCCCTGCCCCGCCATCGCCCACAGCTGCAGAGGGGCCTCTGCCAGACGGGAAACCAGAGTCCTAACGTCGCGCCACGGAAGAAGGGTAAGCAGGTGGACTGCTTTCCTCCTCCAGTAGTTTTGCTCTCCCCCCGGCCATCCCTAAAGTCTGGTATTTACGGCTGGAGGCACAGGGCCCAACCCCTTCTCTCCCAGAAGGTGTGCCAGCAACTCCGGAGCCCACTAGCAGGTGGGTTTGGCCATCCAGTGGGGCCACGGTGACAGGCAGCCCAACGGCCCCATGTGTGCAGGCTGAGTGCGTGGTATCCTTGAGCTGGTTCTTCACCTTTGGTGTGGAGATTTTTTCCAGAGGAGTCTGGGCTTGTTCCGGAAACACGCCAGCCTTCTCTGCAGCGGCCAGGATGGTCTGCGGTTCCGAGACGTCTTCCTCCCACGACCAGATGCACATCCATAGCTCCCTGGACACTTTCTCCAGCATCTCTGGTTCCCAGCGGTGAGGAATCGCTGGCCGACAAGCTTCCTTTTGCAACGATCACAGAGAAGCCGTCTTAGGGGGGCTGGACAGGAGCGTGGACATGCTGTCCCAGGGCAGTGTGGGGAACCAGAGCTGGTGGCTCGTTTCTGTCTCCCATGATCGGTGCAGTGAGGCTCGGGTGCAGCTCCTGGCTGGCGTTCCAGATGTTCCTGGATCAGCACAGGACCTAGAACCAGGCCGGGACCGGGGACAGCACACGACAGGACAGCTCCCTCAGGTGCGTGCGGGGTCGGGGGCAGGCCACAGCAGCACCCAGCTCCTTTCCCGGGCCTAGAGTTTCGTGGTCATTTAATTGATTCTTCCTCCTCTATTGTCTCACGGCCGAGAACATGGCATATTGAGGCCAGCCACTCTCTTACCTTCTCCCGGGTCATTCAGTGCGGTCACAGGAAAATGACATTCATGTACCTCTGAAAACTCACTTACAGGGGCACCTGTCGGTTTAGCAACTGCCTTCAGCTCAGGACATGATCCCAGGATCCTGGGATCGAGCCCCACATCGGGCTCCCTGCTCAGCGGGAAGCCTGCTTCTCCCTCTCCCACTCCCCCTGCCTGTGTTCCCTCTCTCGCTGTGTCTCTCTCTGTCAAATAAATAAATATTTGGATTTCCAAAGGGCATTGGTTTCCACCACCATGACGGCTCCCTTAGAAGAATGATTTCTGATTTTTCTTTCCTTTAGTTTGAATTATGCAACTTAACTTAGAAACACACGGTTCTCCTCTGTGGTCACATTCTGGGTTAGGAAAACACGTGGCTTTTGTCTTATCCAGACTCAGAGTTCACCGGAAGCATTTCTTTCAACCTTGGCATGGCTTCCTTCTCTCCTCCTCTCCCTTCTCCCCTCTGTCCTTCCCTCCCGCATCCCTCCCTTCCTCCTTCAAACAATTATTCCCTCGACCACCCACTTTAAAGATGAGAAAGTCGAGGCCGGAGCAAGCGAATGCTGCACCGGCAGCTGCTCCGCGGCCGGCGCAGGTCTGCTGCGCTCCTCCCCACGCTTCTCCCATTACGCCAGCTCGTGGGTTTTCAGGAAATACTGTTGAATGAAGGGCTGAGTGATGTGCGTGCGCTGACCGCCTTACCGGATGCGCCCGAAAGACTCAGCTCGAGGGATTCCCCCTCCTGGACCGGGGGGAGGTTAGGGGCTAACGTGTTGCTCCCTCACATCACCCCTCGTTCTACCTAATCGCTCAATACCGACATTCTCGTGATCATTTTAAAGGGAGAACATTGAGTTCACGGACACTTAGGGACTGGTCCCAGATCCCCCAGCTGACAAGTGGCAGAGAAGCGACCCAGGTCACGGGCTTGGGATCCGCCGGTTGTGGCTGGAGTCACAGCGCGCTCCTGCTCTGCCCCGAAGACAGGTTCCCCTCAAGACGCCTGAGAGGCAAGACAGGACTCTGGAATGAAATGACATGTCCCACCACGGCGAAAGGATGTAGAAGTGACAGCAATCTGCCCGCGCGAAGAAAGTCAAGTGTGCCCTTGGGCAGCCAGGGGACCTAGGTCTGTGCTTGACGATGGGACTTCCCTGTTCTGCTCGTTCTCTTTACTCTGTCAGCCGGTCACCGGCATCCCGTCTGCTGGGTCCATCGTAATTTGTAAGCGTGTTTCTCATCCCCCTCGGTTTTGCTGGGTAGGTGCGCCTGGCTCTTCTCTAAACTGGAAGCGATCAGCATGAGGTTAGGACGTCGGGTCACAACTGGACTGAAAAAGCTGGTTCAGTTGTCATGGACAGAAAAAGCTCGGTGTTTCGACGCAAGTCATGAGTCTGTCTAGAAACTAAATGCATATTTATTATGGCTGTTCTAATTACTACAGCAGTTAGAGAAATACCACTTTCCAAAGAAAAACGGGATGGACATTCTAATATAATTATTTTAAAAATACATCCCACCGTGTGGCTAGAACTACCGTCTGTGGTGAGAAGGAACCGGGTGCCTAGTAGGTGACCATCGGTACGCTTGTTTCTCAGGGAAATCCACTGCGTGGCCTTTCCCGGCGATGCCTTCTTAAAGACTCATTGCAACTTCGTATCCATGGTCACGGGATTTTAGATTTCAGAAACACTTTAAAGAAAAGGTGGTGGGGGTGGAGGAGACCTGAGGAGCCGATTTCCAGCTTCGCAGGCCTGTTCTGCAGTTCTAGTTTACAATCCCATCCTACAACGGATCTTGACAAATCGAGTGAATTAGAACACAAATATGTCATGATTAAAAGTCAGTCAGCAAAACTCTATAAAAATTTCACAACACTTTTTTTTCTTGTGTCACTTTAGTCTGGGAAAAGCCTTGTCACTCACACAGTTGTTCTCGGGCGAACACTTAGCACCCCTTTTCTAAGGGGCATAGACTCATCTCTCTCAACCAGCTCTGGCACAGAGTCTGTCCGTCTGCACCCAAACAGCAGGTGTCCCTCAGTCCTGCTGCTAACGTCAGGCATGCAGACTCCCCAGACACACACACACACACCCCCAACATGAAAGAGAGTGAGAAGGAAGTGAGGAGAAGAAGACAGAAAAAGGGGACGGAGGAAGGAAAACCAAAGAAAAATAAAAAGGAAACCTAATCCAGCACGACAAAACCTTTTAAAGTCTGGGAACGAGAAAAAAGGAAATTGTTTATGCCAAAAATTGGCCACAGACTAAGGCAAGGCTTGGTCCCAACTCCGGTGACTCACTGACCCATATGTGATGAGGACGTGTACGGCGCAGTCAGCACTCATTAGCTGCTGGAACGTTTCCACGGTTCCTGGAGGAGAGCCCGACGGCGCCCCCGCACCTCCACGTTTGTGGACACGCAACCCCCCATCACGGGCGCTCACTCTCCCCCCTGGCATCAGCTCACCTAAATTTCTTCTCTCCTTACAGACATCACCGTCACGTTTTTCCCCAACAATTCCGCCATGCTATTTCTTTCAACTGGGGCCTTCGTTTAAATATTTCACGCCGCTCGTCATCTCACAGGTTTCTGCCCTCTCTGTCCAGCCAGATAACACGGCTCCAAACAGCAGCACCCAGCCGTGCTTGCGCGGCCGTGCGCGACCCACACTACCATGATCTCAATATTGCGCCTTCTACTTCATCCAGCACGAGCTGGAGGCCCAGAAAACCTTCTGCACGTAGTGAAAGTGTCTCTTCGCGACGGCTTCCCACGTCCGGGTGCGCTTCCAGCCATGCACCTGCAGACGTTCGTTTAATCTTGACGACAATCACGAAGGTAGAAATACTCCTTTCCATTTTGTTTTTCCCCATTTTACATGCAAGGAAGCGGAGGCCCAAGATCCCTCAGCCGGCGGGGGGCGGTGGGGGGGCCGGGGGTGCACTGAGGGAGACGCGCGCTTGCTACACCTGCGGCTTGAGAGGCTGCCGTCGCGAAACAAAACTCCGTTCAGCACAGACGGTAGGAGAAAACCCAGGAGAACTTCGAGGTTTGCTTGTGGCCCGAGCACCACAGAGGGTTTAAACTTTCCGGCTCTGCCACAGAAAGTCCCGGGCTCTGCGTCCTTGCTCTGACGCCTCCCTGTTGCCTTTGGGCATTTTACTCACTGTTTTGAATCTCAGTCCTACCACCTGGAAAATAAGGAATATTAGCACTTTCCTCATACGCTCTCGAGAAATGAGAGATACTTTAAGCCCATTTAGGAAGATCACACTGGTTTAAATATGTTGTAGTGTTAAAATCTGTTTGGGAAAAAAAAAAATACCAAACATTGATGGAGCGAGGTTACTAGGATTTATTATCCTTTCTGGAAAAATCTGCAGAGTTTAGATACAACTTTTGTTATAATCCGTTGCAATTCATTTAAATGGTGAAGTAATTTGTTGACAACTTTCCATTTCTGGTTTTAAAGATCAAGTTTAGTTTTCTAAAACATCTCCTTTGAAAGTGCAAGAAAAATATTTTCAAGGGCAGAGTCAGTAAAATATCAGTAGGTACACAACAGCGACTCTGTATCCTGACTGTAGAGCCCGTCCCTCTCCCTCACCTACCGTAGGTCCCCGTTCCCTCGGCCGCCCTGTCCCGTCTTCCAGGGGAGAAGCGTAAGGGAAAGCGTGTGTCCGAGAAAGCAGAGTCTCGATCGCTGACAGGTTAGGATGGCTGGAACCTCGAGAAAAGTTCATTTCTAGCTGCTTTTGCATATCCTGTGCGTGGCAGGATATTCTCTACGATTCACCTAAAATAAAAGTTTAGCCTAGAAAGAGCATGAGTGTCTTGATAGCTCCCTCTGCTTCCAGGCTTATGCGACCTCCTTACACACGGCTTACGAGGCCTCGGAAGGGTTTTGTTGGAAGTTTGATGCGTCTTGACCTCACTCTTAATTTGGCACCGAACTAGGGCGGAGTGCCGGGCTGAAAGGCTCCCTGTGCAGTGTAGACCATGGCCAGGAGACCCTCCCAGGCAACCCTCAAGCGTTGGGCAAACCAAGGTCAACGCTGCGTGCTGCCGTTTCATTTTGCAACCCAGTCGAGTTGTGTATTTCCCGCACTCACGTTCGTAGTGTTATTTGTCACGGGGACGACCCTTCCCGCCCGCCGGCGGTCTTTCCGGGCGAGGATTCTCTCTAACCCAGGAAATGAAGTCACCGGCCCAGGACGGCTGTCTCTGCACGGACTCCGCCTCCCCTTCCTGACAGGAGCAGCCCTTCGGGAGTATTTCAAGACAGATGCAGAGATGGTGACAAATAAATGGAAATAAGTGTGCTTAATAGTGCGCCAGGCATGCAGAATCATTCCGTTTCTGCAGAACTCCGGAGACGTGTGAGAACGCGATGTGATTCAGGGCCCTTTTCATACAGCCGTGGAAAGATTATATAACACGCAATTTTGACTAAAAAAGATGCTAACTACTTGAGGCTTTCAAACTTTTCATTGTTTTGTAATTGACTTTCTGGCTCACAAATAATACGCTCTACTTCTAATTTATACTTTTAGCTAAAGTGAAAAGAGATGCCTTCTCATGTTTCTGCATAAAAGCATGGACTGGATCTCATGATCATTTGATTCTGTACTTGGACTTAGAGGTTTCTCCCTCTCAGTTTCCCTAGAAGACTGGGTCAGATGGCATTGAAAACAATGACATGTTCTTAGGGACGCCTGGGTGACTCAGTGGGTTAAGGGTCTGCCTTTGGCTCTGGTCATGATTCCGAGGTCCTGGGATCAAGCCCTGTGCTGGTCTGGTTTCCTGCTCAGTAAGGGGTTGGCTTCTGCCCTTCCTTGTGCTTCTGTCCCTCCCCCTGCTTCCCGCTCTCCCTGTGTCCCCCCTCCCCTTCTCCCAGCTCCCTCTCTCTCTCTCTCAAATGAATAAACAAAAAATCTTTAAAAAATGACTAATTCTTAGATTAAGGGGTTAAAAAGAGAAACCAAGAATTATGTTTATATAAATACCTATTTATTTTAAAATATTTGATTGAGATATAATACATACCTACACACCATAAGATGCATCTTTTATTTTTTATTTTTATTTTTTAAAAAAGATTTTATTTGGGGTACCTGGGTGGCTCAGTGGGTTAATCCTCTGCCTTTGGCTCAGTGGGTTAAGCCTCTGCCTTCGGCTCAGGTCATGATCTCAGGGTCCTGGGATCGAGCCCCGCATCGGGCTCTCTGCTCAGCGGGAAGCCTGCTTCCCTCTCTCTCTCTGCCTGCCTCTCTGCCTACTTGTGATCTGTGTCAAATAAATAAAATCTTAAAAAAAAAAAAGATTTTATTTATTTATTATTTTAGCGAGAGGGAGAGAGAGAGAGTGGGAGGAGGGGCCCTTGTTTGTATACCACAAGGTTGTGTGTCCATCACCACCGTCTTCTTCTGGGACGTGCATCACCCCCAAGAGAGACGGTGCACCCATGGGAATTCACTCTGCTCCTTCCGTCCCCAGCTCCTGGCAACCACTCATCTACTTCCTGTGTCTGCAGATTCGCCTATTCCGGACACTTCACGTAAGCAGAATCCTACAGCGGGTGGTCACGGAGACGGGTTTCTTCCCCTCGGCATCAGTTCCTGACGTTCACCCACGTTTTAGCATCAGTGCTTCACCCCTTTCTACGGCTGCGTACTATTCCACACTGTGCTCATCCGTCTACCGGCTGATAGATGCTTGGGTTGTCTCCCCTCTGGGGCTGTCATTACATGGCTCCTATCGACACTTGGGAACACAAGCTTTCATGCGACTCTCCACTGTCAATTATCCTGGGTAGGGTTTTACTAGTGGTTTTGGAAGGTCCCAAGGCATCTCTATGTTTAACTTTTCAAGAAACTGCCCAACTGTCTTCAGCAGCGGCACCGTTTTTCCTTCCCCACCAGCAATGCACAAGGGCTTTCCTCCCCCACGTCCTTGCTGACACTGATGGCCGCGTGTTTGACGTGAGCCGTTTTAAGGGTGTGACGGAGCATCTTGTTGTGATTTTGATTTGCATTGACCTAATGACCAATGAGGTTGAGCATTTTTCATGGGCCTGTTGGCCATTTATATGTCTTCTTTAGGGAAATATCTATTCACTTACAACTACTAATTATTTGTCTTTTCATTGTTGACTTGAGGAGCTCTTTATATACTCTGGATAGTAGATTGTTATCACACATGTGATTTTCAGATGTGTTCTCCCACGAAAGGGTTGGTCTTTTCACTTTGAGAGAGTCCCTTGAAGCACACACGTGTCCGATTTTGATGAGGTCTGGTTTATCGATGTGTACTCTTGCTGGTTGTGCTTTCAGGGCCGTATGGAAGAAACCGTTGCCTAATCCACGGCCACACAGTCTACATCTATGTTTCTTCTAAGGGTTTATAGTTTTAGCTCTTACTTTAAGGCCTTTGATCTATTTGGGGTGAATTTTGGTATGTAGTGTGAGGTGGTAATTCATTTTATGTGTGCTTCACTGAACTCTCGAACATTTCTGGTTTAGAGGGAAGTGGAAGGTTATGCATTAATAGTACCGGAACATCTGTGGAGAGACTCCTATCATGTAGTATCTCTAAGCTCAACATGTTATAAGCAAATGACAAATATGTAAGTATTGATACCGTAGGGCTAGAAATCCAAAGAGCAGAAAGGGAAAAAGGTAGGACGTCGAGACTCGCTTCTGAAATCACTTTTCTGTGAGTGTCAGTGAAGGGCAGTGACTGTGCTAATTCTGCCCCACGTTACGCTGCATTCGCGTCTGAACCCCGATCTCTTGATATTAAGTCAGAGAAACATTGTGGCGGTGGTCGTCCGTGTTATTCTCACAGCTTCCTCCCTTTGTCTAAAAGCCAGTCACGTAAAACACACCACAAAGCCAACGCGACTTCCACAAAGTCAAATACGGCCTGCTCTAAGTGAAAACAGTACAAAGAAAACTGTAGAGTCTTTATGTGTATTTTATGTTCCTCTCGACCAAGAATCTGCATGAAACCACATCTTTTTCTTCATTACACTTTAAACATTATTATAGAAACATCTCCGTTCCCGCTGTTGATGAAAAGGGCAATTCTAGACTCATGCTGCCCAGTGGAGCTTTCTGTGAGGACAGAATGTTCTAGATCTGTCTTGTCCACACAGTGGCCATCAGCCATAGGGGCCTACTGAGTGCTTGAAATATGCCTCATCCAGCTGAGGAATTAAAATTTTAATGTTCTCTAATTTTAATTAAGTCAAATTTAGAAAACCACAGGTAGCTGGTGGCTGCTGCGTGGACAGCAGAGCTTTCCCACCTGATGGCTCTAGTCTGCCTGAAAAAACCCCCCACACATGAATTTTAGAGAAGCCAGGATGGTCTACTGAAATGGTAACCTATTTCATAAATAGGAAAAAGTCGAGATACAGTTCTTGCAGTAATTTGTGTCGGTTAACTTCAACAGCAAAGCACGTTGCTAGAACCATTTCCTTTTTCTCTGCCAAAGGAAAGAATATATGCAGACTTCTGGCTGGATGTACCCTATATGCTGCCAAGCGTGTAACTAAAATTAAGCAAAAGTTTAATTGCTAATAGTTTTTTTTTATATATATATACCCTGTGAAAATCTTGGAAAGCACACAATCATAGAAATTCCATTGAGATAGAAATGGGAAACATTAGCAAGTTTGTCTGTGAGCAGACAGGGTCTGGTATTTAAACAAAGATCGTAAGGCATTTTCTAATATGGACTAGAGAAGAGGGAGGGGCCTTCGTGTTGTGCCCTAAGGACAATGTGGCCCACGTGGGGGCACTTTAGCCTTTGTGTGTGCAACAGAAATAGAACAGATGATTCACGCAACACGCTATCCTAATTGTGAGGGACTCTATAGGCACCAAGTCCTTGTAGATAAAAGACTGTCCCTAGTCTATATGATTGAATTATTCTTATAACGAAATTCCTAGAAAATACTGACAGATAGACTAACATCTAAGAAAACAGTTTCTCTGCTTGAAAAGGGGTCCTGGCTATCGAATCTTCACGTTGTGCGCCTGAAGCTAATATAATGTCGTAGGTCAACTGTGTCTTAGACAAATAAAAAGACACCCTGGCAAGATCCTAGTTTCAATCTCTGTTCCTGAGTAAGCCACAGAAATGCAAACATTACCACAGAATATTACCAAATAAAAACAAACAAAAGCAAAGCTAAATGCAGAAGTACAAAACCAAACAAACAAACACAAAAAGCCCCACGTAGACTTTTCTTCTCGGGGACAGTAAAGATTTCGGAAAGCTGACAGGGACCGAAGGGCCAGCTCGAACGGCCTCGTGCTCCTGAGCGCCAGGGACTGAGGAAGGGTCAGGTCATGTCTGCTCTGTTAAAAAAGAAAGCAAACCTGCAGAAAGGTGTTACAAGGAAAACAGGATTCTCCCTACCGGCTCCCAATCTCCACATCGACTGCCTAGATAAAGCATTTTCCCCTGTATCCTTCCAGAATGTTCTCTGTGCAGGTATTTCTATGTAATAAGCAGCCTTCTATTTCAAGAAATTATGTAAGTTTTAAGGACTTGAAGACATGCTCTGAATTTCTGCCCCAGAAGACAATGGAGTCGCTTTGGCCTCCTGTTCACACAGTGCACAGCCTGTCCTCCCAGGAGGGTGTCATGGTCATGGCTCTGTTTTCGCCACCTTCTCTCTGAAGGTGTTTCCCAGCCTTGCAGCTGGGCTCCACACCGTCCTTCCTGTCCCCTCCGGTGCGAGCAGCAAAGCACAGATGTCACCTGCGTCTCTAACCACGCGATGTCCGACGTCAGCACGAGGGAAGGGGGACGGTCAGAAGCAGACACCGCCAGCCCGGCCGTCCCACCGCAGCACACACATCCCAGCGGGCACGCACCCCTGCACGCCCCGTTCCCCCCGCCCACGGCCTCTGTGAGCGCCTGTAAGCATCCCCGGCCTCGCGCCCTCGCGCTGCACCCAAGGCCCAGGCTCCCTTCGTGACACGGCACAGGGGCAGAATCAGATCTACACATTGAGGTTTTCGGGGCAGGCTCATGTTGTGTCCATATTTCCGTCTCTCCTGCCCAGTACAGTCAATGCCTGAAAGACCCGACCCCAAGTATTTGCTGCCTCGGAATTGAAGATATTGCAGGGAGCCCCAGAGAACCCGGAGCCGGGCCGCTCTGGAATTACAGAGTCAAAGAAACCAGATCCTTCTGGGCCCCGCGGAGCCCGGGCACCTCACCACACATGCATCAGCTGCCCAACCGGGGCGCCTCACAGGGGTGGGGGCCGCCCCCGCCCCGCGTCCTCTGGGCCTGCCATGCCCACGGCCGGGCTCATGGGCACATCCCGGACCTCCCAGGCCCACGGCCACCGTCTGATGTGCGGGTGGCCTGACGGATCCCTGCTTACTCCCATGAAGTGAGCAGAAAATCCCACTCCCTCCTCGGAGCTTATGTTTGCCAACAATTCTGTAAATGAGACAAGTAACAGGTTTGTGAAAACGGCAAGAAATGTAATTTCTAGATCCCGATCTCACCTCTGTCCAGTCTCCAGTGTAAAAAGAAAGAAAAAGCCAAGAAAGCAGAAAGAGCACCTGGACAGCCCTGCTGCCCCCCCCCCCCCCCCCCGCCTCACTGAGACTCCCGGTCAGGAGCCGGCGGCCGTCGGGGGGGTCTGCGGACGCTCCGACCCTGTCCACCCTAGAGCACTGTGGGGTCCTGACCTCGGCCACACCTGGGTTAACGGTCGCGGCCGCCTGCGGTGGACCGGGCCCGTGGGCCCCGCGAGGGGCTGGGGCGGGGCCGACTGGCCCACAGAGCAGGCCAGTGGTACTGACCGCAGCCGGGCCTGCGGGTGTGCCTGGAGCCCGCCCTGAAGGGGACAGGGACCACAGGTAAACCCATGCATGGCCGTGTTGGAAATACTTCTTTAAAAGATCCACCTTAAATATTCCTATTTCTGTGAAAATAAAATGATGTATAACCCGGATAACATCTTATTTAAACAATGCAAAATGCCTTCGGGCCCACTGACAAGGCGAACAATAAAGCATTGTATGGTTTGAAGAAAGTCTGACAAGGACACAGCACACGTTGAGGGATTGTCCTCAGGGTTGCATGCGATGCACTTGCTGTTAGGACACGTAGCCTGATTAGGCTACACGCTCCTTTCGTGGTCCTTAACACCCTATGTCCCTCTGTCTGGTCTAGCAAAGCCCTAGAACACGGGGAAGGAGCCCAGCAGGCTAACCCCTCGTCCAAACGCCCTGTTCCCGGGGCTGAGCCCCCATCCCAGCCGATGGCCCCCCGCCCCTCAGCCTCTGACGCTTTCCTCGTCCTGCCGCCCTCCCCATCATCGCCCGCACCAGCAACCTGCTCCTCACCTGGCGGGGGCGGGGGCTACTTTCCCTCTCCGGTCGGTCTCTGTGTCTTCACCTTCCTTGCTCTAGCTTCTAATTATTATCCACATTTCTTATTAAATATTTTAGTGGGAACTTTACTTTCCAAATGAATCTAGGTGGGAGAAGACCTTTGTGGGGCAGGGTGGTGGCAAAGACTCTGACTCTTTCTTTAGCATAACAAGTGGGGGACGGGGGGCTTGTGCTCCCCCTCGCTGGGGAGCAAGAATGTGTGATAGAGGGAAAACCCGAAGGACAGGCTATTTCAGAAGAAGCAACATTTTAGCGTTTGGACGAGCCCAGCAGGAAACGGGCCAACACCCTCCCGCCCGGCCAGGTGCAGATGCTCCAGGAACCCATCGGGGCCACAAAACACTTTTCACAGACACTGGTGCACTGAGTTCTTTATCCTCAGATGCGTGATTCTGTCATCAAACTCGTTCTTGTCATTTCCCTTGGTCGGACCCTTTTAAAAAATGATTGGTAAAAGGATCTGTGAAAACACGAATCCACACTCTTAATTTTCACTTTAAGTCATTTCACGTCAAATTAGTGACCTTCACCTATTTCTACTCGAACAGCACAAATGATTATTTTAAAATATGCTCATGCATATCGGGTCTTTTCCATATTTGGCAGAAGAAATAATCGTTCGTGTTTTTTTTTTCCCTGAAAACATCCTTTCTCCTGTTTATTTGTTTGAGCAATGCGTGTCGACACTCCTAGTCCTCTAAAAGTTTCCACGTCTGAAATCATGTCCTGCAGAAAGTTTGCCTCTTGTTGCTATGAGAGAAATGTTTGAAAAGTTGTTCTTATATTTTGTGATGACAACTTTTTCCCTATTGCTTTATTTTTTCCATATTCTCAGCAGTATAAATTTTTAAAATTAGAAAATATTCCTAATTTCCAAATATTTATTTTTTCTTTCTACAAATCAAATTCCAGAAAAGTTCAGACCTTCGAGTTTAGTTATTCTGACCAGGATATAGCCCGGAACCAAGAATAAGAAAGATAAGGGGCTTCTGCGCTAAACGAGTTCCCCACAGATAAAAGGCTGGCGTGGCTTAATTAGTTTATTGTCAAAATTTCCAGGTGACAATCAGTTAAGAAGCAGATAAGAGAAGGAAGGAGAGGCTTTCTAGAATTGTAGCCACAGGTGAGAGCAAAGTAGCCGTCAGTGTGACGGTAAGTAAAGCCCAGAGCCACTAGCAGCAAGAACTCAGAACCGCACAGGGCCACTCGCAACAAGGAGAAATAGCTCTCAAGCCCAGAAAGTCTTTAAAGAGATGTCGTATTGTAAGCAGTCAAGTGATTCAATAAGCATGTTCAATATCTTTGAGTTTTTCTTTTTTTTTTTAAGGTTGAGATGTGTTTTTTTAATTTAAATTCCATTTAATTAACAAATACTCTATTACTAGTTTCAGAGGCGGAATTTAGTGATTCATCAGAGATGTGGTTTTTCTTAAGATTTATTTATTTATAGAGAGAGAGAGAGCGAGAGAGAGAGCACATGTGGGAGCATGGCGGGGAGAGCAGAGGGAGACGGAAATTCAGGCAGACTCCGAGCTGAGCATAGAGCCTGACGCCGAGCTTGATCTCACCACCCTGAGATCACGACCTGAGCCAAAACCAAGAGCCAGATGCTTGACTGAGCCACCCAGGCACCGCCCCGAGGCTGAGACACATTTCAGAGGTCATTTCAGAAGACTGCCTTCAAACCTTTTCAGTCAAAGAAAGATCTGCCCGCTGTCTAGGAGATTCACTTGCGTGGAACACCAGCATCTCTAAGACCCTCCAGTGAGAGGCCTTGCAAGCTTGAACACCGCCTCCCTCGGAAGCCAAACAGAAAAACAGACGACAGCAGCCCTGAAGTACAATGTCAGTGTAAAGTGCAAAGTGCATGTGACTTGGAAGTGATGATCTTTAAGTTTTTTTTTTTTTTTAAGATTTCATTTATTTATTTATCAGAGAGAGAGAGAGAGAGAGAGATCGAGACTGCACAAGCAGGGGGAGCAGCAGGCACAGGGAGAGGGAGAAGCAGGCTCCCCGCCGAGCAGGGACCCACGCGGCGCAGGGCTTGTCCCTGGGACCCTGAGATCATGACCTGAGCAAAGGCAGATGCTCAACCACCCAACTTGGACGGAGCCACCTGGCGCCCCTCTCTTTAAGTCTCGTACTTTGCATTTCAGTTCCACTTTGAAAGCGACCAGTAAATAGCAAGGCTCCTAGGAACGGTCTTGCAATAACAGAAATTAGAAATACATATCTTCCAAAAGAATGTTAAAGGGAGAAATCAAATTGTAGGGACATATAGCAATACTCATATGTTTTTATGTGTATTTTAAAAGTGCACATAGAGACTCCATATTACTCTTGAGTGTATATATATATATATAAGAGTCGAATGACTGGGCTGGAGATGAACACGCGGTGGCTTCCGGGAGGCGAGGAGGAGGCTGGGACTCGGGATCAGGAGGAGCTGCCGCGTTACTGACCATCCTTCCTTCTCCCTAAGACAATCCTGAACACAAGCTTTCCTTCTCGTGACTTGAGGGCTAACGCGGCAAAATAGTAACTCTCCGTTCTGGATGGTTGGAATACAGCTCTGTGTTTTATTACTTACTTTTATTACTTTTTAAAGACTTTTTTTGTTTGCTTGTTTCCTTAATAATTCTATTAAGGAGAAAGAATTCCCCGAGAGCTCGCCAGCGTGGAAGCACTAGCTCTGGGCAGTGATTTTAAGGACCTCCCGAGGCCGGTAGCCCGGCGTGGGGCCTGTTTCTGAGTCGCCGTTTAGGGAAAAGCCCTGGACAAACGCGCGCATCCTGCGGGTCGCCGTCACACCGGGCGACAGGGCCTTGGACGGTTCTCCCCGGGGCTCCTGTAGAACAATCCACAGTCTGTCGAACAGCGTCTTCCCAGCGAGCCAAGAGAATTCCCAGCTTTCTAGTTTATCTCCGTAACTTCATCAGGTCAGTGGGGACACAAAAGAAAACCCTTAGGAAACCTGGCAGAGGGACGTCTTGTTGCCACAACAAGACGTCGTGTGGCCGTCTCCGCAGGGCAGGCGACGCCAGGGAGCCGCCGTCCCAGAGCCAGGGCGTCTGTCTTCCTACCTGCTCTCCGTCGCACAATGGCAGCCACCACGACACTTCCTGAGCAGCCCCGCTGCACACCCGGACTTTGAAATCATCCGCTATTTTGGCAACAGGATGAATATTCGCTGGTCGTGAACTTTCAAAAGGTCATCGGCTGAGAACAAGCCTGTTTCCTTTGACTCACCCGCTCCCCATCTGTGAAACCTGCACGCCTGCTGCACACTGCACCGACTCTGTTGAGGAAAAAATAATGCACTTTTTGCATTTTTAAAATGGGAATGTAAAATTTTATTTGGGGGATATTAAGAAAAAAAAAGTCCCCGTGTTGGCTGCCCACATTTTAGGACTCTACTGCTCATTAACTGAAAGAATAAAGCCCTGAAAGCCAGTCTTTCTGAACAATTTTACACGCTTGTGGCTTATCTTTTCATGCCAATTATTAAAGTATACTTGTAAATCCCACAGCTTGCAAAAATACAAATGTAAGTGATACTTACCTTTTAACTAATATTAGAATTTACTCATGCGTGGTTTTCAGAAAGTTAAAAACGACCAATGATTACATTAGTTCCAGAAAGGGACTGTTTCGTATTCTTTTTTTTTTTTTTTTCCTTTTTTTAGGTAGGCTCCATGCTCAGTACGGAGTCCAGCCCGGGTCCTGAACTCATGACCTTGAGATCAAGACCTGAGCTGAGACCAGGAGTTGGGCACCCAGCCAACTGAGCCACCCAGGCCCCCATGATTGTTTCATATTCTTGCAAAACTCATTTGGTAACAAATTCAATCAGCTTCCACACTGCCGAAGTTGTCAACAATTTTACCAGGTACATTTGAGAAGGAAGAGGAGAAATTTGCTAACAGTATTGATTTTATTGATTAATTATTTTTAAAACATTCTACATGATGAGGAAAAAAAATATGAAAATGGTTTCTTATGGTAGATTTTTACGTATGAAGTTTACACAAATTAAAATAAATTTATTTTTAGATTGATCTTTGTTAATTCTATAATCTGAGTAGCTTTTTCTTACTAACTATGCATATATAAAATACACATTTAAATTTTTCTAAAGAATAAAAAAGGAACAGAAGTAAGAAAACTTGAGAACCCCGGTAAAATGTCTCTCTGCTAGTGAATTACAGTAATGTCCAAATAGACCTAAGGTGTTCAGAGTTGAGGAGTACCTGGCTGGTTCAATCAGAAAAGCATGTGACTCTTGACCTTAGGGTCGTGAGTTCGAGCCCCACGTTGGGTGTAGAGATTATGTAAACTTAAAAAAAAAAAAAGGTAAGTATTTAAAAAAATTCGGAAGTTGATATAATCATGGGTCATTTCTGTTCGTTTCCATGAATGCATACTACTGCAGTAGAAAATAGCAGGCAAATAAATGTTTTATAAATAATTGTTTTCACTCTAACTCTTTATAAAACAGGGAGTTATTTCTTTTTAAATACTTTTTTTATTTATTTGACAGAGAGAGAGAGAGAGCACAAGCAGGGAGAGCAGGTGAGGGAGAAGCAGACTCCTCGCTGAGCTGGGATCCCAATGTGGGACTTGATCCCAGGATTGTGGGATCAGGACCTGAGCTGAAGGCAGAGGCTTTAACCCACTGAGCCACCAGGGAGATATTTTTTGATATACATGTCATCACTGTCTGTCTTTTTTAATTTTATTTTTTTTAAGATTTTATTTATTTATTTTACAGAGAGAGAGAGATCACAATTAGGCAGAGAGGCAGGCAGAGAGAGAGGAAGGGAAGCAGGCTCCCTGCTGAGCAGAGAGCCCAATGCAGGGCTCGATCCCACAACCCTTGGATCATGACCTGAGCCGAAGGCAGAGGCTTTAACCCACTGAGCCACCCAGGCGCCCCTCTTTTTTAATTTTAAAAGATGTTATTTATTCACGAGAGAGAGCGAGTGAGCACAAGCAGGGGGAGTGGTAGAGGAAGAAGGAGAAGCAGGCTGAGCAGGGAGCCCGATGCGGGACTTGATACCAGGATGCCGGGATCATGACCTGAGCTGAAGGCAGACGTGTCACCGAGTGAGCCACCCAGGTGCCCCATATGTCATCATTGTTACTAGGAATTGACCTTAATAGTGGCATTCATCACATCAAATTTTATGAATTCTTTTCAGTCCACAAGTCCTCTCCACTTGCTGTCATTCGACACAGTGCTGTGGCTAAACGGCCCTCCTCCCTCTGACTTTCCCTCCCCCTCCCTCCCACCAGGGCCTTGTTTTCAGCTCTGAAAGCATCAGGGGTCTGTGTTTCACAGCTACATTCAGCAGAGTGGAGGGGGTTTTGTAGAGCAGAGACCTTCCATGTTAGATACAGGGAAACTGAGGCCCAGAGGGGGTGCACAGCAGCCTGGGGCTCGATCAAGTCAACCACATATCTTTGTGCTTTTTTCTCTCATTCTCTTCGCTTTACAAATAAGGAGACAGGGACATGGCGTATGGGGAGGGTTGGGGAAAGGAGAATCTGGAACCTGCTCCCATCACCTTCAAAACACTTACTAGTGTCTGGCATTCTCACTCCCTTCCTGAAGAGCCGCGTGTGGCCCGTAGGAGAGGCCTGCTAGCCTCAGCTTCTGCCTGCAGGACCAGCTCCTGGGGGAACAGGGGACGGGGACTGGACAGCAGCTGGTACCATGGACCACATGGCTGACTTGTTGGGAAGTGGCCCACATTGCATACGAGGAGCCAGAAGCCGACCCCCCCTAGAATATGTGTTTATTTGAGGCATCGAGGGAGCACAGAGAAGGGCCATGGGTTTCAGGGGACACCGTGCACTGGGTTTTCTCCCAAGGCGGGAGGCCCGATAGCTGCGGTTTTCCCAGTTTTCCCACACGACGTCTCAGGAACAGCTGTGACAAGGCACACGATGAAAACACTGACAATCTAGCCCGGGGGAGAATACAGCCAGGAACTCGTCTTTGCAACTGGCGGCCGTCTGTTTCTAGGAAGGATGGACGGGGATTCTGAGTTACCCTAAGCAAGCTGGCGGAGCCGGGGCCTCTCTGTCGGACAGAGGCAAGTGCTCTCCTGCCCTCTGCGCAGAGAAAGGACGGATGTGCAGAACCGCTGTGCAGCCAACCAGGTGAGCTGGAACGGGTCGCCGCCTCCGCCCGGGGCAGTCACAGTTCCATTCTGTGTTGTGTGTTCTGTGTAGGATCGAGTACACAGGAGGGAACGCAGGTGTGAGACACGCGGCTCAGTTACCGAGCACGATGCCGGGCGCTAACCCAGCTGCTGTGAGTCAGTGCTCAAGCCCGGGACCGGGACAGGACGCTGGCGGGTCGACGCAGCTTCCGCCCCTGCCTCCTCCCCGCCGGAGCCCCTCAGTGCTTCAGATATGTAATACCACGTCCCTAAAAAACAGTAAGTGAGGGGCGCCTGGGTGGCTCAGTGGGTTAAAGCCACTGCCTTCGGCTCGGGTCATGATCCCAGGGTTCTGAGATCGAGCCCCACATCGGGCTCTCTGCTCGGCGGGGAGTCTGCTTCCTCCTCTCCCTCTGCCTGCCTCTCTGCCCACTTGTGATCTCTGTCTGTCAAATAAATAAATATTTTTTAAAAAAAAGTAAGTAAAAGGGAAGTTTTATCACATATGCACATGTCTCTTGAATGCTACGTTGTTTAGCTTCGCTTGGTTCGGGGTCTAGAGAAAAAATGTCACCATACGGAAAGCAATCTTCCGCAATATGCTTGTTTTCACTCCGAATTCTGTTTCTAGGATTCCTCCATGTTACAGCGTGTAGAAGACACAGTCCTTCCCGCTCTGTGTGACGTTTTGTGGACGGAAGAGTCTTCATCCCCCGTGCTCCCGCTGATGAACAGCTGGGTGGTCCCCAAATCTGCCGGGGGGCAGGGGCTGGGGCTTCTCGAATGTACAGGCCCAGGAGCACAGGCGCAGCCCGCCCGGTACACGATCCACTTCAGGACGAGTGTCCAACTGTTCTCCAGAGCTCGCCGCCAAGTCCCTTCCCCGCCGGTAATGTATAAGGATTTCCGCTGATCCGTGTCCTTGCCAATACTTGAGAATTTTGTCCAACCAGTCGATACAAAGTACATCTCGTTCACGTTTGTCTGGTTACGATGAGGCTGAGCCACTTTTTGTGTTTTGATTGGTCATTTGGGTTTCGTCTATGAATTTCTTGATCGTATCTCTTGCCCATCAATTGGACGGTCAGTTCCTAAGACTGACTCTAGGAGTCCCTTGTATGCTCTAGATACTAACCTGTGGGTCACTGGGGTTGCAAGTGTCCTGCCCCAGTGTGTGCCCTGCACTCTGTCTCTCACGCTAACTTTTGGTGAGATGTCCCAGTGTTGATGTGGCCAAGCCTTATCTAGTCTTCTGTGGGTGATGCATCTAGTTGTTGTGGAGAATAACCTTCCTTTCCTAGAGTCAGAAAGATATTTTTTTATCTTCTTGAAGTTTTAAAACCTTGCCTTTCACATGTAAGCCTTTAATCCATCAGGAATTCACGGTGTGAGGGGGGGAGGTAAGGACCGGGATTTTGCTTTCCCCCACGCATAACAGAGTTCCCAAAACATCTCTTGAACGGCTTCTCCCGTTTCGAGTGATACGCAAGGATCCTTTTCACTGTAACAGGAAAAGACGTCATGTTCGGCTCACAGCAACGGAAAGACGTCCTGTGGTGGGGTGTGTGTGTGTGTGTGTGTGTGTGTGTGAGTAAAGGTCAATTTCTCAGGGTAAAGGGGGAACTCCTCTTATCCCCAAAGTCACATCATCTTAGTGGTTGTTTACTAGGTCTGCTTCAGTTCAAGTGTTAAGTGTGCTACTTGCTTCTGAGTGCGGCGGTACGCGGACTTAATGAATTCCTTTCCCAACAACTAAATTCCTTTCCCACAACTTAAAAGCAAGTGAAAGAGCCACAGTATTTGCTTTCCAAACGTTGCTTGGCTGTTTGGGGGTGGTGGTTATAAAGTTAATTCATTTTATTTTTTGTTTGCATTTCCTGGAATTTACTGTGCAGGTGCTGACATCAGGCAAGCTGGCAGACCCTGGCAAACCTGAACTCACTTTCGACCGTCAGGGTGCAGTCTGGGCACAGAGCCCACGGGTGTCCCTTTCAGCTCCTGCCTCCCTCCCCTGCCCAGGGGGCCACAGCAAGCTCCTTCTCCAATTTGCTAAGAAAGGAGCCTTTGCTACCCGGCAGTTCACGGCTGCCTCCCGACCCCGCAGGGAACATTCCCAGAGCGCCTGCTGTGCCCGCGCCCTGCGAGTCGCCTCGAGGACACAAAGCTTAATGAGGCCGTTTTCTCGGCCTTCACTCTAGGACCCCCTCTTCTGGAACTGATGTCACTGCTTCTCACATTCCTCTCCCACCCGTGCCAGCACAGCGTGACGCGCCCCAGTGCCCTCCTGATTCTCCAGCCCCTCCGGGATGGGGTCTGGCCTTCCGTGGGGTTTCCCGCTCTGCCCTTCGGACGCCTTCCTGACCCTCAGCAGCATTTCCCTCACTCACGGATGAGTCAACACTCTAGCAATGAATCAGTGGTTTTCAACAACCCATAGGACCTGCATCTTGATCATCCAAATACACGGCCTTGGATGACTTTATAAGCACCAGGCTCAGCATTCAGAACTCGGCACAGTCTCCATTCACCTGCTTTGTGTAGTGTCACGCCTACCAAATTTCTGTCAACAAATAGGTATATTTTAAGTGATGGTGACACACCACCGAATAAGATGCAGTCTTGCCCACAAGGGGCTCCGAGATGAGTTGGCACATGGGAACACGGGGAACTATGGACAGTCTGGTGATGGCCACGGCAGAGAAACGGATAAAGTGACCGCTATCTCTCAGTCATTGTACATGGTCTTGGGTAAAGATAAACTCGAAGTCTAAGTGGACAAGATGAAACTTACAACCAATACCACTTAGTAGTAGAATGGCGCTGCTTTTAAATCCTGAGAGTTTCCACAGCTAGATAAGAAGGGACAAACGCAGCTCCCCTTCTCTCTCTTGCTAAATGCGGCTATAAAACGTGGACAGACTGAATGGAGAAACTATTTGAGGTCTCTGAGAATTGTACAGTAGCATGTGGATGGGGAGAAAGGACCGGTCATTGAAGTGCCTCTGAGAGGCAGCCAGCTTACCCTCCCCCACCTGTAGTCCCTGTTTGAATACAACAAGCTCCATACCTGGACAAAGGTGTCTGATGTCTGGTACCTGATCAGCTTCAGGTGGGAGGTGGTTACGGGGGTGGGAAATCCTAACACGCAGGGAGGCTGTGGAAATGACATTGCTTTTTTCTCCTCTTTGTTCCCCATGTCCCAGACCGCAGGCGATCTCATGGTGCTGGTGGCGGTGGAGTTACAAGGCATTGAGAGCCCGCAGGAGCCAAAACTCCGAAGGCTGAGATTTCCCCTGCAACACGTAGAGCTGTGATCCCGAGAGAGGGGGCAAACTTCCCAGCCCTTTCCTCTCTTCATCCCTTCAGTGCTTGGCCTGCATGAGAAGCAATGTGCAGGATACAAGCCAGTATTACTCGGCACACAAAACCCAGGAAAATCTCAACTTGCACGTGAAAAGACAGCCAACCAATGCCAAAGCAGGAAGGACACAGATATCACTATTCGAAGGTGTCAGATGATCCAGAGCGATGTCTGTTACACAGAGAGGATCTGGAAGACCATGGGGAATTTTTCATTTGTCCTGTACAAGAGGTTCTACACCGGCTGGAATACATTTCCTTCCTCGGGCAGATGCCCATTCTTGCCTCAAGCCTGAATGTTCTACTGTCTTTTCCATCCTCTCCCCACATTCTCTTATTCCCTTCTCAGGTTATACCTGTAAGCAGTGCAAGTCTGCATTCAAGTGAAGTGCCTTGAGGTCTCCTAAGAACACTAAAATTTAACAAATAACAAAAAACCATCATGTCTGGTCATTTTGTTTTGCCTAAACATTTGGTATGAAAATGCAGTAAAATAAAGTAGCCTTTACTATTCAAAAAAGCCAGTCACTTTCTTTCAAAATGTAATTGAAAATTTTCATGTTCAATGAATCCCAATAAGTAAAATAATTAATAGAGATGCTGAATCTGGTAAAGTGGCAAAAATGAGTTTATAAAAATTATCTCCACGACAAACCAAAATGAGTATATCATAAGAGAACAGTTAATCAATCCCTAATGTGATTAATTTGTAATGCTGCGCTTTCTGGATGCACTACTGGAGCCTTTGTTACATAAAACAAGAACACATGTAAAAGCAGGAAGTGAAAACAGTAAAGTAAAGAAGCATAGTCATATAGATGTCCAGCAAGTGCCCCATCAGACCTTGGACTCCCAGGACTACTGAAAGTAAACTTGAGAGCCACTCGGTGAGTTGGGTGTTTAACAACCCCATGCTAGAAGAAAGCATTATCTATGAGGATTTTTTGGACTATCTTCGTGCTCTTTCTAGTTGCCAAATCCTCACCATGAATAACTCTTGAGCTCACATTCTGTGCAAGACACAGCACTGGGCTTCATCTTCCTGATGGTTGGATTTGCCTGAGGTCTTGGACTCTCTTGTACTTAATATAATTTCTCACTGTGTTGGTGTCTCTTCTCAGCATTTGCCTCATGATTATTTTTCTTTCTTTTCTTTTCTTTTTTCTTTTCCTTCCTTCCTTCCTTTCTTTCTTAGATGTGGGAGGGGAGAAACAGAGGGAGAGGGAGAGAGAATCTTAAGCAGGTTCCACACCCAGTGTAGAGCCTCACATGGGGCGCAGTCTCCCAACCCTGAGATCATGACCTGAGCTGAAATCAAGGGCCAGCCATGCTTAACCCACTGAGCCACCCAGGGGCCCTGACTGTTTAACTTCTATATCCATTTGGCCTTTGACCACCGGTGGTTCAGCTCTGGTTTAGGATTGCTATCCTTACTTGGTGCATTCGGCCCCAGCTCTGGGTGTTGATAAATGAACCAAAGAGCAAAGCGATGTAAAGATAAGAAATTATATCTATCCAGGGGTGGATGTGATAAAGGAAATGAAGTATATATACACTAACCCTCCCACTGTGGTGAGAGCCTACTGTTGGCAGAGTAATACGTTTCCACCAAGAGGGCCGTGTTAGAATCTCTGGAACCTACGAATGTTTCTTTCCTTGGGGACAGGAGATGTGAAGACGAGATTAAGTTGAGGACCTTGAGATGGGGAGTTATTCCTGGGTCATCCAGATGGGCCCAATGTAATCACAAGACTCCTCAAACGTGAAAGGTGATGTCAGAAAAGGAAGCGGAGGGAGATCTGACTCCAGAAGAGGAGGGAAGACTCCACAGGACGTCGCTGACTTTGGGAAGATGGAGGAAGGAGCCGCAAGCCAAGAAACACAAGTGGTCTTAAGAAACTCAAAAAGCCAAGGAAACCAATTCTCCTCTAGAGGCTCTAGAAGGAACACAACCTGCTAACACCCTAATTTTAACCCAGTAGACCTGTGTTGGGCTTTTAATTCACAGAACTGTGAGATAATAAATTTATGTTGTCTTAGGCCACTGAATTTTTGGTTACTTGTTACACCAGCCATAGAAAAAGAATAGAACGCTCCAAATATTAAGAACAGAAAAGTTCAGATAGGGGAGAAAGACTACAGATTAGGGAATGAAGATAGTTGATTTGTTACCTAAACTAAGTTTAATCAGAAAGTTCTTTTTTTTTTAATCTGAAAGTTCTAATTAAAGTATGTTCACCTCGAATTCTTTAAATCAAAAGTTTCTTAATAACTCAAAATCTAATCACGAAGTTAGCATATAGCTCAGTAAAAGGACTAAGTCATGTGAATTGCTGACAAGTTAATTGTCCTCTGGGATTTTGCTGTCATCCTCCTCATGAATTTGATTTATTCTTCGGCAAAAGCGTATTACTAATTTAAGGCTGCCTCGCAGGCATTGCCACAGACATCCCACCTTATTTCAATTTACAGGAATTTATTTGGCTCTCCTAACTGAAAATCACTATGTAACCCAGTCAGAGGGTCCAAAGCAGGGCCAAGGTATGGGAAATCTGATAAAATGTATTACAAACTGCCTAAAAACAGTTGAGCCCAGGGGCAGATCCAATGTGTAGAAGTGTTGCACTCTGAGGTGGAGATCAATATGGCTTCCCTATTTTCACTTGACCTTCCGAGAAGAACACTGGACTCAATTATCCAACCCTCCCCTGACATTTCCTGTGGAACTTGAACCTCTGCTAACCCAATTCATAATGTTTCCCCCGGGTCTATGTATAACGTGGTATCCATCATAAATGAATTTTGAAACTAACACGCCTCTTCAGAAGAACGTCAAGGACCACATCTCTCTGTGTGCCCAGTGACGTACTTCCTGGTTCAGCAGACCAGCTCTTGCAGATGCATCACGGCTTAAGTGACACGCGTCATGTGGAGCGGGAAATCATACGCTCCCATTCCAAAAGTCAGGTTCCATTCCTGTGTAGGGACTATGCACAATTTTTGAAATGCTCTTAAATAAGAAGAGAAGAAGAAAACAATCCATACAGGTATAGACTTTTATGCTGTCTTCATACCACTGCAGCTCTTCAACGCTTACTCTGTAGTGGTTTCTGATGTTCCACATGGAATTTCTTGCCTTATAAATGAATCAGCATGACTTACGTACTCTATAAAAGTATGTAGTCCTCCAAGGCAGTCATCATTTTACAGCTGCCTGGTGATCTGAAATCATGTTTGAAATATTTTATTCAGTTGGCCTGTGTTTGGTGAGTTGATGCTCTGCCTGAAACCCATTACTGAAGAGATTAAAATCATCAAAGAAAGGGTCTTATCCCATTGGTCTAGCTGCAGGTACCCAGGAAGCTGTTACAGAATATAATGGAAATTACTGGCTCAGCCATAATTGTAGTCGTGATTTCTTAACACATGCCTCATTAACCACACCAGGATATAGCCTCGATAAGGGTAGGGACAGGTCTCTAAAAAGGAGGTTTTTATCCTCTGTCATAGCATGCAGCATGGCTCACTTTCCCTCATCCACACTGTGTCTACAGGACAACTGAACAAAATAAGAAACGGAAACATACGCATTAAAAAGGAAGGCACTTCCTCAGGATGAGGCTTTTTAGCAGTTCGGTGATTCGGTTTTATGCATGGTTTCCAGAGTACCAATGGGCATGCATCACAGAAGAGAAGATTCTTTTCAAGAAGCAGTGTTTCTTTCCCAGAAGCATAGAAGGAAAGACTAAGGGCCTGGGAGGATTATTGGTTTAGAGAAATCTCACATTCAGAACTAAACAGAATGTGTGTGGTACAAAGCCATGGCTGGCTTTGTTGAAGACACCTGAGGACCCAAAGTTGGAGAGCCTGGAGGCATGAAAAAACCCATCTAACTCAACCCCATTCATATTAGAACAGAGGTAACTGGAGTAAAGGAGGTTGAGTGACTTATCAATTTCAAACTGCTAGTTAACTTGAATGCTAGGAGCAGCCCAGGTTGGATGAGATGCGATGAGTGGACTGGAGTCAGGAAAAAGCTAGAAGTGGGCACATGTGTCTTCATTTGACTCGGGATGCTCCATTTCAGTGTTCAGTAAAACTCTGTCCATTGGCCCTCTTGTGCTATTTCTCAACAACCCACCTCTCATGTCCAACTTCTTGGTACTTACTTTCTCCTTTTCTACATTAACTTCTTGCTTGTTCACATACTACACTTGTCTTTCTTTTGACAATTAAATCCTTTATCCTCATTTCCAATTTTAGTCCTTTCCACAAAGGAAAGGAAGTTAGGACAATTGAAGATATTTAAGTAATTCAAAACTCTGAATAAGAAAGAATATAAAATAATAGACAAAACCACTCATACTGTTCCTATTTTTAATTGGAGTTCGATGTAAACAATAGCAAATAATGCCAAATTGCTTACTTACACGTGCATTTGAAAATCACCATTCAACAGCAATCAGCCCAAATGTCTCCAATAATTTTGCTATTATTTTTTTCTCTCCCACGTAGGCCATATTAGCTGGCTAGAGTGTGGGGATCATGGTGGATATGGGGATAGCCAGAGGCACTGGGATAAGGTAGACTGAGTCTGCAGTGGGAAACTGTGTATAGAAAAGATGTCAAAATGGACTGCTAGGATAAGATTGCTTTTATCAGGGGCACCTGGGTGGCTTAGTGGGTTAAGCTTCTGCCTTCGGCTCAAGTCATGATCTCAGGGTCCTGGGATCGAGCCCTGCATCGGGCTCTCTGCACAGCATGGAGCCTGCTTCCCCCTCTCTCTGCCTGCCTCTCTGCCGACTTGTGATCTCTCTCCCTGTCAAGTAAATAAATAAAATCTTCAAAAAAAAAAAAAAAAAGATTGCTTTTTCAGTCAGGTCTTATTAACACAGATCAAACAAGATAAGGTGGGCCGGGCTGGGACTTTTCAGTACCAGGGAGAGTTCCTGGTAGATTGGTAACGGGGGAAGACTTGGAGTGAATCCTTTTACCCCCTAAAGTCTCAAAGGGCCTCTTCCATTATAACAAGTCCTAATGTCAAAAGATAGATTGGATAGATTATCATCCAAGCATTAAAATTTAAACCTTGGTGGGAGAACTCAGCCTTCTCGTAAACTTCAAAGAGACGAATTCCTTCATCTCTGCTCAACTTTCACAAGTCACATGGCATTGGACGGTTTAAGCAACTGTGAGACCCCAGTTTCCTCATCTGCAGAGTGGGCACGTGAAACTTGCCTCCTGGAGTTGCCGTGAGAATGGAGGGAGGTTATTTATGTTAAATACTGTTGACCATATACCCGCTCCTTGGTAAATAGTAATGATCACTCTCCCTCCCTCTTGCTTTATGCCACTCACTTCTTTTCTAAATCAGAGGTAGAAATTCTGATAAAGCAGAGACTTTAAAATTAGCTTTCTCTTTGATTCCAAGTTACATCTAGTTGATAGAATAAAGTGTGAAGAGACTTCTTGATTAATATCATAGATACCATCACAAAGACAACTAGACTTAATTTTAAAAAATCTTAATGATTAAAAAAATCATTATTGTCATCATTATGCCTTTACTTATTAAATCAAATTGTCATCTGCTTGGCATTACCCAAATTAAACAGCCCCTAAATCCGTTGCCTATAAGAAAATAATCCTTTGTCAAATTTCTGTCCATTGCAAAAGCAGATTAATTTTGAATCAAAATATTTTGAACATCTTTCAAGAACAGAACTACTTATTAGAGAAAGAAAAAGAGACTTAAGGATGAAGTGAGACTTCTGGTCAGTGCTTCCCAAATACAGCTGCAATTAGCCTCACTTGAGGGATTTCCAAAATATAGGTTTGCGGTGATATGCTAACACACGTAGACACCTCCATAGCTGATATTTCGGCAAGGTGATCATGATGTGCAAACCCTTTGGAAGCCACAGATAGAGTTCAGGATAAGCGCCTGTTTTTGTAACTTGTTTCAAAACCGCTTCAGTAACCCCTTTTTAACTAATGGTCGCCATATTCCTCATACAAATGGCATTCCTCAACAGTCACGAGGAGATGCAACCTCCTACAATACAGACCTGAAAGATACCCCAGAATAATGGTTTAGCCAAGTCACCAATGTACTGAGGAACTGCTACATGGAAGGAAGTAATTTAAGACATAATCCCAGGCCCTAAGATAGTGCGCATCTAGTTGCAGATATAATTCCACACGTAATTAGGTCTAAGTTGTGCAGTGCACTCTCTGGTGCCCAGAGGTTCCCAGGAGGCTGGCCCCGGGTGGGCAGAGATCTTCACCACGCAGGGGTGACTGTACTTCCAGACACTAGACTCCAAGGGAAAAGAATATTCGTGAAACCCAAGTCCAGCGTCTGTGTACAGTGGTGTCATTTTCTAAAACACAACTCAGTTATTCTGAAGATAAAGTAAACATCGAATCGAGGGAGTGTCCAAGTAATTCAAATTTGTATGTGAGGAATAAAGAAGCATTTTTCCTTCACATAAAGAAGACTTCTTTTCCATGTGATTGTTTACGGGAAACAGGGAGGGTATCTTCCAGCAGCTTTTATTAAAACAACAACAACAACAACAACAAACTATGAACCAAGCCCAATGGCACTTTCCATTTTTGTTTCTGGACTTCAGTGACAGCCTATGGGCTGATATCGAGTTTCTCTTCATCAGAAAAAAGAGACAGAGGAACGTTTCTATATCTGATCTTAGAAGACCAAGACAACTCCAAATGGATATGCCTAGTGAGTCATAAAGGCTTGATTATAAAACGGGACACCTATAGACATCTTTCTTTTTGAAGACGTTTGCTATCTGCTAATACTTCCTTATTTTAAACTACGTTCCTCGGGGCGCCTGGGTGGCTCAGTGGGTTAAAGCCTCTGCCTTCGGCTCGGGTCGTGATCCCAGGGTCCTGGGATCGAGCCCCGCATCGGGCTCTCCGCTCCATGGACAGCCTGCTTTCTCCTCTCTCTCTGCCTGCCTCTCTGCCTACTTGTGATCTCTGTCTGTCAAATAAATAAATAAAATCTTTAAAAAAAAAAAAAAACTACGTTCCTCATTTCACATCTTCACATGCAATAATACTGATGAGAATATTAGTAACTCTTCCAAAGCTTGAATTAGTATATACTCACATTTTCTTGCTTCATCTTAGAAAATGTGTTTGAGTAATTAAATACATTATTCCCTCTTCTGCAAATCACTCTAAATGGATATGTTTAATTGAATGAATAAGGCCTTAGAATTGATGTCATAAAAAATGCTAACATGAATAAAACAGAAGCTGCATCCCAAAGAAGATAAGATTTAATACATGCCTCAGTAGAAGTATCAGCAGAATGCTTTGACCAGTAAGGCACCAATAAGGAGCCATGACAACTCATATCAGAACAAGAGGGTTTCTGAAGCTAAAAGACCCAAACAGTTTTGCATGTTAATAAATGCTAAATTTTTAAAAGAAATAAAATAAAATGACAATGTGTGCCAGCATTAAGAACTGAAGACTGGGGATGACCGATGACGACATTCCAGCCAAGATGTGAGCCCGACATGCCAAAATGAGTTGTCCTCAACCCATCTCTGCACCCCGGCTAGCAGGGTACAGAGGAAATGCTCCAAAATTACTGAAAACAAGAAGAAATGAAATCATAGAGGATAAAGGGAGGGGCATCTCTTTTACCATTTCTCCATGACACCAGAAGTTAGAAAACCTCCAGAAAGAAGGATAAGAGAAGCTTTCTGCAACGGCATTCGGGGTTCTACAGAATTACACAGCACCATTCAGATGGTGTCATCATAAGAGTAAGTCCCCAGAAAATCTCACGTCAAGGTCCCTGTCTCTAGCCACTTTCACCTCCGCTCTTCAGTCCTTTAAATCCAGTCAGTGAAAGCTGCCATGTCTACACTGTGCACCAGGTGACTTGCAGACCTGTGGCTCTGAGAGATGTGTCTGCGCATCAGAAGGGGTGCTGAGCGCCCCCCACCACCTCAGCCAGGGTCCTGCTCTAAACCCAGGGAATATGTTAAAGGCCATTTAGCCCACCTTGACCAAGCAGTTGCATATCTTGAATTTGTCCACGTAGGGTGCACAGCAAAGCAAATCAGAGAGCACCGTCGTGCTCCTCATTGAGCGATCGACTCACAGACCTCCACCTGAGATGACCCTGTAGATGTGTGTCCATCAGCTGTGTGACCTACCTTCACTAACATAGAGAAACAGCCTTGCCGCATAAACAGAAAATGCAGGTGTGGCTGTATGGATTACCCCGTTTTTGGTAGTAACACCGAGCCTCTCTATACCACATGTCCACATGTATTACGTAACATCTGGAGGGAAATACAGTCAAATGTCAGACTGGCTAGATTACGTGCAATTATAATTTTTTTCTAAGTCTTTTTCTGACGTTTTTGAAATGATTGTGCATCACTTTTGCAGTCAGGAAAAGAGCTATCTGTTTTATTTTGAAGAGAAGAAAAATGAGAATGCCCAATTTAATGTATAACTTAACAATTGCATTTTGCTTGGCCGATCAAAGGTTACATATCCCTTTTTGGAATGTGTCTCTTTCCTGAGCTTTCAGGGTATATTCTATCCAACAGTCCTCAAACTCATTCTTGTAGGGCTTAAACTCTTTCCCCATATTTGAAGAGATAATTCAGGAATATTGTCGATGGATTCTAGAGGAAATAACTCAGTTTGGGGAATTAAAATAAAATTAAATATAGTGTTATTTAAATTAAAATATTTAAATTAAAATAAAATTAAATATAGTGTTATTTAAACACTATATTTAAAAATTTTAATCTCTAATTTAAACTGTCAGTTACACACAGTGGTCATTCTAGGTCTGAGACTCACGTAGAGTCACTCGTATTCTGGGGACACAAAGGGGACGGGTGGAAGCCTAGTTTCAGTGAAACCCCCATGGAGACAAGGCGGGGAAAGGTTGCAGAGGAAGGTCATAAACGGGACACTGCCTAACGGTGGTCACATAGCTCCTATTCCAGCCGAGAAGGGAAGGTGTCAGAGGGGGAAGGCAGGGCATCTTTCAAGGAGTTTCGGACTGACAGAGCCAGTGCAGAGTGACCCGCTGTAGACGTGGTGAGGCTGGAGGGCCTGGGGTTCAGAATGGGGCAGGTGTCTGAGTATGTGTGTTGCCATTTAAAACTCATAACAAAACAAGATAATTTCAGAAGCTAAAAGCCTCTAATAAATAAAAACGTAGTTGTATTTGTGCAAACGTACTAGAACCTCACAAGTCTTGTACTCCCCCCCAGACAACCAAGCTCAGGAAACACTGTACTATGGAAACAGCTTTGGTCAATTCATGAAGCATGATTTAAACTCACATTTAGCCTTTGAAACCAATTCAGAAACACCCACATTCATACATTCGTTCATTGCTCCCCTGGGGCCCTCAAGTACCACGGAAAAGTTTATCATCCCAGCACCTTATTCTTTTATTCTTGGCCAATAATGACTTTAATCAAGGTGCATTCCTTTAGTCAAAGCACATCCTTACACGAGAAACAGGCAAAAAGAAATTGTCCTGTTGTCCGAAACACAGTCACCCAGACGTGCCAAGAAGCAGGTTTCTCCCACACCGAGGGCTCCCAAATCCAGGGCCACACTGTGTGAGGAGTTTGCTTTCCTCTTTGGAAAAATGAGCAGCTTGTATCCTTGTTATTAGCTGCAGACACGCCTCCTGTTCCCCTCTAGATCTCACTGTTTGTTTCCTTATACGCATGTACGTGCTCGTGTGCATTTGCTTCACTCTCGCAGGGAAGACTGGTAACTCGACCCTGGTCATTTAAACCAATAATCAAGTTGTGTGTTTTGTGTATGAGAGACAGGGAAGGAGGGAGAGGCGGATGGGGAGCAGAGGGAGGAGGGAGGTGCGGAAAGAGAGGAAGGGAAGTGGGGAGGGAGGAGGAGGAGTGAAGGGAGGGAGGGAGGGAGGGGAAAAAGGGGGGAGATGGTGGGGGAGGGAGAGAAGGATGGGGCAGAGAGAGAGAGGAGAGAGAGGGAGGGGGGATGGGAGGAATAGGAGGGAGTGAGGTGGGAGGGAGGGAGAGGCCGCTATGGGCACCCACGTGAACATGTGTGAGCTACGGGCAGAGAGGGAGGAGAGAACTCGACAGAGGAGCTCTACAAACTGGTTTCTATTGCCACTGGTGCCACCATGGGATTAAAACATAGTTCTTGGTACATTTTTATAGATACCAAAAGATCTTCTAACTTCTAGTAAAATTGTTCTGTGGCTTCACGGCTGGCTGTCTTCAATGGGAAGGAGGTGAGGACGGCTGTCCTGGATGGGGTGTTTGTGTGGAAACCTGACCCCCAGTGTGGGGGACTGAGGAGGTGTTTAGGGTGTGAGGGGGAGTCCCCTGCCCCTATCACACACGGAGACCAGCGCCCGGACCCAGAAGCGGGGCTCACCAGGCACGACTCGGCCAGCCACCTGATCTCAGACTTCCGGCCGCCAGAACTCTGAGAAATCAAGATTTTCTGTCTAAGTCACCAAAGCGATGATATTCTGTTAGAGCAGCCCAAACGGACTCAGACAATGGCAAACACTGGAAGCACAACGTCTATTTTCATAATCATATCGGTACCTTTTTTCCTACTTAGATGCTCAAGAAGATTCAGGAGGAAGGAGGTGGAAAGAAAATACAAACTTGAAAAGATTTTCTAACTACCACATGGAACATTGCTGTGAAAACATCGGGGCTCAGTGTGAATACCTGTCTGGGGAAGGAAACACATTTTTAGGGTTTTCGCCTCCTTTAATCTAAGCAAGTTTGAAAAAATATGAAATTATAATAAGTCACTAAGCATCCACAGCACTTTTGGCATTAACGATGACAAGGAGGGGGCCTGGGTGGCTCAGTCGGTTGAGCATCAGACCCGGCTTTGGCTCAGGTCATGAGCTCAGGGTTCTGAGATTGAGACCTGCGTCAGGCTTGGCACCGAATCTGCTTGAGTTTCTTTCCCTCTGCCCTACCCCTCTAATATAAATAAACAGAGAGGAGGAGTCAAGATGGCGAGAAGTAGCAGGCCGAGACGACATCAGGTAGCAGATCAGCTAGATAGCTTATCTAACCATTGCGAACACCAAAAATCCAACAGGAGACCGAAGAGAAGAAGAGCAGCAATTCTAGAAACAGAAAATCGATCACTTTCTGAAAGGTAGGACCTGCGGAGAAGTGAATCCAAAGTGACGGGAAGACAGACCGCGGGGGGAGGGGCCGGCTCCCGGCAAGCGGCAGAGCAACGAGCACAAAATCCGGACTTTTAAAAGTCTGCTCCACGGAGGGACATCGCTCCAGAGGCTAAACCGGGGGGAAGCCCACGCAGGTCAGCATAACCCCAGGTCCCGCCGGGTCAAGAAGGATTGAGGGTGTCTGAGTGTTGCAGAGCTCGCAGGTATTAGAGCGGGAAAGCTGGCTACAGCGACAGAGCCGAGGAGTGAGCTCTCAGCCCGGGGTTACCTTGAACTGGTCACAGGCTGGGTGGGCTTGGAGTGTGGTCAGAGGCCACAGAGACGGAAGCGACCGGGCGCTTTTCTCCAAGTGCCAACAATTGAGCGCTTTCCTCCAGGTGCGACCGCAGGCCAGGGAGGCGGGGGCCGTTGGGCGCTTTTCTCTGAGGGCGCACTGAGGAGGGGGACCCCGAGCTCTCGGCTCCTCTGGGCCAGAGATTGGGAGGCCGCCATCTTCATTCCAGTCCTCCGGAACTCTACGGAAAGTGCTCAGGGAACAAAAGCTCCCAAAAGTGAACCTGAGCGGATTACTTAACCCAGCCCCTGGCAAGGGCGGTGCAATTACGCCTGGGGCAAAGACACTTGAGAATCCCTACAACAAGCCCCTCCCCCAGAAGATCAACAAGAAACCCAGCCAAGACCAACTTCACTCACCAAGAACAGCGGAATTCTAGAGGAGGAGAAAGCAAATCTTATCTGAACAAAATGACAAGGTGGAAAAACTCACCACAAAAAAAAAGAACAAGAGGCAGTACCGAAGGCTGGGGACCTAATCAATACGGACATTGGTAATATGACAGATCTAGAGTTCAGAATGACGATTCTCAAGGTTCTAGCCAGGCTTGAAAAAGGCATAGAAGATATTAGAGAAACCCTCTCTGGAGAGATAAAAGCCCTTTCTGGAGTAATAAAAGAACTAAAATCTAACCAAGTTGAAATCAAAAAAGCTATTAATGAGGTGCGATCAAAAATGGAAGCTCTTACTGCTAGGATAAATGAGGCAGAAGAAAGAATTAGTGACATAGAAGACCAAATGACAGAGAATAAAGAAGCTGAGCAAAAGAGAGACAAACAAATACTGGACCATGAGGAGAGAATTCGAGAGATAAGCGACACCATAAGATGACACAACATTAGAATAATTGGGATTCCAGAAGAAGAGAGAGGGGAGCAGAAGGTATATTGGAGAGAATTATTATAGAAAATTTCCCTAATATGGCAAAGGGAACAAACATAAAAACCCAGGAGATGCTAAGAACGCCCCTCAAAATCAATAAAAATAGGTCCACACCTCGTCACCTGATAGTAAAATTTACAAGTCTTAGCGACAAAGAGAAAATCCTGAAAGCAGCCCGGGAAAAGAAATCTGTAACATACAAGGGTAAAAACATTAGATTGGCAGCAGACCTATCCACAGAGACCTGGCAGGCCAGAAAGAACTGGCATGATATATTCAGAGCACTAAACGAGAAAAACATGCAGCCAAGAATACTATATCCAGCTAGGCTATCATTGAAAATAGAAGGAGAGATAAAAAGCTTCCAGGACAAACAAAAGCTGAAAGAATTTGCAAACACCAAACAGCTCAATAGGAAATATTGAAAGGGGTCCTCTAAGCAAAGAGAAACCCTAAAAGTAGTAGATCAGAAAGAAACAGAGACAATATACAGTAACAGTCACCTTACAGGCAATACAATGGCACTAAATTCATATCTCTCCATAGTTACCCTGAACGTAAATGGGCTAAATGCCCCAATCAAAAGACACAGGGTATCAGAATGGATAAAAAAAACAAAACCCACCAATATGCTGCCTACAAGAAACTAATTTTAGACCCGAAGACACCTCCAGACTTAAAGTGAGGGGGTGGAAAACAATGTACCATGCTAATGGACATCAGAAGAAAGCTGGGGTGGCAATCCTTATATCAGATCAATTAGATTTTAAGCCAAAGACTATAATAAGAGATGAGGAAGGACACTATATCCTACTCAAAGGGTCTGTCCAACAAGAAGACCTAACAATCTTAAATATCTATGCCCCTAACATGGGAGCAGCCAACTATATAAACCAATTAATAACAAAATCAAAGAAATACATCGACAGTAATACAATAATAGTAGCGGACTTTAACACTCCCCTCACTGAAATGGACAGATCATCTAAGCAAAAGATCAACAAGGAAATAAAGGCCTTAAATGACACACTGGACCAGATGGACATCACAGATATATTCAGAACATTCCATCCCAAAGCAACAGAATATACATTCTTCTCTAGTGCACATGGAACATTCTCCAGAATAGACCACATCCTGCGTCATAAATCAGGTCTCAACTGGTATCAAAAGATTGGGATCATTCCCTGCATATTTTCAGACCACAGTGCTCTGAAGCTAGAACTCAATCCCAAGAGGAAATTTGGAAAGAATGCAAATACATGGAGACTAAACAGCATCCTTCTAAAAAATGACTGGGCCAACCAGGAAATTAAAGAAGAATTGAAAAAATTCATGGAAACAAATGATAATGAAAACACAACGGTTCAAAATCTGTGGGACACAACAAAGGCAGTCCTGAGAGGAAAATATATAGCAGTACAAGCCTTTCTCAAGAAACAAGAAAGGTCTCAAATACACAACCTAACCCTATACCTAAAGGAGCTAGAGAAAGAACAAGAAAGAAAGCCTAAACCCAGCAGGAGAAGAGAAATCATAAAGATCAGAGCAGAAATCAATGAAATAGAAACTAAAAAAACAATAGAACAAATCAACAAAACTAGGAGCTGGTTCTTTGAAAGAATTAATAAGATTGATAAACCCCTGGACAGACTTATCAAAAAGAAAAGAGAAAGCATGCAAATAAATAAAATCATGAATGAAAGAGGAGAGATCACAACCAACACCAAAGAAATACAATTATAAGAACATACTATGAGCAACTCTATGCCAACAAATTCGACAATTTGGAAGAAATGGATACATTTCTAGAGCCATATAAACTACCACAACTGAGCCAGGAAGAAATAGATAACCTGAACAGACCCATAACCAGTAAGGAGATTGAAACTGTCATCAAAAATCTCCGAACAAACAAAAGTCCAGGACCAGACGGCTTCCCAGGGGAATTCTACCAAACATTTAAAGAAGAATTAATTCCTATTCTCCTGAAACTGTTCCAAAAAATAGAAATGGAAGGAAAACTTCCAAACTCATTTTATGAGGCCAGCATCACCTTGATCCCCAAACCAGACAAGGATCCCATCAAAAAAGAGAATTACAGACCAATATCCTTGATGAACACAGATGTGAAAATTCTCACCAAAATACTGGCCAATAGGATCCAACAGTACATTAAAAGGATTATTCACCACGACCAAGTGGGATTTATTTCAGGGCCGCAAGGTTGATTCAACATCCGCAAATCCATCAATGTGATACAGTACATTAATAAAAGAAAGAACAAGAACCATATGATACTCTCAATAGATGCTGAAAAAGCATTTGACCAAGTGCAGCATCCTTTCCTGACCAAAACTCTTCAAAGTGTAGGGATAGAGGGCACATCCCTCAATATTATCAAAGCCATCTATGAAAAACCCACCGCAAACATCATTCTCAATGGAGAAAAACTGAAAGCTTTTCCACTAAGGTCAGGAACACGGCAGGGATGTCCGTTATCACCACTGCTGTTCAACATAGTACTAGAAGTCCTAGCGTCAGCAATCAGACAACAAAAAGAAATTAAAGGCATCCAAATTGGCAAAGAAGAAATCAAACTATCACTCTTTGCAGATGATATGATACTTTATGTGGAAAGCCCAAAAGGCTCCACTCCAAACCTGCTAGAACTTGTACAGGAATTCAGTAAAGTGTCAGGATATCAAGTCAATGCACAGAAATCAGTTGCATTTCTTTACACTAACAAGAAGACAGAAGAAAGAGAAATTGAGGAGTCAGTCCCATTTACAATTGCGCCCAAAACCATAAGATACCTAGGAATTAACCTAACCAAAGAGGCAAAGAATCTATACTCAGAAAACTATAAAGTACTCATGAAAGAAATTGAGGAAGACACAAAGAAATGGAAAAATGTTCCATGCTCATGGATTGGAAGAACAAATATTGTGAAAATGTCTATTCTACCTAAAGCAATCTACACATTTAATGCAACCCCTATCAAAATACCATCCATTTTTTTCAAAGAAATGGAACAAATAATCCTAAAATTTATATGGAACCCGAAAAAACCTCAAGTAGCGAAAGGAATATTGAAAAAGAAAGCCAAAGTTGGTGGCATCACAATTCCAGACTTCAAGCTCTATTACAAAGCTGTCAGCATCAAGACAGCATGGTACTGGCACAAAAACAGACACATAGATCAATGGAACAGAATAGAGAGCCCAGAAGTAGACCCTCAACTCTATGTCAACTAATCTTCGACAAAGCAGGAAGGAATTTCCAATGGAAAAAAGACAGCCTCTTCAACAAATGGTGCTGGGAAAATTGGACAGCCACATGCAGAAAAATGAAATTGGACTATTTCCTTACACCACACACGAAAATAGACTCAAAATGGATGAAGAACCTCAATGTGAGAAAGGAATCCATCAAAATCCTTGAGGAGAATGCCGGCAGCAACCTCTTTGACCTCAACTGTAGCAACTTCTTCCTTGGAACATCACCAAAGGCAACAGAAGCAAGGGCAAAAATGAACTATTGGGATTTCATCAAGATCAAAAGCTTTTGCGCAGCAAAGGAAACAGTTAACAAAACTAAGAGAAAACTGACAGAATGGGAGAAGATATTTGCAAACAACATATCAGATAAAGGGTTAGTATCCAAAATCTATAAAGCGCTTAGCAAACTCAACAACCAAAGAACAAATAATCCATCAAGAAATGAGCAGAGGGGGGCGCCTGGCTGGCTCAGTGGGTTAAGCCTCTGCCTTCGGCTCAGGTCATTGTCTCAGGGTCCTGGGATCGAGCCCCACATCAGGCTCTCTGCTTAGCGGGGAGCCTGCTTCCTCCTCTCTCCCTGCCTGCCTCTCTGCCTACTTGTAATCTCTGTCTATCAAATAAATAAAAAAAATCTTAAAAAAAAAAAGAAAGAAAAGAAATGAGCAGAGGACATGAACAGACATTTCTGCAAAGAAGACATCCAGATGGCCAACAGACACTTGAAAAAGTGCTCCACATCACTCTGCATCAGGGAAATCCAAATCAAAACCACAATGAGATCCCACCTCACACCAGTCAGAATGGCTAAAATTAACAAGTCAAGAAATGACAGATGCTGGCGAGGATGCGGAGAGAGGGGAACCCTCCTACACTGCTGGTGGGAATGCAAGCTGGTGCAACCACTCTGGAAAACAGTGTGGAGGTTCCTCAAAAAACTGAAAACAGAGCTACCCTATGACCCAGCAATTGCACTACTGGGTATATATCCTAAAGATACAAACGTGGTACTCCGAAGGGGCACGTGCACCCGAATGTTTATAGCAGCAATGTCCACAATAGCCAAACTGTGGAAAGAACCTAGATGTCCATCAACAGATGAGTGGATAAAGAAGATGTGGTATATATACACAATGGAATACTATGCGGCCATCAAAAGAAATGAAATCTTGCCATTTGCGACGACGTGGATGGAACTAGAGGGTATTATGCTTAGCGAAATAAGTCAATCGGAGAAAGACAACTATCATATGATCTCCCTGATATGAGGAAGTGGAGATGCAATGTGGGGGGTTGGGGGGGTAGGAAAAGAAAAAATGAGAGAAGATGGGATTGGGAGGGAGACAAACCATAAAAGACTCAATCTCAAAAAACAGACTGAGGGTTGCTGGGGGGAGGGGGGACAGGAGAGGGTGGTGGGGATAAGGACATTGGGGAGGGTATGGGCTATGATGAGTGCTGTGAAATGTGTAAACCTGGCGATTCACAGACCTGTACTCCTGGGGATAAAAATACATTATATGTTTATTAAAATTAATTAATTTTAAAAAATATATAAATAAACAAATCTTTAAGGAAAAAAGCGACAACAAAATTCTGTGAATGTGTGTGTGTGTGTGAGAGAGAGATCTTGGCAGGATAAGGTGGCTTAAGTCGGGGTAGGGGTACTGGGGGGTTGGGGGGACTGGAAATATGCATAATTTCCGGGTTGTAGGGAGGAGCTTAAACAGCTTTAAAACACAGAAGAAAGAGATTCATTTCAAATGATACCATTTTAAATTGACGCATTAGATTCTCAAAGATCTGGCTGCCCCGGACTTCCCAAGCTGCCCCCCTACCCTCCACCCCACAGCTGCTGGACGAGCTTCTGGAACACTGCAGGGCACCTTTGCACGGCCTCCCCTCCCCCCACCACTGCCCAGGCCCCACGAGGCTGTAAAAACAAGCAGATCCATGCGGCTGCTGGTGGGCCCAAGGCTCCTGCTTGTTTGGGCAGGGACCTTCCGGTCATTCGGTGCCACGCCTGGAAGGCAGCCCAGGAGCCGTCCACCCGGCGGCCCCACTGGCCCCCTTCAGAGGCCTTGGTGGTCACAAAGGCTCCCGTGTTCTGGCACCGAGGGGGGCCCCACGCAGGAGTGGAGGACGCGAACGGAATTCAAGACAGGGGCCCTCGCCCACTCTGCAGGGCCCCCCAGTGAGGTCACCAGGTGGAGGACAGAGGCCCCTCAGCCTGCGCCCCAGGGAGCAGTCCCAGAACTCCCGGGGGGCGGCCTGGGAAGGGACGGGGTGGGGGGCGGGAGACACGCTCCCAGCACAGCCTCTGCACCCACGGCCTCCTGGGTCCCTCCGCAGACGGTCCTTCTCGCGGTGACCTCAGCAGCCCGGGAAGGAGGCCCGTCCGCTTTCTCGCTTCCCCCCGGAAAGCAGGGTCTCGGGGGACTGGTTGTGCACCTCCCCAAACTCCACAGCTGGCGTTGCGAGTGTGCTGATTCCCGCCGCCCCAGGGTTCGGAGGTGGGAGCCGGGGCCTCCCGTGATGTCAAGCCCAAGGGAAGCGCCTGCAGAAGGGTCTAGAACCACGTACGGCGAGGCCCGCCCGCCGCTCTTCTCACACAGCACGGCCTCGTTGAAGACCCTGGGAGTGCGTCCAGGGGGAACCTGGCGGAGTCAAGCCTGGAGGTCAAAGCCTGCGGGGCCTGGAGGTCAAAGCCTGCGGGGCAGGGCGGGGAGCTCCCCCCTGCTGGGGAGGGCCGCTTTCATCCAGAGGTGCCCTCTGGGCCGGGCCTGCAGGGGCCACACCGCCGCGCTCACGCAGCCGCTCCGAGCTCATCCAGGTGCTCTGGGGCTCGTCCGAATTAGCTGGTAGGGTCTGACCCCATCGAGGCTTCTTGCTCGGGGCCTTTGTTTCCTGTCGTTGTTCCTCGGAGCTTCTGCTTCTGTCACATCGCAGGGACATCAGGGGGGCCAGTGACGTCAGGAGGGCCCGCTGTGGGATGTGAACGCCTGGTACCCTGTTGTCCATCCAGACGCACAGGGGATGGAGGACCCGCCACTTTCCTGACGTGGTTCTCCACCCTCCCTGCTGACTGTCCCTGCTCGCTGGGGCTGGCGCCCGCGGGGACGGCCTCTGCTTTCAGTCGCGATTCCCTACGGCGGTTGGGAGGTCAGAGTGAGGGCCCGCAGGGTTTCCTGGTTCCTTAGGCCCTCGCTCCTCCCAGCTCCGCTCTGTTCCATGCCCGGCGCTGGGATTCTGGGACTGTAGTGGCCCAGGGCTGCCCTCAGACCGGCTGCCCTCAGACCTTGGGAGAGGCAGGGTCTCTCCTGGGCCTCAGCCGCTTGCAGGGACCAAGGGAGCAGCATCTCTGCAATGCCAGACAAACACACGTTTCCGGGGATGTCCTGTTTGGGGTCATCGTCTGCCTGTTACTCCCCCACTTGCCGAGGGGCCCTAGTCAGCCCCGTGGGACGCGGATCGAGGGCTCCCATCCCTTGCTACGAACACCTCACCGATTTTCCCAGTTGCCAGGACCTGACACTATTGCCCCGGCCCCTGGCTCTGGCCTGTGTGCAGAAGGTGGGCTCCTCCCCTGCCCTCAGGCACCCACGCTCAGGGCCACAGAAAAGCCACCTTCATCCACAGGCCCAGCCCTGGCATGGGCCAATTCTCAGGCCTGGATGGCTGCCCCGGTCCCAGAAGACAACTCAGCCAGCCTCTGCCAGACACCCCAGGGCTTCGATCTGTGAGATGAGTCCTCGAATCAGCCAGAAAGGTGTCACCGAAGGACAGGAGATAGAGCCTCTCCTCAAAGGGCCCAGCCGCCATGCTGTGAAAGTGCCCTTGCTTGGGCCACGTGGCAGAGCCGTCACTGACCTTCCTCTGTCTCCAGCCCTGGGGCCCACTCCCCTCAAAATGTTTATTCCTTTTGCCTCCAGGCAGGGACACTCCCTGGCTTTTCTTAGAAGCGGCCCCTTTCCCCAATGTGCTCCCCTGCTGGACTCCTGACACACGCCAAGTTCCAGAGGGTTCAGTCCCGGGGCCACGGCTCGTCTCGGATTCTCCGCCTCAGGGACCCCATCCCTTCCCTGGCCTGAGATGCCGCTTCTCCGCCAGCCACACCGGTCTGTGTCTCAGCCCAGACCCCGCCCCGAACCTGGGGCCGGAGGATCCGGCTGCCTGCTCCATTTCCACGAGGATGTAACACTCCTACCGGTGTTAACACGGTCTACGACTGACGTCCTGACATTGCCAGCGAACCTCCTCCTCCCTCACCGGCTCCGTCTCAGGACGCGGAAACTAACCCTCCAGCGGCGGAGGCCAGGACCTACATGTCCACCTCGACATCTCTCCCTTCCACGCACATCTGATCTAGCAACCGATCGGACTGGCTCTGCCTACAAAATGGATTAAAGATGCATCATCTCCCACGACAACCTATCATCTGTTACGCTCTAATCCTGCAGTGGCTTTGCTCCAATGCTCAGAATCCAGGTTTTCGCTCTGGTCAACAAGGCTCTGTACGATCTGGTTGCCTGCTGCCCGCCGCTCCTCCTTGCTCTCTCCTCTCTAGCCACACTGTCCTCCCTGCTCACCTCCAGACACGCTCAGCACACATTCCTGCCTCCGAGCTCTGGCACTTTTTCTCCTTCTGCCCAGAGCCCTTGCCCCAGATTTCCACTTGGCTTAGTTCCTCTTTGTACTGGAGCTTCTCTTAAATGTTGACTTATCAGACGTGCTTTCCCTGGCTCCTCTTTGTACAGAGACAAAGCCCTTCCACAGTAATTTTGCTTCTTGATACTTGCTATTGGAGATGCACGATGGTAGCTCGTTGACTGACTGCCATCCCCACTACACTGTTGGTTCCTCAAGTCCAGAGGTCCACAAATTCAGGCACACGGCGGGTAGGGATTGGCTTTGGGCAGGAAGCGCAATACTCCTTATTCATTAGGAGGTGGACTAGGGGTAAGCCGAACAGACAGAGGTGGGACTAAGAATCCAGGAAGACAAGAGTTGCATAAGAGTTAAAAGCCCAAGTGCACAACACGATATTGAAGAACAAAGTCCATGAACTAATACTACACAACTTCACGATGTCCTATAAAGCTGCAATAATCAAGACAGTGAGGTATTGGCAAAAGAATAGACAAAGAGTTCAACGGAGCAGAATAGAGAGCCCGGAAACAGACCCACACAAACACAGCTGACTGATCTTTAACAAAGGAGGGAAGGCAATTCCAAATTCAGTGGAGAGAGGAAGTCTTCTCAGCATAAGAGGATGGAACAAGCCATGTGTAAAAATACGAATCTAGACACTGACCTTGTATCACTCACAGAAATTAACTCAGAGTGGATCATCTGACCTAAAGGTGAAATGTAAAACTATAAACCTTCTAGAAGAAAACCTAAGAGAAAAATTACATGACCTTGGATTTGGTGATGATTTTGTAGACACTACACCAAAGACACAATCCCTGAGAGAATTGGTAAGCTAGACTTCATTAAAATTAAAAATTTCTGCTGTATGAGAGATGCTGTCCACTGAACGAGAAGATAAGCCACAGACTGGGAGAAAATATTTGCAAAACACACATCTGATAAGAACGTTATATGAAATAGACAGAGAACATTTGAAACCCAACGACAAAAAGACACAGACCAAGTAAAACCTGGCAAAAGAACTGAACAGACACCTCATCAAAGAAGATAACACAGACTGAAAATAAGCATATGAAAAGAGGTTCAATATCAGACGTCATCAGGGAGATGCAAAATAAAACAGTAATGAGATGTCACTACTCACTTACTAGAATGGAAAAAAATTTGGATCACTGAGAACACCAAATGTTGGCGAGGATATAGAGCAAAAGGAATGTTCACTCATTGTCAGTGGGGATGTGGACGGCAGCTTGGTGGTTTCTTACAAAACTAAACATAGTCTTATTATATGATCCAGCAATCATAATATGTTCCTTAGCATTTACCAAGTGAGTTGAAAACTTACATTCACACAAAAATCTACTCAGAAATGTTTATAGCAGCTTTATTCATAATTGCCAAACTTAGAAGTGACCAAGGTGTCCCTTGGTAGATGAAAGGATAACTAACTAGTCCATCTAGACAACAGAATATCATTCAGTGACAAAAAAAAAAAAAAAAAAGAAATGCGGTATCAAGTCACAAAATGACATGCAGGAACCTGAAATGCATATTAGTAAGTGAAAGAAGCCAATCTAAAAGACTACATACTGTATGATTCCAACTCTGTGACATTCTGGAAGAGGCAGCATAGTCAAAAGCTATGAAGACAGTAAAAAGATCATGGTTGCTACAGATTGGGGAGGGAGGGGTTGAGTAGGTGGAGCACAAAGGGTTTTTAGGACAAAAAAACTATTTTGAATGATCGCGTAAGGGGAGGCATTTGCAAAACCCATGGAATGTAGCACACCAAGAGTGAACCCTAATGTCAACTGTCTAGGTTTTAGTAATATGTATCAGTACTGGTTCATCAGTTGTTACAAATATGTCACACTAATGCAAGATGTTACAAGTAGGGGAAATTGGGTGTGTGTTTATGGGAATACTCTGTACTTCCTGCTCAAATTTTCTGTAAACCTAAGACTGCTCTAAAAAATAAAATCTATCAAAAAAAATAGAGGCACTGACAGGAATATTTTATTTTAGGGCCAATAGTTCAAAAATTGACATCGTCCTCCTACAGTCATTTAATGACTAAGACTACTACAGGGTCACAGAGGAAAAGAGTGGTAGTGGTATGTCTTCTTCCCATTCGGAGAAGTTGTACAAGCAAACCTGCCCAATGGGGGTGTGTGCACACTACTTTTAGGTAATTCCTGTGGCATCAAGCATTCACTCAGCCAACGTATTTTACTGACAAACACATATTTAAAGGACTTAAGAATTACCTTTCTTTTCTAATTAAACATAAGTCCCATTGAAGGAAAACGTCCGCCAACCCTTCCTGTTTGGGAAGAAAGACCCCTGCAGGCACAGCGGGGCCCTCAGCACCTGTCCGTCCCGGGACGACTGACACACAACCAATGAATCATTGAACACTGTGTCAAAACTTAATGATGTGCTGTATGTTGGCTAATTGAACATAATAAAAAAAAAAGAATTAGGTCTTAATTTCAGTGCAAATGTAGATACTCAAAAATAGTAGAATATACAAAAAGACAAAAGCAGAATGCTGGAGTTATTTTACACAAATGACTGTACAGGCCTTCTTGGGCCAAACACTTAAAATGGGCTTCCCATGGAAGTAATGAGTCCCATAAGACACGGAAGCTCCCACTAAGAACTGAATGTCACCAGACTGGTGAGCGCTGTCACCGCAGCCTTTCCCTCCCCTCCCCCCACCCATCTTCACTGTACGAAGGCAGGGCCTGGTAAGGAAAGAAAAAGTCACTCGCGAGAGGATAAAATCCCACTCTGCGGATTCAGAATTCCTGCCATCAGAAATAAAACACGCAATGCAAAGTCTTTTTAGGACGTAGGAGAAGTCGTTCTGCCAGCGGGCAACGTTCCCCTCACTGTGCCCTGTCCGCTACGGCACACGGCGGGGCGGGACACCCTAGCGAGCCTCGGCCCGTCAGTGACTGTAACTCACTTGTCCCGTCAGGGCTCCTGGTCAACCTCTCCTTGGGCATCCCCGCCTCCCACGCCAGCGGCGACACACACCCCGTTGCTCGTGATTCTAGGGGAAGCGCTGGCTTCTTCCGCACTGTCCCACTCCTCGGCCCGGGTTTGACCAGGACGGACAGATGCATGTAAATGGGCCAAAGGCGGGCATTCCGTATTTTTGCTTCCGTATAGAGCTCTCTACTATCAAAAGAGAGTAGAGATGTGTTTTAAAGATTTCTATATCAAAATAGCTCTAAGGAAAAGGAGATGTGTGCAGAGTAACAGTAACTGGCAAGTTCTAGGCATTTTTCATGGGCCAGGCACTGGAACTGGCATTTTACTCACATTAGTCCATTTTATCTTCACAAAAATGGTTTAAAATAGGTATGAGTTTTGCTTTACAGATCCAAATAGAGTCTCACAAAAATTAAAACCGGCCCAAACTCTCAAGGCTAGAAGCAGAAAATTCAAAACTCTCGCCGACTCCACATCCTGGGGCTGCTTCGGGTCACAGTGCTCCACTCTACACGCGCACTCACACACACATTCACACACTCACTTGTATGCACACACATTCACACACGTGCACATCCATGCACTCATACAACACACTCACAACATAGCACTCACACACACTCACACGCCCACTCACACAAACACACACACTTCCATGCATGCTCACAGCTCACACGCACACTCACGTGCATTCACACACACATTCCCATGTGCACACATGCACTCACACCAAAACACATGCATATTCACACACACTCACATGCACACACACACACGCACGCACACTGGCACACACACTCCCGTCCACTCACCCTCCGACACACACGTGGATGGTTTTCTCATTTAACAAACGGTAACATAATACTGGAACAATTAGATTCCCTGAGAGTGATCTCTCCCAGACCCCGCCATACTTCAGAGAGCAGTTCTAAAATGAAGTGATGATTTTACCATCAGATTTTATACACGATTGGGAGTTAAGTAAAAGTTTCTGGAATAAGGAACTTACAGTACTGATGAAAAAGATCTAGAAAATTATTAATGCCTAAACATAAATGTGCCTATTATTTTATGCTGCACACAATCCTTTAATAGGAAAAATTAAAATTATATAGATACGGGGATATAAAAGAAAACCTTATGTGACACGGGCTTATTTTAGAACTCTGTCAAAACAGAACTGTCATTTCACTGTCAAAAAGAGAGTTAATTTTTCTGTATCTCTCTACCCCACTCTTGCCAGCAATTGTTCCTGTCATCTCCCGGCCCTGAACGGAATTTTCTGGAGGCGGTTCTGAGGAGGCTGAGACAAGGCACCACCTCTGGAGGGTGACCTGCCGACGCCTTCGTCTTTTCTGTTCTCCTCTCCGCTGTCTCCTTGTTCTTCCTCCTGCAAACGCACCAGCCCTTCTGCCCTCTGCGTGTCCCGTTGCCATCAAGCGGTCGGAGGAAACGTACTTCTGGCGGTGATGACCTCGAATGACCCTCGTCCGCTGTCCTGCTGCAGTACCCGCTGTGGCCTGTGCCGGCTCCTCAAGGGTCTTTGGGGGGCGTCACTGGCTGGTGCCCTCCGCCGAGCTCAGGGACCTGCACTGATTCCCAACTCTCCTGCCTGGAAAGGGCATTGACCGTGACCCGGGTACACACGTGAGGACAAAAAAGATGTCCCTTAGGGTCCTATCCTCTGCCACAACCATTCAGATTGGCCCTGGGATCACGCCTGTATCTGCGATACACACTTCAGATTTTGGTTTTTGTTCATCTGAAGGCTTTGCTCAAACAAAGTTGCTGGATTCAACAGTCACAGCAGAGCTCCTGACCGAGGAGCTTCTACAACTGGAAGGTACTTGCACGCCTCTCTTGGTTCACCTGAAATTTAGAAAAATTATTTCCTCACATCTTGTTGCCCATTTTCTAACCTATCTGGGCCAATGGAGCTTTTCCTCCAGATGCTAAAGCGAAGACCCCAAGACCCACCCAGTCCTGCCCAGAGTGTACGGGTAGACCCACATGGTAACGTGTGCAAATCAATTAAAATTCTGTAGTAATCATTTAGGATCAAATATCCCCTGTCTTCTACTATGGGGGTTATTTTTTGTTATTCCAAACCAAGATCACTTCTTTCCCCTCATGTTCCTGACTCTGAAACTGTGAACAAACCCGGTTGCTTCCTCTGTAGAACGCGTCACTTTCTGGACATGACGTGTGGTGTCATTTCATCTCCTAGTCTCCGCCATGCCTGTCTGCTGGAAGTTAGACATGAAGAGTGTGGCTGAATAAGTTGTCGTCCACACTGTAGTACTTTTGTGCCTGGACCGAGAAAACAAGCATGAACTAGGAAATGGAGGCAAACAGCAGATAGGCATGTGGGGACCCTTGGTCTAAACGTTTGGGACCGTCTGGGTGAACCATGGGGCAACACTTCTGAGGTGACTCTGTGTGCCTCATGTTGTCACAGTGCTGAGTGTGATTACCTGGTGACATGCTGATCACGGGGTTCTCTAGTCTATGTGCCTGGTTTGATTACTTGCAGTTAATACCTAATTTGTGGGCTGATTATTTCAAAGGTACCTTGAGTATATCCTGTCCCCAGCACTTTTCATGTAATTGATGAGCCTTATTATCCACGCTATTATTTTCTTGGGGGTCACGAAATGGCTTTTTTGAAGTCTGTCCTTTATCCTGGACTTCCTAGAGTTTGCATCTTTCTCATAATGAAGAGCTTTCTCTCATTATCCAGGGTAAACTACAGTCCCTCCCATAGAGACAGTGTAAATCCTTTCCCTTTAGTTTGCCATGTTCAGAATGACCTCAAAGGGGGGGTGCACTTTTAATGTGATCAGAAGGTATATCACGGTCCTGAAAATGCAGCAAATTACCAAAACTTGGTAGTCGGTTTCAAATTGAAAGTAGATGTATTTAGAATATACTCTTAATCTTTGTTCTTGAAATAATGAAAGCCAAATGTGATGTTCACACAGCAGAGGTGTCTTATTTCCTTATGAGCAGAGAGCAGAACTGTGTACTCCTTCCTTATGGTCTTGTGTGACTGTTCCTTCTCTCTGTCTGGTAGGATACACTCTAATTATTCTGAGCGTATAGCAGACAAGGTAGGTGAAGGCGTCAATAAAGTCGGTCACATTCTATTATTGGGAAAACCTTGAAGTTCAAGGTTTATAGAGTTAGTAATTTTCTCCTGTTTGCATTCCATTGAAGACACGGTCACTGAAGTCGAGCAGTGTGCCAGACACGTGACTCTTTAGTCCATATCTGAATATATATAATAAAAAACGGTCCGTGCTTAGTTGGAAAAGCCAGTTGCTCTCAAAGTTGACGATTTTGTTAACATTCGCATATCAAAATATTCGCATTATCAAGACCAATTTTAAAAACACAGTAAATCTTCTCATTATATTCTGTCTGTCTGTTTCAAGAAGTGACGAGGGTATACTGTGTGAAATCAGGTCCTTCTGGGACAGAATTCAAGATGAAACTGACAAAGACAGGGTGGGGCAAAGCAGGTACAGACTCAGTAGAGCCTGTTGAAAGTTTGGTGTTTCTGCCTGGGGTCAGGGGGTCCCTGGGTTACGGTGTTCAGTCCTGTGGGTGGCAGGACATAGCCATTTTGGTCCCTTGCAGACCTCACAAAGAGACAGAATCCAAACATGCACGTGTTTGCAGAACCCACGACCATTGTTCAAAGTTCCAAGACAGCAGTCGTCTCTTTAGATGGTGGCCAAAGAAGGGCACGTGGGTGGGAAGGGAAAGATCTGGAATCCTCCACAATATGTGCCACTGCCTCAACATGGAGAGGAGAACTTGAAAACCTTCATATGAAAATATAGTATTTTAGGGCACCTGGGTGGCTCAGTGGGTTAAAGCCTCTGCCTTCAGCTCGGGTCATGATTCCAGGGTCCTGGGATCGAGCCCCACATCGGGCTCCCTGCTCAGCAGGGAGCCTGCTTCCCCCTCTCTCTGTCTGCCTCTCTGCCTACTTGTGATCTCTCTGTCAAATAAATAAAATAAAATAAAATAAGAAAGGATGTATTTTAAAAAAAAATATAGTATTTTAATGCTGTTAATCATCAAAGTTAAATCTAAACTAGTAGCACGTTAAGAGGTCTTTGATGCACTGAAATGGGGAAACGATTATTAACGACAAATTAATGACAACAGACTCCGTGGGAACATTAGCCATACCCATTCAAGTTTTGGCAAAATGTAACAAAACCAAAAAACAAACAACAGCCCCCCCGGCAAACCCCCCAAGCTGGAATTCCCACGACAGCCGGCAAAGCCTACCTATGATTCGGAGCCCCAGTCTGGCTTCTGCCAAGGACAGGAAAGTGAAAGAAAAAGCCAGTGGCTGGACAAGCAGACGGGGGGGGGGGGGGGTAGGGTGGGGGGGGGGCGCTGGGTCTCCCTGCCTGTGGCACCGCCTCCCGCTCGCTGCCGGGCACTCTGTTTGTGTCTGCATATGTGTGTTTGCTTTGGCAGGAGGCTCACAATCGGCAAAATGAACAACTCCATAAAGTCTCTAAGCTGCAGGGGGTACCCACAGTCCGAGATAACTGTTTCTTTCCACAACTTTCAACTTTTTTTTTTTAATATTTTATTTATTTATCTGACAGACAGAGGTCATGAATAGGCAGAGAGGCAGGCAGAGAGAGAGGAGGAGGAAGCAGGCTCCCCATGGAGCGGAGAACCCGATGCGGGACTCGATCCCAGGACCCCGGGACCATGACCTGAGCCGAAGGCAGCGGCTTAATGCACTGAGCCACCCAGGCGTCCCTCTTTCCACAACTTTTAAAATACCTGCTTAAGGGCAATTTTTTTGGTCCTGCTTTTTGTCAACAATTTATCTCATTTCTGCCCCCTCCCCACTTAAAAAGCACATAACTGGAAGGTTGTTTTGTTTTGTTTTTCTTTTTACCGGGGAGGGGCTTCCCTAGACGAGGCTTGTCCCCCGTACGGAATGTGCTGCCTCTTTGTTTCAGCTGTCACCCATCTGCTGACGTCGCCCCCATCTGCTGATGAGGTCATCCACTCAATAAAAAGGCACTGGGCATCCCTGTGTATCATGTCACGCCCGATTTTAACAGCCCCCCCCCCCACGGTTTCCTTATCTCGGAGTCAACCCACTTCGTCGTCCGCCAGCTTCGGAGATGGACGGTGATTTTCTTTAAGGCTTGTAACAAGTGAAATCAGGACTCGCCCGAGCCAGAACACCTCCTTTGCTCTTTTACAGATATTAAAATTCTTCTAAATAGGTCCTAACTCCGGGGAATGTCAGCACTGAAACCCCTCCCGTGTGGACCACGCGAGACGGCGCGCATCTGTTCCTACTCGTCCGCACATGCTTTACATCGCTGACCGGGTCGTCTGGACGATGCGGCCCCTCCCCGGGGGGCCCGCCAGGCCGGTGCTGTTTTGTTCTTGCGAGCACATACTGAAGACGAATGCCAGTGGCAGAGGTCCTGGGATTCTATATTTCCCCAGGAGTAGGCTGCGGCCACTCCTTGTGCGAGAGTGAGACCCTCGGCACATGCTTTGTGAGCAGATGTGCTCAGAATCCAGGATTAACTGCTCCCTAAAGCGAGGCTAGGGAATTTTCAGAAAAGAAGGGTCCTTGCATGGTTCCCTGAGCAGGGAGGTCCGACTCTGTGAGCCCTGAACTAGAGCAGGGGAGAAGCCTCGACTGTCTTTTCTGGTGTTTGTTAGGGACTGAGGGATGACAAACAAGGCTCCTTCTTCTCATGATGGACTGTATTACGTCACAGGAGCCTGGGGACTGTCCACTCGCACAAGTGCAATGAAATCAGGAAACGGCCCAGTGTGAGTCAGAAACACAACTGTGGGAGGTCCACACTTCAATGGGCGGGTATCAGAGGGCTGGGGTCATCCGCAAGAACCAGCTGCCCCGCCCATGGGATTCTGGACTGAGAACCCCTTGGGTCCCAGTACATCAGCCTCAGCCCCAAAAAGAACTCTACAGGGTGTGGTCGGCTGAGCCTCAGAGCCCTTTCCAGAATCCAGGGGTAGTGCTGGGTGACCTACGCTGCTGGAGGGCCCTTGGAAATCCACAGTCCCACTCCACCATTTTCAGGTGGGGTTTGTGCCCTGGGCCCCATCCTGTCCAGCCTAATGGAATTCAGGGAAGTGAAGGGACTTGTCCCTGGTTGTGTCATCAGCAACTGGTCAAGGTACAGCTAAAGTTATGCCCCCTTTGGGACCCCTAGAGCAGGAGATTAGAAGTGGTTAGTAATGATGATGTCCCACATCCGTATACCGTGTTATCATTTTAAATCCATTTGCAAAGCCCCAGAGGACACAGGGAGCCTCCATGGCTCCTGTGGAAATGATGAGCTAACAGGATGCTGACAGGTGAAACTGCTCTTAGACTGGAGCTGGGCTGATCTCCCGGATCCTGGTGTAGATCCACAGCCACACCCCAGACCAGAGGGGCACCATACAGGCATGAACTAACTTTCAGCAGTCAGCTGGCCTGCTGACATCTTATAAGCCAGTCGTACCATCAGTGCTTCCTGAATTGTTCTCCAAAACTCCTTAAGCAGGTGCCTTTCTCTACAGAGAACTGAACTCATGTCGGGGTCCACAGTGGAGCCCTGAGTGCGTCAGCATCACGGAAATGCACAGCATTTCAAGAGCACCCCCCAAGAGCACTCCCCATTCACTGGTTCCCTTCGACTCAGCTCTGGAACCCTAAGACATTTTGTGTTGAGAGAAGAATTGCTAAGTTCTTAGGACATGGTCCTCATCTTCATTTGAAGATGCAAGCACCCACAAGTCTAAACACATTTTCAAGCCAAACAACACTATGTTTCTAGTTAATTCTTGTTACATACTCTTTTTTTTTTTTTTTTTAATAGAGCTATGGGGACAACGGTACGGTTCAAGCTTCAAGCCTTTCATGTTTTCTCCTTTTAGAGACCAAAAGAAGAGTGTGTCTGGGTTACAATGGTGGTCTGGAAAAGCGTTATTTCTGGGTTGGGCGGTCTGTCAGGGGTCACTTTGAGTCATGAATGAGACGGCGTCTCCCACAAGTGGCCCCATCGGCGCTCAGGGTGGGTGGTCACGACACCAGCACTGGAGAAAGGTGTGCAGAGAAGGGATGGGTGAAGGGGTTTCCTTTGGATTGAACATGTTGAGCAAAAAGACTTGTGCCGTTCCAGCGTGAGCCACGTGACCATGGCCGCCACCACTCGGCCGGGAGTCTCTCCTCCTGTAACCTATCTGCCCCCTGCTGTGAGGTTCATTTTCCTCCCACGTGGCTGCCACGCCACACGCGGCAATGGTCATCTGCACTGAAATTCCTATTGACTCTCAGTGACTGTAAGGGTCACTTAGAGGCTGAAGTAAAAACCTCTGGCCCCTGGGAGGCACAGGTGGGCAAGCACAGAAACGGTGATTCAGCTCGGGAGGGGCGACCCCTTTGTGGCGGCCCAGAGCTTACTGCCCAGTGCAGTCCTTCCTTCCATGAGCTTGTACAATCATAGTGACCTTCTTTAAGAAACACATTACAGACTTAGGACGACCAAATCAGGTGCTGGGACTTGGAAGGAGCCTGTGCACATGAGGGGTCCTAACACTTAGGCTTTGCTAACTTCCTGGACAGTCTGCCTCGAGGCACAAGTCACGTCCAGAGACCGCAAGGCAGGTCCTTACCACCTGTCGGCAGCTCTGCACTCTCGCTCAAGAGTCGGGTCTAGCGCGTTCTACCCACAACTCCCCTCCCTGCCCTGACCTCACTTATTCCACGTTCTCCACAAAGACTTCCCTAACTGTGTGATTTTCACTCAACTCTCCCTTCAGTGCATTGTTCTGGTGCTGACGGTCCTACACCTCCGTACAGCACCTCCTACAACGTTTGAATTGTCGCAGGTTACATTCATTTTGGCAAGTCAACGATGCGTCCCAAGAGGGCAGGGCTTTGTTCGATGGCCCCGGTGCCATCGTGGCCGGCATAGCATCAAACATATGACGGGTGTTGATGAGTTGCTTGTGTCCTAGATGGAAGGAACGATTGGACTTGATGATTCCACTGTCCAAACCCAAGCTTACTGGCACCCAGGGGCATGTTATTTATAGTATCCACTTTCGCCAAGTGAATCCACTCTGAATAAAAAACGGTGTCCTCCCAAAATTCATCTCTTACACCGCTAGTTCTCGGGGGTGACATCTTTGCCCTGTTCTCTGGTCATTCTACATATTTTCCCTGGGGTGGGGGTCTCCATGCCTCCCATGATTTCAATGTCTTGTATACGTGAGGACCCCAAACCTACATTTCAAGGCCAGAATGTGCCGCCTGGACTCCTAACCTGTTTATCTGACCACGCTTTTGTGTCTCTGCTTCCCTCAGGAAACTGTGCTGATGGAATCTCTAATTAAATACAGGAATGCCATTTTGAAAGACAAAAACCTCAAAAGTACGTTTGAACCATGTTGAGGTCTATGCCCCGATACTGGATGATTTAGCCCTTGAAGGCAGTGAGGACCCCTGTTCATCTGTAAACGCTCTGCACGTCGTCACTTAATCTAAAACAAAGTAGGAAGTAATGGGCAAGAATGTGAGATAGTTCCTGCTGCAAATTCCTAAAAACGGGAATTTTTAACTTTAATTTTTAATTTTAATCACATTTAAAATGCTCCCATGAACTCTTCACGGGTCATATGTTCTACCATGTTCCATTGAAAGTTTCTTCGGATGGGGTGCCTATCGTTCCCCCCACCGTCTCCAGGATATACTTTTCCATATGTACAGGTGTGGTTATTAGAATTGACAGAATGTTTCATTTTCCCACCTGGAAAATGTGTGGGCAGGAGGAGGCTAGAATGTGGCTTCCGGCACCCCCTCCCTTGCCTCTTCCTAAGCTGGGCTGTCTCACTGCAGCCCTGCAACTCACTTGTAAGAAATATCCACTTATCTCTCCTTCCTCAATGAAAGAACCATTGTTTTTGACACCAAGAGTGGAAAGGTAGATGTTTTTGAAGAAGGAACTAAAAAATGAAAGGGAGGAATGAACCTATGTTTAACCAAGAACCATTCTTCAGTCTGATTTCACTTTATGAGTGAAAACATTGGTTTAACAAGTTAAATACAAAACCCCAGGAATGGGTGTGCTTGGAGGGTGGGCTGGTGGGGTAGATTGATAGGAAAGATTTAATGGGAAATATTTCATCAAAACAATGACTCATCCTATATTCAAAGGTCCTCAAATTGTAGTATTTTCTTCCAAATCCACGTTAAAGTGTTGACAGCTGCTACAGGAATGTGCTTCGAATTCCATCCCGATGTTACAATTTTCTGACTTTCAATCATTCATTTGTTTTGTTTTGTGGTCCCTATGCTGACCAAGAAAACACGAATGTTCACCCTGTGTTATCAGGAGGTGCGGGGGAAGGTGACCCACCCTCAGAAGGGGGATCCGTGACTGAGCCTCCTGCCAAAGAAGAAGAGGTCTTGGGCCACGTGGTCAAGGTCTGTTTCCTCTGAGGACAAGGAGTTATGGAAAACCTGGGGTACCCGGGCAGAAGTGAGGCAGAAGGGCAAGGGGCACACCGCGGGGCACGAGGGGGAGGAGCTGGGGGCACAGCCTGGGGAGTGGGGGACAGCCTGGCAGGGCGAGCCTGGGGCCGGGTGTGGAAACATGTCCTGCCTTTTAAAGTGGGAGTGAACTTTGGACCTCAGGGCATCCACCGGCACCCAAGGCAAAGAGGTACCTCCTGTCCTGGAGAAGGTTCCAAAGGGAAACACATGGCGATGGTGAGGGCTTGGGCCACCTCTGCCCAGTGCAGGTGTCCAAGGGATGAGACCCAGCCGGGGTCACCCTCTGCTCAGGCACCAGAGGCAGGTGGGAGAGGGCCAAGGTCCCAGGGACAAGAGACAAACAAAAGAACGGAAGGAAATGAATGCTGAAAAGTGGGAGAAAGCTCCCCTGGGGAAGAAAGGACCCCTTCCCCCAGCCATGGATCAGAGCAGGGACTCTGCCTTTCTGTGGGGTCACCCTCCCTTCCAAGGGCTTTCTCCCCATTTCGAACCCCAGCTCCTTACCTCACCAGCACCCCCCGCTGCCACCTCCAGCCAGGGATCTCTTCCAACTCTATCTACAGGAATAGTTCAAGAATGTTCTAAAGGAGTCAGGAGGAAAAAGGAGGGGTCCCGAGATGGCCCGGGATGGACGCTGCCCCAGGGCCTTTGCCGTTGCCCCCCCTTTCTGTGCTCTACGCTTCAGTTCATCCACACGGCCTCTCGGGGCAAGAGAACGTGCGTCTTGAAGTTGTTCCTGTCGAGTTAGGTCATGTTTGGCAAAGCGAGTTCAGTCCTCTTGGGGCCTCTTTATCATACTTCAACGTTTCGATAATTTACTTAAATGAGAGACGGCGACGCACACAGGAGGTGAGGAACTGGCACAGGAACCGGGTCAGGAGCCGGGTCAGGAACCGGGTCAGGAACCGGGTCAGGAACCAGATCAGGAGCCAGGTTAGGAACCAGCTCAGGCACCGGGTCAGGAGCCGGGTCAGGAGCCGGGTCAGGAGCCGGGTCAGGCTGCAATCCATCGCTCTGGGTCCGAACCCGGACCCTGTTCCTGCGCTCTGCACACACCGCTCACATGACTTAATCTGTCCCTCTCCCGAAGGAAGAGATTAATCTTGTCCCTCTCGGGCTTCTTCAGGGTCCGAGGAAAAGCTGATTCCCAGCATTCAGCATGGAATTCAGGACAGAGCATGATCGACACTGTTAGCTCGTCCTCTGTTTGCTTCGACCCCACGCGTGCGGGAGGCCCCAGCGGAAGGCCCGTCCCTTCCACAGCGGGAAAATCTGAAACGGCCACATCTGGTTGAGCTCTTCTGGAAAACACGCAGCGGCCGGTCCCATAAGTTTACAGTCCAAAATATGAGTGAAACTATTTCCAACTTCGGAAGTTTTAGCTTTTTCCTGGAGTTCCAAAGTCTGATGTAAAGGAAAATCCACGATTGACCTGTGAGAGCCTGGACGGGATCACTCTTGTTTCCAGAGACGGGCGCCATCGGCCCCCGGGGGACCCAGAGGGGCCCTCCGCCTCCTCGATCACGTGACTTGTTCTCTTTCCATCTGAAGGAAGCGGCACGTCCACACACCCAAGGATCTGCGATCGCGTGAGCCAGTCCCGGCCTTCCTGCTCGGAGGCCACCTCCTGGGGTTCTTAGGGTCCCTTTCCAGGGTCCCAGCGACAGAAAGGGGACAATAATGTCTCATGTTCGTCTCCTCAGGGACCTGCTCTTCTTAGACGCCCCCACGGAGCACACCTGCCGTTTCTGCGCCACATTGATCTTGGGGCGTCACCCTTCCGTGTAGTCTTATGTCAGGGGTTAGCACGTGCTGACGTCAGCTTGTCCCTTCCCAACCCAGTGACCTAGTGACCCTTCTCATCCGGAGCCACTGGATATGGGAACCATGTTTATTAAGCCTGGAAATTTGGTCAACATATTTATGTGCATTCTTTTGGTCCGAAAATAAATTTCAGGGTTTTTTTAGGTCTTCAAATCCCTTCAATGGTGTGCAAGCGCTACTAAAATAAACACTTTTAGTTTCAGAATATAAACATCAACGTGGGCCTAATTAATGAGCTGATTTTTGTCAGATTATACATCTGACAAATGATCTGCAGACGGCCCTCCCTGGCTCCCTCAGGCGTGACGTTCTTGAAATGTTCCTCGACTGGCAAAACCCAGGGTCAGAGGAAAATAACAAAGATAACACCGAGCATATTTTGATAAAAAGCAAATCCCATTTCCAGAGGCGCCCACTTCCGAAACAGACTCTTTAGGGATACAAACCCAGGAAGAGCCCTTTCTCCCAAAACATGTTGGAAGTTTCTAATAAATTGTCTACTGGAGAGGGGTTACTTGATTCAGCCATCACTGGACTGAAGTGTGATGTCTTCTACTTTTTCATCGTCCCCCAGTAAGAGTCAAAGACCTGGGAAAACGATCCTGTGACCGCTCGGCCTTGAAGACAAGAACCGAGCAAGTAAGAGTAGCCTCTTCCGGGCCTGACTTCGGTCTGTGGGTTCCAGGGCCAGAGCGTAGACAGGCCGTTTCCGAAACCACCTCATGTCTGCGGGACTCGGGACCAATACGTGTTGTGCTCTTTGGCGTAAGGCCCATTTTTAACCTTGAGTGTATGAAGAAGACAAACCCACGAAGGCTCAGGGGTCCCGCATAAGATCTGCGTGTCACTTCATGTTAACGGAGCACCTTTGTTCAAGGGACCCCGGCCACGGGGCCCCGCTGAGCCCCCAGGACCTTCCTGAGACCTCACGAGGCCCTTCCTCAGTGGGGCCTCCGTGAGCCGTGGCCCTCGGCCTCTGGACACGTCCTTAAATACGCAAGCAGCCTTCTAGGACCTTGCACACGGATGGCAAGTGCACCTTTGAGGCAAACCAACTGTTTTAGATACAGGGTTTTATTTAGAAAACTGAAAAGGCAGTTTGACCATGAAACAATGGGAATCCTGTAGCTGAAGCGCCTGAACTGTCCCCTCGTAATCTCATCTCCCCAGGCAGCAAGCCAGCCTGCACGGACATCGTATGTCATCATGAGGCCCATTTTCCGATGACTGGACAAGTTCCCAGGGTTTCCAGCACAGAGAGCGCTTGGGGACCAGGGCGAGTCACCACGTCATCCACATGTAAGAGGCGGTTTGAGATGAAGAGCGGGGACCGACCCTTCAGTTGGCTACTGAGCGTTTGAACAGGAGCGTGGGAGGCCCTCCCACAGGGCAACAAATCCACGGTGTGCCTCCGTCAAAGACACAGGAGCGGCCATGCCTGCCTGCCGGGCCACACCCAGCCCGAGCTTGGCGGCAGGACGGGAAGCTGACATCTCTCGGGATCTTCCCTTCCCTCCTCTCTTTCTGCCACTCCCGGTTTACCGAGGCCAGCGCCTGGGCGCCCGGGGCCGAACGGCTGCGATCCACCTCCTCCCCCCCCCCACCCCCCCCCCCATTACAACCAGTTTCCTTGGCTGGAGAGCGGTGAGGCCCGAAGATCCAACACACAGTAGAAAGGGAAATCTGGAGAGGGGCCTTGGGGCCGGGGCTTGTGCGAGCCTGGGCGCCGGGATGGCACGAGGTCAAGTCCGAGCTGTGGCTCATGGAAATGTTGACTGTAAGTTGGAAAGAGGAGAAGGCCAAGTTCAGTGTCGGCCTCCCGCTGACTTAGAGCTTCAGAAACATGTGAAAAGAACACGCTTTAACTCCCCAAAGTCCTCTTACGGATTCGGACTCAAGCTGAGGGCACGAAAGGCCTGCGGCGCTGGCGGGGACGGCCGGCGGCTGGGGAGGGTCACCCCTGGGCCGTGGAAGCCCGCGGAGCCGCACGGCCGTGCGGCCTTCACTCCGGCGTTTCTAGAGACAGCTGCGCCTCGGGCCTGGCTCCACGCGGGTCTGCGAGGCCACACCCACCCCTCTGGCCCACTGACGGCAAGGCTCAGGCACGCGGGGAGCGGAGGTGGGCTGCAGGGCGCAGAGAGGACGGTCCCGTGTCACGACAAGGGTTCCTGGAGCGGAAGGCTCTTGTGCAGACTTTCAGTGGAGGCGGAGGGGCCCTGCTGGGAGCAGCCGAGTTTCTGCAGCCTCGTCTGCACTGCCTGGGGGTCTTTCCTCTGGCAGCGCACCGGGGGCCACCCCGGAGCGGGCACATGGGAGCCATCCCCTTTGCCATGACCAGGGATTCTCCACGAGGCCCGGGAGCTCCGGCGCTCCTGTCAGAGCTGTGTGAATCTGTGAAATGGGCTGATGTTCTGCAAGCCATGGAGGAAAGCCAGTGCATGAGGGAAGTGATGGGCTCAGACTGTGTGCGGTGCGGCCAAAGCAGAGTGGCCGGGGAAGGATGGGGACCGGTCAGCCCTCATCCCACCACGGCCCACCGGCTTCAGAGAGGTCCTGGTACTGTCCTGGACCACCCTGGCCCCTCTGGAAACGGGGAACGTTGCATTAGTTCACTTGTCTTTTCCAGCCTGTGGTTCTATCTCAGTTTTTCTCCTGCTAGGTTTCTGCTTGATCGGGGATAGAGAACTACGCTGTTAGTCCTGATGGCTTACGTGTTTCCGAGCTTGCTACGGGGCACGACTCCAGAAAAATGCAGGTACTCCAGTGTCCTGGCAAAGCAGAGATCCTGGGCACATGTCCTTGTCTGAGGAGCCTGAGACCGTTGTCTGTGTCAACCGATTTGCCCTCTGGTCTCCACGTGGGTCACCATGGAAAGTGCTCTCTGAAGCTGTCGGCAAACACTGCTCTCCGCTGAAAGCCGTGAGGGCTGCGTAGTAATACGGCGGGCTGCGATTTTTCTTTCATGGGAAGTACAAGACATCATTGCTTGCTAATCGTCTTTGACATAATACTGGTGACACGGACGTTAAATATAATTAGAGCATCCCACATCAGACATGTTGCCCAGCCGGGGCTCCGTTAAGGAGGTAAATAATTCCTGTCAGTAAATCATCCTGAGTTTTGTCAACTACAGACTTGGAAACAAATTATGTCTCTGTTAAGTATTATTTGCTACAGGGCTAAAATGTAAGTGTGTGCGGCTCGTGCAGCAGAGAACCGCTGCCCCGAGCTAGAACAGCCACAGGCCTGCCTCTGGGTGCGAAAAGGAAGCTTCGTTCTTCCCTGGAGGTGGGGGGGGAGTGTTGGGGGCAGCAGAGACGTTGGCCAGCGCAGGGTCCCGGGCCACGGGGGGCTGCACAGCCCCATGTGCCTCTGGCTGTCCTGCTCCTGCCGCCCTAGCCTTCCCCACCCCGCTGCTCTCTGGCTTGCTTTCAGGGTCAAGGTCAGATCCCAGCGCTCAGGAAGAATGTCCCCGGCCCCCCCACCCCCACCACCTCTGCCAGACTCCTCACAGCCCTCCTCTGAGCCTTGAGCACCTGCTCCCCCCCACCCCCATAGGCCAGTTCAGCCACCAGCCCCCACCCCAGCTCCCCCAACGCGGCACTGGCTCCTGGCAAGCCTGTTGGGTGCTCAATGGACAAACCGAACAAAACGTGACGCTCAGGCCGACATTCTGACTCGTAGGAAACAAGGCCGCGCAGCTTGGTCCCGGGCTGGCTCTACCATCTGGTGACAAGCACGACCACACATACGTGGGGTTCCACGCTGTAACGGGGGGCCTGGGGCCCCCACATAAAGAATTAACGAAGCCAGCCAGGAAATGTCCCCAGGGGCAGCACAGACAGAAACCCCGAAGCAACAGACTTGCTCATCCTCCCCCAGACGGTGGATAAATCCACGGTGCGCACAGCGTGGTGAAGCCGGCGGGCTGGGGAAGGCACCTGGCAGACCGGCCATCCGATGGGCTCCCACAAGGCTCCTTTCCAGACCGGGGGCGCGGCTGTCACCCCACCCCAAGGACAAGGATTTCTACATCAACACTTTCTGGCCTCTGATTTGGCAAGGCAAGTGGTTCAGGAGAGATGAACTAGAATATTCCCCCCTGACCCAGCCGTCTTGAAAACATTATATCCCGACACAAGCAGAGAGAACCCAGACTTGCTCTGGAATCAACACGTAGCTGTCCTGAGGCTCTCGTCGGCTGACAGGCCGTCTTCCATCTTCGTGCAAACAAGATGTCCAAAGTCTACATTGATCTGATTAAGTAGTTTGACGAGTGATAACTGGCTGAATGTTTTATGAGTGGTGCTTCTCCTCTCCCTGAGGACATGGAAAAGAGGTTTCACTTCCTGCACGGTCCTCCTCTCCTCATGATCCTGATCACTGCCCATGTGCCAACGTCTGCTGTTTGCCCCGTAGTCACCTCCCCAAAGCACACAACTGTCATTGGCCAACTGCTGTCCCCATCACCACAATCCCTAAAACACACTACCGCCGACCATGGCCCCGAATGTCCGCGTCCCATCTCTAGCTGACAAACTGGACAGGTGACCAGCCTGCCACGATGTGTGCTTCTCTGCCCATAACTGCTCCCAGCAGCCCACGTCCTTGGAATGAGCACCTCGCCTGACCCGCCGTCCTCTCTTCCCTTGGCCGGGCCTTCCCCACTGCAGTGGACACTGGGGCCCTGCTCCAGTCTCCTCTTCTGACACCATCTCGGCAGCTACTACTCGATTAATCTTTTAAAGATAGTTTCTTCTTTTAATATTTTGCTGGTTAAAAGAAAACAAAACCAGACAGACAAATGGCGTAGATGCTAAGCGTCGGAGGGGCTTCGACGGGACGAAAGACCAGTAGCGACCACACCCGGATGGTCTTTCCGACCTTCCTCCCCCTGTCCTCATCACAAATCCTTGCTCACGCCAATCAGGCCTTGGAAGAACCACAGGAAATACCTTTCTCAGTCCCCACCCCGTCACCTGTGCTGACCATTCCCCCCCCCCAACCCGTTCCGGAAAGCGTGCTGAAATCCCCACCCCTCCCATGCATTCCCTAGGCCCCCCAGCTCTGTGGCCACTGTCCCCTTGGTCATTACTTGTCCCATCTGCGTCCGGTGTGCGCTGCAGGCTGGGGTCCGCCTCCTCTGACAGCAGGCGCACTAACCCACTGTGATAGCAATCTGTTCCCACCACTGGCAGCTCCGGGGCCGGAGTGTGTGCTCAGCTGCAGGGTGTGCTCTGAATTGAGATGTCCCCCTTACCGTCTCCCTTTATTCAGCCACTTTTAATTTTGGCTTATGCTAATGGTTTTCAGTCCTAATAGGACAATGCTTTCATTGTGAGCCACCTCGAGTCTTTTGGGGAGGTGGGGAAGGTAGAAACAGAGCCCACTTCTGTCATTGACTCATCTTGTTTTCTCTCCATTCAGACATTGCATTACCAATGCTGTAGGTACCCGATAGATATTTTCCAGAGGATAGTAATACACTGTCCAGACGACATATTATATTTCTAATCTCCAGGTTCAGTGTTTTAAAGGGAAAAAAGATTTTTTGATAATGTCAGCAAAATTGATTAGTGTTCAATCAAGGAACACTGAGATCCTAAAAGGGGATAAAAGTGTCCTCCCATTGCATGAATATCCTAGAACTCTAGCTGAAAGAAGAAAATTGACTTTTTCTGCCATACTGACTAGCGATGTTCATGGAATACAAGATTGTTGCTGACCAATCAGTGGAGACATTTTTAAGATGAGTAGCAGCTTTTTAGAGAGTTTCAAGTTGCTTTAATAAAGCTTAAGGTAACAGTATCATAATCAATGATTAGTGCAATGTAAGTAAGAAACCTAGAACTAAAAAAAGAAATTTTTGAAATTAAACATTTTCTCCAAATTATTATACAATTTGTTGATCACCTAGAAATTCTTTATATTTCTTTCTACTTTCTATATAACAACCTGCAAAGCAGGTACACTGATCTTTCTTTTGCAAAGAGGAAGTCGAGTCTGAGAGAGGTTACATTACTTTTTACCAAGAATTATTCTTAGATACTCTACGAGGACTACCTTGGCATAATGATATTCTATATAAATGTAATTTTAAAATGTTGCCAAAACAAATACTTAACAATGAATCTAACAAAATGTGTACAAGATCTGTAGGAGGGAAACCACGAAACTCTCGTTTCGAACTCTAGTTACGAACAAAATTGAAGCACTTTATCAGTGTAGAGACCGTCCATGTTCATGGATGGGCAGACCCCATATTTCCAAGATGTCAATTACACCCAGCTTGATTCAATGCAATCCGAATCAAAATCCTTGTGGATATTGAAAGAAAGCGCAAGGCCCAGAATACTCAACACAATATTGAAAAAGAACAAAATTAGAGAGCACAGTAATCAAGACCATGTGGTACTGGCAGAAGAACAGACAAATAAACCAGTGGGAAGGAATAGAGAGAACCAGGCCCACATGACTATAGTCAACTGATCCTTGGCAAAGGAGCAAAGACATACGATGGAGCACAGATAGTCTTTTTAACAAATGGTGCTGCCACAACTGGATACCCATGTACAAAAAAGTCAATCTAGACACAGATGTTATACCCGTCACAAAAGTTAATTCAGAATGGATCAGAGACTGACATATACAATGCAAACCCTCAAACTCCTAGAAGACAACCCAGGAGAAAACCTACATGAACTGGACGATGGTGATGACTTTCTAGATACAGCACCAAAGGTAGGATTCCTGGAAAAAAAAATTGATAAGCTGGGCCTCATTAAAATGAAAAACTTCTGCTCTGCAAAAGTCAGTGTCAAACAACGAGAAGACAAGCAACAGACTGGGAGAATGTATTTACAAATGACACATCTGCCAAAAGGTGGGTATCCAAAATATGCAAAGAACCCTTAAAACTCAATCATAAGAAAACAACCAACCTGATTAAAAGCCCTTAACAGATACTTCACCAGAAAAGACGTGCAGATGGAAAACAGGCAGATGAAAAGATGCTCTGCACCACATGTTGTCAGGGAAATGCAAATTTAAAAAAGATCAGGTACCCCACAGACATATCACAATGACCAAAATCCAGAACTTCGACAACACCAAATACTGGTGACGATGGGGAGCAGCGGGAACCCTCACTCACTGCTGGCAGTGTGCAAAGTGCACAGCACAGCCGCTATGACAGCCTCTAGAAAACTAAGCCCAACCTCACCATATAATCCAGTCATCACGCCCCTTGGTTTTATCCAAAGGAGTTGAAAAGTTATGTCTACAAAACAACCTGCACATTTATAACAGCTTTATTCATAATTGACAAAACCTGGGAGCAATCAAGATATGCTTTAGCAGGTGAATGGATAAATAAACTGATACATCCAGAAAATGAAGTGTCTGTTGTTCAGCACAAAAAGGAAATGAGCTAGCAAGCCATGAAAAGATATGGGGGAAACTTAAATGCCTATTGCTACATGAAAGAGGCCAGTCTTGGACGATTATGTACTTTCAGAGGAGGGGTGGAGGTGGAAACTGATTTGAATTTATAGAAGGGCGCTGACGCTGCTGTAAAATGCACGATGTGTTTCCTGCCTTTACAAAAATTCAACAAATTCTCAGTTTGGCAGGACATCGAGCCCCGAGGGTTTTGGGTGTGGGATTGTGGGCTTGCACAAGGGGGAATCTGATCCACAGCCGGAAAGGACAGGACATGGGAGGTCAGGCTCCCCGGGTTCTCACTGTACCGCTCCCTACCCATGGCCTCTCCTCACCCAGCTGCTCCAAAGCTCCTTCCATCGACCATAAGCAGAATGGAATGATTCCAGCCCTGCCTTGCACTCAGGATTATTATGAATGTCAAATTAAATCACAGATAAAAGCCTATAAAATGATTCATATGTTTCCTAAAAGATTTCATTCTAAACTTAAATTATTGGATCCGTGGAGAAAAACAAGGAGTCACACGTTTATTTCTGATAAATTACTTCCTGGCTCTTTCCGCCCGATTTCCATAGCCTTGACATTTTGATTCAATGAATATGATTTAAAGGTTCTTCATTCCTTTACATAGCAAGACAATAAAGGAGAAATCAAATCTAAAATTCATAAAAACCTTGTTCATACAGTCAAGTCCTCAGTCTGGTGTTCTTAATTGCTAAAACCAAAGCAAACCAAAACCAAAACAAAAAGGAAAACCAAACCCATCTGGGTAACGATCGTAGCAGGATGAACAAAAGCCAGCCCATGATGAACAGAGAGTAGACAAAGGTCCTTCATGGTTCCTGCTGCGCGTGCAAGGCTGTAACATTAGCTCTGTTCCTCTCCTCGTGCCCCAGTAACTCTGCCATTCCGTGGTAACTGACAAATCAAATATCGAGGCTCATCGCACTTTTCTGCAGATGATCCTTGGCACCAGAAAAATGAATAAATCGCACAATAGAAAAGGACTCTCTCTGTGTTTCTATGCTTCCGTAAGGAGAGTTTACGAAAACGCATGTGATTCTCTCTTTGGCCGTCTGTTCAAACAAAAGAATAAACAGTGTCAGGGCCAACATTACACACAGGGTTAGATAAAATAAGCCGGGAATTAGTCTCTCCCGTCATCGTGAGCTCTAACGCCCAGTGCCCGGCTCCTTAAACGCTGAACATGGTCAATAAATATCTGGTGGCTGAGTGAGTCAGCCAGATGACAACAGCAAAATCATCATCATCATCATCACCATCGTCGTCATCATCATCATCACTATCTCTTCCCTGCCGTTCTGCCCCAAAAGATGGAATTCAGGGCATTTTTATCCTTTTTTTTTTCTTTTTCTTTTTTTTAAATTTCTTTTCAGTGTACCGGAATTCATTGTTCATGCACCACACCCAGGGCTCCATGCAATCCGTGCCCTCCACAATGCCCACCACCTGGCTCCCCCGACCTCCCACCCCCCGCCCCTTCCAAACCCTCAGGTTGTTTTTCAGAGTCCACAGTCTCTCGTGGTTCACCTCCCCCTCCAGTCTCCCTCAACTCCTTCTCCTCTCCATCTCCCCTCCGTGTTTATTCTTAAGGTGGCAGGCATTTTAACTGTCTTGGAATCTTGTTATGGAAATAAGGACTTCAGACTTGGCAAGGTGAAGGAGCACAATTTAGTAACCAACTGGCCCACCATTGACACTGTTGTGCAGGAAAGTCGCCCGGAGGAGAGAGTGCAAGATCATGTGTGATGGGGGAGGGCTGGACAGGGGGGAGGTGTTAGGAGCCCTGAGTCCCCCAGCTCGGGGTTTGCACATTGTGAAAGTTTCAACTTGAGTGAAGGGCAGAACTGCATGGAGTGGGAGAGGGGGCAGAGCAAAAAGCAGGTGCCGCGGTCCTGGCTGTGTGATGTTATCTAGAGACCAGTGTGTCTGGCTTTCCAACTCAATGTTCCATTTCTTTTGATCACAGTCGGAGAGAAGTACTGTACTTTAGGAAAAAAATATGTAGTTGTTCCCACTAGCCTGTTTCATCTCTTTCACACTATAGCTAGGGAGAAGCTGTGGTCTGTGGGGTGTGAGGGGTGGCGCAGCTGGGGTGTCTGACGTCCCCATCTGTGGCTGGAGCTCACCCGGCCGACTTGCCTCGTTCCATCACAGCCCCCTTTCCCTCCTCATACTTCCAGGCTCATCCCCTCCAAAGCTGCCTGTCTCCAGGGGAGCCCCAGCCCCCAATGAAGAAACTTGAGTGGCCTTTCAGTTTAATATTTATTGATTGTTTATTATATCCTCAATCTGCTAGTTCCCATAGAGGATTTATTAATTTAACAGGGCTGATATTGTCTCGGGGTTATGAAGCTTTCCGTCTGTTGAGAGAGAGGCAGACAGAGCACGAGTTAGGAGCATGGGCTCTGGAGACAGCCTGCCTGGGTTTGAAACACGACACCTCGGACCGCTGGGGAGTGTGGAGCTTGCTTATTGCCGGGCATGTGCTGGCCTTGGGGTGTACGAAACAGAGTGCTGATAGGGAAGCCCCTGGAGGGGTGGTGACCACGCTGGGCTAAAGGACAGGGATGAGCCTGAGAGAAGCGATGTTAGAGTAGTCACGGTGGTCCTGACTGCAGGGGTAGGGACCCAACGTAAGCCAGTGTCAGCGGAAAAATGAAAGACAAAAGACGTAGAGGGAAAGTTCAATACCCAACCTACAGGAAGGGCAGAATAATGGGAATCAGAAACTCGAAAGCTCTCAAGATGCTTTCCCCAACTCTTGCTCCTGCTTCTGTCCGTAGGATGGCTGCCTCTTTCTCCTCACAGTGCGCCAGAGCACTCCGTATGGAACAGAACAGATCACCAGTAGCTCTGCAGTTCAGCTCGAACACCGGGTCCACTAAAGAGGTGACCCTGCGGATCTAAATGCCAAGAAGACATCCATCGGCAGAATCGAGGGCTCCCTAGACCACGGCGCTGGGAACAGGAGGCTCATGCTTCTACTGGAGCTGCTGGTTTGCAGTGAGGCGAGGACAGAAGGATGGGGGAGAGACCTCCCAGCAGAAGAGACATCTGGGGGCAGCCACTCCAGAGACCCACACACACACACTCACATACATCCATACACACCACAGATGAGGTCAGCCAGAGGTAATGCTGGACACTAGGGTGAGGTCAGGTGGGGATGGTCTGGAAAGTCAGGTGGAGAAGCAGACACGCAGCATGACGGGGCGGAGGCGACCAGGGTCTTTTTCACCCAGCGTGAGAAGCCAAAGTACACATGAACAACCGTCCTTGTCCCAGAACGCCACCCAGTCACTGCTGCCTTCCACGCAGTGAGCAGCACTGGGTTTGCAACCAAGAGAACTGGACTCAAGTTTTGACTCTGCCAGCGAGTCTGGAAAAAGAATTTCAATTCTGAACTTCAGTTTCCTGATGTGTAAAAGAACAGACGCTCTGCTGTTCATCTCACAGGGATTTGGTGGGGAGTGAGACTGCATGCACGGAATTTAAACGGGCCACAGAATTCTCATATTTGCAAGATATAGAAACAGCCTCGTTCCCACATCTTAGTGGGAATGTCCCAACATACACACACCACGGATAGCGTCCTTCATTTCTCACGCCTGCTCTCAGAGCCAGGCACGCTCGGTCCCATTTTACAGGAGCGAATTCTGCGGCATCCAGGAGCTCAGCGGCTAAAGAAGAGACCAGCGTCCTGCGTTCCGTGCTTACTGCAAACTCTCCTGTGCTCGTCCTGCTTTACCACTGCCCTAACGCCACTTCCCTTCTCCAGCACCACCAGCTTTTCCCCAGAGCCCCCCTCTGAATAAGGAGCAAAAGTGGAAAATGAGGACGGAGAAAATGAAGAAATATACTGAATTTGAAATAATGTTACACGTTTGCCAATCTGGCTACTGAGGTTTGTTTGCACTGCGCTAGTTGGGCGGTAGGAATAAGGAAACGAAATGCACGGGGCGGATCCAGTTCCTCTTCCTCTGTGTTTCCTCCCAAGCTCCTGCTAGACTGTGTTTCAGTGACTTTGCATCACCTGCTTCCCGCCCCGCTGCGAGATCATCCAGGTAAGGCTCGAAAACGCGCCCCTTCCACGTGCCCAATGCCGGATACAGAGCCTGGTCCACAGCAGCGTTCAAGAAAGGGACTCAGTGGGCAGAGTGTGCGACTCTTGACCACGGGGTCCTGAGTTCAAGCCCCACGCTGAGTGTCTGGATTACTTAACAATAAAATCTTTTTAAAAAGAAGGGTTTCTTTAAACAAATAGATGAATGATAGGTGAAATAATAGTGTTAGAGATGTTTACTAGGTTGTCTAATATTAATCTTTGTTTGTATTTACTCATCTGTGGTTAATACTGTATTCAGAAACACAGAGGCACTACTTTTAAACATCTTTTTAAAAAAAAAAATCTCCCCAAACAAAAGTTACTAATACAAAATTTGGAAGGGAACTTGGTAAATGAAATATCTTTTAAATACAACAAATTGCATTTGGCGAAAGTGTATGTTTGTTACTACAGATGCAACCATTAACGATAAAGTAGAGGGGCACCTGGATGGCTCAATGGGTTAAGCCTCTGCCTTTGGCTCCGGTCATGATCTCAGGGTCCTGGGATCGAGCCCCACATCGGGCTTTCTGCTTAACGGGGAGCCTGCTTCCCCCTCTCTCTCTGCCTGCCTCTCTGCCTACTTGTGATCTCTCTCTCTGTCAAATAAATAAATAAAATCTTTAAAAAAAAAAGGATAAAGTAGAAAATATTTATGATAAAGTAAAAATGAGATAACAAGGTATATATGATTTGAATTCATTTTGTTAGAAAAATAATGCATGAAGGAGCCATGAAAATCTATAGCAAAAAGGCTCCTTTGTTTTTTGAGATTTATTTATTTATTTATTATTTTTTAAAAAGATTTTATTTATTTGACAGACAGAGATCACAAGTAGGCAGAAAGGCAGAGTGGGGGAAAGCAGGCTCCCCGCTGAGCAGAGAGCCCGATGTGGGGCTCAATCCCAGGACCCCGAGATCATGACCGGAGCCGAAGGTAGAGGCTTTAACCCACGGAGCCACCCAGGCACCCCTATTTATTTATTTTAGAAAGAGAGAGCACGCATGGAATGGGGAGAGGCAGGAGGAGAGAGAAAGAGTTTTAAGCAGACTCTGCATGGAGGGGGACGTGTGGCTCAGTCTCGCAGCCCTGAGATCATGACCTGAGCCAAGATCAGACCCATCACATAACTGACTGAGCCACACAGGCGACCCTATAACAAAGGGTTCTAACAGGATTATTATCATTGATGTAAGATTAAAGATGCTTTTATTTTAATTTTTACTTATTTAAATTTCAAAAATCTGTAATGAACAGATAATGAATTTTATAGAGAAGAACAGTGGGGATCCTTCATAAACCTCTGCCCAAAACCACCAGTTCGAAAGTTCATTTGTTTCCTCTCCATTCTCCACATATTTTCCGACTTCTTGATTTCTCTTTGTGTTTCCTACCAATGAATGTCATCAGCTCCATAACTAAATTTAAACTTTGAGTCCCTCTGGTTTATTTAAACTTGCACATGTAGGCATGTGAAAACCGGTCCTGGGGCTTAGCGCATCACGGTGGAAGGAAGGGGCTAGGTAGGGGCGCCGTTACTGAGCTCCCAGGACTCTTGTCCTTCTGCAGGCTGACCTTTATCTAGCGTTTCATTGGTGCAACAGACCAGGTTAGTAAAAGCAAGAAATAAATAACTAGTTAGCATAAAGGAAGCTAAATGACATTGTCATGAGTCCAGTACTTTCATTCTTTTTTTTTTTTTTTTAAGATTTTATGTATTTATGAGAGATCACTAGCAGGGGCAGAGGAAGAGGGAGAAGCAGACACCCCTGCTGAGCAGGGAACCTGATGCAGGACTTGATCCCAGGACCCGGGATCACAACCTGAGCCGAAGGCAGACGCTTCACCGATGGAGCCCCCCAGGCATCTCAGGTACTTTTGTTTCTTGTTGACGTCCTCAGGTGGGCTTTCCCTGAAACATTCTCTCATACTCGTGCAACTTTTTGTCTAAAGCAACCCTTCAGAACTCAGAATATTCCTATTCGCTTAAGTGATACATAGTAGGCTTAAAATGTAGGTAAATATTAAGATCTGGTGAGTTGATAAAATAAATTTAAGACAGCCTATTTCATAATTTAGAATCAATACACATTATAATCTTATCTCATCAGATTTAAATTAATCATGCCATCAACACCTTAACCTCAGAAGCTACTCAAAGATGGCTAAAAGATATTAATTAAGTGTTAATCACCTGGATTAAAACCAAATATTTATCATATATGACACTATAAATCTACTCACACTTTTGACAATCGAAAAAGTGGTTAAGACTATACCGTGCCCACAGATAGCAGTTCATGCAAAACTTGCAGCTGAAAAAATATTGAACGGATTTTGTACAGAATGGAATCTTAGAGCCAGCTGTTTAAAGGGGAAAATTACTTTAGTGTTGGAAGGAAAAATAATCAACTTATAATTATGCATGCTAGAAATCAACACTCAGAAACATATCTGAGCCTTCCAGAAATTCCTAAAACTTTCAGCCCACTTCTAGGAAGTTTATTAAATCACCATTTTTTATAATAACACCAGCTGCCACGACGTGATTTTAAACATACCCATACGAAACACAAACATTTGACCACTTTAGTAAAACTACAATGGGATAATTTGAAAAGAGACTTCTTGTTCCGCTGATTCTATTGAACTCGAATTAATAACCTAGACGACACCAGAGAGACGCCCTGTGATAGTCGCCATTCTGATTAGTGCTTCCTTTCCCCTTGTCCTGCCCCCAACCCCCAGACTGTAAGCCTCCTCAGGAAGGGTCTGGGTCTTACAAGGCATTATATAGGAAGCCGCTTGCAAAGTACGTGGCAAAGAGCAGATGTTCAATAAATTTTTTTTAAAGATTTTATTTATTTATTTGACAGAGAGATCACAAGTAGGCAGAGAGGCAGGCAGAGAGAGAGGAGGAAGCAGGCTCCCCGCCGAGCAGAGAGCCCGATGTGGGGCTCGATCCCAGGACCCTGGGATCATGACCTGAGCCAAAGGCAGAGGCCCTAACCCACTGAGCCACCCACGCGCCCTGTTCAATAAATTTTATGTATGTATGTATGTATGTATGTATGTTTTCATTTAAATGTTAGTTAACAAACAGTGTACTATTAGTTTCAGGCATATGATACAGAGATTCAACATTTCCTTACATCACAAGTGCTCGCCTTCATCCCCAACACCTGTTTCCCCCATTGCCCCACCAACCTCCCCTCTGGAAACCATCAGTTTGTTCTCTAGAGTTAAGAGTTTGTTTCTTGGTTTCTCTCTCTCTCTCTCTTTTTCCCCCTTTGCTCATTTGTTTTGATTGTTAAATTCTGCCTATGAGGGAGATCATATGGTATTTGTCTTTCTCTGACTGACTTATTTTGCTTAGCATAAGTCTCTAGCTCCATCCATGTCGTTGCAAATGGCAAGATTTCATTCTTCTTCTATGGGTGAATAATATTCCATTGTATATCTATACCACATCTTCTTTATCCATTTATCAGCTGATGGACACTTGGGCTGCTTTCATATCTTGGCTATTAAAAATAACGCTGCTAGAAACATAGGGATGCATGTCTCCCTATAAATTAGTGTTTTTGTATTCTTTGGGTCAATACCTAGTAGTGCAATTGCTGGATCATAGGGAAGTTCTATTTTTAATTTTTTGAGGAAGCACCATATTGTCCTCCATAGTGGCTGCCCACTTTGCACTCCCACCAACGGTGCACGAGGGCTCCCCTTTCCCCACATCCTCACCAACATCCTTTTATTCTTGTGTTGTTGATTTTAGCCATTCTGGCAGGTGTGAAGTGACATCTCATTGTTGTTTTGATTTGCATTTCCCTGATGATCAGTGATGTTGAGCATCTTTTCATGTATCCACCACCTGGATGTTTTCTTTGGAAAAGTGTCCATTCATGTTTTCTGCCCATTTTTAATTAGATTATTCTTTCTTTTTCTTTCTTTTTATTTTTTTCTAGTGTTGGGTTTTTCAAAGTTCTTTATACGTTTTGGATACTAACACTTTATTGCATATGTCATTTGCAAATATCTACTTCTCCCATTCTGAAGGTTGCCTTTGAGTTTTATTGATTGTTTCCTCCCCAGTACAGCAGCTTTTAATTTTGATGGAGTCCCAGTAGTTTATTTTTGCTCTTGTTTCCCTTGCCTCAGGAGACCTATCTAGAAAAAGTTGTTACAGCCAATGTCAGAGAAATTACTGCCTGTGCTTTCTTCAAGGACTTTTATGGTTTCAAGTCTCACAGTTAGGTCTTTAATCCATTTTGAGCTCAATAAGTTGTTGAATAAATAAATGCAGTACTGGGAATTATTTTTGAAAAGAACCAATGTCCCTGTCAGCCTTCAGGCAACTGCTTGTGCACCATCCAGAATATCTTCTTGTTCTTGTTCTTATTCTTTTTTTTTTTTTTTTTAAAGCTTTCCCATTGCTCCACTACAAAGCAGGACTTTTTTCCCTCTCTGAGTTTGCAGCAAGTCTGCTCAAATGAAGAGGAGGATTACACCTGGAAGGCAAGCACTTCCTTTTCCTTTGCAGAAACCATGACAAACAAACCACCAAACACTGGGGATGGCTAGTGCCATGTTTCCCAATGTACTCTCCAAAAAATAAAGCAAGAGCTTGGTTTTATACATCCTAGCTGTGGTGTTGAGCATAGTATGAACTGTCATAAGCTCAGTGGAAACTCCTGGAAGAAACCCTTGCAGATAGTAAGTGCCCTGTAAATATTGGAAGAGTAGGTAGATGTCGTGGATTTAGACAATTTGATTTGTGATCTGTCTTCCAAACTCCTAGCACATTTCCCCATCCTTCTCTTTCTTCCTCAGAAAGGTTGATCTTGGATAGAAGGAATGAAGAAGTCAGGGGATCAGGCCTGGGGTGGGACAGGTGGTGTTCACAATCAATGCTATGGGTTAAGTGTGAGAAGGGGCCACTGCTACTCCTCAATTCCCAGAAGCAAAAGGGAGGACGCAGGTTCTAACAGCAGATCCCAAGCCAGTCTATGCCCCGGCACAGCAGTGTTTCCACAGTGCTGAATTAGCCTCTCTCAGGGATGCCCTGACAGTTTCCCTACATGCTTCTTCTCACTGTGCCCTTTCCTTCCCTTTGCCCTGTTCAGAATAAAAGTGAGAAGTCATTATCTTGACAGCACAGAGAAACAATGGAAGCCACTTCAATGATGAAGCATTTAATATTTTAATTACTGATAATTATGATATGCAAAGGAACATGGAGGATGGCATTAGTTAAATGTAGGAGACAAGTTTAACTTATGCTAATGTGTTTTAGCTTGCCTATAATTTGTAGGGTTTTCTTGACAAAGTATAAAGATTCAGTCAGATAACCGACTTGAGTGAGTGCTGGGTTGTTTCTCTGCCTCGTGATGAAGACAATGACATTCTTGAGCCGAAGGCTGGCAGGTGCAGTCGTGGGACGAATCTCATACCTCCAAACTTAATATTTATGCTTTAAAAGATATGTACGTGTCCCAATACGTTCTCATTCATGCATGGCAATCCTTTTCACCGCTGCATAACCTTTTTTCATTAACTTGCTTAGTTTCAAAGTCCCATGGTTTTGAATTCAGAAACGCCCAAGTTAAATCTGTGGTTCTACTACTACAACGCTCTGCGGTCCTTAGAAAGTTATTTAGTCTCCCAATGGCTCAGGGATTGGGGAAGCTGCACCAGACAACATACAGAGTGCCTGGCACCTAACAGATGTTTGGAAATCATAGCCGTCTCCTCCTTTAAGTGGTTATTTTCAGTAAAATTTAATTTTTGATAGTCATTTAATTTTCAAAAAGTCACAGTCTTTCCCCCAGAGGGTCACAAACTTAAATGTAATAAAGAAGAAGCAAAAAACAAACAAAAATTGTTCACAACAAAAGAATTCAATCGCAAAATAGCAGACGGTATGGCCCAAGTTTTAATGAGGTTTTAATTGGGGTCATATGTATTTAAGAAGCTTTGCTTTGGGCATAGGTGATATAATTGTTATATAATTCATATGCACAACCATTAAAGGCACACTTTCCAAACAACCTATGTTTACCCCATCATAATCTTTGTCGAGATCTTCCCACGGCCTGTTTACCGTAGTTATGAATCCCGACCTGGCAGAAGCACCTGACCTCGATCTTCCCCTCAGAACATGGAACATACCCTTATTTGTATTCGCGGGTGCCAACCTGGATCAGAAAGCTTGGTGAACATGTCATCACGAAGAGCCTGGTGCCATTTTGGTGTTTCTTGGAACGTGATTTATAGCGGCATCCCATTTTGTTATTTTTCAGGGAAATCTGCTATTTCTTGCAAAAAAAATTAATTTCATTTTCACTCCCTGAATTTTTTGACCACTGCAGCCTACAGGTGTTCATTACGCTTAAGGACTTATTGTAAATCTGTTGCGTCATGGAGTTGCTCACTGCCTTATGTAGACATTTCTTTCAATTAGCTTTTTTTTCTGTGATGCTCTCCGGACCATGGACTCTCCGGGCTGGTCTGTCAGTCTCAGGGAAGTGAGCGAGCCGTGGGCAGTCAACTCCGTGCCCTGCTCAGACCCTTCGCATCTGCTGTTCCTTCCGCCTGGAATGCTCTTCCTCCAGATGGTCACACGACTTGTGCAGTCACTTGATTCAGATCTCTGTTCAGATGTCATCCCAGGAGAGAGGCTTCTCCCATCCTCCCCAAAACACTGTACCCAGACCACCTCACCACACATACCCATTCCAACCCTTACTGGCCCTCACTCTTGGATTCTGTTTTTTCCCTTTTTTTCTTCTCATAATCCCCCTGAACACTGACAATATATTGTAGTTACTTGTTCTGCTTTTTACTGCTTGTCTCCCACGCTGTGGGCTCTGGAGAGCAGGGGCTCTATCATGGTGGTTTCTGGCTGTACCCCAGGGCCTGCAATCAAATGTGTTCACAGAGCAGAGCTCGCTGCCCTTGGATCAGTGACTTGAGTGAATGAATCAGAAGCAGAACCTTCTCTTCAAGTTGCTTAGGGTGCAGGAAATGAGATGGCCAGAGAGAGAAAAAAAATCATTCCCGACAGGGGAGCTGTAGTGGAGCTCGAGAGAAACAACATCTGTGAGAATGCCTGATACACCCATGCTCTGTGTTCTCAGCCACTGGGCACTCTGGTCTCCACCACCGCGTTCCTAAGTTTGGGTCCTTCTGGGTTCACACCCACTATGAGGACAGGGCTGTTGGTGGCTGACTTACGGCAGCTCTGGTCGCCTGCCATCATGTCACACAGGGTAGCAATGCCACGTCCCAATATACCATCTGACCCACCGGCCATGGCTCCTGCAGGGGAAAGAGAAGGAATTCCCAGTACGCATGCCCGAGGTGCCAGGCAGGCAGCCAACACTCGCTTGTTCCCCTTGCTTAAATCCCAGGTTCCGTTTGTTGAAGTCACCGGCTCAAGGTCACTCCATGGGGAGGTGGCAGACTCGTAACCCCAGTGTCTGTGGGGTCCCCACCGATGGCGTTTGAGTGAATGCGGTTCCTCCTCACCAGCTCAAGAAGAGCTCCGCCACCACCAGCCTGAGGCAGCCAACAAGGGACCTGAGATGCGTGGTGGCCAAGTGGCTCTTTCTCATTTGTCAGGGAAAAGTAGTATTTAGTAGCGCAAGAAAAGATGAAGTGATCTGAAGGCTTACATCCTCACTCATGCAAGTGGACCTCAAGCTGTGTGGTCCCCAAGCCCCGATTTAGATCAACTGAAGATGCTCCAGCCACATTGTGGTTCCCTGACATTTGAGGAAGGAAACCTGATGCCGGGTGCCCTGGGGCCCATCCCTTACATCCAGCCTAAAGAAGTTTCCAGCTGGTTCCTCAAGCCATCCTGGCAGCCACAGAGTCCAGAACAACAAACACAAACTGCCGGAGAGGTTGGCCTGAGGCCCGCAGGGAGAGCAGGGAGACCACAGACCCGCCTCTGGGCGCCCCTCCTGCAGGCCAGCCTGCTAGCTAGTAGGTCTCACAGGTCAGTCAGTAACTCTGCCTGTGGGCCCCGTGCCAGCTCACCCCCATGAAGGTGTCCGATCTCCCGGAGAGCCACCAAGAGTTGGGGGCCTCGCCACCCACTACCACCGGGAAGATCTGCCCGCCAAACACCAAAAGGGGCAGAAGCATTAACCACTCCCAAGTTTGTATCGCACCTCATCTGTCCTCACAATTTCTTCTTAAGATCTTGCCTTAAAAATTGATATAAGAACCTCCTTTATTTCTCAGAAATACTAAATATTATAGTCATAATTTTGATCAGTAACAAAATTTCAAAAGTAAAAGGATCCTCGGCCTCCTTAGAAGTGACCCAAGGTACCTCTTCCAATTCAGTTATCACAGGATTGCAAAGGATGGCATCCCCTCCCCCTCGCCGGACTGGCAGCCTTTGAGATGTCCTGGTTTTCTCATCTTGTTCCCCAGGTTGTATTTTTTTACTCACAGAGCCCATAAAGCGCGCCCACCTTCTATTTGCCTTTAAAATACAGCGCACTGCTGCGGACTCCTAGGTACTGCCCGCTGGGGGACACTGGAAGCTTGTCCCTCTGTCCCCACAGGCCACCCTGCGATGCCTCCACGGTGCCTGCCGCACCCCGCAGGCCTGCGGGAGCCCCCACGACCGTGTCCCACGTCCCCGCTGGTCACAGGCAGGCCGCAGGTGGTGTGGGTCAGGCTGGAGACAGGGCTCCCCAGTGCGTCTGGGTCTGAGTGGGCCCGGAAGAGAGTGCCAGAAGCTTGAGGAAGCCACGCCCCCCGCCTGGGAAGCCGTGGGGGCGTGCAGGGGACCGGAGGGGACCGTGGAGAGGGCGCAGAGGGAGGCTTGGAGGGCGCATGGGGGGAGGGGGGCACCAAGGAGCCTGGAAGGACAAGTGACATTTGAGGGGAGGAGGCAGGGAGCAGGGACGAAGGGGGATGGGGAGGGGCTCGGGAGGCGGCAGGGGGCCCGGGAGGTGGCCAGTGGGCGGGACGAGGAAGGCGCCAGGAGCCGAGGGGTGGGTTGGAGCCAACCGCGCCCCCAGGGTGGCGGCGCCAGGCGGGCGCTGGGCTAGGAGCATCCCGACCCCGCCCAGCCGCGCCCTGCAGACGCTCGCAGGCCAAGGTCACCGCGCTCCGCTCCTCCGGGAGACGACTCGGACGACTCGCTCTGGGAGAGCAGAGGCGGCTTCCCCTCCCGCGTCCCGCGGTCCCCTCGGCCGCGGCGCCGCAGGGCTGATACAGCGGACCCCACCCGTGGGTGCTGCGCACGCAGACACCCTCTCTAACCCCGAGACGCACGTCCTCGCTGCCTCCCCCAGACGGCAACCGCAGCTAGACCCAAAGACTCGCAGAAAATTAAATTTAGGAACAGATTTTCAGTCTCTAAGAGGTGATGGGACCCAAGTACAATAGTATTCCAAGGTTGATGAAAATTGAGATGATAGTATTATCAAACACACATTACTTATTTTGATACCTGACTTTAAGCCTATTTTCTTTCTAGTGCATTTTAAAGAGTAATTAGAAAAACTGACGATCTGTTAGCTTCCCGCAGGGAGGACTGTGGTCCAGGAAGAGTGCAGATGCCTCCACGTGGGGGAAGCTGGGCCAGTCCGGCTCCCCACGCCCCCTCACAGAAGAGAAAGGATGGCAGCCGGCTGGCTCTGTGAACGCAGCCCTGGCAAGGAGGGATTGCTCTACCTAGAGAAGATGGTTTGTTCTCAAAGTCTTGTGCTAGAAACATTGTACCTGGAGACAGCCTCAATCTCTAACTCCCTGCACACCTGCTCTCAGAGACGATTCTGCAGTGGGTGAACCCTAACCCAGCAAACTTGTCCAGAAAGATGTCTAGTGCATGAAAATCATTCAAGACCAGCTTGACGGAGAACAACAATGTCATTTCGGGATTTTGAGACAGAAATTAAGGAAGATTAAGACATGAAATCCAGGGGCGCCTGGGAGGCTCAATTGTTTAAGTCCCAGACTCTTGGTTTCAGCTCAGGTCATGATGGCAGGGTCCTGGTGTGGGGCCGCCCGCTCAGCAGGGCATCCGCACGCATGGTGTCTCCTTCTGCTCCTTCCCCTCACTTGCATTCTCTCTCTCTCTCAAATAAATAAATATATCTTTAAAAGAAAAACAATGTAGGGGCGCCTGGGTGGCTCAGAGGGTTAAGGCCTCTGCTTTCGGCTCAGGTCATGATCCCAGGGTCCTGGGATCGAGCCCCGCATCAGGCTCTCTGCTCAGCAGGGAGCCTGCTTCCTCTCTCTCTGCCTGCCTCTCTGCCTACTTGTGATCTCTGTCTGTCAAATAAATAAATAAAATCTTTAAAAAAAATAAAAAGAAAAACAATGTGAAATTCAGGTAAAAATATAAATATACAATAAGTATAGGCACACATTTATTATATAAACATATATATTCCTACACTAACTCTGAATAGTAAATGTTAATATTCCTGTTCCACAGAGAGATTGATGCTCTGAGGTGAAATGCACAAGATTGCAGACAGAAAAACCACAATTTGAAAACCGGAATGCGGTTTCATCTGTTCGTTAGAGCTGTTGTCTTTTCATGAGCCCATCAAAGCCTGAGGAGCTCAGAGGGTTGAGCCTCTGCCTTCGGCTCAGGTCCTGATCTCAGGGTCCTGGGATCCAGCCCCACATCGGGCTCTCTGCTCAGCGGGGAGCCTGCTTCCTCCTCTCTCTCTGCCTGCCTCTCTGCCTGCTTGTGATCTCTGTCTGTCAAATTAAAAAAAAAAAAAAAAAAAAAAAGGCCTGAACAAAACCTTGAGCATCCTTATCTAGCATCCTCAGGGAAGCAGGCCGGATGGGGCAGGGCACCTCCCCCTGCCCACACACACGGTGTTCACTCTGCCCCAAACTAGGTCCATTTTCTGTTCAGGGCTGGGTGCGGAGTCTAGCTCTCTGCCACCAACATCTTTCTACTTCAGAACACTTGACATGTCTTCAACAAAGTAAAAAGCTTTCACTCTGCAAGGAGACAAAAGGCTTACTTAAGGTACTCAGCACTGTTAATGAATTCAAGTCAGTCAATCAGCGAAGTACTGTTTAACAGGAGCAGATACACTGGGTCCTGCCTCCACTGGGTTTTGACCGGGTTAGCACTGGTCGGAGCCGGGGCAAGAGAGATGAAAGGAAGGACAGTGACGTGGTGGGCTCCTGGCCCGAAGAGAAAAGGTAGAGAGGCACAGAGAATGCCAACAGCAAGAAACCGCCGAAGCTCCTTCCCGGGATGCTGGGGCACCCCCGGGTCCCTGCAGATGAGACAGGTGCCCTGGAAGTTCCTGGCCGCTATCGAGATCCCACCACAAGCCATTTGGTTCCCCTGAAGTCACCGGTCCCCCCGTGGAGTTGCCCCAGGCACCCCTGCTGGTGCTCAAGGACCTGAGAAGCTAAGGGGCTGGTGACTGAGCCAGACACGCAGTCACGGGAAAGGCATAGGGCGTAGTGTGCAGAGCTGGGGACTTCCATTCCACTTGATCACGCCAAGGGAACTGGGAACTAGGAACCGGGACTCATGGGTTTCGGCCTGCCAGACGTGTGTCCTTCCTGCTTGAAACACGCACGAGCTCCTTGGATAAAATCCCAAGACAGGTCCTGCTGTCCTGGGGGAGGGGCCCATTTCCAGAGTCAGGAGCAGGACATGGGAAAGGGGATGCCCGAAGCCAGACGGAGCTCACAAAGCAGCCACAGCCTGCCTAGTCCGAAAGAGCAAAGCGAGGCCCCTTTCCTGGTCAGGATTGTGATCAAAGTCAAGATAAACTAGGAGATTCGTCTAGCGAAGATATCTCACTCTAATGCTTTGGAACTTTCATTTTTCCTGATGCTGCCTTTGTGTGTCCTAATCCCCTCCCCCACTGGTGGCTCAGGGGGTGTTTTCCTTGTTCTGCAGGCACAGAGAGGTCACATTTATCCGACATTTGTGGGTGCTCCCCTCAGCCGGAGCCAGCAGAAGCCCCAGTCTTAACTGCAGACCCACAGGGCAACAGCCCCGGAGGCAAGGCCACCCAGCTGCATTAGCGGCTTAGAACGCTCCTGGAAGAAATTCTGCACAATTAGGTCACATGAAACTCTAGATGGAGGGTCTGCTTCCCGGCAGAGGCAATAAGCTGGAACTCCGGAGCTCATCCCCAAATAGTCTAGAAATCTTGCTTAATAAATTAAGCCAAATAAATTAATAAAATCTCGCTTAATCTTGATTTGTTGAGACCTGGAAACTCAGAGTCTCGCATGCAGCTGGGAAGCTGGAAAACTGGTGCACATTTTGTGGGTCAGAAACACTTTTTCAAATTAGATGTGTAGAAGTAAAATGTATTAAGTTGTAATGAAGACAGAATCACTACTGTATCATATTGTTTGTGTTGGTTTTGGTAGTAAGCGCTTTGGGGAATCGTCTGCAAAGTTTCCTCCAGCTCCAGCCTGGTCTCCAGACAGTCTCCCCGTGCCACCCACCCCTCCCTTGCGGGTGTCATGCCACCTAAACATGGAAGAAACAAGCAAAAATAGTAACAATCTTCCACAGTAAATAATGAGTAACACTCTCATCTAGAATATGCGCAAAAGCCAGCGTCCGCGGTCCTTTCCAAACCCTCAGGTGGACCTGGGGGCACATGTCTGCACGGTGTGAGGAAGCCATGCTGGGTCGCATGACTGTCACACTGGGCTCTCTGCGTGCTCATGTGGTGGGGGAGGTCTGCGTCCCCATAAGCTGTCTGTGTGAGACTAAAATCTGTCTTAGGGAGCTGGGCCAGCAAAGCAGTCAGCTCTACAGTCCATCCTTCTGTGTGGCTCATGAAGAAGAGATGCCTCCCGTCAGTCCGGCTCCGCCCCCATCAGTTCCGTGCCAGGCCACCCCCGCCCCCTCAGTCTCTGACTCCAGGCTAACCCTGTGTGTCCCCCCCCCCCCCACGTTGCTTTCTACCTGCCGGGAGGCTCAGCACTAGCCCTCCGGCCATCGCACAGCTCCTGGGATGGACGCTCCTCACTCCGAGCGAGGGCACTCTTCCCGGAGAGGGAGGGATCCTCAAGCTCCTTCACAAACACAGCAGCAAGCCTGCCTGCCACCCCATTTGTCCCTCAGTCTAAGTTGGCTGTCCACGTGACTCTCCAGGCACCATCTGACCCACGATAGTCTGGCCTCTGTCCCCTCCCTCTCAGATTGAGCTCTTGTTCCCAAATTTAATGGAGATTTCGAGTCCTCATCTCCCTAGGCCTCTTAGGTGACCCCCTTCATCACCACTCCCTTGGGGGGCTTCAAGGCCAACACCCCTCCCTCCCTCCCCATCCCTTCCCTCCCACCCCCACCTCCACCCCCACCCCCACCCCCCCACCCCCGCTGCCCCCAGCCTTCCCATTCGCGCTCTGCACTCCCAGCTTCAACTGCTGCTCTAATCTAGACCTCTCCTCTGAATGCCAGCACCCTCCCCAGGGTCCACATGGCAACTCCCCTGGGGTGTCTCAAAGACACCCCAGGTCCAAGGAGACCAAGCCCAGAGTCCACCCCTGCCCTCCAGTGTCCCCTCTCTGGGGGTGTCAACCATCCTCCTGGACAAGCTTAGGCCTGCCCGGCATCCCCCACCCCGCACACGGGGTCCTACACTAAGTCATCTGACTTCACTCTCTACATATCTCAACGCCAGCCACTTCCGACCCCTACAAGCATTGGCCTGCTCCAAGCTTTGTCATTTCTCTTCTAGACTCTTCCAAGCCTGCTTCTTCCCTCTAATCTATCCTCCAAGCTGCAGCCACAGTAGGTTTTCCCAGAAGGAAATCTGCTCCTGTTACCACCGCCCTTGCTGCCGAGAGCCCCCAGGGGCTTCCCTCAGGATTAAGATGCACAGTGCTGGGTCTCAGGTCTGGTGAAGGCACTTTTCTCCAGTCTCCCAGTCTCCTTTCACATCACCGCCCCTGGGTCTGTGTCCCTGGCCTCACTGGCCTCTGCCAGCTCCACACTCACCATCCTACATGGCACCAGTGGGAATTTGCATGTGCTGTGCCTCTGCCTGGAACCTCGTTCCCTCCCCTATTCTTCCTTCAGATTTCACTCGAGCACCCCTTCCTCCGGGAAGCCCTTCCTGACTGCTCCAGCTCAGCTCCACGAATCACTCTGCCCTTGATATGCTCTCTGGCGAGATGCTTATTCACACCTGCCCCTGCCCCAGGGGTGGGGTGAGCCCTTCTCACCACAGCTGACTCCCCGCTCACGGCATGGAGAAAGTACTCCGTGAAGATCTGTCCAAGGAACAAATCGATTAACATAAGCGATTAACACTATCCCGGTTTAAGTGACGGAAACATGGTCATGAAAGGTATTTGCAAATAAGTTATATTTTGCTATGTTCAGTGCATGGAGCAAAGCCCCAGATCTGAGTGGACTAAAGGGATATACCATATGTATTCACAGAGAATCGGCGTCCCCCCCACTCCCCTAAGTGTGGGTAAATCCGTCGGGAGATACCAAATTATCAGCTGCCCACGCTGGGGTTGAGCATTAGCAGCTGACAAAGGTCTCCTTCCAGGGTTGGCTGGGACGGAGCTAGACCCCCGCCATGCGTGCTGGGGGCTGAAATTCCAAGGCGGGAAGAAAAGAAGAGGAAGCGCGATGGGAAGGATGAGCTCCGAGCCGGAGACGTGGCTCCCGCCGCAGGTGCCCGGGGCCCCTTGCTCGCTCGAGGAGCTGCAGCCTGAGTGAGAGGCTCTTCGCGGGGGGCAAAGATGAGCTTGGGGTAGATACTGAGACTGGACTTTCTGAAGAACGTGGACCTCGAGCAGAGTCCGACGTGAGTAGGTGGGATGAGAGAGGACAGAATACGGGAGAGGAGGCCAGCGGAGGCCGGGGCTCAGCCTCTGGATCAGAAGGGCTCCATTCTTTGGGCCTCCATTCAGTCTGTGAAACAACAAACGCCCGAGGAGGAGCCGCGTAGCACCGGGACCGCGTGGGGCCCTGGGACATGCAAGTGATGACAGCCACACACGCCGCCACCGCCGGGGCGAGACCCTCTGTCTCCTGGGGCATGCGGTCCTGGGAGGTGTGAAGCATGAGCGCCCGGGACACGGTGCGCTGCGCAGCTCCGTGGGTCCCAGCTCTGGGAGACGACAGCACTGCGCACAAACCGCCTGGCGGAGGACGGCTGTCGCCAGCCCGAGATTGAGGTCTGCAGCAGGGTGAGGACCTGGGACTGAGCTGAGAAGCCCCCGGAGGTCGAAACTGAACAGGAAAACCTGAAGAGATACCACTTCACACCCACCAGGATAGCTGGGATTTAAAATAAAGAAAGAAAATGGAAAGGTTGGTGGGGATGTGGAGAACTACACATTCTCTGCTCTGCTCAGTGGGAGCGTAAAACAGTGCAGCCGCCGTGGGACACGGTACAGTGCTTCTTCGAGAAATTAAACATGCGATTCTGATGGGACACAGTGATTCCACGTCCGGTTTCACACCCCAAAGGAGCGAAAGCCGAGACTGGAACAAGAGAGGAGTTCAAGTCACGCTGCCTTCTGAGCGTCTGGTTCACGTGAGCGTTCGCATGGGAATTTCACTTCAGTCAAGGTTAGAGAGAAACAGGGCATTCATAACTCAGGACCAAGAAAGAGACCGCAGATTTGCCCTTGAAATTTTGGTTCAGTCTTTGTTCAAGTTCATGTTCTGTGAACATTGGGTAAGTTGGTGTCCAGCGCGCAGCATCGCACCCGCAGAAAGAAGAGATACAGCCTTGCTTGCAGCCAGCTCCCAGCCTCGGGCTATGTCTAGCCCTGGGCTGCTGCCCTGGGCTGCTGCCCTCTCTCCCTCTCCTGCAGAGCGGAGGCGGCCAGGCGCAAGGAGGAGCAGGTGTCCCAGGAGAAAGGAACAGCATGTGCAAAGGCCAGAACGCGGCGGAGCACGGCGCGCTGGAGGGAACGGCGGTACCGGTACCCAACTTCCCCACACGGTCCTCAAGGACATCTCAAGAAACGCCATCAAATTCTCAACCGGGACAGGTCTAAGGTCTGCAGCATAGCTCTGGGGACTTCCACACCCCAGTTCTGGCTTACTTCCTCCTGGTTCTCCTGCCGTCTCTTCTACAAACGACGTTTTAGTCGTGCGGCAAAGCTCGCCTGTCCCTGCTTTGTCTGTGCCGTTGGCCTTGACATTTCTCAGGCCCGAGGAAATACTCTTCCCTCCTCTCGTGCACGGTGAAGTCCACTTGTCCTTCAAGACCTAGATCAGAGCTCACCTCCTCCAGGAAGCCCACCACCCTTCCCAGCCCAGCATTCTGTCTCAAGTGAGACTCCTGCTAATGGAGTCAAAAGTTACCTGCTCTCTTCCCCTCTCAGTCTGCCTCCTTCACTTCTGTCTGAGCCCAGAGAACCCCACTGTATCCTTCCTCCCGCAGCACACATGCTACCGTGCACCCAGCACCTAGGACATGGCTAAAACCCCTCAAATGTCTTTTGTTGTTCTGTTTTTTGGTTTTCAGAGCCCAGTGTTATGTCAACTCAGCCAACTGTTTCTTCTGCCACTTTGAATGACCGATACAAGATGGCAGAGACAAGGATTTATTCTGTGCCACCCGGGGGGCCCAAGGTCCAGGCTGGTGCTGACTGTGGTCTAGACACCCTGCTCCCCTCTGCCTCTGTCCCTTATCTGGGCCTGGTTCCCGAGACTTCCTGCAATGCTTGACAAATAAGCTCCTTCTTTGCTTCTGAGTTGGCTGCTATTGTTGGCAAACAAGAACCTTGGAATGAATGAAAATATGTGACATCTGTGTCTGTCCACGGATTTTCCAGGCTGGTAAAGCCTCTCCTAGTTCGACAGCACTGGCTCAGTAAAAAGGACGTTTCTGAAAAGTCCAGAAGTTCTCTACCACTGACTTACTAATGTGGCCTCGAATGAGTCATTTTGACACCTACCTTCTCCACAAGGATGTCATTGGGATTAATGAGTTAATAGTCAAAGTACTTTGTGCTTTAAATAGCGCCTTTCTGCAAGGAGCTCCAGGATTGCTAACACCATAGCTATGCAATAAATTATGAAGACATTCCTTAAGCACCATCATGTTTATCTCAAACTGGAAATGAGAACTAGATTAACAATGGCAAATTTTCCCTTCAAGAGGTGGTCCAGACTTTCTGAGTCTAGGAAATTGAGAAAAAAGAAGACACGTGAAAATGTAAACGAGCCTTGCTTTCCTCCAACCCGCTTTCAGTAGGTCGGCTGCCCACACGAGACCTCTCTGGCTTCTGGCCTCTTCCAGTCCCGGTATCGGGGGTTCCAGAGCAGAGAGCCCGGCCCAAGTACAAAATGGTCATCTAGGGGCCTCCTCAGTCTCCGCTGCTCTGAGTTTCTCCCAGTTCCCCTCCCCCTTGCCCTCGCCCTCCTTCCTCCCCAGCCCGTATCCCTCTCCTCCTTCCCCTCAAGCTCCCCCAGCACCCATCATGGGTGCCTCGAATCAGACTGGCTGTGCTGGTGCTGTCTGTAGCCCAGGACCCACCTCTCACCATGAGCAGAGCGCTGGGAGACGTGGATGTTTTATTTTGCTTGGCAGGAATTTCCTTTGGGGCCATTTTGGAAATGATCCTTCCTCTGCCCCCAAAACTACTTACTCACCCTTCTCCTCAACAACTTCCAGGCACTGACATCTGAGAAAAGGCAGACGTGCACCCAAATACGGCAGCGGGCATGACTGGGCCGTTGGAGGTGCTGACTCCCTTCCCATCCACATTTCCTCCCGAATCAGGGAGCCGCAGGCAGGGCAGTCCCCTGTCCCGCCTGCGTGAGTCCCCCAAGCACACACCTGCATCTCCAGCACACCCGAGAACAGACCACGCTTCGTGACTGAGTCCTATTCCTACCCATAAAAGAAGTTTAAGCTGCTCCTCTTTTCTTTCTTTCTTTCTTTCTTTCTTTTTCTTAACAAACTGTATAGAAAGAAGGACCCATACACTGACAGATAATGTGCATTATAAACCAGACACTAAATTCAGAAATTCAAGGAGAGTAATATAAAAACAACTATTTAGAAATGTCGTTGGACTTTCTTCTCACTCCCCAGTGAGGGCTCTTGGGCACCCCTGGCACGAGAGGCCCCCACTCCGGAAGCTGCCCTTGAGAACGGGGATTGCAGGTATATCTATGTTCTTCCGCAGTAAGAAATTCAAATTTCACTTCTATTTCACATACATAAAACCACCGTGTTTTATTCATATTTGTAGAGGTGGCGTCTCAGCGCTGCACTTTGCAAACAGTAGGTATCGGTCAATTAACTGAAAGGCTTTGAACAGCTGCTTCTCCAATTTACTTCTGGGTCTCAGTTTCCTTCTGGATTGTTGCCATTGCAAAGCCCAGTGTCGTCTTGCTTTCCGGCCCACTAGTGGCCGTCAATGTATCGATCATAGAGCAGCGAACGGGGACGGGCCCTCCCCGAAGAACCTCCGGTCCCCATTCTTCCCAGTCCACTGCCCCGGGAGGGCTAGGACCGACCAACTTGCCGGCCCAGGCTGCTTGCTGTCACCTCCTGACTCCCGAGTGTCCTCGGTGGACCTCAGGCCAGCCCGAGCTCAGTGATGAACTCCTCCTCCTCGCAATCCCAAGCAGAGGGCCCTTAGAACGGCCCTAGCCAGGTGAGGTGGCCCTTGCTGCCTGTCTTTGAGCTGTATAACAATCTGAGGGGAAGGCCTGTGCCTTCCGTCTGAGCGTGGATGGCCCGAAGCGTCCCTCTGACAGGCAGCTGCTGGGATCCACTCAGTGCTCGGTGTGGAAGAAGGGTGGCCCCGCAGGCAGAAATCTGCTCTCATGGGGCTTTTCCACCCAAGAGCTGCAGAGCTCTTGCACGAGAGAAGTATGCGGTCAAAACTGCAAAGAAACGACTCAGGACCGTGGGTGGCCACGGAGCCGTGGAGCCACGGGGCCACACCATCTTACTATTGCCGTGGCCACAGCAGAGCAGGGCTCAGGAGAATGTTTGTGCCGGGCTGGCGCAAGGGGCTACCTCCTTGCTTATTTTCGTGTGAAGGTAATCAAAATGCAACACAAAATATTTAAACTGTGCATGCGATATAAATGATACCCGGGGCTTTTCGTCTTTGTTGTGAATTTGCTCAACCTGAATTTCTAAGTGCGACCGCCACTCCACGGAGTTCCCCAACTCCACGTACCAACTTGAGAGAAACTCTGGTAAGAAAAGAAAAAAAGAACAATGCACGCACGATTTGAAAAAGGGTTTACAGATGCGCTTAAGCAAGTGAACATGTATAATATAACAATGGTCCCTTTCCCCCTGAAATTATATATACTTGATAGCTTAATCTAAACAAAATCTTAGTGTCTTCTCTTTGACATATTGAAAACTTGGAAGATAACGTTACACATTTTTTTGAAATGTTAAAACTGTCACAATCAATCAAGCAGACAAAAGCCAGGTAACTCAGAGGGAGAGATGACAACGTTGATCCCTCTGTTTGCAACAGCCTGGTGACGGAACTGCACGACTTCCATTAAATGAGGCTCTTTGGAGCCACCAATGTACCCGTTAGAACCCCTGTAATTACCATCACGAGGGGCTTGGCAGTTTCATCTTTGCATATGCTAAAGGACGTAAGCATTCATATTTAAATCCAACTCTCAGGCAGCCCCAGAAACACCCACCTACTGCAACTCTCCGAGTTAAAATGAGTAACAGACAGAAAGCAAGTTGACTTTGGAAATTCATCAAGGCCTCCTCACGGGGAGCGGCATGGGACAGTTGCTGGTTTTGATTTTAACTTTGGCGATGTTAGCTCGGATGTATCCAGCATTTCCTATACGCCAAGGACTGCACTAAGCACTTTGCCCGATCATTTCTCTCTATCCTCATCGCCATTTTACAGAGCACAGAGAGGTAAAGTAAGCTGACTGTGGGCACACAGCAAGCCACCCTTGGAAGAGGCCAGGCACAGGCTTCTGAGGTCGGACGCCGTAAGCTGCAGTGAGAATGTCCACCTTCTCCTGTCGGCCCTCTGCCCACTTCCGAGCCCCGCACTAACCCCACACAGATCATTCCACTTCCCAGAAGCTGGATTGCTTACTCTGTAAAACTGGGTCACGGCCGTCTCATCGACCTCAAAGGCTGCTGGGAATATCGGAGAGATTTTTTACAATGGAGACCGGGCACAGTAATACAGGTTCTTCCTAGAGCAGAGGAGGGCATGGTACCCACACACCCATGAGGGCCCACTGCATCAGCCCCCGTGAACACACAGGATGGGTCAGGGATCCCCCGACAGATGCTTTATAGACCCCTCGTGCCAAACAAGGCAGGGGGCAGTACGTGCTGAAGGAGTTTGGGGCAAGAAGAGATCACGGAGCTCAAGGTGGCTCCAAAGAGATGAAGAGGGTTCTGCGAAAGAACGGAAGCCCATCTAGGGCATTTCCGACCAGGACATAAAGAGCCAAGACTCCCATAGGAGAAGGCAAATGGACTGGCCGAGAGGACGAGAGGCTCTCTGCAGGAACGATTCAGAGGTGGTGGGGGGTCAGGGCATCGGGGCGTGAAGAGACTTCAGAAGGAGCCGTGAGTTTCCCCCAGGATCAGCAGGCAGTGACAGGAGAACTTGGCAGAGGAGTGGATGGTCCAGTCGGTGCTGGAGAAACCTGCCTTGGCAACACGGGGCTCCGCAGGTGAAGAGATCCCACCACAAGAGATAGTGAGGACCTCCACCTAGAGTGGCTGAGACCACAGAGGCATCTCGGGGAAGGTCCCAGGCCACCAGGGCAGGTGGCTTCCAGAAGGCGGAGGCCTGGGCGGGAAGCAGAGAGGATGCTCGTGTGGGACACGACACAAGAGGGGACAAAGCTGAGTTTTGTTGTAGTGTGAGCTTGAGTTCCTCCCACTAGGTCATTCTGCTGGAGAAAGCCAATAGACCTCTCGTACTGGAGCCTGGAGTGCCGGAAGGGATCAGAGTTTGAGCCATGGATTTGAAAGTCATTCATCCCAAGGTCACAGGCAAGGTCAGAGGGTCTCAGAACACGGAAAGGATGGGAGCAGAATGAGTCTGGGGGCAGCTGAGCCCTCTGAGTCCAGGTGCAAGCTCTGGGAGCAGCAGAGGTGGGGGGCCCGCAGGGGGGAGGCCTTGCGCAAGCTTATCCTCAAGAGCGCGGGAGACCGGGTTGTGTAATATGCAAATTGCTAATCAGTGAAATTTTACAGGGAGCAGCTAAGGTATTCCGAGTCACTCCGTTTTCCATTTACAAAGATGAACATAAGATACCTGACGCCCTCTGATTGAACCTGAGTTTGGAAATGTCATGAGTTACCATAAGGCTAGAATTTGAAGTTCTCGATTTAAAGTTAACTTAAAAGTTCATTATGTTTTCAAACCAGAAGGCAGGACAGAAATAACCTTCAGTTTGACCCGTAAACTTCATTCTCTTTCACCGTAGTACCCAATTCTAGGTTTTGCTCTTTAGTCGTAATTTAAAGCAGTTGAAAAGAATTACGTTAAGTAATAGTGCGATAGAACCGGCATCAGTGGGTCGAGCTGGGAGCCCCGAACTTCAGTACAGAAATGGCCAGGGAGCCTTGTTAAAGCGTTGACTCCGCGGACACACTGAGACTGCTGTATGTTCTCAGCTCTGTGTCGACGGAAGCGTTAACTGTAATGTTTATCAGCATCAGAACAACTGATCGGGGGGTGACATAAAACCGCTGCCAGCAAAGCCTCTTTCAGAGATGAGAGCAGGCAAGGAGAAATGGAAAAGGTTTAAACACCAGGATCCCGTCTTCAGAGCTCTCTGCAGACCCGAGGCACAGAGCGGGTGCTGCGGATGGGACCGCGCCCTGGCGCAGAGTCAGTAACAAATCCCGAGACTTAAAGTTTCGCCCCAGAGGGCAGTCCAGTCTGCACCAGAAGAAAAGAAAAACAAAATGCCATCTGCGTTTTCCACAACTCGTGCTGAAATGACAAAGGTCAGGCTCGTGATGGTGTATCCGTGATATTCAAAGTGAGGACACCTTGCAGCAGGGTCTTATGAACCACATTATCAGAAAAAAGGGATAAAATGTGAGTGGATCTGAGGAAGGATGAAGAAGAAATACGACCGGGATAAGGAAAACCAGAGGGCTGAAGGAGGAGAAGCCAGTGTTCGCCCCCAAGCCTCCCAAAACATTCCCACCACTCCCCTGTGCTTAGTCGTACCCAGACTGAAAGCAGGAAAACAAACCAGAAACGACACGTGTTGAACCGCTCGCGCTCACGTCGTGGCTGGGGCGGTCCATTTAACCCGCGGATTTGCAGAAGTCGTGCCGGGGCTCATAGAAGCGCCAGGACCCAGGAATGCGTCTGGAGCAGCTCTGTTCCGCTCGACAGGGACGCGTTCCTCCTTCAAACTCAAGGGCTGCTTGTGGGACGTTATTTACGGGCTGCTAACCGTCACAAGGAAAATATTAACGCTTTCTGGAATCAACTGGACATCAAGCATTAATTTGTATCATTTGATATACAACTTCCTAGGGTGCGTAAATCTGCCAACATCTGCTAAACATGTAAATGATTTATTATACTCCTTGCTATGTTTAATAAATGATGGTGAATCTGACCCGTGAGTGGGTATGAGACCTCCAAAATTTTATTAGCTAAAAAGAAATGTCTCAATGCAGGAAAAAAAAAATCCCCAAGGCTGTGTGGAGAATACAGCAATTCTGGTAGTGAGTAAAGAGATATGAAGAGGCATCTGAATCTGGAGAAAAGATCTGCAAGATCATTGATCCTTTAGGGCCATTTCCAGAATGCACGATGGCCCAGAATCAGTCTGTGTCATCTTTTGGTGAGGCTTATAGGATTGAACAGAAAACGGGCTCCTTGTTGATGTCCTGAAGCAGACCAGACTTGGTAAAGTAAACACCGTCATTTTACCCCGAGGCCCAAGGAAAGCTGACCTGGGGTCCCGAGCTCTACCCTATGCTTTCAGGCCTAGAAAGTGCTGCCAAGTTTTGAGAGAAGCCGATGATTCTTACTCTCTTGCCTTCCACCGGAAACCGTGAGTGATGCGATTGCAGTGGTACACACATTTATGTTAACCTGAGGAAACTGTCCTCACGAGGGAAATCCGCCCACGCGACAAGCGACTCGGTCTGCAAGCGCGCAAACAGGGACGGCTCTGGTGACGCTCCTGCGGTCGGGGCAGCTGGGAGCCGGGCCAGGGACAGGACGGATGTCGGGCGTGGCTACTGCTCTGTTCCTTCAGGCATGCGGGCAACAGTTTTCTTAGGGCATCCCTTCTCCTCGTGGTCACAGGACACCGTCTGTGTGCCTGTCCTGCAGACCTAGTTTCAGTTCAAAGACCAGGCACAGAAAAGTCCCTGAGGAACTCCCAGGAGAGTTGTTTCTCCTTTCAGCAGTTTGCGGAAGGAGGAAATGTGAGCAATTGAGATGAACAATTTGGAAACCAAATAAAAGCAAAAATGGATGAGAAATGAATGCCACAAACCCTGTGGGAGTCAAGCAGAACTACGCGCTCCCTCCTGCCTCCTTTCCCAGGGAAGAAAACCCTGAAGCCTAAAATCTCAGTCCCATTATTTTGCATACTGTATGCCCCAACACAGTGCTAAGTACTTTATTATTTTTTTTTTTTAGGTGTAGTAAGTGGCATTTCTATTTCGGAATGATGTCCCCAGCCAGGTACCGGCTGGAAAGGCCACGGCCAGAGTCACTGGCCTGTGGGTAGAATGCGCGGCCCAGATACACACACCGGGCATCTCTCTTTTCAAGATGGCAGAGGAGTCGCCAACTCCAGTGCGCCTGGTTTTGCCAACATCTCCCCAACTAAGTAAGCATATTCCCGTCCTACCGTAGAAATGTAATCAGTGCAGATACATTACATTCATTTCCTAGCTTTTAGGATTTACACATGAGCAATGGTGACGCACAAGCAAGGAAACCTCATAGCGGCCAAGGCTCGCGGGAGAGCCTCACGCGTTACATGAACACAGTAGCTGTCTGGAAGTGGACCCGTGGGGCTACAAGGTAGTGATGGTTGATGGCTTCGGGTGTGTTCGGTATGTGTTTATAACCATCACGAATGTGTCTCTAGTTTGTTATAACACACAGTCCAAACAAAACGACAGCACACAAGTACGGCAAGATCACCGCCTTATATAAAAAGCGTCCACAATTTTAAAACTGGAAAGAAAAAGAAATCATCTATGGAAGGTCATGAACAAGTCAGTAAAGCGCATGAGAGACAGGGAGGAAGATACAGTTGGGATCAAACAAGGGGGTTGGAATCTTAAAAACATTTGAAAACAGTCGAATGCAATCGGCTGACTTCAAACAGGCAGGCTTGCCTCTGACATCATTTCTGCTCATGCATGTCTTGCTTTGAAGCAAACGAACTCCCGGATGGCAAGCCCGTGGGTTTTTTGTTTGGGTTTCTTTTTTGGTGGGGGGAGGGGGTGGGTGGTTGTTGGCAGCAGTTAAGGGAAAAAGAACACAGATGATTTTTTTTTTTTTAATTTATCAAGGAAATGAGAGCAAAGTTAGCTTAAATCTAAACCGTTGAGACGTGAATTGCCCTATTTTTTGGAAACTAAACAAGTTTGCCTGAACCTCAGCCTTGATTTCAGTGAGTCTTTTGTTCATGAGTTACTGTGTTTGATCCAAATTTGCCTTTCAGTGGTATAGGTCAAGTCTGCTGAAGTCTCGTGGACCCTTCAGGACAGACACACGCTGCCCATCAGCAAAGCAATTCTCCTATTGACCCCACCAGCCGACACCGCTGGCACTTTCGGTCGCACATCCAGGACTGGGGATTCTGCCGACATAGAATAGCGTCATATTCATTTTTCTCAGGTCGAAGCTTGGGAAGGAAATACATCCCGGGGAGAAGTCAGCCTGCGGGACTAGCTCGTTCACGCCTGCCCCGCCTCCTTCATGTGATGACTACTGAGTGCCTCCGTGCGCCGGGACCGCTCATGCCGTGGGACTAGAAAGCTGGAGGCAGGGGCTACACTCCCTGTCGCCCCACCAGCTTTGCTCGGGGGTGACTGGGTGGTGTGTCCATGGGAGGCGGGGCATGGGGGTCAGCAGTGTGTGCTGGGGCGGGGGGAACCGCTGTGTAAACTGGGTCATGAGGGAAGGTCTTCCAGAGAAGGTGACCTCTGAACAAAGACCCTAAGGACGTGGGGGGCGAGAAGCATGCTGGTATGGTCAAGGGCGGCAAGGGGACTGGGACGCTGGAGGAGGAGGAGATGAGCTCAGAGGGGCCCAGGTGGGGCGTGAGGTCCATCTGGAGGACCTCTGTGGGATCTTGGCCACCTTCTGCTTGAGAAGGGTTTTGAGCAGAGGAGTGATCCAGCCTGGTTTATCTTCTAAGACTCGCCCCCGCCCCACACCGGGCTGTGTTGAGAATAGACGGTAGGGGTCAAGGTCAGCAGGACCATAGGCAAGTCCCTGAACTTCTCCAAGCCCCCCCTTCCTCTCCTGTACGAGGAAGATGATGACGCTGGGGACGCTTCATGGCTTTCTTGTGATGGCTGCATGAGATAACACAGGGAGGGCGCTCGAACTTGTGTCTGCCCTGGAGTAGGAGCTCAATAAATGTGTCTGTTACCACGATGTCTGCGGACTGCTCTCAGCAACCTGATTCCGTAAATGCCCAGGAAACCTACTTGAACAACCCAGCACAGACAGTCACCCTGCACGACTTCCGTGGTGACGGATCTTGTACGTCTGAAGACGGGGAGCAAGGCCGTGGGATGCTCACCAGGAAACCCCACACGGACGACAAGAAACCCCCTCCATGAGTTTACTGGATCACTATGTCATGACCTATGCAAAAATATTTTTAGTTTTAAAGTGGAAACCATAATCTACATTGTTTCTTTCTTCTTCTTCTTCTTTTTAAAAATTTTTTTTATTAAAATACAATGTATTATTAGCCCCAGGGGTACAGGTCTGTGAATCGCCAGGTTTACACACTTCTCAGCACTCACCATAGCACACACCCTCCCCAACATCCATTGTTTCTACTGTTATAACTTCATGGCTATTGTCCCATTGTACGGTAATCACAGCCCTTCTGACAGTAACAGGGTACCCGGTGGGCTCTACTATTTGGTTGCAGAGCCACTGGAGGTTTCTAAACGTTTTCTAGAAAGGGGACCACATTTGGAACCAGTAGAAAGACAGTCTGAGAGAACCCTTGGGTGTCAGGCCAGAGCCTGTGAAGAAGCTCTAGTCTGCCTGGCAAATCCTCACCGTGGCGTCACCCAACCCATGCTTGGGGTCACCGGAATCAGGGATCACGGTTTAAATGTCTTGGAAGTCCAGGCAAATGCCGAGGACTAGGGGCACACGTCAGGGCCAAGCCCCTGGGGGCAAGGATCCCTTCCACAAAGAAACGTGTTCTCTCCGCGCGTCTAGAAACTTGTGCTTGGTGCTTTCTGATTTTGATAAAAACATACACTGTCCATCCCCTGGTTCAATTGCTCTCAGATCCCACTGCTGGAGAGATACGCACCTGGTGCCGGGAGCTAACGGCAAGTCAAGGCTCTGAGGAGGGGGTGCCCGTGACACCTGGGGGGTGGGCTCCTGCAGAGGTCAAAGCAGCTGTGGCCAGAGCCTCTGATTAGCCACGAGAGTCTAGAAGTCTAGGTCCTTAAACACAATGTGGGCTTGTCACCATTGTCAGCTAACAGGGATTGGGCCAGATCTGCCCGGCTGGGGTGCGGGGGCTGTCGGGCGTTCCTGACCATGGTAGGGATGGACTTTCTCTGACACAGAAAGGAAACCAGCTGTGGCCTCCCCCTGCTGGAGTGGCCCGTTCCCCGGCGGGCTGGGTACACATCTGGGTGAAGGTCAGGACGGTGGCGAGCCGCTGAGGAGCACAGGGAGCAGAAGGTAGGGGTGAGCCATGACCCCACTTTCCGGGCACACAGAGGTCTCCAGAAGAGATTCCTTCCTCGATTCCCACCCGGGTGAGCCTCTCCGACGGGTCCCGGCACACCCCTGCCAACGGCTGAACACGCAGAATGAAGCAACCGCAGCTCAGGCCCAGAAGACGGCATCGGCCTCGCTGCAGGTTGAATCGTCTCCCCTAAAGTCCATATGTCAGTCCCAAGAACGTAGTCTTACTGGGACAGAGATGTCATTCAGATGAGGTCCAGCCGGAGGTGGGTGGGCCGCGAATCCAGTATGACCCGTGTCCTTATAAACAGGGGAAATTCGGACCCAGAGAGGGTGCTGGGCTGGGGCTGGTGCTTCCAGAAGCCCAGCAAGCCCCAGAAGCCAGGGCGGTGGCCTGGGACAGACCCTTCTTCCCAGCCCCAGGAAAAGCCCTCCCTGCCCTCACCGGGATCTCAGACTTCCGGCTTCCAGAGATGGGAGAGAATCAACTTCTGCGGCTTGAGCCCTGGAACTGTGGTATTTGGTGACAGCCCCAGCAGACTCCCGCTGGCCTCGTTCACCACCCAGGACTGACCCCACTAACGGCTCAGCTTCGGGACCAGGCTGCTTCCTGTCCTGGCCCCTGGGAGCCTTCAGGATCTGCATGTCCACGGTTCACCATGATTCTGACTAACGATTTCCATGCGCCCTCTTGGGTACCACTACCCCTAGCAAATTCGTGCCATTTCCCAAGCCCCAGCTTCACAGACAGCCTCCCCAGCGTCTACCTTCTCCTCCAACCCATCCCCTTTCTGCGCTCGTACCAGCCGCTCTCTCACCTGCTGCTCTCAGGACCCCCTCACTTTTTTGAAAATTACCGAGAACGCCAAAGAACTTTCGTTTGCATGGGTTTTATCCATATTGATATACAACCTTATTATAAATGAACACTGAGAAAATGCAAGACTATTACCTCATTTTTAAAAGTAAGGAACCCCGTAAAAAGGCAAGGAGTACTTATTAGTGGACTTCAAACTAACAAAACAAAAATTAAAAAAGAATAAAAGGAATCCCCTAAAAATAATGAACCCATGACATGTCAATACAAACAACACATTACCATAAAACAGGTATGTTTTCAAAAATATTTTAAAAGTTTAGGAAAAGGGAGGTATTTTTTTCCATTTTGCAAATTTTTTTTAGCATCTGGCTTCATAAGAGACAGCAGATCTTCAAAAATGTCCCTGCATTCATTCTGTTGAGACAATGCTGCTTTTCTTGAAGTTCTAGGAAGAAGATCCAGCCCCACATGGACTGTGTTCGGGAAAAGGAGGAGCATTTTAATAGTCTTTTCAGAAAATTGTGGATATTTTTCTTGGCTAATATGCCAAAGGTGAGGAAGTAGCAGCTTCTAAAAAGTTAGTGACCGTGTGGGATCTGAGACCGTATTCGAGACTTTCGAGCCTCTGGTGTATTAAAACCCAGAAATCTACCTTGAGCTTTGAGTGGATCCTTTATCTATTCCCGATTTGTATCATCATTTCTCCGTCATTTGGAAAATACTGGTTCTAGGAGTTGCATAACGTTTAAAAATCACAATATCAACACCAATCTTAATCAGAAAAAATGTAAGTCCTGAAAGGCTTTAGCTTATGGTGGGCCAATACAAGTTTCTAAAATTCCAATTTTCACTCAAAAGCTTGAATTTTATCATCAGCCACAAATACTTGTCACTTGTTTGCCTTGACATGACAGGCTCACTGTTCTTTTCGGAGAAGCCGCCTGCCAGATTCCCGAATCCGAATGACTCAAGGTTGTCAGTCATTTCCAGGTGAACATGGTGATTTGTGAAAAACCTGTCGCGTCGGGCTCGCACTCCTGAAGCTGCCCAAAACTCTTCTCCAAGGGCCAACGTGACTCGACAGACAACACGAGGGCTTTCTGTGTCCTTCCCATCTCGTCACACAGAATACCGAAACGACGCCCACAAGGATTAAGGTCTAACGGAGTCAAAACCCCACGTCCCAGCTTCCGCAAGGGCATTCGGAGGTGACATTGTCTTTACCGTGTGTGTCGATGAGCCACGGCCCCCACTCGAGCCCGGGGAGCAGCGGCTTCCGACACCCTTCGCTCTAGGCGTCCGGGCCAAATGTCCAACTACTAAGAGATCAGACAGCGTCCCAGCCCTTTTGTGGGAAGGCTGGTGGCCTCTCAAACCCCCTGAAATATGGGGCACCCCCAGGGCCCGTGGACCACATCTAAAGAACAGAATTCCCAGTCAGCTCTGCTTCCTCTTCCCCGGGATTCTGGGGGCAGTTTATCATTGATAGCTGAGAATTCTGTGATGCCCCTCGTATACTGTAGAGCAACATTAAAATTAATTCACTTTAGTTCTATGCCCCTTCTAGTAAAGGCCGGACGTCCTCAAGATAAAACGTGTTCATTCTCCCGTCCGCTCTGCGTTTCTTCGCTGGTCTCAAGTGCGGAGCCGGGAGGGGGCTGCCCTCTGCTGGCCGGCGTGGGGAATGGCGGCGGGGACGGCCCAGCCTCCCCGGCCTTTGCAGGTGCTTCCAGCTCCTCTTCTCAAGTCTCCCTCCTATCGAGAAGCCGATTCAAGGCACTCGGGCTTTTTCAACGACCTATTTTCTTTGTTTTTCAATATTAAAGTGCTTGAAAGAATCACGATTGTTATGTCAGAATCTAACGTGATTAAAAATATTCAGTGACATTCAGTTTTCTGTAACTTGTCCAAGTAGCTCGTTAGAAACCTTCAGAGCAAAACCCAAAGTAGCCTCCTCGTTGCGTGTCTTCACAGGCCCCTGAAGTTGGGATCAAGGAAACATTTTGATCGGAGCACTGCGGGCGTGTGTAAAGGGAGAAAAAGAAAGTGAACAGGTAGATTTAAGGGAGAGAAAACTTAACTGAGAGACAACTTTCCATACGTGTGTGAGGGACAACCGTCTGCCTCCGCCTCTGCCCTGATAAACACTATTATCAGCACCACACAGTCCAGCTCTCCTCGTTATGGTCCCGCAAGTGCCCTGTTAACATCGAGACTCTGCTAAGAGTTACTCAGGTCCCGAGTGAATCTGCATTGACAGTCCCTCCCAACATAGAGAAAGGCAACTGGACCGTTTTACACCCAGCAAGAGTCAACTTGGTTCCATGGGATGGAGGTGATATTCTGAACGTTTTTCCGTATTCCCCAAATGGTACTGCCCACTTCAGAAAGGCACACTGGCTGGTCTCGCATACGTATTGTATGAGCGGGCATACGTCACTGCATGTTAACTGACCACCTACTATGTGCGAGGCACTGTGTCAGGCTTTGGAAGGGTCAGAGGTTAATCAGCACACTTCAGCTCTGCTAGATCTACAATCTAGGAACCCCCCGTACGGCCAGCACAAGGTGAGCCACTGTAGGCCCTCTGAGCCTACTGTGTACTGTGGGCGTCCAGGGCGGGACGGCTTCATCATACAGAAGGTGGAACTTGAGGTGGTTTTGAGAACCGCTGTGATGATAGGAGGCACAAATGGGAGGACGCTGTGTTCTAGACCGACAGAGCACGAGCAAAAGCTTTAAGTCAGAGGCGTGCTGGAAGTATTTCGGAAATGCAAATAACAAAACATCATATTTTAAAAGTGAATCCCCTCTGTGCACCAAGCTGGTCCTTGGTCATACACTTTTTCTAGGTGACCTCATAGCTCATGGCTCATGGACTGACTTCAAAACCCTCTTTTCCAGAGACATGGGTATGCAGTTACAAAGAGCCAAAAAGCGGCAGTGCACTTGGCCTTCAGGTATGAGCTGGCTTGTTCTCCGCACATCAGTGTCTTTACCAAGCACGTGCTCGTGGGCTCCCCATCATCCCAGCTGATAACACCTGCTCGTCCACCTCCGTGCCCTTCGGACTGTGAGATGCTGCCCTGAGTCATTTGGTAAAGATGTCCCCCAGTAGCTCACTTTGCTGCTTCTCTGAATACAGATCTGCCGTTAACCTGGAGGCTGCTTTTATGAACTTCTCCAGCTCTGCAGCCCGGGGCCCCTGCTGCCGAGGGTGGCTTTGAACACCCCGTGGTTTTACAACTTCTTTTCCTACAGAGTAAAAACAATCCTCTCACCACAGAAAGCACCGTTCCACGTGTGTTCTGGAGATGGTCATCGGCTCTCTCCAGAGCGTCCCTGCGCTGGAGTGAGAGTTACGTGAAGAGTCTGATGGTGTCACAGCACGAGCTGAGAAAGTGTCATCATGGAAACACAGTGAGGGCCAGGACTGACTGGGTCCTTGAGAAAATCCAACTTTCAGAAGCTGATGTTTTCTCCCACCATGTGTATGTCTGTAGCTGCTGGTCCCAAGCCACCCACTCTGGGAGCAGGTTCCGTCCGTATTTCCACTGGGCTTGTGCTCCCTGTTCCCACTCACGATATTATTTTTGAACGGCGGCGCTCGTACACCCGGCCTTCAGACCGCGTCCTAAGGAATCAAGCTCGCGCCACTAACCCATCTTTTTTTGTGAATGAGTGATGTGTAAAGAAACAACGCCAACTATGTGCGGATTTAGTAAGTGATAAAACATGATACACAATTGTTGTAAAAAAAAAAAAAATCCACTTCCCTGTCGGCCATGGGTCAGCAGAGACCGAGCAGCAAAAGCCTAACTCTTAGGACTGTAACAATCACTCAGAGCAGAACTGGATTCCACAAATATGATGGCTAGTCTCACTTTTCAAGTTGTAAAACATCTGTGACCCAAACAATTACCTGTATTCTGAAACCACCAAGCCACTTGGAAGATGGCCCAAGAGCCAAACGATTCACTAACCACACTCAGGAAATGCTCATTAGGAACACAGCTCCCGGGGCCAGCCAGGGCCCCATGTCCCAAAGCCGCAGCACACAGATGTCTTGAAGGGAGATCTCTGCAGGGACAGAGACACACACGCCGATGAGCAGATGCCTGGCCAGGAGTGTGGCACCTGGCAGCCAGGGGGTCCTCCCCGGCCCGAGGTCTGTCGCGCAATGCTCTGCACACAGATTTTGCCGGGCGCTGGGAGATGGAGGAATGCAGGAGAGGACTCTCGGGGCAAGACCAGGCTGTGACATGGCCAGCTGCTGGGAGATCAAGTTGGGGGGTATTGTGTGGCAGGGAGAAGACAAAAGGTCATAGGACCAGATCACTGGCCTCCAGGCTTCCCATTCACTCCCATCCTGGGAGGGGCAAATCAAGTGGAAAATAACTGGAGAATAAGAAAAGGTGCCACGGAGACATGGGGGGGTCACATCTCACTGGTAGGTTGTGGGTGGGTGAGTGGAGGTGGTTGGACGTGGATGGAGGGGGATAGAAGCTGGATGGATGGTGGGTGGATGGTAAGTGGATGTGGGTGGGTGGAGGTGGAGGGATGGTGGGTGGAGGTAGGTGGATGGAGGTGCACGGACGGTGGGTGGATGGTGGGTGGACGTAGGTGGATGGACGTGGGTGGAGGTGGGTGGGTGGTGGGTGGAGGTGAGGGATGGTGGGTGGAGGTAGGTGGAGGTAAACTGATGGGTGGGTGGATGGATGCAGGTATGCCTGAAGTCATTAACAAGTGAGAGGATTCAGGCCCAAATCTGGCCAGTTTAGACATCTCAGGAGAGCCTTGGATGCCAGGGTGAAGGGTCCTGCATCATAAGAAAGGCAATGGGACCTTGCACGGTGTCCTGCGTGGACAGGTCTCCCAGACTGCATGGGTCCACGCACAGCCACCCTGCCCATGGCCTCAGGTGCCAGTCAAGCCCTCTGAGCGAGCCTGGCAACCTCACTGCCCACTTTCTGCTGGGAAGTACCAGCTAGCACCACACACACTGGACATTCATGCAACTTGCCTCGTGAAAGAGAAACAAAACATCGGGACCAGAATTTGTGACGAAGGGCTTATCTCACAAAGACGTCTCAGAAATCTGAAGTCTGTGCTTCCAGGTTCAGAGGGAGAGAAAGTTAGGACTGAAACGCATACGGGGCAGTCCACAAAAACACCTCCGATGTTTAAAGGAACACCAGGGAAATTGGCATCAGTAAGCTTCTGCAATCCTGAAAGTATTAATAAGATGTCATTGTGCCTTTCTTAGCCCGACAGCGGACAGCACCAGCTTAACTGAGGGACGCATCCGCGCGGCTACTCTGGGCATGCAGAAACGTCTGCATTCGTAACGTTTCAGAAAATCCCATTTTCTTTCTGCTACAATGTTTTCTCTGAGTTAAATGTTCCTATTGATTTAATGCCTGCAGACCAAGCCCCCACAGACCCAGAAGACTCCAGTAGGGAAGGAGCCTCCATCATCCCCAGCCTCCCCACTAACAGGCTGCATGAAACCACTCAACATAATCATGGGTGCTTAGACCCAGCAAACCTGGAAATCCGTGTTTTCTAGCTGCCAACACTTCTGTGCACAGTGTGTTTGGGAAAAGCGCTCTGAGCTCACCCCGAGTGCGGCCGTGTGAACCGTACCTTCACCACACAGCCGTGCTGGTCCCCACACCTGGCACCAGGCACTCTCCCGGCTCCCCCAACTCTGCCTCCAGCAGCTGGGACCCCGGCTCCCTGGCTCTGAGCTCTGAGTCTGTCTCTGGGACCCAGACCTGTGTCCTGGTCCTCTTTCCAGTGGCCAAAGGGAACAAGGATCGGCACCTGCTCTCAAGTGATGTCCTAAAGGGGTCTTTAAGGGGTTGATAGAGGACTGGGGCAGCCACTTTTATTCTCTAAATAAATATCCAATTTATGAAAGTCACACAAGTAGCAAATCTAATGTCCCTGACATTTTCAAGATCAACTTACAAGTCATTTTTATTCTTTTGATTATCCACGTTATTAAACAGTTGGGGGCTCTGGTTAGTGCCCTTTTGTTGAAGTCGAGACAGCCAAAGTCCCTTAAACACTCAGGTGTATTTACATACTTAGCTCCTCAAGTTTCCCTCGACATTTGACACTACATTCATCCATTTCCTCTGCCCTGCGTCCCTCTCCAGCCCATCACACCCCTGGCACACACACTGTCTTCCCGAAGACACAGAAGCACCCAGCGAGTCAATGAATGCACATGTGAATCCCAGGTTCCATTCAACTTCTGAGACCTTCCAAATCACAAATCACAGTCATAATTTGAAAGAAATTACTCAGCAAGAAGAATCACAAGGATCATCTCTCAGATTCTCAAGTTTCTCCATTCACTGACAAAGACATGCAGAGAGCATTCCTCACGTTAACACAAAACTATTAGGACAGCGGGTTGACCCTGTTATGTAATTCTGGACCCTGCGTGCCTTCCAGGGGTTAAGAACATTCGCCCCCTAAGAGAGCAGGCAATGCCTGAGCCTCGCTGAGCCAACCAGGAAGGCTGGCGCTCCAGCTCAGCCCGCTGGCCGGCATGCTGGCCAGAGAGTTCTGACCAGACCCCGTACCTTGGCGGGCTCAGCTCTGCCTTACAACAGACAATGACCTTTCTGCCATCGCCCCCGCCAGCCAGCAAGGCTCTCAAAGTCCGCCCCCCTTCCACACAACTCGGATTCCTCTATGGGTCAGGAAGAGAAGGCCGCCAGGGAGACCTCTGTTGCCGCACAGCACCGCATTCCACTCTTGTCTCCCCGAGTGCACGCCAAGTGCAGAGAAATGTGAGTTTGTCCCTGTGTGACCCGGCCCCCATTGTGAGAGCTAGGTCCCATCCCTCGAGGCTGCTTAGGGACACTGGGGTAAGGGGAATGACCGGAGGGGTTGCCGAGGACAAGGAACCCTGAAAGAAAAGGCGTATTTGCAGCCCTGTTCGTGCCTCTGCAGTGTGGTTGCAACTCTGCATGTGGGAATCTGTGAGTGTAAGTGTGCGTGTAAAGAACTGTGTTTCCTAAAGCAACACAACCAGGGCAGAACAAGTCATTACACAGACTTCCCCCCAAGTTGCCTGGGGGATGATCCCGTGTCACCGGAGCGGGCTCTCAGCGCCTGCCTGCTTTGTGCCTGAAAAGTCGAGCACAACGCACAAGGTCATAAAACAGACTGGCGTTGACCTCGCCCAAACTCTCACTGGTACTTGGATCTCCAGCTGCGTATCTCAGGTACACGCACAAACCTATTTGTACAGTTTTTTTGGAAACAAGCACAGAGAAAGAAAATGGGCTGAGCAGGGAGCCTGACGCAAGGCTCGATCCTGGGACCCCAGGATCGTGACCCGAGGCGAAGGCAGACACTTCGCTGACGGGGCCACCCACGTGCCCTTCAGTTGGTTCTCTGGTAAATTTTGAAAATCACTGTTGTAGAAACACTAAGTCGATCCCTGTTACTGGAGGGATGTTCTGCAAGGTCACGGCGAACACTGAAGTAGTGAACGCCAAACCCCGGCCCGTGGCAGTAGGGCAGGCCCAGGCTCCCGTGAGCCCCGGTCCCCGTATTTTCACCGGCGCATCAACACCTGCCCTCAGTTTACACGTGCTCCTTCCTACAGACCCTTCGCTTAATGCATATCTGTTGATCCAGAGCCGTGGAGCGGGGCCAGTGGCACGTAACTATGTATCTGCACGTCTGACTCGCCTGTAACTGTAACTCCTGCCCACGAGAAGCTTCTCTAACCCGCGGGCTTTGTCCTGAGGCCCATCACAGCCCTCTCACGCTCAGCAACACGGCCCCAGACCTGCTGGGGACCCTTTAAAGAAAACACTGTGGGGCCCCCTGGCAGCTCAGTCAGTGGAGCATCTGACTCCCGATGTTGTCTCAGGTCATGATCTCAGGGTCCTGGGATCAAGTTTTGCGTTGGGCTCAGCACTCAGCGCTCAGCGGGGAATCTGCTTGAGGTTCTCTCTCCCCTTCTGCTCCTCCCCCGCCACACCCTCTTTCTCTCTAAATAAGTGAAGAAAGAAAAAATCTGAAAGAGAGAAAGAAAGAAAGAAAAGGAAAAAGAGAAAGAAAAAGAAAGGAAGGAAGGAAGGAAGGAAACATTGTGGTCCAAGACACAAGACAACGATTTACCAGAGCATCGCCTTGTTTGACCGTGGCTGGAAACACCCACATTTCTTACCTCTCTCCAGATATCCAGACATGAGCAAAGACAACAGGAGTATCGATCTGGGGTTGCAAATAAATTTGAGCAAGTAGAGAATTTGTAAATACAGACTCCGGGAGTAATGAGGATCTACTGTACGTTCCCTCGTTTCCTGGGCAAAGGCTCCCTGATCAAGACGAGTGCAAACAGGGGCACAGGCTCGCAGAGCCAACGGGGGTCCAGAGGACTCCCCCAGCCAATGGCTCCTGGCACATCAACAGCCTCTCTCAGGGCTACGGCTTTAAAGCGTTTACTGTCATATTAGAGGTAAAACTCCCGGACAACCATGGCAAGATCATCTACCCATTTGTCTGCCCAGCTCGCCTGTCCATTCACTCAGTGCACATTGGCTGAGGTCTTATGTGTTGTAGGCACAGAGGACGGCTACGATCTTTAATCTGGAAGGAATCTGACACATGCTACAAAGGGCCCAGTGAAAGTGTTTGGTACAGCGGGGTCAGAGGCTCCGTAGGCCACTCAGACCCATCACCCGGTAGACAAAGCTGGAGTTCACGGAGAGACAGAGGGATGGGAGCAATCATCCAGCCAGTCAGCCTCGACCGAGCACCTGCCACGTGCTGGATGCCGGGATGCTGGGGGAGCCCTGCCCTCTGGAGCTGACCTATGCACGGGAAGGACGAACAGGATGGATGATAAACCACAGAGGCACGAAGGGAATCGAAGTAAAGGAGGGGGGCTGGAGGGATGGGGTCCGGAGGGACAGCTGCATTTCAGAGGGGGGTGGGGGGGTGGGGGTGGTGAGGCTGTGAGCCCGCTGGTATCTGGGAGAGCTCCCAGGGCAGAGAATGGAAGCGCACAGCCCAGAGGCAGGGGTGCAGGGCAGAGTCTAGGAGAGGACGGGGTAGACGCAGCCCCAGAGTTCAAGTCTCGAGGGCAGGCAAAGAGAAGGGGAGGCGCCGATGCTTCTGAGCAGAGAAGTGGCCCCCCAATGGCTGTGACGGATGTGGGGAGGTGGGAGGGGGAAGGGCAGAGGCAGAGAGGCCGGAGAAAGGCCACGGCTGTCGTTCAGCAGGAGAAGGGTGGCATTGGTCTGGGGAGAGGGGACCGGAGGCAGCACAGGCTTTGTGGGGAGAGGCGACAGAGGGGCAGGACAGGGACCCCACGCCGTTCTCTACACAAGGACGTGTCCACAGACAAATGAGAACAAAACTGACGTATCGAATGACCGCGAGGGTTTTGTCTGTTTTTAAGGAAACCTCCCTTCCTTTCAGCTGTGGTTCCGCGCGTCGGACGCTCACGAGAGGACCCGGCTCTCCCGTCCGTGCTCACTAACATCTCTGCGGAGGCTTCCTGCGAGGGAGCGGCGCGCGGCCCCGTGACCGGGACTGGGGTCCCGCAGCCACGAGGTGAAGGCGAAAGGTCCCCGTTTCCACCCCCTCCCACGTTCCCCGGAAAGACGGATCTGTGAGCAGCGACAAATGTTCCCTCGAGAGCTTCAGGGCCTGGTGTCGCGCTGCGAGACACTTCTCCAGAGCACCTGAAGACCATCTCGTGATTTCCTTCCACCTCGCTCGGGAGCAGGTTCTCAGTCGTTCGACCGGCACCAGTTCCCGGGCAGCCCAGAAGCAGGGAGGGGGCCTGAAAGCCAGGTGGCCGGGCCGGGAGGAAGGCTTCTCGAGAAGCAGCACAGACCTGCAGACTCGTCGTAGAGACTGGTTCGAAGTCGACGAACCGAGGATGCCCCTGTGCATCCCCAGACGGCCCCCGGCGGTTACCGGACGGCCCTAGGTGGCGACGCAACCATTTCCCAGAGTAAAGGATGATGAAGTTTAAGGAAAAGCAGTTTATGAGGAAGAAGCCACACGAATAAAATCCCGACACGCTCAGGACCCCAGCGGGGGATGGCCACGCGTCCTGTGGGAGATCGGGAAGGTGCCCCACACACCCCCCGACCCAGGCCCCAAGGACACGGACATGGAGCCTCAGTCGCACACCTTTAACCTACAAATCCCACAACGTAGTGACTCCTTGATAACCTCTAAAATGCCTTGAGTACCACGCGAGTTGAAACGCTGCGAGTTGCTGGTTATGAGAGAACATTTAAATCGGGCTGGGCCGGGGAGCAGCGTGCGTCCCTCAGGGACCCCACTTGAGGCCGGTCCACCCACGTCGGCCGTCTTCTCGGCCTTCGTCAGGGCGTGCAAAGAAGCTGCACTTTGCAACCCGTCCTGCCTTGTCGCCCGGCTGTCGTGGAGGACGCGGTCGGGGAGTCTGTGCAAAACCCAGGAGAAAATGTATTTTCGGAGTCGAAGACTAGAAAATAGGTTTTAGGTCACGAGGAAGAAGGGGCATTTGGTCCCCTCTGACGACGTCAGCTAGTCACTGCCTATATTTACCTTTTAACTTTGGCAGGAAGCTCGCAAGCTCAGAGCTTAATTTGAGGCCAAACACCAGCTGCCTGACGTGACAGCTCCTGGTCTCCCGGCCTCAGCGCTTTCTTATTTATAGTTCCTCAGCTGCTGATTTTTACATTCTTCTTTGTGTTTCACAATTACCTCATCGTATGAGAATTAGTCATACATCACCTCACCACAGACCCATAAACAAAGAAAAATGAGTGCATGTATATTCTATTAAAATAAAACAAAACACAGATAGCAGACACGTAAATACGGAGGTGTGTAGGGCAAGGACGTCCAGAGCTCAGAAACGAAACAAAACTTTGTGAAGGCAACTGTCGGACGTGAGCGTGACGTGTGAGTGAAAAGGGTCCCCAGCCAAGACGTGGGGGTGCGAGCGTGTGGGAAGCTGGCCTCGTGAGCTGCGGGGAGGTCCCCCAGCCGCAGGGGCACTGCACGTCTACCGGAGAGGGCGATCGCCAAGGGTGACAAGACGGAAAGCAACCGAGCTGTGGGAGGCGAGGAGGCCTCTCCCCTGCACCCAAATCTAAGCCTTCACTCCTCCAGCCCAGCCTCAACCCAGCAGCTGCCGCGGCATTTCTCGAAAGGCGATCTGGTCTTGCCATCATCTGCAAACAAGACTTCAAACACTTCCATTGCCCTTAAGGTTTTCAGGGAAAGTTGTGAAAGACTCAGACAAAATTATATGCCACTGTAAACAGGAAAATCATCAAAATTAAAACGCAAAGAACCACATGGGAAAGTGTGTTCACTACAAGTGGAACAAAGTACGACGGGTAAGGAGCTCCTCTGCGGCGGTCCCTCCGGCCCCATCCCCCCCGGAATGGGCAAAGGGCAGGAACCACGAGGACAATGCTGGATCCAACAAAGAAGAAGTTTCAGCTTCATTGGTTAAGGACCGAAACACGAAGTGAGCTTTCCCACCCGGCAAACTGGTGAAGAATTTTCAGTGATTCGGAGCGAGCCCCGCACTCTCACAGGCTGCTAGCGGAGGTCAACCCAGCTCGCCGCCTCCACGAGTACTGAGCGCCTCGGGGGTACTTTTTCATTTCAGTCCACTAATTTTATTTCTAGGAATCTCGTGTGAAACACTGAGATGTGAACAAATATTTAAACAGAGAGCTGTTCACAACATAACGTTTTATAAGAGCAAAAAATTAAAAGTCCAAACGTAGGGAGATAATAAGGAATTATGATAGAATATTATGTGGCCGTGAAAAAGTGAAATGGAGAAACTTCAGTAACATTGGAAAATGCTCGCAACAGAATGGTCTGTGGACCCCCAGGCTCCACACGCGAAGCCATCCATACAGCACGGCCCAAGGAAAGTAAAATGTTCATCGGGATTATCTTGGGGTTGTGACGTATGGATCCACGGCTTTACTTTCTAAACTATTTTTTCTTTATACTCTTAGTGTTCTAGAATACATGCTTTGTTGTTGTTGTTTTAACTTTAACAAAAAGCGGTGAAAGCTACAAATGTTTTTAACATGAAGGGTGAGGTGATGGGGGCACAGACAGGAGGACCACCTGGTCAAGGTGAATACGGGGAGATGCCCGGGGTGGGGTCAAGTGGAAAGTAACCCACCTTCATACAGCTGGTGGGTGACACCAGCCGCTGGGGGAAGAATCAGAAGACATTTTGAGGGAACTGAATGGAGCCAGACCAGTTATGGGCACGGTGGGATTTGGGGTACTCTAGCGATCTGTGGTGAAGATGGCCGGTAAGAAGTTGGCCGCTGGCAGGTGGGGGCAGGCGTGAACACATCTCCTGGCAGGGAAGAGGACACTTGCGTGAAAACCCAAGGCCACGCGTGCCCGCTCCAAGGGTGGTGGCTGTGGGCTGCACCTCCCGGGAGAACTCAGACCGGGTCTCAGGGCGCAACATCACAGCTGTGCAGGTTGCAGAAAAGGGAACATTCCAGAGACAGACTGGGAGACACACCGTCCAAGGCGAGAGGCAAGGTGTTTTCAAGAAAAGGTCAGAGTCAGATGAAGTTTCCCAATGGAGAATAAAAAATATGGAAAATTCAACTGGACCTGGACAGCAGAGAGGTTGAAAGTCAGCAGCGACCACCTTACGCTGACTTGGGACTCTGTCCAGTTCACTGCGATTCTGCCCCTGGGAAACCTCATGGGAGGGTGGTCACCAAGCAGCCTAGATGCTGCCTTTCTGAGGGAACTTAGTCTAGGTTTCTGCTGGTGTTATTCTCTTGGTTTTACCAATCCTTTTGCATTTGTAATGTACACTGAATTTGTAACGGTCTATTTCCAGCTGTGTGATAAGTGAAAGCAAATAAAGTATTTTTTCCTTAAAAAGAAACCTAGTAACGAGAAAACCTACTGAGAAGCACAGAAGTAGTTTGCAGCAAGGAGACCCGTCCCTTTTATGCGACTGAGGTTCTGGACCCCAGTGACCACGTTCTGATGGGGTTTTACTGTGCTGTTGGTGCTCCAACGTTCACTGACCGTAGAGGTGAGGGCCCAGGTCCAAGCACGGTCTGCCTCTCCAGCATCATCCCCCCTTCCTTCTACAGCACCCGAGTTTACTAACCTACCCCTAACCCACACTACATGAGCAGGACTGCCCCCTTCCCAGGCCCTCGGCTGGGCCTCCCTGCATTATCTAACGCCAATCACTGCTCTTGTTGCCTTGACCACAAGGACTGGCTCAGGTGGGCAGGAGAGTCACTGAGCTGTGAGCAAATGTCCGGCTAGACTGAGAAGGGGACTGTGTTGCCCTGAGATCACAGGGCAAAGGGGCTCGGGAACTGGCAGCTGCACCCCGAGAGCCGGCTCCTGGGCTCTGCGGCCCTTAATGGACTTGATTCCAAGGCTGGCCCCAGGTCTCAGCACTGGAAGGGGGATTGTGTTTGCTGAGGGTGACGCCTGGGAGAGGAAGCAAACGAGGTCAAATCCTTCATTTGTTGGAAAATGGAGTTTTTCTACCATTACGTGCAAGGCTTGCTTCTTGGCCTCACGCCTGCCCGAGGGGGAAGCAGAAGCACTCCCAGGAGATGACGTCAAAGTCATCTCCTTTGCTCAAAACCTTCGTACCTCAGCCACCAGTTCTTTGAACTCCCTAAATGGTGAGTTCGCAACATATCCCAAACCAAAAACAATACTACTGTAATATTTCTGGGAATGAGAACAAAAATCTGACGGGAGAAGGAGGGTTGCCTTTGTTTGGTTTCTGGCTTCGACTTTAACTCGTTCAGCAGGGGGGGGGTCAGCTAACCTCTCTGTTTTCCTTTGAACATCTGCAAAATGGTGATAATTCATCACTTCATATTACAAATTCAGAGCCTGGAAGGCAACAGTTTTTTAAGATTCAACCCTTAGAGATCATCTGCTGATCTCATTTTTAAAACTGAGATTTGTTACAGCTAGCTTTTACTTTTGGGTTTTAAAAAGTGTCCCTTAACTTACACACATACATACACTTATTTGGGATTAATCTCAGTATTTTAACTGGACATAAAATTCTTGCTATTAAGATACACCATTTTGATGATGCATGTTCTTAGAGGACATGTGAAGAATGGATTTCAAAACTTAGGTGTACAAAAAAGATGTCCTCCTTCATATAGATGGCAAAAATAAGATCAGCTTTTCCCTTTTTATTTTGCTCACAATTCACTGAAATCTGTACTATGAAGGACAAATGAAAAATACTTGAAAATAAACTATTCATTCACTACTGGATTTTTAAAATTATTGATCATTTAGGAATTCAAAGTGTGAACATATTTGAAGACTGTTAAAAATTATAATGAACATTCTTTGGGTTTTTTTTTCCATAAATGGAAAAGAGAAGACATACATAGTTCCCCTTTATCACCAGATTCCCCAAGGGACTGAGAGGGAAGCTTTGTTCTCGGAGTCCCAGCAAACAACATTTTGTGAGAAAACGAAGCACTCCTTGGTATTCCTGTAGCAGCAAACCAATGAGAAAAGAAAACGAGCCAGCCTGGCTCACAGCACAGCGGACAGGGAAGAGGGATTACTATGGCTTCCTGGGAACCACAGCAGTGGGGCGCTGGGGTGGCTCAGTCAGCTGAGCGTCCAAGTCTTGGTTTCAGCTCAGGCCCTGATCTCAGGGTGGTGGGATCGAGCCCCGCATCGGGCTCTACACTCAGTGCCGAGCCTGCTTCAGATTCTCTCTCCCTCCTGCTCACTTTTCTCTCTCTCCTTCTCAAAGAAATAAATAAAATCTTAAAAAAGAAAGGAGCCACCGTAACACTGGTACCTGGCACACACACTTTAGGTTTTTCAGCTCCCACACGTCAAAGTTTCTCATTTTGTCTTGGTCAAACTCCCTTTTTCAAATATGGGGGAAATTCTGCGCTGGGAGCTGTATAGCCAAAGAAGCTACTGGTTTCTGGGAGAAATGCAGCCTTTTCCTTGGTAGCAGTTGCACTCACAGGGAGGACAAGGGCTTATGTGGTGCTAGGAAAAAACCATTTTACTGAGGCAAGCATGGGACGGGGGCCCTTGCCCACTTCTCACATCTGAGGTTGGATTCCTGAGACATAGTAACTATGGTGTGAATTTGCCCCGTGAATTCATTTCTTCTTTTGTGCAAGATAAGAAAGTGGTTTTACTAAGTTTGTTCAAAATAACATTGTCAGAAATGGTCATTACTATTAGTACGGTTCTAAAATCAATAAAAATCGGGCAATTCATGGTGCTGGTGAGGAGTGTTAACTAGCATGCATTTTATATGTTCTCTCAATATTATTTTGAAAAAGTCTGCACAGTCCACAGTCTTCCTGATTAAAATTAGGAGGTGGAGGAAAAACTGCAGTGTATCTCAAAGCCACTAAAAAATTCTATCAGATTCTAGGTGGTGTCTCTGAGACTCGGTGTGACGTACTTGGTCCACACTGGGATGTCAAAATCCCTCCCAGGAGGAGACCTCAAATTCCCAAAGGCAACTTATAACCCTGTTTGCTCCCTCTCCTCCCTAGGGCTCCAAAGCAGACAAGTATTTGGTCCAGGAAAGGACACTGGTCAGGGTCAGGAGGGACATTGATTAATATGAAACTGGACAGTTTCCTAGAGAGGAACAGGAAGTAGAAAAAGTGGCTTCGAGCAAAGCGATGTGCACCATCTTTAAGGCTCATCAACAAGGTGAACTGAGGCAACCGTGAAGGAGCGTCTACTTGGGAGCGGCCGCGGGGGGCCGGGGTCAGCTGTCTGCATGCACACCCTGCCCTCTATTTAGTAAATTAACTGGTATCTTCCCCAGTTCTTCCAAAATGATGGGTTTCTGCCATACTTTCAGTATTACTGGTGACGTGAGGAGAGGAACCCCGTGTCTCTTTCCCTAGAGCCACTGTCATAGTTGGGGCAACTGGATCCGGGACAAGCCCCCGAGTGTCTTCACCCCTGTCGTGACTGAACTCTGCATAGCGTGACACAGAAACTCACGGGGCTGCCACACTGGCCGCAGGTCTTTGTCCTCTGTCCTGACTGGTCCTGTCAGGTTGCGGACTGATGGATGCCTGGTATACAGTAGGTGCCCAATAACTTACATGACCAGCTCAGCTTCACGCAGGCACAGATGACAGCCCTTGGGACTGATTCAGGTACTACAGATGGATTTACCTTACGCGCCTTCGGAGAAGTGAAATTTCAAATCCCGACTGATGAACACAGGACAGGGGCCGTTGGTCTGAGACGTGTTTACTCAAGGCCCAGCAGCTGGCACGAACGTTCGCTCTCAGTCCTTCCTTTGAACACACTCTCTGTTCTTGGTTTTTGTCTTCATTAGACTGGAGGTAATCCACTGTGACCTTTTTGGGTTTTGATTTCTAGAAAGATCAAGTTTCTTTTGCTGTTTTCCTTTGCTTCAGCCCAGAGATCACTCCTAAGGGGTACTTATCACGGCTCTGCCTGTCTCCTCCGTTGGTTTTTAAAGTGTGGGGTATGGATTTCGGAGAAATTAAATGGCTCGTGTGTGGTGGGACAGCTATCAAGTGCAGAGCAGGAACCGGAACACAACATCCCCGACGGAGAGCCCGAGACCCGACGACAACACGTCGTAGAAAATGGCCTTTTGGAGAAGTTTTCACAGGTACCGTGGGGTAGGTCTTTGCGCCCAGGAGCGGTCACCAGGACCGACAGCGACTGTCAGGATCTGGCAGGTGCGGAGGAGCCTCTCAAGGAATCACAGCGCACACCTGCATCACGTGTCTGATACGTGCCGGACGCCAGCGGACGCGCTGGGCCCGTGAAACGCAGCCGGCCCGGCCCGAGGGCGGGAGGCCGGGGCCCAGGACACAGAGGGACAAAAGCAGGGAGGGGACCAGTGGAAAAACTGACACGTGTATTTTATTAAAGAGGAACACGCACCAGCGAGGAGCCCACTCGCTCATCACAGACGCTCCAAACGAAGGAGGAGGGAGAACGTGCACACGACTGAGCTCAGATGCCGCCACGCCACAGTAAGGAGGCGGCCGCTCTAGTTTGAAGACTGGCTCTTCCCCCTTCGAAGGAAACCCAGTGTCGTGGACTCAAGCCTCACCCTGAAGCCTCCAGCGGTGCGAGCCGCGGCACGGCCTGACGCAGGCCAACAGGGGGCCCAGGGTCCTCGTAAAGACTGTCATCTGACCGGCCCTATCTGAACCTGAAAAACCCAGAAATCAGGCAGCCAAGTAAATGGACGTACTGTTCCAGACATTTCCCATATTCTTCTCCCGAGCAGAAGTCACCACTGCAGGGCTAGGTCTTCTGTGGGATCTTCACGGTTAAAGCCCAACAGCCTCCCCGTCGCCGCCAAACCTCCGTGCGTCACGGAACAGGAAGGCCACGAGGACCACAGCGTCCCGGGGAGAAGGCTGGAGGCCGAGCCCCGGGCAGCGGCCTGTCGCCGGCCCTTCTGAGTCGCCGCCGGAGCGCGCGGGGCCCTGGGGTCCAGCTCCAGTCCCAGAGCAGGAAAGGGGCAAAGGGAGGGGCCGCCGCAGGGAAGCAAACGAAGGTTGACATCAGGGGCGTGGCTCGGACCCTGGGCGCGCACCATCAGCCCGGGACGTCGCCGAGTCCTGTGGGTCTGAAAGTCCGGCTCGGGTCCCGCCTTCAGAAACGGGACCGCCTGGCTTCCGCGGCAAGCCTGCCCGATGCTCTCAGTTCGAGGAGAAGAATTTTCCAATGATTGCCTTTGCTTCCTCCTTAAGGCGCTGTCTGGTTTCAAAATGATGAATGGTTTTGAGTCCTGTTGGCTCTCGCAGCTCACGACTCACAGACAAGCCCCACCGCCTAGTCTCCTTCAGGAAATGAGGCATTTCTTCCTGCTCTGACTTGGTCCTCACTGCGGACTTCACGTGGACTCCGTGCAGACAGGACGCTCCCGGGCCCAGGCTCGCTCAGTCCTCAGCCCTCCTCATGCCCTGCACGCCCTCTCCGAGCGCTTACGTGTAATGCCACCTGCTCCTTCTCCCTCGTCCCACCTAGGGGCACCCTGTCCTGTGCGAGCGGCCTTGGGTCTGTCCAGTCAGGTGCTCCCGAAACCTCTTCTCCCTTCCACACGTCTTAATGTGATGCCTTGCTTTGCTTTGCTTTTTTTTTTTTTTAAGCCAATTTTACTTTATTATTTTTAACCTGAAATTTTTTAATTTTTTAATTCAGTTTAGCTAACATATAGTATATTATCTAGTATATTATTTAGTTTCAGATGTAGAATTTAGTGATTTCTCAATTACATAGAACACCCAGTGCTCATTCCATCACGTGCCCTCCTTAATGCCCATCCCCAAGTTACCGCCTCCCCCCACCTGTCCTCCGGTAACCCCCAGTTTGTTTCCTAGAGTTAGGAGTCTCTTACAGTTTGTCTCCCTCCCTCCCTCCCTGTTTTTCTCTTATTGCATCGTTTTCTTCCCTTCCCCTATGCTTCTCTGTATTGTTTCTCAACTTCCACATATGAGTGAAATCACACGATTTTTGTCTTTCTCTGACTGACTTATTTCACTCAGCCTGGGATGTCCATCCCAGGCTCCATCCACATCACTGCACATGGTAAGATTTCATTCTTTTTGATGGCTGAGTGATATTCCAGTACACACACACACACACACACACACACACACACACACACCATCTTCTTTATTTATTCATGTGATGCCTTTTAATCACTTTTAAAATTAGAACCTTTTAAAATGGTCACATGAAAACCTTACCTACTGTAACTCTTCACAGGAGTTTTACAAAATTAAACATAGTAATACTGACTGTCTAAGAGCTTTCTATGTGCCAGTCACTGAGCTGAGCTTTTCTTACATGATCTTGTCCAGTCTTCCCATAACAACCTTTTTTTGCAGGAAGGCAGAATTTTTATCCCTCCTTTATGGAAGAAGGGAAACAAAGACTCAAAGAAACTAGTTTATTTATTAATTTTTACAAAAATATATAATAATATATATTATATTATAGTTCCTATAACACAATATAGTTACATATTACAGTTAATGGTTATAATTTAATTACTGTAATATGCTTACAATTATTAAACATAATATATTTATCAAATATAGTTACATTTATTAAATATAATAAAATAGTTTATTAAGCTATTTAATTTGCCTAAAAGTCACCCACTTAGTAAGGGGTAGAGCCAGAATTCAGAAGAGTTCCCAAAGAAAAGCACCTGCTGATCACACCGAGCAGAGGAAGCTGCCTGAACCGTGGACAAACTCCATCAGCCTTCGCTGCCCAGTACTGCATGATAGAATCTGCCTGATTTTTGAGAATGAGCTCGAGATGTGTCCTCCTTACGTGGACAGTGAGAAGCGAGAGCCTGAAGCTGTGCCTCTGTTTTGTTCTGATCAGACCTCTGAAGCCATCCGTGGTCATCACATTTCTGTCGCCACGTTAAGAGGAAGCATTAAGTCATCCAAGAACAGGGCGTCTTCGAGGGCTGTTTGGACATCACTACTTACAGGGTTGGGAAACAGGGGAAGCCCGTTCAGAAGCATCACCCACTTCTGTAGCACCGGTCAGACCTCACCATCACTGTGTGATGTCCCGAAAACACTGCAGGAGCTCCGAGGGTCAGGACGAGGAAGGCAGGTGGGACCTTTTTAGAAATCTTGAATATGCGGTGAGACTTGTTTTCCTAGTTTAAGGATGGAGACAGAATCCTGGTCTCCCAGAGACGCCCACGTCCTCATCCCTAATCCTTTAGATAGGAAGGATTTCGCAGGGATGATCCTGGATTATCCCGTGGACCCAATGGACTCACAAGGGTCCCTATAAGAGGGAGGTAAAGAGCCAAAGGCAGAAAAAGGAGATGCAATGACAGACACATGGTGGAGTGGGATGCTTTGAACACAGAAGAAGGGCCATGAGCCAAGGACCGCGGGCACTCCTAGAAGCTGGAAAAGGCCTAGAAACAATCCTCCCCCGGAGCCCCCCGAGCGTGTTCAGCCCTGCAGCAGCAATGGGGAGTGAAGACACATGTCACCTCGACACTGAGAGGTGAGACTGACCTGGGTACCGCGCTTCTCAGTGTCTTTTATAGGCCTGGGGTCACCTGGTTAATTAGGAGCCTAACATTGCATCGTACATCATCTGTGACATTCAATCAATTATCACACTAGGTACTTCTGCATATAATTTATTCACCTGAGATTGCAAATGCATTAATTCAATTTTATCTTTAAAATGCTGCTTTACACCACGGAGGCAGCCAGAAGGAGAGGCTCTGTGGGTGGGGCCGTATTTGCCTTCCAGAAAGGTGGAAGGTGGTCTATTCTGAGGCGCACCCATGCGACTGGATTCCTACAGAGAATAGCAGATGAGGCCACCTGGTGGCTCAGGCCATGATCTCAGGGTCCCGGGATGGAGTCCCGTGTCGTCCGGCTCCCTGCTTAGTGCAGAGTCCGCTCCTCCCTCTCCCTCTGCCCTTCACCCCTCCCCTGCTTGCGCTTTCTTTCTCAAATAAATAAAATCTTTTAAAAAAGAAAAAAAAAAAAGGAAAATGGCAGATGAGAGCCGGGCATGAGCACTTACTATGGCATGTCCACCGGTTTGTGCAGAGGCCCAAGAAAGGGGGTGGGGAGGGATCACAGCTTGTGCTAAATGGAAGCAGACGAGGAAGGCCCAGGAACTTCCGCTGGGTTCTGAACTCAAGGGGCAGGGAAATCTAAGTAACACCTGAGTTACACGTGAGGAATCCTAAATGGACAGGCAAAGTTGTTTAAAACCCCCAAAACCCTTCAAGGCAAGAAATTCTACGTCTTCCATGCAAATGTTTCCCATTCTATAGGAACTCCATTACCATCAACAATCTCCTAACCCAAGTTCAATGTTGAAATTGAGGCTGCTTCCAAGTACCCATCAGCTGATGAGCGCATACAGAAGATGTGGCTGTACGTGCCATGGAATATTATGCAGCCATCAAAAGGATGAAACCTTTTTGCCACCATGTGGAAGGAACTAGAGGGTATCCTACTAAGTGAAATAAGTCAGTCAGAGAAAGACAAATACCCCATGATCTCACTCATAGGAGGAATTTAAGAAACAAAACAGATGAACAAAGAAAAAAAAGAGAGAGAGACAAATTAAAAAAACAGACTCTTAACTCTAGAGAACACACAGAGGATCACCCCAGGGGAGATGGGTAGGGGATGGAGTCAAGAGGGGGTGGGGATTAAGGAGGGCACTTGTGATGGGCACCAGTGATGTGCAGAATACAGAATCACTATATTAGTACCTGACACTAATATGACACCGTATGTTAACTGCACTGGAATTAAAATTTTAAAAATTAAAAATAAAAGCTTGGAGGAAGAAAAAGAAGGTTTATTTGAGAAATAGTAAGTGTGACTACATGGAGGTCCTAGGAAAAATGATTGGAAATACATTTTTGGAGGGGAAAGCTCGTAAAGGGTCTTGAAGGCAGAATTTGGAGTTTGAGATATAGACAAAAATTCACCTGGAAAAGGAAAAAACAGGAAAAGAAAGAAAGGAAAAAACAGGCTGCTTCAAGTCTGGTGTCCAGGGTGATGTTCTTCTGTGCCATTGGCAAGTCAGCGTGGGCGCAAAGCCGATTACCATGCTCAGAAAAAGACCTTTCAGATTTACGACCACGTGAACAGGCAATAATGACAAAACCCAGTCATGTCCTTTTGGTAGATGGTTTTTTCCAATCTCTCCCCCCTTTTTAAAAGATATTATTTATTTATTTATTTATTTGAGAGAGAGAGAGAGAGAGAGAGAGAATCTGAAGCAGACTCCACTCCGAGCATAGAGCTGGACATCGATCCCACAACCCTGAGATCATGCCCTGAGCTGAAATCAAGAGTCTGATGCTTAATGGAGCCACCCAGGCTCCCCTCCCCTCGTATTTGAAAATACGGCAGTGCTGAACCTATACGACCCCTCACTTCCTGATAGTACCATCGAAGGAAATAAAGTAAAATGCTTAAGTTTCCATCTGCCTTCTGGACTCGAAAGCTGGACAATACTCCCATCACTCGAGTGGGTTTCCCAGGATGGATCACAGACAAAGCCGTGGAGTTCCAGGACTGCCCATGTGTGTCGCCCATATCTGTTTCTACAAGCCCTTCCTCCCCTCCCCACACACAGGTTCAGGAGCCCTGCTCTGCTTCACGATATCGCGGCCGGCTTCCAGACCCCGAGTCCGTAACTTATGGTGCTCCCCCACCCCCCACTGTCTGTATTTCATTTTCTGTGTAAATAATGAGATCTTTTCTGTTTCTAAAAACATGTTTAGTATTTGTCTCCAAAAAGCACAGTGGAAAAAGCAGTAAGCAATGAGTGGGAAGCACGCACCTTGTCTACAGATCAAGTCAGCCCTGAGGGGTCCAGGTTCTTCTAGGGAGGTTCCCGGTTTAGTCAGGGATGGGCTAGAAATTAACAAAAGGGACATTTATTGAGCACTGACTGTATACCATGGCCTTTCCCAGGTCTTTAAATAGGCTGTCACAAAAACATGGGAAGATTTTACTCTCAGAAGGGAGGTCACATCCTCGGTCTTATTCTAGCGAGCAGGCTGTGAACCCCAGCTAGGACTGTAGGGTAAGATCTCCTAACCAGCATGCCGCATGGTGTCTGGGCCTTTTTACCCCGTGGCAGTCCTTCTTCGGGAGTGGCAGTAGACTGAGTATCAGTAAACACAGTAGCGGGGGCTGCATTAGATCTTTGAAAGCACTGCCTTGGGCTAAATTTCCCCTGGTTGGGTTGCTGCGTGGTCTCTCACCCGATCAGACCCAGACACAGAATGTTTACCAGACAGGAGGTCTGAATCCGCAGGGACCTAGGTCCCTGATCCTGATGGGATGTACCTGTTTTCAGAGTTCAGACTGCGATGGGGTCGGGCCACCTGCTGGACGCCGATAAGTCTCTTCTCATCGCGTCCTAGGTGCCTCCATTTTTCTGTGAGATTCCTAACGTAAAAGTTCCTTTCCTGACAATGCGTGTTTCTACCCCGATGAGTCTTCTTACATTTCTGAAAGCATAGAATCCTTCATAGTCTCATCTCCTTTCTCTCTAAGCTTCTCTGCCTCAGCTGGACCAAGGCCCGTTGATGTGTGGTGATGACCACTGTTCGCCACTGTGAGTGTTTCGGGTCCCAGTCGTGAACCACACCACGTGAAGACCTTTCCCTGGGAGCACAGTCGACTGGGTGTGTCCGGCAAACTACTACCAGGCATTGGCCCAAACTTCCGGACCCAGGAAAACCCTAAGCGCATTTTGCCAAGTACTTCTCCCCTCTCCTTGTTAAATCCATGTGCATTTCAAGTGAAATTTAATCCGTATGTTCCCCATTCATTCACACTCAACCCATCATTCTGCCATTTCGTAAGAGCTTTGATGTTGAAGAAGCTTTCCGTGTAAGTTTCGTAAACTTCTCCCTTTGTTCTTCAAACTACGAAAGCCACGTTTTTGAACAACAACAACAACAAGAGCAGACAAAAAAAAATCAGAGCTGTAAGAGACTCAAGACTGGTTGTCTGTTCAGGAAAAATGTAAGAAATCCGGACAGGTTCCAGACTTCTCCAGTGAGTTTTACCTTCTTTCCCAAACCAGAGTATTGGGCAATGTGCTGGCTACTGAGGAATGGAAAATTTCAACCCATTTCAGAACAGTCATCCCTTCAAAACCAGGCCTATTTAAATAAATAATGTCTCAATTCCATCCAGCAAGACAGTGAAACACTCTCTAAATACAAACAAATCACGTCGTTTAGAAACAGTTTCCCAGCTGAGGACGGCGTCGTGACCAACTCCAGGTCAGGGGAGAGCTTGACCGAGGAAGGGAACAGGGACTGAAACCAGGCAGGCAGCGGTAGGCGAGCGATATTTTCTCTTACCCTGCCTCGTCAGCTGCCCTCCGCCACATCAGACCTCCTCACAACTGTCCTCATTGCTGCAAAAGTACAAGTCATTTGGAAAAATACTGCCCCGGGATATGATTCGTACCACGTGCAAAATACAGCGCCTGGACAGAGAGATTGGCTCGAGGGGCTGGGCACCCTGGAACCTGGCTGGCACCCACAGGGCAGCCGCCAGCCAGCCAGCACCTGGCCTCACGCACCCTCCTCTCCTCACACACCACAGGCTGGCCAGAGGCCACGGAGCTCTGTGGCCAAAAGACCTACTGACTGTGGTGACACAAGTCAGCAAGAAGGAAACTGGAGTATGTGGCAGATTTCTACTCCTAGCACGGACGGCGACCTTGTCAGGAGAGCAGCCCTGGCTTCCGAGGGGCACCGACAGACCGCTCACCGACCGCCTTCTGTTCCGTTACACTTCCTTGTTGACACGTTGGTCCCAGCAAGACTGCGGGATCCTCAAAGATCCCTTTGTCCCTTGCCCTCAACCCGACGTTGAGGGCACGAGGGCACAATACTGGTGTTGTACGAACGCTCGTGTGAACATCGACCACGAATAGCATTATGTGTTATGAAGCCAAGCCGAAAAGTGGGCACGAACTCTGTCGAAGTCAAAGGAATCTAGACCAAGGACAGGCGTCTGTCCAGCGTGCCTGCCTCTGGTTCGAAGGCCATAGCCATCTCCACTGCTAAGTTTCTACCTGGGTCCCCACGTAGGCTCAGGGGGGTCAGAGGGCTCAGAGGCCACGGGAGGCCGGGAGGACCTGCTGCCTGGTGCCCTCCACGGTCCTCTCTGCCAGGCTGACGCGCCTCCAACACGAGGTGGTCTGCGCCCCACTGTCCCCGGGCTTTGCTTCTGAGCTGTCAGTGCCACGATCAGGCCTTGATGCCTTGTGGATGGAACACGGAACAGGGAGGTTCCTGGTGCTTCCTGCACTCAGTGGGCAAAGAGGGTTATTTTATGCGGGAGATCACAGAGCAGGACCCGGGGCCACACCCCAATCCCGAGCTAAGAGAAGGCACGACAGTTTTCAGAGATCAAAAAGAGAGCATTCCTGCCACCACTTGGCTCTACGGCCCCAGTCCCAATCTCCCGGCCTGGGTTTGTCCTCCTTGAGCGGCTGGGGGCACCCCAGGAGCGCGGACCACGGAGAGGACGCCGACTGGAAGCCAGAGCATCTGTCCAGCTGCAGGAGTCCCTGCCCCCACCCCAGCACAGCCATCCCGTGAGGGACAGGAAGGAGGGGCAGAGAAGGAAAGGGAGGTATGGAGACAAGTGTGCAAGCGTGTGATTCCACGTGTGTCCTGCCTGGGTGGTGAGGAGGAGCCAGTGGAAAACACTCCAACCGTCGGTCACCGGAGAAGTCAAGACCGAGCTTCGGGGCGCCGGGCCGTCTGTCTGCTGGGGGCGGGGCGGAGCTCGGGCTGCTGCGGGAGGAAGGCAGGGGAATCGGGGCACACGCATTTTGAAAACGGCACTTCTTCCTAAAAGTTTCCTAAAGTTTTGATTGAAAAAAAGCCCCTTTAATCGATTTCTGGCCAGTGGCAGAGCGAAAACCAGGAGTGAGGGATCTTTCATTTCTCCACGTCCTACATGATCTCTTTTTTCTAAAATTTCCAACTATACGATTTTTAAAAACAATACATCATGCACGTAATTTCAGTGCATTTGAATGAATCACACAAAGAAACCTAAAGTTGATATAAACTCCTTAGTCTTAATGTCACTGAAATGACTGTTCTGCAAAACGTCCTTTCAAACAGTTGATGGGGAGCCAGGGAAGAGCCCACATCAAATGTAATTATCGCCTTTGGAAAAGCGTGATAACGGACTGGATTAACTGAGCGGCGCGATGAGCTAGACTTTGTTCAGGGAAACTTCTGCAGACGCTGTCAGCTGTGGGGGCTCCGACGATAACTGTAAGGAACGCGGCAAAGATCTCAGGGGAAGAACAACGCAGAGGGAGGGAGGGAAGGCGGCGGCAGGTACCACGAGCGCGATGACAAGGTCTAGAAATGCTGTTGTGCCTGGGCTGTGGTTCCAGGGTTTTGCGGGGACGGTGCGGTCGGGCAGAGACCCGCACGCCGGTGCAGCAGCGAGCCACTAGGTGGAAGTGTGCACCAAACAGAGGAGCCGGGCTACGCTTTTCCAAATGCACCTGAAACACTGCTGAGAGCAAAGGGGAATCTGGAGCAAAGAAAGGTAAAGGTTTCTCCCCAAAGGGAGGAGGGCCAGCTGTGAGCAGAAGGGGCCACCTGATTGTGTATATGGAGGCTTGGATGGTGGTGTTTTGGCGGGATGGGGCTCTCAGAATCTTCTGGAAGCCCCCCTGGACGGAGAGGAGGTTCACCAAACTACAGGGGCAGAGTCATGTCTCCAAAGCGCTGGATGTTGACGGTTCAGTTTGACGAAGCTCCCCAGGTTATTCCAGTGTGCCCCCTGCTCCCGTACTGTGCGCCCTCAGCAGAGAGGAACACTAAGCGAGCAGCACGGCTGCCTGGTCCCCTTTGGGGTCTGACATCTCCTGTACATGTGGATACATGTTAGGCGTCATGTGCTCACAGGAGGGGCAGAAGGACCAAACGGAATAACCTGTTTTGCTCCTGTAGTCTGACGGCTGGATCTACATTTGCTGTGATCTCTCTACCTAGAGAGAGGAAGTACACAGATAACCGTGTTTTGAATGAGTACACGTGTTTTGAATGAGCGCTTCTTAACCCCAAATATTTACGGAATGTCTGTCATAAGCTCTGCACGATGCCAAGGGCACTAGAAAGAGAAATAACACTGTAGTCATTTCTAGAAGGTGCTGTAGCGTATGCAGATAGCCCAAAAAGTCTCCCCAGATACAACCTAAAAAGGTTAGAGAAAGTGCTTTTAAACTCTTTTAAATGGTGTGGTTGAGTTCCTTGGTGAGATTGTAGGTGGGACTGTGGGTCTCCCGAAGGTGCAGGGCTCTGCTGGAGCCGGGAGCAGCCCTGGGTGTTTGCTGACCCTGGTGGGACAGGTGACCACCCGGGACGGCAGGAGACGATGGGCCTCGCTCTGCCTGTGCAAAGTGGGTGGAGGAAGGGAGACCCCTGCAAAGTCAGAACAAGCAGCTCCTCATTGAGAGTGTGAACGAGCTGAAAATCAGATGTACGAAAGGAGATGGTGGGGAGTGCCCCATCTTGAGGGGAAAAAAATCAGCTCCAGGGACGCCTGGGTGGCTCAGTGAGCTAAAGCCTCTGCCTTCGGCTCAGGTGATGATCTCAGGGTCCTGGGATCGAGCCCCGCGTCGGGCTCTCTGCTCAGTGGGGAGCCTGCTTCTCCACCCCCTCTCTCTCCGCCTGCCACTCTGCCTACTTGTGACCTCTGTCTGTCAAATAAATAAATAAAATCTTTAAAATATATATATATGTGTGTGTGTGTGTGTGTGTGTGTGTGTGTGTATATATATGTATCAGTTCCAGAGCCAATCTGGAAGCATGGGCTGGCCTGGTTTGGGGTTCAAATTTACACCATGATCACACACTGAGCAAGTAGATTGATTTAAATCATTGCCAGACTGGTGGCAGCAACAAGCATCTGGAAAAAAAAAAACCAATGAATTTCACTGTCAAGTTAAGTGTTAGGGAGGCGAGGCTAGAGGCTCTAACACAGTAACTAGCATTCTGGAAGGACAGAGGCACCAGCTGAAGAAAGTGAATGGAGAAGCACCAGCCCTCTTACGGAGGTCACACAAGGAACCTCGGGCAGAGTGTGTGAATAATGAAAACATGCCCACTTATGAGCGTGGCAGTGAGCAGGCCGGAAGCCGTGTTCTCCCGTCACGGCCACGTCTTCACCACGGTCTCCTAGCTCTGATCTTGCCTGTGCGTGTGTCATGAATTCACTGTCAGTGCTGTCAATGGGATACCCTAGAAGACCCAGCAAGAGAATTAAACCCGAAGAAATGAGATTCTGTGGAACAGGGTTGGGGGCCCACAAACGCTGGTGATAGCTAATATTTTCCACCCCTCCCCCAACCAAGCTTTGCCCCCTTGGAGCTACCACCACCCCTCTGAGAAGGTGTCCTTCACTATGAACCACGAGGCAATCATGCCTATGGACAAGTATGGACTATAGGTATCACTAATAAGGACAGGAAGCTATCATCAGATAATCAATCATTTGCACGACTGTTGTTTAGACAAAAGCGCACTCTCAGTTTGGCTGTTTTCTGACGTTCCGGCTTGTGTAACACACACCAGACCAATGACATTCCCACTTCTTGGTAACATACACCTGTCACCACAGAGGACAAACAAGTGGGTCTGCCTTGACCCCGCACGTAGGACTAGGAGAGCCACCAAGCCAGGATGAGACATTTTCTGAGCTGCTAACCCGTGGAGGCACACAGCAGGAGACAGATCCAACTGGCACCTTCCCCAGACTCTCCTGTTCTTACCTGCACTGTAGAGCGGTCTCAGAAACTCTCCTGTGCTTCACCATCCAGACCAGAGTCTCCCGTATCAGGACTCTTCAGGTAATGAGGGACAGAAGGATCCCTAGACAGGAGGGCCTGGGAGCTTTTCTCCTCAAGGGACCCTAGCGGCACATGGATCCCCCCCTCGCCTCTCCCTTCCCTTCATGCACCTTTCCTGAGCGGGGCTCTGTGCCATTTGCTAACTCTTCTGTCCCAGGAGATGATGACCAGCACCAACACGGGGTGATGTCCCCTTCAGATGGCCAGTTCAAACAGCTGTCCCTGACTGCCGCTGAATGTAATTTTAGGAATCATTTACACAAAACTAGAGGTTCCGTGTTGTCTATGCAAATGTAAATCTCACAGACGTAACCCAGAGGATGCCATGCAAACACCCCTGCTTTTTTCCGCAGAATGGCAGCAAACTGTGGGAAGATGGCCCTTGAGACGGGAAGACAGGGCGTTTGTCAACAGCACTTACTTCTTTTTTTTTTTTTTTTTTTTTCTTTTTTTTTTTTTTTTTTTTTTTTCTTTTTTTTTTTTTAATTTTTTATTTATGTTCAGCGTAACAGTATTCATTGTTTTTTCACCACACCCAGTGCTCCATGCAATCTGTGCCCTCCCTAATACCCACCACCTGGTTCCCCCACCCTCCCACCCCGCCCCTTCAAAACCCTCAGGTTGTTTTTCAGAGTCCATAGTCTCTCATGGTTCACCTCCCCTTCCAATTTCCCTCAACTCCCTTCTCCTCTCCATCTACCCTTGTCCTCTATATTATTTGATATGCTCCACCAATAAGTGAAACCATATGATACTTGACTTTCTCTGTTTGACTTATTTCACTCAGCATAATCTCTTCCAGTCCTGTCCATGTTGCTACAAAAGTTGGGTATTCGTCCTTTCTGATGGAGGCATAATACTCCATAGTGTATATGGACCACATCTTCCTTATCCATTCATCCGTTGAAGGGCATCTTGGTTCTTTCCACAGTTTGGCGACCGTGGCCATTGCTGCTATAAACATTGGGGTACAGATGGCCCTTCTTTTCACTACATCTGTATCTTTGGGGTAAATACCCAGCAGAACAGCACTTACTTCTTAAGCGGGAAAATCTGTAGATGGATGGGGCGGGTGAGAAGGATGTCAACGACTAACGCAAGAACCCCTAGGACACCGTGTTCCGAATCCTTGACTTTTGAGGCTGCTGGCTTGCGTTGAGACCTCGTGAGACGTCAGGGGAGCTGTCAGCAGCCCCTCACATCCTCCTTACCACAGAACCATTACCCCAGTGTGAATGGTGTGTCGGTTGGGGGCTCACTGGCTGTCGCACAGGAGCCCATCTGGTGCAGGGTGTCGAGAGCAGGAGAGGCAGTGGCAGGGGGACAAGAGCCCCGTGGAAGCTCTCTGCTTTCTCCCCAGTTTCGCTTGAACTTAAAGGGGCTCTAACATATGCAATTTATAAATTTTTTTCTTTTTCTTTTTTTTACATTAAAACAAATAGCTACAGGTCATTCCTTTTCCTCCAGGCAGGTACAGCAAGGCTCCACGGGTCCCATGCTTTCAGTGGGTCCCTGGTGCACACAGAACCCCTGCTGTCCACTGAGGAAGGGACCAGTGGTCAGTGATGGAGAAGGTCCAAGGGAGGAAATTAGAGAACACATGGGCTGTAGCTCATGATATAATGATATTGGCTCCTTGTTACCGGGGACATAACTCCATCTAAAGTGACGGGCCATCATTATTTCCAAATTAAGGAAGTGAGGGATCTAAGGTGTGTATTTCTGAAGGGATTCCCCACCCTGCATGGTACCCACAGGCAGGGCAAAAATGTCCGAACGATTCATTACCCTCATCACGAACTGTCACGTGCCCTTCCAAATTTTAGAGGAAAACAGAACTCCTGTGTCTTTTTCTTGCTAACTGAATGTCTTTTTAAAATAGCAAACCCTCGGGGTGCCTGGGTGGCTCAGCCGGTTGAGCCTCCGACTCTTGGGTTTGGCTCAGGTCATGATCTCAGGGTCATGAGATCGAGCCCCGAGTCAGGCTCCACATTCAGTGGGGAGTCTGCTTGAGAGTTTGTCTCTCCCTTTCCCTCTGCCCCTCCCTCTCGCCTATGTTCGATCCAGAAATAAATAAATTCTTTAAAAGATTAACAAATGCTTAAGCACATTGTGAGACCGGTGGCTGAGGCTGAAGATGGTATTTTCAGCACCTTTCATGTCTGATAATGCATTATCCATTGTGTTCCATAAAGAGTTGTGATTTTCTGTCTGGTTTTAGAGATTTTTGAGATTTTTGCAAATGATTTAAAAGTACTTCAAGTTATGGCAATTCTACATTTAAAGCTTTTTTTTTTTTCTGTATTTGTGTCTCCTGTGAGAACGTTTCGATTCATCTCACTGTAAGTTCATGGTCAGAGGGTCGGGTGTGGACGAGTGCGGGAGAGCCCACCTTGAGCCCTGTCCCTTCCTTTCCTGTCTTTTCCTCTTTCTTCTCTTTCCTTCTTTGCTTTTTTTTCCTTCTCTTTTCGTTTCTCCTTCCATCCTTCTGTCTGTCCTTCTTTCTTCTCCTTGTTCTTGTTCTCATTCTCTCTTTTTAACATGACAGGGTGTGCAGCCGCCAACAGTCGCCCACCCGAAGTCCCACAGAACATAATCCCCGCCACCAAGCCCGCCCCATGTGTCCTAGGCATGAAGTGTCTGAAAAAAAAGTCTGAAGGAGCAAAGTAATTGAGGAAAGATGTGAAGCCGCGGGACCTCTGCCCACGGCAGCTCCCGTCCCAAGCTCCTCGGCCACCGCTGCCCACAGGGGGTCGACGGGAGCTGGAGACACAGAGCCAGATGCCAGAGCCAGGGGGGTGGAGGGCCGGCTCCCCAGCTCTCAGCTCCCCGACACTGATCCACGAGAGAAAACACGGACCCCTCGCCTACAGCCTTGCCAGAGCTGCTCCCCCCACGCCGGCTGCGGTCAGAAGCCCAGGAAAACCAAGCCCAGACTGCCAAGCGAGCCCTCGGTGGCCCTTTTCTAGGAAGAATACTAGCGGCTGCTGACCGGCCTCGCTCACCCTGGCCCCGCAGCTCGGCGCTCACGGTCCCCGTGGGCTCCTGGCTCTCGAGGCCGTCTGCCGGCCTGAGCGCCCCATGCTCTGGCCCCTCCGTCCCCCATGGGCCGCTGTATCTGCCCTTGTGCCCGCCACCTTCAGCCACTCCCAGGCCTCCTTGAGCGCTGGTACCGTCGTCTTGTCCTACGAGGGTCTGACCTCCTCCTTCCCAGAATAACCCCGGCTGCTCACCCGTGTCCGGGCCGCTGGCTTGTCCCCGCTGCAGGGTCTGGAGCGGTGATTCTGCCCGAGGGAAGGCTGACTGCGAACCTGAGAATGTTCCGGAGTTGACAAAAGGGACCCTGGAAGGCTGTGAGCTCCTGCCTCTAGGGGTCTCTGGCCTGTGTCACCTGCACCGCACATGCGCCATGGCCTGGCGTCATTTCTCCGTGTGGCCCCACAGCTGCCTCCTTCCATACCCTTCGCTCTGCTAAGGCAGAAAACTCTTAGGGACGCAGACAGACACACCTGTTTAAAGGACTTGATGCTTCCATCCCTTTACCTTCCTTTTGAAACGGTTACAAAAGTGTCACGAAAGAATATAAGGCATTTTCATGTGCCCTTCCCCAAATGTCTCCCCAGATGTCCTATAACTACTGCATAAGGATCTCCGTCAGGAAGGTGACGTCGATACAACTATTTTAAGTCCTCTCGAGCCGCTGCTCACGTTCTGCCAACTGTCCCCTGAAGCCCTTTGTTCCGGTTCAGGCTGGCGTCTTACGTGGAGTTGGGAGACCGTCTTAGAAAAGGTGGCGTTCTGCCCAGCAGCGCTGTGCGGGACACGCTCCCGGTTACACGCCTGCCACAGGCGTCCACCTCATCCCCCCCATCTCGTCGGGCAGGTGTCTGTTGCTGCCAGCGCTCCGCGGATGGCCAGGAGGAGGCTCAGAGAAGCTCAGCGACTTGACAGAGCTCACACAGCCATGACCTGCCGAAGACTGCTTGATGCAGAACCGTCCGCCCTTGACTTTGTGTGGCCACGTGACTGTGGCTCTCTCCCAGTTGCAGCGGCGCCCAGGTGGCTTGTGGTTAAGCCTCTGCCTTCGGCTCAGGTCATGATCTCAGGGTCCTGGGATCGAGCCCCACATCGGGCTCTCTGCTCAGCGGGGAGCCTGCTTCCCCCTCCCTCTCTGCCTGCCTCTCTGCCTACTTGTGATCTCTGTCAAATAAATAAATAAGATCTTTAAAAAAAAATACAGTTGACAATACAAATGATCTGTGGCTTGTGCTTCCTTGATGCGTTCATGGCCCCAGTCAACCTTGCCTGCCACTCCTTGGTCTTCTTCTTGGGCACTTCAAGGACCGATAATGCACTTGTGGCCCTTCCTGTCTGACCAAAGTTCCAAAGAATGCGCTGAGAACAAAATACGGCTTGAATAAGGGTCGGTCACTGTGACGGCTCATTGAGAACCACGTGCCCAAAGTGTATTTGCCAGTGGAGGTCCGTCTCTGCAGGAACAGCCTGTGTCTCTCCCTGCAACGTGTTTAAACAGTTCTATGGCAGTGTGGGTGGAGCCAGGAAAGATGAGTTTATCGAATCTGCAGGTGACAGATTTACGAGATGTTGCAAACATGATAAATGACAGGCTCGAACTGCAGAAGGCCTCACCAGGCTAGAACACTTGACTAAAACCTCAAGACAGAGTTAAACAGAGATGTATGTCAAGGCTCATGTTTAAGATCCAAAAATCAATTGCATAAGGGCTAGATAGGGAAAACCCGGATTTATAGGCATTCACGGGTGAAGGACGTGGGAGGCTTTTAGGAGGACCACAAACGCGATATGGGGCCAAGGGCAGACAGGGCTACTGTGAAAGGGGACCCCACCCGATGCCACGTTCACAGAGGAAGAAGGCACATGGCTGACGAGGTCATAGCCCCTGAGCTCAGCTGACCACAAGAGCTTGAAGATGGTGTTCAATTTAGAGGGCCACATTTTAGGATGGAAACAATAGAAAATACTTAGAGATCATTGTTCAAGACTTCTGGGTTCCCTAAAACTTATATCATAAAGTGAGAAAACATTTTAATAGGTTCTCATGAGCCAGACGGGAGGCTCTAAGCTCTGGTTAAGTGTCAGAAACTCCTGGGGGGCTTTAAAACTTTCGTATCTAGGATGATTCTGGTTCAGGTTTGGTGCAAAGTTTGGGCGTCTGCATTTTTTAAAGATTCCAGGTGTTTCTGATCAATAGCCAGGACTTGGAGACACTGGCCTGAGAGACAAAGCCTGAACTCCCCTGCCCGGCTTCCGAAGTACAGGTTTGCTTCCAGACCATTCTTTGTACCTAATGGGCACCCACTTGCTGCAGGCTGAGCTGTGCCCTCCAGGAGACTGTTGTCGTCCTAACCCCCTATCTGAGAATGGGACCTCACTGGGAAATAGGGTCTTTGCAGATATGATCAAGTTAAAGTAATCCACAAGGGGGCCCGATCCTATATGGCTAGAGACCTTCCAGGAAGAGCAAACAGAGACACAGAGAGGAGTACGCCATGTGACGACCGAGGGAGCCCCCACAGAAGGACGGGGCCATGTGGAGAAGGAGACAGAGCCCGGTGGGACGTTGCCCCAAGCCAAGGAGCCCCTGGGGCCACCAGAAGCTGGGAGGGGGACAGAAGGGCCCTGCCCTGGAGTCGCAGAGGAAGAAGGCTCTGCTGGCACCTTGATCTTGGACTTCAGCCTGCCGAACTGGGAGAGAATGATCTCCTATCGTGTAAGCCCTGTGGGTGGGACTTCGCTAGGGCAGCCCAAGGGAACCAACCCAGTCCCTTCAGATGGGCCTCATGCCACCAGCCTGGGCTCTTCCCGGCCCCTCTCCACGGGGCGCTTCCTGGATCTCGCCTGTGCTCACAGCTCGCTCGGGGTCCCTGACTCCAGGGTTCTGAGTCCTCCAGCTTTCCACATTCCTGCCCAGACGTGCTTCCCTCATGAAGCCACTGACACCAGAGGCCCCGGGACCCCCCTGCCCCAGCACTCGTCTCCTGGGGGTCCTTGCTTTGGGGTCTCGGTGCTGGGGCTGCACCTTGTCCCAGCTGCTGGAGGCCCACCCTTGTCGCCCCTGCCGCCCCGTGAGACGCCTGAGGACGGACTTTGCCACCATCCTCGAAGGAAGCAAGCCCTGGGCTGATGTCTTACACGGCGCAGACAGGAACAGAAGGGGATCGCCCTGAGACGTTTAACCACCAGGTGGGCAAGAACGTGGGCTGTGTGTGTGTGTTGGGGGGGGGGTGTTCCAGAACTGAAAGGAACTCCGAGAAACAAAATGAACCCCTCACAATTCGGAGTGTCTAAGAAGTGCTCAGAAAAAGGACGGATCCCCCATGTTTGGGAGCCCAACGCAGGAATAGTTGGCATCTGGCCAGGACTTCCGACACTTGGTTTATAATCTAGAATTTAGGAGAGAGTTTCAGAATGGTAACATAAATTTGGGAGGCTTTCACATATATATTCACGTATTGTATTTAAAAATACATTTTTGAGAGGGGGAAACCATCTAGGGAGACATGGTATTCTAGCCAAGAGGAGGGAGGAAAACCCATCAGGGGCCTGTGGGGGGAGGGGACCTCTGTTTCGCGGCCGTGGCTGTGGCCGTCCGTGGCCGTGGGAAAGATGAAGAGGATCCAGAGAGGAGAAGGGGAGTGTGTGGGGAAGAGAGACCCCAGAAGGAGAGTGCGGTCAGCGTGTCCCCCGCCGGCAGCCAGGAACCCACCCCCTCCCCCACCCCCCGTTCCGCTCCCCTGCAGACCCCGCCCAGCAGTTCCTGTGCCCCAGTTCTTCCCCACGTGCGCTCCGAGGGGACAGGGACTCCGCTGAGCTGTGTGACTACTCCCAGCTTCCAGAAGAAAGCCCGACAGAACGGCCGTCACCAAATTTGTGAGCTGTGAATGCAAGCGTGTTGGCTAATTTTTGGAACAACGTTCAATTATTAACTGCCAGAACTGAGGTATTCCACCATTGGAAAGGAGTTCTGTCAGCAACGTACAGAAACACCGTTGTGGGGCACCGGGGCGGCTCCGCTGGCTAAGGTCTGACTCTTGATTTTGGCCCAGGTCATGGTTGCAGGGTCGTGGGATCGAGTCCTGCCTTGGGATCCGCGCTCCGTGGAGAGTCTGCGTGTCCCTCTCCCTCTGCTCCTCCCCCTGTTCTCTCTCTCTCCAATAAATAAATAAAATTTTTTTTTTTAAGAGAAATACTGTTAAGATCCTGATCCTTCCGCATTTTGCCAGAGCCAATCAGACCCAAACCGCCCATATCAGTCCTCGTCGTCGCTTGGCCACGTGTCCGTGCCACAGAGACGGACCGCGGTGGGGGCCCGGCCGAGGGGCCGCGTGCCGGGGGTCCACAGAGTAAACGGGAGGAAGCCCTGCGCCTGCCCTCGGCAAGCGCACAGTCTGCTGCATCGGGGGATATTTCATAAAAATAAAAGAAAATGTCTTGATAATTACAGATTTTGACCTGTGCTAGGCAGAAAAAGCACAGGGTGCTCTGGGGACATAAGCAGAGGTGACGTGGCACCAGAGACCCAAAGCAGGGTACCGGGAGGCGTGACAGCCGTGGAGACGGGGCTGTGCGTGTCCGCGCGCTCTGCGGCTCCTTCCCGATCTCCAGGTCACTCCACCAGGTAAGGCCGGGACTCGGCTCGCTCAGGAACGTGCTACGAAACCCACGGCAGCCACCTTCTCAGTGTAAAAATAGCATCTCCCTCTGCTTACGAAGTCAGGTTGCTGAGCGACCTGGTTTTTTCCCCCTTTTCTTTTTGAACCTCCTCGTACACTACTTTTCCATTGGCCCTTTGGGTAATGTGTCTGGAAGGCCGGGCTGGTCAGGGCAATCTGGTAAGTCGTGCCGCCAAGAGCTAAGGCGACTGTGACGCCGCAGGGGAGGGAAGCAGAACCCCTGCCTGCTGGCTGCCGGCCGGCCGGCCACCTCGGCCACCTCGGCCACCTCGGCCACCTCGGCAGAACCGGGGGTGGGGGGCTTCCTGCCCAGCCTCCAGAGGAAGGGCCGAGCTTAGGAAACCCAGCGGGGGGCGGGGGAGGGGCTCCAGATGCTCCCACGGGTCTTTGGTGTCCCTCAAAGGTAAAGACTTCGGGCCAGTGGGCAGAAGGTCTCGCTTCACAGTGTCTCTCTCAGGCTCTCACACCTAACTGGAAAGGACTAGAGACGGAGGTGAAGGCTTGTCTTCCCCCTCGGAGAGCAATGGCTGGGGACAGAAATAAGGTTCTAGGACAGATCAGCGCAAAGACCAGTCTCTCCTTCCAGCGCTCCAGCATCACGCCAAGCTCATCCATAAGCCAAACGGCCAAGTCCACCTTTATTCAGCACGTCCCACGAATCCGGCTGCTTACGGGGTGACACGGTGGGGATCACACGGGCTAAGACATGGGCTCTTCCTGGCGCAGCCAGAGTACTGACAGCAGGATCCCATGAAAGTTCTGAGCAGGTTCATGACCAAGACCCGATGTGGGCCCCTCTGACTTGGCAGACAGGCTCTGTCGCCCGCTTCTCCCACCGTCCATGGCCAACAGCGGAAACAGAAAGCCCGGGGGCCTGAGAGCTAGAGGGCTCCGAGCCCCGTGCTTTCCGCCCTGCCATGCAGACGAGCGCCGGACGGGTCTTGAGGACTCCCCAGTGGAAGCACCTTCTCTACAGGACAGGCCCTGCTTTCCCTCGCATCTCCAGCACCCAGTCGCACACCCCGCATGACACCGATGTGCCCTAACCCTGCGTGGGTGAACCGAAGCACCCGCGAGGGGACAGACCGCCGCACCGAGCGGCAAAGGACCGGCTTCTTTTCCGTTATTCCCAACTCCGTTTCAGGCATCTCTCTGAATTCCCTCTGCCGAGCTCTTCCTCTCAAGTGTAACAACTGAGCTTGTCTCTCCTCTGCCATAAGACACTCGCTGGCTCCTGCGAACACAGAAGAAAGCCCAGGCGCCCCAGCAAAGCGGTTGGCCTCGCACAGCCTGGCTCTACCTGCCTCCTACCCCTGCCAGCTTGAACCCCTGGCTGTCTCCCCTCTACCAGTGCAGAATGGCCCAGGGCTCCCTCACATGCCACGCTGACCAGCAACGGGTCACCTTCCCCTTACGTCATTCATGTAAGCTGTCAGAAGTGCGGATCAATCGCTATTTCCAAGCTAAAGAAAACGAAGACAGTTTCTTTTTTTCTTAAACCTGCCTCGACCATATATACAGATTCTATTCTGCCTTCCAAGCGCAGGTCTTTCAGAACCTGTGTTGGAGGAAGCCCCCCCCCCCATCCTGCCACACGCCCATCTTCCTGACCACGGCCCTGGTTTCTCAGAGATGATTGGAATCTGAACTTTGGTGGCTGGATCTCTGTGATGCTGGAGTAAACGAAAAGCAAATCAGCTTCTGAGAAATGAGTGTTTTCCTTTGACAGGTGTTTCTGGCTTCAAAGTCTCAAATTATCCGTGAATCGTTGATTTTTGTCCAGATGGGTCGGCGGTGCTTGCTGTCGCATGCATAGCGGGCTCGCCCTGAAGCGATCTCTGCCCTTTCTACCCTGATGGACGTCATGTGAACTCCCGACGTCCCTCCACAAAACTAACTCTGTTCAGAGCTCTGTGCCCCCATGTTGCAGGTGGTTATCTGTGGCCGAGCTGGCTGGATGTCCACTGAAATCTGTGTCCTCCGACCATAGCACAGTTCTAGAAAGTGGCATGTCCCCAGGGACAATGGCTCCGGGCCTGACGTCGCATCGAGATGTGGCCTCAGAGCTGATCGCTGACCGCAGAAACGCGAGTGGAGCACCAGGTGTCATTTCTGGACCCAGACTTACAGACAGATGTGCCTTCTGCACACCCCCCTTCCTTCCACGGTCTGGGAGCAGATCACACGAGTCCCTGGGTGGTGGCAGGGCCACAGAGGGAAGGGGCCTGACCAGACCAGAAACACACATCTTATCCCGGTGTGTGAAACAGAAATAAACTTCTGTTGTGTCTGGGCCTCTTTTTGGGGGGAGCGTCTGTTGTGGCTCCAAGCACTCCCATCACTATCCCCTCCCCCGTGCAGTGGGGCAGACACGCAGCTCATTCCGGACACTGCCCTCCTCCTGGCCGATATTTAACGCACTCCCGAGTCCTGTCACCATACTCCCTCGTAAAACTGAGGTGGGGTGGAGGAGTGAGCGAAGGGGTCAAGCCTTTGTAGAATTTTATCAGGAGCGATTAGGGTGAAGAGTTTGAATTTTCATTCTTGTGCATTGAGAACCCACTGAAGAATCCTAATCAATAGAGTTTTCTGTGTGTGTGTTTTAAAGATTTTATTTACTCATTTGAGGCAGAGAGACAGAGAGAGAGAGAACACACCAGCACGGGGAGAGGCAGAGGGAGAGGAGGAAACAGGGTCCCCGCTGAGCAGAGAGCCCGATGCGGGACTCGATCCCAGGACCCTGAGATCATGACCTAAGCCAAAGGCAGACGCTTCACCGACCGAACCACCCATGCATCCCAAAGTTTTGGGTTTTGTTTTGTTTGTTTTGTTTTGTTTTAAATGTCTCTGGCTGTCCTGACCACACTGGGCAAGCAGACAGAGCACAGAAGGAAACCTGACTTGCGTGGAAGGCAAGCAGGCTGGGAGGTACGGAGACGGGGAACAGATTGATTTGGGGAGTAAGGACGACAGGATTTCTCTAAGGTTTGGGTGTGATTGGTGTAGAAGGGAAAGGGATCAGAGGTGACAGCTGGTTTGAGCTGGAGGTTAGTGCACAAACCTGGAAAGCAAAAACCAATTAGAGGACAAGGCAGGGATTCTCCTTGGGACATGTGAAGTTCGAGATTTCAGTGAGACCCCCACGTGGAGAGATCCGGAAACCTGCTGGACACCAGTCTTGTATTCACTGGAAATATGAAAGGTAGAGGGCAAATTTTGGAAATCACTTTCATAAAGATAATATTTTAAAACCACTATCTTGGATGAGGTTGCCTGGGGAGGAAGTGTGGCTACAGCCCAGAGTACCCCAACACCAGGCGGACAGAGAGGTCCGAGAACATGAGGAAAGAGGAGGAACCAGGAGGCAAGGTGTCGGGGGAGTCGGAGAAGCGTCCCCTTGAACGAGCGGAAGTGGGCAGCTCTGCTGAAATGCGGCCAAGGAGGCAGGAAGAGCTTGGAGCCATGACCCCTGGATTTGGGAGACAGAGATACCGCGGAGCTCCGCGAAGAAGGCTTTGTGGGGCGCGGAGACGGAAGGCTGGCGGAAGGGTTGTGCAGGGAGTCTGAGGCTGAGGATGTGGGGACGGGAATGCCTGTCCCCGAGGGGAGCAGGGAAGCTAGGCAGCAGCAGGAGATGACCCTGGGACTTAGGAGGATTGTTTTATTAAAGCCGAAAAACACCCGAGTAATGTTTTGTGCTGAACGGAATGATCAGTACAGGGAGTAACTGGTGGGACAGAGGACGTGACTGTAAGACAAAATCTCTGAGCAGAGAGAGGTGGCAGGGCCCTGACCCCAGCGGAGGGGCAAGGGGGGTTGCCTGTCTTAACCCGAAGGGGACGGTGGGACCTCTAGGGTTGTAGACTGTGCAAGTTGGGGAAAAGATCGGCAAGTCTGTGTGATGAATTCTATTCTATGACTGCGATAAACGATAGGGGAGGTCACTGGCCAAGAGTAAGAAAAACTGTCAGAATTAACCTATAATTGAAACTAGCACCTAATTTTTTAGAATAGAAAATACAACGAGTCACTTCAGTTTTTCAAAGTAAACTCCCAGTCCGAGTTTCTCTGATGTACGCTGTCATTTTGTCTCCGGCTCCACGGAGAATCTCTTCAAGGATTTCCAGCCTCCTTGGATGGCAAGAGCCTCCTTGCTGGGCTTTAGGGTTCTGGGAAAACCTGCTTCTCCGGCTCCATGAAAAGCTTTGTCCTGAGGGCTCCCTGGAATGTGAAGACAATGGGACACAAAGGTCTCAGCGTGGGCTCTGTCCGATTTGGAAGCCGTGGAAGGAGCCGTATCCACTGGAGGGAACCTGGATCTCGCGGCCAACACCAAGAGCCTGACCGTGGCAGGATGCGCTGTCCCTGGGCTCCATGGTGAGGACGGTGCCTCAGGGAGGAAAGGAGGGCAGGGGGACGATGCCCGATGCTGGGATGGTGCTAGGGTTTGAATTAGTCTGTGGGTAGGTCTTGGGTTGACGATGTGAGAGGGCTGGGTGTGAAATTTTCCGAAGTTGTCACAAGTTTCTGGAGTCGCTCATGTGGTCAGCAGTGGCCAGTAAGCCGTGCCCACCGTGGCTTCTGGCACATAGGAAAGGATATAGAAAATGGGCTCCTGGCTGTGTATATTATGGCTGCGGGACTGAATCAGCTAATGCTACGGCCTGAGGCTTTGCAGAGGTCTGCGAGCAACACCAAGATGTCTCTTATAACCGGCCACCTCCTTGCTCCAGGAGGGAGCTGCTGCAGGCTGGCCCACGAGGCCACCCACTGCTTTTCTGGGCTTGCACGAGGCTCCCAGCACAGGTACACAGACCCAAAGGGTGGGACTCAGCCCCAGGGAGCTGTGTGGTGGGCTTTCCTGGTATTGCAAAGACCTCCCTTGGGAAGGACAGCAAAGCCCCAGACTGCCCACAGGCCCAACCGGTAAGCCACCCAGGGTTAACGGAAAGACGCCAAAGCGGGAACTTCAAGCTTCGCCCCACCCCCCACGGCATCTCAACGAGGGACGTCCGCGTGCTCTAGAAAGTACAGTCTTCTGCAGAGGCAGTGTGGGCAGAGGCCCACCCTCCTGCACACCCGTGATGTCTTTCTTTTACAGCCAGCCTTCTGTGTCTCTTCCCTCTGCCCCCTGCTCTGTGTGGCTGAACGTGGGGCTGAATCTCCCACAGGGGTCGCCAGTCTCCAGCCCAGGAGCTCGGCCCGGCCCCGGGCAACAGTGAGGAAGGGGTGTCTTCCCAGCTGTCCTCTCAGCCCCGGAGCTGGTCCCCAGGGTCCTTTCACTGTGACGGCTCCTGGCATCCCAGGGGCAGGCCCCTGGGGGCCCTGCGTGGGAAGGATGCAGGAGGAAGTCAGGGCCCCTTAATCTCACATTCTAGCCCCTGCCATCACCTGGGGGCAGATTCTGATCTGGGGTTCTGGATGGAGAGGGGGTGATGGAGATCTTGCGGAGATAATTCTCGGCCCCTCAATCACAGGAACACGGCTGCGTGTGCAGGGCTGCAAGCCAGCCTGCCTGTCCCTCCCGCCCCCTGCTCACATACGGTCTGAACTTGGCCGGGTACTCAGACCTTCGCGGCCTCCATTCCCCGTAGAACAGGCCTGAAAGCCCCGTGTTGTCTTCACAGCTTGTCGCGAGGGGCAGAGGCCTTCGCCCGTTGGACACGAATCACACAGAGCTTGGCACCCAAGCGGTGGCAACGGAAGAAGGCAGTTATCACCACGATCACGATAAACAGAATCACCGCTCGGCACCTGCCGCTCCAGAATGCCTTCTCGTAACTCCAACGGACCCAGTCCACCAGCGCGGCCCCCGGAGGCACCCTCGGCCCCGAGCGACGCAAGCGAGCCCGGCTCTGGCATCAGCTGGCCTCCCCCTGTCGCCTCCTCCCGGCCACACCCCAGTCCCTGCTGTGCACACCACCCCTGCCCGCTCCCGGCTGCTGCTCCAGACGCATCAGGGGTTGCTCCTGCCCTTTCCAGCCCAACCTGCAAGTGGCCTCTGGGCCCACTGTTTGTTCCGCCGGCCTCCTCCAGCTCCCGCGCCACTTCTGCTCTACTCCGTGGCCCTCCTTTGGTGACCCAGCTTCCCCAGTGCTGCCACGCCGGCTGCCGTGAGCCCGGTCCTGCCTTGGGGCCACCCTCCAGGCCTTCCCATGGTTCCTGCTTCCTCCCCCCGACACCCTCATGGTGCGGGTGACCCCACATCCCATTTCAGCTGGAGCCTCTCTCCAGCGCCCCAGACACAGACCTCCCCCCGTGGGCCCCGCTGGGTTCACCCTGCTTCCCACGCCCCCTTCTCCAGGCACCTCCGTCCAACACCCCAGCACGGCCCGCCAGCTCCTCCGCTGCCTTCCGGCTCCAAGGCAGATCGGCCTCCAAGCCCTCCTCCTGCGTCCACTTGTGCTGGGACGGAAGCGCCACCCCGGCCCCCGGATGGCCCCAGGAGGTCCCCAGGTTTTGACCCTCGTAACTCTTTGGTCTCCCCCAGTACAGCAGGCAGCGTGGAAACAGGATCCACTCAAGCGCTGAACAGCCTCCCACTCCACTCCAAGTCAAGCCCAGAGCCTCCTGTCGGACCCTGTGGCCCTCGCTCCCCGGTCCTGCCCTCCGCTGTGCTCCCCAGCGGGGCGTCGGTGTTCCCCCCTACCTGACTCAGGACACTTGCCTCTTTCCGTCACCCTTTGGTGCCTCCTCTCCCACCTTATGTTTTCTTAACACTTATCACTCTTTTAAAAGTATCATCTTCTTGGGATGCCTGGGTAGCTCCGTCAATTAAGCCTCTGCCTCCAGCTCAGGTCATGATCCCAGGGTCCTGGGATCGAGCCCTGTGTCAGGATCTCTGCTCAGTGGGGAGCCTGCTTCTCCCTCTGTCCCTCACCCTGCTTGTGCTCTCTCTGTCTCTCTCTCTCAAATAAATAAATAAAACATTTTTTGAAAAAAAGTGTACTTTTCTTGTTTATTTTTTCTCTTCTGCACTAGAAGTCAAGCCCTGGGCAAGAATTTTACTCAAAGCTTTCCTTCGTTCTGTCCTCAACGTCTTCAGGAGTATCTGGCATGAATAAGATGCTCGAATAATGTTGAGTGAACGATGGAATGTGCTAGAACAATCTCCCAGTCTTGGACTGGGAGCCGTAAAGACACAGCCAACGAGGGCGGGGAAAACCCAGGAAAGTGTTGAAATCTCAGTGAGCGAGATGCTGGTGGCCAGGCCAGCAAGCTGGCCGGAGGCGCAGGGACCGGGGCCTGGCCGAGCCGCGGGGACACGAGTTTGCATTCAGAACTCCCCGACGAGCAGACGGGAATGGTCTGATTGCTGATTAGAGAGTCAAACTGCATCTAAACAAACTGCTGACAAATTTGCTAAGTACAGTGTTTTCCGTGCGGCAGATTCACAAGGCACCTAATATAGAGAGCACATCGGCTTCAAAGCAGCACCAGAATAAAAACTATATTTGAAACTTTCTTCTAATAACATCTTCAGGGTATTTTTTTTTTCCCCTTTGGAAATCTAATTGGACTCTACAAAGGGGATGAAGCCTGAGTTCCCAGCACAATGAATTTACTGTCTCAGTTTCTTTGTTCCCACATACTAGCAGATCCTATTACTGTCCCTGGAGTTAAAAATTGCAAAAAAAAAAAAAATTTTAATGATGTGAATAAAATCTAACTCAAACTTAGACTGTTACATTTCAAGCTGAAGAAAAACAGTCCAGAGTTTGGCATCGGGCAGATCTGGATTTGAACTGCTGGTGAGAGGTCCCCACAGTTCCGTGCCTTGGCTTCATCGTCTGGAAAACAGGAATCCTGCAGGGCCTGCGTTAGAACCGCCGTGACTACACTCATGGGAGCCGCGTGCCCAGCACAGGCCCCATGCTCCAAAGCGATGACGAACTATCTTTGCCTTCTCAGTTACCAAAACCAAAATAAAACAAAACGGACTGTCTCATCTTGAGATTACGAAAGCATTGTTACGAGTCACGGTGCTGTTACAACTCGAGAATTCTTACGACTCCTAAAAACCCAAAACATCAGCATGAGCTATCAACACACCTTTCTCCAAAAACAGTGCTTGTTATGAAAACACATCTAGCATTTAACGGAGAACGTGAAAACCTCGATGGCACCGTCCCCTGCGCCCTTCCAGAAGAGTGGGGCTCCCCGCGTGACAGGCAAGGACCCTGTCACATAATCCATCTGTTTCTCAGAATCCCATAATTAAATTTCTTTTTCCAAAAAGGGCTTTAAAACCATAGAATTCCCCTAACGATCTCATTCTGCAGATGAGGACACGATGGTCAACTCCCGTCTGGTCAGCGAGACAAGACCTGGCGTGCTCTCTGGGCTGCTGATTCTCCACTGTCAGTGACCCTATGGCTGCGGGCTGGTAAACCAGATGGATAAACCAGGGAACAGAAAGACGCAGGCTCACTAGCCCTCCTTCAAGTGAGCCCTTGCTCGCCTCCCGGCCCGACGTGTATTTCTGTGTTGTGGTCGGTCTCCCCAGGTGGCTCCCTCAGCAGGTGCAGAGAACGGCCACTGGCACTTGTCATGCCACCGTAACCACACAGCCGAGAAGGGAGGACACAGGGGGAGAAAGCATCACACTGACGGGCACGGGGACCGTCGTGTGATCAGGACAGGAGCCTGAGCTCAGAGAGCCCAGGCGAGGAGAGCTCATCCGCAGGGCGCTGGGAGAGGGGCTTTCAAGGGACAAGGCAGCGCATGTTTTCTCCTGGTGGCTGTGGGGGGACCTGCCCTTATACTTCCAAACGGCTCACCACCGGATCTTCCAATGGGCAGGAAGATTACGTACATGACACACGCAGTCAATCCTCATTTGTCTCGGATTCCACACTCGTGAATTTGCCGACTTGCCAAAATTTGTTTGTAAACCCAGAATCAGCACTTGTGGTGCTTTTGCTCATTTTTGAACACGCGCAGAGACACGGAGACTTTGAGTTTCTTCCCGCATGTGCTCCCGAGGAGGCTGAGCGACGCAACGCTCTGCCTTATCCCGGCTCTCGTACTGTAAATAAGGGCCCCCCACGTGGCCTACTTAGTGCCCGCTGTCTGCAGTTTGGGGCTGTGTGTGTGGCGTGTGCTGAAGTGCTCTCGAGGGCCTCACAGAGAAAACACGTGTGCTGGAGAAGCTGTGCTCAGGCAGGAGTTAGAGTGCCGCTGGCCACGAGTTCAATGTTACTGAATCAACACTACATATTAAATAAGGCATCTTTCATCAGAGACACACACAATATAAGGTTTTACATTTATCAGTGAACAAAAATGTGTGACAGAGGTTTGCAGGCTCCCAACCCTGCATTTCCCCCAGGAGCACTGGCCCAGTGTTCGCTAATTTGGTGTCTGTGGTGACTGTATGGAACAGAACTCCCACGACCGATGAGAATTCACTACACACGTGTGTGTTTACATACTATGTCTATACACACGTACACGTAAACACACGCTTAGTGAATGTACTCATGCACACATGTATGAGTGTGTAAGCATGCATGGGGGGACTCGGCATATGGCTCAGGTCACGGTTCTGGGAAGGAACACTGGTGTGTTTCCATGGCTTATAGTGTGAACCCAGACATTCTCAGAGGATGCTTCTGAAATGTGAGGTCAGAGAGCCACATCAAGAGTCTGTGCATAAAGTGGCCCAAATTCAGAAGACTTGCGTGAACTGTGCCATCCGACACGTTGACTCCTCTTTTACCTTCGCAAGGAGGCCTTAGTTCTTTCGTAGAACAATTCGGCTGCACGAGGCCTGTGGGATCCAGCACAGCGGCCTCCTTCAGTGTAGCTGGATGGTACCACTTCTCCAAAAATCTCAATGTGCTAAATATTTCGTTTCACAAATTATTTATCACAAATAGTTTATATTAACCAATTTTAAATGCTAACGTTTTAAACAAATGCCTGACCCCTATATACACACCCCTACTGGCGTGCAGTCCAGAAAAGGGAGGTTTTTCCAACCGTCAACATTTTGAAGCACTGTTATCAGACAGATTTGAGGTTCCCATAGCAACATTCTCCATCGCCTAGGTGATAGTGATCTTATGACGTCACCAGTGAGCTCAACTACCTTGGAAAACAAGCAGACATTTCCTTCTGGGTGTCCCCACCTCCGTGTTGCCCTCCCAGGCTTAGAGGGCAGAGGCACTGGGCAAGGTTTCATGGAGAGTTACCAGGCCATTTCATAATCTTCATTCCAGGGCGTGGCTGTTAGAGTATCATTCATCCTCAAGGGGTTCACAACACTCACCGAGTTGCCCCTCATCTCTCCCGTGCAGATGTGTCCCAGCTGGAGAAGGGAGGCCAAAATGAAGACACGGCAGGTTGAGGGAAAAACGAGCCAGCTATAAGCAGGCGTTGAGGGATGGGGTAAAACGGGAAGCGTCTGTCATCCAGAGTGGCAGCAGGAGCCACTCTGGAAAAACTGGGTGAGTGGCATGAGCCCTACAACACCATTGTTCCTCTGCAATCACGTGACGGCCAAATGCAGGAAGACACGCCCTGCTCCGTTCCATCGGGTGACTGCTTCCGTGAGCACAGGGAACGTATCAGACATGTGACGAATGGGTAAAAGAGATGGTTATGTGAGTGGGGGGGTGCCCTGCCAGACGCTGAAGGCCCGAAGCCTAGACTAGGAATGGGGGTTCCGTGCCTCTCCCCACTTTGTCGCAGGGCTGCCTGGTTTGAATGCACAGGTGGGGCAGGATGGAAGGAGAGCACAGGGGAAACGAGAGAATGGAGTGTCATTCGGCTGGTTTCAAGGCACGGAAACACTCTCCTAATGCATATTTTGCCTCCCAAATAATCAAATATCATTTAGGCACTTTGTAATTAACCCAAAGGGGGCTTTTAACAAACAGCATGGAGTTCGAACTTGAAAATGTACAATTACAGAGTGTGTCCAAAACCAATTTTCTTTTTGCAAAAGGAAAATGTGTCATCTGGCTGCTTATTCATCTTACGAGGACTCAGCTGGAAGTGTGAGCACCCAGGCCGAGATGAGGAGGCCTGGTTTATCAGACCGTCCACATACGAGTGCAAAGCTGTGTGTGAGAGAGAAGACAAGAGGCCAAGACAGAGTCCCTCCTCCCGAACTGTAACAATTTAAAAACAGTAATAACCAGGAGCTTCAAAAAAATGTAATAATGAAACAAGAAATAATTTGAGAATAAGACAAGAAAATACAATGAAATCCTAAGATCTGATTCAGATCATTTATTCCACACGAAGGCTAGGATCAATAGTTAGAAATCCCAGAGGGCTAGAGAGGGACGGAAGGCCTTTCCACGCCTGTGGTAACTCGTCACAATTCAGCGGTGTCTTCTCTACCCCAAGAAGCAGCAACACAACTGCATCCAACTGAGCACTCATCTCCCTTCCTGGCTTGGTTTCCGGTGACCTGGCCAGCCCTAGAAGCTGCTGCACCGGGAGCCTCCCAGGCGGCATGTAAAGTCAGAGTGACACATGCTGTGTCATTGGACCCACAGTCCAATGCATTCTGACTTTGCTATCCTGAAAGCCAAGACAACCGCAAAAAGCCTGGGTCATGGCCACATGCACATCTCAAAGATTTTTCAGCTTCCCCATTTCTTTCAGCGCATCCTTCGCTCAAACACTGGGGTTCAAAGATGGGAGCATCACTGAACGTTTTGATGATCATTATTTTTAATTCCTAGTTTTGACTGACCCTCTGAAACAATCCAAAGTCTGAGATAATCCAGGAGTTATAATACATGAGTCCACTAGAAAAAGGTTATTTTGATATGAAGGTACTCCTAAAAATGCTTAACTAGCCACATCATTAGGTGTGAATACTGATCTTAATTAAATTAAGATGTAAGAGCACCTGGGTGGTACAGTTGGTTAAGAAGCCAACTCTTGGTTTCAGCTCAGGTCGTGATCTCAGAGCTGTTAGGGGAACCCTTGCATCAGGCTCCCCGCTCAGCGTGGAGTCTGCTTGAGAGTCTCTCTCCCTCTCCCCCTCTCACTTATATTCTCTCTCCCCCTCTCAAAAATAAATAAATAACTCTTTAAAAAATAAATTAAGATGTAAACAATAACAACTGATGAGTAATTACTTTTGCATAAATCGCCTGTACTAGCATTGCTTCGGAAACATTAATTTCAGAGTGTGTAATGATTCTGCTTTAAATATTCTAAAAAAGAAAAAATATATTGTCAGCCATTGTTGTTCCTAACTGGTGATCTATTCATGCAGACATGTTTCTGCAAGATCTGCCAGTCCCAAAAAGGTAAAACGTCCATCAGTGTCATGAGACTCCGTGACCTAATTCCAAGCTCGATTTTCACATGTTCTTTCCGGCCTGGATGGGGCCAGTAAGTCCTGAGACTCACAACTGGAATCTGAGGCCACGCCACACTGCTGGCTCCCCCTGCCATGGCCACACAGCAGCCCAAGCTCGTGACAAAGGGGAAAGGACATCATGGCTTTCTTCCCACTGCCTGTCTCTCCCATGCAGCTCCAGATTCACGGATGCAACAAACTTTCATGGGTACCAAGTACGACATTGCATGGCTCTCGGCTCAAGGACTGAACACAAATAAAATGAAAACCTGACTTCTTGTGGCTTTCAAACAATTATTAACAATTCTGTCTCTTCGTTGCCGTTTTTAAACAACTTAAATTTTCACTTGCTCTTTGGGATGTGGACCGACCATATCGTTGTCATAGTCAATCAACACACATACGTCCTCTGTTCAGTGACTGTCCAGCTCTGTCTCCACCACACGGGGATCTTCAAAGAGTCATCTCTCTTGTTCAAGTTCTACGTTGGGGGGGTAGTCTCAGTCATAGGCAGCAGCAGATCTGGTGAAAATAGTTTAAATAGCTGGAATTTGGTATTTCACCTGAGAAGCCTGGGGGTTGGATGCTTCCAAGGTCGGCTAAAACGTCAGGGCACCTGGTTGGCTTTGCTGAAAGTCCTTTGAATTTCCTTCAAGCTTGCAGGACAGGGACAGTAATTCCCAGCACTGTGCTCAGCCCAGGAAAGGAGAGGGTCATGTTCCCACCCCAAACCCTGTTTTGGGGGCAGGGGGACCTCTTCCAGCAGCTGTCTCCCGCCTCAGAGGCTAGGGCTGGGTTGCCAGGCCCACACTGGCTGATCGCTCACCCACCATGGGCTTAGACCAAGCATGAACCAGCCGCAGCCTGGAAGGCGTCCACGGTGCCAGGACACGCGGAGGTGAAAACACGGGCAAGGCTGGGGTTCTGCCAGCGGCACAGAAGCGGGGAGAAAGAGCGGCTACGGACACGTCCGCCACATGCCCAGCAGAAGAGCAGGGGTAGGGGACGGTGATGTTCCCAGCCAGACCAGGGCAGACTGAGGAGGAGGGGCTTGGTCTCTACGAGAGAGCTTCCCCCAGCCGCACAGGGAGGACCGATGGAAGGACACAGAGAGAGGAGGGCCCGTGAGACGTTTCATCCGGGCGGGCACGTGGGAAGTCGGAAGAGGGACAGGTGCAGCCAGCGCTCCCAGCCAGCTCCCCCCTCCTCCCAGTCTCATCGCGATCAGACCTTCCCTATACTCCAGCCTGTGAGCGTTGCTCCGGCCTCTGGGTCCCAGGGGCCTGACCTCCATGTGTGCGTGGGGTTTGGGATGCTGGTTCCATCCACCTGTCCCTTTTGACCTGTCTTCCTTGTCATCGGCTCCTGGGAGATGGACCAGGCCTCCAGTCCGTCTGGGTGTGACACGCCTCTCTCTCCCCACCCCCAGTAAAAGCTCCGTAAGTACAGGAGGCCCACTGGAATTAATTCGCTTCTCCTTCGAAAAGGAAAATAATTGTGGGACCCAACAACGTAGGAAAATACAGCGTGAACCAAGTAAATTCAAATGCCACATATTAGAAGCTGTGAGCATTGTTCAACCACAAGAGTCTCATCGTGTATAGAATTCTCTGGAAGCCGGGTTCGAGCATGGATGCACTCTTTTCCAGAGCTTTCATTTTCTAAGAGCAGTTTAGGTTCATAGCAAAATCAAGCAGAAAGTACAGAGTCCCATCCGCTCCCCACCGCTGCCCACACACAGCGTCCTTCAATTACCAACAGAATTGCTTGAATGACAAAGTGATTCTTGCACTTAAAGTATTTGCATTTGAAAAAGGCTTAAATATTCCATTTTTATTATGTACCTATAGTAAAACATAAACCATGTTAGCTTACATTTTTAAAACGGATTTAGCTATTCTCCGGTATTAGAAACATATTTTCTGCAAACATGGCTAACCACCACCACCACCAGTCCACAGGCTTTCCGAGCATCCGAAGCCCACCCCCCAGGCAGAGTCAGTGCGGGCACCTTGGAGGTTAATGATACTAATGAGTGACACCGACTCACATTCTCTGGGCAGATGTGCACACGACCTCGTGATTCGTTACGGAGAGCTGTTTTCAATGACAGATGACAGAAAATCTGCTCCTACCAAATGGCAGAAGCGTGGATGGAAATCATATTCTCCCGGAAGCGCTTTGTACCCATAGATGTGGCAAATTGTCAAGGTTTCAAAAACTGACTCTATCCTTGGGAAAAAAACATGGAAAGATAAGGGAGTTCCTGAACCTTCCACAAGAGCCCACTTTAAAGGTTACAGCTTTTCTTTATGTCGACGTCAGCAAGCTCCGCTGGTCTGAGGCCGCACTTGTCTAAATGGACCAGCTTCTGTAGATGGGAAGCAGAGAGCCCCACCCTAGTCCCCACCCACTTTCCTATTACAAAAGTGACGTTTACCCACCTAAGGGAGAAAGGCACACACCATCTCTTGAGATAGGGCAGCCTGTGCAGACGCGCAGGGTCCTACCCTCGGGTTGGGGACGTGCAGGTGTGGAAGGCGACAGAAGGCACGAGCGTGAAGGACTTGCCCAGGCCTACACCCACCTCGAATGGCCTGACCTGTTCATGCTCAGAGCGAGTGCTTTGTCATCCCACAGACCCAGTGCCTTCCGTCAACTTGGTCTTTCCATCCTCTAGCTGGGGTTTGACAAACTTCTATAAATGCCAAACAGGAAAGAGTTTAGACTCTGTGGGTCACATCACGATCTCTGATCTCTGTCACTCTCACATTTTCCCCTCTTACTTCTCTCGCACCTCCCTCTCCTCCTCCTCCTATTTAACCCTTTGAGAATGCAGAAACCACTCTGTTGGCAGGCCGTAAAGTTCGCCAACCCAGGCCGACCATCTTACGCTCTCTCTACAATCCTGTTTTCAGAACCACAATCATTTATTGGCTCCTCAATCTGATCTATCCGACATCCCTTGAACTTTATTATGCAGAGGAAAGCAAATAAAATGTTCTAATAAAAGTCCAACCAGGCCAGCAGCCCTGCTGTTGACAGCTTTCAGAGACCTCATGGCCGTGAGGAAACTTCCCTGGTGACGCCTTCTCTACACACCTCAGAGTCTCCGATGTCTTTCTGGGTTTGCCTCATCTCCCTACACATCATTAGATACCCTTCAATCACCATAAAAAACGGCCCTGACCTAACGTAGTCGCAAGAACCTGCCAACTCGCTGCCCGTAGGGGACCGGTGTCTGGGACACGGCCACACCCCTCTGGCTGCGCGTTGTCTGGGGCGGCTTTCACACCACAATGGTGGAGTTGAGTAGTTAAAGACCACGTGGCCCACAAAACCTAAACTACTTACTGCCAGCCCTTGTTTTTAAAGATCGATCGACTGACTGATTGATTGATTTGACAAAGCGAGAGTGCAGGGGGTAGGGGCTGAAGGAGAGGGCAAGAGAAACCCACGTGGAGTCTGTGCTCGGTGTGCAGCAAGACACAGGGTCCATCTCACGACCCTCATGACCTGAGGGGAAATCAGGAGTCAGGTGCTCGGCTGACTGTGACCCCGGATGTCCCTACTGCCAGTCCTCTACCAGAGAAGTCTCCTGACCCCTTCTCTAAGCTACAAGACAGAATCACGGACACTGACTTAGGTCTTTTCTGCTTAGTCACCTACCCGGACTCGTGTATCCTCACACTCGTTCTTCCTTTCAAAACTCTTACTGACCATCATCTGTGTCCACGACCCTTTCTGAGTCTGGAGGGAGGACTGTGTGCTAGAAAAAGCACCCTGACCTTCAAGAATGAAGCTTTGGTCTTCTAACCCTGGTATAATTGTAGTGAGCAACTATCAAAATGCTTATCTTCCAAGTTTGGGCTTCCCTGCATACACGGGCACACGCGTGCACACACACACACACACACACACACACACACACATATCTGCTTACTATAGATTCCAGGACACAAATCAAAGTCAACCGCAGGCATGACCAAACCCTGTTGTATTTTAAAATTGATCTAAGACACTGTTTTCAATGTTTCCACCTCTTTTTTCTGTGACCATAGCTTCTCAGTAGCCTCTCATCTCACCATGTCTATCATTATTTGAAATTTCTTGATTTGTGTATTGGTTAATTTACTTGCTTGACACAGGACAACCTACTAGAATACATTTTGTGGGTCAGGGCTTTTATCTTAGACCACAGTATCCCCATCACTTGGGACCACACCTAGACCGCAGTCAGTGCTCAATTAATATTAGTTCAATAAATGCATTCTCATGATACCAATAGCACCTTCTCTGACCACTGTGTGATCCAAACCTGCTTGGAGAAGGGAAACCTACAGGCTCATAGAAGAATCTGAAGGCTGACTCTGTCACTGCCTCTGGCCTTGAGTGAAGGCCTGTGCCTTCTGATATGCACTGCCAGGCGCTCTAAGCCAACTCTTGGGGACAGGAAGCCAAGTGCAGGCCTGCTGGACACTGAGGGGTGCTGCATACACAACTATCTCCCCACTTAGTCCTCAGCTCCTTCTCACACACCTTATCACCATCCTGGATTATCTCCAACAGCGGAGAGGGAAGAGCCAAGGGAAGGAGGTCTCAGGTGCAAATAGAAAAGACTCAGATTTGGAGGCATGTAGTCCTAGACGGTCATATTAGAAAGCACAAAAAGAACAACCCAAGGGTAGGGGTGGTTCATTGATTCAACAAACACATACACAAAGGTACTCTGTGTTGGTCTATGGGTAGAATCAGGGGACCTGTATTTTCTGTTATTTATGTCTGTCTTCTATCATTTTTCTTTCATTTATATTATTAAGGAGGAGGATAATATATATTGAACACACAGGATACACCAGGGAACAAAAATGACAGTGATCGATGTCTTCAGGAAACAGAACATTCTAGAAGTTGAAAGTGAAGTCAGATAATAAGAACAGCACAATAAACTAAAAAATCACTGGGTATGTTAGAAAGTGATAGTGCTGCGGATAAAAGAACGGGAGGAGGAAAAACAGGAAGAGGAATCCAGGGACACGAGTTGAAATTCATAATGTCTTAATTTACATGCTGTAACAGTTCTCGTTCGGAAGGCCCACACTTGAGCCCAGGTTGTAAGGGGGTGAGAGAATGATACACTCCTGGGGCAAGAATGTTCCAGGGAGAAGGAAAATCCAGTGCAATGACCCTAAGACAAGGGAGGCCTCAGTGTCCTCACAGACCAAAGGAGGGAGACCAGTTGGCCATGACGGAGTGAGCCAAGGTGTAAGCAGAAGGACTTAAGTTCAGAGGGGCAGGGGTAGACCCTGTGGGGCCTCATTGACCCTTTAAAGGACATTGGCTTTCACTCTCAGTAACAGAGGGGATTGACCAAGTTTGAGTTGAGAAGCAAGATCTGACTTACACTGTAACAGGCTAGCTCTTGCCGTTGTGTTGAGGTTGGACTGTAGGGAAGAAGGGTAGAAGCAGGGAGACCCGTGTGGAGGCAGCAGGACAGGTGCGAGACAGCAGCGGATGGATCAGGGTAGTAGCAATGGAAGTAGTGAGAAGTGGTCGGCTTCTAGATGGACGTGGGAGGTTGAGCTACTAGGATTTACTCAGTGGATCAGACATGAGATATGAGAGAAAGTTCTAGATGGACGCTGAAGGTTGAGCTACAAGGACTTACTCAGTGGACCAGACATGAGATATGAGAGAAAGTTCTAGATGGATGTTGAAGGTTGAGCTACAAGGACTTACTCAGTGGACCAGACATGAGATATGAGAGAAAGGAAGGAGCTGATGACTATTACAAGATTTTGAGCCTGAGCAACAGAAGGAACTGAACTGCCGTCAGCAGAGACGAGGGAGACTGAAGGGTGAGAGAGCTTGGGACGGGGTGGATCAGGGACTCAGCTTTCGATATATGAGTTTGAGGTACACACTAGACCCCCAGAAGGAGAGCAGAGTGCACAGAGGCCAAGCAGATACACAAGTCTGGAGGTCAGGACAGAAGTCTGGACAAGAGATACACAGCTGGCAACTGTCGGTGTGTAGATATGATTCAAGACAGGACTTTGGGTAGGATCACCGAAGGAAGTGAGTACAGACTGAGAAGAAGACAGAGGAGTGAGCCCCGGGGCATTGGCACATCAAGTGGTCTGGCGTAGAGGAGGAGGAACCAGGAGCCTGAGAAGACCAGTGAGCTTGGAAAAAACCCAGCAGAGTGCGGCGTCCTGGAACCACGTGAAGAAAGTGCTGCGTGTTAAAGAGGGGGAGCGTGGATGGGCTGGCCAGTGCCCAATGTGCCGCTAGAGCAAGAAGGAAGAGGTCGGAGCGTTAACTGCTGGATTCATCGACACCGAGGTCATCTGTGACTCTGTCAAAGCGGTTTCTGGGGAGAGCTGGGGGGGAAGGGTCTCACTGGAGAGAGACTGGAGGCTGTGAGCACAGAAGAGATATTAAAGGAGTTTCCTGCAAGAAGAAAATAAATAATCCAGGAAGTGGCAGGAGCCTCAAGAGAAAGTTCAAGCTGGGAGAAACACCAGGGTAGCGGCATGCCCTAGGCTGTGGCTCAGACCCAGCCTTCTGGAGACATCCCTGCCTTCCCAGCCATCAGGAAGGGGATGCTGTCGGCAGCAACCCACCCCGTCATGGGTGCACTGCCCCTCCCCTCAGCTGAAATCACTGGGCACCTGGTGTGCTGCTCTGTATATTTAGAAATGTTCATAATTTCATGGTCACCAATTCGGATGTAGACCAACGGTGGTGGTGGGCACTGGCAAGCTGGGCCTTCACAGCTTCTCCAGCGGGGCTGGAGGAAGGGTCTGAAATCCGAAGCACACCACCTCCGTGCGCGCTGGGACCGAGTCACGTGCATCCGGGTAACCCGAGGCAGGTTGTGATAGTCCCTAATAGAAGCAGGAGTTTGGGCTTCTCCATACCTGCAACATAGCTTGCTCTGCCTAATCCGTCTTTAGGGAGGGGGGGTGGGTATCTGAATTCCTATTTCACAGTTTGCTTGTTTGTTTTCAAGATTTTATTTATTTGTGTGAGAGAGAGTACACAAGCAGGAGGAGGGCCAGGCAGAGGGAGAAGCAGGCTCCCCGATTAGCAAGGAGCCCGATGTGGGAACTGGATCCCAGAGTCCTGGGATCATGACGCGAGTGGAGGGCAGATGCTTAACTGACTGAGCTGCCCGGGCATCTATCCTATTTCGGTTTGGGACATAAGAACTAGGGGTGGGGACAGGGGAGTTGCCAGAGCCCTGGATTGGAGAGGCAAAGACTCCCCAGACACAAAATCATATCCTAAACAACCATAAGCCAAAATGAAGGGGGGGAAAAAAAAAAAAAGAACCCAGACTGAAAGCTCACACCTTACACAAAAACTAACTCAAAATGGATCACAAACTTAAATGTAAAACCTAAGGTTTTGGAAAACAACGGGAGAACATCTTTGGGGTCTGGGACAAAGACTTCAGCTTGACAAAAGCATGATGCATGAAAAGGAAAATCCATAAAATGGACCTCACCAGAGCCAAAAAAAAAAAAAAAAAAAAAAAAAAACTTGCGGAGCCAAAGCTCCCGTGAAGAGGTTGAAGACGAAGCAAGTGGGTTTGGGAGGAAGTGTCGGCAAACCGCACAAACAACGAGGGCGTGGTTTCTAGAATATAGGAATTCTCAACCTTCAACAGGAAAAAAATCGCCAAGTTACCAAATTAAGGAGCGGACGAAGATAGGAGCAGACTTTCCACCGGAAAGGAGACGCAGAAGGCACCTAAGGCCCCGAAACGGTGGTGGACATTCTTCAGCACCGGACGCCCGCGGCGAGCGCCCCGGCGAGCGCGCCTCACCCAGCCACGCGCCGCCGCCGTCCGCCGCCGGAGAGGACGCGAAATGGCTCGGGCCCTGCAGAAAAGTCCGCCCGCTTCTTTCCGGACTAGACACGCACTGGCCCCAGGGCCCCGGGAGCGCAGGCCCGGGCACGGACCCGGAGACACGGAGACTCGGGGCCACACAGGCACCTGCGCGCCCGAGTCCCCGGCGGCTCTGTGCGTCGTGATAGACGCACTGGGAGGGACGCGGCTGTCCTCCCGGGGCGTGGGGTGGGGCCCGGCGGGTGAACGCGTGGACCACAGCGCCCCGACGGCGTGGGCTGCTCCTCGGCGGTGGACTCGCCGCGGGGGGAGCCGTGCCCGCCGAGCCCCAGGTCGTGCGCGAGAAGACCCCATCCCCACAGCGTTCGCGGAAGGACCGACCTTTGGAGCCGAGAGCGGGTCGTCGTCCCACAGCGGCCGGCGGGAAGGCGGGCGCTGGGCCGGCAGGGGGTCACCGGACGCAGCTGCGCCGCCGCACCGAGGTGCGCTGGGGAACCCCGCCCTGGCGCACGCGCACGAGTGAGCACACCTGAGCCCTTGACATGTGAGCAGGTGGACCGGCTACCTCAATGCCGACCTCCTGGCGCCTCTCTCCGCCCACGGCGGTCACCTGCGGCGCTCCCCGCAGAGCCAAGCGAGGGAGGAACCAGCCCCGCGTGGCCCGTGTGCAGGCCTTGAACTCCCCGCAGGTGAGTCTGGAAGCCAAGTTAAGACTGGGGTTGTCGCGACAGCCGCTTAGGGGGAGAAGTCACGCCGCCCCTGTCTGGGGCCGGAGCCATCCCGTCCTATCTTGCCAAAGACACCCTGAAGGCCTGTTAATAGGCACGTAAGTGTGCGTGTGTCCTTCCTTGAGTGTGGAGAAAGCAATTATCTGACTACTTCCATAGTATTTGTGTCGTCTTAAATGCAGACATTCTACTTTAAATGGAAAAGTCACTCAAAAAAAGTTTGACCTTTAAAAAACTCAAGAGTTTGCAATTAATTTGGAAATCCTGGCTGAGAGTTTGGACACGCCCTAGGTTCGCACTCCCCGCGGGTCCCTGCCCCAGAGACAGGAAAGAGAAAAACAAGCCCCTGGCAGCTGGAGAGCCGCGTCGAACCCGGGGAAGAATCAGACTCTCCACTTAATCCCACCCAGTGCTAAACATCCGTGGCCCGTCAGACTCGGCTCTCCTGGTCCTCAAATGCCTTCCTCCGTCACTGTAAGGATCTTTCGACATCAGAGCTGCTGAAAACAATTCTGTTTTCTAATTAAGATCTTCTACCTAATATCAAAGAGGGTTTAATTGTCTGACAGAAATATGTTGCATTTCTAAATATTTTTCAGGTGCCTAAAAAGGCTCGCTCCAGGAGGGAGAAAGGTTGGTGGATTTTTCTCCAACCACCGTCTCTAGAACAAAATTGTTAGGACCCTTCGGACAGGACGGGCCAGTGGTTAAGTGGCCAGGAATTCAGCATGAGAACATGAGGATGCCATTAAAGACTTAGGCATAAGGACTTGTTACACTGTTACGAACAGCTGAAAGTCAACAAGAGAAGACAGGCTAAATAAGTTATTGACATTTCTATACTCAAATGAAATGACAGCATAAAAACATTTTATAAATTTACTACAGTAAAATGTTACTTTTAGAAAAAATAGAAATGTATAAATGACTACATACAGAAGGTTTGAGGAACATACACAAAGTTGTGGTATAAATTGGTCTGTGGGTTGAATCCAGGAAGCCTTGTATTTTCTCCTATTTGTGTCTGTGTTTTCTCATTTTTCTTTCATTCGTATTGTTAAGGAGGACAGTATATATTTATTAATTATATTTTATTATGTCGAATGTGTATTCACATACATTGTGTATTTATACATAAATTATATTTAAGTTATATGTAGTATTTAAAAGATATGGTCACTACTTCTATATAATTGACTATAATATAAGAAATGAAAAGTTAGCACATTAAGGCTCTAGCTATGTCATACTCGGGTGCAAGGGGGATGCAAAGGGCACGCGTGGACATTCTGACAGACACTCGGATGGAGGTCTTCATTTGAGTCAGAAATGAGACCCCAAGATACTCAGCGTGAGAACCATGCTTACTGTCTCGAGGTGCAGATTTACCGGAGGATCAGACTCACTAGGGCTCGAGGAACTTAACAGAGTCCAAGGGAAGCCTGGCTCGTACACAGTTGCCACAGAACCTTCTGGTAGCCAGAATGCAGAAGCCGAGGGAGCCCCAAGCCAGCGAGCGCTTGGACACCCGCCGTCTACCTGGTTGAGCACAGAGCGGTGGACAGCCCGTCCCTTCCCTCTCGACTTACAGGATGCCCCAGAACCTTGTCATCCTGCTGGAATGAAAGCATAGAAGTGTTTTCAGAAGTGTTCAAGATGGAACAAGGGGGGAAAGGGGTCAAACCGGTCTGCGTCTCGGAAAGCCTGGTGGCACCAGCACCCCATGGTGTTGGGCGTGGGGATTCAGGCCAACGCGGGTTCTCTTAAATTCACTCTAAACAGACATGTGTTGGGCACCGTCTCCGAAGTGTCAGGAATGCTGGTGGACCCTGGGACCCCCGAGGGGAAGGCGGTTTTCCCTGAGTGAGCAGCGACTCAGACACAATGCACTGAGCGCCCAAAAATGTACTCTGGGGAAGGGAGGAGCAGCACAGGGGGCCTTCAGATGGCGGGGCGGCCGGCCCCGTCCTGCGGGCGTGCTGGAAGTTTCGGGCAGTGGAGAGGCTCCGTCTGGCTCTTCCCCTGGGCTCTTCCCCGGAAGCTGTGCGTCCTTCACCGCGGGAACTGGGCCCTGCGAGTGTCTGGTTCCTCGCCCAGCAGGGGAGCAGTCCCTCCCTCGTGAGCTTGTTGGTGGCCAACAGGAGCTCCTGTGTGTCCTGGCCAGGCACACGCCGCCGGTCACCGACGGAGGAGTTAATTCCACCTGCAGCTTTCTTCATTACAGGTATCCGGTAACTATTAGTATAGTAATTGGTGTAGGAAACAAGATTAAGGAGAACGAGACGTTTGTAAACACGAAGCAGCTTCCTCAAATATGGATTAGATTTGGTGGCGGCACAGGAGCGGCCTGGAAACCGGGAGGGATTCGGGGTGAAACCCCCACCTTCCCCCCTCAGTTTGTCAGCTCCTGGCAAGGGCAGAGAGGACACTGCTCCGAGGAAGAAGATTTTCCTTGCCCTGGGATTCCGGAGGAGTCCCACCTTTCCCCCATGGAATCATGCAGACATTTCTTTCCAGTGCGGCCAGAAACATTCCAACCCCTCCCGTCTGGGCGTGCTGCTCCTAGGGCGGGGGTGACCTTGACGCGGCTCCCCTGTGTCAGCCCTCCTATGGGGGGGGGGGTGCCTTGAGTCTGCCCTTAGAAAATCGGGAACCCAAAATACCCTTGTGCTGCAGGACCCATTACCACCGAGTTTGGGTAAACATATGTAACTTCATGGTCCCTGGATGGTCCTGGGAGCCTTTGCTCCCAGGAAAATTTGATCTAACCCAGTTAAGAATGAGTATTTCCAGATTCAAAAGAGAGGGAGAAGCTCATGAACAAAGTATGACCAATAAAGAGACATTTCCCTGATTAGACGGAAGGAAACCGCTCCTCCATGTGGCCATTCAGGGACCCGGCGCCCTCCCTCACGTGGTTGTCATGCCGGAGCGTCTCTGCTGCCCCAGCACAGAGGGGCAGCAGCGGACGGCTTCCTGGGTGGGACCGAGGAGGGGCTTCCTTTCCACGGGCCAGCACCCGGTCGCCAGCCGCCCCTGCCCCACAGAGACTGGGAAATGCTTGGCTTTGCATCCTGGAAGAAAGAGAACCTGGGTTTTGTTGGACGGTGTGGGCTCTTTGCCAGACTCCGCCTGGAATGCTCTAACCCGGTTACCCATAGACGTGTCCCCTCTTATTCAGGTCTCAGAAAAAAAAATTGTCACCTCTGCTCAGAGGCCAAAGTCACAACCCAATTTTAAAAAGTGGCCCCTCACCTCGGGTGCCTGGCTGGCTCCATCAGTTGGGGCTCTGATTCTTGATTTTGCACTGGTCATGATCTCAGGGTCATGAGATCGAGCCCCACATCGGGTCCGTGTTCGGAGTGGAGCCTGCTCGAGTTTCTCTTTCTCTCCCTCTGCCCCTGCTCCCTTTCTCTCTCTCTCTAAAATGAATAAGTAAAATCTTTAAAAAAAAAAAAAGTGCCCCCTCACCTTACCTTCTATTGTGTTTTTTAAAACAGTCATCGCTACCTGAAATGATCTTCCTCATTTACTTGTTTTGCTAGTTCATTATCTGTCCCTTCTTATTTCCACCTGCTGGTTGAGCACCACGTTCTACAAAAGGTGACCATCCGTCTTGCTTACGAGGGAAAGCGTCTGCTCTATTGTAAGTGTTCTGTAATCGCCGTTGGGGCACGTACTAGAAGGTGGAACCAAGTCCATGTTGTTACGGAAGCAAGAACAGCTGGGACCATAGGCCAGAAGCGCAAAGCTGACTTGTAAACAGAAATCTGATCACGCCACATCCCTCCCGACAGCTCATCAGCGGCATCCCCATGGCCAGTAATGAGCGGACCCAGTCCCAACTCCTCGCACGGCCGTGGTCTGCAGCCCTTAGTAATGTGAGCCCGGCTAACACTGTCGAGTGTTTGTTGAACACCTACTTTGTGCTGGGCACTGAGCTGAGTATTTTGAAGGGCATGGTGGGGGGCAGTGATTCAGATTAGTAAACAGTTACAAAATAGCGTGGTAAGTGCCATGTTAGAAAAAAATACAGCTTTGCCCCGAACACATAGGAGGACCAATTTCATTCCTGCCTCTTCCAGAAACGTCCTCCTTATTCCACCTGTGCGGATCGGGTCTGCCGCCCAACATGCGACAGTTTCCCACCCCCAGCTATGGCTGTGCACGTTCTCCCTCCATCTGAAAGCCCTTTTCCTCCCTGCTGACCCTTCAGCATTCGCTTCAGATGCCACCTCTTTTCTGACATCTTCCCGGATTCCTCCAGGGAAGTCAGGCGTTTCTTCCTCTCTGCGCCTGCACCCTGACGACATTTACTAAAATCTCTCTTGTGCTGGGTTACAATTACACACTTGATACCTGCTTCATACTAGACTCTGAGTTCCTCTAAGAAGGAAACTAAATCAGACATGTCTTCTTAAGCACCTTACGTAGCATCCATCACACGGCACCGAGCCGTTGTTTAATGAATTCGGATATTACCGGGGAATTCTGCTTTTTCTCATGTCAGCATCCTGGACATGGGAGGGACAAAGGAACTTAGACAAATACATCTTTGGTATTACTTCCTGGAAATATGTATGTGTCCACTTCTAAGGGAGGAATGTATTCACGAATAAGGCACCCAGTGTCCATTTATTATGTACATTTATACAAACTGACATGGGTGGCAGAGACTGGAACTTCATTTAAAAATATAAAGACTAGCACCCAAGGCAGATCTCCCTGGGTAAAGAATCGTCAACAGAACTCTTCTTTGTTTTTATAGCCCAAACTTCATGGAAAGTGCAGGTTTTGCAGTACATTTTTAAGCTAACATTTATAGAGGAAAAATTTATATACAACAAAAACTCAACGATTCAACGTGACATTCTAGACTACGTGTGCAGGGTGAACCCTCGGCTTGCATTGCCGGTGCTGCGGGCAGAAACTCTGAGGCAGGACGACGGCTTTGCAGAGCAGACGGGAAATCAAGAGCACAGCGCTGGAACACTGGGACGCAGGCAAAGCCCCACTTGGCAATTTTTCATGCTGAAATATCAGTAGTCTTCTTGGAACAATTCTCATCCCCATAGTGTTCCAGAGTCTTTAGCTACAGAAACATGGTGAAGACAGAACCCCCCACTGCTTGGAGTATGAAAGTGATACTTGGCCGGAAATTGTGACTTCATCCCCCAACGTGTCCACACCATCCACCTTTCACAGCTAGTGACCAAAAAAACTGGCTTTGGATGCAATCTTTCTCGATAATCTTTATTTTTGCCCCATTTTTCTAATTAATTCTGCATTTTAAAAAAAGATTTTATTTCTTCATTTGACAGAGAGAGAGCACAGGGGGAGCAGCAGAGGGAGAGGGAGAAGCAGGTTCCCCGCTGAGCAGGGAGCCCGATGGGGGACTCAATCCCACATGACCCCGGGATCATGACCTGAGCCGAAGGGAGATGCTTCAAGGACGGAGCCCCCGGCGCCCCATAATTCTGCATTTCTTACGACTGCATCTCGCGTCATCATATGTCTCTCTCAAGGGCCTACACAAGCGGCCACTGAAACACATGCTTCTCGGAAGCCGAGGAAACAGACTCTGCAGGAACTCTGCTTTCCTGGCGGCCCGGCCCGTTAGGAGCCCGTGACTGCCGCGCGGGGCCCTCCTTCCCCGCCACCAGCCTCTGCAGCGACACGCCGGCCTCGCGATGCGGCTTGGGGTCCAAAACCAGCGGGTAGGACCGAACAACAGTGTCTTGCCTGTGGATATAAACTTCAGTTTGAGAGATGTCCCCGCACACGTCATCTCACGTCGGAGCCACACGGCCGGGAGGCAGGCGGCAGGCCGCGTTCTGTCCACCACGTCCCAGTGGGAAGCCTGTAAGCCGTTGCCGTGGGCTCAGGGCACGATCCCAGAGTCCCGGGCTGGAGTCCCGCCTGGAGGGCTCGCTGCTCAGCGGGGACAGCACGGGGACAGCACGGGGACAGCAGGGGGACAGCACGGGGACAGCACGGGGACAGCACGGGCGTCTGCTCCTCCCTCTCCCTCTGACCTCTCCACCCCCTCCCCTGCCCGTGCTCTCACTCGCTCTCTCAAATGCATAAATAAAACAACTTCTGAAAAAACAAAGTAGGGGCGCCTGGGTGGCTCCGTGGGTTAAAGCCTCTGCCTTCGGCTCAGGTCACGGTCTCAGGGTCCTGGGATCGAGCCCCGCATCGGGCTCTCTGCTCAGCGGGGAGCCTGCTTCCTCCTCGCTCTCTGCCTGCCTCTCTGCCTGCTTGTGATCTCTGTCTGTCAAATGAATAAATAAAATGTTTAAAAAATAAAATAAAAAACACAGCAGATAGCCTGTATCCGGGTGACCTCCCTGAGCTCTAAGAGGCGGCCGGTGTGCACTGAGCCCCCGGGGAGCCGCACGCCGCGGGGGAGCCGCGGGTTCCGAGAGGCCGCGCGCCACCTGGTGGTGCCTGCGGACACGCACGCGCGGAGCCGCGGCCGCGCACACGGCGGTTCCCGGGAGAGCAAACCCCGGAGACGGAGACGGAGACGCGCGCGGAGGCCTGCGCGCCTGAGGCCACGTTCCGGCTGCTGCTTTGAAGAAGGGGCAGACGGCGGGCGGACTCGGGAAGAAGGGGGTGGGGGGTGGGGAAGTGTTTCCAAAGGAAGAAACGTGTGTGCAAAGGCCCGGAGACATCCAAGTGCGGCAGGCAGGCAGGTTCGCAGGGGAGGGACGGGTAGGAGGCGGCTTGAAGCAGGTGCGGTAGGTGACCCAGGGCATTGTTCTGACTTTATCCTGTCGTCGATGGGCGGCCACGGATAGGTGTCAGCGGGAGAATGAGAGAGACCGAATGTGAATTTGGAACTACTTGGGCAGTAGAGAGACGGGAGACTATTGGCAAGATGCCCAAGCAGAGGAGTCTGACCTACGTGAAGACAGGGTGGACACGGGGGTGTGCTCGAGAGAGCCTTCCACGGCAGAAAACCGGTGGGTCTGGGGGTTCCCTGGATCTAGGTAATGGGTGAGAGCAAGACGTTAGAAAGGATTCCAGGTTTTCAGCTTATAAATGTTGGAGAATGGTAACACTCATAATATGAAAAGAAAAAAAAAACTGAATGGGTCAGGGAGAGGAGAGGGGAGGGAGTAAGCATTTGGTTCTGGGCTATTCTAGAAGCTTGAGTCTTTGACGTGTCAGGTGGGACTGGTGGGTTTGAGACAGGGACACAGAATCGAGATTAACTGAATGAAGCACATCCAGAAATGGATGTCAGCCGTGGGGAGAATATGGGGCAAGAGGTAGCAGACACAAAGGGTCCCAGATATCACCTTCATTTAATAGACGAAAGGAAGCTAATGAGAACAGGAGAGAGCAGTGTCGGTCAATCCAAGAGAGATTTCTGAGAAGGGAGAAGCCAGAAGACAGGGTCGCAAGGATCCACACCCTACGCACCCATTAGACAACCTGCGCCCCGGTCAGAGATGTGCACGTGGAGGCTAAGGAGTGAAGGCAAATGACTGGGGATGAGGGTATCTGGAGAAAGGAGAGGGGCCATGCAACCCAAGAGAACAAGCTTCTTTAGTTCTTCTGCGGGAATGAGATTCAATCATGTTGGCAAACTGAGGAAAAGAAGGGGGAGAGATGGGTGAGCAAGGGTGGGGGGTGCTCCCGGCTCCCCCGTATCCGCCCTTTCAACCCAGCGATGCCACCCTGCCCTACTCTTCCGAGCTGGGTTCCTCCAGGCCTCTCCTGCCATGACTGGGGAGAGATAGGCTGGGGGCATAGGATCCCCACTGTGGTCGCAGAGCCGGTGTGGCGTGGTCAGAGGTAAACAGACGGAATCGTCAGGGAACGCTCTGTACAAATTTCAGAGAACCCCTTCCTTACTTATTCCAGACCAAAGTCCGATATACCAAAGAGGAGACCGCAATTTCCTTGGCTCCCTGTGCAGCATCCCCAAGGTTCACCCCCCGAAGCTGCCCCCGACTTCTCTACCCCTCAATACGAGGGCTCCAGGTGGTGACCTCTTGAGACCTGATAAGACTTTTTTTTTTTTCTTTGCCACAGTACAGGATAAGAAGACATCAGCTAACATTCATATTTAGTTAACTGTCTCTTTTCATCTTTAACCTAGCTTCTATTAATTCACTAAGTAACTTTTCTCCTAAGCCATTCAAAGGATGAGATTTTCACATTCTGTTAAAAAACAACGCTGCATTGGAACTTATTTCCACATTGCACCCAAAATAAACTGATATACTAAAAACAAAACAAGTAAAACAAAAAACTAACCTTAATAGATCGCTTCTTTTTTAATGTCTCTAATTAATATTTTTTTTCACAAGTTATGAAGAAATGTTTACTCGAAGAGTGGAGTGGGGCCAGTACATGTCTAGACATCATTATGGGATCTCCACTGCTTGACACATAGTAGGACTCAATAAATATTTGTTGAATGAATGAAGAGTCAATGGTTATTTTGGCAAACAGATAAAAAACAGGCTGAGAATGAGCAGCTGTCAGTTACACAAAGCCTGTTGTCAAGAGCAGCAAATCACAATTAAAAAAAAAAAAGAGTGCTCAAGTTCTATAAACAGGATATAATTAAGAATTTACTTGCTCTAAGCCAAACTGGCCATTTAATAACTTGCTAATCAAAACAGTCTTGCTAATTTCAGACATTCTTACCTGTCAAAGCTTAAATTCAGGACCCTATAAACCAGCTCCTGAGATACAAAATAAAGTTGCATAAATGTTTAAAAATCCAGACAGCTGCACAAACCCCACCCTAGAGAAGGGTCATATAGTCATCCCTCCCTGTTCTCTCTCCACAAAGACTTCAGAAGTCCAAAACTGGACCATAAATATCTAAACTCTCACTAGATTACATCCTCCCCTCCCCAGCCAGTTAAGAACCCTTGTAAACTGAGCAATGAGCTTTGGCTCTCTTGAACCACAACCATGAACACATCAGTAACTCAAAGCAAAACACCCAGATGAAACCAGCTCAAAATCAGAACAACTCGATGACATGAACAGAACAGCGGTGCCATCAAAAGCTAACACTGTTTTTCCTTACACCACACACAAAAATAAACTCCAAATGGATTAAAGACCTAAATGTGAGACTTGAAACCTTAAAACTCCCAGAAGAAAACATAGGCAGTAATTTCTTTGACATTGGCTGTAGCAACATTTTTCTAGATATGTCTCCTAAGGCAAAGGAAATAAAAGCAAAAATAAACCGTTGGGATGACATCAAAATGAAAAGCTTTTGCTCAGTGAAGGAGACCATCAATAAAATGTAAAGGTGACCTCCTGAACGGAGAGGAGATATTTCCAAGTGATATATTAAATAAGGAGTTAAAATCCAAAATATATAAAGAACTTATACAACCCAACACCCACACCAAAACAAACAAACAAACAAAAATTGACTCAAAAACAGGCAGAGGACCTGAAAGGTTTCCAAAGAAAACATACAGATGGCCAACAGACCAATGAAAAGATGCTCCACATCACTAATAATGAAGAAATATAAATCAAAAATGACAATAAGAAATCACCTTACACCTGTCCGAATGGCTGAAATTAAAAAAAGACAAGAAATAGCAAGTGGATGTGGAGACAAGGGAACCCTCATGCACCCTTGGTGGGAATGCAAACTGATGCAACCACTGTGAAAGCCAGTATGGAGGCTCCTCAAAAAATGAAAAAGAGAACGAGCCTATGGTCCAGCAATTCAGTACTGGGCACTAACCCAAAGAAAATGAAAAGACTAATTCAAAAAGGTAAATGCAATCCTATGTTTACCGCAGCATTGTTTACAACAGCCAAGATACAGAAGCAACCTAAGTGCCCACTGAGAGAGGCAGGGATAAAAAAGATGTGGTATGTATCTATAATGGAATATTATGCAGCCATAAAAAGGAGTGAGGCCTTGCCCCTCACCGGAATGGAGCTGGAGTGTACTAGGCTAAGTGAAATAAGTCAGACAGAGAGAGACAACTACCATATGATTTCACTTATATGTGAAAACTTTAAACATCCGCAAGTGAAAAACAAACAGCAGAAACAGACCCACAAATACAGAGAAGAAACCGGTGGTTGCCAGGGAAGAGGAGTGGGAGGGTGGGCAAAATGGGTGAAGGGGAGTGGGAGACACAGGCTTCCAGTTATGGGATGAATACGTCACAGGGATAAAAGGCACAGGATAGGGAAATAGGCAATGGAATTACAATAACATTGTGTGATGACAGGTGGTAGCTATACTTGTGGTGAGCACAGTGTAACATGTAAACTTCTCTGATCACTATGTCGTACACCTGAAACTAATGTAACACTGTATGTCAACTATACTTCAATTAAAAAAAAAAAAAGCTGGGATCCCTGGGCAGCTCAGTTGGTTAAGGGTCTGCCTTCCATGTAGGTCATGATCCCAGGGTCCTGGATCCAGCCCCACATCGGGCTCCCTGCTCACTGGGCCCCGCATCGGGCTCCCTGCTCACTGGGGAGTCTGCTCCTCCCCCTACCCCTCCTCCTGCTCATGCTCTCTCTCAAATAAAGTCTTTACACAGTAACAAAAGTAAATTAAATTTAAATTTAAAAAGCTATACTTTTTCATAAAACTATAGAATCCATTGACAGTTATGAGTGTGCCTGATAAACTGTAGAAATATGATTAAGTCTCCCACTCGAATAAGGAGGACATCAGCTCATATCTTTTGAGGTTTTCATTTAAGTGCTGTACTGTGTGTAGCTTACCAATTTTTGTGAAATGCAGTATGTTTTTTAATACATACAATAAAGATGACTTTTGGTTAAAATGTTACTGAGCTTGTAAGAGTTTCAGGTGAGGGGACCCAGGTCCCTAGTGCTCACTGGACAATTTCAGGTCCCCAGAGAACCCACCTGATATTTTCCAAAAGGGGCTCCTGAACCCCTTATCGAGTACTTACTCAAGACATAGATATAAGGAAGTCCAGAAGTATTCGGCTATTACAGCAAAAATAACAATAAAACACCTGTTATAAATAACCAGGTTACCTGGTGTGTGTGTGTTGGGGGAGTGTTGGGGGGGGGAGTGGATTGGATGAAATGGAAAAGGAAATTCTGTTTAGAGATTGCAAATGAAATTTTATTTCAAGAAGTCAAGTCTTCAGTACGTGGATGTATGTGCGAGAATGTTTACCACAGCGTTGCTTGTGGCCTCAGAAAATGGAATGAAGTAACCGCCCTTTGATGGGGGAATAAGTAAACCATGGTACACCTACAGCACAGACTATTCTGCAGCCAGAATGAAAAAGGAGTTAAAATACACCAGTTGACTTAGTGAGATTTCTAGGAAGTACTGCTGATTGAACCAAGGTATAGAAAATATGTAGGATGTCCTTATTTTGCAAAGCAAACAGTAACACAGAGGCTATGCGTGCTCTACACAAATATCCCTTTCTCTCCAGTCCTCCTCTTCTTGAGTTCAGATAGCAAGTTCAGATAATGAGACTTCATTATAATGAAAGACCCCCACATAGGCATATGTATATATATTTATGTTCATAGATCAAGAAACAGTTGTATGATATCCCACATTTCTGCATTTATAAAAATATTTGTGTAGACAGGTAATAAATTTCAGATACAATTTTTAAAAGGAAGAGATGACACAGGTGAATTGTTTAATTTTGCATCATTTGGCTGCTTCTGATATTTTTATTCCTGTAAACAGTATCTACACTGGGTATTAGACAATGTTTGAACCATTGTATGTATTGCTTTGTCCTCATAATGACCTTCGGAAGGAGATGTAGGTGAGGAAGATGGTCCTGAGGTTAAGTCACTTGCTTTAAGCTTCCACGAACCAGAGCCCGAGTCCACCTAACTCCAGAATCCTTTTAACTACTCACAGGAGCCTCCTGAAATCCTGGGTTTTTTGTTTGTTTTGTTTTGTTTTGTTTTGTGTTTTCCCTGAGCCATAAGGCCCCCATGGGGAATCACACAGAATCAGCTCCAACAACGGAGACATTCTTTGCCTCTAAACACTGTTATGACTCCAATCACCACCCACTCCTGAGTTCTTGGGCCCTGGGACTGACGAGGTCATAGGATTCTCAGTGCTCAGCAATCCCACATCCGTGCAACGGCGGCAACTGGTAAACCTTAGACACCAACAACGCCTACGCCCTTCGGTTGGAACGCCCCAAACCTGAGCACATGGGCACCAACAACTCTGTTACTCAAGAGTATGTACGAGGAGCCTCCTTCACACTCAGAATAAAGGTTCTTCCAGCAATTGGTGGCAGGGTCTCTAGTGCATTTCCAGTCGGTGGCCCCCGGACTCGAGTTTTTATTCGACTGAGTCTTTGCAGACAGGGTTGGCCTGAAGAAATGCGGAAAACGGAAGACTGTGTGAAAACACATGCGCGCAGTGGAAGCTAATCAAGGAGGCGCGCGCCCTGCCGGCAGCTGCTCGCCAACATCTAGGCCAGGGATAAAGGGTAATCAGGGAGGATCAACCCACACCATCTCGCACGGGAATGGTGAGCCAACGGGAAACAGCAGCACCGCCTCGAAGACATTTGCTCTGGGAAAGCTCACGTGCGGCACGGGGCCGTTCTCCACCTGATCCGTATCTGCTTCCTCACCCGCAGGCTGCCCACACGCCCCACAGAGCACCCCTTCTGGGGTCTGATCTCCTTTCTGGGGGACTTTGTGCCCCTGGGGGCTCTCCTACAGCTCCTACCCATTCTACCCTCAGCCCCCAGACCCCACCTTTTAAAAGGTCTTGCGCAAAGTGAAGGGAGACTAGTTACTGGGAATTAACGAATGATATGCACAGTTCAGGAGCCTCTGTCCTGATGAAATATGGGCATAAAGGTAATTCTCTCCAAATTCTGACACAGCACTATACTTTTTCCCCCCATAGAACGTACAGTGTTTCATCTTCTCAGTCTTTTCAGGAAACATGATCCATCATGAGGTCCGGGACGGCCTGTGGACACGTTCCAGCGCTTTTTGGCGTGGACTGAAGAAGAGGCAGTGGGATGAGGTCAGGAGCCCAGCCTCGAGGTCAGCTTGGGATGTGCCCCCAAATCCGAAACTCGGGAGCCACGTGACATTACACAAGGGATTCTCTTCCTGACTCAGTCCCCTCAGACCGAGGGGGACAGAATTCCCCTGCTTTGTGGGGTGCTGTAAGGATTCAATGAGAGGATGATTGCTCAGAACGATGTTCAGCAAACGAGAGCTTTAAGAACTCATTAGTGGCGAACGTCTACTAAGGAAGCGGACGCAAGCCTGTCTGAAACCAACAGAAACTTCCCATCCCCGTCGCTGCTAAGGCACCATCTCGCACAAGGCACAGAGATGCCCCTTCATAACCTGCGGGCCCAAACCCAACCACTGCCGTCCTTACAGAACGTTCCGTGCTTTGCTGCCCCTCCACACGGGGTCCGTTTTCCACCCGCGGTGCCGTCCAAACACCCATCTCCTGCAATCCCTCGGCTTCCTCAAAGCCAGACTCGAATCCCGCATCATCAGCGATGCCTTCCTGAGACTCCAGGTGGAGGGGCTCCCGGCGGCTTTGCTCTCCCCGCCACTCACGCGGCCTTCACCTATCACGCGGTTCGCACGATGGTTTGTGAGCACCTTTTCCACCTCATGCTTGAGGCAGGCACCGTGAAGACCTGCACATTTAGGTTTTCCTTATGCAGATTTTGCTCAATAAATATCCGCTACTGCCTCTTTTATGAGACGCCCCCTTCGGACTTGCCAACAAGCCAGCCGTAGGAGACCCCATAGGCACTGGGGATCGGCAGGAGGTTAAAAATGACGACTTAGGATGAAAAAAAAAAAATACCTGCACAGAATAATTAAGGTCTCACTGGTAGCTTATTGTCACTCTGTTTTGTTTGTACCTCGAAAGTAATTATAAAAGTTGCTGAGGACTTGTGACACATTTTGTGTTTCCTTGCACCCACAGGGGTGGGAGAGGTCGATGTGTTCCCCAAGGCACTACTCCTCTCTCCACCTGAGTGCCCAAGCCCCTGAGCTCACCTGTGCGGGCCGCTCCGCTCACCCGCCTCTGCCTTGTCCACTTCTAGTTCCAGCTGTTGCCTTCAAATCCCACCTGACTTCCACCTGGGAAAAGTGCTGTGAGTTCTGCCCATTGATTAGGCGCTTACTATATACCAGCCAGTACTTGAAGTGCTTTACAATCAGCAGAGGGCGCCCCAGGGAGGGAAAAACCCCTGACTTGCAGAGTTTGCCAATTTCCATGGTGTAAATACAGCCAGTCCTGCTCTAAAACCTATTTTGAACATGAAGATTTGTTCTAGCAGGATTGTTTATTAGGGAACCACTGGAGGAGATTGCGAATTTCAGCCTCTGCATGGGGTTCCGTCCCCGGAAAGCCAGGTGAACCCGGCAGGAATCTGCCAATCACCCACACACTCACTTCAGCAGGAGCCTGAGCCACAGCACCCCCATCTGGGGACACAGCTCTCCCGTGGGACTCAGACAACCTTCCCGCCAGCCCTTCTTTGTACGGAACAGGAGGCTCTTGGCCTTCCCTCACTGGAATCCCCCTCCCCCTTCCCCTATTTGTATTTGTCCCATTTTCTGTTCCTTTTCTCTGGGTCCCCTTCTCTTCACTCACCCTTTCTCTCTTGTTCTTGTCCTCCTGTAGGCAGGGGTGGCCCCACGGGCCCCCCGAATGCAGACACACAGTCGCACAGCAAACTTCAGGTCTTCAAGGTGACCTTCTCAAAGTGACGTGGCGATGGTAGTGGGTAGGTCATTTCTTAACTAGTGAACATGTACAAACTACCATTTTCATTGGGTTGTTCTCCTTTCATTATGTGTCAACAGTCAGGTTTCTGGGGATGGGGACCCTAATCCCATTTTCCCACAGGCCCTGCGGTTTTCACCTACGGTTTTGCATGAAGCGCTGACTTTTAGGGACACAGATGTAATGTGAGGACAGAAGTAACTGCGTCGGCGTGCTGGGGCCCCTCCTGCCGCTGCCTCTCACTCCAAAGAGCCCACTGTGTGTTATCTGTTCCAGCTCTGCGTTGGTGACATCACATCGGTAACCTGAAACCTTCCAGGGGGGATGTCTTGGGGTGGGACTCAAGAATTTACGTCCCTGATGTTCCCAGGTGACGCCGGGGCTGCTGGGGCTGCTGCCTGGAATCAGTCTAAGCCAGCGACTTTTTTCTTGGCTCGAGGGCAGGATGTCTCTTGCCGTCCTCCTGCACCTCATCCCCCTCAGAGGAGTGACAGGGGACACCTGGGAGAAGCCTCATGCTTGATGTCCTCCCTGGTGCCTCCACCGGCAGGGAAGCGGCACCTCTGTCCTTCTAGAAGGGGACACAGGGGCCTTCACCCTCTGCTGGGCTTCAGAGAGTAGGAAATGCGCCTTGCTGAGTCTAAGTGGGCACTAGGTCCTCTCATTCTGGGCTCACATCCCAGCTGCACGGCCCCCCAGCTTCTGCCCTGTGACCTTGTGCTGGTCACTGATCCTCTCCAAGCTGCAGGTTTTTTGTCTGCAAAGTGGGGACAATAATGCCTCAGTTGATGTATTATCATGAAAATGGTAGGAGGCTATCCTTAGTCACTCAGGGAGGGGCAGCAGTCACGGTGCTCACGTGAGCTCACGTCGGAGAACCACGGCTCTGACCACACAGCCCGATCACCAGCCCCACCGCTCATTTGCAGAGACTCTGAGGCAACTGGGCGGCGGGTTCTCCACTTTATTCCTCACATCAGCACACGGTGAGCAGAGGATGCTTGTGTCACCTGCCTTTCTCTCGAGACTGGGTAGAGTCACGGTGGACAGCAGGAGGGGGACCCTAAGCATTCCCTCTGCACATGTGACCTACTGGCCGGCACCGGCCGCACCGGGACAGCTGGCTGGATATGCACCAACTCGGATTCCCCACACCTGCTGAGTCAGAACCCGGATTTAACATTCCCCAGGTGACTCTGGGGCACGGGGTATTGATAAGCACCCGTCCAGCACACATTGATAGAGAGACCCCAGGACAGAAGGAAAGAATAAACAGATCATTAAATGGGAAGAGAAACAGAACTCCTGGGTTTAGGCTCAATGTGGGTCCACCAGTCCAGTCTCCTGCCTGCCTTGGCACCCCTGCCTGCTCTTGGCAAAAGGATTGCCTCAGGCTCATGGGTTATGGCCTTTCTGAGCTAGGAAAAGGGTCTTGGGCTGGACTCTTCTCTGGTGTCATATATTAACTCGTTTACTGCTGACAACACAATGCTGACACTTATTGTTTTCAAATTCATTCCAGGGAAAATGCTCTGAGAATTCAGTATCTGATCCCACTACTTACAATGTCGGGTAGTAAAACAGAAGTCATTAAAACACATGTTCCCTAAGGAGCTGAGTAAAGAATTTGAGTCCCCACCCAAACCTCTCCCACTTAACGGGAATGTCTTATCAATGCCTTTGCTTGTCAGTCTTTGCTGCTTTCACCAACATAGACACATCAGGACAAAGTTCAAGGGCAATGATTTGTAAAATAAAACTGCAACTCTCTCAAAAGATGGGTCCAGGAGAGTGACATGGGAGGACGGCACTATCCCCTCGCCCCACTGACTGATGGGGATCCTGCAGTCAAAGCAGGTAAGAGGAAAAGGGAACCAACAAGATGTGGATGGGGTCGGTTCCTCAAACAAAATGATCTGACTGCCAAAAGATGAGCGGTTCTTAAGAAAATCAATGAAAAGGATTTTTGCCGAAGTGTCTACATATGAATACTGAGGAAGTCAGATGACATAAATTAGCATCATTTGTAGCTATCTTTTTTTAAATTTTATTTATTTATTTGACAGAGAGAGATCACAAGAGATCACAAGAGGCAGGCAGAGACAGAGGGGGAAGCAGGCTCCCCGCTGAGCAGAGAGCCCAATGCAGGACTCGATCCCAGGACCCTGAGATCGTGACCTGAGCTGAAGGCAGAGGCTTAACCCACTGAGCCACCCAGGCGCCCCTGTAGCTATCTTTTGAGTTCCAAGATAATTCTGGCTGTTTTTGTTTTTGATAGAAAATACAAATGACCTAGGGAAAAAACGGGAAAGTAAAAACATAAAATATTATACAATCATAATAATGCGGGCTAAGACATGAGGGAGAATAAGAATATTGATCTAAGAGACTTCTTAAAAAATAAATTATTTTGTATGAATTTAGTGTAATCTCGTATTTTCCCTTTATCCTTGCTAAGGTGGATTTCCTTGTTGTTCTTGTTATATTATCTTCTTTAAAGAGTGAAGTTAGACTGACTTGAAAATATGGCCTATATGTTTTACCTATTTCAAATTTCCAAAATTAAAAGTAAGACTGAATACCCTCTATGATCTGTTGGAGGACCCAGAGAACACAATAGCTTATCCTCCTCTTTACACAACGGTACAATCTTTGCTAAGTGCTTTAAGAGGCTGATAGGGTTTGATGTTGATAAGCTTTTAATCCAACATAATTCACTCACAGCAACATGGTTCAAAGTTCCTTTTCCCGTTTCCTATTTGCACATTCGGCACTTCTATTGGTTGTAGCTTATGATTTCCATCAGAAGAATGAGAGATGAGCTTTCCTCCTTCCAAGCCTATCTTCATCTGGGAGAACAATCTACCTGTTTTGCATTTGTGGGTGCCCTAGAGAGAACACCCCGAGAGCTCCAGTTCATAAAGGCCTTCCCCACAGGAGGCTCTTTCTCCTTAGAAACTTCTTTGGTTGAGGGGCGCCTGGGTGGCTCAGTCGGTTAAGCGTCCTACTCTTGGTTTCAGCTCAGGTCATGATCTCATGGGATTTGGGATCGAGTTCCACAACAGGCTCCGAGGTCAGCTAGGAGTCTGCTCGAAGAGTCTCTCCCTCTGCCCCTCCCCCCATGCATACACATGCATACTCTCTCTAAAGTGTCTGGATAAACCTTAAAAAAGAAAAAAGAAACTCCTTTTGTTGCACACAGAGCTTTTTCTGCAAGTGGACATCAGTGGGAGCTTCCCCACACTTAGGATGCTCAGGTCCACCCGGGAGGCAGAAAGGGCCCCCCACCCCCACAAGGAAGGAAGCACAAGCTGGAAGTGAGTCCCGGTGATCCTGAGAACAGATGTAAATGATGCCAGTCTTCAGACAGACCTCAGAAGTCCAAACCTCTAAGAAAAGGCAGAGAGGGGGATCTGCAGTAAAGGATGATTCAAAGCCTGACCTGATTAAATCTTCAGATACTTCAGGACCACCCATAAACAAAACTGATGGCAAAAATCTAACGAGATAATGCAAAACTCAACTCTGAAGTTTGGGCATCTGGTCTCTTGTCCTGATTTAATAAGTTGGAAAGGTACTGATTTCTTTGGACAGTCGTCTCTCATGTAGATTGGAAGGATCTAAAATGTGGATTCCTTTTGGCTCCCCCATGTCACATCACTGTAGGTCCCTTCAAGCTCTGAAACGCAGGTTATGGGGCAGGCCAAGGCCCTAGAGGCCTTTCTCACTGGTTGGGATGCCCCCTCAGCAGGGAAGGATCTGAAAACCACCTTCTTGACCAAACGTCACACCAGATGCGCCACCTCTCTAGAGAAACAAATTGCGTCACGGACAATGCAACAAATATCATTTTGCAGACTCTACTTCCCACTGTACTTTATGTCTTCTACTGGAGCGCACCTTTATATTCTTTTTCCTTCTACAGTTTCATAGAACTCCAACTTCAGTAGAACATCTCTTTCAAGCCTGGTTCTGTCCGCCCTGAGATCCATTCCTCAGAGCGTTCTCCGACCTCCTGGCAGACCGCCCTGCTTTATCGCTGCAGAAGCTCACAGCTGACTTGCCATAGTTTCTCTGGTTCCCTACCATTGCCCTTCCAATTGGTCTCAGGAGTGATGCTACATTTCTTTAAAGATTATTTATTTGACAGAGAGAGAGCGTGCACAAGCAGGGGAGGTGGCAGGCAGAGGCAGAGGGAGAAGCAGGCTTCTTGCTGAGCAGGGAGCCTGACATGGGGTTCGATCCCAAGACCCCAAGATCATGACCTGAGCTAAAGGCAAACATTTAACCAACTGAGCCACCCAGGTGCCCTGTGAGTGATGCTAGACTATTCTTCCTAAAACCTCACCCATATGAGCATGATGTGAATGCCTGACCCTCAGGTTCAAGGTCCTTTACAATCTGATTCCAATTTGCTTTCTAGTTGAGTCTCCTCCCAAAGCTCATTCTTCCACAGGTCAATCACTGCCCTTCAGCACTGTCATCTCCTTGCTATTTCTTCTGGTTTGATTTTAGTTCTCCTGTCCACAACTCAAAATCTTCCACATCCAGGCCGAGCCATGCCTTCCCAGTGCAGGTGGTGATCTCATTCTACTTTAATAAAGGATGCTTGTCCCATTTGTTCATTCAACAAGTCCTTGCTGAGGACCTACAGAACGCAAGGCACTATTCTAGCTAGCTCTTCACTCTTCAATTGGTACTTTATCACGCACTTACGAGAGTTAACATTCACCAGCGATTCAGTGCACCGGGCGGTGTAAGGACGTCCCAGTGGCTGTGCTCGTCCAGCCTCTCCATGCCCTTCATTGTCCTCAGTTCCTCATGGGAGCCAACGAGGCACAGAGAAATGACATCATCTTCCCAGCCAGGGTAAGAGTTGGCACTCTGGCTCCAGGACCATGCTTAGCCACGATGCTGCTCTACCTCCCACCACGTGACCACAGCTGCCTCTGCTGTGGACTGCTCTCCAGCATTGTCACGTTTCCACTTTTGCCTGTCCTGTCTCCCCAACGTTGCTTTAAAGGGTTCTGAATCTCTCACTGTCCATAACCTTATAGCACTTAGTGAAACCAGGGTCACAAAACCATGATGAGATTTTGCTATTAAATGTGGGAACCATGGAAGTGTGCCTGTGCCATGAACTTATGTTGTATAGTATTTGGGGACAATACGGTAAGAGAATACAGCTCCTGTTTGTAGACACTTCCAACCTCAGTTCTGAAACCTGCTTACTCTACAATATGACTATTACGATAAAATGTCTGACATTCTCCCCTTATAGTTTAACGCTGTCTTCTTAAAGAAATAGGGAAAACTCAGCACCAGCCTGAGAAATTTGGGAAAGGCGGGAAACCACACCCTTAAACTCTGCTCCACAGAAGGGCTGGGGCATGGGCTGTGGCTTCCTGGCTCCACCTTGCCCGGGGCCTCAAGTTCACCAGGGCTCCAGCCACTTGGGGTCCAGCCACCGGGGTCCAACCACCAGGGCCCAGCCACCAGGGTCCCAGCCACTGTAGCTCCAGCCCCCAGGGCTCCAGCCACCAGGTTCCAGCCACCAGGGACCCCGCCATCGGGGTCTAACCACCGGGGTCCAGCCACCAGTAGCTCCAGCCACCAGGGTCCGGCCACCAGGGCTCCAGCCACTGGGGCTCCTGCCTGCTTCATCGCTCTTCCCACCTGGCTTCATTCGCTTTGCTAAGTACTCTTTCATCGGCATTTCCTTAGCCACTGTTTAGTTTCATAAAAGCAAAAAGTGGCCACAGTGCTTTCCTATCCAAAAGTTGTGGGTTTTCCATCCTCTCACCACTGAAATGCCAAGTGGCCTCTCTGGCCCGCCCCCACGTTACATTTCCAGCCCAGCATAAGAGGAAATTAGGTACGGGATCAGGGAGACCTGAGCCATGAAGAATCAGTCTTCGGGGGTCGCTGCAGATCTACGTCCCCGGTGCTGCTGGAAACTTACTACTTAAAGTCTACATATCAGATTTTGTTATGTGGTTTAATCTATGACTTTGGGCCTTTCTTCTCTGTTCTTCCAGAAACGTGTTTGAACTATTTAGTTAATAGCACTCCCTACTTATCCCTTACCAGATTCGATGATGAAATACGATTTCTAAAACACTGACTGCTTTTTATACTCCACATAGAAATGAATTCCATATTGTGCACCTAAAACTAAACTAACATTGAGTGTCAAGTATATTCAAATAAAAAATTTAAAGCAAAGTGTATTAACTTTTTTAGAGCAGTTTCAGGTTTACAGAAAATTGAGCAGAAAGTAGAGACACGGGTCTCATATACTCTTTTCCCTGCTGCCCCTGGGTTCCTTATTAGAGGCCTCTTGCATGGATATAGCACATTTGTTACAACTGATGAACTGATATCGATACATTGTTATGAACCAAAGTCCACAGTTTACATTAGGGGCCACGCATGACCCTGTATATTCTGTGGGTTTTGCCAAATGTCGTACGTCCACCACTACAGCATCATCCAGAGTCGTCTCACTGCCCTAAGACCCCTGTGCTCCACCTGCTCACGCCTCCCCTTTAACCCTGATCTTTGTAAATCTGCCAAGTTTAGCCTTTTCCAGAATGTCATAGTTAACGTCATACAGCATATGATCCTTTTACACTGGGTCCTTCCACTTAGCAATAGGCATTGAGGCTTCCTCCATGCCTGTCAGTAACTTGATGGCTTGTTCCTTTTCAGTGCTGAGTAATATTCTATTGTCTGGATGTAACAGTTTATTTGTCCATTTGCCTACTGAAGGACATCTTGATTCCTCCCGGTTTGGGGCAATTATGAATAAAACTGCTATAAATATCCCTGTACAGATTTTTTATATAAAGAAAAAAAATTTAAGCTAAATTGTTTAAAAATAAAAGTATTACAGGAGATGCCACTTCTGACATTCTCACTCTTGTGACTGCTGACATTAAGATGGTGCTACCACGGGGCGCCTGAGTGGCTCAATTGGTTAAGGGGTGACTCTTGATTTGGGCTCAGGTCATGATCTTAGGGTCCCCACGCTCAGTGGGGAATCTGTTTGAGGATTCTCTCTCTCCTTCCTCCTCTGCCTCTCTCCTGGCTCTGTCTCTCTTTCTCTCTCTCTCTTTTTGCAGATTAAATAAATAAATAAATCTTTTTTTTTTTTTTTTAAGGGATTGTTACCAAACCTGAAAATAAAAGCTCTGGTAACGTGACTACTGCAGCATATTTCATAGAAAAGCTACAGAGACATTCGATCTGACTCTAGATAGATGCTCAGAGCCTGACATCCACCTGTTAAGAAGTGTTCAGCTCCTAAGGCAGAAGAAAATAAGGTAAAATACATGTAGGAACACACTCTGGATGAATGACAGAAAAACCAAGTGCTAACAGAGCCTGAAACAATAGAGCTCTTTTTCTCTGAGATGACAAGAGCCAAGGGAAGCTCCTGCTGGTCTTGTCATCCAAGACGCCCGGTCGTTCCGTCCTTCTTCCCACCACCAGTGCACGTGCGATCTCTGTCTGCCATCTTGATGCTGTTGGCTCATGGCTGCAAAGTGGGTGCTGTGGCCCTCAAGCCACACAGATGGGAAGGGCCGGTGCCAGCACACACGCGCTCCACGGAAGTACAGGTCTCCCAGAAGCCACTGTGCACACTTCTTCGGTTTGCCCCTCATTGACCAGGCAGCCTCCCATGCCACCTCTGGAGGGAGGAAGGCGATCACTTTGTTTTTCACAGTTCTGTGGTTGAGGAAATGCAAGGAGAGGGCCCTGAGAATGGCTGTTGGATTAGCTAAACCCAAAGGTTTTGAACTGCTGGGAATAAACAGCCACCGACAAACTCAACAGAGCTCCACTTGGCCCATGCTTACTGTCTTCTGATCCCCAAGGATCTCCTTGCTACCCACGGCGCGACCTGGCTGGAAAGAGATGCTAAGATGGGATGTGGGTTTCCAAGACACCTCCTCCAGGCTGCCATCCCACGCCTGCTCAACAGCAGGTACATGAAACACGCACAGGCAATCCCTCTTCCTCTAGCCCCATGGCATGTTACAAGACCCGAGTCTTCCCATTCCCTGATGTTTAAGCTTGAGCTCTGAACGTTGAGTTGGAAGGAGAGGGAGGAGAGAAGAGGCAAAGTTCATTTTAATGGCGTTTCTCATTTGTTTCCACTTCCATTGTTTCAATATACTGCTGTCTCCCACTTGGATCTCTGTGGTAACTTCCCAGCTGATCCCTTTGCCAGCCTCCTCGTATTCCATCCATTTCTCCTAGTATTTCCAGACGAGTCTCCCTGAACACAGAACTCACTCCCAAATCTGCTGCCTCCCCACTCCCTGCCTCATAGAGCCCCAGCACCTTCTGTCTCACCATCTCCAGTCTGACTTCATGCCCTGCCTCCGAGCTTTTGCTCATGCTATTCCCTCCTCCTGGAATGCATTCTTCTCACAAAAATCCAATCTTTCCATTCACAAACCATAGAGAAACAGACACTGATCCACATCAGGCTGTTCTCAGTTGGGATTCATATTAAAGCATTCGAAATGTGAGTACACAAGTTATTTCTTAGTATAGATGTGCTTTAAGAATTATTTCAAGGATCGAAACTAATACTACACTCCATGTTAACTAACTAGAATTTAAATAAAAACTCGAAACATTAAGAGAAATAGAAGACAGCTAAGCCAAATAAAAATTATTTGTTATCCCCAAGGGAAGGAGAAAGGAATTATTTAGAAGAAAAAGAAAACTACATAAAACCAGAGAATTTAAAGAAGGTATATTCTGGTAACACACTAACAAATAGTGCAGACAAGGTATTGTAACAAATGAAAGCCAAGAAGCTGCCCATTCCTGTAGCTCTATGTCCACAGATTACACGATGTAACAATATTCCCTTCCATGATGTAACAATATACACTTCCTTGTGTATGAAAGTCTCTGAAGCTCTGAAGGGCATGGCGTGCATTCCCTTTTGCTACAATTGTTCAGCATATGCCTTAATCTGCAGGCCTCAATGGCACATCTGTAAAATGGGCATTTTTATAAATTGGACAGACAATGGGGAGACAGACTGGGAAAACTGTTGGAGGTCTTTCTCGCTTTAAAACCTCCCATACTGTTAGCTAGATAGAAGCAAAACAAAATAATGTTTTGTAAGTCATTAAATTAGTTCATAATAGAGCAGCATCTTTTCAGCAATGTCTCCCTAACTCCTGGAAGCACATGACTGACACACATGGGAATCTGGGGTCTGGAGGGGGAGGTAGCACATCAGTATTGGAAATACCCACAGAACTATTTTTTTCTCCATTTTTTAAAAAGAATTCAAGAAAAGGAAACAGTACCTGTGGCAATTGCTCTCCAGCTCACTTGGTCCTTTTCATAACCCCTATTTGGATGACTCTATTCTACGGCATCTTGTGGTTTAATTGTTTCGAAAGGCTCTATCAGCTCCAAAATTTGCTAGTGTCTAGAAGCCTAAGAGTGATGATGAAAAACGCACAAGAAAAGCAATCTAGATAGACTCTAAATTGGCCAGTCCGCACCGTCCCATGACTACTCTTGTTTCCACGAGCAGAGCGACTTTCCCTTCCACCAAATGTAAGGATTATTTTATATCTTTCTATTAAAATGTGTGATGCAATTCACCAGATTCTACCTCTTCCTGTGGTATTCACTTGACTTTAAAAACAGCCATTTATACAAGGATTTGCATAAATCCTTGTATAAGTATATACAATATATAAATAGCTGTATAAACAGGTATTTATGCTAGTAAATTAGAGGATTTTTCTCTTTCCATATACTTCTATGTCCACTGAGCCCATGAGAAGTCGTGTTTGCTGGGGCACAGAACTCAACCATGTCATAGAATGAAAGGAAGCATGGGTCTTAAGACTGCCGTGGGAAAATGGTGGCACATTCAAACATATCTTTTCCTTAAGAGCGATTAGCTGCATGAGTCATGAGTCAACCTCCACCCTCTCAGAGCTGGTGATGAGTGAGGGACAGCCCAGAGGTTGATTGAAGTCACAGTCGGCCACGAGCCTGGGTCAGGACCAAATCCAACAGCCGCCCACCTCTGTTTTCTAGGAGAGGAGTTTTTGCCCAAACACAGTCCTCACTCGTGGTGCAGAAGGCCTGGGCTGTTGGAAGGCAGGATGCACTAAGCAGGATGTCAGATATGGGGCTAGGTAGGGGCTGGGAATTATCTCGAACACCTGCATCTTAAGAAAACTACTTAACCGACTCATTCAAGAAACATGTATTATTACTAATCATCACAACTAACATTTACCGGTGGCTCTTCTGTCTCTTCATGTGCTAAGCTCTTCCCATGAATTATTCTCTTTAAGGCAATTTGACTCCAGAGCCCAGCAGGGTCCAGCTCAACACTACTTTGCTCTAGGATCTCCCTATTAATTAAAGACTTACTGCCCAGGGCACTGTGCTTGGGCATTGTGAAAAGAAAATGGGTGACCTGCGTGAGACAGAGCCCCTGCCCTCTAAGAGCTTAAAAGCTTTTGAAGGAGGGAAGCATGTTCAGAGACAAATAATAATACAGAAGCGGCAACCATCCTTAACCCGGGTTTGCTCTTAGTTAGAAAGATGGTTTGAGGGAATCTGAATGAGGCCAGTGCCACCCTGGAGACCCTGGCTGCAAGTCTAGTCCTCTCTCTCGTCTCTGCGCTGTACTTTTAAAAGAAGTTTAGGCACCTGTGAAATCTGCAGCGCCTTGTTTCCCAGAGCCCGGTCTGCACGTTCCCCACGCGGGTCGTACTGGAAACACTAGAGGCCCGCGTGTTCCCAGGATGGCCACGTGGGACAGCTGGGAGCACAAGGTCGCAGGACCCTCTGCGCCAGCGTGGCAGGGACGGCCTCTGGGCTCCCGCAATGTGCAGGGGAACGTGCTCGGATCCACATCTGAGCGCAGCAGCACTGCCGACTCAACACCTCTGCCTTGGGCTGTTCTTGGCAAACCTCGTAGGTATATAACAGAGTAAGAAGTCTGCAATGTGCTCCGTGGAGTTGGAAGCCAAGGTGAGGCCATTCCTAAAAAATGTTCAGCTCCCCATTTCCACCCAATGGTTTCCAGATTGGCAGGCAAGAAGCTGTTTTTCTCCAGAGCTGGGTGGAGTGGGGACAGGAGGAGCAAAAGACAGGACAGGACTGGGAGGAAAGGAAAGGTCATTTCAAAGTTCTTGGCCTTTATCTCTGTCTGCAATGGTTTAGCGAAGATATTTTGCCACAAAAATATAATGAGCCATTTATAATGACCCATGTCCTCCCCCTAGAAAGTACTGCATGGCATTCTATATGGATTAAGTCAGAGAAACATGCGAATTTACGAGTTTTTGCATTCGTTTTGGGAGACTGGCTATCTTTGGGGCATCCGTGGAAGTCAGCCTTGAAAATGGATTCCCTGAGTAAATTCCATCCAGACCCACTATTTCTTGGAGACAAGAACATGAAGAGAGTAGGGAGTACTTGGGGCAAGGGGTGGGGGGCTCCAGCTGGGCCCCCAGGGAGAGGCTGTGCCGCTCAGGCTGTGCTACTCCTACCCTGGAGTAGGCACACTGCCACATCTCCAAGGCCATCAGAGAAGGGCATATGACACAAGGATGGGCAAGATCAACAAGAAACAATGAAGCCACAGAAAAGAAAAATGAAACTCTTAAAATAAAAAAGTAGATTAATAAAGCCTGACTACCCTAGAAAAACTGAATTAATGTAGTGAGAGCCACTGCAAAGACATTGTCTGGGAGCAGGGCACAGGGTGTTCAAAGAGCAACTCCCAGCGATGCAGACGAAAGGACCAGCAGTGAGGGGGAGGTCTGTGGGGAGCGAGGGGGAGGACTGTTAGAGGGAGGGGGAGGACTGCTGGAGGGAAGGGAAGGACTGCAGGAGGGAGGGGAGGACTGTTGGAGGGAGGGTGAGGACTGCAGGAGGGAGGGGGAGGACTGCAGGAGGGAGGGGAGGACTGCTGGAGGAGAGGGAGGACTGCTGGAGGGAGGGGAGGACAGCTGGAGGGAGGGGGAGGACAGCAGGAGGGAGGGGAGGACTTCTGGAGGGAGGGGGAGGACTGCAGGAGGGAGGGGAGGACTGCAGGAGGGAGGGGAGGACTGCTGGAGGAGAGGGAGGACTGCTGGAGGGAGGGGGGACTGCTGGAGGAGATGGAGGACTGCAGGAGGGAGGGGGAGGACTGCTGGAGGGAGGGGGAGGACTGCTGGAGGGAGGGGGGACTGCTGGAGGAGAGGGAGGACTGCAGGAGGGAGGGGGGACTTCTGGAGGGAGGGGGGACTGCTGGAGGAGAGGGAGGACTGCTGGAGGGAGGGGAGGACTGCTGGAGGAGAGGGAGGACTGCTGGAGGGAGGGGGGACTGCTGGAGGGAGGGGGGACTGCTGGAGGAGATGGAGGACTGCAGGAGGGAGGGGGAGGACTGCTGGAGGGAGGGGGAGGACTGCTGGAGGGAGGGGGGACTGCTGGAGGAGAGGGAGGACTGCAGGAGGGAGGGGGGACTGCTGGAGGGAGGGGGGACTGCTGGAGGAGAGGGAGGACTGCTGGAGGGAGGGGAGGACTGCTGGAGGAGAGGGAGGACTGCTGGAGGGAGGGGGGACTGCTGGAGGGAGGGGGAGAACTGCTGGAGGAGAGGGAGGACTGCTGGAGGGAGGGGGGACTGCTGGAGGGAGGGGGGACTGCTGGAGGAGAGGGAGGACTGCTGGAGGGAGGGGAGGACTGCTGGAGGAGAGGGAGGACTGCTGGAGGGAGGGGGGACTGCTGGAGGAGAGGGAGGACTGCTGGAGGGAGGGGGGACTGCTGGAGGGAGGGGGGACTGCTGGAGGGAGGGGAGGACTGCTGGAGGGAGGGGGGACTGCTGGAGGAGAGGGAGGACTGCTGGAGGGAGGGGAGGACTGCTGGAGGGAGGGGGGACTGCTGGAGGAGAGGGAGGACTGCTGGAGGGAGGGGAGGACTGCTGGAGGAGAGGGAGGACTGCTGGAGGGAGGGGGGACTGCTGGAGGAGAGGGAGGACTGCTGGGGGGAGGGGGAGGACTGCTGGAGGGAGGGGAGGACTGCTGGAGGGAGGGGAGGACTGCTGGAGGAGAGGGAGGACTGCTGGAGGGAGGGGAGGACTGCTGGAGGGAGGGGAGGACTGCTGGAGGAGAGGGAGGACTGCTGGAGGGAGGGGAGGACTGCTGGAGGGAGGGGAGGACTGCTGGAGGGAGGGGGAGAACTGCTGGAGGAGAGGGAAGGATCACCACAGAAAGAGGGGAGGATGGCCCCTATGAGAAGAGGACCCCTGGGAGAGGGGGAAGACTGCGGCAGCAAGAGGGAGGGCTACCACCGTGAGGGGGAAGACAGCCCAAGAGAGAGGAGGACCCCAGGAGAGGTGGGGGGGAGCACGGGAGAAAGAGAGAGAATCACCAGCGCCTGTGGAGGGAGTACTAGCGGCGGGAAAGAGACAAAGAGGAAAGGGGAAGACGAAACATCACAACAAACAGCAACTCGTTTTTAGAACTGAAGGAAAATGGAAGCCCTCAAATGAAGAAGTCTGCTGACTTCCAAACGGGATAGAATGTTGAGCCCATACCTGGACAGGTCCTCATTAAATATCAGAACACTGGGGACAAGGAGTAGCTCGTTGTCGGGAACAGGTAGGGTGGACAATAGCCAGAAACCCAGTGAAGATGTTTAAAATAAAGCAACAATTAAGCCAAGTTATACAGGAAAGTGGGGGGGGGGGGGGCGGGAGGGAGGAGACTGGGAGAAAATGCAGATGGGAGAGAAAAGGAACAAGCAGAGACCTGGGGGTCCCTGGAAAGGCGGGGGCGGGGAGTGTGTGCCTGGGGGGCACCCCACAAGACAGGGAGAAGGGGACTGAGGAGAGACACCAGCGATAACGGCAGATATGGCGGAAGTTCATGGGTGATGCCCCAAGAGAAGGAAGGGTGTTGCTCAGGGTGAAGACGGCTGGGCAGGCCGAGGGCTGGAACCTGGCACGTGCCCCAGGAGCTTGCACATGGTCTACCCCAGCAGCGCCCTTGGTCTGCTGTGTGCCGGCTGGGCAGGAGGAGGAGGGAGGAATGGCATTGCCAGTGAGCAGGGCAGAGCCAGCTCTAGTCCTGGGACCATGATCCCCTCCCCCCGGGGCCTGCCAGCGACCAGGGTGTCAGGGGACCCTACGGATGCAGGCACTGAGGACCCATAGTCCAGTACTCATTACTAGTGATCACGAAGATGCTTGAGCCCACTGCGTTCCGGTCCCCGAATGATCAGAGTCCATGCAGGGGACTGTGACCGGGCTTCTGGTCCTCGGGACCACAGAAGACAACGACTCTGCACAAGCTGTTCCTCTTTCGTCTTTGCAAAATAGGGTCCCGTCCTACTAGACAAGGGGGCGAGGGCCGCCTCGAGTAGTCACACGAGAATGCTGTGCCTCCCTTACCGGGCTGTGCAAACCTGGGGAGGTCCACAGCATTACAACGGGTGATTGGGGCGGGGATGGCGCCCACCAGATTAGACCTTGACCCACAGACGTTACCAAGGTTGCACCATCAACCTCCACTCCCCCAGTGTCTGCTTGGACAGGCCTCTCAAAGCTTGGGAAAAGACTAGAAGATAGTCTGTCACCCGAGCACCCAGAGCCCCCCAGGGTGTCCCCAGGCCCTGCAGAATTTCCCTGGTCTGCACGGTGAGCCTCGGGGTCAGGCTGTGCCAGAGCCCACAGGTGGTGCAGCCACAGAACCCAGGTCCTCAAGGAAGACATGCTGTCTTCAGAGGGAAGCCTAGGGAGCCTGCCGTGAGGTCTCCCTTCCAGAAATCCCACAGGTCTTGGGAGCCCCCATGTGCGTCTTCTCTCTCTGGGCATCACATGTGGTGAAAAGCTGGTCTGTGGACAGCGAAGGGGGCTGCCAGCACCGGCAGCCAACCAGCACCCGTGCCTGCACGCCCGGACATCCCCCACCCTTGTCACTTTTTCAGCACGACTGCTGTTCCCACCGAATGGCCCTCCAACCTCCACGCTCGGTGTTGCTCCCACAACACGGGCAGATGAAGAGGCCCAGAAAGTAAGAGGCCTGAGGTTTGGAAGCTAGTGGTGATGTGCCTGAGTTCTGACCCCAGGTTCCTGGGCTCCCGGGCCTGTGCCCTGGGGAGCACCCCTTCTGCCAAGAAACCCCTCACAAGGAAAACCAACCAGGGGTTGGGGGGGGAGGTGCACTACTGACCAGTTACCTCCTCCACAGCTGAATCCTTCCCCTCACCCGGCTGCGCCTGCAGCTTTGCCTCCCCACACCACGCAGGCGGGTGCACATGCGGACACATCCATGGAGGAACACGTTTTCCACTGGGTCCTGAGAGTGGATGTGATGTTTTCCTGGTCTCTATCGCCTGACACAGAATGTCAGCTGTGCATGTTTCCATGCATTTTGCAAAGTGTCAGGATCACACTTGTCAGAATTTGAGCTCCCCGGGGGGCTGCGGGTGATCTCATAACCCATCCTGTGCTAGTCCAGTAAAGAAAAAATCAGCTGTGTCCGTCAACGTCTCTCTGATGCAAAGACCAGTGAGGGGCCCCAGCCAATGACAACCAAGCTCATGGTCACAGTCCCTGGGTGGAAAGGATCCACCTGCTTTAGGTCAAACCTTTGTGCCCTCAACAGAGACACCTGTGGCCAGCAAATTAGCTCTCCACAGTGCCCCATGGTCTATGCAGTTATGTTCACAGTTGTGTTCTGTACGTTGACTCTGATGAGCCATCAGTTAAAATACGAAACAAGCATGTGCGTAATGCACACACGCGCACAGACACAACACATCCCTGGGTGGTAACCACTGTTCTAACTACCTGATCATAGACATAAGATGAGTTACCAGTGCTGGTAAGAAAATGCAACTAACCTTTCCGGCCTGTGAAGTGCAGGTTTTCAAAATTAATCAAGAGTTGTGTTGGTTTCTTCTCCCCGGCCTCTACTGTCTCACACCCTTGCACACAGGCACACCCATGCACGTGCTCTCGCACAAGAAAGGAGCAACCGTGTTTCTAACCCGACCCAGGGCGGCTCCCGGTGTCAGGCTCGAACACGTGGCTGCCTTGCTCACTGGTAACCTCCACGTGGACCGCACTTCACAGCCTCCAGAATTCCCCTCCTCCAACAGCCTCTGGTCGGACACCTGTGCGGGCCTAGTGTGGATTCGCTTCCTATTCACAGGGGATGAGTTGGTGTTTAAAAACAAACAAAAACAAACAAACAAACGAACAAAAAACAGCACGAGCGGAACAATTCCAGGTCCAGATCCCAGCTCTACTCCCACAAGCTGTGAGACTTCACACGAACTATGCGACATCTTCGGGCCATAATTTCCTCTAATAAGTGGGAGGATATAGGACACCCCAGAGGACTGTGGCAAAGGCTTTACCGAAAGCATCCAGCAGAAACAGAGGCAAATATTTTTACCAAGAAAGAAAAGGGCCAAAGAAGGTGACCCAAAGCCGTGCCTCTGACACAGGGACGCACCTGTGGCTGGCAGGTGAGCTCCCAGAGCCCCTCCCCCAGCTTTCAAGCCTGGGAACTCCAGACCTCCCTTCCTGGACCACCTGGGGCAGTCTCTTTCTCTCTCTCTCTCTCTCTCTCTCCCTCCCTCTCTTTCGGCAAGCCCCCTGGGGCACCTCACCTGGCTAGACTCCCAGGGCCCGTGCTGTGCCCGTAACTCTGGATTCACAGCCCCTGGGTCACAGCGAGTGGTCAAGGCTGGAAGGAAGGAAGAGCAGGAACAACACAACCAAGATGTGTCAGCCACAGAGAGGGGCCTGGTTTCCTGGCAAGTGAGACTCAAGCAAACAAAGACAGTGACCTCTTCGTTTGAGATCCACAGGCACAGAGACTTCTCTTAGCTGGCTGTCTCACTATTCTCTCTGTTAGTGCCAAGAAATGACTCACCTCATCTATAATGTTCCCTATACAACTGAACTAACTTCCTTGTTATCAAACCTGCGGCAAAAGGGAGTGAATTGTCTGCGTCTACTCAGATAATTCCTGCTTCCTTGTCCTGACCTAGAGTCAGCATCCTTCCCATCTGGAAGGGGTCTCCGGCAGCAAACGACCGCCCACTTCGCATTTTGCAGGTGATAAAAGAAAGGTCCAGGAGGTTCACAACCTTTTTTTATTCTCATGGGCCCTAATTTGTCTTTAAATTTTTTTTTCTTTCTGTTTTCTCTCATCACCAGTTTTACCACTTTTTTAAGATTTTTTTTATTTCTTCTCAGCGTAACAGTATTCATTGTTTTTTCACCACACCCAGTGCTCCATGCAATCCGTGCCCTCCATAATACCCACCACCTGGTTCCCCCAACCTCCCACCCCCCGCCCTTTCAAAACCCTCAGGTTGTTTTTGAGAGATTATGGACTCTGAAAAACAAAAGATTTTATTTTATTATGTAATCTCTACTTCCAATGTGAGGCTCAAAGTCATGACCCTGAGATCAAGCGTTGCGCAATCTTCCCACTGACCATCCAGGTGCCGCTACCACGTGCTTTTAAAACATAGGGAGAAAATCTTGGCATAATATATCTGAAATACTCATAATATTTTTTAAATGTCAAGCCAACTCCACTTAAGTAATGCTAGAATTTGCCACAAGTCTAGCTGGGACCCCTCTCTCTCTCATCACCAAAGATGCCCAGCACACTTACTGTGTGCCAGCCACTGTGTTGGGCACAATGGGACATGGTCCGCATTATCAAGCCCTGCCCAAGTTAGAAGGGGAACAACCATGGATACAAATAATCACCAGACAGATGTGTAAATGAAATACAGCTAAAATATTTCTTAAGCATTTATTTCAACTCATGCAATAATGAAAAGAATGTGCCAGGTACACTGGTAACGCATGGGAAGGAGTGAAAGCCTTGGCTTGAGGAAATTAAGAAACTCGTCCTAAAGGAGAAGCTGTTTCCGTGGCCACTAATGGGACAAGTTCTCCAGGCAGATGAAGAGACGGATGGAACCGAGAGCTGGTGCCGGAGTCCAGAGGACTGAAACACGGTGAGTGAAAAACGTGGTTGGTGAGAAGCAGGGAGGTGGTGAGCAGTGAGGCAAGGAGAGGCAAATGAAGGACCTTTCTGCCAAACGTGAGCCTGGACACCAGCCACCGCAGGGTTCGACAAGGGCATAACAGGGACGTGTTTTATGTTAGAACACTCTGTCCAACAGTTCAAGGAGCATGGGAGAAGCATGAGAACACAAGCTGGGACCCGAGTCTTCCAACGGAGAGACGATGAGGGACAGGATTGGGACAGCAGCAGCGGGGAAGGTGTAAGTGCCTTGAAGACGGAGGGGCTAAGGAGGTAGAACTTATACAACGGTCATGAAGGACCCAAGGTTTCTGGGTTGGGGACCTGGTGAGCGATCTGGTGAATGGTGCGGGCGTGTGCTGGCAGTGTTCAGCAGGAGAAGCTGATCTGAGCAGACGCAAGATAAACTGTGCTTTTGTGAGTCCGGGGTGGAAATGCAGGTGCAGATACACAGGCTTGAACGTGGGAGCGTGGCACTGAATAGAGCTCCGGAGGCAGAGCCCGCAGGTCTATAAAAATGGAGATGGGAGACCTTTCTGGGCTGGGTCCTAACCTTCCTCTAGGGTTGGACACCCTGTGGCATGGCAGAGAGGTGAGGGGCAGAAGAAAGAGATGTCAGGGGTGTTTTCCCAGATAAAAGATGCCTCTATTTTAATTACTGGTCCCGGGCTCTAGCTTTGGCTGGGAGGCAGCCCAACGATCACTCAGGTGTTAGTCTCCTAGTATCTAACCAGCTTGCACACATTTGTGCACAGGTGAAATGATTCCCAGGTTACATTAAATGTGTAAGTAGGTGGGTGGCTGTTTTCCCCACAAACTCTGTCTCCTGCTCGGTTTCACAATAGCCTTCCCCCTAATTATACTCAGCTAACCTTCCCCAAACACACGAGATGTACGTGAATACTAAGCGCACGTACGGGAATCCCGGCGTGGACAGTTAGAGGTTGGAGCCTGTGACAGAGAAATCCCAGAGTAGAAGACCATATGGGCTCAGAGAATAATAATCATCCAAAACCTATAGGAAAGTGGCATGAAAAGGTTGACACCAAGTGGGCTGATCTGTGACAACGTCCCTAATCCCTAATCCTGTAGGAACGACGCAGAGCAGACGTAGCTGGGACATAGCTGGGAAGAAGGGATCAGAGAAACACACAAGGCAACGATGACTCACCACGAGGCGTGAAAGTCGTGGGGGTACGTACAGGGTGTACAGGCATGAAAATCAGGTTTAATTAAAACAAATTCATCCTCGTACTTTACAAAACATCCAGATCAGACCTATCAGGCTATGTGGGATGGCGCGGCTCACGCCGATGGAGCGCGCAGAACGTCTTCTGAACATGCCCAAATGAGTCAGTCGGGTCTGTCAGAATAACCCTCTGTCACAGCGGCCGTGTGGAAACCAAAGGCATTTCTAGAAAATCCACCAAAGATACTGATCATTTTTTGGCCAAGAAGGAGCAGAATCGGACATGCCCCGCGTAGGGGTTCACCATGGTGAGGAGCCAGACAGGGAGAGCAGGACCGAGAGGCAGCGCAGGGAAGCGAGAAGTACAATCCATTCATGGGATTCCCTGAGTCACTCAGCCTGACCAAGTGGCGGGGAAAATCTCAGTTGTACTTAATCGGGAGCTTCCTAGTGAATGGGGAGCTTTAAAATGTTTTCAAGCAATTAACAGATCAAAAGTGAAAAATCACATGAATCCATCTATAGGAGGTAGAAAGTCATTTGACAACAATTCTATATCCAATGTCCACTCCTGATGCCACTGTTCCCAAAAGCCCTGAGGCAAGGCCGGGGAAGGAGGTGAAGCCAGAGCACACAGGACCTCACAGACGGGGCGGGGAGTCTTACAGTTGGTGGGAATCCCGCCCACGGCTGGGGACAGGTGACGACGGAGCCAGGCTTTTACTGAGGAGCAATCATGCTGGTGAGGTCTCGTGTCTCTTCCCAAACGTCAGCATTTAGAGAAAGTAACCCTGCAACATCTCCGTCACTGTTACGGTTTCATGGCATTCCGGTGCGTCGGGCAACGGCGCTGATGAAGATAAGAGGTAGCACGTTTGGAGAGGGAAGGTCAACTCACCGTTATTTGTAACTGGTTACCGGAGGCGCTTGAAGAAATCATCGGGAGAGCAAGTATAAATGACCCAAGAAGTCAGCAGGGGGACATCCTCTGCCCCCGATTTCTCTTCTTCCCCTTCCCCTTCCTGAACAATTCTGTCCTCCGGCCATGAGACGGGACCAGACAGGAACTCAGCCAAGGCCAAGGGCAGCATTGTGCTGGACCGGATCTTCGTGTCACACCCGGACGTGCGAGGAGAGTGTCCACACAAGGGAATCGTGAAGGCAATGAGGGGGGAAAGTTCCTCAGATGGTGGAGAGGTATGCACAGCCGGCCGGGTTTCTCAGATCAGAGAAGAGAGTGAGAAAGGAAACATCTAGAATGAACCCTGGAACAGTGGATTAGAACAGTAGTGTTGGTATGACCTCCTGGTTTTGAATAGATAAATACCCAAAAAATCACAGATGTGAACGCATTCCTATGCACAGGTATGTCTCGGTCTTTCTACATAGGGAGACACAGAGAGAGACATCCAGACTGAGATATTTGTCCAAAGATACAGAAGCGACCTCAAAGGAGCTCACGGTTGCCCAATCTGGGACGATCTAAGCTTCAAAATACACAGTGGCTGTCATGTGTCACAGCCTGTGAAGAAGAGGACAGCCAGAGCCCAGGTTCATAGAGCTGAACAAGCGAATCAGGGCACTTTTGCAGAGGAAAAGAATAGACCCAAGTCCCTTGCTGCTCAGAAGGGGTGAAAGTGAAGCTTCACAGTGGAGAAATTGGAAGACACTGCCTGATAGAGCGACTGAGCGGTCAAGGTGGCCACGGTCGGAAACAGGACAAATCCCGCTCTCGGCCCATCCGTTGAGATGCATTAAGGAAAACTCAGCCCCACGTCCAGGAGGTTCCTCCCGAGGGGCCAGAGCCTGGGTCTGTCTAACCATGAGGACACATCAGAACAACTTCGAATCAAGAGAGCTTCTACAGAATAACTTGGCCATAATCTGTAAAAACAACCAAGATGGTGCCAGTCTTTCAGAGACTGACGAGCTGCTTCAGACCGAAGGGCGCCGAGGACAGGGGTCACGGGCGGCTCCGGACCGGATCCTTTGTTACTAAGGACGCTGTTAGAACTCCTGGCAAAGCGCGGTGGGGTTTGGGGGCTGGGTGGTAGCAAGGGACCCGTGACCGGTCTGATTTGGATGCTTGTGCAGCGTTCGTGGAGGAGCCTGTCCTGCTTGTAGGAAGTGCACGTTGAAGCACTCACTCAGGGTCACGGCTCCTGAAGAGAACAAGGCCGCTCTGCTGTACCTGCGACTTTTCTGTAAGTCTGAGATCATGTCAAGATTTAAAGAGCAGTTTATAAAAATACAAATATCCATAGGGTTCACCATAGACAAGAAACTAGTCTAAAAAAATTAATGGGAAAAAAATTCCACTTATAAAGTTAGAGGAAACGGGCAGGATCTATAATGAAGAGGAGTGAGAACTACTCCTTAAAAGAAAACATATATCTATTGTGTCTTTTCAATGTTTACAAATTACATTTTCTTTTTATTCAAGAATAAATTTTAAAAATTGCAGCTGCAAAGAAAGCCCACTGAAGGAAACAGGATCCGAACAAGAGTGTTCCGTGGGCCTTAGGAAAGCTGCCCTAAAGAAATCTCTTCTCAACAAAGGGGAAAGGCTGAGGCATGGACCCCGGTGTTAAACCTGAAGGCTCCTGCACGAGGAAGGAGGGACGGCTCCTCGCTGCCTCATGGACATGTCAAGATGATTCAGCTCAACCCAGCCCACGAGAAATGGCTCACTCCCTTCCAGAAGCCTCTATGACCCTTTGGATGGCTTCCATGAAGCCACTTGCTTAATGGCTCGTGTAACGCATTCTTATCTCCTGCAAAGACTGTAAATTCCTTAGGGGCTAGAAAAACTCACTCTTGCCTACCAGCCATCGAAGGGGGGTTGCTTTGCGCACAGTGGACACGAGACTGTGTGATGGGAAACTCCTTATTTCCTCTTCTCTTTCTCTCTCTCTCTCTCTCTCTCTCTTTCTCCAGCCATACTCAGACCAGATTGTTAACAGCGACTCATCCGTTAAGAACCAAGCTGAGTGGCAAGGGCGTAAAACACTAGTAATTGACTGCCTCTAGTTTTAAGAAGAGGACTGGGAAGTTTAAATCATCGGACCTGCGTTCTGAACACCATGGCTGTACCAAGCATTTCCAAAGATGATTTGGCATTAATTATTGGCGTGCAGGCAGCCCCAACATTATTTCTTGATTCATTTCATTATTTTACGTCTTTCCCTATCCGATCTAGACCGGTGCGATTTCACAGTGGAAGGGGAGAGGTGAACTGAACGCACCCACTGCACTTAACATTAAACACGGTTAAGTATACAATAGCAGGTGGTGCCTGCCAGTGCGCCGATCGAGGCAGAGATGGACAGGGGGACTAAGTCCAGCCTCCTGGGCTCTGAGGGGATGAAAAGCTATGCTCCGTGTCAGTGGAGACCTTAAAGAATGGCTTAAAAAGAAACAAACAAACAAACAATCAAGTAAGTACCGGCCAAGCACATACAGATTGAGAATGAGACGTGAAAACTTTCAAGCACACAGACGTGGTCTTTGAAAGCAGAGCGAGCTTTCCATTCCGCGTGGCAGGCGGAGCACACGCTGCTCCTCTCACTGATGGAGCCGCGGGGAAACAAGGACCCTCCCTGCCCCTGAGGACCGACCGCGTGCCAGGAGGGACAGGGGCTCCCGCTGAGTCCTCCCAGCTCCTCGCAGCCAGCAGCCGCCCTGCCGGGGGCAACCCAAGCACGGACCTTCCTTCCCATCTGTCCTCCCGGTGCCTCTCCTCCCGCCTCGCCCTGCGGGATCCACCGCGCAGGTGTGTTCCGGCCTCAGCCACGAACGAACGTCAAGTCGTCTGTTGACAACCCACTCTGAGCTCCTTCCTGGAGGGAAAACAGGAATGAAGACTTGATCGTTCTCTTGAAATGTTCTGCAATCTAGCTGGGGAACCAAGGTTCAGAGGCACAACCCAGGAGCTGGCCTGGAAGGGGCTGGGAGCAGGGCTGCTCCGTCAGAGCTGTGACGGGACAAACCGGACAAACCACCGTGGTGACGCATTCCAGAGCACAGAGCCGGAGGGAGACGCTCCTTGATCCAAAGGGATTTGCTTCAATGTATCATTTTTCACCAAGAGCCCACCATAATTCTGGCATCACAGGACCGCTGTCACCAAGACAGCTGTCAAATACGGTCCAGACCCCCAATTTTGCTACCTTTTCAACTCACAGTAGGAAATGAATTTTACAACAGACCAAATACACACATGTCACTAAATAACACTTCCCCAGTCTGCTGAACTTGCTCTGAGCCTCTTGCCTTCCCCTCTGCTCCTCCTCCCCACTGTCCTCCCCTCTCCTCCCCACCACCCCCCCCACGCCGGCTCCCCTCCTCCCCTCCTACCCACTCATCCTCTCCTCGCCTTCTCCCCCATTCCATTCAGTTTTTAGAAATCTGGTTGGGACTCACTAAAAATAGATGTCATGACTCACAAATAGGTTACTACCCACCATCTGAGAAACTGTTGAGACCATTCCAAAATATTACAGCTCTTTTGCACATGTTTTATGAGCAAAAGATAAAAAGCAGGTTTACTGCACTTAGTTAAGGTTGACTCAGGAATGTACTACATTAACAAAGCTTACTATCTTAAAAAAAAGGAAAGAAGCATGCAACGTTCTGAAGAAACAGCCAAGTTCCTGGCATCCAAAGGTTCGTGCGGTGCACGGGAAGGTGGGACAGAGCGGCAGAGTCCCTGACCCAGCGACAGCCGGCCGGGTGGGGACGGAACTTCCCCCAGAATATCCAGATACGTGTGGAATGACTTGGCATGGCTTGTAAATACAACAATGCGATCGTTCATGCAAGGGGGCTGTTCTTCATCACAACCCATAAGCTCTTGGATGTCGCATCAATGTCCTTCTTCAACAAGACAGAGTTTCCTGGCGAACTGAAGCATTTTTGCTTATCGATTCTCCACCTTGTAAAGATGTTGTTGAAGCAAAACAAGCCTTATCCTTACATTTTCTATCGCCTCCAAAGCACCCTGTGATTCAGTCTATTAATTACAAAATTATTCTTAAATAACGCCATCAACGTTGCTGGCAACTTTTTAATTGATTCCCACACAAGGCAGAGACCGTCCCTGGTAACCAGGACAGAGCTTCTCATCAACGCACACGCGGGAGGCTCTGTTTCTCCACGTTGTCTGCCCTCCCCTGCCCCCCGTGTACACTCTAGACCAGTGATAACTTAGTGGTCTATTGACTACACCGTGCGTCTGTAACACGCCCCTTTTCTCTAGACTTTTCAGGCCAATGGGGCAAAGAGGGTCCAGGAACCACTGAACGGGTCCTCATGCGCCCTGAACCCGTGGCAAACGGAGGACACCGCTCAGAGCTCCAAGACCCGGGTCTCCCTGGTGGAGGTGGCCCCGGCTTCACGGAGGAGGCAGAGACGCAGCCGGGACTCCCCGGATGCTTACAGTTTCCATAACGAGACACCAAATGGAGAAAGGAGCTCTCGGAAGAGGAAGCTCCATAAACCCTCACAGAAAGTTCTTGTCCATGTAGCTGAAAAGGGGGAACCTGGAAGGAAGGAAGGGTGAACCCAGATATCAAGGCTTACCTATATGTCTCAATTTTCAGTTGACACCCCACTGACGCTTCTATTAGCTCCCAGGGTATCCCTTGGAGCCCCAGGGTGGCAGACCTTCATGCCAAAGCAGAGCGTTTGTGCTTAATTTTACTAAAGAATAAAAGGAGTGCTGGCGATTTCCTGCTGGGAGATGGGGAGGAGCGGGGCTGTCGGTCTCAGTGGGGGGCATATCTTGTTTGATGCCCTGCTTATAAGAGACCATGCCCCACTGCATTCTGCAAGAACGAGAAATTCTGTCTTTGGGATATTTCGGCTGGGCTAGCCGGTGTCCCTGCTCTGGGTTGTAAGGGTCTGACCTGGAGGTGGCCTTGTTATCTGGGGGAATGGATGAGGCAGGAGAAAGAGTTAAGTCCCAGGCTGTGGGTCCCCCACTCTACCTGTGACTGTCCCTCGAGTCCATGGGCTGCTCCAGAACCTTCCTGAAAAACCCTTCCTCTGCACGTCCTGCTCTTTGGATTTCACTACTTGTCACTGAGAGGGGCCTCACAACACAGACGTACCAAAGCAGGGACAGCGGGGGGCATGGAGTCCATCTAGGGGCTCCCCTTAAAGTCTGCTCAGCCGTTTTCTGTAATACCTTCTGTGCATCCTACGTCTACAGGAAAGTTCCCTTAAAGGGGAGTGCAATCATTCATTCACACATTGACTCTGCAAGTATTTACAGAGGACTTGATATTGCCAGGTTTTACTCTAACTTCTAACTTCTAGAAGTACATGGTAAAAAAAAAAGGGAAGGAAGGAAAGAAGGAAGGAAGGGAGGGAGGGAGGGAGGGAGGGAGGGAGGGAGGAAGAAAAAGAGAAAGGGAGAGATAGAGAGAGGGAGGAAGGAAGGAAGGAAGGGAAAAAATGTTTCTGCCTTTATCAAAAATATATTCTAGGGATAGGCAGACCATAAACAACAGTCAGCAAAATAAAAAATCTCAGATAGTGTTTTATCCTATGAGTGAGACATCCCATCCCCACAGTGACCCCCAGGCTGCGCCTGTTCCCAAGGCCCCCGTGTGGCCAGCACTTCGAAGCTGCAGCGCTTACCCCAAAGATGGTCTCCATAGAATCGGATGGCACAGAATCTGTAGTAGTGGGGACACTGGATCCTCCTTCCGCCGAGAGTCTCACTCATTTCCAGCGGCTTCGCACAGGAGTGGCCCTGTTCCCAGCATCACTCTCAGGGACTTCATGAAATCCTGTCATTGGCAACACTTCAGTTCCTCTTTGAAATTTTTCTGCATTGCATTTCAGACAATTAAATAACAGCGACTTCAGAAACCTGACAATCAGACACCGACTGGATAACGAAGCCTGGAGGAAACGGGCAAGAAAAGAGCTTCATAGCAAGCAGGGAGCGGGACAGATTGCATTAACATATTATTAGTGGATCCTGGATTTTCCTTGTATGTTACGACAAATCATTCTTCCCCGTATACTCGAGACTCGTAATGAAGCCACAGTGAACTGCGAACACAGTGAGTGTCGCTTACGGGTGGGACGTGGCACCTCCGCCATCGCAGACACACACCCACCCCCAGCGAGTTACCACGGGGTCTGCGGTCCAGTGTGATCTGTCCACTTCTTCACACCAACACAACTGAGTCCTAGACGTTCGACCTTCTAAAGTTATGGGCCAACCAGGAGACACAACAGGGCGCCTTTTGTTTTCCATTCACGTGTAATTTCCTTTCTGGTCCGACTGTGAGAACTCTCGGACTCCCGGTCTCCATCCTTGTGTGTTTCTTTCCCTAAACTCCCCTCTCTCCTGCAGCATCTCCGGCGCCCCACACAGCCATGGCCCTTCTGGTGGGAGCCAGAGAAGCCAACAGAATGACAAAAACCCCTGAGCTGTAGCTCTTTGCTCTCAAACTCCCGTAAGAATGTTCTTCAAAACCAGGTGTTCCTCCGGAGGTCATGCCCACTCTTTCATGTTAACGATTATAAATCATCCTTAAAAGACGTTTCTCATAATAACAAAACAATGTAGTCAATTATTTTAAAAAATTTATCTGTTCGGAAAAAATCATTCTGACTGGTGTCGGGGGTGTCAGGGAGATGTAAGTCGGTTAACAATCTAGATATTTACCTGAAATGAGTTTTAGAGGCATAGAATGTTCTCCAAACCAAGTAGCCATTAATAACACAGGGAAGCCACGAACCCCAGAAGCCACCGTGATGTCAAAGAGATGCACAGCTGTAGGAAACCACATGCTTGCTCCGGGCACTCACTCATCGGAGGAAGGAACGGCTACCCACAGCCAGTGTCCCGGCAGCTCGGGATGTCTGGGGAATGTGAACCATGAGCAGGTCGTAGTTCCTACCCAGACCTGCCCCAGCAACCCTCCAAACAGAGGCTCCCCTTCAGGGCACTCGGTCGAAGCAGGAATCTGGAACACTGCATTAGATGGGATCTTAGCCAATTCCCTCAAAAATAGAAACTACTTATTTTTAAAACACTCATTAAATGTATGGAATGTCATAATGAACAACAGACATCATCTTCATTCAAAAGTCATCCCAAAAGAAATAAGAGTGAAACAATACACAAGAACCAGGGAATGGGCGGGAAGATGGACAGGCCGGGAGAGCAGGCTTCGCACCAGAGTGAGGCTGTGGGGAAACCGGGCTTTTCACCACGTTTCAGTGCATGGCGCTAATGACGTGTCTTGTGGTCAAACCAGTGTCCAAGTCAATAATGATTCCTCCAAAAGGGACTAAAATGAGGAGAAAGTGAAGAGAGTAGGAAACATCGGAGTATTTTCCCAGGGAATAAGATCCATCAATAAAATTCTCCAGTGTTTTCCTCAGAGACTCTCCCTACGCGGCCTTCAACGTAGCCACCATCTTCACAGCTAACTGATTACTGGGACACGCTCTTGTGTCCAAGTTCAAAACAACAAAGAAAAGGAGAAGCAGAGAGAAACTGGGGCCGGCATTGTCCGTTGGCAACCAAACCCCTCTTAGTGGTAAAGACAAAATCTTTCTAATCTGAACATGTTATGCAACTACCTTTCATCAGTATAATCTGAACACGTGTTGGACTCAGCTGGGATCCATGAGGGGACGATATGCCGGCCGTGACTTTAAACACACACACACACACACACACACACACAAGCATGCACACGTGTCAGATCATTTCAATGGACATCCAAAGAAATGTTGAGCCAAAGCTAGGACAATGCACTTCCTCTTCCTCTTTACTCAGCTAAACGAAATAAGATGGAACGATCACAGTCAGGGAGAAAACCAAAACCATCCGTGTGTGCTCACAGTGACCCAGGTATGACCTTACCTTGATCCCCATACGGCATCTCCTGAACAGAAACTATAAAGGGGACAGCGGCCGTTACGACGCCATAGCCAGGAGATATCCACGTGGAGTGAATGCCCACCAGCCATGACTGGGCACTGCGTGCACCCCGGCGTAGACTGGAGGAGGGTGACGACATGAAAAGGCATGATGGATCTTTGTTCCGAGGTTCCAAGCTCCCACCATACTCCCTCCAGGTAGCCTGTACGCTGATCAGCTATTTAAAACTTTGGATCGAGCCAACCTGCTGACAGATGGTCTTATAATCAATGACTACCGCTGAAATTTAATTTCCAATTGCCTTAATTTAATACACACTATAATATACTTTCAATGGTTAAAATGAATAAACACATTGGCCTTCCAAGTTGCTGGAACTTAAAAGAAGCCCCTTCTGACAGTCAAGGCCAGCAAGACCAATGTGAACACCTCGTCCGTTCTTCAGCACACATACCGCCAAGTCCGGCTGAGGGACCCAAAGGAAAGACAAGAGCAGCACTGACGTGGGGAGGTGGAGGAGACTCAGGTCCCCGGTCACGTGTGGGGCAGCGTGAGCAGAACCACCAGGCTCTCACACACCAGGTCTCACCCGGCCTCCCCGTCTCCCCCCTGGTGGCAGTCTGCGCCACCATCCACCGGGCCACGTGCACAGAGATGTTCTGCTGCCCCCGCGGGCATGTGCCCTGGCTACCATTTCCCAAAGAAATGCATTCGTCATCATACAGTGGTTAAGTGTTTACAGTCTTAATGGTTTCTACAGTTACATCCTTACAGGCGATTACCAAGTGGCATTTTTATTTGCCAGATACAAAGGATACAGTGAAATCATTAGATATTTGCAAGCTCTAGAACAAAACCAATGTGTACAACAAGCCATTTCAAAATTATTAGAATTTCTGAATAATACAGATAGAGGGACTTACTGCCACCTATCCTGACTTGCACAATATCCTCGGCCTGGCCCTGCTGCATGGGGGAATGTGCAAATTAGTTGCTACTATTAGTACAGGACCTCCAGAGCATCCCTTTTTAAGTTCTAATACCATGCATTCCCACAAAAAAAAAGAGGAGATAGGTCTGTTAAAATATAATTCTTTTTTCTTTTATAACCGGAAGTCATGTATTCATTAATTATTAAAAGGCCCTAATACGGCCCCTTGTTGTTATTAACCATGATGATGACGTCAGTTCCCAAAGACTTCACCAGTTGCTTGAGCAGAAGAACACCGTACGCATCTTTGAGAGTAACCCTCAGGTCAAAACCAAAGGCTGGAGATAGAGCTGACAAATGTGTCCCATACTTATGGTGATACCACATTGTTCTTCCCAGAGATGGAAAAATACCAATCAGATAAAGCCACTTGCAATATTTGAATGTCTTGCCAAATGCCATTTTCCCAGTGAAATTAATATAAGAAATGAACTGACTTTTGTTCTAGGATCCTACCTGAGCAAATAAAGTCAAAACATGGGCAGTCACTAAAATACAACCTATTTCTAGGTAAGCGGACAGCATTGCCCTCATCTATCTCTATCAAATCCAAAACGCACTGTCCAAGGAGAGCCAACACCTAACCTTTGCTTTGACGTGCACACGAGCCATGCAAAAGGTTCTCAGGAGACACAAAGATTCATGTCTCGTGTGCAGGAAGGACTTGGTGACTTTGGGTTTCTTATGACGTCAAGGCAGAAGAGCCAGGACTCCATTTTGGAGACGCAGGCCCATGTCTCCCGGTGCTCTGCTCAGACCTGTACTGTCACCAACCAAGACCCCAAGGCTGGGGTCTGGAAAGACCAGCAATCGCTCGGAACAACTCTTCCACCGGCCTGGATCCGGGTCCCCACCTCTCCCCCACGAGCCCTCCCACCTCCTTTTCCACAGCTTAACCGACAGCACAACATTTGCATCCGGGTCATTTTTCCTTTGTCTTTTAATGACAGCCCAGGAAAAGCTTGACTGGTTCCTTTAGGCCTACCTTTAACTAAATCCACAGTGCTTTCAGTGAAATAAAAGGTGTCTGTTTGGGTTTCTTTGATGTGGAAATCAGATACTCAGGTATCACTTTTGTTTCCATAGGAAATTTCCCACCTTCACTTTTTCCTTGGTATCTTTCTGGGGAAAGGAGCACCTCACTGCTCTCATCACAACAGCTCTCCTTGGAATCACAGCACATCCCCAAATTTGCTTCCAACCTCCCCTCCAACTTCAGGAGAACGCAAAGAGCCTGGCTGTGCAGAGGATTCAACATGACGCAACCCTTAGCATCCCTGGATTGGAGAAGCAAGGGAGAAGGCAGCATCCTCCCTGCCGTCCCTCACCGACCACAGGCACTAGGGGGACAGCGCGGGCATCCCACCCTCTAGACACAGGTGTCCGGCACACAGACAGCAGTGCTGCCCATACTTCCCTAGGCCAGTCTGTCACACCAGTGCCCAGGACAACAAGGCAGGCAGAGGACCGGGAAATGGTCAGCAGCCCCCACTCCACACCTCCCTGGCTTCTTCCTGGCTCGTCTCCCATCCCACCCCACCTTCCCTTTCTCCCCACACAGCTTCAGGTTCTCCCAGATTTGGGTCTCCAGCACCGGCTGGATCAGCTCGTCCCCCCCTACCCCCAATTTCCTGAAGACAGCAGTAAAATGCCATTTGTGGGGTGGGGGGAAGTCTCCTCAAGTTGCCTCGATGAGGGGAGCTGCGAGGAAGACCGGCTAGAGCATTCCTGCAGAGCATCTCAACTCCAAAAGGCTTCCCGGCCGCTCCTTTCCCCTCTCCTCCTCCCCCTCCCCCTACCTTGCTCCTGGCGGCCGCGGCCCCCAGACCAGGCAGTGCGCTCCTCCTCTGGGCTCGGGGACTCTCCACCTCCTCCACCCTCGAGGGCTTTGCGTTTCTTCGACATCTCTCTGCCCGGGGCTGGGGCTTTGGGGGTTTCTTTCCCCACCCCCGGCCCTCCCCCCTCGGAGAGGAGCGTGAAGGTGGGGTTAGGTGGAAGGGAGTGAGCGGGGACGGAAGGGGTGGGGAGTCGAGAGCAGGGAGGGAGATGGAGGGCAGGCCCTTCGGAGAGGCAGGGAAGGCAGGAGGCTGGGCCGGGCGCAGAGATCCCGCGCCCTGCTCCCCAGAGCTGCCCTACGTCTAGGGGCTGTCCGCGCCGGCGAGCGCGCTGCCTCCTTCCTCCTTCCTCTTCTCTCCACGGGAAGGGTAAGCTGGGTGGGGGGGGGGGCGCTCAGAACCCAGGGACGAGAGGCTCCTTGGGCCCCTCCGTTGATTGCTTCCTCATCTGGGAGGGGGTGAGGTGGGATGCTCCGTATCGGGACCCCTGGCCCTGTCTGTCCATGCAGGAGTGGGATTCTGGGGAGCACTGCTTGTGATGTGTGGTGGAGGATGTTTTCAATGGATCGCAAGGACAACTGGGTGGAAGGAAGAAAATAAAATGCTGCAGAATGCAGCCCAGTGATGCCTTCAGGTGCTGGACACTCGGAACCCTCCTCCCCATGACATCATGTAGGCTTTTGCGAAAGGAGTTGGGAGAGGTGGGGGTGGGGGCCAGAGAAGAGTGGCAGAAGGGGTGAAGGGTGGGAAGAGGAGGAGGGGGATCTTGCCCCCAACCAGAACTCGGGAGGGAAGCCAGGAAGTGAGCAAGGAAGGGGCCGGGGGCACCAGCAGCTTCTCTTGGCCTCTTCACCACGTACCTGCCGGGCCAGCCGCCTCGCGGATGCGGTTTGCAGCCGGAGGGCAGCCTTCACCAGGAACTTGGATCGGCAAAGTGGGGTCCAGCAGCAGCACCGAGGCAAGCGCTCAGCGCTGGGGTTGGCTGCAGTCTCCCTCCCCTCCAGTGCAGCCCTTTGAGCCTTACAGACTCAGGTTTATTCTTCCCCAATCCCACTAGCCAGCCCTCCTCCAAAGCAGTCTTGTCCCTAAACCACACGCACACACACACACACACACAGCCCTTCCTAATGCCAGAAAGGAAGGACGGAAATGATGGGGGAAAGTTGGGAAAAAGATTGGAATTAAGTTTTTCTGGACTCTCAATGGTTAAATAATAGGTAAAAGCAACTATCAACTTACCCGCCAAAGTGTGCTGAACCATGGGTCGGCTCTCGGCTTCATTTCAGATTCGTACGTTTAAAAAAGAGAGAGGCGAAAAGAGGAAGAAAGAAGCCAACCGGCCAGGAACACGGCGGGTCCAGGGCTCCATTGAGCACTGCGCAAAGCAAGTTGCCAAGCGAGGCCGGTGGCCCAAGTTCGGGACCTCTCCAAGAACGCTCGCCTCCGCTCCGCTCTGCAGGCATATTCCAAAGCCTCGGGGCGCCCTGGAATTCGCGCTGATCTTCTCAGACAAGGGGAGACAACTCGGACCCGAGTGTGACCCTCTTCCTTCCCCCCCCCCGGGGGTCTCCAGGGAAGCCGCGTTGAGCGCTCTGGGCGCCCATGAAGACCGGTCCGTTTCAGCTCATCCTCCCCGCGGCCGCAAGTTTGGACCCACACATCCATGGAGAACAGGAGTGCGAGTGTGCACGCGCGTGTGCGCGTGTGCGCGCGCGTGTGCCAGCCCGTGTGCCGCGCACCCTGGGCATTTGGGGGTGCATGGGCTCTCGGCAACGACTCTCCCTGGCTGCCTGGAACTTGGAGAGTTTTCCTTTAAGCCGGAGCTGCTGCTCGGACACCCCCCGCGTCCAACAGGAGGCGATGACGTCTGCAGCCTCGTTGCCAGACGAGTCCCCAGGCTGCCGCTGCCGTTCATTGACAGGAGCGGGCGCTCCGACGTCAGCAGCCGGACCTTTGGCTCCGCGGCTCCCGCGGAGACGGCTCCCACCCCCGCACCTGCCAGCCAGCCCCGGGGAGGGGGGCGGTAATGAAATCAAAGCCGCCGGGGAGGGGCCAGGGAGGCTCAGGGGTGGGGGGGGGCGGGGGACTCCGCTCTGCCCTCTTTGTCCTGGAGCCCCGGAGTGTATAAATAGTGCTGTCTCCAGCCAGACTCGCATCCCCCCCCCCGCACGCCCCCGCAGTGTCCCCCGCCCCGGCCCCTTGTCACTTAGTATCCGGTTGCTCGGGCTGGAGGGAGGCGGAGGAGGGGGCGGGGAGGCGGGGAGTGGAAGCAGACGTCGCTTCGCCTGCCTCTCCCCATTCATAGATTCCGTCCGCGCCTCAGGGCCGCGCTGGGCTCCGAGTCGCAGTGAACGGAGGGACGCCCGCGCGCGGGGACCGCCGCTCTGCGAGGATGTCACGCCTGCGGGGGCGCTCCTCCCAGGGGGGACAAGCAGCCTCGCCTTGGGGCGGGGGCGGGGGGACCCCCAGCGACCACCCCAAAAAGACCAGGCGCCTGCCCTCTCCCGCCCCTCCAAGCCCAGGGGTCTTTCCCCCCGTGTAACGCAAGCCGGGAAACAGGAGAGCGGAGCGGCGCGCAGCCCCCGCGCGGCGAGAGGCGGAGAGCGGGGCTGGGGAACCGGCCAGGGCCTGTCTGCCTCCCAGACCCATGGCAACACGCGAGCGGGGCGGAGGGAGGGGCCACGTGGCTCAGGGCAGTGGCTGCGGCCCGCGGTGCGCACCGCTGGCAACTCAAACCCGCTCGCCCGCCTCTCCGAGCCCCGAGGGGCGCGCGGCGCCTGGGTGGGGGTGCGGGGTGCGGGTGCGGGGCCCCCGGCGGGCTGCTCCCTAGCTGAGCCGGGCTCCCGGGAATCCGTGGGCTCGCGCCCCCCAGGCGCTGTGGCGAGGAGCCGCTTGCGGGCTGGGCCCTTCCGACCGGGGAGGGGACGCCGTGCCCCCTCCCTTCGCTGGGCACTACACCCTGGACGCGAAGGACTGAGTTCTGAGGTGCCCTGCCCCCCCAGCAGGGGCTTCGCGTAAGACTCAGGACACACACGCGGCTGAAGTGAACCTGAACCCTTTGGCTACCCTGAAACCTGCAAGCTGGGGGTGGGGGACAGCAGGCGCCCCAAAGTACGGTGCCAGAGCTCACGGCCCTCCAGAGGCAGCTTCCGCCCAGCGGGACAGAGAAGATTTTAAGAAGCTGCCCGCCACCCAGCCTTCTCCCAGGGGCTCCTGCTCCGTAGAAGGCCTCCCTTCCACTCGGACACTGGACCCCAGTCCCTCAGGCTAGTAGAGGAAACGCCTTCACCATCCTCCTCCCTGTTCCCTAAGTCACCCTATCTGCGGGTGAATCCCGAACACACACTGGCCCTGGGTTCTCCTGGGAGAAAACCATCCGTAAGCCCCTCTTGTCCCTCCGCCACCCAGTCGCTCTCCTCTTCACAACCAACAACACAAGCCCTTGCTGGAGAGCCTGTGGGGTCTCTCCTCCCACTAGCTGGGGAGCCAACCCCAGTAAGACTGTCCTAAGAGTTCTGCTGCAGCCGCTCAGCTGAACTGCCCTCTCACCCAGGGCCCGGGCCCCCCCGGGCTGCTGTGCCAGACATGGGTGAATCTGTGTCCTCGTCTTACTGTGAGAGGCAGCCACACTGGGCAGGGTTCATGTGTCCCTCCTATAAACACATCCTGATCTTAGCCCTCCAGCTCTCACACTCCCAGAAACATCCTCCCACCTTTCTGGCCCATTCCCTGGAGTCCCATGTATTGAATCTGGGAGCTCCCCAGCTTCCTCCCGTTGGACGACAGGACTGACTCCCAGCCACTCACCGTCGCTCACCACCTGTCCCCTCCCCCCCACCACCACCCAGGCTCTCACTCAGCCTCCTGGTTAAGTCTTATCTGAAAACAGAAGCTGCTGTCACTAATGTATGTGGCTCGGGCCTCTCCCCGAAAGTCTGGACCCCAGTCTGAACCACACCTCCACCTGGGTGCCTAGAAGGCATCAGAAACTTAACAGGGCTGTAACTGGGTTCCTGAGGTCACCTGCGCCCCAAACCTGCTCTCCCTGCTGCCTTTCCCACCTCAGGGAATGGGCGTTTCAACCTTCCTGTTGCCCGACCACCAAATATGTTGGAGTAACACGGACTCCCGTTTCGCCTTTCCTCACCTTCCCTCTGTCAGTAGAGTCTGTGCCCTCGGCCCCTAAACAAGTCTCTCTTACCAACCCCCTGACACCTCCTGGGGGGGTTGTTGCCGTCTCCTCCTCACCCAGCTCCCCGCTCTGCTGGGGCGACACAGCAGCCAGGGCGCTCCTGCTAAAATGTGAAATCATGTCGCTTCTCTCCTAAAAGCTGTCAAGGCTCCTTGGCTATCTGAGAAGCCAAACTCCTGAGAGGAATCTGTAAACCCCACCGCCTGGCCGGGCGGCCTCGTCTTCCTTCCCACTCCTTGTCCGCGACCCCACAGGCCTTCTCTGGAACCCACCGGCAGCTGTGCACCTGCTGACCCTGTTCTGGACCCTTCCACGGCCGGACACTTGTTTATTCTATCTTGTTTATTCTATCTCCCCACAAAATGCTGGCCTCACGGTGATGGGGATATTGGGGGGAGGGGCTTTGCTTACAATCACATAAGAACTAGAGGAGTTAGCCTCCCAGAAGTTCTTCTCATCCCCACGCATTCAGGAGGTGTCTGACCTGTTTGTTAGCAAGTAGAAGACGGGGAGCTTAGGGGATCAGGGGGCCTCTGTTCTGCCACGCTGTCCCCCAAATAAAATATCTGTATGAGAGTCTGCGAGCCCCTGCCCAAAACCACCTGTTAGGTCTCTGGGTGGTCCCTGAGGACCTCTCCCTCCTACAAACTGTCCTCTTCAACCACGTCTTCCTCTCTCCCTGGTGGTCTTTCCTTTCGTGCCCCAAGGGGACTTGCGGCCTCAGAGACCCTGCTCACAGCCCTTCTCGTCCGGCAGGCGACCAGTCCAGTTCCTGAAACCCTAGAATGCCCAATCTATGAGTCAAACATTTGGTTCCTTCAGTAATCACTGGGCTCCCAACCTGGGAGTCCTGGGCTCTTCCATCCAGGTTCAAGATCCAGTGGAGAGGAAGTAGGTGCACCCCTAAAAGGGCCTCTGGGCTGAGCTGTCACCCCAGACAGGAGCACTGGACAGAGATGACCCCTGGAGCTGCTCACACCCAGCAGGTCTCACAGGCTGAGAGGAGCTCCACAGTGGAGAGGGGAAGGTCTGCAACAGCCCGCTGCATTCCTGTGGGGTGGGAGGGTGAACAATTAATAAGGGGCCTTGTGGCCTCACCAAGGAGCTGGAAATGTATCCTGCAGGCAGGCCTTGATGGGTTTTCAGAAAGAGATGAATTGGTGTTTTGGAAAGGAAATTGGAGAGTGGGTCAGAGGTAGAGAGATGGGGACCTGGTCAGCACCTGTGCAAGACGGTCCCCGGACAGGAATCAAGCAGGGAGGTTGGTCTGGTGCTGGCAGGATGCGCGAGGGACCCTGGGAGCATGAAAGCGGTTCGAGAAGGCAGGCGTGACTGTCTGCGCGGGCAGTTGGTGCGGCTTTGCGGAGGATGGCCCAGTAATTGGCTTCAAGGAAGCAGACGGGCTGACTCCACGTTGGTGGACCGGGCAAGCCCCCGTGGAGATCTGTTGCTCACCTCGGACACCTGGAAGCTCTATGTTCCTGACCTAACCTGAGCAGTTGAGGCCAGAGAAGCTTCCATGAAGACGTATACGAAACAAGCCCGGGCACCTTGTTCCCTTCCTGTGGGGGATGCATCTTTGTGGGGATTTTCCTCTTTATTCTGGCCGCCTGCCAAAGCAGGGAAATGAACGGCTCGGAGCATGTGGGCCCCGTATGGGCTTCAAAGCCGTTGTGTCTAACGATGGAAGGGGTCAGGGACTGGGGGTGTGGGAGAAGCAAAGGCACCGTGGTCGGTGACGCCTCTGCCGCCAGGACGTCCCCTGCGAAAGGGAGATGCCAGGCCTGGCCCAGGCTTCACGTCCCACTTTCCCGCCTCGCTCAGTGCCACGGTGACTCCCGAGATCCTGGAAATGCTTTAAGAACGACAAGCTCCATGGGGACTTGGGGATTCTCCTGACACCTGGAGGGACCATCCTGAGTGCAGGACCTGCTTCACCCAGCCAGAGACTGGCCCATTTTTCTTTTTCCCGTAAGATTTTCCAGCTTCTTCTCACTCAGAGAAGAAGTGAGATCTTGGGATAATGGGGTGTTAATTTGGACCACTTCCAAGAACAGGTGGGAATTGCTTGTTTTTCCCAAGTGTGTTTAACTGAACAGCCCAAAAGTTGTTGTGTCCTTATTTGGTAGTAATAAGTGTCCTTATTTGGTAAATGAGGGATGTTCAATTTAGAAGGTCTCTGGATCCCTATTGGCTCTAGAATACTATAAACCTGTACGTGTAACCAGTCCTGGGAAATCCTTGCCCTTTTGCATGGTGAATGCATCAGCAGGATGCTCCCATTCCGCAGTCACAGTCCGGTTTCCCTAGACGTTTAGGGTCGACACTCTCTACCTCCACCAAATCCCATTCTTGGCCCTCGTGTCCCTCCCCTCCCCCCTGCACTGTTACTTTCTCCCCTAAATACAGGCTTGTTGCTATCAGGTGATGAAATAATCGTACGAATTTCAAAATACGATGCCTGGGTGGCTCAGTCGGTAAAGCGTCTGCCTTCGGTTCAGGTCATGACCCCAAGGTCCTGGGATCGAGTCCTGATGGGGGGGGGTGTCTCTGCTTAGCAGGGAGTCTGCTTCTCTCTCTGCCTGCTGCCCCCCCTGCTTGCGCTTTCTCTCTCTCTCTCTGATAAATAAATAAATAAAATCTTTAAATCTTAAAAAAAAAAATAAATAAAAAACAACTCAGTCCGCTTAGCAAATACCTTGTTAGAAAAACCGGGGTTCCCATTGGCCCACTGAGCACAGTCATTTCTATGCCTAAAAGAATTTCCAAGTTGTGGGAAATGATTTTCAAATGGGCATTGGAGAAATAAGCCGAAAGTAGCTTATTTAACAGTGAATAGCTTAAATCGGAAAATCGGCATTTAGTCTAATCACTGATTTGTAAAGCCAGAGGGAACGTTCAATTATCTAAAGAGACTAATCCCTTTGCCCCCAAACCCGTGTTATGAGTGAAGGAAATGAGGGTGAAGAATGTAACGGAGCCGGAGAGCAGCGGGGCTAGCAGGAGAGGAAGGGCGCGGTGGCCGGTGGCTGGGCCCTCTGTCCCCACACTTGAACCCATCTTGGAAATGCGGAAATGTCGGTCCGTCAGATCTGCCGCTCCTCTTCCATTACCGGCGGAGCTCATTATCCTAAGTATTTCATCTATTTATAGTTCATCGCTCACTGTTTTAAGGTTTTTACTTGGAAATAATTTCAGATTTACAGAAAAGCGGCAAGCATAAAAATTACACAGTGAGCACCTAGACGTACCTCTGGCGAACCTTTTATCCCCGAGTGTGTGTCACTTGTGTGTTCTCATTGTTTAAACCAGTTATGAGGAGGCGCCTGGGTGGCCCAGTGGGTTGAGAGTCCGACTCTGGATTTCAGCTCCGGTCACGATCTCAGGGTCGTGAGATTGAGCCCAGAATCGGGGTCTGCCCTGAGCGCGGAGCCTGTGTGAGATTCTCTCTCTCTCTCTCCCCTGTCTCTCCCCTGCTCCTCCCCTTTCCCTCCCCCTGCTCACACGCAGGCTATAAATAAATAAATTAACTCAGTTATGAGGGAGTTATATACCTCAGCTCTTTATCCCCCAAACGTTTCATGGTGTATTTCCTAAGAATAAAGCGTTTACTTACACGAACCCAACACAGTGGTCAGCTTCAGTGCATTACCTGCTGGCGCAGTCCGTTGACCTGACTGCCGTCTGTGCTCCGGTTCTGTCCACCGAGCCAGGCTTTCTAGGGGACCCTGCCCCCACTCCACAGAGCAGAATCCAGTCAAGGGTCGAGGATTGCCTTTAATGGGCCTTTTTCTTACACTCCTTCAATCTGGAACATTTTCCACAACCTGTCTTTGTCTTTTATGACACAGACATTTTGGAACGATATAGACACGTCACCCCCTATTTTCCATAACCCATTTCTCCACGTGAATTTGATGTTTCCTCCCAGTTAGATCCAGGTTATGCCTTCCCAGCTGGAATACTCTGAAGGGGAGGCTGCGTCCTTGTCAGGGTGTCGCGTCCAGGGTGCCTGCGGGCTCGGCCGGTGAAGTGTCTGCCTTCAGCTCGGGTCATGATCCCGGAGTCCTGGGATCGAGCCCCGCATCAGGGTCTCTGCTCTGCGGAAAGCCTGCTTCTCCCTCCCCTGCTCCCCCTGCTTGTGTTCCCTTTCTCGTTGTGTCTCTCGCCGTCAATTAAATAAATAAAATCTTAAAAAAAAAAAAAAAAAGAATATCGCATCCAAAGGCTCTGGTGTCCATGGGGCTGGACTGGCTGGACTACTGGTCTGAATCCTGACCGGGGTCTCGTCTGATTTCTCCACCGTGTAATTACTCTTTTTTGTTTCACTTGTAACCACTAAGCAGTCTCGGGGGAGATGCCGCAAGATCCGGCAAATACCCCGCCGTGTGTCACTGTCTGCCCAGAACTGGCGTCCCCTGACGGTTCTGGCAGGTCTGCTCCCACGGGACGGCCTCCGACCTCAGCACTCTCCCCACACAGTTACTCACCAGTCCTGGGATGGGCAAGCACCCTTGCTTCTCTCTCATTTACCATTTCATGCATCTACTGTGTAGTAATATTATGAGTATTAAAGTAGTAAGGACTCATAATTTCCCATTTTAATGGTTTCTAAATCATCCCTGTATGGAATTTTTCTTATCATGTCTGGTCCATTAAAGGACCAGTGAGAGCCCCTTGAGGCTGGCCCTGTGTCCGAAGGGTGTGCCCCGTCACTTCCCGAGGCTGTCTTCCCTGTACCACATCTTGTACTTACTGCGCCCAGCCTGGAATCAAGCCGCTTCTCCAAGGAACCTGGTCCTTGGTGTGGAGTTAGAGACCAAGATCTGGGAGCAGGGGGTGCTCACTCACACACACACACACACACACACACACACACGCACATACATACATATATAGACAAACACACCTGTGCACACATGTGTACATTCACATATTTTAGAAGTCGGGAGTCTTTCTTGCCTTTCCCCATGGTGTCTATGTCGGGCTCTTCTATCACAGTGAAGTCCTGCTCCCAACAGCATCAATCGATTTGCTCACCTGCTCGGCCCTAGAATGCATCTACCAGTTTCCTAAATCCTTTGCCCCCAGCACTACAGCAAAGCCAGCCCCAGGAGGTCAGGATTGGTCTGCGACTCTCCCCGACACCTCTTACCATCCTGGCTACAGCCCAGCCACTCCATCGTCAGAGGCTGTGTTCAGAAGTTATTTGCATTTGTTCTTTCTTATTTCCCGTCCACTGTCTTTTATTGGAAAAATGACTGGATTCGTTTGTTTCTGTTTCCTTTCAGCTTTAGGGTTTTCTCCCTTCCCATTCTTATTGACTTAATTTTATCGTTTGTCTATATTGTTGACAATGCTTCGGAAAGTCCGAGCTATCTTTTGAGATGGGCAGAGAGAAGGCCGTGCCCTTCTGTGTTCCTTCCATTCCGCCTCCCTCCAGACGCCTCGTAGGAAGCAGTTTCATCGTCTTTCGGTTCATCTTGCCTCTATTTCCTTCTGGAAAGCTGAGCAGGTGTGTCTGTGTTCTTGTCTTCTCCACAGAACGTACACGACATACACTCCTTTGCAACTGGCCATTTTTCGCTTAATCTCATCCGGAAACCACTTCCTATCGGGTCCTCAGCATTTCCCTCGCTTTTCCAGCAGCTGCACGGCCCTCTACTGAGCATGTGCACCACGGCTCGGTCAGCCAACGTCCTGTGCTTGGGTACCGAGCTTGCTTCCAATCGTGCTGCAATAATTGTTCTGTACATCTACAGTTTCACGCAATCAGACGTGTAACGTCGGGGCAACTCCCCGCAGGTGGGATTGCCGAACCTCACAGCTTTGCCGGGCGCGCTTCCTCAGGTCTGCACCAGTTTACAAGTCACTAGTCATTTTCTCTCTAAAGTAAAAATAAATATAGTTCCCAAGCGTAACTAGATCCATGGTTTTAAGGAAGTAATTTAAGGAAGGAATGAACGGAAAGGGTTCATGTCTAGGAGCTGCTTTATCCTGAAGCAGCTTGAGCGGTAAAGAACCTAATAGGATACGATGTAAACGTGCGCTTCCATAACTCTTGTCTACTCCGGGGACATATAAATGTGGAGCCTGGAATTCCTCTGTATTATGTAATAACTATGCTGGAAAGGAATCAGTTGGAACCAGGAATACTTTCTGCTCTCAATTCTATCATGTTCTTGCTCTGTGAATTTGGGAAAGTCATTTGATGCTACGAAGACTGTTTCCTCAGCTATAAAGTGGGGATAAAAATATTTCCTCTGGGGCTCCTGGGGCCTCAGTCTGTTCAGCGTCCGACTCTGGGTTTCGGCTCAGGTCGTGATCACGGGGTCCTGACATGGAGCCCGGCCTCGGCAAACAGTCTGGTTGAGATTCTCTCTCTTGCTCTGCCCCTCCTGCCACTCACAATACTCTCTATGTAAATAAATAAACAAAATCTTTAAATATGTAAATATTAAATATATCTTGATATATTTAAATATAAATACAATTTTGTATTATATATATGTGTGTGTGTGTGTGTGTGTGTGTATATATCTCAATCATACATGTATTTTTCCCTGACTACACAGCAGTTTGGTTTAAGGATCAAATGTGTGCATCACTTACAGACATAAATGACAAAGGGCTACCCATCCATCTATCTATTTATGTATCATCTATCCTTTGTCTCTGCATGTCCACAGGCTTTGAAACATCTTCCTTCCGAGATAGTGAGGGGGAACAAATATTCAACTGAAATTTAGGAAACCTGCACTTTTGTCCATTTTCATCCTCACCACCGATAACTGTAGAGATAAACACTGTTTATCTCTAGACATGTCATTTCCTCTTTCTGGATCCTATCTTCCATCTTTATACAAGGAAGGGGTTCAGCTCCTTCCCTTGTAAGTTTCTTGATGGTCCGAAAACATTCAGATGCTCCAAGTAACCTACATTAGGCGGGTGGTGAGGGCACGGAGGTGTTAGGATTGCCATGCCGCCTCTTTAAAGAGCATCACTGAGAAATGAGGTATTTGAGAGCGGAACTTTCAACAGAGAAGCCCGCTGTAGTTCCTGAAAGTCTAAGATCATTTTTTCACCCAGGAGTGCAGAATCAGCCCCCTCTGATCTAGTGGGAAGTACTTGGGATTTTTTTCCCCTTGTTTTTCCGTAAGATCTAGGATGATTACTTTGAGCTTAGCTAGCTAACAAGGGAAGACAGTAAAATAAAAGAGAGGAAAGGATATTCTGTGCGTCACTCTAAGTGACCAAGAAATAAAGGAAATTCATCACCTGACAGAGGGAAGTAAAGAAAGGATCTACCAACACTGCTGAGTACAATTCTAAGGCCCGTCTTCCTCAAAGACTTCGAAGCCCTGAGTCCAAAACACCAACCTTGTCTGGAGCACGGCTCACCAGGCGCCGAGTGGCCCAGGTCAGTGGGGCCTGCCTTTCTCTCTGAGACAGCACAGGCCGGCTCTCACCTTGAGATTCCTACCCTAGGCCACTCCCAGCCCGTGTGCATTCAGACCAGTTAACAGGCTCTGCCACAGCTAGACCCAGTGCAATCTTCCGTGCCTCTCTCAGAGCCTCTGCATCCTCCCAGTTGCTCTTATGAAAAACTCATTGTTCTTCGCATTCTGGGATCCATCCCCGTGGTCAAAGCTCCCCTCCTCTTGTCACCTGCCTCCACGTCTGTCCCCGAGCATCACACAGGTGTCTCCTCCTCACTGTCCTCTTGGTTCAGTGGAGGTCCTCACGGTTCTCAGCTAAGACTGTACGGAGGTCACCTAACCCACCCCTCACCCGATGCAGCTGTAGGAAACGATGTCTGACCACATCACACACTGGCTTAACATCATGGAACACTCCAGAAAGGCAAAGCCGACAGTGTCCTGGCCACAGACAGCCCTGAGAGCTGGCTCTTGCTCCCCTTTCCACCTGCCCTGGGTCCCTTGCTGTCCAGCCATCTCCAACCCCTGATGCTCCCCAGATATGTCAGCCTCTCCAGCCTCCCCACCTTCCCCAGCACCCTCCTTCTGCCACCACGTCCTGCCTGGATGCTTGCCCCAAGCCAGAATCTGCCAGGTGCCTGATTCCTTCTTCAATGCTCAGCTCAAGGGCTACCCGCCCATCTCTCCCTCCCTGTTCTCCTCCCTGGGATGAGACGATGTTCCATCCTCTGGACAGGCCGATGCATCTGTGTCTGAGCATCCTTTCCCCAGGAGCATTACTGCAATCAGACTTGGTGTATCAGTGGAAACACGTTCTGCTAAAAGCAACAGAAGCCCAACTCCTCGTCCTCATAGAACACTAAGTGTGGAGGTGGGCTGCCGCTGGCACAGTCAGTAGCTCAGGGATGCCGGGGCTGCCCCCGGCCTCTTAGCCTTTCCTCCTGCTGGTCCCTTCCTGGGCAGGGTGGCTGCCCACATCCAGGTGCCATTTTGTGTTCAAGGCATGAAGACGAGAAAAGAGTGACATCTGCTCTTATTCCAGAAAAAATAAAACCATTTCTGGAAACCCACAGCATTTGCTTCCATTTCGTTGGCCAGGACTGTGTCAGAGACCACCCCTGCCTCAAGGGCAGAGAGGAAAGGACGGCTTCACCTGGGGCTGAGCATCTCCTAGTTTGGAAGGGAGAAGGGTGGCTGGAACCTGGAAATGCAACAACCACTGTCGCTGGCTAATGCATCCTGCCCGACCTACCGTAGCCCCTCGGGCTCCAGCCTTCCCGGACCACTCGTGGGGCCATAATCAGGACGGGTCAGTTGGAGGCTGGGAAGATTCTGGTTTTACCCCTCCAGCGTTCTCCTATCGTATCATGAAATCTTTCTCGAGGAGGAGTTAACTACAGAGGCATTACTCTCCTCCTACTGAACGTGTTTTACTTTGATATAAAGCAGGTGGCTTTTATCTTTCAACAATTTCAACGTCCTCGTGAGATTTCGTTCCTATTCCCCATTAGTGACTGCAGACACAGACCAATTTGTGAAGAGAAAAGCTACCAGGCTATCAGATCTCAAAACATCTCAGTTTCAGAACGGTGACTGAGAAGCTGTAACCGAAACAGGATGGACAGGCCAGAGGCTAAAACTCTCGAGGAGACAGATATAAGAGTTGTCAAGAAGGTAGAAGGAATGCTAAGCCACGCCACCTCACAATGCCTCCCTTTCCTGACCATAACAAAAGCCAGGATTCAGCTCCAGTCCTAAATTAAACTGGACTCTTAGTATTCATCCATGTAGCCTCTGGGAGCAAATGAGTTTTTTTGTAACACAGAAGCAGGGCACACAAGTCCAATTGTATTGGAAATCAGGGCTGTGTGGGAAGGTGCTTCAGCCCCATCCCTGATGCAGTGTCTTTGCTCCTCCAGCCCCGTGCGATCTGCAACAGCTCAGCACAAGGGTTTCCTTCTGGGGGGAATGCATAAATAGATCACTGAAAGTTGTGAAATCATTTCTTTCTGATTGGAGATAGTTCTCAACACACTAGAGTTTGAACTGCTAGAGATTCTCCTGCAAGTCTGGAATTTTCCATGAGAAATGCAAAGATTTTGACCAAAGTACAAATAAAAGTACATACTGTTCCAGCATGTAACTCATTTATAATTTGATCTTTGATCAACATTTTTTTCAATTACTTATTTGGGTCACCATGGCAATGTTAAAACACAAATGTACACAATGAGTGTTGTAAAAGGGTTATTACGGTACATATAAGCATATGTTCAACTTGAACAAAGATCAAAGATGGGAAACTGCACCTCCAAGGAAATTCTACACAAAGCAAGTAAGGATGGCAATAAACATCTTTAATTTATTGCCAATGTACCAAGGTCCCTTCAAAAAAAAAAAAAAAGTCACTGTGTCTGCCAATTGTGCAGACATCAGACATTGTGTCTTTTCTATCTTGTGATACATTTAGCTGAAGTACATGCTGAAAAGAGCTAACAAAATATTTCCACCGCAAGTTATTGTGAAGGGAAACGCTCCACTTAGAAGAGATCATAGGGGACAGAATTGGGACCCCCAGTGCAGGTGGGAAGAAAAGAGGAAGCAAGTGGAAATGCGGAAGGTCACCTGGAGATGGCGTGGGCCTGGAGGCCCCAGGCTGGGGCGACCTTGCTCACATCCCTCAGGCTGGCGAGGGCCATCCCTGGGAAGGAGCTTGAAGCTGAGCCCCAGCCGCCACACAAGTCCCCCCCACTGCCCGGGTCCCGGCTTGCCAGCAGCCCCCATCCCTTGCGTTTAGTCCTATGCTCAGAGAAAACACAGTTCCAAGGGCCGGTACGGAGCAGCACATGCCGGGGACGCGGCCGCCGACCCACAGGGTGGTCCGCGCCCGGAGGAGCACAGCCCCGGCCGGTGAGAGGGGACGCTGTGAGGGGGGCGAGGTGCGGAAGGTTGGCTGTGCCGGGAGCTACGAAAGAAAACCACAGTGGAGCTGTGTGTTCAGGGATGGGATGGAGGACAGTAAGAGCAGGTATTTCGGAAGTGGTATTTCTAGTAGGACCTCAAAACAGAGTGGGCCCCAGCCGGGAGAGAGGAGGGTGGGTGCTGGCTGTAGGTGAGGGTTCTCAAGAGAGGAAGAGCTTCTAGAGGTGGAGAGAAGGGGGGCAGCGGGCGGGCCAGCGAGGCCGGGGATCCCACAGGGCCTGGGGTTGGTACTCAGTCAGCTCGGCCGGAAAGCAGCAGGAGGAAGGAGTCTGAGTGAGGAGGGGACAGCGTCTGGCGTGGCCCTCCCCACTCCCTGGAATCCGCTAAAGACGACAAGTGTTTAGAGCAAACTGAGATTGTGTCCTGGTCTCCCGGTCTTGTACCAACACCTAGAATCATGGCTTTTACGAGACTCTGCACTCAGAGGCAGCATCCATGAGGACCCCTGAGACACCAACCTGACAGAGCTGGACTGGGGTGAGGGGTGGGGATGAGTGTGGGGACGAGCCCAGGGCCGGCCCAGGACCGGCCCAGGACCAGGAGGCCCAGCCATGAGTGGAGGCGGAGGGCGCAGCCGAGATGGACACACAACCCAGCCGCCCCTTCTGCCCCCAGAGAAGAATTACAGCCCGACACCGAGCTCCCCATTTGCCAGACTCTCAACCTCCTCAGTGGCCCCCATGGGAAGCACCATCTGGGGCAGCAGGAGCAGAACCCCTGTGCCACCAGCCCAGGTCCCTGAGAGACTGGGTGTGCCTGTCCCAGGCTGTCCTCTCCTCTCCTGCCACCAATGCCTGAGCCCCAGTCCCTTTACTGTCAGTGCTTTACCGCAGGGCCTTTGGTGCTGGCTGGGGAGGGCAGAGGCCCGGCCAGGCTGGCATCACCCTCCCCGACGTGGCGCCCGCGACAGGAAGCTTGAACGGCCCGTGTCCCCCTGCAGGTGTACCATCGAAGCCCCGCGGCACAGACCCCCCAGCCCCACAGCGCCTGCCAGCCTCTGCCCCCGGCTGTATCATGTGTGGGGGCCCCGGGGTCTCAGTGGCACAGAGGAACTCCCAGGCGAGACTCACCACCCTTCCGAGGCGTGCTACCACCGTGGCAGGAGGCAAAGGGAGACGCCAGAGCCGGCATCCCTGACTCTGAAACAGGTGTGAAGCCGCTGAGAATCAAGCAACTGTACGGGAGAACCTTAGTGAACCTCCCCCAAATATTTATAAGTGGAGAGCAAGCTCGTTTGGTGCCTCCCAGCTGACCCAGAGCAATATCTTCTTCTATCAAGTCAGGAACTCCAACAGGTGCCTTAGTATGCTGTGCAGAACATGGCCCCAAGGATGTCCTCCCCGTCATCCCCAGAACATGGGAGTGTGGCCCCTGACATGGCCAAGGGGACTTGGCAGTGTGCTTGTGGACTCAGAGATGGACCTTGAGATGGGGAGCATAGCTGAATGTTCTGGGTAGCCAGGCCAGGCTATTCACGTGACTCCTTTAAAGAAGACTTCTCCCAGCGGGGGTGAGATGGAGACGGAGAAGGGACCGGGAGTCGGCAGACACAGGCACCTCTGGAAGCCGGGAAAAGCAGGGATGAGTCTCTGACAGCCCCCAGGAGGACACAGGCAGCCTGCTGACACCGCGACTGTAGCCAATGAGACTGTGTCGGACTTCTGAGCTCCAGAATGCTAGGATGGTAAATCTCTGTCGCTTCGAGCCACAAAATTTGTGGTCAGCACCAATAAGAAGCTAATACACTTGGGATAGGAATAACCAAAGATGTTGAAATCATTTTTCTTCCAGAAAATCCATTATATTAATGTGTGTCTGTGGTACTAGTGGGAGTGGGGTGTATCTTGGGGTGCCTATAGTAAGGCCCTAGCAAAGAAAGATCCAGAAGGTATAAAAATTTAGTCCACTCCTAAACATTCTCAAACAGATGTTACAATCGTTTTGGCAGAATATGAAAGGGCAGGAGAGGCCTTCGTGACTTTCAATATCTCCTCTCACTAAGGTTTTAAGGCAGCAACAGGTGCATTTACTGGGAGTTGGTGGCCGTGGATGCCACGCCCAAGGGGTGCTGTTGTCACAGGATGGGTTTGAAGAGGACTTCTGGAAGAGACATCCTTTCCAAGAGGTGCTTAATGTTTGTATGTTTGTTTTTATTGTGACAAATGCGTATAACACAAGATGTACCATGTAAGCCATCTTTAAGGGTACAATTCAGTGCCATCTCCTACCTTCACGATGCTGTGACTTCGTCACCACTGTCTACTCCCAGAACTCTTCCATTGTCCCAAACATAAACTCTGTGCTCATCAAACACTAACTCCCCCTCCCCCACCCCTCGCTCCCACCACCTACTTCCTGTCTCTGTGGATTTGGTGACTCCGGGGACCTCCCTTTGTCTTTTTCTGTCTGGCTTATTTCATTTAGCATAATGTCCTCCAGGTCATCCATGCCACAGCTCATGTCAGAGCGCCATTCCTTTTCACGGTTGAATAGTACTCCCTTGAGTGATCTCCATGTGCTCATCCACTCGTCAGCTGATGGACATCTGGGCTGTATCCAGCTTTGGGCAGCTGTGAGTTGTGTTGCTGTGAACACCGGCATACAAGCATCAGACATTCCTGTTTCTAATTCTAGGCAGGATTCCAGTTTATCCACCAGGAGAAGAAAGTTCTAAGAAGGGGTTTTCTCAGAATCTCCCTCTACCAGGGAGGGTCCTGCCTATGGCAGCGGGATGGAAAGTTCTATGCCGCAAGAGCATTATGGGTAAATATATCCACCACATCAAGTGGGTATGAGAGCAGAAGGGTCGGCATTTACAGCTGGGGCTGAATTGAGGCTACCAAGTTCAAGCCTATCCTACAGGATGGACTTTGTAGCACATGTAGAAAGGAGTGACATAGCCAAAGTTCTCTCTGCTCTGAAGAGTGTCAAAAACCCCAAGGGTTGGAAATGCAGATGTTTATGCAGTCAGACTTTTGCTTGTTTCCTTCTGATAGAGAAGTAGCATTTATGTTAGGTCACAAAACTCTGTCTGCCCAACCCCGCTCTTCCGAGCTGTCCCATGCCCAGAGCCCCACACAGGCCTGGCAGTGGGCTGCGCCGCCCCCGGCTTCTCCCACGGCCCGGGGCGCTGAGGCCCAGAGCCTTCCATGAGGAAACACACGTGGACACGGGCACAGGGCCCTGGCTCAGGCATGCACACTCAGAGCACAGCACCACTAATGGTTTTTCCTGTCCTGATGACTTTTTTAACGGAAAAATAACCCCGACTCTAGTAGATTCTCAGGCCATGAACAATGGGCACTTGCTGGAGCGGAGGCTGGGCACTAGGAGTCTGGGGGCGTTGTGGACCTGCAGGGGGTTTCACGGATGGCTTCTCTGGGGGGCTTGGGCATCAGGATGTGTGACCTGGGGGTCCCTCTCCACCCCCAGCTATAGCCCTTCCCTCTGGGGAATGCGGGGATCCACCCCCTCCCTCGAAGGCACCCCTCCCCTTTCATCCTGCTTCTGCCCCTCCTCCGCTCTCCCGGGCAAGGGGGGGGGCAGGGGACTAGGGATGCTGGGGGTTCGTCAGGGTCCTGCAAGGGTGACACAAGGGACTGCAGACTGGTGCCAAGGTAGGGGGTGCGGCAGGGGAAGGTGGGGAGGCTGTGGGGATACAGAAGGGGCGGGTCAGGGGTGCAGTGGCGCGGAGGGGCACGGGGCGGGGGGACTGCAGGGGGGCGGCAGCAGCGGGGGCTGCGGGTTCGGGGCGGGAAAGGCCGGCCCTCGCGCGCCCCTCGCGGGGGCCCCCGCGCCCCACTCCCCCACCCCCCGCGCCCCCACCCGGGCTGCTGGCGTCAGAGCCGCCTGCGTCAATGCCGCGCGGTGACACACGCAGGTTTTTTTCTCTTGCTCCTTTTTCTCAATGAGAGGAGCCTAATGGGATTTTTATTATCAGACCCATAAAACAAGCCGCCGGGCCGTCACGCCTGGCTCGTGCCCAACACCTCCTCCTCCCTCCCCGCGCCTTGGGGGCTACCGGGCGGCCCTCCCTCCCCCGCCCGCAGGCCTCGGAACCTCTCCGAGCCCGCTCGCCGGCGCTGCGGCCGCAGGGGGACCCCAAGAAGCCGGCCCTCGCGCTCGGTGCCGGTGCAGGACAGCGCCTCGCACCCAAGGACGCAGGAGACTCACAGGCAAACGGGGTGCTCAGGGGCACCGCCAGAGAGTTCAAGCCCTGCAACACGGTCCACCAGAGGTCACGATGGTGGGGGGTGTGGGCGCAGAGCTGTAGCTTCTGCTCCCCCGGGGTTTTGGGGGGGTGTTATTGACACAAACCAGGGCACCCGCTAAGAATGCACATCAAGGAGCACATGCGTCAGCGTTAGAAGCGGTCTGGGTGGCAGAATTCTGCAGGCGGCTGCGTTCTGGTGCTGCGCGCACGCAGGTTTCTAATGCGGTAAATAGGTACTGGCATACCTAATTACTGCCGCCCTGGAACAATCCGGTCGGTTAGCACTTCTTAGTGCTGGGAGGCGGGAGGCGCAAGCTGACTCCCAGGGCGAATGTCCCAGGATCCCCCTCCTTCTTTTCTTTTTCTTTCTTTCTTTTTTTTTTTAAGATTTTATTTATTTATTAGAGAGAGCGCATGCACATGCAGAGGGGGAGGGAGAAGCAGACTCCCCGCTGAGCGGGGAGTTGGATGTGGGACTCCTCCCGTGACCCTGGGATCATGACCTGAGCCAAAGGCAGAAGCTTAGGGCCTGAGCCACCCAGGCGCCCCTCCTTTCCTTAATTTCATTGGTGGTTCAACCACTGGTGATGACTCAGAAACTTCACAGGGAAGCCCAGGGATCAAGCTGTAAGGTAGGACTCTCAAGGAGGGAGTCCCAGCCTCGGAGATGGACACACACAGACATAGCCCAGGTCTCTGAGCTGGCCACATAAATTTAGGCTGGTCATCCGCACAGAGGCGGCAAGGCTCTGCAAGCTGGTAAGCGCGGCCTCCGAAACCTGGTCTCAGGAGCTTCCCTGATAGACCCGCCCTGTCTCACGGAACTTCTGTAGGCTCCCATGGAAATTTCTCAGAGCACAACTCCTTCAAGTGTAAGTGGGTGCCCAGAGTACAGCGCCCTCAGAGTAAAGCAGCTGCAAAGACTGTGGCCTAATATTTTTGTAAATTCATAGTAATTTTAAACCCCTTTTCCCCCGGTGGCCTCCATTTCTCCAAACTTCTTCCACGGACATAAATAACACCCAGGAGCAAAGTGGTTGCGTCCATTCTTTCCAATTCCAGAACTTTCTATCTCCAGCTCTGTCTGGAGCCGAGGCCAGGCTGCACACTGCAACAGGGGCGCTGGCTGTCTGCTTGCCTGGGCCATGAGCACCACCACTGTGTTCAGGCGGATGGCTGCATGTTCCCAGCGTTCCCAGCGGGGCAAGCTCTCTGCCTGCAGGTGACCTTCGTGGACAGGAATTAATAAGTCGACTGTTGCCCCCTAAGGTAGGCAGGTGATGTACTTCATGGAGTGATCTTATCAACTCCTGAATTCCCCCACGTTCTTCCCTCCAGCCAGGACAGAGAGATGAAAACCGTGGAGAAGCTCGGCATGAAGAGAGGGCTCGGGTGGGCGCGGGGAGGGCGACATGGAAGAGGACTGAACACTCAGTTTTGTTATTTGCATCATCAAGATTGTGACCCATCCACGTGCAGGATGACGTCTTTTATAGTAAATGTGGCATCCAGCAATTTTTGGGTGCGCGACAACAACAAAAGAAATGGCATGAGGACACTGTAGCCTTAGGACACCGTTTCAAATATAACCTCCATCTGTCATTTCAGGTCTAAGCCCATATTCTGGTATGAATGGTCACTGTGCTTTGCAAATGTAGATCGGGGCAATAAATAAAACCTGTATTAACATGCTGATTGATAGACATCCGTGGAAGATCCCAATTTAGGTAGCCTGCATATTGCATAAAACAAGTCAAAATTGGTCCTATTGCAAAACGTTATTTTATACAAAATTGGGCAGACATACTGAATGCTACCAGATAATTCTTAGCCCACATTTTGCATCCAAAAGAGAGAAATAATACATTCTGCAAACATGTAAAGATACACATGTCAATGGATATCAGTGGGGAGAAAAAGGAGTAGGACCCCTATGGAGAGGAGGAAATGGCCGGGGTAAGGACGCTGGGGCGGTAGGGCCCTGACATTCACCGAGGGCGGGAGGCGGTGGGAGGCGCTGGCCAGCGGCTGGCTCCGCCCCTGCGGCTCCCGAGTGCCGCTCAGGGCGCAGCCTGGATCCCAGCCGTGCAGGCGCGGACACACCCCGATGCAGGCATCAGTCCCGCACGTCCACCTGCTGGGGCGACGCACGGAGTCCACGCAGAGGGGCACTGCCCTCTCCCGCCTAGCAGACACCAAGGACTGGAGAGCTCGCAGGCAGGGGCGCAGGAAACCATAGACTTCGTTTGTCGCACTGCCTGCAGGGGAGGGAAACCCCGAAATGAAGACGGCCCCGGCCCCGTGTACCTCCTAGAGTGAGAAATTGACTGTGTCATCTCGCGCCCTTTCCCTTGGGGCGACCGTACTGTGTGTGTGTGTGTGTGTGTGTGTGTGTGTGTGTGTGTGTGTGTGTACACCCTCTGCGCATACACGATCACAAAAACAGACCTTAATCTTGAGTCTGGAAAACACGCGCTGCCTGTAATTTCTTCTTAAACGCATATGCACCTTACAGATACTTCAACACCCAGCATACGTCTTCGTTTTTGCCGCACTCCTCCGTGGGCGGAGGGGGGGAACGCGGGAGGAAAGATGTAATTTGTGCGTGAGGAAGTCTGTCGTGGCCCCTCTGACGTCGGTGCCTCGTGCTTTGTTCCGCGGGGATCGGTCAAAGCCACTGCGGCGCCCCAAAGGCTGCAACTGCGCCTGCGCCGCTGGGAAACCCGCCCCTCCCCCAACCTTCCCAGGGCTCGCGCTGCACAGTCCTCGTACAGTGCCATTTTACTAATTGAAAGGAAAGGCCAGGGGGAGGGGGAAAAAAGCAATGGAAACCTTCAAGGATTTGTTTTTGTTTTTGTTTTTTAAATGCTTCCTCCCCCCGCCCCCCATGAAAGGTTGACACAGTAAAACCAGAGGGACTTCAGGGCCGAAGATGTTTTTCCTAAATGGAGAGTCGCATGGAGCTCTGGGGAGTTGTGTCAGTTTCTTTACTGGAGGAAATAAATCTGGATGGCACTACTTCTCTTCTCTTGATCATTGCTTAAAATTTTAGGAAGAAAATGATTTTAAATGCGATCTCACCCCTTGCCTGTCTTCCCCTCTCAATTCGCTGTCACAGGGCTTCAGTCCGGAAGTTCGAGTGCGGTGACACGTGCTGTGGACTGCGTGAGGGCGGTGGGGGAGATGGCCTGAGCGCAGCAGTCCACGTCTGAGTCCACGTCTGAGTCCAGCATGAGCCGGGGCTCGTCTGCATGTAGCTGGGGCGGGTTGTAAGGGAACAGAGCGGGACCGCTCCGAGCCCGGGCAGGCTGCTGGGAGTCTCTCTGTAGGGGCTCGCAGTGGGGTTCTGGAAGCAATCATACCTTCCCCTCTGAGACCTGGTCATTGGGCTCAGGTACCGCAGGATTCCTGCCCTCGAATGACAAGGGCAGTAGATGTTTTTAGGAACCTCAGGGAAGTTTCCAGAGGTGGAGACAAGAAAGTCGGGGATCACTCTATGGCAAGGCCGCCAAGGTGTTTGGGTTCCGTCTTGGAGCTGTTACCAGGTGGCAGGGAACGAGCACTGTGAGGGCTGCTGTAATGAAGTCGCACAAACGGGGGGGGGGGGGTGGAATAACATTTACCCTCTCACGTTCTGGAGGCTGGAAGTCAGCAATGAGGATGAGTGCAGGGCCGCACGCCCTCTGAGACTGGGTAGACTCCTTCCCTGCCTCATCCAGCCTCCGGGCCGGCTGTGGACACCTGCTGGTCCCAGGCTTGCTGCCTCGTCACTTCGATCTTTGCCTCTGCTGTCACAGGGCCTTCTCCCTGTGTATCTTTTGCTTTTCTTATAAGGGCACCAGTGGATTGAGACCCACCCAAATGACCTCATCTTAACTTGATACATCTGCAAAGATCCTATTTCCAAATAAGATCATGTTTACAGATGCCCAGGCTTAGGGCTGCAGCAGAGGACACAATCTGAGCCGTGACAGATGCTTTAGGATTGTAACATTTCGATGAGCTCTGCCTCCATCCATGAGGAGCCAGTCCTGAGCATCTCAAAAGATACAGCTAAGAGTAGCAGAGGGAAGAAATCCCGAGTTTTCCCACTGCTTAGCACTGCAGTGTTGCATGCTGGATGGCATTAGCAGTGTCCAGAAAAAGCCATGTTACCGTTAGCAGCTACGGGACACACAGATCTTGGGGCGGGTGCTTTCGAGATGAGGAAGGGGCAGACCTGCCGGCAGAGGTTGGCTTCTCAGACCACCCAGGAGGACAACAGAACCAGCACCAGAGGAAGAGAGAGAGAGAAGGGTCCTGGGGGTCTTTAGGTCCTACTGACTCCAGGTGGGGGCTTAGTCCCAACAGCTTTCACTGTCTCCACCCTTGCTTTCCTGCCCTTTCCAGCTGGCGAGGTCTGTGGAAGCGAGTGCACACATCCCTGTGTGGAGCCCCAAGTTAACTGGACAGAGGACTTGTTGGATCTTCTATGTCATCCTGGGGCATGCCACTGGGTGTGAGGGCTTCACGGGTGGCTGCAATGTGTGTCAGCTGATCCAAATAGCCCTCAGTTCAAGTACAGGCAGGCCAGAGATTTCCAGCCTTATTTCCCAGAGCCCTGGAGTTGGGAAGAGACCTCGGAAAAGCAGTGTGAGGATGAAGGGGAGGCCGCTGGGCCTCCAGCTTGGGGCCAAACTTTCCTGTCGCTTTGCTGTTATTAGTCCTTCACACTGATCACATATATGGATTTTGTAAAATTCCATTTGGGGAGGGAGTCAAATGAATTAAATAAGTAATTAGTGCCTGTATTCATCGAACGAGTGTGTGAGGTACTTATATTCTAGGCACGGTTCTAGTGCATGAGATACAGCCATGAATAGATACAGTCATGAACAAATGAACAATAATTCCTACATTTGCACAACTACCATTCTATTGGCAGAGGGACATATCATCAAGGATAATATATGAGAAAAATAGATTATGAGAGAAGGTAATCTGTGCTTTGGGGAAAAACAAATACAGGAGGCTAGAAGGAGAGTAAGAGAGTAGAGGTGGGCTTTACCAAGGAGATGGCATTAGAGCAAGATTGGGGTTGTTGAAGGAGCTAGTAATTTGGGGTATGTGTGCAAAGAATGTTCTGGGTAGAAGGAAGAGCAGAGACTAGGACACAAGGTAATTAGGAAACCCTGCAGGTCATCATAAGGATTTCAGGTTTTACTCTGACATGGAGGGCTAGCTATTCCTTTTTTGCACAGAGGCGTGTCTGAGTCTGACATGTACTATGAAAGGATCTCTCTGCTACAGGGTGGAAAATGGACGGGTAAGGGGTAAGAGTAGGCAGCAGGGACACCAGTGAGGAAACATTGCAGAAACCCAACTGGGAAACGATGCTACTCAGAGCAAGGTGGCAATGACAGGAATGATAAGATGCTGCCATATTCTGTGTGTATTTTGAAGATAGAGTTAACAGGATTTCTGTGAGCTTCAATGTGGGATGTCAGGTAAAAGGAGTAGAGGACAATTCTAAAGAAATAAAATCAAGCTTGAACACTTTATCGGGAAAACAAAAAAAATTTGGAAAGTAACACACCAAATTTGGAAAGAACCAAAAATAAATTCTGGAATTTAAAAATACAGTAATCAAAAATTGGAAGTCAGTCGGTGAGTTTAAAGTTTAAAGTCAGTGGACATACATGGCTGGAGAGAAATTATTAAAAAAAAAAAAAAAGATGTATCAGGAGAAAGTACCAAAAATATGATGCAGAGTGACAAAATATGGGAGGAAATCAAAAAAAGTAAGATGCATTAAAGAGGTATCAACTTTTTTTGTTTAAATCCCAGAAAAGTAGAAATGATTCAATGGGGGTAGAAGCAGTAATTGAAGAGATAATGATTGATAATTTCCCAGAATGGATGAAAGAGATCAATCCACAGATTTAGGAAGCCCAGGGAGTCTCAAGCAGAGTAAATAAAAGATATCCTCACCTGAACAAAACAGAGAAAGAGAAAGTAGCCAAAGAAGGAAAAATGGACTCTCTTCAAAGAGGGCCAAAGACTGACCACTGAGTTTCCAAAGAGTTAAGAAAAGAAGCCTGAAGACAGAGCAGTGTCCTCAGTGAAGGTGTGGAAAAGAGACAGTGGGCAACCTCAACAGTGACAAAAAAAGGGACATGTCATTCAAGCAGTGGCTGAAACACTTTGTCCCCACAGACCCACATGGAAAGAAATTCTAAAGAATGTGCTTTAAGCAGTAGGAAAATGACCTTAGAGAGAAGGGCAGAGGTGTCTGAGAAATAAAGAGAAAAGAAAGAGACAAATATATGAGTAAATCTCATTGAACTTTGACTCGATAATATGAAAATAATAGTGTATTTTGGGGTTAAAATACAGAATTAAAAATGTGTGAAGATAATACCATGCACGGTATGAGCGCAGGATAAATGGAATTAAAATACTCCAAGCTCCATTTTATTTTCTGGGGAAGGATCAAATTACTCCCGTTAGACTGTGATTGGATACAGATGTATTCTGTCTTGTCAGAGGAAAAATTTCCGTTCCCTCTGAAGTTTCCATTTAAGAGGAAATGTGGGGAATTTTACACTTGGTCCATAAGGCATACACCCAGAAGTATTATATAAGTATTACTCCATGCATCCATAACTAATCTCAGACTAACATTATCTAAAAAGCCCACAGAGTCGCCTGGGTGGCTCATCAGTTGAATGTCCAACCATTAATCTTGGCTCAGGTCATGATCTTGGGGTCCTGGGATTGAGCCCTGTGTGGGGCCCCATGCTCAGCATGGAATCTACTTGAGGATTTTCAGTCTTGCTCTCCCACTGTCCCTCCTGCAGCTTGCACACACACACACACACTTTTTCCCTCTAAAATAAATAAATCTAAAAAAATATGTAAAAAAAATAAAGAGCCCACAAATTCGTTCTTCATTAGCCATCACATATGCATAAGGACTTGTGAGTTTGGGAGAGAACTTTTAATCTCAAACACTGAAATGTATATTGGAGGAAGTCTTGGAGGGGCACAAAACAATGAAAACTCAGCTTTGGGCAATGATCAAGTTAAAGGTAGGGCTTATTTTAACAAACTCTGAATGGATTAAGGTGTCTCAGTAAATCTCTTTATGGACAAAATGGTGAAAAGACATGAAACTAAGGGCGTGACTTTCCCACCAAAGTGTGATTGGACCAAACCACCTACAAGTAAGTTAGAAGAGACAGACAGACGTGACAAGAGAAAACAAAGGACTATAGCAAGTAGGAATCGTGGAGCCTGTCAGCTTTGCAAGGGCTTTGGCTTAGCCTTTATCCCTTCAGAGACATGCAGAGCCAGCCAACCGAGTGTGTGGGTCAGAGGAGCGACATGATCTTATTCACATTTTTAGAGGCTTGCTCTGGCCACGGTATGGAAAAGATCCCATAGGGGAAGCAGCCTGTGTCAACAGCCAGTCACATAGTGCCGACTGGAGCCATAGGCAAGACGCTGACCATCTCACACATGTAAACTACAGCCCACATTGTTGGTGAGTTAGTCCCTTGCAGTGTTGTACAGGTGAGAGCTAGTTGTGTTTGCTGGAAAGGAAACGAAGAGGAAAATTCTTTGACATCACCCTCTTGTTCAGTGTACAATGTATCTAGGAGTGGCTGTGTTGGAGCTCTAAGCACAGTGGTCAAGTGGCAATGAAAAAATAATTTTGTTCAGGATTGGGGGTTTTTTGTAGCTGGATTTCCATATCATGAGTGGTTCCTGAGTGTGCGCACTGTCCTGTCAAAGGAGAGTGGGATACGAGCTGCTTTGCTCCCCACAGGTTCGCCCAACATTTGCAAGTAAATGTCCTAGGCGTGGTTTTCCCCCAGATCTCAGCCCTGGTATGTGCTGGGTCAGTCCTGTCTCCTCCCCGAGGCGCTCCTTTATAAGAAGCTCAGAGCGGGCCCATGTTTATTTGTAAAATATTGAACATATCCTTCTGTGGTTTCCTATTTCGATAATCTTTTCTTCAAAAAATTCTATTGGGGCTTTCTAAGATTTCTTTTCCTTTATGTTTTGCATATAAATGTCACTTAGATTTTAATGGGTCTGTTGCTTTATTAGCCAGTATATCTCTGCAAATAATACTCTCTAGTTTTAACATTTTACCGCTGATTATGGCTACCAAACCAATGGTGATATATGAAAGATCACATTTCTGAATAAAACCAGTGAAAGTTTTGTCCTTTATTTCTTTGGGATAGCATTTATCATCATTGTCACTGCGTTTACCACTACTAATGCAACCAGGAAAGATTCCCTACACTTGACAGAAAAGCCCAGGGAAGCCTGTTACACCACCTATAATTTAGGAATAAAAATAAGTAACGGGAACTCTATCTATTTTAGATAATAATGTTAAATGGGAAATTTAAAAAGTTAGGTTTGGTGAAGAATTGGAGATGTTGTACAAATAAAAGTTGTAAGAGGAAGTAAATGCTTACATAGTTTTAGATTTCCACAACATTTTCTGTTGTAGCTGACAGACTGACCTCATCACATGGAATAAGTGTTCCTATTGCCAGGCTGAAAACCTCCCTGGGAGATCGGGGGCTGTGCAATGCAGGGCTGATATATTTCAGTTCGAGTCCAGGTAAGTTCATCACTGTGAGAAAACAAACAAGAGCCCTCGTATGATCCACACTGGATGGAACCTATTCTGTCGGCTTAGTTCTTAGGGTGCATTTAGCAGAGATAAACTTCAAAGGAGATTTTATGAATATGTCTGCAGAATTTAAAGAAAACATGGACTCAGTGAAACAACAGAAAATCTCAACACAGGAATGGAAATTTGGGGCACCTGGTTGGCACATTTGGTGAGCTTGTGACTCTTAATCTCAGGGTTGTGAGTTCAAGCCCCACATGGGGTGTGGAGCCAACATTAAAAAAAAAAAAAAAAAGAAAGAAAAGGAAAAAATGGAAACTCAAAAAATGGAAACTCTAGGGCTGAAAAGGACAATAACTGAAATAAAAATGGAAACAATATAGGGGGAATGACTAGAGAAAAAAATCTGTAAACTTAAAGAAAAATAGAATTTATTTTGAAGCAAGTGACTAAAGATGGAAGATCAGTGAACAGTCTCAGGGACATGTGGAAAATATTAAGCAAACTTTTATAGGTATGATTTTATTTCTGGGAAGAGGGCAGACAGAAAGGGGTAAAATAATTATTAGATAAAATAATGGTAAAATCTTATTAGATTTGAGACAAAAAACAAAAAACAAATGTAAGATTCAAGAAGAGCATCAAAACCCAAGTAGGAAAAACACAATGACACTTAGACAAGTTGTAGTCAAATTGCTGAAAGACAAAGACAAAAGAGAAAATACTGAACTCAGCAAGGGAAAATGACACCCACACACCATAGGGAAATGATAGAGGAATGGCTGACTTCTCATCAGGAATAATGGAGACCAGAATGCATTGGAAGAACCCATTCCAAATGTTGAAATGAAATACATATAATTAAATATAGTTAAGAATTCCACATCTAACGAAACTATCCTTCAAACATGAAGGCCAAACAAAGGCATTTCTAAGTAAATGAAGACAGATAATTTGTTGATAAAATACCTGTATTACAATCAATTCTAGATGAAATTTTTTGGGCTGAAGGGAAATAACACCAGATGGTAACTATTTGGTAAATATAAAAGATAAGAATTTGTGTGTATGTGTGTGAAAGTGTATTCTCTTAATTTCTTTAAAAGGCATCTTGCTATTGGTGCACCTGGGTGGCGTAGTTGGTTTAGCAACCGGTTCTTGCTTTTGACTCAGGTCCTGATCTCAGCGTCATGAGATTGAGCCCCAAGTCTGGCTCTGTGCTCAGGGTGGGTTCTGCTTAAGACACTCCTTTCCTTCTCCTTCTGTGCCTCCCCACCAAGCTCTTTCTCTCTTTCTCTCTATGTCTCTCAAATAAATAAATCTTTTAAAAAAGACATATTACTATTAAATAGCAAGCATTTAAGCATTATGTTGTTAATTTAGAAAGCTTATAGAGATGTTATATATGACCATACTAGCACAAAGGGAGTGTGGTAGGAACACTGCTACACTGGTGTGTAAACGTTCTATATTTTACTGGAACCAAGTCAGTATTAATCATAGGCTATTTTTGATAAGTGTAAAATATTTTAAATTTATTCCCTGGACCAAATATTTAAATAATAAAACAAAATATAGCAAAAATATAGAGATATTAAGATGATGTATTATAAATTCTGTTTACCACAAAAGAGAAGAGGAAATAAGAAAAGAAAGGAGGAGACAAATAAAAAACAAATAGTAAAAAGACAGATCTTAATCCAATCATATTATTATGTACATGTAAATGGACTAAACAATCCAGTCAAATAGCAGGGGTGATCAGATTGGATATAAAAGTAAGATCCAATTACATTTAGACTTTAGGAAATGAACTTTAAATTCAAAGATATGTATATTATACATTTAATACATATATTAAAAGAATGGAAAAAGATACACTGTGCAAACAGTAAGCGTAAGAGCTGGAATGGCTACATTAATGCTGGGTGAAAGAGAGTACACAGCAGGGATGTTATTAGACATAAAATACAAACTGGTCAACCAAGAGTGGAAATCAACTAACCCAAACTGGTTCTTTAAGAAGATCATATAACATTGGTAAACCTTTGAGTAGACTAAGAAAGGGAAAGGAAGAGAATGAAGATATTACCAATATCGAGAATGGAAGGGGGTACAGTAGACTTCCAAAACAGAAAGCTCCAGGCCCATGTGGATTCACTGGAGACTTCTATAAAGCATTTAAAGAAGAAATTATACCAATTCTCTATAATCTCTTCCAGAGGAGAAAACCAGAGGAACTACTTCATAACTCACTGTGTGAAGCCTGCATTGCCCCAGTACCAAAACCAGACAAAAGACAGGCAGTACAAGAAAGAAAAAAGAAAAAACTACAAGCAATCTACCACCAAGGAGAATTTATCCCAGGTATGCACAGCTGGTGGAACATTCAAAAATAAATTAATGCGATCCATCATATCAACAGGATAAAGAAGACAAATCACATGATCATATTGATAGAGACAGAAAAAATATTTGACGAAATCCAGCACCCATTCCTAATAAAAACTCCCAACAAACTAGGACAAGAGGGAACTTTCTCAACTTGATAAAGAACAGTTACAAAAAACGTACAGCTAAAATCATACTTCATGGCGAGAAACTCCAAGCTTTCCCACTAAGATCAGAAATTAGGCAAAGATGTCCCCTCATAGCATATCCTTTCAACATCTTGCTGAAGTTGGGTTTTGTCCACTTACTTTTTCCAGTTTTACTGACATGTAATTGACATACAATACCACAGAAGTTTAAGATGTACAGCATAACAATTGACTTACATAAATTGTAATTGATGGCCACTACTAATTTGGTTAATATCCATCATTTTATGTAGATAGAAAAAAAATTTTCTTTTCTTGTGATGAGAACTCTAGGATTTACTCTCTTAACCACTTTTAAATAAAACATACAGCGGTGACCATGCTCATCCCGTTTTCCTTTACCTCTCAGTACTTTTTATCTTACACCTGGGGACATTTGTCCATTTATCTGCGATTTTAGAGAGCAGAAGTCGGACTTCTGAAAACAGATCAGTGCTGGCCTGAAAGCCAAGGGTTGATTGAGTGCAGAGAGACATTTTTGAAATCATGGAAGGATTCTCTAGCTGGATTATGGTGGTAGTTACACAGCTGTATACATGTGTCAACCCAACCAAAGCATACACTTAAACAGGGTGTGTTTCAGTTTATGCAAATTATACTTTAACAAAGTTAAAATCAACTTTAATAAACTGATTTTCCAAAAGTGAACACTGTGACCCTAATGCCGGGGACACGAAGTCAGGCTCTAGTTAACATGCCGAGTGAGGAGTAGTTGCCCTTGGCCATAAAGGTCCTGTTCCCCAGGGGTGTGCTGGGGAGCCCAGAGGCAGCAGGGAGGGAGCCGCCTCCATCAGTTGGTCAAGAGAGAGCTTAGTCAGCTCACCCACCCCTCCAAAGCAAACTGGCCCCATGGTTCCTTTTCCAGAACCGGTTTCATTTTTTATAGCTTTGGGCCTTCTTGCTTGTAGGGGCCCCAAGCCACTACAGAGCAAACATTAAAAATTCACCGCATCCCACATTAAATATATATGGGTTTAGTCAAATTGCAGGAAACCGGTTGACATAATGTTATATTTTGTGGGCATTTTGTTAAATATTTATTTATTTCAAGTTGTCTCTGTTTTTCCCACAAATTGCAGCCCATCTTTTTTCCCTTTTGTTGTTCTTAAAAATCCCAAGAACTAGTACAGTGGGCTCTCTGTACCTGCCAGGCCTACTGAGACTTTGTTTTTTAAAGTTTCTATTTCATTTAAAGAGAGTGTGCCCGCAGAGAACAGGGTGGGGTGGGCGGGGTAGGGTGCTTGCTTTGTCCTAGCTCTGGCCACACACCCAGGGGTGATATTCTGAACCCCACTTCTCTGACAGCTCTAGGGCAATGATCACCTGGGCTCCTGTCCCGTTCACATGCAGAGTGTCAGTGGCAGGATCCTCATCTCCTCAGGATTCTTGTCTGACCGATTCAGTCCAAAGGAGGGAAGCAGGAGAGGCCCAAGAGGATGGAACTCCTTAAAGTGGTATCTGTGGGAAGCCGGCTCTGACCTGACCCCAGAGGGGCTCTGGAGCGAGCATCCCCCCAGGAGCTCCTGCCCTAGCAGGTTCCCCACCCTCTGGGGCAAGTTTCCCAAAGAGGAAGCTTTGAGCCACCGCTCACAGTAGCCGGGGCGCAGGAGAGGGGACCTGGCCTCCCACAGCTCCTGCCCCACAGGCCGGCTCTGGTTCCCAAACACCCTCCTTGGATGGTGGCCTCTGCAAATGGGTATCCTAACCAAGACAGAGTTCCAGGAACCACCCCCAAGACAAAAAACTTACTTCCAGAAGTTTCCAAGGGATTTCGATCGCAGCCAAGTTTGGGAGGCACTGAATTTTAACTCGAGATTCGTTGGCGTTAACTCTTGCCCAGGAAAGAGTGTCTGCAGAGCGTTTCTTTCCATCCTCTGGGCTCAGAATATTTCAGGCAGCTGCAAAGGGAGCTACCAGCTTGCACGCCCTCAAGTTTGCACACCCACACTGGGACTTCAGCCGGCAGGAGGCCCAGTGTGCCCCTCGCTCCCGCTGCCATACACATCAAAGTAGAGCTTGTTGGCCACCCTACACTGCAGAGTTTTTGATGAAACTCCTTTTTGGTGTCCACATCCTCTGCAGCCCAGGGGCTGATGAGGTCCTGGTTGGTGTATGTGGTGGTCGTGGTCGTGGGTGGGGGAATGGGGTGTATTTATCCAAGTGATAATGTTCTCAGAATCTCCCCGGTTCCTCCTGCTGTTGGTAAGGTCTCTGGGAAGACCTCTCAGCCTTTAATGCAGATAAGCCCTCAGCTTCTGGGCCCCTTCCTTGGACAGACGCAGATACTCAAACCAGCAATGAGAGCATCTAGGGGATTCTATTCCTAGCTCTGGCTCAGGAAGTGGCCATGAGTGACCTCCTCATGTTTCTCCATCTTGTGCTCTTCACCAGAAAGAGCAACTTCACCTAACACAACCCGTGCCCTTGGGGAACCCTTGACTCTTTGGGCAGGAAGATTTTGTGTATGTCCCCCCCCCCCCACTTTATGCTATTCTGTACTCTTCAGATTTCTTACAAAGAAAGAGAGAGCTTCTGTCTATGCAGACAGCACACATAGAGATGGTCTCTGATCACCAGCACTGGGAAACAAAGAGCGATGTTAGGCATTTATTGAGTTTATACTGAGATGTAAGTGAATCAAGTTTCATGAATGACCTCACTGTAAAATCTTTCCAGGTGTGAATGGAAAAGTGACAGCCTGGGGAATAGGAGGTCTTATAACAAACAGCAGACAAAAACCTCAGAGTTTCTGATGAGCTGTTAAAACATTCTAATTTGCAATTATCACCCTAAAATGAAATGTCTTGTGTGTTAAGAATTTGTATATCATACTGCCAAATATCCTATAGGCTGTATGTGATTTCTCCAGACACTCTCAGAAAGACCAAGAAAGGCAAAGAGGATATTGGTTTCATGCATTTTCCAAATTACTATAAAATGCTAGGTCTGTGTTTGATGCTGATAATTTCATACACAGGGACTCAAAATGCAGATCTGTTGATCCACGGATAGATACTATAAGCATATCGGACAACATGATGAAAAGAGGAGATTGAACATTTATCATGTTAATCTCATCAAAGGAGATATCAAGCTGGATGTTTAAGCTTAGAAAATTGTAGAATGAGTAGTGTAGCATCTTCACTGATACAGTATCTGACAGTGACTAACACTCTACCACTCCTTGGTCAAGATAAACCCAGGGAGAGCTGCTCCCAGAGAGCAACACATTGTTATTTACTTACTTACTTAATTTACTTATATTAACATATAATGGATTATTTGCTGCAGGGGTACAGGTCTGTGAACCATCAGGCTTACACACTTCACAGCACTCACCATAGCACACACCCTCCCCAATGTCCATTACCCAGCCACCCTATCCCCCCCCCACCAACCCTCAGTTTATTTCCTGAGATTAAGAGTCTCTTATGGTTTGTCTCCCTCCCCAGTTCCATCTTGCTTCATTTTTTCCCTCCTTACCCCCCACGCCCCCCCACCCTGCCTCTCAAATTCCTCATATCAGAGAGATCATATGATAATTATCTTTCTCTGATTGACCTATTTCGCTTAACATAATACCCTCTAGTTCCATCCATGTCATTGCAAATGGCAAGATTTCAGGTTTTGATGGCTGCACAGTATTCCATTGTATATATATACCACATCTTCTTTATCCATTCATCTGTCGATGGACATCTAGGGTCTTTCCATAGTTTGACTATAACACATTGTCTTCTGTTAACACTTGCGGGAGAGGCAGGGGAGTACAAGGGCAGGAGGCTGGGCTGACTTGAGTGAACTGGGACCTCATCTCACTCATCACTTTCCAGTTGTGTGCATGCCATCACACTGTCGTCAAAGTGCGGGTCCAGGTAAACTGTGGGCCCATGTTCTGTTTCTAAAAGCCCATGGCACTGTCATCTTGAGAATGTGGATTATTGAAGGCTGATCCAAAAATAAATTTCAACTAAAAAGGACAGTTTTAGAGAAGCACACAACTGTAACAAATCTAGGAATAAAACCTAATAACCAACTCATCTGGATCCCTTCCTGAACTACTCTTAACCCCTCAGATGGATGTCCACAACAACCCCACATTTACATGCAGACAATGGCCCTGAGTCTAGGATAGTAAAAACATTTCAGGCCCAGAGATCCCTTCAGTTTTGTAAGAGCTGGGTGTTGGGAGACAAATTTCTGTGAGTCTTCTGTGTCCCTGATGTCTTGTACATGAAGTAGTGACTGCTTTTGTTCTGGACGTCGTTTCAAGGATGTTGTCTGTGAGCAGCCTTGGGAGATAAAGCTGGACTCTTCCTCCACAGCAAAACGCAGGTAGGCCTCCCGTCCAGTGGGACAAAGATGACGTCCCCTTCCATGGCCAACAGAACACCTGCCCACTGTGGAACTTTACACCCTCAAGCCAGGCTCTTCTCCAGCACTGCAAATTAACATGTCCTCTTAGGACTGCCTTACAGGCAGTGGGTTTAAGGGACTGTGCTACCAGCTACTGCCACTGCAGTGAGTGACCAACTGGCCTCCATCTCAGCCAACACCCGCGGGCTGGGTGGATTGATTCATTAGCTTGCGAGTAGGAAAATCCCAGGCACCTTGACACTTCTCAACCGGAGGCTGATTTTTCACAGCACTCCTCCAGGAATCACTAAAATTGACAGTGATCATGATTAACAGGCTTTTCTTTATGGCAACTTTTCAAATGCCAGCAGCCTTTTGGGATTAAAACAAAAAGTTACATAAGATGACCTTCCATGTCCTCACTTGCAAATTATGAATAGTGGCATAACCCTGATAGGAGGATTGAAGGAAACGCCCAAAAGGGGCTGAATCTGACTTGGAGGGAGACTTGACAAATTTAAGATATGTAGTAGACTTCTGGGCAACTATACATGACACAAAAGAAATATAGCTAATGAGCCAATTATGGCAATAAAACGGATTACTGAAGAAGAGTCACTGCAGAAGAAAACAGGAGAAGAGAGAAATAGACAAAGAACAAGTGGAACAAACCAAAAACAATTACAAGATAATAGATTAAAGCACAAACATATCGATAACCACTGTACACAAATGGTCTGAACCAGGAATTTCTGCCAGCCCCCAGACAATAAGCATCTTATGCTCTGCATGCAACAAGATCTTTGCTACCAGTACACAACTCTGCTGTTGCAACAAGAAATCAGTCACAGACATTCTGCAAATGAGTGGACGTGCCTGTGGCCCAGAAAAATTTATTTCCAAAACCAGGTGGCAGGTTTTGGCCAAGAACCCATAGATGGCTGACCTCTGACTAAGGAGTCCAATTAACAGGCAAAGATATATTATAAAGACACTGAGATACTAATAGTAAAACATGGGGAAAACATGTATTGTTAGAACACGAATCAAAAAATGCTGAGGTCCTGGAGAGGCTGGGTGGCTCAGTCTGTTAAGCAGCTGACGCTTGGTTTTAGGTCTGGTTGTGACCCCAGGGTACTGGGATTGAGCCCCATGTTGGGCTCCATGCTCAGTGGGGAGCGCCTGTTTGAGGATCCTCTCTCCCTCTCCCTCTGCCCCTCCCTTCCTTGCATGTTCTCTTTCTCAATTTCTAAAATAAATAAATAAGTAAATCTTTTTTAAAAATGCTGAAATGGCAAGAATATTATTAGACAAAGTAGATTTCAGAGCAAAGAATGTTGTCAAGGATAGGAGGAGCATTTTATAATGCTAAGGGGGTCAGTTCATCCTGAGAACATCCAATGCTAACTTGGTATGCACTTTATAGCAGATCTTCAAAATACTTGAAGCAAAAACTGATAAAAATGAGAAGAAAAATTAACAAATCCATAATTATAAGTGGAGCTTGCAACCTACCTCTTTCACAAGTGATAAAATAAGGAGACAGAAGATTAATAAAGATATAGAAGTTTTGACAAACACTAAATCAACTTGTCTTAACTGACATCTGTAGGAAACTACCCCCAAGTATGAAATACACATTCGTTTCAGGTGCACGTGAAACATTTACCAAGATAGACCACATTCAGGACCAAAAAACAGCTGTCCATAATTTTAAAAGCTTGAACTCATACAAAGACCATACTCTACACAAAATGAAATTAAATTAGAAGTCAATAACAGAAATATGTGTGGCAAATCCCCAAATGTTTGGCTATTGAAAAAATATGTCATGTTTCAAAGAAGAAATCAAAAGGGAAATTAGAAAATGTTTTCATTTGGATAAAAATGAAAACAGTCTGTCATAATTTGTGGGATGCAGCCAAAGCAGTGCCTAAAGGAAAATTTATAGCATCAAATGCTTATATTAGAAAGGAAGAAATCTTTCAAATTGATGATCTAAGCTCTCATCTTGAGAAAACTAGTAAGTGCTAAGACTTCTATTACAGCAGAATGAGAAACTTGGCAAATTCTCTCCCCAAGAAGAAAAAAATAATGCTGGGTACAGTAATTTAAAAAAATGATATCAGGGATGCCCAGGTGGCTCAGTCAGTTACACATACATTTGCATGGGAGAGACCCGAGAGAGGCCACACTCTGTGCTAGCTGGCCGTGAGCTTGCACACACACAGGGAGGAGAAAGTTAGAGCCAGGGCAGACCTGAATGCACTCCCAAAGGCACACACTGATCTGCTGGCAGTGGTGGAGGCTGGAGATGTCCAAGCATAGCCTCTGAGCAGCCGCCAACTAACTGCAGAGCCGCACAGACATGCAGATGAGACCGAGAGTGCCATACTAAAAAACCAAACCAAGAATGAAATAAAAACAGAGTAAGCAAAGACAGCAGTGGCCACATACCACGGGGGAAACATATTTCCCAGATTTAGTGTTGGGAAGTTACCAAACAAACGAAACACCAGTGACAATATCCTCAAGCGGGAAATATCAGAGTCTGCAGTTGCTGAGTATAAGGCAAACATAATACGTCATCCAAATATTAGGTAAGATCTAACATATGATCCACCCGCCCAGAAATAGCAAAGTGTGATTCTCAGTGGCGGGGGGCACTCGACAGTTATATTATTCAACACCAAGATTTCTATCTGGTACTTTTAAATACTTTCTCTTTATTTACTGTGTTGAACCATTGTCATCTCACTTTAATTCATCAAATTTATTTTAATCGTTTCAATTTCTTCTTTAGTATTTTGAGCATATTTATTTATAATGTTCAGTTATAATTGAAATCCTGCCTACTGAGTTTAATATCTGGCCGAATTTGATTCCACAAGTTAGCAGCAAGTTCCCTGTTCCAGGTGAGGTTCCGATTCTCACTTGTGAGGTGTCTCTCGCATGTCTCTCTGCCTTAAGGCCATCTCAGTACTGAGAAACACCATTCAAAGAAACACCAACCATATAGCCATAATGATGAAAAGTGCTTCAAATTATTTTTAACATCTCTCAAATGATGACAAAGAAGGGCTGGTTAAAAGGTAAACTGAGGCACATTTAAATTTTTCAAACTGTTCATTTGGTCATACATCCATTTGAATTGGGCACCACCAAGCAGAAGGTGGTCAGCAGCCCCCACTAAGAGGAGCTAGGGCAGAGACTTTTATGGAGAAGACTCAGACAGAAGGCAAGGAAGGAGTCATTTGATTGGCTGTAGCTGAAGTGGTTGCTTTATCTGGGGAAGACTATTTGGCTGTTTGTTGATTGCTCTCAAGTTTCATTTCCCAGTACACCAATTCATTGACTGGATTAGGTGGTTGGCTTATGTAGGCTACCCTTACATAGGCTACCAGGGACGTAGCACCCCAGAGTCTAATGGCATCCTTGTATCTTTATACAACAGATCCCTTTCATATTGTGTGGGCGAATTTCTTGAGATACACTTTTCACATTTCTCTACTCATATCTAAAAAGCTCTGTCTTCCTTCTCTTGAAGCCCCCAAAGTGATGTTGTCAAAAAGGATTTTAGGATCATCCCAGAAATATTGAAATTTCTCACCAAAATTCCCAAAGCACAAAAACTTACGGCACTCCAGAAACTCATAACGATGATAATAATTGAAGTCATACTAATAGGACCTTGTGATAGGAGTTTGTTTTCTTCAAGTAAGACTGCACACAATTTTTGATCTTCAGGTTTGTCAGTATCATTATTTTGAATTTTCCACAGCAAATCAGACATTTGAAGGCCCAGAGGGTATACATTTTCTAAATTATATCAAACAAGGCAGAGATTTAAATTTCAGAAAGTTCTGTGTGAATATAACAAAATTATCCCCAGGGAAAAATGAAAACAAGAAATTCCTGGCAACTTAATCTGGGTACAATTGCTGGGGTATGCAAATTATTTTCCAGATGTGTACACTCACAAGCAAGTTATCAGAGAGTCAGTCCACTTGTGAATTTGATAGATTCTGTCAGTCCAATTGATATAAAGTATCTCTTACTGAGGTCTTGATATGCACTTCACTGATTACTATTGACACTGAACATCTCTGCACATATCTGTTAGCTTTTGTGAAATGCTTTTGGAAATGCCTGTTTGTGAATTTTTGCCCATTTAGTTATTGGTGTTTTTGCATTTTTCTCATTGATTAGTGTGAGTTATTAAATACAAATATCAATTATTTGTTGGTTACACTTTACAAGTATGTTCCCCCAGTGTTTAACTCATTTTCCTTCTCTTTAGGTTCTTATTTGATGAACAGGGGTCCTTAATTTTATCATAAGAGAATAAAGATACTCTCTTATTTTTTTCTTTTTACAGTTTGTGTTAGTCAGGTGGAGTGAGCAAGAAGAAGTTGCCCGAGAGATCATTCAGACAGAAGGAATGTTGAATGGGGAGCCCCTCACAAAGGTGTAGAAAGAGCTGAGAAGATACTGAGGATGCTAAGGCACCCTGAGATCAAGTCCACCGGAAATCTGAACGCACCCCAGCCCTGAAGGAATAAAGGAGGAGACTGTGGAAAGACCTGAGAAAAAGCAGGCAAATGACAGGGACAGAATTTTAAAATTTTCCCTTTAACGTTTAAGTTCTTAATCCAATGGAATGGAATGCTTTATTTATGGTGTGAGGTAGGGATCATATTGTACTTGTTTTCCACATCAGTAACTTATATTCCCAGTTAAATCCTTTGAAAGACAATGTGTTGATACATACTCTTCTTGGCTTTTAATTAAATAATTCATTAAATATGAAACAATGTTTTCATAAAATAAATTTTAAATTAATAATGAAATATGCTTCCAAATGCTTTACATTTTGGTTGAAAACAGAATTGTAAGAATTAAACCTTATGATATTTACTAACTCTTGATTTCCAAAATCTCTCCATTTTTCTACTAGACATAGGGAAAATATTTGGAGCAGGTAGTCATGTATATATTTGAAAACAAAAAAATCATAATCCTGTTGTCCTTCCAGAATTGTGCAAATACACACATTCATTTTTGTAAGAAGAGATGAGAAGAAAAACTTCTTGCCATCAGATAAATTTTGCCCAATAGGAAGGTCTGTTCAGTCAGAGTTTCTTACCCCCATGACGTTGTTTCTCCTTGGAATATTTTATTGTTCTTAGAGACTTTGGAGTCCTAAGGATTTGCTCTGGTTGAGACAAGCTTCCTTGACTTCTTCAGATTAGTGGGTCCTTTTGTACTCACAGTTTAGACCTGTTTTTAAAAACCAACTATTGAGAGAAACAGGGGCCAGTGACAGTATTTCGGGGGTGGGGGAAGGTGTGGACACCTGCTGCAGGGGGTCTGCTTGGCTGGTGGGGTCCCGGCTTCACTGCTGGATCCAGGACCTGTGGAGGGTCTGCTCTTGGTATTTCAAAGTCCTTTTCCAGAGAACTCTTGAGTGACCCAAGCTCATTATGTGAGCCAATCAATTACTTTAGCAAAACTGTCGCTGCTTTTCTTTCTATCTGTGAGTGAAATACATGTTAAACCCATTTGTGTCAGTTCTTTATAGTCTGAGAAAAAGGAACATGCTCACGAACAATTAGTTCAGAAACGAATGCTTGAAACCTGAAGAATACTGTAGTATCCCCGGGAGACAGAAGCCTCTCGCTCCTACAGTCCTGAGGTACTGCCAGCGCCAAGCCCAAGTTCTGTATCAGAGACTTCCTGTGGCCTTGGCTTCAGAAGTCACCTTTGGCTGTGAGGGAACGCCCAGCTATTTATCTAATAATCATTACTGAGTACCTATTCTGTGCCTGGTATTTTGCCAAGGGCATTAGTTCCTAGAGCCGCCAAAGCAAATGATCACAAATTGGGAGGCTTAAGACAACAGAAATGTATTCTATTACCGTCATGGTGGCCACAAGTCTGCAGTCAAGATGTTGGCAGGGCCATGCTGCCTCTGAAAGCTGTAGGGAAGACTCCTCCCTTGTTCTTCCAGCTGCTGGTGTATGCAGTACCCTTGGCTTTCCTGGGCTTGTGGATGTCTCCTTCCAATCTCTCTCCCCATCTTCATATGGCCTTATTCTCTGGGTATCTTTGTGTCGTCACACGGCCCCCCACCTCTCATCAGGACACCAGGCATGTTGCATTAAGGGCCCATCCCAAGCCAGCATGACTTCACCTCAAGTACTCACCTCTGCAATGACTCTTGACTTGGGTGAAGCCTATGCATTGAGGCTGGGTGGTGAGGGTCCTGTGGCACCCCTGCCTCCCCTCTCGGAGTCAGCAAAGCTCTGCCCCTGGTGGGCTCCATGGAAGATCTCGGGACAGATGGATCCCTTCTTGATACAGTGTGGGTGGGATCCTGGCCCAAGAAGGTCTCCTGCCTCTTATCTTGGGTTAGAAATTTTTTCTTCTCCCATCTCCAGGTGTCATGGATGTTTGCTTGTATCCTGGAGGTGACAGTTCATAGTGTCTCTTCTAGGCATCTAAGACTTGCTTCTTAGCCCGGGACCATGAGGTAACCACCTCTCTCACATGCTCTGCTGAAGCGAAACACTTGCTGTGTCCATCTGTCCTTAGTAATGAGATCACCGGGGACATGAGGATCTATAGCCCCAGCCAATGGCGCTTCCAGTGATATTCGCTATGTTTCCATTGGCACTCAGGAAAATGGAGAAATTTTAACTGGAAGAATTTTAACTGACAATCTTAACTATAAAAGAACCTTATTTTTCTCAGGAGAGAAAACAACCTAAAAAAATTCTCCTTCATCCTCAATTTCCTAAAAGAAAAGGCTTTAAGTAGGACTTTTTATTTAATAAGATCCACCATAAAATGGCAAAGTATGTTTTTGTCCATTGAATTTTGTTTAAAGAAGCATTACTCAGAAATCAGGAATGAGTAATTTGAGGCCAGGACAAAAATGTCCAATTTTGTATCATAAATATAATCACTGTTTCTAATATTAGTAACAAAGATATCTGGCTTAGAAAAACTCTCATTTGAGACCTTTCAAGCAATTACCTATCGATGACCTAATTCATGAATCCGCGGATGCTTGGATGTTTCCTGTGGCTCTGAAATCACGGGCATCTGCTGTGTAGGGAGGTGTCCCGGTCCTGTCATGTTGCCCCATCTGTACAATTAAAAAGGAGACAATATGTACAATATTATCATACCTGGTTATTTGGTGTCTGGAAAGGGCTTTGCAGGCAGAACAACGTGACGGTAGCAAGAAGGCACCATCCCCCCAGCATTTGTCAAGGACTGAGAAGTCATCCCCTTCTCAGTGTGGTTCTCACATTCGACGCTCACAAATCCGTGATAAGGTCAGGGTGCCTGAGGGCTACTCACAGAAGTCCAGCCTGTTGCACAGAAAGGGACTATTTTTTATGTAAATCACATATCTTACAAAATCCATGAGAAGACTGGAGAAAAGGCTCCATGAGCAGAAACCAAGGGAGATTAGGGAGCAGGGCAGAGGTCACCTCCAAGAGCAGCCCAGTTAGGACCCCTTCGGCCGCCTCTCCCAACTTTATGACCTTCAGTACTCAGCATCCTGGGTAGGAGTGGCTGATCCAAGAGTTTAGCTCACACACTCTTGTCTTAGTTGCCAGGGTTGGGGGGAGGTGGGTAATTTTTTCCCTTGGGCTTTTCTACTGGGAACTGGGTCACCTTCCACCAAACAGTCATAATATAAGCCATTACAATTCGGTAGGATGTACATTCACATCCGAGTCAGGGGAAAAAAGAAGACAAAGGAGTCAACTACAGGTATTACTGACTATTCACACCTTACAAAAGAGGAAGCCTCATCTCAGAGGGGTTCTATCACTTGTTTGAAGCCATGTAGCTGCGAAGCCATATCGTAAAGCTGGGAGGTACGAGAGAAGAGCACGTCCCATCTTTTCATTCATCAGTTAAATTTTTTAACGAAATACAGGTCGAGTAATTACTTTGTGCCAGGATGAGTTCTAGGTGATGATCTCATCTCTACTAAGATGAATTCTTCTCTGCTAATGTGGTCCCTATCCTCCAGGTCTCTATCATCTAAGTGAGGATACAGATATTAAACATGGAGCCATGAAATGAAAGAAGCAATGACTGATTTGTCAAGATTACAAAGAAAAATTACAAAATGCCATAGGAGTTCCATGGATTGGGGGATTATTTAAATTGTCTGAGGCAGGAGGTTTTATCTGAACAGGGGTTAGCCAGAGGAAGGATGGAGGAAATAGAATCACAGAGAGTTCGGGATATATCAAACCCCAGGGCTGGAAAGAGCATGATCATACGCTCACCTATTTGCTTCAGAGATTATCTGAGCTAGTCATTTAGACATGTCATTCTTACAAAGTCTAAGTAAACATGTATAATTATTAAATACACCTAAAGACTTGGATTGGCTATTGATCACTGTATGACATGACGCATTCCTGAATGTTGAATTTTTTAAATAAAAATTGAAAAATCAAACCAAAAAGCTAACCGGATCTCTTTAGGTGGTCGGAAAAACCACATCTGCATTGTGCCATTAAAAGGTGTCACCTCTGGTCTCAAGGAAATCCATCACCTTCCAGAAGTTACCATTGACCGTGCCATTTCTTCTGGTGCCTGTGTGGAGGCCAACAAGGTAAAGAAGAAAGGGACAAACCTACAAAAAGTAAAAATGTCATCTCTTCACTCCTGATTATCTCACCAAACAACCCCGAGGTAATCACACAAGCCACCCTTGGAGATGGTCACTCGGTCTTCTACTTGCCGGCAGCTCTGCATATCTTTCAGAATTATGAACACCGTGCTTGTAACATCTGGAAAACATCTACATGGGGGAGCCAAGGCAGAAGGGCAGGAATAAATAACATTTATAGGAGAAAGCAATTTCCGCAGCCCAATCCAAGCTTACTACTGCTCTGGGCAGGAGCAATCCTCCAGAATTTCACGTGTGTTCTCAGGGTGAGCACAGTTCACCTTATACCACAGTAATAGTAAATAGCTTCCGTATCTAAGTGAATGAAAACAATATTTACTTGTTGCTCACGCTTCAGTACCGTGTGTAGATAGTGTGTCTTTATTTACTGTGGTCCCTTAGGAACCAGTCTGATGGGGGACCCACCTTGTCATGTGTTTCCACCATAGCAAAGACAGGAAGAGGGCTAGGGTGCAGAGGCACTACTCAAGGCTCCTTCCTGCAAGTGGCACACCTTTTTTTAAAATACTTTTTATTAATTTATTTGACAGAAAGAGATCACAAGTAGGCAGAGAGTCAGGCAGAGAGAGAGAGGAAGAAGCAGGCTCCCTGCTGAGCAGACAGCCCAATGCGGGGCTCGATCCCAGGACCCCGGGATCATGACCTGAGCCGAAGGCAGAGGCTTTAACCCACTGAGCCACCCAGGCACCCCAGTGGCACACCTTTTGTCAAAGAAAGTCACGTGGTGATCGCTAACTTCAAGATGGGTGGCAAAGGGCAGTCCCGCCTAATGCACCTGCAGGGGAGGAGAGCTGAGACCTCCACGGACACACCGGATGACAACCACAGAGTCAAATGGAAATGTTTGTATGGCCCTCGACTTTGTAGGGTTGCATGCATATCACCACAATTTGCAACAAAACCTTTGCCCTTTTCTCTGTAAAGTCTATGTGTCAGCCAGAATCCACTGGAGAAAACAGAAATTATAGTAGGTATTTCAAGCCTAGAGGCAATCGGTTAATAGCGGGAGATGCAAAGAGGAGATACAGGGAGATCAAACACAAAGTGGTTCCTGAGGTCTAGGGCACTAATGGCGTGCGCGAGCGTCACTGAGCCTGTACAGGTGCATTGCTGGATCTGCCACTAGCCGGCCACCTCTGAGGTCTGCAGAAAGACAGCAGTTTCTCCATTTTAATGACTGTGTTGTGAGCATGCAGGGAAATTCGCACTAAAGCGTTAGTGGGTGATAGGGCCGTGAGTTTGGCAAACTACTTTCAAAAGATTCAGATGAAAAGCATTCTTTGTATCTTCTGAATTGTAACATTTTTGTAAGTTTGAGATTTTTTTTTTTAATTTAAAAACTGAGCATAGGAGCACTGTGGATCATCTGAACAACAAACATATTCTTTCCTTCCCCCATGGGAAGTGACAGCCCTAGCTCTTCCTGAAGAGCAGTCGATTCCCACGCCAACATGATTCCTCCTTCCTCGCCTGCTGCTGTCTTGGCACGAGGATCCTGAAATGCCTGGGTGACAGCCACAGCTTGAATTTGAATAGGACTGTCATTGTGTCCCCAGATGGAAATGTGGAAATATTTGCCCTCTGGGAACCAGGGCTCTACAACAGCAACCCTGAGGTTGCAAGTGCACATTTCATTGGGAGATTGGGATCATTCCCTGGGATCCCTGGCAGCCGGGGGGTCGGCGGAGGTGGGGGGCAGCAGGACTTTCCTCCACCCCTTGAGTCCCAGACCCATATATCACACCTGCCGGGGATACAGCACCACATACTGGCCACTGATTAAGGTAGCCTCTCAGTAACAATGGCATCCCTTCTACCTGGGAATTTTTTGTTCTTTAAATCAACTCCATTCAGGTATAATTTACATACAACAAAATACAACTGTTTCAAGTGCTGCATTCATTGAATTTTACCATGATTAAAATTTTTACTCTTTCAAAGTTCCCTTTGTACTCCTTTGCCTTCTATCCACTCCCCCTAAACCTGGGCCTTGGCAACCACGAGGGTGATCTTTGTCACTACAGGCTGGCTTGTTCTAAAATGTCATAGACATGCACTCAAACAGCACGTGGTCTTTCAGGTTTGGCTTCTGTGATTTGACGTCATGCCCTTGAGGTTCAGCCATGTGATGTGTATGAGTGAGGGGTCCCTCTTCGCTGTCTGATTGTAGTCTATTACATGCATCTATGCCACAATTTGTTTAGAATAACCTTGAAATCAGGTAGTGTAGTCTTCCTACTTTGTCATAATTTTTCAAAACTGTCTTGGGTAGTCTACGCTCTTTGCATTTGCAAATAAAGCCTATAATCACCTTCTCAGTTTCTATAAAAATGCCTGCTGGGGTTTTGATCCGGACTGCACTGAGCACAAAGGTCAGTTTTGGGGAAAGAAACATGATCATAATACTGACTTCTTTACTCCACGAGGAAGAAAGCTGTCTACACCTGTTAGATCTTCCATAATGTTTTTCAACAGTTTACTTTTTCTTTGTCTTTTAGTTTACAGCGTAGAGGTTTTGCACTTATTTTGTTAAGTTTATCCCTAATTATTTCATCTTTCTGATGCTCGTGTGAATGCTTTTACTTAAATTTTAATTTCCAATCAGTCGTTGCTAGTATATAGATGTGTAATTGATTTCTGTGTATTGATGATATAACCTGCAACCTTGCTCCAGCATTTATTATTCCAGTAGCTTTTTTCGTAGGATCTTGGAGATTTTTCTATGTAGACAATTATGTGGTCTGTAAAGAAAGGCAGCTTTGTTTTTCCTTTTCAATCTGCATATTTCCCCCCTGCCCTTGCTTTATGGCATTGTGTAGGGTCTCCAAACCAAGCTGAATAGAAGTGCCTTATTTCAGATCGGGCTCTCACCCTTACACACGATGCTGGCTATAGGTTTTTATTGCGCTGTTTTATTATGTTGATAAATTAATCTATCTGCCAGAACGCCTGGGTGGCTCAGTCGGTTAAGTGTCTGCCTTTGGCTCAGGTCATGATCCCAGGGTCCTGGGATTGAGTCCTGCATCAGGTTCCCTGCTCAGCGGGGAAACTGCTTCTCCTGCTGGCCACTCCCCCTTCTTGTATGCATGCTCTCTCTCTCTCTAACAAATAAATAAATAAAATCTTTAAAAAAATTAATTTGTAGGGTGCCTGAGTGGCTTGGTGGGTTAAAGCCTCTGCCTTCGGCTCAGGTCATGATCCCGGGGTCCTGGGATCCAGTCCCACATCGGGCTCTCCGCTCAGCGGGGAGCCTGCTTCCCTTCCTCTCTCTCTGCCCGCCTCTCTGCCTACTTGTGATCTCTGCCTGTCAAATAAAAATAAATAAAAATCTTTTTTAAAAATTAATTTATATGCCTATTTTTCCAAGAATTTTATTTATCAAAAATGAATTTTGAATTTTGTGTCTTTTCTGCATCTATTGAGGTGATTGTATGGTGTTTCCTTTTTGGTCTGTTGATATGATAAATTATACTAATTCATTTTCGAATGCTCATTCAACCTTACGTTCACTAGACTGTACTCACTTATGATGTATTATGTTTCTTATAGTAGGCAGGATGTGATGTGTTAATATTTTCTTAAGGGTATCTGCAGCTCTGATCATGAGATATATTTATCCACTTTTGGTATCCATGCCATGTTGGCCTCCTGAATTGAGCGGGGAGGTAATCTACCCCCTACTGTGTTCTGGAAGGGTTTGTACTGTTCTTCCTGAAGCTCTCTGGGCCTGGATAATGTTGTTTGTTTGCGGTTTTTTGATGAGATCATTTTAAACTACCATTTAATTATTTTGAAGATACAGAGCTGTTCTGATTCTAGTTTCATCTTGAGTGAATTTGGTAGTTTGTACCTTTAAGGAATGTTTCCACTGCACCTGAGTTAACATAGTAGTTCCTATGAAACTCGTTCCTAAAAGTCACTAGTTTCTATAAAGTACAGCTGAGCCTTCAACAACACCAGTTTGAACTGCATGGATCCACTTATACATGCCTTTTTTTTTTTTTTTTTGAGATAAATATACTACATGGGGCACCTGGGTGGCTCAGTGGGTTAAGCCTCTGCCTTCGGCTCAGGTCATGATCTCAGGGTCCTGGGATCGAGCCCTGCATCGGGCTCTCTGCTCAGTGGGGAGTCTGCTTCTCCTCCCGCCTCTGCCTGCCTCTCTGCCTACTTGTGATCTCTGTCAAATAAATAAATAAAATCTAAAAAAAAAAAAAAAAGATAAAAATACTACAGCACTGTAAAAGCATTTTCTTATTTATTTACTTATTTTAGTGAGAGAGAGAGAGAGGCAAAGGTAGGGGAGGGACAGAGGGAGAGGGAGAATCTCAAGCAGACTCCACGCTGAGCGCTGAGCCCAACTTGGGGCTCGATCTCATGACACTGAGGTTGTGACCTGTACCAAAACCAAGAATTGGGTGCCCGACTGACTGAGACATCCAAGCGTCCCTTGGTGAGTCTCTTTCCCCAGTGTACTTTTTGGTGAGAATACAGTATGTGATACATGTAGCAGAGAGAACGTGTGTTGGCTGTTGTGTTTTTGTTAGGCTTCCAGTCACCCGGGGGCTGTCCGTAGCTACGATTTGGGAATCACAGGTGTATGTGGATTTTCCACTGTGCTGGGTTGAGGGGGTGAGCACTTCTAACCCCCACATTGTTGGAGGGTTGGCCGTAATTCATACCCCTCACCGTGGATAGGTCTGTACTGATGACCCATTCTCATATCCGATTTTGGAACTTTTGTTATCCCTATTTTATTCTTATTAGTCTGACCATACTTCATTAATTACTGACCTTTTCAAATATAGTTTCAGGGACTTTCTTCACCTGTTGTCTGTTTTCTCTTTCACTGATCTATTTCCTCATCCTTAATGTTTTTTCCTTCTTGCTTAGGTTTGGTTTGCTCGTCTTTCCTGATTTCTCAGAGCTGAAGCTCGGGCAATTGCTTGGAGACCTTTCTTCTCTCCTCACATAAGCTTTCAATGCTAAACATGGCTCACGAAGCACTGCTGGGTGTGTGTGTGTCACCGACATCAGTGTGCTGGGCTTTCATCTTTACGCAATTCACGACAGTTTCAGTTTCTGTGTGTGTGAGTTCTTCTTTCTCCCGGTGGTTATTTACAATGTATTTTTCTGTATCCAAATACTTGGAAATTTCCCATGTGTCTATTTCTATTATTGATTTCTAATTTTAGCTCTCGTGGGAAGAGAATATACTTGCATGCTCTCTGTCCTCCTAAATCTATTTGGACTTGCATTATGGCCCAGAATATAGTTTATCTTGATACATGCTTATTTCTATTTGGAAAGAAAGTGTATTCTGTTGGTGGGCAAAGGGAGCTGCGAATGTTGATTCTATCAAGTTGAATGATGGCTATGATAAACTGAAAAAGGGTCCCGAAAGAGAACCAGGTTCTAGTCCTTGGGACCCGTGAATATTACTTTTATGGTCATAAGATACTTGCCTGTGTGATGAAGTTGAGGATTTTGAGAGAAGAAATTATGCTGGATTATCTGGGTGGGTCCAGCCTCTAATCAGGAGAGTCCTGATGTGAGGGAGGCAGAGGAAAAGTGAAGACAGAAGCAGATAAATACACTGCTGGTCTTGAAGGTGGCGGAAGGGGCAATGAGTCAAGAAATGCAGAGAATGTAGCTTTAACAGGCAAAAAAGGAAAAGAATGGATTTTTCCTAGAGCCTCTGGAGGGAACATGGCCCTCTGTTCACTTTGGTCTCAACCCAGTGAAACCCATTCCTGACTTCTGACCCCCGGATGGCAACATAATAAATGTGTTTTGTTTTAAACCATCAGTCTGTGGTAATTTGTTACAGCAGCCATGGGAAACCAATACTGTTGTGCAGGACTTCTTTATCCTTTTTTTTTTTTTTAATCTACTTATTCTTTTTTTTTTTTCCTAAAGATTTTATGTATTTATTTGACACAGAAAGAGACAGTGATAGAGGGAACACAAGCAGGGGGAATGGGAGAGGGAGAAGCAGGCTTCCCGCCAAGCAAGGAGCCCCATGCCGGGCTGGATCCCAGGACCCTGGGATCATGACCTGAGCTGAAGCCAGACACTTAATGACTGAGCCACTCAGGCGCCCTTTATCTACTACTCTATTAATGAGAAAGGTGTGTTCCAGTCCCCAGCCGTAACTACGTGATCTGTTCCTTTGCCCTTCTGCTTCCCTTTTGTTTTGTGTATTTCATACCTCTGTTACTATGTTCTCATGATGAATCGTCTCTTTCCTCATCATGAAGGGTCTCTTTCCATCTCTAGTAATATTCCTTGCCCTGATATGTACTGGGACCACCGTCAACATAGCCATTCCAAGGTTCTCGTGATGGGTGTTTTTATGAACTCTGTTGTCCACCCTTTTCCTTTTTAACTTGTGGCTTTATATTCAATGTGGATTTTTTTGTAGACAATGTGTAACAGTCTCCTGCTCTTATGTCCATTTTGATGAGCTCTAACACCTAAGTACGTGTTTGGACCATATATACTCATCTAATGATCATTTGTTGGATATTTATCACATTGAAAATGATCACTGTGCTACTCATTATCTATTTGTCCCATCTTCTCTGTTCCTTTTGAAATAAATAAGTTTTGCTAATAACTCCATTTCATGTCCACCACTGACTGTGAGGTATACTTTTCTGTTATTTTTAAGTGGTTTTTCTAGTGGTTTACAATATTCATATTTAATTTAACATGATCTACCCTAAGTAGTATTATCCTAACTTATGCACCTTTAAGAACCTAATGAGAATCTATTTACCTTAATCTCTTCTGTTTTTTGGGCTATTGTTTTTGTACATTTTATTTCTAGATTAGTTATAAATCCTTCAACCAGTTATCATAATTTTTGCTTTAAACTCTCAGTTATATTTTAAAGAAATAAAAAGTGAGAAAAAAAAGTGACCTGTTTTCCACAGGTCAGCGATATTGTTGATAATTTCCCAGCCTTATCTTCTCTGTGCTTCATTTCAGATACTTTCTATCACTATGTCCTCAAGGTCACTTATTTTTTAATTTATCTACAGCATCGAATGTGCTATTGATCCTTTCCCGTATAGAGATGCTTTCAGATATTTTACGTATTTTTTTAATCTCTAGAAAGTCATCCTCAGTCTTTGTTGTACCTTCCACTTGTCTTCACCATGCTCGCGTTCACCTCTACCCCCGTGAAGACATGGAACGTAGTGAGTACCTTCGCAATCCCCTCCCTTGCTCATGCCATCATCTTTTCGTTTCTGGTTCTGTTTGTCTTTATTGATTTGTCTCCTGGTAATGAGTCATATTTTCCTGCCTTTTTTGGCTTGTCAGGTAATTTTATATTATATTCAGGACGTCATGAATTTGACATTGTTGGTTTCTGGGTTTTGTTGTATTCTTCTAAAAACTGTTTGGTTTTCTGTCATGTATGCAGTTATAAGTAATTGCACCCTTTGGAGGCTGTCTCTGAAGCTCTGTGAGGGTCAACCTAGGGCAGTTGTTAAGCCTGATAGATCCCCACTACCAAAGCAGACTTCTGATGAGGGTCTACCTGATGCCTCATGTTCTATGAGGTCTTTCACTCTCATTAGACAGCGCAGGAACTCTTGCCAGTCCTGTGGGGGTTGCAAGAATTGCATTACCTGTTCTTTTCCTTGTCTTTTTCTTTGCTTGCCATGACAATTCTCTCCTATACGTGCAGATCAGAACTCACTCAATGACTTGGGGAGACCCTTTGCTCATCGATCTCTTGCTCTGCAGTTCCATTATCTCTTGTATTTTGAACCTGCAAATTCTATCCACCTTGACCCATATAAGGTTCCAAATGTTTCTCCACAAGTTTGTAATACTGCCACGTGCTTTTGGTTTCACACTCTGGCCCTGCAGTCTGGAGGCTGCCCCCAGGCATTATGCCAAGGCAAACATAGAGCTCGCCTTATCTGTTTCCTTGTCCTCAGGGATCTCATTCCTCCATTGCTTGTGGCCCAGTATCTGTAAACTACTGTGTTATACATTCTGTATTGTTTTACAGCTATTTAAGGTAGCAAGTAAATCCAGTCTCTCTTGGTCCATCTGGGCTAGAAGTGGAAGTTACCAGCATGCCCTGTATTAAGACAATGAATGGAGTAACTTCTGGACATCACACCAAACACAGTCCACTTGTGGTTTTCTGGACTTGGGTCATCCCTTTACTTGGGACCACTTTTCTAAGATCCCTCCCTCCACCCTCTACCATGGTAGTTCTGGCATTCCACTTCACTTAATAGAAAAAACCATCACTTTTCCAAAATTCAGGGTAAGCCTAGCTAAACACTTGCACACCTGGGGGTCCCTGCCAGGGTGTTAAATTTTGTGTCATGGAAAGAGCACCTGAGAGACTAGAAGATTAGCAGGGAGACACTCTGGAAAAAGAAAACCATGGCCGGGGTGACTTGGTCTGGTCTCTTTTTGAACATGTTGATAACTGGACCTCCTGACAAGTGATATTTTCTGGGAAAGTCCTTCTCTATTGAATATTTTCATCTAAATGTAAACCCATGTTAGACGAACTTAGAATCTATGCTTTTATGGCATATATTTCCTAGAGAATGTCACGTAGGTCGTACAATCATTAGGGTATGAAATGGAGATATTTCATAACCCACCATGTGCCCTGTCATGGGATGTGACCTGCACTGGGCTAAGAGACCTTTCCTACTACTCTGGGCCAGTACCACGGTCTCCCATGGAAACGGAGGGCCCAAGAGCCGGATCAAGTTTCTAGATCTCTCCCTGCTTTGCATGTGCCTCAGCACCATGCAGAAGGCATTTTCTAGATCTCGTTGTTCCACCTCGTCTGGACACAGCTCCTCTGTTCTCTTGGCAAGCCCGTGCATCCTCGGTTGGACTCCGTAGGGTTTGATGTTGGTCTAGTTTCCAGAAGAGAAGATGGAGGCCTTTCTCACTGCAGCCCCAGCCAGTCCCGTGGGAGACCCTGGAACTCGGGTGACCCTTCTGATGCTTTCCAGGCGGACATCAAGAGTCAGACTTTGGACCCCCATCAGCCGGACGTCGGCCGTGTGCTCCTCCTTAGGCAAGGTGGTTCCTTGTGCTCACAGACGTGCCAGTGAGGACTGCAGCCATCAGCTGACACTGCGGGTGTTCCCAGCACCCCCAGCTGTGTTGGGGGTGGGGCACGGAAGTATCCACAGCATCATTCTGTTGGACTTTTTAAAAAAACATTCTCATCGAGAATCACTGAATTCTAGCATCCAAACTGGTCATGACCTAAAGATGGAAAAATACTGGCCTGGCTCATGCTTCGGGAGTTAGCACCTGGCCCTGGGCTTAACACATAGCAGGTGACAGAATCACACTGTAATCCCATCTCTGTTGATGGAAAGGAAACGCCTTCTCTCCAGTAGCTCAGGCCAAAAACATCAAGTTAAGCCTGACTCATCTTTTTCTCTCGCATCCCACATTTATTGCGCCACCTTGCAGGGTTGGCTCCCCCTTCAAAATGCAGTGTGTCAAAATCTGAACCCTTCCTCTCCCTTTGCTGTCGCTGCCCTGGGATGAGCTTCCAGACTCCCCCCAAAGCAATCCTTTAAAAACGTAAATCAGATAATATGATTCCTACTTCTTGCTCAAAAACCCTCTGGCTGCTTGCCCTTTCACCCAGAACACAAGGCTAAGGTGTTACAATGGCCCATACATGCCTGTAGGTCTTCCCCCACCCTCTCTGAACACATCTCCCACATCACTGCCCTTCTCGCTGTCCCAACAACCTTGTTGTTCACTATTGCTTGGCCAGCACGAGGGGCTCCAACCGCAGGGCCTTTGCCGGGAAGGCTCTTCTCCGGGACACCGTTTCGCTCACGTTTCCTTCTCCAGGTCACCGCCCCAGTAACGGCTTGTCATTCAGGCCCACCCTCTTCCCTTCTGTTCTGTTAGTCCTACACCTCTTCCACATCTCCTTTCTCTGCCCCATTTTTTAGAGCCTTCCCATCTTATAGCACACTAAACAATTGACTAATTTTTTTTTTCACTTTTTCTGCTGCCTTTACTAGGCTTCCAGTCACAGGAGGGCAGGGAGTTCTGCTTGTTTCACTCACGGCCCGTGTCCCGGGTGGGTAGACCCCAGCCTGGCCCCCAGTAGGTGCTCGATAATTTGTAGAAGCCATCAGTGGTGACGGGGAGACTCTGGGGGACTGACATTGACTTGCCTTTTCTCCAGAACTTACCCCCATTTTAAAAAACCTGATTCTCACACACATACTGGAATGTCACATTCTTAAGCCCCAAAATAGGAACATACAACATAGCTTGATTTTCAAAAGGTTTTATTCCATCAATCTTATTACTAAGTTCAAATCTGATTTGAAATTACGAATTTGTCTGATTTATGTAACTGACAAAAATGAATTCAGGAGAATATCCTTTCTCATAGGGATTTTATCTCCAAGGCTTCTGCTAGCAATGAAAACAGTCTGTGATTCTAGGAGTCTGTTCACTCTCCATGACCATATCCAAATATTTTAACACCAATCCACAGCCTGCACAGTTGGGCGGCCCAGCTGGTCTGCGAGATCTGGGGGAGGCTCATGGCGGGCTGACGTCAGTTGGCAGAGCCCGTCTGGAAGGAGCTTGCGTGGAGCCTGCCTCCCACATGTTTCTGTCTTTTCCATTTTGTGTTATCAGCTAACTTTTGCTTCTCAGTATTCAAATTCGTCTTCTACGCTTTTTTCAACAAGGAAATGGGTGGCTTTCCAAGACTCTCTGGTCATGTTATTCTCAGCCTGTGACTATGTCAATAAAAAATATAGGAATTAAGTGTAGATTGGGAGAACCGATGATGCTTTTCATCATCCATTTCTTTCTCAAGACAGTGTTAAGGTTTCTTAATGTCGGAGCCCATTCCTTCAGGGCTTTACATTTTCTCTGGGAAAGCTAGGTGAGAATTCTTGCAGAGAGGAGCTGTCGAACAGGGCCGGGCAGTGGATGAGGGCGTGACAAGTGAGTTCTTGCTTCTCTTTACTGACATGCTAAGGTCTGGGAATTTATCTCTCGTTCTCTGGTGTGTGTGAAGACCAGTAGTTGCCTTGGTTAGGCTTATTAAACAGTTCATCTCTTTGTCACTACGGTGTGCAAAAAAACCAAGCAGGTTCTAAAGGGTTCAGAGCAGCGAACCCACCTCGCTTCCCCTCATCTCGAAACAGGACGAACGTGCCTCCTGCTTACGGCTTCTTCTGCTCACGCGTGGGCCCCAGACACAGGACTTCGACGGTTTCCAGCAGCTCCTCCCTGCTGGAATCTTGTTTGTACATCTTCATGTGGCTTTGTCAGGAAAAGTGGGGGTCCGTGAACACTTACCAGAGTCACATTTTCTCATGAATTCCCATTACAACTTCAGACACACACTTCTATGGAAAACAAAGTCCATTAAGGTAGAACAAAAATTACACGAACAGTCATGAAACTCACCTCTTAGTACAGGTGTTATTTTTAATGTACTGTTCTTGTTCATTAACGGAAACCATTTCTATGCAGGCGGGATGACTGTGAAGATAGGCTCCATCACAAATTCAGTGTCCTGGGGAGCAGAACGTGACCAAAGGGAAAGGGATCTCCAGTGGAGCGCCCCAGACCTTCAACCCATCTTAGAGACAAACTGGAAAGCCAATGGTCCGCTCGTCACCGTGACTCAAGATGGAGGGTTCTCGTGGACAGTAAATGTGTAGGTTAGATCCAAACCCAAGTAAAACCTCAGCAGTCTGAAATATCTGTCTAAATTCCAAACAGTGAAACTTAATAAGTATCTCATCCAGTCTTGCTTTTGAATCCTGCACCAGAAAAGCACCACTGCACAGCCCGTTACTTCAGAAGCTTAGGATTTGGAAACTCTAAACTTCCAAGGGATTGTGTGGCATAATTCATTGACCAAAACCCCAAGTGAGGGGCCCCTGAGTGGCTCAGTCAGTTAAGCGTCTGCCTTCAGCTCAGGTCGTGGTCCCGGGGTCCTGGGACTGAGCCCCGCATCGAGCCCCACATCGGGCTCCCTGCTCAGCGGGGAGCCTGCTTCTCCCTCTACCTCAGCCCTCCCCCCTCACACGTGCTCTCTCTCTCGAAATAAATAAATACAATTTCAAAAAAAAGTGAATGTGCTCTTAATCTACATTAAAAGAGGTTCTATAAATAAATAAAATATTTTAAAAATGGAGGGTGTTCGGGTGGCTCCGCTGGTTAAGTGTCCAGCTCTTGGTTTCGGTGGAGGTCACGACCTCAGGGTCATGGGACCAAGCCCTGCGTCGGGCTCTGTGTTCAATGGGGGGGAGGGGGGGTCCTGCTTGAGATTCTGTCTCTCCCTTTCCCTCCGCTCCTCCCACCTCCCCTCTCTCTGTCTCAAATAAATAAATAAAATCTTAACAAGAGGTTCTAGAAGAAAGGGAGATGTTAACCCTGACGTGACCATTCCACTCAACACTGTGAAAGGATCCGCAGGCACATTTAAAGGGACTTGGTCAAACTTGTGTAAATTCAGCCGTGAGCAGTCAGAGTCCTAGAGGGAAGATGGTGAATAACAAAATCACTGTTTATTGGGAAGACCACAGTTACCGGTGATGTTCAGCTTAAAGAAGAAACCAGGGGCTGTAATAGCAGACTTCAAATATTTAAAGATGTTGATGCAGTTAAAAGGAATAGATTTTTTCTCCAATGTCAATGCAATCTGATACAATTACCCCCAGGTTATTGGTTTCCGGAAAATTCTGCCAAGTTGGCACTTCAGCCTCTGACACGCATGAGTCCTGGGAATGTCTGACATGGAAAGGAGGTATTCTTGCCTTGTAGTTGCATTATAAAATATAACTAACATTTAAAAATATCATTAAATCAGAGATTGACACTGGATATGGACAGTCTGCATTTTTCTTTGTGCTACCGCACTTCCCAGGGTCTCAGAATCTGCCTGGATTACAACAGATGACTACGGGAGGAGTATTTCTAACCTCGCATTGGTGGTGTTTGGTGTCTACTCCTGCGGGGCCATCACGATCAGTATTTCCATCAACCCGATGTCACAGTGCTACCTGGCCTCATGTCCTGCAATCAGGCAACCACGGACATGCTTCAGACTACCATAGTTCAGATTTCCCTTCTAGAACATCATCCCAGTGGAATCATTCACATGCAGTCTCAAGTCTGGCTTTTGGTCAGGGTGAGTTTTCTTTGAGATTCTTCAATGTTGCATGTGTCAGTAGCTTTTTATTACTGTAGCTTTCCATGGTATGGAAACCACTATTTTATATCTATTCACCTGTTGATTAACGTTTGGGGCTTTTCCCCCTAGGTTTTGGCTATTTTAGGCAAAGCTTCCATGAACATTCCTATAAAGTCTGTGTGTGAAGGTTGGCGTTTCTTTTAATTAAATACCTATGAATCGTGGACAGCATTTTCTTAAAGTTTCGGGACATCAAGTATAAAAAGTTGAGTTGATCACACTCCTAAATTCTTGGAACGATACCATCACTACCCACGCGAAGCCCTTCTCTTGTTTCATTCATTTGCTTACTTATGAATTTGTTTATTTTTCCCTTTCCTCTCCATCCCCCAAGTCCCTTCCCTTCAAGTCCTGGGAAGAGTTCAAAGCAGTTCCCACATCACATCACGGCCTAGACGGAAAAACCAGGGAGGTCCACCCTGAAAAGAAAGAGAGCTCAATGAGTTCTGGCAAGTCAACAAAGTGATGGGAAATTTATTAGTGATTTGTCAAGAAAATAATACTCTGCATCGCAGTCTGCCCCTGAAAAGCAGTTGGATGAGGGGCGTAGTTCAGTTACAGGCGAAAGGGAAGTATGTGTCTCATTTCTGGACTTCTGAATGAACTTATATCAGCTGTGAGTTTTTTCACCATGTCCCATAGTACATTCTTTTGCTTGTAATGTCTTCTCATGAAACGAGAATCATTTGAGATGCGTGTGTGTGTGTGTGCAGGCACGTACCTGTGTACATATTTTAATGTACAGGGCTGGGCTGTAGCATTTTTTTTTTGTTTCTTTTCTTACTCCTTCAGCTTGATGTTTTTAAGATCTCTCCATTTTGTTTCTAACTACTGCCTTCTACACCAGGGCTATGTCTACCACATTTTTCCACCCCTGTCTCCAAATTCCTCCCACAAAAATACACCCCAGTAAACATCCTCATATGTGTCCCATGCTGAGCCCACGTGAGAATATAACAAACGTATGTTAATTTGACTAGTACTGCCGGGTCGCTCGTCAGAGTGGCAGCACCGGTCTCCATAGGGGGTTTCCGTATTCCCATTCCACCAAACTTGACGACAGTCATCGTATCTTTAGTTTTGCCAACCTACTAGGTATCACGGTGGGGGATATTCCACAGTTTCCCACATGGCATTCCCCTGCATTGACGATTAATTCCTCCATACTCAAGAGTTTCTCCCAACTGGTATTTGGGTTAGTATTTGAAATACTATTGGGGCTATATTTTCCAGTTGGAATTGTCATTGCTGAAGGATGCTAACATTTCTTAAGTTCTTGTCTCTGAAAATGTTGGTGGATTTTCTTACTAGTTCCAAGAGCCGGATTTCAGGGGTAGAGGATCATGTCACAGGTAAGTAACAACGGCTCTTAGGTCCTTCCAATCCTAACTCCTCTTTCTTTCTTTCTAGCATCGCTCAGCAGCTTACGTACAAGTGCTAAATAACAACAGTGATGGCACGCTGGGCACCTTCACCTTGTCACCGTTACAAAGGAAGTATCAGAAGTCCTGAGTGAGGGCAGAGTATGGTCGAACTGTTGGAGGAGGTAACTGTAGCACATTGAAGAAATCCCTTTCTGTTTCTAGTTTGTTAGTGATTTCCACTACATGCGTTGAATTTACCAAGAACGTTTCTGCCTCGATTCAAATACTCATGCACCACATACTTGCATCTTAGTTACTGCGGTGAATTCTAATGACGTGTTTCCAGTGGCAAACCACCTCCCTGTCATGAATAAGTCTTATTTATCCCATCTTTTTAAAAACACACTAAGGGATTTTCTGAACTGTATCTCACTTAAATTATTTACACCCCTGTTCAAGATAAACAGTGCCTGCGAATATCTTCTCTTGAACTACCCTTATCTAGCTGTAGAAGGAAAAGTGCAATTTTTTATATGAAAGGGGGAATAACTTACTGTAAAGTAGAAATGAATTGTTTCCTGCAAGTTGCATAGAACGAATCCATACAACCCTCAGGGCCTTAGAACCATGGTGAGGAAAAAGATGTTCTCTAAATGTTATATTTGTATCTGTGTGCTGGGGGCCGGTTAAAAGTATGGTAAAAACGATCTCAAAGGCCCTGGTTAAAGGAGTCATATTTCTTCGATGTTACCTGTCTGCAGAGAGCGGTTCCTCTTCCTCCCACGCACCAGTCTCTTCCTCACACTCCCTGTGAGAGCCGCACCGACTGCAGGGCTGGAACGGAACTGATTAAGCTTAGGCACCTGGCATTGCTTCCTCCTTCCTGGCCAGAAGCCCTAGTGAGTTCTACCTACATTGTCTCACTCTAAGTAGTTGCCTTTCATCCCCACTCAAACCCCAAATTGCTTTAGCATCCCAAGCTTCAGCTGTTAGAAATAACCAACGGAAACAACAGAAGTGAATCCATCATTGCCACGGTCCAAGGGAAGACCCCGACAGGTTTTGTTCTGTTCACCCTGGCCAGGGGACAGGACCTACCTTCCAACTTCTGTAACATCACATGCTACAAGGGAGCCCGGGATCCACTCAGGGTCTTGCTTACGCGTGTCCCCCTCTACCGGAGAGCAGTGCACGCTCAGGGGCAGCTGGGCCACTCTCTGGTTGTTGGGAACAGAACATTCCCTAAATTAAGAACACCACTCTTTCTAAATATTTGTCTCTCTATGAATAACTTTTCAGTCTTCTGTCTTCTCCCTCCCCCCATATCAGAATGTTTCATCCTTGTTATGGAATATTTGTGTCTTCTCCAAATTCATATGTTGGAATCCTCATTCTAAGCTGATGGAGTCAGGAGGTGGGACTTTCCGCAGGTGATCAGTTCATGAGGGGGGTTCACTCTTGTACGGGATTTGTGCCCTCGTGAAACCTCAGGGAACGTCCTCCCCATTTCCAGCCGTGGGAGGATGCAGAGAGACGTCAGCAGTCTGCAACCCAGAAGAGGTCCCTCAGCAGAAATTGACCATGCCAGCACCCTAATCTAAGAGAAAGGAATGTCCATCGTTCATAAGCCACGAGTCCGTGCTATTTGTTACAGCAGCCTAAGCGGAGAAGACAATCTCTGGGGCAAACCTCCGACTCTGGGATCATGCCTCTGAATGTGTATGTCTGATGTCTGTGTTAGGGACGCCTCGAGACCTTGTTTCTGGTTGGTGTGAGCTGGAGGTACTCATCAGGCACCAAGAGAAAAGGAAGTAGAAAGCAGGAAAACAGAAAACCAAGAGGTTCCTAGTCCAGAGGGATGGCCCCCCATCCACACTCGTGTGTGACCATCAGCCCAGAGTACGCACCCTGCCACGTCAACAGACAACAAGTGTCCCCACCCAGAATTATCTCTGGGTAAAAGAAGAAATAAGAAGTAAAAGGAGACAAAATTATGATAGGAAAAGGAATCTTAAAATTCTTGATGCAAATGAGCTAGAGGCTCTTGGCCTAAACCAACTATTTCCAAAGACGTGGAAAATACTTTTGTATGAAATGGATGGAAAACTGCTTGTAATGCTTGAGGAACTTTAGAAAAATCAGGGGGGAAAGCCCATGTAAACCAGCTTCTTATTTTCACCACGAGCAGAGGAAAAACCATGGACAAAGAAGAGGGTAGGTTTATGGATTACTGGATGCCAGGCCATTCTTTCCTGTGTTACTAATGCGTCTGTTCCTCCACCCTTGGAGTTGAGCAAGCAATCACATCTTGCTGATTTCATTTCTGTCTTGGATGGGATCGTGTGAGATGGGAGTTCTCAAAGTGCCTACCACCCTCCGGTTTCTTCAGGATGTGCAAACCAGCTAAAGCTGTTTCAGCTGACGCACAGATCTCCACCCATAACAAACTTTTAACTACTTCAGAATCAAGAGTGCTAGATGTATGTGCCTAGAAGTTCATGTCAACCTAAAGCCGGAGGATAGTTCACCGGGAGTTAGCTCATCAGAGATCTACACTGCAGGGCTGGCCGTAGCAAGATTTTGAGGGACCGTTACATAAATCTGCCACAGAAATTTCTTTAATTAGCAAGTTTTCCGTGGCGAAATAAATGGTTTTCAAAAAATGCGACTGAATAAGAAAGCTTTACCGGGTCTGCTGCCCTTGAAGAGAGGTTCTACAATCTGGTTATATCTCATACGTATGGAGCAGGGCTCTAGGTCTGGAGCTTGTCACCTGACAAGGACTGAGGACAATGGCTGCCTGCCCCCACCCAAGAAGACCCACCCAAACGGGGGGATGTTTGGGCTCACCCCTTGGACCCAAGGACACGTAGAAAGGATTTCACTGAGACCACAAAACCCAGCCGTGTGTTGGCCTTGGTCGGCCCATTAATAAACCCACGTGAGGCAGACTTGCATCCTTGCCTTCTTTAGTTCCAAAACCCCACCTGCAACCACACTGCAGAGAAGGGTCCATCCTAGCCCCGAGTAACTGGCAGCGTTCGTTAAAAATCTGAAAGTTGTTTGCTAAACCATGCTTTATACCGTGTGATCCGCCTTCCTGCCGCAACTCAGCACACCAAGGACTGGTGTCTAAATCAAAGGCAGGCCTCTACCAGGGGGTGGGTCCAAAAGATCCAAAGGGGCCTCCACTGAGGTCTTTTCTTGGGAAATATAATCATGGGGCAGAGGACGGCACTGGGCAGAAGCCGAGCCAGAACACAGGAAGAGAGCGTTGGTGGACAGATGGAGAGAGCTGGGAGGGACAAGGGAAGAAGGGCGAGCAGAGATAAAGCACGCAAGGCACAGTGGTGATTACTCCATGGAGGACCCAACAAGGCTCCCCAGAGGGCTCTGTCAGGCCGCTGGGGCTCCTTCTGGCTCCTCAGGTGCACATCAGGCCCACGGGCTGAGCGGACAGTGGAGCGCCATGTCAGCTGTCCAGACGGTGTGGTCGTGTTAGACTGCTGTCCCCACGGCCTCGATCTATAATCTGATAGGCTAAAAACATGAGAAATATTGTGTCAGAACATTTTTTAAACCTACAAACACTCGCATTCCTCTGGGAAGGGAGAATGATACGAGTCTGCTAGTCAGCCTAACTAAATTATGTTACCAGAGCTCCCTTGTTGATTAAATAAACAGTCCTTCCAAGAATCTGTTTCTGGGTAGGCAGAACCCAAACTGACCTAATTAGAACTCTTATCAGGATCCCCACCATCTATGCTCCAACCGTATGAAATAGAATTAGACAGAGAGGAAACTTTCAAATACCAGAGCTGAGAAGAGAGGAGAGGTTGGAGAATCTGATGATGAGTAAAATCACTTCTGTGCAGACACCCATCAGCTGCCTCTATCTGAACGGAATTTCAGGTGATAAAAATGGTGCCCCAGCCCCTCCTCCAAAGGGCTCCCCTTCCAGTAGAAACAACAGCCTCCTACAGAACTTCTCATGACAAAAGGCAGCGTGTGATGTCATAGAGCCATAAACCAAATATTTACACGGATAGAAAAACACATTGATGTTCTCACATGAATCAGTCTTTATTCGGGAAAATGGGTCTTTCCTAAACCTGCATGGAATTCGTCCTTCTCCCTCGCTTTGATGAGAGCCACTGCTTTTGAAACTCTTTTGATCAAGGTCCCAGAGCAGCGGTCAATGCTTCCCGCGTCACCCGTTACACGGGTTTCCGTTCCAGCAAGGACATTATGGACGGATCAACCTGAAGCTCTGTGATTAGCATGAAAGCAACATGGATGGTTTCCAGGATGAACGTTTTCCCTCACCGGTACACAATAGGTAACAGATAGATACATGTAAACACAACAGGTATATACATCTGACGTATCCATCCATTAGCTACTGTGTCCTGGTGAGAGAAAACGTTTATCCCGAAGACCATCAGACCCATGACCATGAGGGAAGTCGGGCACAAAACGAACGGAGCGCCCCAGGCACCCTCTAGCCTGGTGTCTTTTTAAAAAACGTCTATGATTGGTGGTAAATATGATGGCCAAGTATTTATTTTTCAAAGTGGAGCACTTTTCAGGTTTAAAAAGGATGCTAGCTAGATGCCAAGAAAACAGACCTAAAACCAAGACAGCGCAGACAACGGGATGTTGAGGGTCCAGGGAGGGCAAGGGTTAGCTGAGCTCTGTCATGCATTCTCTCTCTGGACGACCCAGAGGAGACAAGGAGAAAGGAAGAAATGACCCTGTCAGATCTCCTTGCTCATCGGACTTCCTCAGGAGGTTTATGAGCAGAAAGGAACAGAGTCTTCACCTACAGAACATGCCCAGCAGGCCATATCTGTTCCCTCTAGGTTGCATGTGATAAATGATCATAGTATTTATAAATTTATGGTCTCCACGAGCCCCTGAAAAATGTCAGTGTCAAATACACAATTATTGGAATATAAAGCAGAGCTACTTCATGACTGTAGTGCCCCCCTTATGGGTCCCACGTCCTACACGCCCCACTGGGAGTCTCGTGTGGTAGATCATTCAAGCAGGACCTCAGGAATTGCACCGGTGACCTAGCCTTCCCCTTGATTTACCAAGGTCTCAGGATTACCTGGACCTGTCGAGTCACCAGTAAAGAGTAATTATGGGTCCCACGGTGCTAACATCTAATTACAGACCTTCATACAATTTTGCCACGAGTTCCACAAATGGTTCTATGCAGAGAAATAAACAAGCAAATCACACGGTGGCTGGGGCTATGATCCAGGGTCCCCGCCACACTGTGTCGTCTCGTCTGTTTACTCAGCGTCTCCTTGGACTTCCCTTGTTTTCACGACATTGATTGGTTTAAAGACTGTATGGCCTACACAAGTTTTCAGAAGATATGTTTTAACAAGACGCTTGACATGAAGGAGAATTTACCTAGTATGAGTTTTGTTAGAATAATAAAGTCCTGGGGCACCTGGGTGGCTCAGTCTTTAAGCGTCTGCCTTCAGCTCAGGTCGTGATCCTGGGGTCCTGGAATCGAGTCCCGCCTCAGGCTCCCTGCTTGCCAAGAGACCTGCTTCTCCCTCTCCCACTCCCCCTGCTTGTGTTCCTGCCCCCCTCTGTCAAATAAATAAATTTTTTTAAATCTTAAAAAAAAGAAGAAGAAAGTCCTATTGAAAGACAAAGAATGCTCTACAATTGACAGGAACATAAAAACTAATAATAAAAGCAAAATCTGATCGGGGAATATATGTAAGGTTTTTATTCATGTTTGTTTATGGTTAAACACTGAGATCAAAATAACGTGCTGTTTATGTAAACATAAACAACGTGAATAAGCGTGTCGCCACTGAAGAAAAGTATATTTTCTGAGAAACAGTTTTTGTCATCTCCTCGTCGAGAGTTGACGGTGATCAAAACATGGTATTGACAATTTAGGGGAACAAAGGAAGCGTGATACCTGGGCACACGCACACACCAGCTATTTATATATTGTAAAGTAATTGCTGGGGCCAAGCAAAGACTAGGGAAGCCACTGCCACAGTGAGGATACGATGCGACCAACGCATGGGGTCCCGGCAGGGAACATATCACTATTCATGTGTGCCCGGTGTTGGATAAAATAGCAACTTTTCTGTTTGCCTGTGGTTTGGAGGAGTATCTGTTTGACTGTTTATTCGATACCTTTGTCTGGTATAAAACGTGGTCATCTTACCTGCGTTCTCTCCTTCCCAGGTGCCATTTCTCTGACTGGCTGGTCTGATCCAACTGGAATTCGATCTGACCTCATTGACCTTCCTTCAGGCTGTGGTGGTTTGCTTCGCGGCCCAGGGCTCTGCACAGCCAACTCTGTCGTGCGGCCAACATGGGGTCATTGAACTCTCCCTTGCATCCTGACGGAGGGAAATGAAGGAGTGCTCGTCCGGTATTCAAGTCTTTCCTGCTCTGTTCTCTGCCCCCTACTCAAGTGGTGATGAACTCGGCCACCTGAAGGGTCCCAGAGACAAAGGAGAGGCATTTTTCCACAGCCACTGCCAACCCCTCGAGGGACCTCCAGGTCACCGCATCCGAGGGCCAGGGCCGTGGCCTCTCCCAAGGCAGGAGAGTGCCCTGAGATGAGCTCCGGGTGGGCCCCGGGCTGACGCACAGGCAGCAAGTGAACCCGCTTTCTGGACAAAGGCAGACTCTGCCCGGAATTCCACCAGCATCGTGCACTCTCTCCCCGGGTCGCGTTGCGTGTGACTTACCGTCTCAGGAAGGACACTCAGTCCCCGTCTCACGCCTGAGCGGATGCACTTCTTCCATCCCGCCTTATCCTTCTCCAAAGAACGGGAAGCGGAGCCCTCAGCTATAGGCTCATAAAGAAGTCTCCGGAAGGGAATATGACCGAGAGTCTCCGGAGCAGAGTTCTCTTGAATCCTCTTCTTTTTCTATGTCTTTATCTAGAAATGGAGAAAGATCTGCTGTTAGGTAACATTTTAAACTCAAAGCGAACTTTAACACACACTGACTCAGTTTCCCTTCATTCGGGGGGACTGGCTCATCAACCTGATACCTGCTAGGCAAGAGCCAATGGCAGGCCCCGACAGGAGGGAGGTTGCCAGGCCGTGAGGGTCAGACTGGGCCCACCTGCTGAACCGCCCGAGGGGCCACGGTCGCAGGTGACAATGATGCCACAGACCCGGGGGCTGCCTGTCCTCGTTTTGCACCTTTTTTTGTTAAGCAAGAACTGCTGGCACCAGCCCTGAAGCTGAGGAAATGTCTACCCAACTTTCTGAATCAAAAATGAACTCGGGGGTTGCCCGGGTGGCTCAGTCGGTTAAGTGTCTACCTTCAGCTCAGGTCACGATCCCAGGGTCCTGGGAGCGAGCGTCCCGTTGGGGAGGCTGCTTCTCCTCTCCCTCTGCCGCTCCCTCTGCTCATGCGCTCTCTCTCTCAAAGAAATTTAAAAAAAAATTTTTTAATAAATAAATAAATAATAAAAATGAACTACGGATCACCAGAGAAGGGAGGGGTCTGGAGAGCGCTTTGTTGCTTCTCAGAGTCAGCAGTCAGGCTCGGGTAAACGTGGGTCCTCAGCCGCTCTCTCTGTTCCTCTGACACCGGATAATCAAACCCTTCTGTAAGTTCTTGACGTCGCTCACGATAAAATGGCTTTCTGCGTGACTGTTGTATATACTCTCCTAGAGCTGCCTGGTACACAAGATTTTTAGCATTGCGACACAAACTAAAAATTCCAACAAATGCTGTTATTCAAAAATCAAGCCATTTATCTGGAGAGCCCCTCCTTTCTTCCAGAAGCTGATCCCAGAACATACATCCTTAAGGATCCACGTGGCACTAATAAGCATCCACATGGCACTATGAAGTATTGTGAAACAGGCTATGCCTTAAAATCATAAATGCATAAATTCGTGAATGCTGCAGATTTCAACTATCAAGCACTTTTCTCCACAGATTTTTCTGAACAAAACTTCCATAGTTACAATAATGAGAATCATATGTACCTCCAAATTTTGTAAATATTTCCAATTTCTTGGATCCCTTCTTCTCCAGGATTTGAAAGCTGATTCTTTATGAGAACACAGGGAAATGCTAAATGTGGAAGGTGTGTACATGGTCTCAGCTCACATTTTGTAATCTGGGGATTATAGATTTCAATACCGTGTGGAAATAACCCGTTTAAAGGTATCACACATTCTACCATCTCAGCATTTAAACATGTGAGGAGATCAGAACCAACTGTTGGAGCTCTCTGGAAACTCAGGGCTATCAAATTATTGCACTGAAAGTCTCCTCACAGTCAAGAGTGATTTGTTGAACGAGAAATCTAGACACATTTTACTGAAAGTTGTCATTCATTCCTGTTATAAATAAGATATACTTTTAAATGTGTTTCTTTCTTTCTTTCTTTCTTTTTTTTTTTTTTTTTGATAATTTGGTAACAACTTTAGGGATCTACCAAGCAAATATCTCAGAACCATAACTGGCTTAGTGACTCAATACAGGACCCTGTTTGTGGTGTCAACACAGATGTGGACATAGTCTGGGATCTCTCTGGTACAGTCTTGGTGGGGTCGTTGGGGACAAAAGAGATGCGGCAGCTGCGTTCGTGAAGAAAGGACACTCACACCCCCCAGCTGTGTGAGAGATAGATCTCAACCAAGCACCATAACGAACACAAGGATGACTCAATCATTTGACAATATTTGTTACACAATAAAATCTGGGTCAGACCTTTGGGCTGGGAGGGAAGTGATGAAATACATGAGAGCAGAGGAAAGGAACATAAGTCTTCTGGGAGCCTTGTGAAACCTCACAAAGCTTATCTACCATGTTTGAGCTGAGACTCAAAAATCATTAGAGATTCCCTCGGCAGCTTCGTCAGAGGAGAACGGGCAGAAGAGCACCCCTCACAGCACACCCAAGAGAGTCGGGGTCATTAACATTCAAAGGGTGGTGAATACATATAAGAAAGTACCTACCACGTCTTAGAAACAGGACCAGAAATCATGACAGTAAAATGACAAAGAAAAAAATTACGTAATTGGAAATGAAGGGTACGAATTTGGGGACGTGAGACAGCAGGAGAGAAAACATCAGATAGTGAAGGGAGGGAGATTAGTGCTTGAAATACCCACCAGAGACTGGTGAACGCTTGAAATTGGGTCCGTACTTCCCACCAGCCAGTGCAGACAGGAAGACACAACCAGTTGCCGATGGACAGTGCAAACAAATTATTTAAAAAATTGTTCCAGAGAAGCACATGTCAATTTAGCAGAACCCTGACGTATGGGTCTCCAGCATCTAAAGGAGATTCTTCACGACGTAGTGAAGAGAGTCGTTGGCGTCATCCGCACGTGAAGAAAGCCTGAACGAAAGCAGCGCCCCCTGATGTAGGCGTGAGGCACAATGACCGAAGCACAGTTGGGTGAAAGAAATTCTCTTTGGGGTCAAAGTGATGCAAACCAAACCCACAGCTCTCCGGTCGCCTGGCAGGTGGACGTGATGGACCCCCGCCCGTGAGACAATCCGCAGGACGGGTGCCATCCCCGCACCGCTCCAGGGCCCTTTCCCCTCACAGGGAGGAGCCCTGACGCAGGATCGGAAGACAGGGTCAAGGTTTTCCTCGGAAAGCAGCTCTGGGTTGATCACAGCACAGAGAACCGCTGCGGTGACTCTAGCTTAGTGAACGAGACCGTGTCACGAGGTCTCGGCTGGGTTCAGACAGGCGGACGTGAAGTTTTGGTTCAAAGTTGCTTGCACCGCGCTCACTACCCGTCCAGCACACTGGCGTCGCAAGGACACACACAAGCCAAGAAAGCAATGGGGTGGTTGGAGGCACCCAAACGCTCTTCGGTTGTTCCCTGAGAGGCGACGGACGTCTGTCGCCATGGCGAGCGCTACGGCCACACTCCTGGAGAGCCCACACGGAGAGAGAAAGCTCTGAGGGCACCGGCCAGCTGTCACAGCCCTTCAGCAGAAGCACCAGACTCAGGAGTGGAATTGTCTTGCGGCCACGTGGTTAACACCACGGGAGATGAACGGAACTGCCCAGCTGAGCCCTGTCCATGCTGCAGGATCGTACACAGACCGATGGCTGTCGGTTTCAGCCACAGAATTTTGGGCTGGCTTGCCAAATGGCGTTAGATTACGAAAATAGCTCCACACTTAGAAAAAAGACTTAGAAGCACATGTATCAAAACACCCACTAAGACCCCCGTCCCCAAATTTAAAAAGTGGATTAATAAAACATCTAATATTAAGCATTTTCCTTCCTGATTACCAAGGAAGTCAACAGGTGGTGTAGGCCGTTTCCTCTCTACTAGCTCAGTGTGGAAGGGTGACGTGGTTATTTACCACTACCCGGATCAGAAAGTCCTTTCAACAACTCAGTGTGAGGCACCCCCCACAAAAGATACACACCCACCCAAAATGAGGGTTTTGATTTTGAAATAGTTCCTCCTACGGCCTTCTCCTGGGTTTCAGATTGAGCCTATAATGGCCCCGAAGAACCAGCAGTGTGACGGCAGCATCACAATGTGACGGGGGAAGAGAGATTCCGCCCGGATGGAGAGGACGTCGTGAGCAAGGTCTGCAGGGGTGACAGGGCGGGCGTGCGCCGGGACCAGCGTGGCCGAGCGGAGCTCCAGGGGACAGAGCTGGGGACGTGCGAGGAGCCTGCAGAAGGCCTCTGCGTCAGGTCCCTGGGGCCACCCTCACAAAGTGCCGCAGCCCAGGTGACTGACAACAACAGCCAACTCCTCCTTCACAGGTCTGGAGACCAGAAGTTCTCCAGGACGTCGGCAGAACTGCGCAGCCTCTGAAGTCCGTCCGGGCGGCTCCCTTGCTGCCTCCTCCTGCTTGTGAGGCCGCCAGCAAGCCTCGCTGTGCCTCGGCCCGAGACGGTGTGACTCCAATCGCCGTGTCCGCAGTACCGTGTGTTCTCCATGCGTGTTTCCGTGGCTTCACGTGACGTTCTCCTCTCTGTGGGTCCAAACTTCCCTCTGCTTCCAAGTCATGAGGCCACCCTACCCAACACGGCCTCACTCACACTTGATGACATCTATAAAAACCCGTATCAAATAATTTCCCATTCTGAGGTTCCAGGAGCACGTGAATTTAGGGGGACACTTTTCTACCCAAGACAACTTTCAGTTCCAGCTGAAGATGCCAGGATGTTGCCCCGCTGGAGCAGGAGCTCAGTGCATGACTGCAAGACGACGACGAGGCCGCGAACTTCCGAGGGAGGGGACCAGGGAGCCTCCTTTGGTCATCGCAGACTTTTGTGTGTTACTACCTGACCCTTGTGGTAGATCTTTTCTCCCTAACCAGAATCTGATGGAGGGGCAGGGACCTTCATTTTCTTGTCAGTGGATTGTACAAGAAACACTTTTGGAGCAGAGGAGTAAAGGGAAACGGGGAGCAGAGCTTGCATTGAATCCCCACTCTGACCGGCCTTAGTCGCATGTCTTCTCACCAGGAGAGGAGAGCCCACACCAAAGTGAAGACAATGACGAATGGAGAATTTGAGACCCGCCCAAGCACACAGTTTGCATATTTGACTTGCCTTTATGGGACCCCGGGCCTGCACCTCGACAGCACCTAACAGGTGTTGGCAAAGAAAGAGGGAAGGCTCTGGGATCTCTGGAGAGGTTCAGTGCTGTCGTGGGCTGTGGACCTGAGTGGGGGGAGGGGGGCTCTTAAAAGACCCAGTTTCCCTTCACGTTATGGCTGGTGGCAAGACCGTGCTTCCCTGCATGCAAGGGAGTAAATACGTAAACCTTAAAACCATGCAAGAAAATACTGTTCGGTGGAAACTGAGATTATGTTTTTTGTTCTTTATATTTTGCTGAGTCTTTTAATCTTTGCTTCTGCAATAGAAATGAATAAGCCCTTAAAAATTAAAAATTTAAAAATTAAAAAAAACATTCACTTTGGCACTTTAGGTTAGGATGTGACTGTTACTTCCTCTGCTGATCTCTGAGCACCTGCCAGTTAAGTGAGGTCGTATCGTTTCTTTGTTGTCTTGGGCCACAACTACAAGTACATACATACATAGTATCCACCACCCAAGACTGTCAAGACTCACATCAGATCCTGACCGTTGAAGCACCAAGCGCCGTAGAAAAGATAGAGCATGTAGCATGCGTGCAAGCAGGTGTCACCTTTTCTCTCCGTGGGGAGCAGCTCAGCCCCAGGAGACGGGACCGCGGTTCCCGGACGTCTTACTCGCCCCTCCACAGCACCGTTCACCGCCACTGCTGTTGTTACACACCTGTCTCCTCACCAGAGTGTTAACCCTTCTTAAAAGGAAATAAAATGGAGACCAAGCCTGAAAATCCGCCAAGCAGACAAAACTCTTGAAGCCACGTCAGCAAGACTAAATGCAGCTTGTGTCGTGAACGGAAGCCCAAGATTTCTGATAATCACAGAGGAAACTGCAGTCATCTTCCTAATGTGGTAGGAAATCGTTGCTTTTAGCCAATTCCCCGCCCCCTGGAAACCACAGGTAATAACTGGTCATTGCAAAGGTTAGACAACCTCCTCATCGTCACTTTACAAGACATCCTGTAACGCCATGCCCCTGGGTACATATCGGTTTTGGGTTTGGAAGCTCCCAGTTGCAAAGTGTACTTACGCGTACAGCAAATTCCTACTAAATATTATTTTACTGATCTGGTGGTTTCCATCTTTACTGTTTCCCGATCTTGGATGCATTTCAGGGTAGACTGCATGTTTGTGTCCTTAAGTCAATCTCCCCAGAACTGCTTCCAGCTCGCCATAGTCTTCAAAAGTTTTCAGAGTAACAAATTAATTAAGGAGCGCCCAGTTGGCTCAGTCGGTTACACATCTGACTTTCACTCATCTCATGATCTCGGGGGTCTTGGGACTGACTGAGCCCTGGGTCTGGCTCCCCGATCAGCCGGGAGTCGCTTGTCCCTCTCCCACTGCCGCTCCCCAACCCTCTTCTCGCGCTCTCTCTTTCTCTCAAATAAGCAACTAATATCTTTTTTAAAATGAATTAATCAATATTACCCAACAAAATTGCTCTATAAATTTTTTAAAAGCATGTAAAAATTTTAACATAAACCTTTTCTTTAATACTATTTTATAATTTAAAATCATAACAATGCATATTTATAATGCATCCCTCTAAATTTTGGAGAGGGAGAGTTTCATAGAGACCGATACTTATGACCTAAAAGGATCAAAATGATCAAAATGTATAAATATAGAAACACAAAAAAGGTAGGGAAAAATATGTAAAGACATGAAAAGGAGACAAATTCGTTTGGGGCTAGCTCTTTACCCTCAGATAGCAGAGTCCTAAAAAGCACAGAAATTGTATTTGAACTTCAGGCTCCAGTTCTCTCGGGAAACACTGGAAGGTTCCCTCCCACCACGTTGTGAGAAGTGGAGTTCTAGTGTAGACTTGGGTTTTCAGCAGCCTGTGAGGAGATGCGCATGTGTCATTTTCCCCCCCAATTTACACCTTTACGTGGAGTGTTGCACGATGCAGATAAAAGGCATGGACAGGAGATGAAGACTTGGCGAGTGTAGCAAGTCCTTTATGTTTAGAATTCCTCACCAGTCAGCTACGTTGCCTGCTGGAAATCACGTTTTAAAATTTATGGTAAATTGATCTCCAAAATAATAAAGGTAAATAGACTGGTCTCTAATTTTGGTAGATTTAACATGCAAAGGTTCCTTCTTGAGTCCATACAGAAGCACATGGGTTGCTGGTTCATATACTAACCACTCTCACAATCTTGACACCAATAAAAGGAATTTTATTTAATTTATTTTTATTTATTTATTTTAGAGAGTTAGAGAGACAGAGGGAGAGCCCAAGGGGGAGGGGCCGAGGGAGAGGGAGAGAGGATCTCATGACTTCCTGGTAAGCACAGAGCCCAGGGCGGACCTCGATTTCAGGATCCTGAGATCAGGACCTAAGCCTAAACCAAGAGCCCATCGCCCAACTGACTTAACCACCCAGGGGCCCAAAAGGACTTTTATTTTTAATTGTACCGTATTACCTTTAATGAAATGGAAAATAAGATTTAATACTGCTGCGTTAATAAAGTAACACCCACCCTCTTTTTCTTAAGGGTGATTTTTGTCTATAGCAAGCATTAAAAAAATTAAATGCTAATAAACATATAAAATATTCTGAGCTTATCTTTTTTTGAGCCGTTGGGGACCGTAACAGATTTTTCAAAACAAGGTACTTTTAAAATAACAAATACTTACCTGGAATTTGCTGCCTATCAATCGGACGGGCAAACCATTTATCCAATAGAAGCCCGTTTGCTCATCTGTAGATGTGGAATAGCGATCCCTCACTGGTAAGATGACTATAAAAATTCAAAGCGGTCACGGACGTGACAGTGATTTTGCATCTTGAGGGGATACACACGCTCACACTCTGGGCGTGTTACCATCAGGGTGGGCTCAGGAAAGAGGGAGCAGCACATCCGAGGATATATTTACTCTGGGATGGCTATGACCCAAGCTTTCTGAATCTAAGAGCCTCAAAGTCTAGGCCTTCTCCAACCTTCTATTTTCCCCCTTTTTTTCTTTCACTTTTGCATCTGTTTTTAACAAAAGATGAAACCCTTAAATATCTTTAAGAATACTTTGGGGCTGCTTAGCAGGCGCCTCTGACCAATTTTGTTGACTGTTAAAACAGCTTGGGGAAGGGAAAAAAACCTGAATTTTGGAATCAATATTATAAAATCGACTGCCTTTCTGAAACTTTGAAAGCTTGCCCATAACTATTATGGTTGGTAAAGTGCTGACTCACACCTTTTTGTGGAGGAAAGAAGTCCACATGTTCTAAGAGACACAGCTATTAGGTTTTCCCATAAATGTGGGTAGAATCTTTATAGAACCTTTACTTGGAAAAAAGTACACAACCCCAGCTTCGCCGAAATTAGTCACGTCACATGACTGGTCATTTTTACAAGCCTCCAAATACCTTTCCAGAGGGAGTTGAAAGGTAGACATCTGCTCCCGTTTGCACGGTCCAATCCCCTTTTCCTCGGGGGAGCGAGGGCAGAGAGGAGCCGCTCCTGGCCCACACCCAGGGGAGCCGCAGTCACCTGCTCATTGTTACCAGATAGCAGGGATCACACCTTGAACCAACCTCACTGGCTAGGATCCTTCCCCTGCGCGAAGCCGTGATGGACTCCGGGAAGTGCCGACACCTGCGGAAACTGACAAGGAACCATTTAAGACAGGCGCTGGGACAGCGGCCACATGTCAGGTCACCAGTGGCCAGCTTCGTGGTTTGCAGACATTCTAGGCTCTGACGGAAAGAAACAAAAATCCACTCATTCCGAGCACCGGGTGGGTCACAGACACACTTCAGAGACTCGGAGAAAAGGCTGCTAGACGATGCCAAGGCTCATCGTAAAAATCAAAGGCCTTTGAGCACGTAAACCTCATGGGTTTCCACAACAGAGCCCAGGAATATGCTCCTGTTCTCGGGGAGAAACCCAGTCTCTCAGGGCTTCCGTTTCTTACTTCATCAGACGGGTGGCCCGGTACCACCACCTTGTAAGGTGTTGTGACACAGAGGGGGAAAGAAATTAAATTTTCAAATTTCACATGCATACAGATGCCTTGCGTGTCTCATCAAATTGCAGATTCTGAGGGCGCAGCGCCGGGGTGAGAACAGAGACTCTGTGTGGCTCACCAGCTCCCAGCAGACAGATTCCATTAGCGGAGGGTCACGCTGTGAGCGACAAGGGGGCAGCCCGACACCATGCCTCTCCTGAAGGGGCGGTGGCTCTGCGGGCTGGCTGGGCAGCCTGACCGGAATACGTTTACAACACGGTGAGTACATTTGGAAGTGAAATACAATGCAAACCCAAAGTGCCTGTGAAGAGCCCTTGTGTTAAGTTGTGCCTTTAGAAAGACGACAGGAGAGCAGGAACTGTGTGATGCTTTTCGGTCCCTTTGTTGGGTCTCCTGATCTCCACCTTCAGTCAACACTCCCTCGGGCTTACGTGAGTCCTAAGGGCTAAGAAGAGGAATATCACTCCCGTCTGTTTGAAGGCTTTGCCCCAGGTTTCCCGGCGTCCATTCCCGCACATACTTCTACGAGGTCACAGCTCCTCCATTTGATTCAGAAACTACGGCCGCCTCGCTGGAGGAGGTGGTCTGGCGCGTCTGCTGAGTCTGGTGGGCATGAAACCGAAGGCTGCACATCATCGTTCTGCGGCCCGGGGGTCGTCTGTCGAGTGGCTCCTCTGCCCCCGGAGACTCGGGGCCCCTGGCGCTCTGTGCTCAGGGGGCAGAGAATGGAAGAGGCACATGGCACGGCATTGCAGAGACCCGCCTGGGAGAGTGGACATGGCCTGGTCCGTCAGGAAGAAGCCAGTCAAGTGGCTGCCCGGACTGCAGGGACCGTGGGATAGCGGTGGCCCAGCGGGAAGGAGACACAGCGTTCTCTCTGCGGTGCCCCTCCTGGATGTTTAGCCATTGCTGGCTTGGTCTGAATGACAAAGAATTCACCGGACTTGAAGAGTGAGTCCAGACTGTGTGGGGAAGCGCAGCAGAACGCGGAGTCTGGAAGAGCCCCGAGATGTTCTCGGACCACACCTCCTGCCCGGGGAGGCAGGTACACGCAGAACTGGGCCTCTCCTGGGCCACATACATCCCAGCAATGTGGCTCCCTGGAAAGTGGAGGGGAGGTTTAACAGATGGAGAAGATGATGCTCATCAGACGACCTTCACAATAGCCTAGAGGCAGATACGATCCTCTAGTTAAACACAGGAAGGGTCAAGAAAAGTCTGTCACTTGATAGCGGGAGGGAGAGCCAGCCCTCCAAAGGTCCATTCCGCTCCAATACCAAACCTACATCGCATTGCCTGTCTTGATGTAGAAGAACCCAACTAGATGGCCCCGAGTGTGTGTGTGTGTAAGTGTGTGTGTGTGGTTGTGGATGTGTGTAGGGGGGATATACACATGGTTGTGTGTGGTTGTGCATGGAGGCTGTGTGTGTGTGTGTGTGTGTGTGTCCAGGAGAGACAGAAGAGGCTGCTGGTGGTTCATGTATATGTTGTCCTCAGAGAACAGTCACACCCCGCAGGGCTTCTGCCCAGCTGTATGTTCCAAACTCCAAACACGGGAACTGCAACCACGTGAAAACATTTGCTGACGACACCAAAATGTTTTTTTGGAGTTTTACACAATTGTGTGCTACTAATGCCATCTTCAGGGACCTGATTTTGGGTTCCAGTCAGAGTGAGAATGACCGCGGCCCCCCAGAGCTCATGCTCTGGGGGGAGAGGCCTACGGCTCTTACTTAGTGTTACACTAATCCTGATTCGAATCCTGTTTCAGTCTGTGTCGTTGTGTACTTGAAATAACAGCCCTACTAGTAAACAAAGCTTACCTGGGCGAGCTCACACCCCTTTGATTTCTCTACGTGTGAGAGAACTGAGTCAATGGTGGGCAAGAAAGGCTCTTATCTGGAAAGGCATCGCCTGGGGAAAATCTCAGGTAACATCCCCAAATTTAGCAAGGCGGTTAATCACATGCAGGCAGCAAATGGAAATAGAAGAACAGAGAACAGTTGGGCCCCACAGTCCTTCCCGTGTGGCTTTGTTCCTCCATCCCCCACGGGACTTCTGGCCTGAGGGATCCCCCCTCTACCTCTAAAAACGGACCGGACATACATAGGACTTAGCTTCAAATTTGCACATTTTTGTTTGACAAAGATTTGGAATCATCTTTTTCAATGTGAACGTCTTGTCAGGAACAACGACAGCCTTGGAAAAATTGGACGGGCCGAGAGAAGGGCAGGAAGGAAACAGGTACAGGCCTGGCCGGCTTTCTAGACTCCCGGCTTCCCACGGGGCCCTGCAGCCTCCCTGAGCAGGGGGGCGAGAGGAGGGGAGGAGGGAGGCAGAAACTGTGAGTTCAGAATTTTTCTGTCACCCCAAAATCACACACACGCGCTGCTAATCCTGGCCTTGTGTACGGAGTCCCTCAGGTTCAAGTCAGAGTAGCTGTGCGCTTGCCAACGTGTGGAGGGAAGCTGGTGACGCGTTCCCGTTGATCTTTTGCTCTTTTGTCTTGAAGCGGTGGGGAGGGCGCCCCTCAGTCAGCCCCGAGTCATGCAGCCCCAGCATCGTGGGACGAGCCCCTGCGGGAAGCCAGCTGCCTCTGAGTCCTGCTGTCCCCGTCACTGCGTACGGTCATTCCGTCTCTGAGACCCAGCGTCTTCCTCTGTGAGAGGGTCATTCTCAGGAGCCATCAGCGGGGCTCTGAGACTCGGCGATGCCGGCTGTCCTCAGGGTCCCCTGCGCCACCTTCCCTCCCCTGCGCCCGAGGACCATCTGGTCTGTGCTTGCGTTTCCGCGGGAGACTCCCTCTAGGACACGGTCATTCCCCAGTCCTGCCAGGCCCTCTATCTCTGTTTTCCTGGCAGACAAGCCCTGCCATGGACTCATCCATAGTCTGTTCCTCTCTACTTCCCATTCACTCCTTCCCCCCAGCCGGTTTCCATCTCCGACATGCCCCACCCGCAGTTCGTTCCACTTCTACCCTGATCTTCCTGATCTATCCTGCCCGCTGGCTTCTTCTAGTCCACGCTCTCCCCACGCGGACAGTGACTCTATCTCGGTCTTCTTGGTGAGCTTCTCCTCCCCCACCACCGCCCGGCAACTGTAAGACACGGTGTGGAACCTAAGACCTTCCTTTCATCTCTCCCGGAAATTCAATGACCATCTCCATGCTGGAGACTCCAAATGTCCTTCTCTGACTTAGATTTCCCTCCCGCTATCTGAACACCCAACAGGAATCACAGGCATCTCAAACGCAATGTGTCCGAAAGAAATGCTTTGATCCCCCTCACCCCAACATGCACCTGACACCCAGTCCACAGACAAGGCCACTGTTTACCCAGTAACCGGAGACAAAAACCCAGGCTTGTACCCCTGCCTCCTCTTTCTCTTTATGTTCATACCCAATTCCCAGCAAGCCCAGTTAGGCCAGTGCCCAAGTGATGCCGGTCCGTCCCCTCCTTCCCTCTCAGTCTGGCTGCTCATCTTTCGTGGGCTGCATGGCATCAAACACCTAACAGGTCTTTCTGGTTTGCTCTGGTCCCCTATGCACCCCCCCCCAACTGATCTCTTTCCCCTGAATTCTGATGGTCTCTGAGTCTCCTCATGGCTCACAGGTCTTACCCACCCCCACCTTGATTTCCTATTTCTCTTACTCACGCCTGTGGCATTTCTTTGGTTCCTAGAACACACCAAATTGTTTTTCTTTACTGAAGGACTGTTTCTCGTGGCTGGAAGCCTCACATCTGGACCATCTGTAGAGTCAGGCTTCTCATGCCTGCGTCTTAACAAAACATCACAGCCCGTGAAGTTAGGCCTCCTCCCACCTCCGACTGGGAGAGCCTCGTTTGTCTGGCCTGGGCAGATTCCTCGGGGTGAGCAGTGTCAGCACCGGCACCGTGTCCGGGTACAGCGGGGACTTAATAAGTCTCTGAAGGGGGAGTGAAAACTCCCGCTGCACACTTCATGGGGGAAGGCAGATCCGATTAAACAATGTTATTGGAAAACTCTTTGTAATCGATAAACAATTTAAGTAAAATCTATTAGCACTTTACCTACTACGCATATATATGGGTAAACATTTAATGTAGGAGAGCTCTAATAAGAATAAAATAAAGGCCATTAACATCTGTAAAAAGAATAACCACACAGAGTTTTAAAATCCTCTTTATTAGGGGCACTGGAGGGCTCAGTTGGTTTCTTGGTTTCGGCTCAGGTCATGATCTCAGGGTCATGAGACTGAGACCTGCGTCGGGCTCCCCGCTCAGTGGGGAGTCTGCGTGAGATTCTCTCTCTCGCTCTGTCCTTTCCCCGCTCTCTCACTCTCTTTTTCTCTAAAATAAGAAAAAAAAATTAAATCTTTAAAAAAATAAAAATAAATCCTCTTAAGCCAATTAACTTCAAACACCAATGCCCAATGCTGTGCGTGTGGACGTTTCCTTTATTCACCCAAATTATATCTAAGAGCTTGCTCTGTGCCAGGCAGTGTTTGATCAGATAGGATTTTCTGGCTATAAGCGACAAACAAAACAACCACCAAAATAATAACAGTAACGTGATCCAGACTGATTGAGAATCGTAAGGGAATTTATAATCTCATGACAAGAACACCAGACGTAAATTGCTCGCTAGAACCACAGTGTCTCAGAGCTGGTCTCACATGGAGGGACCTCTCCCCACCGCTGTCCCTGGCAAGACTCTCTCCTTGACCAAACCTTAAGCAGGCACCTCTGAGCTCTCTTTTCCACAGGCCCTTGACCCTGGCCAGCCCCTCTGCCCTTGACCTGCTGAGCCCAGTGTTAGCAAAGAATCCTGCGAAGTCAGCTGAGACAGAATCCCTGACCCTTGATGTCTCATCAGGCTCCTCTTGGTTTTCTAGCCGCTGACCCCCTCAGTCTGCTCATCACCTCCAACCCCCCACTTGCCTTCACTCCGTTGGGAGTGCAGCTCGGTCCTACGGAAAGTCTCCCTCCTCTCCTGCAGTAGCTCTGATAAGATGGGCCCCGCTGTCTTTCACAGGTGTCGGTGAATAATTTCTCTATTACAACACCTTGTTACTGGCTTCTTTCTCAGCTTGGTCACTAAAGCTCTTCTGTGGGTCAGGTCTGTCCACGGCAGCAACGGGGCACAAAGGAGCATGTGCCTTTCTGGAGACCAAAGAGACTTTCCGCAAGCAATCCAGCAGCTTCGCCCACCTCATTGGGACCACAGGCCCACCCCTAGAGACACGTAAACAATATTACACTTTGTCATTGTAAAACACTTTAAGCCAAATACATCAGCACTTTGTCTACTATGCATATATATTGGTAAAATATAATAAGAAAGATGTTTAATCCCAAAATAATAAAAGGCACTGACATTTTTAAAAAGAATATGCCTGCAGAATTTTCAAGCTCTTTTTCAGCAGATTAACTTCAGAGGCCAGTGGGCTCGCCACCATTGGCGGAGACTCGGTATCTGAGAGAGAACAGCTGTGGGGCGTTCAACCGCAAAGCCCATCACCCCTCCGGGAGGGGTGCAGCAGAGAGCACGTCCTGTGGGCAGTCACCTCCATGCCATGGCAGCCTCCAAGCACACTCCGGGGTCAGCTATCCCAGAGGTCACTGACAGAATGCAGTGCTCATGTCACACAGGTTACTAAAATCAACGAAAGCAGGAAGAGGAATGCGATGGGGTACGTTAGCGCACTTAGGATAACGTACAAGCAGGGAGGATCCTACCGGCTGAATCCTGGGTGTGTGGTGTTCTTCTCTCTCCTCTTCATCTATCCATCGTCCACCTGTCTATTATCCATCGTCTATCTGTCTATTATCCATCGTCTATCTGTCTGTCTGTTTTTCTCTCTGTCTGTCTCTCTCTCTTTCTCCTCCATCAGCTTTCCCCACTGATGACGCTGTTGTGGGACCAAAGGGACTTTTGATCCAGAGGGGTTCCTCCACTGGCACATGACTGTTCCACTGGACAAGTTATATTTGTGTTTCTTGGGAAGAGAACACGTGAGGCCAGGATGGGGGTCACCAATACATGGCTGACTTATGGCCTCACAAGTATTTGGTACGTATATGTTGTCTATGTCGTGTATATTTGCACGCACTGTTGTATAGTCAGTGTACCCTGAATATTTAGAGACTCATACATTTAGTATCATGCATATTCTGCATATAATTAGCCAGTATACCGTAAATGTTTGGCACCTTTGTGTGTTTAGTGGATGACGAGTATCCAGTACCCGGCAACTCGAGGAGGTCCGGTATCCAGCCTTTGTATATATTTAACTCTCGTGCACCACTGACTACTTATCTACGTTTAACATGATGGGTGAACTCTGGTTTTCTGCCTGATTGACAAACCTTCATTTTTATAGTGTAACTGAAACCCTCAAAAGTAGGGACACCTGGGCAGCTCAGTCGGTTGAGCGTCTGCTTTCAGCTCAGGTCATGATCCCAGGGTCCTGGGATCGAGTCCCAAATCAGGCTCCTTGCTCAGCAGGGAGCCTGCTTCTCCCTCTGCCCCACCCCTCGCTTGTGCTCACGTCCTCTCTCTCTCTCTCTCTGCCAAATAAACAAAGTCTTTTTAAAAAATGCAGCCTTCATGCTCTGTCTCCCATGAGAGGCTGTGGAGTCTGAGAAACAATCTGAGGGTTTGGAGGGGCGGGAAGGTGGAGGCTTGGGTGAGCCTGGTGGTGGGTATTAAGGAGAGCACGGACTGCATGGAGCGCTGGGCATAGTGCATAAACAATGAACGCTGTAACACTGAAAAGAAATAAAATAAAATGGAAAAAAAATAAAATAAAAGTACAAAAATTTTCAAAATATATGATTAAACTATATTGATATGTTGAAATCCATAACTTAGAAACATTTGATAAATTAATAATGTATTATTAACATTAGTTTCACCTGCAAAACAAAACAAAACAAAACAAAAAAACGCAACCCTCGAAAGTAAATGTCCATTGCAGAATCCAAAGTCCAGTCATTCTTGTGAAATAAAAATCACAGAATTGAGAAGCTGAAGATTGTTTCGAGCCTGGTGAGGGAGATAAGCAGGTTCCAATAGGAAAAGACAGTGAACTCTATGCCAGAGGGTGTGGTCAGGGCCAGCTCTTGAAGGAGCCCAGAAGGATGAGAAACACAGACGGTGTGATGGGCCTGGGGGGCATCCCAGGCCCAGGCCCTGCTGCAGGAACAAACCGGGCATGTTCCAGCAAATGGGGGTGCAGAGACGGTGCTCGGTGGGGCAGGCAGAGACTTCTAGGAGCTGCTGCTGGACTGGTAGGCACGAGCCCAGTGTTGCCCTGGAGGCCACTGGGAGCTTGAGGGCTGTGTTGTGACCTGATTGACCTGTACCTTTAAGAGTTCATCATTGTGGCTACTCTTTAGAGAGAGCACTGATGAGCAAAGCAAGAACGAAAACAGATAAACAAGTCAGGAAGCTGCTGGGATAATCCAGCTCAGGACGAAGGTGGTGTAGACAGAGAAAAGTGGGCCGTCCTAAGACATATACAGTAGATCAGATCACCAGGTTTACTGAATCGGAAGAGGAGAGCCGAAGCGTCGAGTCTAGGACCCTGTGGCTTGAGGACCCAGGTGGAGGCAGGGTCTTTTAGTGAGATGCGAAGCAAACAGCTCAGTTCGGGAAGGAGACTCCAGAGCACCTTCTGGACAGGTCACGCTCGAGCTGCCTGTGCCGACGGTTGTTGCGTTGTCTGTGTTCATGCAGTAATGTCATGATCCAACGTGGGTTTCAAAAGGAATGTCCGGGTAGAGCGATGATTTGGAGCTTCTCAGTGTTCAGAGCACACGTTAACACCTGGACATGACTGAGCCTAAGGAGAGAACAGCAAAGAAGCGTGGTCCACAAGGCCGGACGGCTTCTTAGGGAGGTGTGCCTTCACTCGCCATGGGGTCCAGCCTGTAGGTCCCCCCTTACCAGGTACCTACCCCCAAAAATGGGAACACGTGTCTTTACGCAAAAGCCCGTGCCTGAGTATTTATAGCAACATTATTCATAATCACCAACAACCGGCAGGGACATGAAGGGCCTTCGTGGTACATGGATAAGCAAACTGGCTTATCCAGAGCACGGATGCCACCCAGAATGGGGACGAATGAGCTACAGACCCAGGGGACAGCACAACAAACCTCGCCGCGTTACGCTGACAACAGAAGCAGCCAGCATCGTGCGGACATATCACGTGGCTCCACGTGTATGACCCTCGAGCCCAGGAAGGCCCACAGGTCCAGAGACCCAGCCCGAGGTTGCGAGAGATGGGGGGCAGCATGAGGGACTTCTTTGCATGTTAGAGCTGCTGTCTCCAGTTCGTGCCGCTGGTTACAAAAACCCTATGTACTAACACCCATACAACTGTATGCCAAAAAAGTGAATTTACCTTATGCAAATATTTTAAATAAAATAAGTGCCAAATGAAAAAAAAAGAAAAAGACCAAAGAGCCCAAACCTAGGAGGCTTTATGTGGCTTCTACTATCAACTAACCTCCAGTGGGCCCAGGGGCAGCTGGACCTCACTACGTTGGAGATCACCAATGATCTCTCAGGAGAAGGAAGATAAACAGAAAATGTAGTTTCATGCCCCAGAAGGGCAGTTGTCTATAAATTTGAAACCAAACTAATGCCAACCACAGGACTGTTCTTAAATCAAAACCACGTGAGTAGGAGAGAAATACCCCTCATTATTCTGGCAAGTTCCCTGCGAGCCTCAGCACGAGAACTCTGATGCTATCCCATTAAAAAATCCTAAGTCAAGGGGCGCCTGGGTGGCTCAGTGGGTTAAAGCCTCTGCCTTCGGCTCAGGTCATGATCTCAGGGTCCTGGGATCGAGCCCCACATGGGGCTCTCTGCCTAGCAGGGAGCCTGCTTCCTCCTCTCTCTCTGCCTGCCTCTCTGCCTACTTGTGATCTCTGTCTGTCAAATAAATAAATTAAAAAAAAAAATCCTAAATCAAGGCTTCCTCCCCTCCTGAACAGTCAGGAGCTTGAGAAGCAAAGTCATATCCCACAGTTACCAGAGCCCCGCTCAGCAGGCCTGGTCAGTTTTCATGCACTGTCCCTTTAAAACTGAATTATTTAGTCAACTCCATTCTGCGAAACATATCATTTTACTCCATTTAAAAATACAATTCACAATTCTGTTTCTCAATGAAAAACGATGAGGATGTAGTGTTTTCATGTTATGCCTCGGGAAACCCAGGGCTCTGTGTCCTCTAGGGAGGTAAAATTCCGCACCCTATCCCAGGGGCTCTGCCCAGAGTGATCCAGGGCTGCTGGGGTGAGCTGGGGCTCCCATTGGTGGCTGCCCCAGGTGTCCCCTCTGGGATCACATTTGTCTCAAACCAACAAAAGCAGGAATCTGCCTTAGGTTCAGAGAAAAACCACGCACGGCGGACAGAGTTTACTGCAGGACAAATGACAGCACAAAGTGAGTGACCCGTGACATTCTGTTTGCTAACTGATCCTTACAGCAAGCAGGACAACGGCTTCTTTTCAAAAGCCTAACGATCAGAACAGTTGTAGGATGGCTGCAGCCCAGTAAGATGCCGCTCCGAGGCATCAGCCTGGGTGTCTGGGACCTGGGAGCTTGCAGAATTCCCTAAGCTAGAGGTATCTCACCCTGCTAGGGTGCCTTCACTCCAAGGTTCCTTGTGGAAGCCCTGTTTTCCCCTACAAATTCCCTAAACAAGAGCTTTAGCTGCTATGCCATAGACAGAGAACAAGAACAAGAAAAATGAATTACCAGAAGTAAGGAGAGGCCAGGCCACAGTTTTTTAGTCTTCCTCTACTTGGTGAACACAACCCCCTTATGATAGGCCAGTCGGCTTTCCTGGGAGGACTCCTGGATTGCAGACGGGAGATAGGAGATGGGAACGTCCCTCACGAAGCTTCAGTGAAGTGAGGTCCTCCCACCACCTTCTTTTCCTGTGCTTTCTAAAACTAAAGACAGAATCTGGTGACTTACATATAAGGGGATAAAAAAAAAAATAGATGTATGTGCAGAGATATTCACCTGAACATTATTTAAAATAATGAGAGGGTGGCGGGGTGGCTCAGTGGGTTAAAGCCTCTGCCTTCGGCTCGGGTCGTGATCCCAACATCGGGCTCTCTGCTCAGCAGGGAGCCTGCTTCCTCCTCTCTCTCTCTCTGCCCGCCTCTCTGCCTACTTGTGATCTTTCTCTCTCTGTCAAATAAATAAATAAATAAAATCTTAAAAAAAAATAAGATAATGAGGAATTGGAAGTGAATTCACGCCCATCAGCGCAGGGCTGGTTCCCTGGCAGAGGACCACACCCCTCCGTGGAACACAACACACAGTACCTCCAGCTGATAGCACCACGCGTGCGCCTGCACTTCTGCCAACAAGACCCCACATGGCCGGCAGGCATATCCCTAACCACCGTGAAATGCAGAGCAAACCCACGACCTCAGTGAAGTATTACCTCACACCTGTTAAGGTGGCTACCGTCAGAAGGACAAGAGAAAAGGACCCCCGGTGCACTGTGTGTGGGAAAGTGCATGCTGCAACCGCTACGGAAAATATGAGTGTGCACCCAAAAATTAAAACTAGAACTGCCGCGGGATCCAGCAAGCCCGTTTCCGAGCATAGAGCTAAAGGAAATGAAATCAGTATCTCTAAGAGGTATCTACATGGCCATGTCCACTGCACCATTATTCACAGTAGCCAAGACACGAAAGCCCCTACGTGTCCTTGATGGATGAATGGATAAAGAGAATGCCCCCCACACACACACACACACTCACACACACGCTGGAACATTATCCAGCCATAGAAAAGGACCCCTGCCATTTGCAACAACGTGTTTAAATCTGGCAGGGATTAGACTAAGTGAAATAAGACAGAGAAAGGCAAATACTATATGACATACTCTGTACGTGGAACCAAAAAAAAATAGAATGGTGGTTTCAGGGGAGGGAGGGAGTGCAAATGGGGAGCTACGGTTAAAAGGGTACAAATGCTCAGTTGTAAAAAGGGTAAGTTCTGAGGATCTACTGTCCCTCATCCGCACGGTGACTACAGCTAATAATTCAGTATCGTACACTTGAAATTGCCGAGAGTAGATCTGGAGTGTTCAGAGCGCTCACACACACGCACGCGCAGGTCAGCGAGGAGAGCGGGTGGGTGTGCTAATTCTCTGGATCTCGGTAATCACTCTAAAATGCACCTGCATCAAATCATCACATTGTACACGAAATACATACAATTACATTTGTCAACTATTCCACAATAAAGTTTAAAAAAACACACGTGAACTTGTACAAAGGGAAATCTGGAAAGGAAGTTTACTGAACCATGACAGCTGTTGCAAGTGTTTTTTTAATGATTTTTAATTTCTTCTTTTTAATTTTCTGTTTCACTTGAATTGTCTACATATACATGCTTTATCCATATGTAGACTGGAGGTGCTGTTGTTTTCACTCCCTTAAAATAACAAGACACAGGATCTTTATAAAGGACTCTCTTATGTGCGGGAGTGGGAAACTGGCAGGAAGGTCGGATAGGAATAGGATAGGAATAGGAATCCAGGGGTGCCAGTGGATTCCAGGCTGCTCCCTCTCCCCCCAAGACTGCAGACAGGCATCTGCTGGAGAGACTGATGGGGAAGAAAGTAGAAGAATCAGGTTGGGAAGGAAATGCAAAGCTTTAAAAGACCCAGCTCTGGGTCAGCTGCAGTTTCCTGCAGGCGTGATTTCCGGGACAGGGTCAGCCCCCACTCTGAGAAGCCACCGCTGACCCAGGCATCCTGCCCCATGCGGCTGGTCACAGCCCGTATGACATTTCATCCCTCCGTGACGTCACCAACACTGGTCTGTCCCACTGGGCTGTGAGCTTCACCAAGACATGCACTGTTTGATTTTTGCTCACATTTCATCCTTATCATCTGGCAAGGCCACTGACGCATTTTATGACCCCAAAACTATGTTCCCATAAGTGCTTAAGAGCACTGTAGCGTCAGTTTTTAAAAAATAATTATAGCCCTTATCAGCTTGAGAAGCCCAACTTAAATTACCTCTCCATCGTCAGAATGCCTTTTGTACTCTTGGCTTTGGATGCATGTTTTAAAGCAATAAACGACTCACTATTTTTTGTTGACGGTCCTCTGCCTCCCGCAGCAGGGGAACTCCAGCACCACGCAGGAGGTTTTACTGTGGGAGAAGTTAAACACATAAATCCCCGGGTTTGGAAGCTTGAGACCCTACTTCTCCCGGGGCGTGTTCCTTGCGCTCAGCAACACATCCGCGTGGTTCCAGCCCGGGAAGCGTTAACCAGCTGGAGGAGCTGCGCAAGGTCACGCACAAGGTTGACAGCAGCGAATCCACAGCCTGGAGTTAGAGACACAGAAACAGCCCTATTCGGGGCTTCAGTATCGGAGACAGTGGATCACAGGCTTCTAGAACACGAGGCAAGGGGATAGGTGTATTTCCCCGCTGTGAGTACGAGGGAGGAGGAGAGCCGGGCAGAGATGAGTGTGGGCTCTCAAACACCTCGGGGAAGGCTCAGGAAGTAAGCACGTAAGAAAGGACGTTGCCTGAAAACTAAAAGAAAACAAAACAAATGTTCACTACAGTTGGAGGAGTAATAAGTGAGCTCCAGGTCAGGCATTAAGACCTTTTCAGCTGAGGGCGCTTTACCCAACCCAGCTTCAAGTTTGAGATGACGTCATACACATTAAAAAGCACTCCTTTGGTTACCTTTCTAAATGCCTTACTGCAAACTTGTTGCACAGGTGTTTCAAATCAATCAAATGTCCCCAGACTTTAGTCATGTGCTCACTGTGAAACATGGTCATTTGGGGCATTGGGGCTATATTAATAGAAGCATATCTATCAGATCATGGGAGGTCATAATCCCACTATAATAATCACAATACAATGAAAATCCATTATTTCTTAACCCTTAGAACAACTGTGAGAGGCAGACAGCAGGGGAGGCCCTGTATCCCAGCATCTAGAGGAAGAGGCACCAGCTGGGCTCTGCAACTTTGGGAGATCATTTCACCGGCTGAGTGGTTACGAGACTTCCATGAACTAATCCATGAGAAACAGCGACTTAGCACAGGGCCAGGCTTCAGTAAACAAATAGTAGCAAGGGTCTGATTATTATTGACAGATGGGAATCCAAGATTCCTTTCCCAAGATCCTGGCAATTGTAGGAGGTTGAGCTAGGGTTCAAACCCAGTTTTGGTTTCTAATTTCTGATCCCTCCTTCACTGGCGTCTCAGCCGCCTTTTCCGCACTCTGTCCTGCTATGATGACATCACACACAACACCTTTCCTTGACCCAGATATGTTGATGTGATTTCCCATAATATCGATAGGTCTCTTCGTTTATAAATTAGGTCTTTCGACAATTACTTATATCTTCAGTGGTCCCCTGTCCACCTACTCTGCTGGGTAAATTCTCTCCACTCACAAAATCCTTAAACAAATGAAGAAATAAAAACACATGTTCTTCATCCTGCCTCCCAGTCAGCTCCAGGCCTGTCTTGCCCCTTCATGGCACACGCGTGTGCATGGCATCCTTACTGTTTACGCGCTCGGCTGGCCCCTCTCTTGAGTCCCTTGCAATCTGGCTGAACTCATCCTATTATCCTGAGGCACAAGGGTCCCAGGGATAATCGTAGATAGATGATAGATAGATGGATGGATAGACAGATAGATAGATGATAGATGGCTGGGTGGATAGACGGATATAGATAGACAGAATGGTGGATAGATAGATATAGATGGATGGATAGAGAGATGATAGATGGATGGATGGACAGACAGATATAGATGGATGGATGGATGGATGATAGATGGATGGACAGACAGATATAGGTAGATGGATGGATAGACAGATAGATGATAGAGGCTGGACAGATAGTTATAGATAGACGGATGAGTGGATGGATGGATACATAGACAGATAGATAGACAGACAGCTACAGGTAGATAGCCAATAGTTTCCTCTGTCTTCTCTCTCCACCTGGACCACACTAAGCAGCCCTAGGCAGCTTCCAGTGCCCGAGTCCATTCCTTGGCTTCCTGACCCCATTTAGTATATTCTTGCTTTACTCCAAACTTTGCCAAATTGTCTGGTTTCTTTCCTTGACTCCTCTATCTCCAGTCTCCTGTCTCAACTTGTCTTAAAAATCAGAGAATTTCAGGATGATAGAGAACCTCAAAAGTTATATTTCAATCATCCTCTATTGTTCACATCCACCCCAGCACCCCTCTCTAAATGCCCACGTACAAGGCAACGCACCTTTACCTAGCCACAGTGTAGAAAGACCTATCTCGTATCCTGTCAAAACTGGCTTCCCACAGCCTTTTTCAGTTCTGCTCCTTGAGGTCACCAAGAGCAGGCACGGTCCCTGTTCTCCATAAAATCACTCCAGGTACAGAAGGCTCTCGCTTTGCCCTGACTTTGCCCCAGAACCTCGAGGTTTCTTCTCTACAGACAGCAACCCAACTTTCTTCACCTGCAACTCATAAAATATGGTTTCTTACTCTCCGTTCTTCTGTCACTGAGCACATCCCAATCTACCTCTATTTAAACTCCAAATTTGACTTGCCTGAGCCAACCAGTACGAAATACAGAGAGACTCCTGCCTCTTTGGTTCTAGAGAAGATGCGGGTGGGAGGTTGGTCCCCAACTGGAATGGGTTCCAAGTAGATAGATGGGTGGACAGATGGGTGGATACATGGATAGAGACAGAGGGATAGGGGATTGGTAGATTAACTGGATTCATACATCAGAAGGAAAGTCCAGCGGCAGCGAGGAAAACAAAAGCTGTTTATTTCAATTCTGAAAGATGACGAGAGCAGTAAAGTGACCGAATGTGTGCGTGGGGCCTGTCACACGGCGTCGTGAGTGGGTGTGTGGATGGTGCCACGTCCTGGCGGTCCCTCCCTGTGGTCCTGACCTGAGGGACAGCTGTGTCTTGTCCACGGCTCCGCTTCTCCACCAGCCACAACCCGCTCTCCAGAAAGCCCAGATCTATTGTCCTCAAACCCTTACCACGTTCTGGAACTATCCTTTCTGACTCGGCTTCTTTCTGCACCCCAACCCCACACCTGGGAAGAAAAGTGTCGTGTTCGCAGTGGCAGTGCCGGGACCTGGCATGCGGCAACAGCTCCGCAAATACTAGTCCAACCAATAAGCAATTTGGTGAACGGAGGAGCAGGTAAGCTCACAGAAGAGGGTGCGCTCCCGGGGTTCTCAGGGACCCGAGAGGCTTTGCCTGGGTTGTTTCGCCATCGTGTGGCCTTTTGGGGTATTGCAGCCAGAGGCCTTTAGCTGGGCCAAACTTCACAACTGTTAGCCCAATCAGAGACAATTGTGTTTACCCCAGTGGTTGGTGGAATTAATTCAGAAGCTAATAAGACCTACTACACCCACCTGCGTCTCTCCTACCCCTCTTTCTGCATCTGTTTACACTCCTCACAGTTGGTGTTTCCCTGAGGTCCAGGTGTGACTCATTACACCTGTGTGCTAATGACTACTAATTCCACATCTCAATCATAGTAGACCTCTTCCCCAAGTTCAGATTCCTCATTTAGACATTTAAAGCTGCAGGCTTCTCTCCAAACACAGCATTAGCTGCATCCCACAAACTTAGATATGTTGTATTTTGTTGTCTTGCAGATCAAAATGTTTTCTAATTTCCCCTTGATTTCATCTTTGGTCCATGAATTATTTATTAGCGTGTTTAGATATTTAGGGGTTTTCTTAGATATTTTATTGCTATTGTTTTCTAATTGAATTCCACTCTGTTCAGAGAATACACTTAGCAGGACTTTGATCTTTTTAAATGTTTCAAGTCTTGTTTCCTGTGTTGCCATATTGCCTTCTTAGTGAATGTGTCATGTACACAGGAAAAGAGTATGTATTCTGCAATCATTGAATAGTCTACAAATGTCAACTAGAAAAAGGTGGTGGATAGTCTTGTTCAGATCATCCCGTCTTTACAGATTCTTTGTCAGTTTGTTCTACCAGTCGTAGAAAGAGGCGTAATAATGTTCAGCTCTAATTATAGAGTTACCTGTATTTTCCAGTTCTGTCCATATTTGCTTTAGTATCTGAGGTTTTGTTATTAAGTATTTAAAAAAATACTGAATCATTAAGCCTTTCTGATGAATTGTTATTTTTATGATTATGATAATGAAATGTCCCTGGTAATGCTATGATATTACAATAACCATGAAAACCTTCTTATGCTGAACACTTGCTCATGGGATACCTTTTTTGTTCCATTTCTTTCAACCTACCTTTGTCTTTCTATTTAAAGTGTGTCTTTTATACCAGCATATAGTTCGGTCTTGTTTTTTATCCACTTTGACAATCTCTGGTCCTTTTTTTGTTTTTTTCTCCATAATCTCTGGCTTTTAATTAGAGTGTTTAGACCATTTACATTTAATGTAAGTGTTGACACAGTTGGATTTATGTCTTCCATATTATTATTTGTCTTCTCTTTGTTCCCTCTGCTCTTGTTCCTTTAATCCTCATTTCTTCCCTTCTTTTGGATAATCTAAATTTTTAGTATTTCATTTTAATTAATCTATGGGCTTTTCAGCTATAACCCTTGTATGTTCTTAGTTGTTGCTTTATGGATTAAAATATGCATACACTTTTTTTTCACATTTGATGTACAGTTAATCTCCTACTTCAAGTAAAATGTAGAAGACTTGCAGACTTTCTGACCACCATCCTACTGATCTTTATGTTCGAGTTGTCTTGAGTATGATGTCTGCATTCACTGAAAACCCCACCAGACCATACTATACTTTTTTCTTTCAATAGTCATAAGTGTTTAAAGAACTTCAGAGGAAGAAAAATAGGCAGGTATATTACCCAAGCTATTTGTCATGACTTTTCCTTTATTAGTGAAGATTCAAGTTTCTCTCAAGTGCCATTTTCCTTCAGCATGAAAAACTGTGCTTCACGTTTTGGTCTATGAATGATGTTTTCTTAGTGTGCCTTTACCTGAGAATATCTTAAGTTTGCCTTTATTCCTGAAAGATATTTTTGGTTAGTATAGAATTCTGGAGTGACAGTTCTCTTCTTTCAGCATTTTGAATATGTTGTTCCTTTATCTTCTGGTCTTCATGGTTTCTAATGTGACGTCTGTGGTCATTTAAATTATTGTTTCCCCATATGATTTGTGTCATTTTTCTCTAGTTGCTTTAAAGAATTTTTCCTTATCTTTGGGTTTCAACAAGTGGGTTATGATATGTCTAGGCATAGTTTTCTTTGAGCTTATCTTATTTGGGGTTCATTGAGCTTTCTGGGTCTGTAAATATACATCTTTCACCAAATTTGGGAAGCTTTCAGCATTATCTCTTCAAATACTTTTTCTGCATCAATCTCTCTTTCTGGATGCTCTGGATGTTCTGGAACTGTAGTGATAATTATTTTAGACCTTTTGACATTTCCTCACAGTCTCATTGCTCCCTGAGATTCTTTTTTTTTTTTAATAATTGCCATCTGTTCTTCAGACTAGATTATTTTTATTGATCTATCTTTAAGTTCACAAACAGTTTATTCTGTCATCCCCATTCTGATGTTAAGCCCATCCAATGAATTTTTAACTTCAATAATTTTATTTTTCTAAAATTTCCTTTTGGTTCATTTTAATAACTTTAATTTCTCTATTAACTTCTATCATTCTGTTTATCTCAAAATTGTTTACCATTAGTTCATGCAACATAGTGATAATAACTGATTTAAAGTTCTTGTCTCATAATCTCCATGTCTGGATACCTTGTGGTTGGCATCTGTTTATTGCCTTTTTTTTTTAATTTCTTTTTCACTTGAGGATGTATTTTCCTGATTCTTGGGATGTTAAGCCATTTTGGATTATATCTCGGACAAGTGAATGTTATGTTGTTTTGACTCTGAGTTCCATTATGATCTCTTGGAGAATATTGACGTTCTGTTTTATTGAGCCGTCAACATACGTAGATTCTCAGACCACCTCAGGCAGCTATGATGCTAAACAATTACAGCTGATTGTTTTTGACAAATGCCCTGAGGATAAGATTATCACTACTGAACAAGCTCTGAGTCTGGTTAAATAAAGACCGGTTCCACGATTTAGTGCTTTTCAGGGACTCACAAGTCAGTCAATGAAGATTCTCTTGGTTGCTTTCAAGTTTGGGAAATTATGAATAAAGCTGCTATAATCATTTGTGTGCTGGTTTTGTGTTTATCTTTTGGGAGGAGGTTTGCACTAACCATATATGCTCACTACTATCTGTTCTCCTGCTGATTAAAATTAAAATCTCTGGACAAAACAAAACAGGTAACTACTTTGAACTCTGGAAAATAAGCCAAAGCGGGTGGTCTTTCAAGGGGAGTAAAAAAAAAGTTGGAGAAATGACATGAAATGAAGTAAGCTTCCTGTTTATTTTTACCAAGGACACCAGAACAACAAAATGGGAGAATAGTTTTCTCAACAAATGGTACTGGAACAACTTGATATTTACATGCAAAAAAGAAAGAAAAAAAAAGATGAAGTTAACTCCTTTTCTCACACCATACACAAAAATTAACTCAAAATATATCTGAAATCAAAATATAATAGCTAAAAATATAAAACTCTTTTTTTTTTTATTTGACAGAGAGAATGAGAGAGCACAAATGGAGCAGCAGGCAGAGAGAGAGGAGGAAGCAGGCTCCCCACTGATCAAGGAGTCCAATGTGGGGCTCGATTCCAGGATCCTGGGATCATGACCTGAGCCAAAGGCAAGTGCTTAACCATCTGAGCCACCCAGGCACCCCTAAAAATATAAAACTCTTAGAAGAAAACAAAGTAGTAAATCTTCATGATATTGGTTGGCATTGTTTTCTTAAATATGACACCAAAAGCACAAAGCACTAGCAAAAAAATTTTAAATGGATAAGTTGGACTTTGTCAAAATTAAAAATTTTGTACATCAAAAGACATCAAGAAAGTGAGAAGATAACCTACAGAATGGGAGAAGCATTGGCAAATCATATATCTGATAAGGGATCTGTATCCAGAATATATAAAGAACTCTAACAACTCAACAGCAAAAGAACAAATAATTCCATTTTTCTAATATGTCAAAGATTTGAATAGGTATTTATCCAAAGATGTAGAAATGGTCAGTAAGCACATTGTGTTGGTCAACTTGGACTGATATAACAAAGTACCATAGACCAAGTAGTTTCAACAACAAACATTTATTTCTTATAGTCCTGGAGCCTGAAAAGTCTAAAATGGAGGCATCAGCAGATGCAGTGTCTGGTGAGGGTCTGCTTCCTGTCTGATAGACCGCTGTCCTCTCACTGTTTCCTCACATGACAGAAGGGGCAGGAGAGCTCTCTGGGGTCTCTTTTATAAAGGCATGAATCCTGTTCACGAGGGCTCCACTTTTATGACCCGATCACCTTCCAAAGTCCTACTTCCAAATATCACACTGGGGATCAGGATTTCAATACATGAATTATGAGGGAACACCAACATAACACACATGAAAGATGTTGGACATAATTAGTCAGTAAGGGGATGTGAATCAAAACCACAATGATATACTATTTTATATCCATTCGGATGGCTAAAACTTTAAAAAGAAAGACAATACCAATGGTTGGCAAGAATATGGATGACTCGGAAGCCTCGCACATCACTAACAGGATTGCAAAATGTTGCGGCAATTTGGGAAACTTGTTGGCAGTCCCTGAAATATTAAATATAGAGTCACCATATGACCTGGCATTTCTCCTTCTAGGAATATGGCCAAGAGAAATGAAAACATATGTTCACATGAAACTTACACGTAAATGTTCGTAGCAGCATTATTCACAACACCCAGAGAGTGGAAACAACTCAAATGTCCACTGAAGGATGAATGGATAAACAAAGTGTGATGTATCAGTACAGGGAATTGTGATTCATCAATAGATGGGAATGAAACCCTGACACATGCTAGAACATGGATGATCCTTGAAAACGTAACGCTGAGTGGAAGAAGCCATGACAAAGGAACACGTAGCATATGGTTCCTGGTATGTAAAATCTCCAGAACAGGCAAACCCGCAGATAGAAAAACAGGGTGGTGGTTTCCAGGAGGTGGGGGGAAGGAGGAATGTGGAGCGACAGCCGACAGCCATGGGTGGTGAACACATGTGAAAGCCGGATGGTCATGCGAGTTGCACAGTCTCGAATACACTAAAACTCTGAATTGTACACTGAAATACGGTGAATCCATAGTATGCGAATTTTAGCTCAATTAGGCTGTTATTTAAAAGCTGAAGTAGCATTTTCCCCCATCACAATGATAATGACTAACAGCTTGCTAAAAGGCAATGCTGACAAGGATGTAGGTAAGAAGGGATTCTATCTGCTGAGGGGAAGGCTCATGTAAATCGGTGCAGCCTCTTTCATGGGCAGTGCTGTAGTTTCTATCAATATTTAATGTGCATATACCCAGAATTTCAAGTTCTAGAAAAATACTCAGTAAATTCATATCTGTACGAAACTGACCTTGCAGTTTTAGATTTGCTAATGCATGAAGTTATAGAAGATACACTGTTGCACTGACAAAATTCTAAACAGTTCTGAGGTTTAGTTAGTAGTATTGTATCAATGTTAATTTCTTGATGTCCATAGCTATGTAAAGGCTATATAAGATTTCAATACCAGAATAAGCTGGATAAGTGTTATTCGGAACTTTCTGCAGTATTTTTACTACATTTTCCTTTCATCTAAGATTTTTACAAAATAAAAGGTTTAAAATACCTATATAGCTTTTTTTTTTAAATAAATGTGTGTCTTGTCAAAATGTAGCTATTTGTGTGGAAATGAACACCGAATTCAGGAGAGTGGTTTCCTACAGTTAGAGGAGTTGGAGAATACAGTCAGGGAGAGGTACAGAGGGGTAACTGCAACCTGTTCTTGCAAGAGTTCGCTTTATAAGCTGTACAATAGATTTTTAAGTGTTTCTTGCACTATATTTTGAAATTTCTGTGTACATATTTCTTCTAACAGATCAGTAACAGGCAAGTGCACAAGAAAAAGACAACACAAAAAATTTGCTCTTAATTTCCTAAGTCCGCAAATGTCCTTGAACCCCCACGGACCTCGGGATTAACGCTCTCGGTTTGAAGAACTTTCTAGAGCTCGTAAACCCATTCGCTGCACAGAGGTGCTCTTTACTCCACGGTCAGATGCACCCGAAGAGGGACGCGTTTCTGCTGGGACGCCCCTCTGTCCCGGGGAGGGAGGCTGGGCAGTCTGATGGGATGGAGACGGAGGGAAACCCTTTGAACAAGCATTTGTCCTGGAGCGAGAGCCGTCCTCCTGTTCACAGAGAGACACCACCTGCCCCTCGGGAAGGTGCTGGGAGATTCTCTGCCTGGGCTCCCCACACTGGTGTGAACTATTTTCGTCCATATCGATGACTCATAGCTTCAACTGAAAACAGCCAGTCCCTAGCAACCGTGCATTATTTTTTCCCCCAGACATGTCCAACTTCTCTGGATTCCTATGGAGACTGTTATTTTCTCCTGACTTCAAACTTTACATGCGGCGCAGGGCAAAATCTTCACAGCTTTTCCACTTCTGATCAGGAGATGTGGCTGTGGATTGGGCCAAAATCGGGGCGGAAAAACAGCTGCGGACCCAGATTCCCCAAATAGGTAGGCTGCTTTTGTACTTTTTAAACCTTAAGGGACAAGGCACCAGGAGTAACGCCGGCTTCCTCTCAGCTTTTATTAACTGCCTCCTGGCCTCCAAAGGCCGCTTAGATCGTGGACCACGCCCGGGAGGTTCACGCGGCCTCCTGGTTCTAGATCCCACACTGAACATCCACAAAAATAGGACAGAGAGCAAGATGAAGAGGAACCGGAATAAACAGGAGAGAAACTGAGCTGTTGTCCCGCAAGTCGTCTTTTGAGCTCGGTTCCCATGGATCTCCTCCCCCACCTAGCCTGTGTGTTCCTGAGCAGCACTTTGCTTTTGCCGACCCAGTCTCCGCAGCGAAGTGCTCCCCTCCTCATCCCGCAGGCCATCGCCTGTGCTCTGTCCTTCCTTGTCCTTCCCTCTGGCCAGGCCTTGGTCCCTTGCCAGCTCCTGTGGGCCTGGCTGATCTAACACCCACGGTGCCTCAAATTCTGAAACCAACCCTCTTCTGAGCACAGCCCGGAACCCTAAGTAGTTGGATCCATTCCTTGACTTCAAGACCCCGCCAGGCCCCAGCAACTCCCAACTCCAACTTCTCTAGATGGTTCTTGGACAAACCCGCTTGGGACCTGCCCAGCTACCCCCAACAAGTGTGTCTGGAATTGCGTCTTTCTCGGCCCAAGTGTTCTCCTCCCGGACCTCTAGCCCCACGCGTGGAGCCTGTGTTACCCTCTTGCTCCGCGCGGACCCGGGAGTCATTCCCGCCACCCCTCAGCTCAGCAAAGCTTGTCGGCTCTTCCAGGAAAACCTCGCCTCGGGGCTGCAGGGCCAGGAGCCATGGCGCCGCCGGCACAAGGTGGTTGCCTCCGGGGCCCCACAGAGCGCTTGGGCGGCTGGGCCCCGGAGGAATAGTGCCACGCTAGTGCCACGGCGTCACTTCATACAGGGAGTGGGGATGACGGCCGCCAGGAGTCGTCACAGTGGCCTCGGCAGCGACGGGACCTGGGGGGTGACGGTCCATGGGCTGGGCAGCAGCGACCCTGTGCGCAAAGGCCACGCCAAACGCATGCACGAAGGCGGCTGCCGAGACGGCCCTCGGCCCTCGGCGGTGGTTTATTTAGGGAGGGGAAGAGCCGGGCGGAGCCGGGTTCCCGCGGCAGGTGCAGGGCGGGAAGTGCGGGAAAGCAGCGCCGCACCGGCCACCCGGCTACTCGCATCAGCTTGCAACCTCGCCCGGTCCCCCGGGAGGAGGGCGGCCAAGTCCGAGGGTGTGTGAAAGTTCGCACCTTCCCAAACCGCTGAGTCAAACAGGTCTGCTCGCCCTGCACGTCCCGTCCCACCCCGATTTCCAACAGGCACGCGGGACCACAAACAAGTTTGTTTGTGCGTCGTCTCCATGTGGCTGACCTCCCTTCTCAGAAACACAAGCCCCTTGTGCGGCCTGTCGGAGGAGCCGCGCGGCAGCGAGAGCGCACGGGGCGCGCTGGCCCAGCCTCCCCGCGAGATTCCCGGGGGCGGCGTGGGGCACAACGCCGGCGCGGGGCAGCTGAGTCCCGGCGGCGGATGGTGGTACGTGACACCTGCCAGGTCCGCAGCTCAGAGGGCGGCAGGCGGCCCGCGGCGGCGCGGGGGAGCAGGGGCGGGGAGCTGCGCAGCCCTGCGCCCGCAGCCCCCGCCCCTGCGTCCGCCCCGCAGCAACAGGGCGCAGGCACTCAGCGGGCCCCGCTCTCGGCACTGCTGCTGCGGCCCGCGTGTTTTCCCAAGGGGACTCGGGGCTGCCTTTCAGGGGCGGAGGAGCGGACCACACGGGTTCATTACTAGTTAATAAGTATTAATTGTCCGTTGTTACCGGGCAAGCTCTTAACTGTCTCGGAGATGCATTTTCCTCGCTGGCAAAATTGGGATGAGAGGCACTTGGCAAGACTGTAATAAGGATTAGAAGTGTATGTGTGTGTGTGTATGTATACGTGAGTGCACGCGTATAAATGCGTATATTATAGATGAATGTGTGTGTAGGCGAGTATGCATATGCGTGTGCATGGAAATGTGGATGCCGCGTACTGTATACACTGTGTGTGTGTGTATATGTGTGTGAGTGTATCATGGATATACGTGTGGATGCATATATGAATTCTCAGAGACATGCATTATGTAAATATGTGATGTGAGCGCACTGTCACGTGTGTTTATATGAACATGTGTGTACGTGTGTGAATGTGTACTTGTGCTGTGTATACATACATGAATGTGTGTGGTGGGCATGCATATGTGTGTGCGTGTGGGTGTGCACGTATGAATATGTATGCTATATGTAGAACGGTTGTCACATGATCACTTCCTGGCCTGGGCCAGTGTGCTCAGACTAAACCACTCTAAACAGTCTAAACCACTCCCCTGCCTCCCCCAGCAGGTCACTATGACTACACCTATCAGCCCGCACACCCCGATTCTCTTCAGTCACCCCAGGCCACCCTCACCCAGATGCTCAGGACGCCCTGCGCCAGGCACTCCCCAGTCTGACCCAATTTTCTACCCTTCCATATCTTTCCACTGCACAGCTGAAATCTTCCTTTCTATTTTAAATGTGTGTCGCTTTACTAGTGTATAAATAACATGTAATAAATTGTCCGTATTTAGGCTGTATTATTTGATGTGCTTTGACTTGTGGACCCTCCTGTGAAGTCACCACCACATTCAGGATCACGAGGGTTCCCGGTTCCCGGCACACCTGACCTTTTCCCCTCACCTGGTGTGATCCCTCTCCCTCCCAAAGATGGGTTTTCTGTAACTAAATACTACCTTGAATTTAACAGAATTTTATATGAATGAAATAACAGACCACATACTTTTTACTGTCTGCATTTTTAATGCAGCGTAATTATTGTAAGATCATTTAATGCTGTTCCACTTATCAATAATTTGTTCTTTTTTGTCACTGAGAAATACTCCATTGTGTGGCTAAACCAAAAATGATTATCCATTCACCTGCTGAAGGGCATTTGGGCTGTTTTCGGTTGTTCCAAATATATTCTGTGAATGTTGTGTGCCTGTATTCTGTAGAACAAAATGCTCATTTTTCTTGAGCAAGCATTTAGGAGTAGAAGTGCTGGATCACATGGAAGATACCTCTGTAGTTGTTTAAGAAACTATGAAATATTTTCAAGTAGATGTACTATTTTACACTGCTACAAACAGGCTGTGAAAATTCCCATATTTTTGCCAATACTTAATATGGTCAGTCTTTTTAATTTTAGCCATCATAGCAGCTGTGTAATGGTTCCTTATTGTGGTTTCAGTTCACATTTCTGTAACAACTAATTACATGGAGCATATTTCCATTTTTACTTGCTATCTATACATCTTATTTAGTAAGATGTCTCTTCAAATCTTCTGTCCATTTTTATTGAGTTGCTTGCTTTCTTATCACTTAGTAGTAAGAGTTCTTTATATGAACAAATTCTTTGTTGGATATATATTTTACAAATATTTTCTCCCAGTCTGTGACTTGCCTTTTCATTTCCATTACAGTGTGTTTTAGAGCAAAAGTTTTCATTTTGGGGAAATCATATTTATTGATTTTACTTGTGTGTCTTTTACAATTTGTGGTTTGGTGGATCTTTTAACAAAATTTTGCCAAATTCAAAATCACTAAGATTTTCTCTCGTTTTCTTCTGGAAGTGTTATAGTTTTATCTGGTACATTTGGACCTAAGACGTATTTCAAGTTGATCACTTTACTTTTTTTTTTGGAAGATATTTATTTATTTATTTATTTATTTATCTGATAGTGGGAGAGAGAGAAAGAGAGCAAGAGAGCACAAGCAAAGGGAGAGGCAGAGGGAGCAGCAGACTCCTTGTTGAGAAGGGAGTTTGTTGCAGGGCTCAATCCTAGGACCCCGGGATCATGACCTGAGCCAAAGGTATCTACCTTCGACGTCCCTCAAGTTGATGCTTTAAATGATGTGAGGTAAGGGCTTACATTTTCGTTTTTGTTTTCTGTGGCTACCAATTGTCCTAGTACTGTTTGTTAAGGAGATTATCCTTGAATTGCCTTGGCACCTTTATCAAAAATAAAGTGACTATAGATATATGGGTCTATTTCTTCACTTTGCATTTATATTTGTCTTTTCTTTGTTTTTTAAGAAGAGATTTTATTTATTTAGAGAGAGAGCATGAAAGAGAGATCAGGAGCAGAGGGGAGGGATAGAGGGAGAAGCGGGCCCCCTGCCGAGCAAGGAGTCCAATGTGGGACTTGATCCCAGGACCTTGGGATTGTGACCCGAGCCAAAGGCAGACACTTAACCAGCTAAGCCACCCAGGCACCCTCCATTTATATTTTCCTATCTGTATGCCAATATCACATGGCTTTGATTAATGTAAGTGTATAATGTTTCTTTAAATTGTTTGAGATAAATTAACCAAATGGTTAATAAATTAACCAAATTGTTTGAGATAAATTAACCAATTCTTTTTCAATGTCACTTTGACCATGCTAAATCATTTGCATTTCCATTTCAATTTTATAATTAGCTTTTCAACATCTACACTAAAAGCCCTGCTGGGAGTTAATTTGAGTTGCCTTGAATCCATAGATCAATTTAAGGACAACTGACATCTTAATAATATCCTTTCATCCATGAACATAGTATATCTCTCCATTTATCTACACCTTCTTTTATATTTCTCAGCAATGTTTTGCAGCAAGATATCAGAAATAAGATAAGTGTCCATAATTAGGTAATACAGATTGTAATGCATCCATGTTACAGCAGGTAAGAGACATGTATTATTAGACAAAATAGAAAACTCAAATTACAGTAGATTAAAAAGATTAAAGTTTAATTTTCTGTAATGTGTAAATCTTAAAGGAGGCAATTCAAGACTTGTGTGGAAGATTTGTGATGGTTTTAGAGACCCAGGTGGCTCTGTATTTCTTCCCTATCAACCTTACCACATGGCTTCCATCCATAGTCAAGGAGATTGCTAGAATTACAGTCAATTCATCCATAGTACAGGCAGAAAGTCAGAGGAGGGTGGGGGCTGGGGGTTACTGCTTACAACACAATACAAAGTTTAGGACATGGCTGAGAAAAATAGAGTAGAAATGAATAATAATTTAAAGAAGTAAAGTATAAAAGGTGGCATATTCAAATGACATGCAGGTGAGATACAACAGATATGTTCTTCCAAAAGGGAGAACAAAATAACAGAACAAAATGCCAAACTATATGTTATAAAGAACTATGCTATAAATTACAAACTATAAGAAATTTAAAAAAAAATATATGCTCTTTAGATTGAAAAGCCCACTGCAGCCATTGAGAAACAGACACAGAACAATCCAGAAGTTACTGAGAAACAATGGTAAAGAAGAAACCTTTAAACTTCCGGAAAGAGAAGATGAAGTCATCTATGAAACGACCAGACAGGCTCCAGAATAATCCCCAGCATGTTCCATCCATCAGTGGGGCAATATCTACAGATCCTTAAGAAAGAAGGTGTGGTTCTCTTAATCTCACAAAACAAACTGAGGGTTGCTGGGAGAGCGGGGTGGGGTTATGGACATTGGGGAGGGTATGTGCTATGGTGAGTGCTGTGAAGTGTGTAAACCTGGCGATTCACAGACCTGTACCCCTGGGGATAAAAATACATTATATGTTTATTAAAAAATTAAAAAATTAAAAAAAAAAGAAAGAAGGTGTGGTTGATGAATTTTTTACCCAAACAAATTGTTATTCAAGGCATAAAAGAATAGAGTGAGCGGATAGAAATAAAAGTCACTGCTAGAACAGAACTGAGAAGTCCCGTTACTAAAAGTACACACCTAAAACAAGACAACAGAAACACACAGATCAACTTAGTGGGAAAGGTGCTCTAAATAAGCAATAAAGAGTAAATGTAATACAAAAAGTATAACAAAGTGAATATTAAAAATATCCTCCATAACAATAAATGCAATTGAACTAATCTTGTTTTTAAAAGACAGACTCTCAGATTGGATCCAAAGGCAACCTCACATATGCAATATACTAAAAACAAAATAAAACCACCTAAAATGAAACACACCTGAGTGAGAAGCTGATAACAGTTTCCATCTACGGAGCGGGGTCACCATCTGAGGTGAGACAACACGTGGTCTCTGCGGACTGCCCTGCGTGCATTAGGGTCTTAAGTTCCATGTTGCCATGACCAGGAAGGTCCAGTCAATTAAACAGGCAGGTGAACAACAGCATCCGTGGGGGGTCGGGTGGGGGGAAGCCTGAAAAAGGCACTTGAATTCAAACTACTTTTAAAACATGCTGTGACCAAGCGAAATATTTCTGCAGGTCAGACACATGGGACCAGAGTTTCTGATCCTGTTTTTCTTAAAAGAAGGAAGTGTTTGCCTAGGATGTAAAGTAAGGTGGGAGTAGCGGAGGTTACTACATTCCAAACACTGAGTGAGACGCCGTGCAGAGGGGAGGATGGCGCGCGTCGTGGACGGTGGGTTGGGGCTGGCAGTGGTGGGCCGTGGAGAGGGCAGTGAGCAAAGCAGCTCTGAGCTCTGATCATTTAAGTGTAATGTGTCTCATCCTATTACACTGTGAGTTTCGTGCTAATCATTCTCTATCTGCCGCCGTGCATCATGTTTCAAAGAGAGTCTGCCTAGAGTCACAGAAAACCTTCAGCTTTGGAATCAGATGAGCACGAGTTCAAGTCCAACCAATTCCTGCAAGCCCTGTTCACAACAGCTGTGCTATTCAGCTTCTTCCAGAGACACTAAGATGTGTGAAATATTGAGGGCAACACATACACAGCCTGATGTTTATCTTTAGGATATTACATTTACCATGGGCGCTTGCCAGTACAACCAAATCAGGAGGGGGTGAAGCCCCCTCCCCAGGTGCTGGCAGCTGTCCTCTCTCCGGGTCCCAGTGCTTGGCTCTCCCCCAACCTCCATCTCCACCACCACTTTCCATCAGCCCAGAACTGTAAGGTTTTCCTTTAACCTGGTAAAACATCCAGCGTGAGGTGCAGAACAAGAGAACCACTATTAACTTGGGCACAGTTACCTTTCCAAGCCACTAAACCCACTGTTTGCCCTTGGAGCCCTGAGGTCAGACCTGTTTACCTTCGTGAATAACCAAGCATTCAGGAACACACACGGATTCTGTTTGCCTCGTCTGGAGAGAATGTTCTCACAGTCAGGAGTGGAATAAGTGCGAGTCATAGATCACCCTCCTCCCTTGACATTTCAGATCTGTGGCCACCTGACCCAGCCCCCAGAGAGAGATGCTAGACCTCCGGACACCTCTAATTAAAAGTTATGAGACCTAAAAAGTGCTTTGGAAACCGATGAAAAACCCACTTAGAGAACTCTGACCACGTTATCTTTCTAAAAGTTCCATTGGCAAAAAAAAAAAAAAAAAAAAAAAAAAGTTCCAGAATATTTATAATCTTTTCTGTGAAGTTTCACGTTATCCACTGGAAATTGTTTCCAATGGGTTATGTGTTATGACATTAACTTACCAAGATAAAGAAATAAGCAATGGTTTCTTTTCAGAATACTTTTAACTTAGATATGTGTGCAATTGTGGGCAACTGAGCCAGGTGTCGTCCTGTTTGAAACAAACACCGCCATGCTTGAAAGAGTTATGCTGTTTAAAAATAATCTAGAATGACTTTAAAATAATCCAGACTAACCCTACAATTTAATGTTAATTTAGTCGCACTAGTGGAGAAGGACCACATTACATGTAACTCTCTTGCTGCTGTAAATGTCCAGGGCATGACGTACTGGAAACACCATAGACTTTAGAGACAGAGAGTCCTTGGTTTTATTTTGAACATCTGTTAATTATGTAAGCGTGGACACATGTCTGAAAACTCCAAGCTACGGTATGTTTATAAAAGTAGAATTACTGGGGCACCTGGCACCTGGGTGGCTCAGTGGGTTAAAGCCTCTGCCTTCGGCTCAGGTCATGATCCCAGAGTCCTGGGATCGAGCCCCGCATTGGGCTCTCTGCTTGGCAGGGAGCCTGCTTCCTCCTCTCTCTCTCTGCCTGCCTCTCTGCCTGCTTGTGATCTCTCTCTCTGTCAAATAAATAAATAAAATCTTTAAAAAAAAAAAAGTAGAGGGACGCATGGGTGGCTCAGTTGGTTAGGCCGCTGCCTTCGGCTCAGGTCATGATCCCAGGGTCCTGGGATCGAGTCCCGCATCGGGTTCCTTGCTCGGCAGGGAGCCTGCTTCTCTCGCTGCCTCTGCCTGCCTCTCTGCCTGCTTGTGTGTACTCTCTCTCTCTCTCTGGCAAATAAATAAAAAATCTTAAAAAAAAAAAAAAGTAGAATTACTCAACACCTACCTCATCTAGGTCACCAAGGAAAGAAATAACTATGAGAAAGCATTTCCTTGGCATAAAACTGGCCTGTTAGTCTCCCTTTTCCCTCATCTGATTTTTCCAACATTTACATCTGGAATTTGGGAACCTGTGGTATCCCAGAGGATACCTCTGGGTCTGTTGTATGGAGTGCACATAGGAACGGCACCTGTCTCACTGGGTTGGTGTGCAGACAACATAAGAACACATTATTAGGTATAATTCCCAGCACAGAGTAAGTGGGTCTGGAGACGTTGGTTATAATGACCCTACTTTTTCACAATTTTCTGAAGGGTCAGTGTCCGCAAGAGAAACAGGACTGACAGTGTGAGATGTGCCCCGAAAGAGCAAGAAATGAGACGCTCGTGAGGGAAGAGCAGAAGGGAAGCTCTCTGTATTGTGGAAAGAAACTACCTTTGACCAAGGTAGAAGAAATGAGGGGCATCCTCATTTAGAAGAGAGAGTGCATGAAAGCACATAGTGCACTTACTTCTAATGGTGGGACAAAGTACTTGGAACTAATCCTAAAGACTTAAGCCATGATGCTGACGTATTTCTGGAAAGACTGACACATACACACCGGACACCCTTCCAAAACCAAAAATCAGGCCATAGAATTAAGTCATACAACAAAATATTTTAGTGGAGTAGTACAGTCAACTAAAAATTGCAACAAATAATTCAAATTTAATGACTGCTTACAATGTTGCTAATGCAAGATTTCTAGAATGCAATTCCTGCTTGCTTTGAATGCTCCTAATTCAATAGGATTCTTCTGGAAAAGACAAAACGAGGTTGTTTCTAATTCTAAAATAATTTAAGTGTGCTCTTTCTGTAATCTCATCGCAATATGTTGAATAACATAAAACCGTCTCAGAAACAGTCTTAATTCACAAAATACCGTTCTTTGGCTATGTTCTTGAAGGTATGCAAGATCCTGAAAAAGACTGGCTTCACGTGAACGTAACTATTACAAATCAGTCACGGGAACGACAGCGGCAGTCTTTGTAACACTGTATGAAGAAGTCAAATACAACTCACGGTTCAATCAAGTTAACTACCGTGTCAAAGGTAAATCGTTCAGCGACCGTCCAGATGAGCCACTTTCTTCAAAAACTTGTGCCATTTAATTAGAGCACAGTCTGCCTCCTGTTGTTTGGTCCAGTTTCCATCCATCACTCAGCCCCAAGGAATTTTCCTCAACGCTGTCCAAACTATGTGTTTTTCCTGATGAGGAGATTCTCCTACAGAGGTGAGGAATGACATGCATTTCCCACACTTGGCCTCTAAGAACAGAGCACACAGAGACGGGCATGGGGAAGCTGCCTGCCGCAGAGCGAGGCCATGCGCACCCTGCCCCCCACCCACCCCCACCCACCCCCACCCCATCCCTGTCCCCACCCACCCCGCCCCCATCCCTGCCCCCCACCCACCCCCACCCCATCCCTGTCCCCCACCCACCCCACTCTCCCCTCCCTGCTCCCCACCCACCCCACTCCCCCCTCCCTGCCCCCATCCCTGCCCCCCACCCACCCCCACCCCATCCCTGCCCCCCACCCACCCCACTCCCCCCTCCCTGCTCCCCACCCACTCCTGCTCCGCCATGCCCTGGCCCCATTCTAACCCTGCCCCCACCCTCACCACAACCCCAGCCTCCACCACCTGCCTCCCTCACCTATCCCCACCCCCATCCCCTCCCTATACCCCGCCGCCACCTGCATCCCAGCACCCCTCCCCACACTGTCCTCCGTCCCCAGCTCCAACCCACTCCCAAACACCCCCCCCCAGAAAACTAGTATAACTTTAAGGCTGAAATGGAAGAGGAGGATAAGGCACAGCACATGGTCAGCTGCAGAGCAGCATCAGTCAAAGGCTTTGCTGAGGACCGCGTTCTTCACGAGGAACCCAGAAAGACACTCCCTTGGCCACCTACCCACTTTTCAACATGTCAGCATCCCTGAGATTGGAAGTTCCGTTATCTAGAGAATATCCTGTCACCTGCGTGGCACATACGGGTCGCTTGCACAGCCCTCCCTCGCCTTGGTCTCCCCCTGCGCCCTCCCCAAGCTATAGGCAGCCCCATGACGTGGTTCTGGCCGGTGGACACAGCTGGGGCCGTTCCTGTCTTTCTTCCCTGGAAACACGGACTGGGAGCCTGGAAACAGAGTCTGTGTGACAAGGGGACACATAAGGATTAACTCCCACATGGCCGAGACTGTGAAGCAGACAGAGAAAAGAAACCAGGCTCACAACGACAAGCCGAACTTCCTCACAAGTCCTGGCCGACCGCTCACCCTCTCTCATTGCGGAATGCAGAGAAAGTCCAATTTCCCCAGTATTATTTGGAGTCAGGTGGCCTTTGCAAAACTCATACCTCTCCTGGGTACAAAGAAAGATGATTCTGAGCAGAGCGTCTGACCCCATGTAGGTTAAGTGGGAGCCATTAAGTCAAACACGGGTACTTACGGAGCAACACGGACTTTGAGTTGTGACGGGCTTCGTGGAAGAATCCTGAGTGGAAGGCGCTCGGGACGGGCTCCCAGACTTCAGAGACGATGCTGCAGCAAGCCTGGATCGACCCACTGACCTATCGCTACCTGCCCTCGCACGTACCGGGGCCTCTCTAGCCAAGATCCAGTAAAAGCAAGTTTCTGTGAAGACTGAGTGCGCCCAGCAAGGCCGCAGGTCGGGCCGAAACCCTGCTGCACCCCATGCTGCGCGTCCAGCACGGCTGGCGGCCCAGAAAAGATTTCTCTTTCCGACGCGACAGGGAGTCCATACTGGCTAAAGCCAGCCCTGGAAATGCCTTCCAGGGGACCGAGGACTCACAAAATTAGGACAGAGGCATGGTGAGGGATCAGCAACCCTGCCTCAGTGTCTGGGAAGGAGAGTCAGTGGTATCTGGGTTCTTACTCGGGTGAGGCCGCAGAAACTCGGACCACATGGTTAACCGCATAGAAGGGAGACAGTCACGCCAAACACTATGCACTTAATGACAGGTTAAATCCAGGTTTCAGAAAGAAGTGCTGGGGGAGCTCAGAATTAAATTATGATCATCAGGACTTTAAAAATCGAGAAGTCCGATTGGAAAAGAGCACACACGCAGACAGGCTACCCTGGGGGAACGAGTGTGTCCCAGAGACAGAAGAAGAGGGACGCGTCATCAGCGACGCTGCCCTTGCCTGCCTGGTTGCAGACTCACGCACGCACACACCCCCACGTGCACACGCACGCACGCACATGTGCACACACGGGGAAGTGCTGCTCATGGAAGGCATGGCCTTACCCCTGCTCTCAGCGGCCGGCCAGGAAGAAACTCATTTCATTGAGAGATGAGCAGCTCAGTGCGCGGACATCCAAACTACAAGGCAAGAAAGGAATCCGTGGAAAGAGAACGGGAAGCGTTTGGTAGATGAGAAACACATCAGGCGAGTCCTTGCTTCCAGCCCCAGTAGAAAACAAATTCCTGAGGCCACTCACTCCAACCCAACACGAAAAAGGAGATGAGCTACGAAAGAACAGCGTTTGTTCAGAGTTCTGAGGAGGCGACGACGCGTATGGGACCACACTCTAGGAAGTGACAAGCCGTCGTGGGAAGGAGGACCCCGAGGAATGCTCCCCTCCACATCAGAAGAGCAGGCCCAGGAGGAATCTGCGACAAGGGGACAGTAAAGGCGAGACCTACATCAGCATGGCCGGAGCCCTGAGTGGCCTGAGCCGCAGACCAGTCCTGCACCACGCCTCCCACTGGCCCCTACCCCGTGCCTCACTGGGTGCTGAGGGGGAAAGCCAGAATGGGGGAGGAGGGCTGACAGGTGAGGTGTGCAGGGAGACGCTCAGATGGCAAGAGCTGAGTGAGACTGGACGGCAGCCTCTCCCAGATGTTCAGGCCTTCGGATGGTGCAGCTCGGATATGAGGCAGTGCGGACCGGCCCTGGCACCTCGCCAGCGCTCACATCCCAGGCTCCGCTGATCTGTCCCCCAAACGATGTAAGCGAGGCGTGAGCAGAACTTAACAAACTACAGCAAAACTCAGACCACACTCTACGACAGATCAGATCAAACTATCCTCCTCTCAGCCCAAGAGAATAAGCGGCCGTGTCGTTGACGTCAACCGCTACTCTTCTTTTCTACAAAAACGCAGAAAATTGAAACTACAAGATATACGAAAAAGTGACATATGCTTTAAAAGAAAAGAAAATTGTCAGGGCGCCTGTATGGCTCAGTCGGGTGAGTGTCTGACTCTTGATTTCTCTTCAGGTCATGAAATCAGGGTCCTGAGATCGAGCCCCGAGTCAGGCTCTGTGCTGGGGTGGAGCCTTCTCGATACTCTTTCTCTCCCTCTGCCTCTCCCCTCTACCCCTCTTCTCCTAAGGAAAAAAAAAAAAGAAAAAAAAAAAAAAGGAAAGAGTCAGACTCAGAAATTGTGGTGAGTCAGAGATTTTATAAAGTCTATGTTGAAAATGCTGACATAGGGGCGCCTGGGTGGCGCAGTGGGCTAAAGCCTCTGCCTTCGGCGCAGGTCATGATCTCAGGGTCCTGGGATCGAGCCCCGCATCGGGCTCTCTGCTCAGCAGGGAGCCTGCTTCTTCCTCTCCCTCTGCCTGCCTCTCTACCTGCTTGTGATCTCTGTCTTTCAAATAAATAAATAAATAAATCTTGGAAAATAAATAAATAAATAAATAAGAAAGAAAATGCTGAGATACCCAATGGGCGGGGCGGGGGGGGAGTTGATGACATCTGTGGAGAGATGGCAAAATTCAGCAATTACATGAACACTAGAAATCAGAAGCACCGTAAATGCCAGAGATTAAAAAAATATCAGTAATAAAGAATTCATTAGATCAGTTTAGTAAAAGGTTGGATGTTATAAAGGAAAGAATCGATGAAAGGTCAATGAAATGAATCTAAATTGAATAAAAACGTGGAGGAAGAATCAGAGAGGAACCGAAGTGTGTAGGACAGCGTCGAGGAGCTTAATGTGCGAGTAAGTGAAGTCTGAAAGGAAGAGGAAAGGGAAATCCACCAGAGCAAACAGACTAAGGGATAACGGCTAAGGACTTTCCAAAGATGGTGAAAAACACTGTTTACAGATACAAAGTTCTCAGCAAATCCTAAGCAGGATAAATGCAAAGGAAAGTCATCTTTACAGCAACCTAGTAAGACAGGTGAAAATCAAAATATAAATAACAGATCTTAAAAGCATCGTTGGGGGGGCACCTGGGTGGCTCAGTGGGTTAAGCCGCTGCCTTCGGCTCAGGTCATGATCTCAGGGTCCTGGGATCGAGTCCCGCATCGGGCTCTCTGCTCAGCGGGGAGCCTGCTTCCCTCTCTCCCTCTCTCTCTGCCTGCCTCTCTGTCTACTGTGATCTCTCTCTGTCAAATAAATAAATAAAATCTTAAAAAAAAAAAAAAAAAGCATCGTTGGGGAGTGGGAGATGTGTTTTATGTAGGACCCGGTGATGTGAGAGACATCTGGTCTCTCCCTGTGGGCCGGACCAGAAGGGCGTGACCCACAAACCCCACAAACAAAACCGAAAACAACTAGAATCCTATAATCAGTGAAACTGTTATTCAGAACTGAAAGTGAAATAGAGATAATCACTGATGAAAACTTAAAGAATTCATCTCTAGCAAACCCATCTTACTCAAAATGCTAAAAATAATTCCCAGTTTGAAATTCAGATCTGAAGGAAAAGATGAAGATTACCAGAAAGGGTAAATATTACGTCAGATATTGCTTAAACCAAAAAATAATAATAATTTTGTAAGGTTATATATGTTTATATTTGTATGTAACATAAAATATGAGACAAAAAGAAGGAAGTATAAAGAGAGTAAATAGAATTACGCTGTTGTAAGTTTCATAGACTGTGAGGTAATAGGATTTTACATGAAGTTACACCGGAACGACTTAAAGATGAATATCATAGGGGTACCCGATGACTCAGTCAGTTAAGGGTCTGCCTTCAGCTCAGGTCATGATCCCAGAGTCCTGGGATCAAGTCCCGCATCGGGCTTCTTGTCCAGCAGGGGATCTGCCTCTCCCTCTGCCTGCTGCTCCCCCTGCTTTGCTCTCTCTCTGTCAAATATATAAAATCTTTTTTAAAAAAAAGGTGAATATCATAATCTCAGAGAACCAAAAGATAATAGCATGAAGAGTAAAACTTTGCATAACAAAAAATACTCGATGTGTCCAGAATAAAACAAACGAGGACGGGAAAGGAAGGGAAGTGGGCAACAAAGGCAAACACAAGTGGGTCAAATGAAATAAAATCCCCACGTGGACGACATCAGCCAAACCATGTCAAGAAGAACTTGAAACGTAAATGCACTGAACACTTCAATCAAAGGCAATTGTTGTCATATAAAACAGTAAGATCCGACTCGAAGCTACTGATAAGAAAATATGCTTTGGGACACCTGGGTGGCTCACTGGGTTAAGCCTCTGCCTTCAGCTCAGGTCATGATCCCAGGGTCGTGGAACTGAGCCCCGCATTGGGCTCTCGGCTCAGTGGGGAGCTTGCTTCCTCCTCCCTCTCTCTGCCTACTTCTCTGCCTACTTGTGATCTCTCTCTCTCTCTTTGTCAAATAAAAAAAATCTTAAAAAAAAAAAGAAAGAAAAAGAAAATATACTTTAATTATAAAGGCAGGGGTTGAAAGCAAAAGGTTGAAAAATGATACATATTCCAAGTTCTGCGTAAGGAAGCTGGTGCGGTTATAGTCATATCAAGGTAGAAACGCTAGGACAAAGAGTATGACTGGAGACGTAGCAGCACAGTTCACAACGTTAAAAGCTCAATTTACCAACAAGACAAGTATGCAGGGTGTAGGCGCCTAACAACAGAACTTCAAGACACACAAGACAAAATAAGGACAAAACAGAAGAGACAAACAGACAAGCCATTTATTATAGTCATGGATCGCCATACTCCTCTTTCTGTAATTGACTAAAGATACACGTAAGATCAGTGTGGCTACAGAAGACTTAAACGATGCTTTCGACCAACCTACAGAACTGAACATGTAGAGCACTACTTATTGTAGCTGTAAAACGGACCCTTTGAAAGTGTACATGAAACGTTCATGAAGATCAAGTATACGATAGGTCGTAAGAAGAGTCTCTATGCGTACCCAGGAATAGAAGTCAGAGTATAGTCTCTGGTGACAACTGCAAAGATAAACATACAGAATATCCCCCAATATTTAAAAATCTAATTAACACTTCTAAATAGCTTGTGTGTTAAAAAAGAAATCAGAAACATTTTGAAAATATTTTGTAGTAAATGACAGAAATACACACAGCAAAATGTGTGACATGCCACTGAAACCGTGTTTAGGGGAAAACATACAACATTCAATGTTTGCGTTAGGAGAGAAGAGACTTTTCGTTCGAAAAGTCAATGGCTTGAGCTTCCACCTTAATAATCTAGGAAAAGAACAGCACGTTAAATCCAGGTGAGTAGGGGAAGGAAACGAGAGAGAGAAAAGTTAAAAAATCAATGAAAGAGAGAATGTAAAAGGGGGAACACTAATGAAAACCCAGCCCGGTTCTTTGAAAAGATCTATTCAAGTTGATGAACGTCTAACTGAACAGATCGAAAGAACTCAGAGAGAGTAGACGGGTTCAAAGATTGAGAATCAGAGGCAGTAACAATGGAGTTCCTACCCATGTTGAAAAGAAAATGGGATTTTAGGAAAAGCTTTCTTTATAAATTCAATAACAGATTAAATGGGGAAGTCTTTAAAAGACACAAGTTTCCAAAAGTGACTACAGAAGAAAAAGAAAATCCAAATAGGTTTGTATCTACTTGGAGAACTAGATTATTCACTGAATCCTTTCCCACAAGGAAAGGGAGCTTCCGGCAGAGGAAACTCTGGGGCCACTGTTCCTGGTGCAGACGGGCAGGTACAACCCTCAGGATTGATGGTCTCACCTTGAAACGTCAAGAGAGAACCACCTCACCCAATGCCGCCATAGGGTGAGTAACCTAAATTTCAGGCAACCCTTTAAAAGAAGGAAAGCTTGCCATTTGCAATATCGTGGATGGAGCTAGAATGTATTATGTTGGATAATATTCTCTATTATTATAATAATAATAACGATTAGTGAAACAATTCTAAAGATAAGTGAAGTAAGTCAGAGAAAGACAAATACCATACGATTTCACTCATACGTGGAATTTAAGAAAGAAAACAGATGAACCTGTGGGAATGGGGGAAAAGAGAGGGAGGAAAACAAACCAGGAGGGTCTCTTAAGGGTAGAGAACGAATGGGGGGGGGATGGGCTAGATGGGGGATGGGCCTTAAGGGGGGCGCCTGCCGTGATGAGCCCTGGGAGTCGAATGTACGCAATGAATCACTGAATTCTGCTTCTGAAATCAATGTTGCTCTGTATGTTCGCTGACTAGAATCTAAATAAAATTTTGAAAAAAAAAATTTTCCCTTTTCACGGACTGGGAAGAGTCATTAACAGATGACAGAGTCACGGATGGTCTGATTCGCCTTTCCAGCTTCTCCGTGGAGCCACTATCGAACGTCCTAGCTCCCCGGCCGGAAGCAGCAGCCCCCTCCTCCACAGCCTGAGTTGTTATATTGCCATGACTCCTGCGCCGTCCGGGTAGAGACCTCCAGTCCACCATCCCTGGGTTCTGTTCTCTGGTCATTCAGTATCTTTATTATTAGCCGTTAAACAATGGATCCTGGTATTCCTACTGGAACGTACTCCAGAGCTCAGACGCGATTTTGGGATAAAATCATAAGCATAATTTTAAGTGGATTCTCCTAGTGGGTGAAAAGAAGCATGCATGAATCACCTAAAATCAGCCTTTTCTTTGGATCTGGTTAACGATGTTTATTATAATCCAAACATTATATTATTTAAAAGTATAGTCTTTAAAAATCATTCTTTCTAAGCACAAAACATTTCGCAACCTTTCCTATGAATTTGCGTTATAAACTACAGATATTTCAAACCCAAATGAAAGACTCAAGAAAACTTTTCTATCTAAACCTCATGAAAAGGTTGATGTGATCGGCATCTCAGTTCTTCTCTTAGCAAGGTCTTTGGACCAATAAAATACTTTTTAGATATAATTTTAGAATGGTACCAAATTGCTGATATTAAATAAGTGTGTTCAATGTTAACTATCTCTTTTCCTGAGAGATGGTCGATACTTTTCACATCAGCACTGAAAGATTATAAAGATCCCTCGCAAAATGCAAAACAGATTCCCTTCTGTGCTGATCACCAGGCACCAGGGTGAGGGCTTCCTGTCGCAAGGCCCATCCTGAACCAAGCCCTTCCCGACTGACACCTCTTCTTTTGTGAAATTCATTCAGTCTTATGGTTGGTAGACTAATCGAGTAAATTTTTAACTCTTTTTAAAGGAAAAAAAAGAATAGACAGGGCTCCTGGGTGGCTCAGTTGGTTGACGCCCGACTCTTGATTTTGGCTCCGGTCATGATCTCGGAATCATGGATGGAGCCCGTGTGGGGCTCCCCACTCAGCAGGAAATCTGCTTGTCCCTCTCCCTCTGCCACTCCCCCAGCTCATGTGCATGCTCTCTCTCCAATAAATAAATGAAATCTTTGTAAAAATGTGATACAAACAATGGAATATCTTTTAGGCTTAAAAGGAAGGAAATTCCCTTTCACAGGGATGAGACTTGGGGACGTTAGGCTCAGTGAAAGAAGCTCGTCACAGAAGACAAACCCTGTAAGATCGCACTTCTGTGAGTCCCTCGAGTCATCAAATCCCCAGGGACAGAAATGAAAGGCTGGTGGCCGGGGCTGGGAGAGGATGTGTTCAAAGGGGACGGAATGAAAACGTTATGGCGATGGACGGCGGGGATGGTTCACAACGATGAGAGTGTCCCTGAAGTCACCGAGCTATACACATAAAAACAGTGACGATGGCAGATTGTTTACGCTGTGTGCATTTTACCACAATTTAAAACCATGCGAGTCTTGGCTGGTCTTGTCCTGCCCGGTCCTGCCCTGCCCCCACCCCCTCGACCTCCCGCCCTTCTTTGCTCCCTACGCTCCGTCCACATAAACCCTCTGGGTGCAGTCTCTGCTTGCGGCCGGGTCCCCAGGAAAGCCCTCCCACCAATCTCCCCCTGCCTGGGGCTTTGGGACTCGGGCTTGGCTTCAGTCACTCCTTGGAGACATGTTCTTCACAACCTTCCTTAAAGCAGTCCCGGCCCAGGTCGCCCTTTCTCCTAAGACTTAGCATGATTCAAGTGTGTCTTCCTTTAAAACCTCTCTCATTTTGGATGGAGTGACGGGGTTTCCTCCCCACCCTGACACAAGGTTAGCACACACGTGTGTTCACTGCGTCCTTGCCGACAGCAGGGGGCAGGACACCAGCGTGGTGGAGGTGTGGGGGTCGGCGCGCCTCACTCTTCCAACACCGTCTGCACCTCACGACTGCCTCGCCACCCTCCACGTTCCACTCCCACCCCTTCCTCCTTCCACTCCTGCTCCCAGCGTGCAGCCTTGGGTTTTGGTAAGCCCACTGACACCATCTCCCCTGTATAACGTCAGACGCCTCTTGGGTTCCCCCTTGGAGCCATGGCCGCCTTGTCTGTGCGTGTGTCAACGCCCGTGCTCCCACATGTCAGATCTGGGAAGCACACCTGCCTTCGTCCTGCCAAGCCAAGCACACTCGGGTTCCTGGGCACGTGTCTTACCCTCCCCCCACTTCCCAGCTGTGTGACCTTGGGAGAGATAGTTCACCACTCTCCACCTCAGCCTCCTTTTCTATGAAAAGAGGACTGGTTAGTCAGGAGGTTGAGTTGACAGATGCAGGGCACTCAGAATAGTGACAAATGCATCAGAATCGCCCCAAATGACAGCTGTTACCAGTTCCCAGGATCTAAGGGCTGGGAGTCAGGTCGGCCAGCTTGCTTCTGTGGGTGGCGGGAACCAAAGCGGTGTGTGTCTGGGTGCTGGGAAGTGAGCGTCTCATGGGATTTATTGGGGGGAGTCTGGGACCTTTATGATGCCCTGAAATTGAACAATTGTCCTTTCGTTTGATGTCTGGAGGCTTTTACACCTGAGTCAATGAAGATCCTGGTGAGTCAGCAGGAAACCCTTCCTTTCAAGTGGAGAAGTGGAGGGGGGGCCGTAGTGAGCAGAGTCGGGAAGGGGGACCTCGTTTCCAGAACCTCTGCAAGCAAATCAGCTCCAGGACAGAGTCCGTGTGGCAGGGAGGCCGTTCAAACTCTCAGCAGGGAAACCACTCTGCAGGGAAGGTGGGTGTGGACGCTGGGGCTGGTCCTGTACCATGCACCCGCCTTGTCCCAGCATTTACCCGGTAAGACCCCTCAGCTCACAGACAAGTGTCTCACTTGAAGTCTTCTCTTACTTTATTTGTGTTGTTTGTTTTCTAAGGGATTTTGCTGTGTAAACGTCTTTGTAATTATAATGTTTTCTCCCGCCAGTTTGTAGAACCAAATTTTACTTTAAGAAGAATGTTTATCAACGCAGGTTCTCTGCGAATCGTGGTATAAAGTAATTACAGGTGACCAATGAAGGAAAGGATAAAAGGGAGGGGTAAGCTTTTCTTTTATAAGGACTTTTAAAATAGTATATTTTAATGACATTTGAAATCATTTACCAAACACAGGAGATACATTAATTAGGACTGGAACACAAAATTTCTTAATTATACACATGACAAGTCATTAAGAAGCTATTACTTAAAAAGTATTTATTTGTGGTGGGGAAAAAAAACACTAAATTACTTGACTCAAAGTTGGACAGGTGATGCTAAGCTGTGTTACTGTCTCCTGACTATTCACTCTCGTCTCCCACGGAACGCTCTGGGCAGGGAGTTAGGGTTCCCCATTCCACTGACGTGGGGCTTAGCCATGGGACTTGACTTGGCTAATAGAATATGGGTGAAAGCTAAAGCTTGCCGGTTACCAGTAAAAGGTTTAAGAAATGTGGGAAGGTTGGGGGGGACAGTACCTGGGTGACTCGATTGCTTAAGACTCTGACTCTCGGTTTCAGCTCAGATCATGATCTCAGGGTCATCGGATCAAGCCCCACATGGGGCTCAGAGTGCTCAGCGGGGCGTCTGCTTTGTCTCCCTTTCCCCCGTCCCTCCCCAAGCTCGTGAGCACACTCTCTCTCTTTCTCTCACTCTCTCTCTCTAATAAATAAATAAATCTTGGGGCGCCTGGGTGGCTCAGTCAGTTGAGCACCTGACTCTTGATTTCGGCTCAGGTCACGACCTCAGGGTTGAGAGTTCAAGCCCCACGTTGGGCTCCACACTCAGGGCCGAGTCTGCTTCAGAACCTCTCTGTCCCTCTGCCCCTTCCCAACCTGCTCTCACTCTCTCTAAAAATAAATAAATAAACCCTTGAAAAAAAATTCTTTAAAGAGAAAAGAAAAAAAGGGAAAAAGAAGGAAACATTGGGAGTTTCTGCTGCTAGAGATTCTGTTGACTCTCTTACCTCTTTCAACCTCCTCTGTGAGAACTGTATACCCAGTCAAGGTCTCCCTCAAGCCCGGTCCCTGAGGAAAAAACCCATGGACAGTTTTTAGACCACCCCTGCCTGGAGCAGAGCTACAGATCTCAGTCATAAACACGGACACGCAGTGTGAGTGAGAAATAAGGACTCAGTTTCCGAGAGTACCTGAGGTTTGGAGGTTGTTTGTTACACAGCGTTATCCCACCAAAAACCGATTAACACGGCTGGAGGACGAAGGTAGGTTCTACAGGACCGGGGGACTGCGTGATCAACATACAGCTCGCTAGGAACACGGAAGCTCGTGAAATGCCTTGTGTAATGAGACGCTCCAACCGTGCCGTCATTGGAGGTGGGTGGGTGCACGGAGGCTTGATGAGAGGAGATGTTCATACAAACGTCAAATACGATCCTGTAGGATCGGGGCCGCTCTTCCTTCGCTCGCATGCAAGTGTAGGCTTGTTCTTAAACAGGCTAAGGGTGGGTATCCACGAAAATGATGACCTCATCGGTTAGGGATGGATTATTTGCTCTTTCTGCGGAAGAGACAAGACATACAGAATAGCCTTTTCTGAACGAAGACCCTGAACAGATCGGTTTGCTCTCTCCGGCACCAAAGTCCTACTGTTAAGACAGGAGGCCCTTCACAAACCCAAACCTCTGTAAGTGAACTAAGACTAAGAGGACAGAAACCTCAAGGCACTGCCTGTTTGATGAGGATCAGGCCGGCTCCGTCCGGGAGCATCGGACGCTTGGTCTTCATGTCATGAGTTCGAGCCCCATGTGTGAGGTAGTGTTCACTTAAAAATTTTTTTAATTTAAAAAAAAAAGAAAAAAAAGACTTGCTAACACACAGGTGTGGGCCAAAGAGCCTGTGGTCCCCTCCTCCTCAGGAGCTGGCCCCGGGTCCAGAGGAGGCATCTGATGTCTCCATTGGGGGGCACTTCTTGGCGAATCTCTTTGCTTTGGTGTACAGGAAAGACACAGCCTCATGTGTGTCGGTGGAGGATGGGCGCTCACCCTTTGAGGACGCTCGGAAGAGGCCTGTTGGTCACCATCGGTTGGTTATCCTCCGCTCACGGTCTTGCAGACCCAGCCGCCCCTGCAAAGCCAGGTTTCCTTGCTCGCAGAACTCGCTAAGAAATTCAGCTTTCAGATGCAGGCATTTCACTCAGTTTCCAGGTGAGCTTTTACCGTGGAACAGAACAAGCTTCACATCGCTGTCACCAAACTCAAACCTCGCTCACTAATTCTCTTACCTTCTATCGCTCATAGAGTGCCCCCCAGAAAAGACTTGTCCGTGTTCCTTCTTCAATGTTCACTTTCTCGCTCCGGTGACCAGCCATGCTCTGTGTCGTCTGATACCTTGCATGGCTTGCTTGCTCTCAACTCTGTGCTCCAACCTTCAGAATCAGGGTGAACTGTTCCTCTTCGTCCCTGTCTAAGGCAAAGCATTTTCTGAGTCCCCCTGAGCTGTCTGGTCTTGTCTGGTCTGCTCTTGGAGCTCTCAGTGTAGCTGACTTAGCCTTCTGCTCTCGGCGGCAGCTGCTCCGTGCTCTCTGTGGTCGAGACATATATTCTGATGTACACTCTGTGCTCTTTGTCGTGTGACTTATTCTCCTGAGCCCAGCAGGGCTCGTACTTGACCTTCTCTTGGCTCAGTAAGATATTTTCACTTTCTCAGGTTTAAAGAATTCTCTGTAGACCCGTACAACATTTCTATAGATTCCTGACTTTTCAACCCCTTGTCCTTTTTTAAAAAAGATTTTATTTATTTATTTGAGAGAGAGAGAGAGAGAGAGAGAACAAGTGGGGGAGGGGCAGAGGGAGAGGGAGAACCAGACTCTCCATTGAGTGGGGAGCCGGATGTGGGACTCGAACCCAAGACCCTGGGATCATGACCTGAGCTCTAGGCAGATGCTCAACTGACTGAGCCACCCAGGCGCCCCGACTTTTCAACCTCGTGTCCTTTTTTATTAGCTGTTGACCCTTACCTTCAGAGGCAACCACATTTTTACTGGCTACAGATGGGATTCTTTAAGCCCTCTGCTCTGTCTTTCCAGACGTGAGCCAAACCATTCCCTCAGAGAGTCCTGTGTGGTTTCTAGATTTCCCATAGAGATTTTGCTGTTTCTCTCATGTTTTCTTAACATTCTAACATTTACCATCAACTGCTCTCAAACTCGACGGCTGTCCACGTGGACACAAGCATAGCGCCCCTGCCAACAACCTGAAACCCTCTTCAAACCCATTCGCTCCCACGGCCTCTGCGTCCACACTCCCTGGTGGCCTCTTTCCTTCCTCCGGTATGATGCCTTCCTCTGTTCCCTTGTACACTGCTGATGTAAGCTCCTGATGTCTTTTGGGTTGTGTGTCTTCTGTTGAATAAATTTCACAGCACTTTTCAACCGGCCCAGCAAGTAGCCAATGGGACAATCTGCTTGCTGCCCTGAAGAGTTCATGTTCTGGATAAAATAGATCCATTTTTTTTTTTTAACACCCTCCTGCTCCTTACCTGGAATCTGGCACTATCTCTGCAAATCTTGGATGCTCTGAGGAGTGAGAAGGCTGGTCTGAGACTCAGTCGGGAACATTCACATATCTCACGCTCTCTTCCCCAATTTCATCTTTTATTCCATGGTGTGCCCTATTGCTGTCTTTGGAGAAGACGCTGGGATTCAGGATACCTCTTGAGCTCGGGCGAAGGGATGTTTCCCAGCTCCTTTCTCTGGGCACCTCCCTTCATACCTTGTCACCACAAGCTCAACTTGAGAAGCCCCTTGAGAACTGTGGAAACTCCCATTTCCTTGTGATGACAGATCAGTGCTGCGCGTGCCCGGGTTTACGGCTGGACGAGTCACTGATGCATGACGGGGAGCTCAGGCTGCATGGCCCTCTGGACAGTTGAGGCGGGTGTGAGATAAAGTCCTTACGATTTTAGAGATGTTTTGCGGTAGAAAGGTTCTCTAGAATCCCCCTGATACATTCGGAAGTCTTAACAAAGGTTGTTTCATACCCTTGATTCGGTCTTCATCCCACAGCCGTGCCATTCAGGCAGTGCTCCCGATTTGCTTTCGGCCCAAGCTGGACAGACTGGATGTGAGAAATGATTCCCTAGCAAGTTCTGGAACCTGTAAATTCCCTCTATGTTTTGCTTGGAGACTGGCCAGTTCCTTTTTTGAGCTCATCTCTTCCTGTCTTACCACCTGCTGCCGAAAGCCTTTCGGTCCTCTGTGCGGGCACCAGCTGCCTCGTTCCGCATGCTCCCCAGGTGACGTCCCTCACTTCCCGGTTGCGGCAGGTGAACAGTTTTACCAACCGTTTTGTGCTCGTGAGTATGGGTAGCCACACCCCCAGATTTAAAAGATTCCTGGCCTTCTGCCAGCCACCCCAAAGCTAACCTCCCATAGTTCAGTTTTTGGCGACGGTGGCGTCCCACTTCTAAGTACCAGTTTCCGTATCCATTTGCTTTTGCTGCAGAGCAATCCCCCACAAGATCTTAGTGACGTGAACGACGCCTGTGGGCCTGCAGGCAAAGCTCCCTTCGACACCGCAGTTCTACAGGCCGGCTGCCAGGGCTCCGCTCCTTCCGTGTGCCTTCTGGGCCCAGAAGGGAAGGGTTTAGCTCCCAGCGACATTCTCGAGGAAGTGGCGGAAGCCTTGTCTCCCCACCAACACATTGTCCCTCTTGCCCACATTCCACTAGACAAAGTAGGTCACACGGCTAATCTGGGGACGTGAAAAATGAGAAAGGAGACTCTGCCCTTGTGGGGGAGGAGCCGAGCAGTCCCACGGTGAAGGGCACAGATGCAGGCAAGAGTAAAGAGGCCGATAATGACAGCTGTCACGGTCTGCCCTCGTGGGAACAAACGATCCCAGCGTCAGACTCAGCACCTGGTCTCGTGACCTACACCACTTCTGGATGCCACTCTAGCAAATGAAAGTTTTCTGCCCCACCCCCCAGGCACTACGAACAAGAGACGATCACAGTAAATATTCCCAGCTGAAAAGCGGAAGGCTCAGAGACACATGCAGTCGCCGGCCCACAGCAGGTGTCGCTGGCCCTGTCCTCCGGGTGGAAGGCGTGCCTGGGCAGGCCCAGCTCCTGTGTCCTGCAGGAGGCTCCCAAACCATGGCTCCCCTCGCTCGCCCTATTCTGGACTATTCTGTGCTCTGCAACCCGGCCGACCTACGATCAACACAGACACTCCAGCTTCTTTGACCCGCATTTCTTCCCACGGCGAATCTTCTCCCCGAGTTTTCTTCTGACACACGGGCGTCTAGATTTCAAGTGCGCTGGCTGTAGGGAGCAGCGCTAGGTCTCGCTCTCGTTCCGCGTCTGACAACCCATGCCTTTGCTTGCACGGACGCTAATTCTCGACAAGGCTGACTTTAAAATCACCAGCTTGCTATTTGTTTTCCAATTGGCCATCTTTTTCAACTTTTTCCTTCTTGTTTAGAACTGAATATTTTCTATAATTCCGGTCTATCTCCTTTGTTGACTTCCGAGCTGCAAATCTGTTATTTTCAAGGTTGTTTTGAGTTGATGGCACTTACCTTCCTCTCATCACTGCCGACGCTCCAGGGACAGTACCCCGCCTCCAGGTAGTACGGGCACCTTACTCCGCTGTGGCTACATGTCTCCCTGCCCCAAGGCTCTGTGGTCATATATTTGTTTAACATGTTATAAACCCACACAGCATTGTTATGATGTTTACATAAAATTTATTTGATAAGATACTAACGTTTTGCAGGCTAATGATATCATAGTTTTATACTAATATGTTTGAAAACTTAAAAACAATAAATTTTATTTATAATTCCTAATGTGAAATTATTTTTTTAAAGATTTATTTATTTATTTCAGAGAGAGGGAGAGGCAGAGAGAGGGAGACAAGCAGATTCCCCACATGCGGGCCTCAATCCCGTGGCCCTGAGATCCTGACCTGAACCAAAATCAAGAATTGGACGCTTAACCGACTGAGCCACTCAGGCACCCTAGAAATTATTTTTAAAAGATTTTATTTATTTATTTATTTGACAGAGAGAGGGATAACTAGAGTAGAACACAAGCAGGGGGAGTGGGAGAGGGAGAAGCAGGCTTCCCGCTGAGCAGGGAGCCGGATGTGGGGCCCGATCCCAGGACCTCAGGACCATGACCTGAGCTGAAGGCAGACGCTTAACAACTAAGCCAGCCAGGCGCCCCACGATTTTTGTTTTAATTGGAAAAAGAAGACAGTCATTTAGCCTCTTCTTCTTTTTTTTTTTAGGATTTTATTTATTTATTTGACAGCAATCACAAGTAGGCAGAGAGGCAGGCAGAGAGAGAGGCGGAAGCAGGCTCCCCGCTTGAGCAGAGAGCCCAATGCGGGGCTCGATCCCAGGACCCTGAGATCATGACCCGAGCCGAAGGCAGAGGCTTAACCCACTGAGCCACCCAGGCGCCCCAGCCTCTTCTTTTTTTATATAAGAAAAAAATTAGAATTATAAACATATTTAGATATGAGAAAAATAAGCTTTTCTTCTCAAAACTATAGCTTTAGGAATTGAGGAGAAAGGATTTTAATCACAAGCCACTTGCAGCTTTCTGGATGTACTGCTATAATCCAAATGCAGTTTTTATTATAGAGCTCTATAATTTTCTGGTGTGGGATAATGCATTTTTAAAAATATATATAATATTATGCCAAAAAATAAAAAGAATTGGGGGTTTAGATCCTTTTAACTTTATGTGAGCTTCTAGTTTTCCGGTTGGCTGTAATTTTAACCCGACTTCAGATGTGCCGTCTTAATCGTACACACATATCACGGATTCACTTGCCCTTTTTCCTGGTCGGGAACGTGTTCCTTACACGGTCTCCCTTTAAATACATATTTTGAAAAAGTATTTTTCTTTTTAGAAGGCATAATCTCTATCTATTACCACCACCTTCCCCGAAAAGAAAAAAGAATGAAACAATCTGACCACGTACATTCAAAGTGGCAGGGAACAATGTTTAAAGATCACTTTCACCTTGTATAGACCCTCTGGAACCCCAGAGACAAGGAGGTCCGATTGTATAATTCCTTCTTAAAAAATTGGGCTGTAGATTTATTGTTCTTGAAAACTTTAGAACCTACCTTAATCTTGGCAGAGGACTTTCCCATCGCATTCTGAGTGAGGACCGATGGCCAAGGACCTTGACTAGGTCTTCCCTCTATGCGGCCCTACCTTATGCGAAGGGTTCCATAAATAGAGCTGGCAGCGATTTGTTTTATTGGCTTGGAATCTTACCTACGATGCTATAGCACACGTCACTGTTTCTACCCCCTTTCCAAGAGCTTTCTCTCTTTCATTTCTCACAACAACCCTGACGGGCGAGCATATTTTTTCTCCGTCTTCGCAGATAAGGAACTTGGATTCTCGGAGCGGGTAACCCTCACTCAAATCCACGTCTTTTGCACCAAACTGCAGGCTCTTTGCGCTATGTGGCTGCCACTGCCCCATGGCACAACCAGAAAAACACTGTTTGGTTTACATAAATATTAATTTTTGAATTTGAACTCTGGGTCACCTTTGGAAACTCAAACGTGTCAAGATCCAGTCCACCTTCTACATGCAAATTCAGTCTCTCCAGCCGGAGTGGAAAGCCCCTGCAGAGAGGGCCATGTGACTCAGTTTCCCTGTGGCCCCCCGCCATGCCCTCCAGAACCCTCCACCCAGGCTCCTCTTCTGCCTTCAGGTTAGTCCTGGAGTCCTGACACTTGCCGGCCTGCCAGGGGATGGGCGCTGGGGTGGACCCTAGGAGGGCAAGACCCTGGTGGCAGCCTTCCCAGAGCCGGGTGGACTCCCAGCGCTGTGGGAGCCCAGGAGGCTGTCCACGCCCTCAAAGCCCAGCCCTTCTCCAGCAGCCCCTGCTGGCACCTCAGCCGGGCAGGAGCCACAGTGCAGACCGGGGCCAGTTTCACCTCCCAGTTCTATCCCGGCAGCAGTTTACTGAGAAAATATTCTTCTAATGCGTCTGTCAATAAATCGTCTGATTTAGGACACATCTGCAAGTGAGCAGCATTGAATCTAGTAGCTGTGACATCGAGGAAAACTTTCAAGGGCAAAATGGCTGAGGAGAACCATGTCCCACGTGGACGGCAGGCACCAGTACTCTAAATATTCAGCCCTCCGCACCGAGTTCTGGGTTCACACTCAGTAAGCCAAGTGGATCGGTGCGTGTCCCAGAAGGGCAGGTAGACCTGAGCGCTGGACTGCGACCCTGGCAACGATAAGTCATGAGTTCAATACGGTAACTCATAAGTGAGCAATGCTGACTTTTAAACACTTCCCCTACTTCTTCGGGATGTTTCAAAGCCCCTCAGCCTTATTCCTCTTAACCTCCAGCGTCCACGATACCACGTGCATCCATAATGCCGCCTTACTGGCCGAGCTCCAATGGACGGGCCATCCACAGCTCTCAGCAAGCAGAGCTTCTGAGTGTGTTAAGCCCCAAAGAGTAGCATCAAATTAAGGATTCAGCCACTAGATGGAGAAATTGCCCCGATCAAGCACAAAGCACCGTTCTGGTTCTCTGCTGGGAACACAAGCAGGAAAGGTACTTACAAATGCCATATTGTCCAAACATATAAGCTGTAAGTTTTTGTCAATTCATTTGATACGCTTTTCTTTGAATTGCTTGAATCGGACACACATCTCACGCTTGTCTTTACTGTTCTATGCTGTCATTATTCTCAATTCAGTGCTGGCTACCTAATCTCTTGAAAATCACTTGTCATCTTTTGCATGTTTGTGGTAATTAGCATTGAGTAAATACACGCGGATTTCACTCGCCGCTCACTGGAGAAAGTATCAGGGTTCACGACAGATTTAAAAATGACCGTTTGGGACAAGGTCTTCACACCAGCCATCACAAAGTCCCGCCCCCCAAAAGAGGAGTCTCGATAATAACTAGACCAGCCAAATTTGGATATTGCCTTTATTTTGCAGAAAATGTTTCCTGCTGATTGTCTTTGGCTACTTCGAAGAAAAATATAAACAATCATAGGTTTAACAATAGGAGAGATTAACTACCTGTGCTCGGAACAAACATTCTAGCGGGCAGAGAAGGCAAAGCTGCGTTTCAACTACCATCTGCGGTCCCCAGCTGTGATGGCGGGATCCTGTCGTCCCAGCGCAGCTGCCGCTGTGGCCTGGGCCACAAAGGGCCTGGAAACTACCGCCAAGCAAAGGCAGGGAATTAAGTGTGCTTTGTACCTTGCCCAAGTAGGACCGCTGGAGTTTATAGACCCTGACGGGCCAAGTCGCCCATGTGCGCTACGAGAGGCAGACAGTTTCTGGACCCTAGAAAATCATTTTTACTGTGAGTCGCGGAAAGTCCAGCGAGCGGCGAGGCTTCCGGACCGAATTCACCTGCGCGCAGCAGCGGCCGCGGCCCGCGGGCACCGCGCTCCCGAGAACAGCAGGACGCAGACCCTCCTCTTGCTTTAAAGGGAGGGTGATGGGGACTGTTTCCTCCCCTGGACCCACGAGCTGCCGCGCGGTACCCGGAACGGCAATCAGGTCCACAGCGGAAGCCCCGCACGAAGTCCTGCGTCCGGCCCAACGCAGGCCTCGCTTCACATGGAGGGTGGTGACACCGGCGTCCACGAGGCTAGGAGGCGGGCCTGCGCCGCCGCGTCGTACTGGCTGTCGGGAATGTCTGTGGCCGTGGGGGCCCCTTCGTACAGCGGGGATCCCGACGAGGAGGAGGCCTGTCCCGGGTGGGTGAGAGGCGCCGCGTGCGCGGGCGAGCCCCGGAAGAACTGCGCGCCGAGCCCGTTGGCCATCGCCGCCGTCGGAGCCCCAGGCGTGATGGCGCCGTTGCTCACGGACCACAGGCTGGGGTACTGGCTGAAGGGGAAACGGAGACGCTCAGGCCACCGGAGACGCGGAGAGAGGCTCCAGACGGCGCACGGGGACACCGACCCCGACACCCCCTCCCCGGATTGGCGCCCTGGACGGGGCCGTCCAGCAGGCAGAGCCACTGTCCCATCCGGCAGCGAGACACCGAAGTAGCGGACCCGACCGCCCGCAGAGCTCGCTGCGCACGCGGCTCCTGCCCCAGCGCCCGCGCTCCAGGCCGGTCGTCTGGGGCTCGGGATCAGACACCCTGAGAGGTCCCAGGGGACATGCCAGGCGTCTGTGTTCATTAGCATGCCCCGCCGCGCTGCTGGGGCTCTTGCCGTGGACACAGCACCCTCCTGGACAGTAACGTACGAAAGGTGCCCGCCGCCGGCACCGTCCCCCGCGCCGTCCCGGGCAGAAGCACGCAGGCCCGCGGGACACCGCGCAGGGCGAGCAGCCCAGAGCCAGACGCGGGCGCAGATCCCAGAGCGGCCCTTCACAGGCTGTGTCGGGCCCCCTGGGCTGCGGCCAGTTTCCAGCCTGTTTCCCGACCCGCGGAGGAAGCCGCTGGACACGGTATGATGTGTATGTCCGTCTGGCCGCACAGACTTAAACCGCATCCAACTATGCTAACGTTGCTTTGAGAAAATGTCTTTCTACAGACGAACATCTTTCCCTTAGGTCATATTGAGCAGTGCTGTTTACCAAGCCCCGCTCCGTATTTCAGGTGTATCTGGCCTCGAAAACAAACCTGAGCTGAACAAAGTAGTTTACTGTCCACCACACAGAGAGAAGAAACAGCGCTGAGATGTCCCATCAGAATGGGACGGCAGTGGGACTGCGGGGCCCCCAGAGCCAGCGGTCTGCAACCTGCAGGTTAGTCCGTTTAATGGTGTGCAGGTTCTGGGCCACCTCTGGCTCTTGAACAGCTGGCTGCTTTGTGCATTGTTTGCTTAATTTTTTAAGAGTAGACAATTAGGGGCGCCTGGGTGGCTCAGTGGGTTAGGCCTCTGCCTTCAGCTCAGGTCATGATTCCAGGGTCCTGGGATGAAGCCCCGAGTTGGGCTCTCTGCTCAGCGGGGAGCCTGCTTCCTCCTCTCTCTCTCTGCCTGCCTCTCTGCCTACTTGTGATCTTTCTCTCTCTGTCAAATAAATAAATAAATCTTTTGACAACAACAACAAAAAAGAGTAGACACTTAGATTCTTATTATAAAAGAATCGTTTCCTAGCCAAAAGGATTAAGATTTGGGGCATATTTTGGTATTCTATATACAATAAATCACACTGCTTTTGTAGTCAAGATAACCTGTCTACAGACTCCTCTGCTGTGAGCCAACAACCGTTAAATCGTTTAATGTCTCTGAGCCCGTTTCTTCAGAAAACAAAAGTTGACTTTCAACCTTGACTTATTTTTTTAATAACCCTATGAAAAACAGCAATACATTTACCAATCAGCTTGATTTTTAAGGAAATCTCCCTGTACATTATTTTCAAGCTAATAATAAAATATTCACGGTTCTTTACTAGTTATCAGCATATATGTTCAGGACTTTGATCCTGTAGCCACAGAAAAGCCAACACATTTTTTCCCTTAATTTAATAGCTCTTGTCAAAAATGGTTCTAGAAACATTTCTTCAAATTTCACCCGCTGACCCCAACAACTCCGTAAAGACAAGCTGAGGACGGGTTATACAGCATATGTTTTTCTTGTAGAAACGAGGCTCAGAGAGTTTAAGAGACTTGTCCTCTATAGGAACTAGGAAGTACTAGAGCCGGGATGGGGGTCCTGTTTCCCTCTGTTGCAGCCCAGCTCCACGCCCGCCACCCCAAGGGCCACTGGTCCTCCCGGAAGACAGACTGGAACACTAACACGCGGTCATGTAACCTGGGATCCCAGGTTGGTGACAGAACTACCGATGACAGCCCAGCTGTCCACAGTGAACATCAGAATAAAAATCAACGGGTGGGAACGGCGTGATGTCACCCTCACGATCCCGGGACAGCGCATGTCACGTTCAGACATACGTTACCTAGAGCTGGTGGCCGGGCCGGCGCCGTGGCTCATGGGGAGCATGCCGGTGTGGGCAGGGGTCCCAAGGCTGGGCCAGCTCTCGTGGGACTGGAGCATGGACAAACACGCAGATGGATTGTCAGAATAGGCTGCGGGTATAAGAAAGCGTCGTTAGTGGGGTGGGCTTGCGAGAGTGTCAGGACGCAGCGAAACACTAGCAACAACTACCCAGCCCCAGAGACAGGATGGGTGCGGCACGGAACAGAAGGCTCTCCAGCCCGCCTGGGGCTCCATTGGGGAAGCTGCTGCCTTTGGCTCGGGTCGTGATCCTGCTGGGATCGGTTCTGCATCGGGCTCCCTGCTCAGCCGGGAGCCTGCTTCTCCCTCTCCCTCTGCCTGCTGCTCCCCCTGCTTGTGCTCTCGCTCTCTCTCAAATGAATAAGTAATTTTTTTTAGGAAAAAAAAAAAAAGAAGATTATCCATTGGCCCATTTAATTGGTCATCAAAGGCAAATAATTATGGTCAAATGTATATATTAAAAAATAAATTCCAGTAAACCCAAGCTTTCTCTTTATCTTCAGATCAACAGATGCCCTGTAGAAAAGGAATCCTATGATCACTTGATTGGGAATTAATTATCTTTAAAAATAAACATAAATATAACTTTAACCTGCCTTTTCCCAAATTTTTATTTCTTAAGAGATGAAAACATCTTGGGACACCTGGGTGGCTCAGTGGGTTAAAGCCTCTGCCTTCGGCTCAGGTCATGATCCCAGGGTCCTGGGATCGAGCCCCTCTTCGGGCCCTCTGCTCAGCGGGGAGCCTGCTTCCTCCTCTCTCTCTCTCTGCCTGCCTCTCTGCCTACTTGTGATCTCTGTCTGTCAAATAAATAAATAAAATCTTTTAAAAAGAGAGAAAGAGAGAGATGAAAAGATCTTAAAAACCATTACTCTGGGCAAGACGAAAATATGATCTTCTAGCCTCAGAGTCTAGCAGCTGGTTGAACAAGACCCCATGACCATTTCTTTACCAGATCAGCTCCTTTCATTTCAAATCAGCTTTAATTGCTTAATTGTTTTATGGTGTTCATTAGCTATGTTCCTCCTTTTAGAGCCAGACAAAATTAAGTCTGGGCATACATGGTGTTAGAGGAAGTTAGACAAATGGATCTTAATGGTCTGGCCCTGTGTTCGTCGTCTGTAAGCACACGTCGGGCTCCCTGGAGCCGCTCATTCGGTGCGCCTGGGCCAGGTTCAAGGTGATGCTGCTGCTGGTCCGGGCACCACACGTGCAGAAACAAACTTAGGGGATCAGTGGGAGAATCACGGAAGATAGTGCATGGGTCTAGCCAGTAACTCTTACACCTGGTGGACCCAACATCATCACTTTAGAGAGGCTCATGAAATACCCAAACGTGGGAACCTAGAGACAGACCCCCAGTTCTGGGGTGGAAAAGCTCCAGCAGTAACTGAGTGCATTCAGGACCACAAGGCCCTGGCCTGGACCTCGCGGTGGCTGAGCCGGCAGCAATGGCATGGGCCCGAAATAACGGTCCCTCTTGAGCCACGGAAGGCCTGGCCTGGGTCCCTCTCGAGCCACGGAAGGCCTGGCCTGGGTGTGTGTTCCAGAAGAGGTCCTCTCCCGCCCGCGGATCTCTGGACTCCATCCCACAGACGCCTCCTGCACGGCGGTCTTCCATCCACCCCCAAACCCCAGGCCGACTTGGACGTAAGACTTACTTGGAGAATTGTTCCGGTGTGCGTAAGGGCTGGGGTAGGGGGACGGCCGGTGGTTCCTTAGGGCGGGGTACCTTTCACAGCCGTGCGTGGAGGGAAGTGCGAGGGGCCCTCCGAACTGAGCGTGGGGGGTGGTGGGAGGGCACAGGCTGCTGGTTCCAGGGATGAGCCACCCCCCTGCTGTGAGAAAAGGATGCTGAGTAACTGGCATTGCGTTGCCTCCGTCTGTTTAAGGGACGGACAGGAGAGCTGAGACTAGGAATCTGGGGGTCTCTTCCTGAGCGGTCCCCGATGAAGCGGCCTCCTAGTCCAAGTCTCAAGGCGTCTGGGCTTCAGCTCCACACCAGAGGCCACAGGTTGACAGGATTTCCAAACCCACAGAGCACCTGAGAAGAGCTGGGGGCCCCCGCCCTGGCCAACGCCTACTGCTCCCTCCACCACTCTTTCTCGAACCTGCCAGAATCTTCCCAGGCCTGTCAGCTCCCAAGCCCTCACTGCTGAGCATGAAAAACCCAGAAACACGAAATTCAGAGCCAGGTGAGCTCGAGACACACGGGGCGAGTCACGCCCGTGGCACCCCGGCCACGGGGTTCACCTGCTCCGACCACCTCACCAGGATGGGGAGCTGCGTCCTGGCCGGACGTGTGCTGTTTTCTGCCCACTCTCCTTCCGCTCCAGGCTCACCTCCTCCCCACCGTGCCCTGCTGCCAGAAAATCATTCTGACGCCACCCTGCCCACCTCTCACACTCCAGTCTCTTCTCCAGTCACTGCTTTTAAGTTTATTGTTGCGTTAAATTCAGAAAAGTAACCCCCAAGAGGACAACTACTCTGGCTGTAATTTCCAACAAACCACCTTCGGACAACACTGAAATGAGGGAAAGGTCCGGATCTGCCCACAAATCCTGCCCCCTTCACGTGCCCGAATGGTGGCACCCCGAGCCCCTTCAGGAGAGCTGTCGGTTAAATTAGCACAACAGACGATTAACGGACAGACAGAGAACGGAAGACGAGTGTCGGCGGAAGGTGCCGCACTGGTCCCCACAGCCTCTGCAGGCCGCAGCGAGCACTGACTCTCCCGATCATGTCAGCCGTCCAGGCTCCGAGCCCCTTCCCTGCATGGAGAGGGCAGCCACACGGGACTCTGTCTCCTACAGACGCGGCTCCACAGACCTGCGCCACTTTGCTCCGGCTCGCGGAGCTCGGAAAGGAAGCCGGACTTACAGCACTTTCCCCATCCTGCACGCCACTGTTCCCACCACCAAAACCAGCCGGAGCTGCCGGGTTGCTCCTGGAACCGAAATGGGCTTCGGGAAAAACGCATTCTGCTCATAAGCATCATTCCCAAGGCGGCCCTTCAGTCCGCCGTCACTAACCAAGACAGAAGCCATCTCCAAGTGCGGATGGCGAGGGGCTTCACTTGCCCAACAGAGCAGAGTCTAGCCCCCACCAAGACCTCCACAATGCGACCCAGCCATGGTGGGGTCTGCCTGGAAGCCGAACAACAGAGCCGGGGGGAATTGTCCCCTGCCTTCTCCGTCCCACGCGCCAGAAGCGCTTTCACAACCCTCAGGGAGAGCAGAGGCTGAGTGGAGACCAGCCCTAACTCAGCTCCGACATCACGTGCCCACGGAGGGCCGCCTGCCCCCCAGCCAGAAACGAGCTCTCGCCTGCATCCCCAGGTCTGGCTCTCAGCAGCCTAGTCCTGGAAGCAAGGGACGTGGGGACAGAGTGCAACAAACCGTACATTGGGAGTACCCAGACTGCTGGCTGTCTCCAGGGTCCTCCATCATATCTTTGTGATCACTTCTGTCAAAAAAGTGTAGAGTCGTCAAAAAGGAGAACATTCAGAAAGTAGGATTTGCAGCAATATTTCTTCTTACTGTGTATTTCTTTGCCCAAAGGGTATAGAATTCTCTCACCTTTCCTTTGCATCAAGGAAAGCTTTTGCAAATGGATTGTATTTAATTTTAAGAGCCGTGATCTGAAAAACAAGAAACCACATTGACTGGTACACTGTCCATCAGCCAGACTATTTAATTTGGTCCCGAGAAATAGGGAAACATCAGTAACCCCCCCCGCCCCCACCACCTTTAAATATTCAAACATAATCAGATTTCCTTCCAGATCTATTTGTCTATTTGGGTCTGAAGTGGCTCAGTAATTGTCATATTTCGCAAAGAACGGTACATTTATGGAAGTTCTTCAATGCTGTTTTCCTGAGTGGAATTCACAGCGAGTTCAACCTACTACTGACAACATTCTCTGTGCATAAATCAAACATGGCTCAAAGCATCACCAGAATCGGCTTAGGAAATAGCTCAACACTGACAACTTAACCAGCGAGTCACAAAAGGTCTGTCCTTTGGGATCAGACTTAGAGACGTACAGGCATGAACTGGCACTGTGTGTGCAGCTGCCCCTCCCGTTTGTATGACCCTTCGTGCTGCCCAGGTTTGCAGGGTTGCCCCCTACCCCTACCCTTTCGGGAAGATCTCCAAAGATTTCCTCTCTCGTTCAACTTGTTCTTAAGAAATTCTCACAGTATTAACCTAAATATTTGGTTCTTTTTACTCGGATTGTTTTATAGACAGGTTTACAGAGGATTAAAGGAGAAACAGGAGAACAAGCACACATTTCAGAACTTCTTCCCTCCATCCCAGTCTGATGGTGATGGTAGATTACTTGAAAAGGCGTTAACTTTTCAGTCTAAAGTCCGCCAACACACAGGCTGTCCGCATTCTTCGAGACCTCCCAGGGCACATGCCACCCCGCCGCTCACCTCCTCATTCTGGTAAGCGGTCACGGCGATGAACTGGGTCTCAGGGAAGCAGTGGCTGGTGATCATCCGCTGTGCGCCCCCCACTCTCACTATGTGGATCCGGGGCTCGTACTTGTGTAAGGAGTTCAACATGATCTGCGGGAAGCCCACGGACAAGACCGTCAGATCACAGGACAGCCATCTGCCCTGCTGTCGAGGAGAGAAACACATCCAAGGAGCAGCAGACGCTCACAAGGAAGTGTCTTTGCTGCTGGGGCTGGTGGGTTTCCCTCCAGGTGCCGCTTCCCACCACTGGTTTAGGAAAAGGAGTGTGAGGTGCTCCACACCGTTAAAGGCGATGAATGCCCATCGTGAGATCCTCTGACCTGCTGCAATAACGTTCTGAAACTCCCAGCACGGCTAGAGACGCTTTAAAAGCCAGAGCTGGTTTGTGCTTTGCTTGAATACGGGGTCTCCCAGTAAAAACACCCCAGTAAAGCCACCCTTAGAAGAGGACAGATCTACAAGTCTGTTCAGACCACGCAGCAAACACTGTGGCGCAGGTTGAGCCCGAAAGTGCCCCTTGACCACCAAGGCTGCTCTTTTGTCTCCTCTAGGGAAGCTGAAGGCTTCGGTGCGTAAGTTCCAGAGCCTGAGACCCCCCCCCCCAGTCTCCAAAGGGGAAGCTCAGCATCGACCCCCCCCCCCCAAGCTCCGCGCCCTGGTGCTGCCCGTCATCAGGTTACTATAAACAACACTGATGGCTTAACAGAGGAAGGCTGTGATGTTTCTCCCGGACAGATGTCACCTCCTGCTCAAGCACAGTCCCCTCCACCACGAGGAAGGTGCAGACCCGGCCTGCCTGGCACTGTCCCTCCCCCCCCCACCCCTCCACCACTGCGCCTCCATTACACCCACCTGACCCCCTCCGTTGAGTTTGTTGGTGAGCTTGACTTTGCTGAAGGAGACGGGTGCCTTCATCCAGTGGGCCCCGAAGTTGGGCGAGTCGGGGTGGATATAGACGCAGCTGGGCGCCTGCGGCTCGGGCTTGCCCCCGGGGACCCACTCTCCGTTCACGTACTTCCAGCGGTGGTTGTCAGCAGCCACGAAGTCCAGCAAGAAGGAGTACATGGCGTTGGGGTCCAGGCCAGACACGTTCACCTTCAGCACTGGGAACATCCTCCTGCAAAGCAAGGGGGGCAGCGGCGGACCCCGGATCTGAGGTTTTAGACCTTTAGATGTAAGGAGGAAGCTTGGGACCGAGGCATCTGTCATTTTGGGGCAAAGAAAAGCCCCCCAGCCCCCCTTCCCAGAGTCCCCCTAAGTCCCCAGCGTCCTCCACACTATCCCATGGCCCCGGGAGGCAGGGTCTGAAAGGACCCCACGGAGGGTTCCCGGAAACGGGCAGGGTGCGAGTCTGGGAGACTCCTCCCAAACTTCGGCGGAGAAGGCCCCAGAGAGTGACAGTTAGGGGACGCTGGGCTCTGTAGCGGGGACCTTTCCCCCCGGGCCTCCCCACGCCTGGCGCACGCCCATCTCCGGGCGCGCCTACCTGCCGTTCTTGGTCACGATCATCTCGTTGGTGAGCTCCTTGAAGCGCAGCCACAGCTCGCTCTCCTCGAGGCCCACGCGCAGCTCGCGCTCCGTGGGGTCGCCCTTCTCGCTGCCCGCCTGCAGCTCGCTCTCCACGGCACTCAGCAGGTGGTCCACTCGGTACTGCAGGCTCTTCCCCGCGCTCTCGGCGCCCGGGGAGCTCATCCTCCCGCCCGCCCCTCCCCACCGCCCCCCAAGCCCCTACTCGCTACGCGAGAGCCACCTTCACGCCGGTCAGCGGCCGCTTTCCCGAGACCGCGCCGGGGCTCCCAGCACCGGCCGCGGAGGAGGGCGCGGACCGAGATCTGGGGGGGAGGGGGCGGGGAGAGGGGTGAGGGGGAAAGTGACTCCACTTGAACTCCCGCGCGGCACGGCTAGAGTAGGTCTCTGCGGCCAGAAACTGCGTCCCCTCCCATAAATAGAGCAGCGGCGGCCGCGGCGGGGGCCGGCGGATTGGGCCGCGCGCCCTTTGAAGTGCGGGGACAGCTGCCCATTGGCCGCGCGCGGCCATTTCAGACCCGGCCGGCGGGCTGGGGCGCCCGGGGGCCGACAATGGGCTCCCGCGCCTGTTTCATGCAAATCCCGGGCCGGGCCCCGCGCGCCCCGGCCCAGCCCCGACAACTCCGCCCTCCCCCAAATGTTTGCACCTCCATCAAAGCGGCGGGGCGGGCCGCGGGCGCGGGGAGGGGGGGGCGGAGGAGCCGGGCGCCCGAGCTCGCCCCGGCCCGCACGTCCCCGAGGGCCAGCCCGGCCGCCGGCGACGCGCCCCAGCTCTCGCACCGGTGCCAGCCTGGACCGCGCCGCGGGCTCACCTGCGCCCGGCCCGAGGCCCTCCGCGCCCCGCCCGCGCACGGCGAGCCCAGCCCGGCGGAAGGGCGCGCCCTGTGGGCTTCGCCCGGGTCCCGCTGGTCTCGCTCCTTTGAAGGCTCAGCGCTCCACCGAGCGGAGTCCCGTCCCGACACGTCCCTCGCCCCGCGGCGCTGCAGGTGGCTGCGCTGACACCCGACCAGCCCACCCCGGCGCCCCCCCCCGGGTTCTCGGCCTTCGCAGGTGTGGAAGGGGGAGCCCCGCGCCCGGCGTCTCTGCCCGAGGCTGAGCTCCGCGCCTGCAGTGGGAAACACTCAAAATTCAACCAAAAGAGCCCTTTTAGGAAGTTTTCCCGCTTCCTGTGTGAAAACGGGACGTTGATGACGAGGTTTGCGTGGCTTCTGCGGGCTGATCTCTGTTTCTGTGGAAGGTGGGCGTGAGAAGGGGCTGGCCGGGGCGCTCGCGGGAGAGCAGGGTTTGGGGTGCGCATCCCTGCCGGGCCCGGCCGGCCGCCGCGCCCCGCGGTGTGGGGAGCGGGTGGTTTATTACCTTTCGGTGAGAACCTCCGCGAGGAGAGCGAAGGGAAGGTGACAATGAGCAGGAAATAGTTCAATAAGGTCTCTTTAAACAGTAACGTTTCTCTCAAAACTGGAGCCCAGGATGAGAGGAGGAAGCAGAAGCTCCGCGCGCTGGCCGTGAGCCTCGGAAGCCCTTGCCCACGGCTCTGGCCCAAGCCTATGGTTCCAGACTGTTTCCACGTCTTCTTCGCGCGCACCCCACCCCCGCACCCTATGGGAACGGCCAGTGCATGGGGTGAAGCGCCCCACTTAGAACCGCCCTGCGCCCTAGCTAGGGGGTCTCCCGGAAGGACCTGGAATGTGCGCCCGGGCTACCCCTTTCCTGCCTGCGCCTGGCGCGCCAAGCCGCGGGAGGGATCCCGGCCGGGGGCTGACGACCCCGGCCTCTGCTTCCGGGAGCCAGCCCAGGGATTAAGGGCCTGCTGCCCCCGCCCCCCACCAGCTGGAGTGAGGGTGCTTCCAGGGCTGATTTTGCGCCCCTTTCCAAATGGGTACTGAAAGTCTGGAAGCCCAGTGCGCCTCGATACTATACTATCTACTATACTATCGACATTTCTCAGTTTCTTTTGTTGTCTCAGATGCTTGGGATTCCCAAGGGGATGACCGGACTGGGGGAGTTTTTCTTCTGGAAAGAGGCACCAAAAGGACCTCATTTGCCCCTGACACCCGGACCCTCCTGAGTCGCCCTCCATCCGGCTCTTCTGGCCACGGGGATTTGGAGGACTTGTGAGTGTGTCTTTCCTAAGAGAATAAAAGTGTCTCAAAAGTCATCTCTCTGGCCGGGGACCGCCTGAGCTCCCGCACTTGGAGGAAAGGTGAAAGGCTGGGTGTGAGGTGGGGAGGAAGGGTGGGTGGCCAGTGGAGAGGGTGGGTCCCCAAAACCTAGGTGTCCAGTGCTCCCTGCCCTAAGGCTCCAGCTCTCTCTCCCTGACTGTCCTAGGGTTGTTTCCCCAAGTCCAAAAGAGCTCACCAATGCCAGAGAGCTCTCGGATCCATCCAGAACTCTGGCTCTGACCTCAGCGGGCCCCCGAACAGCAGTGAGCACCACCAAATAAGAACAAAAGCCCACGGAAAGAAAGTTAAATTTCAAACGTTTGCAACGACAGTTTTACCCTCCACAAATTAAGTCCGAAGCGTTCAAGGACACCACCCAGAGATGCAGCCCCACTTGCTGGCAGAGCTAGAGGCTGGGAGTTACTGACTTTGCGTCCCTCTGGGGCTCTCCTGGCTTCCCTACGTATTCTTTCCCCCCACCTTTCTCTGCCTCGTTTTCTGAATCTTTGTTCCTTGGTTCTCAGGACAAGCGTCTCCACTCTCCAGGCTTTTCAATGAAGGCTGTGGTGCATGACAGTTTACAGCCAAAAACTTCCTCAGGCCCAGCTGTAAAGGATTCCCAGTTAATAACAATGTGCCTCCTTGCGGGGGAGGAAGCGCGTTTGGCTGTTTCTCTCCCAAGGTCTGTCTCTGCTTGGGAAGCCCAGCTATTGGAGTAAAAGGTCCTATGGCTGGGCCTCAGGATGCAAAGGGTCACCCCCAAAATAACTTAATCAACACTTTACAAGAAATCTCTCTCACACACACACACACACGCGCGCGCGCGCACGCACCTCATTTCCCAGAGAGGCAGTTTCCCCAGCTCCCACCCTTCCCAAGCAACAAAACCATTTGTCTTTTAGGAGAAGGCATCGATGATGCCCCAACAGGCCCAAGGCCAGTGGGCACGGGGGACAGCGTGGTGGGACCCTTCTTTTCTGGGAGAAAAACTACATTTATTTTCTGGCTATATACTTTGTGCTCAGTGTGGAATATAATATGTATTATGTATACAGGTAATGTGTGTGTGTGAACATAGAAACCTCAAGCATTAATCACAGCCCACATTTTGGTGGGATTTCCTCACCTTTGTTCATTCCATCCTTCTCTGGAGCTCAGTCTCCCTCACCGTGAAGCAGAGTTTTGCCAAAAGCATTTGCAAGTCCTAAAATGTAAGAAGGGTGCTTCCCTGCAAACCATTTCCGTCCCCAGTTCCGTCTGTTTGTCTCCCCCATTGAAAGAAACCCAGTTCGTTTTAGTATGGCTTTTAAAGTTGATTTTGTAATTCTGTGGACTCCTCACCGTTAAAAAATGTTTTTGAGGCCGTCGGGTTGTTTGGGGGCACCTCGGGCTTGTGGAAAAGACAGGTATGTTTTTCCTGAGTGCATGTGACTGTGCACGTGGCTGAGCCCACTGTCCTGCGGCCACAGGCAGCCAGCCCTCGGGGCCTGAGCTCCGGCCTGCTCTCGGGGCCGCGGGCACGGACGACTGTCTGCTGAAATGCACTCCGAAACCGAATCCGTCCTCACTACACAGTCTGTGTGCTCTGTGGTGCAAGACAGCATACGGCTTCCTGACAGAGTTCACACATTAAAGACAAACACACGCGCAGGGCGAGAGGCTCAGGCCTGGGACGGTCCCAGGTCCCCTTCAGACCCCAGAGCTGCTGCTCCCATCCCTTTGGATCCAAGGCCGCAGAGGAGAACTCGGGGCGTGGGGGGAGCCGGGCTGCGGCCCCTCCCACGGTGGGGCCCTCGAGCATCCTCCGTGTGGACACTTAACGTTGTCCGTCCCTGTCTCCACGCCTTGATTCCCCTTGAATGCAGGAGAAGCCCTTCCGCGGTCTGTCCGGCTGCGGCCCGGGTTGCGGTGACTGTCCCAGCTCACTCCTGTAGCAGCCCCCATCCCATCCAGGCCCCCGGCCATGGCCGCGCTGGCCTCTGTGTCACTCCTGCTCCCCGAGGCCTTGTTCCTGTTCCCCACAGGCCACGGCTCTCCGGGCCTCCCTGGGAAGGCCCTGCCATCCGCTGGGCTCGTCACCTGGTTCCTGTAGTTCCCTCCCTCCTGAGACTGCTTTTCCTCCGATCCTCACAGGTAATCCCACCGCCCTCATCCCGCCACACTTGGCGTCACGTGGTTTCCCCACCAGCTCACTCCCCTCAGACAGGGCGGCCCGCGGCTGCTCTCCGTGGACCGGGTGTCGTGGACGTCCTCTCGCAGCGGCACTGTGAAGACAGGCGGGCGAGCAGCAGGCTCTGACTCAGTCGCTGGGAAACCGGCCCTCGGCCCCTGGGGGGGACGCAGCAGGTCGTCGACGAGGGATGGGCCTGGCAAAACTGAAATGCGGCCCGGAGTGTGTCTCTAAGGAGAAGCAGGAGCCGCGGATCCCGAATCCACCTGCACGTGGTCGGGAACGTTCTCGCCACACAGGGACTCAGTGTTCATCCTTCCCACTTGTGAACACGTCCGAGCCGCGGAACCAGACACACTCACGGATTCAGTCCGTTGTTTCAAAGACATTAAAGGCGGGATTCCCTGTGGACATTGTGTATAAAATGAGGCCCAAAGGATGAACAGAAATGAACTCTTCCAAAGGAAGCAGTGAGTGCGCAGGGATAGCAGCCTCCCTCCAGGCTTAAAATTACTCAAGAAATCCTGGTAGGAGGCTCCGCGTAACCATCTAAATCATGATTACACACAGCACGACGGGATCTTCTTTCTCCTTTCTTTATGCCTTCTCTATACCTGCACAAAGATTTTGGGAAGTCCCATGTTAGTGCCAAATGAAGTATGAGGTGTCAAATCTATTCTCTTGTAGAAAAGGATGCTGAGAATGATGCGGGTTGAAGGACCCACCCCTGACCGGGAAGGGTGGACATTAGGTCCAGAATCCTGACGGGTGGTGATCATTGCTCCAACAAGGGCTGGTGCAGCTCAGAGCTCACAGACTTGACGTCCGTGTGAGGGAGCAGGAGCAGCCTCAGGGGTGCGGACCCGGGGGCAGGCCGCACGTGGGATTTGAGGACACACAGAGACACGGAGACCTGAGGAAGGCAGAGATCATCCGGGATGTTCTGTGCTGATTCTGGAGCCACGGTAAGGACAGCAGCTAAGAATGGCCTTTTCATGACAGCAGAGATTCGAAGACACACTCCCCGATCTAGGAAGGCCAACCCGGCAGGACATTCTGTGTTGAGACAGTTGTGCTATGGGTGTGATATGGGAAGAGAAAGGGGGTAGTAGGGAGGTATGGGGGTGAGGCCCCAAGCAGACTGCTTGAAGGGAGTGGGCTTTCAGCATCTTTAAGAATAGTTGGGAAGGGATGCCTGGGTGGCTCAGTCGGTTAAGCCTCTGCCTTCGGCTCAGGTCATGGTCCCGGTGTCCTGGGATCGAGTCCCACATTGGGCTCCTTGCTCGGTGGGGAGCCTGCTTCTCTCTCTGCTTCTGCCTGCTTGTGCTCACTCTCTCTCTCTCTCTCTCTCTCTCTCTCTGACAAATAAATAAATAAATAAATAAGAATAGTTGGGAAGATCCTGAGAAGTTCTACAGAGTAGACTGGCAACGAGCGGGGCACTTTCAGGGGGGTCCTATAGAAATTCCCATAAATACACAGATGAAGACAAAAAATGAACAAAGACGACTGAGACAACAATCAAACTGTAAGAATGGTTTGGAGGTAGCTAACCCAGGAGCAGGAGAGAGAAGGCAAGGGCAGAGCCAGGCAGGCCCCCTTGGGAGGACAGAGGACAGACGTGCCAGAGGGGAGCCAGCCCGGCTCCCATGTCTGGTTGGAAGGGTGGGGAGGGAGGAGCTAAGGTAGGAGCTCCGTACGTGTCGGGGACCAGACTGATCGTAAAAACGGGGCCACAGGAGGGCTTAGCAGGGCTGTGAGGAGAGATTCTCAGTCAGTGGTCCATTTGGAAACGAGAATTGGCACATTGTACATACAAGGGAACTCACACAGCTGGCGGGCTCCTGCCACCCCCTGCCCCTGCTCACCGGCAGGAGCTGTTAGCCTTTGCCGAGGTCTCTTGCACACAAGGAACGGTCCACAGCATCCTCTGGGCACCAGCCCTGCGGGGGGTCAGAGCCCAGCTTGTGTGTCCAGGTAGCTAAGGCCCCCCGACAGAGGAAAAACAGAGCAGCAGACGGGTTCCTGACTTCTCTTGTTTTAAACCCACCGTGTTTCCCCTAGACCAGCTTCCGCACACCACAAGCGGGAATAAAGGCAACTCTCCCCCTTTCACCCACCACAGGCTCACGGCCAGGCCTAGAGGGGGACCGGTGTGTGTGTGTGTGTGTGTGTGTGTGTGTGTGTGTGTGTGTGTGTTTGCGGAGGGGGAACAGGTTGGCTTAAATACTTTTAAAATCTGAAACAAACTTTAATCATGTAAAGGATGACAATACGCTGGGAGGTGAAGAAGAAGGTCTCAGCCCTTAAACAACTTGCTGTCCAGGCAGAGACGTTGGAAACCAGAGGGGAGCTCAAAAACCATTACCTTCTCCTCGTCACCTTTCTGCAGAAGCCCGCAGCAGTTCGTGCTGTTCTCCTCCCCCTCGGAAAAACTGTCCATAGTAAAGTTAATGCAGATCCGGGAGGTAAAGAAGTTCCCCAGGGTCAGGCAGGGAGAGTTCCAGGTTATGCCAGAGGACTACAGTGATTCCAAAACGGAGTAGGAAGACTCGAGTCATGTTCCTAATCTTTTACTAACTCAGTCAACGCTTGTCCACGTGCCACCTACCTTCCGGCCATCGTCCTTACCCCAGAGGAAGGCTTTGCAAGCGCCACGCCACTACGAGATCTTCTTCACGGGGGCGTGGGAGGGGTTCGTGAGATTGAAGGCCGTGAAGGAAACTCATACAGACCTCTCTGCCACCGTTTGAGTGCAGGCTATATGCTGTTGTGGATTTCTCGTGTTTGGGACAAAACAAAACTGTGTTAAAATTTAGAAACCCAATTAAAACTCCAATACGTGGGAATTTTGTTATTTTTTACAACAGGCAATAATGTGAGTCATCAGTTGGCTAGTTGGCCAGAGAATGGGATTAAAGATGAGGTAAATGATGGCCTTCAAGTGAGAAAATCGTTTGACACCTGTAGCCCGTAGCCCAAGTCTCTCTCACCATTTATAACGCAGATACGCGGGTTCCGAGGAAAGGCCTGGGGAGGCTAACCAGATGCCGTTCGGAATCAGTTTCATTTCCAGTCGTGCGCCGAGGTGGCAAATGTCCTCCTAAAATCGATGGGCTTGGTGCCCAACACAGGGCCACAGTTTGTTCCTTAAGTCTTTGGAAAACGAGCACTCCAGTTACCGGACCTACAGGAGACTGAGGTCTACAGGATGGCGAGGTGTGGAGCGGTGTCATTATAAAAAGAGTGCTCACACAAACACCGTCCGTTACAAAAAATGCAACAAACATATTGAACCACGGATCACCTATTTGCCATAATCCTTGGCTTAAAATACTAGATCCAATCTAGCAAATTCTTTACGTGCATTTGGCTTCCTTATCCGTTTACCAGTACACGAGCATCTTGCCCCTATCGTCTGTTTTCAACACAACAGTCAAAATAAACTCATCTTCCATGCCCGTCCCTAGCCCCAGACACTTCTGGACAGCAGGGCTCCGTGCTGGCATGCTGGGAAATGACTCTCTACAGAGACAGCCTCCGAGCTCATGGCCAAGAAGGCTGTTGCCGAAATCACGGAATGGGAGTCTTCACAGACCACACGAAGAGACTCAAATGACAAGGTTCGGCGAATCAACTGGAGACACACCACGAGAAGCCGAGGAAAGGAAATGGGGCAGATCGGCTCACGTGGGCAGAAGACCCCCACTATCTGGGCCCAGGTATATGGGTCTCTGGGCTCTCACATGTTCCCAGTGACGGTGTGGTGATGAGGACCAGCCCTGAGGCTGGGCAAACCAGCTCAGCAGATGCCCAGAGAGTAAATCCGACGGCGGACCTTCATGGATTCGCGACCCAGCATCAACAAGACACACTTGTGGGCGTTCCTGTCTCATCGGACCCGTCACCCCATCTCCTCCACCCACAGCTCACTCTGAAGGGAATGCCAGACGTCAGCCCTGCGTCCATAAAAGGAGCATTGCAGTGTGTATCCCTGCAAGATAGGGTTCTTTTTGGTTAAAACGAACCCTAATACCATTCTCAAACCTAAAAAAGAATTCCTTAATATCGTCAAAAATCTAGTCAGTGTTTGGGGTGCCTGAATGGTGCAGTTAAGCATCCAACTTTTGGTTTCAGGTCAGGCCATGATCTCGGGGTCCTGAGGTCGAGCCCCATGTTGGGCTCTGCTCAGCATGGAGTCTGCTTGAGATTCACTTTCTCCCCCTCTCCCTCTGCCCCTCTGGGGCTTGTGCTCTCTCTCTTTCTCAAATAAATAAATAAGTCTTTTTAAAAAAAATCTAGTCAGTGTTCAGATTTCCCTGTTGGTCTCATGAGTTCATGAGAAAATTCTTACATGTGTCTTTTGATGCCCTCGTGCAAGAATGTGCACAGCTGGGTTATAAGCCTAGAAAAGGAATTTCCAGGTCACGTCTTCCTTCAGTATTTCTAGAATATCTGAATTGTTGTTCAAAGACGTTCCACCAGCTGTATACACCACCTATAGGAAGTGAGTTTCTACTCGCTTTATAGCTTGCCCAATAGTGGATATTGTTCGATCTTATCATTTTCCCCATCGGTTAGGTAGAAAAAGAAAGTTACGGTTTCAAATTGCATTTTCCTGATTAGTAAGGATTTTGAGTATCTTGTTGAATCTTCTTTTTTAAACTCAAGTATAGTAGTTCTTTTTAAATGCTGGTACCAATCATTTGTCGATTTTACTAAGAGCAAACATTCTCCCCCTCTGTGACCTGACTGCTCCTGTCCTCGACGATGTCTTTTAGTGAAAAAAAATTCCCATGTCAACATGGTCAAATTTATCACACTGTTCTTTCCATTTTACAGTCTTTGCACCTTTAAGAGAGCCATTCCTACCCCCAAGATAGCCTCCCATATTCTTAAAGTTTCATAGTCCTCTGTTTTACGTTTAGGACTTTAACCCACATAGAATTGACTTCTGTGCATGAGATGAGACAGAGATCCCTTCTCAATGGAGAAAACCAATCGTCCAAGCACCATTTGCTAAACCAGCCACTGTTTCACCAAAGAGCGGCAACAAATCTACCATGATAGTTTCCGTTCTGCACATGATTTTGGAGTCTGACTTTTTATGTTGGGCTCCCTATTCTAGCTCACGGATGCTTTTATCCACCTTGAACCAATAAACGTCCATTTAAGTTGCTGTAGGACTTGAAACCAGGGCCTGACGTCTTACAGAACAAGCCCGACCGTACTATCTTCTGTCCTCAGTGTGACCCGCGTGTTCCAACCAGTAGCTCCTCTACACAAACTTCAGAATTAGTTTGTCAGATTCCATGAAAAATTACTGAAATTGCATTAAATCTAAAAACCAGATTGAGGAGAACTCACACCATTTAAATATGTGGTATTTCTATTCAAGAGCATAATGGCTCCTTTTATGCAGATCTTTTTAAATGTCTCTCAAAGACGTTTTATGCTTTTTTTTTCACAAAAGGCTTACACATATTTTTTTTCCAAATTAACTCCTAGGTAATTAACATTTATTGCTACCATAAATGTAATCTTTTAAAAAATTATTTTATGAAATAATAAAATTTTTATAGTTTTTATGTAGATCCTTCATCTCATTATAAAATTTCATATAAATCTCATACAGAATTTCATTATAAAGCAAACACTTGGTGACCCTTCCCCATCAAGAGTCCCTCTCTCCCTTTTAAAGTTAAGCATTTTCCAGAAATGTATGATACCTTCTTGTTTTTCTATGTTCTTTGGGATTTTTCTATTACAAAAATTAGTTTTATATCTCTTATAAACATTCTAGTTTCTCTTTCTTTTTCTTGCTTATAATACTGGTCAAACTTCCAGAACACTCTTGACTAAAAATGAGAAGAACAAGCATCCTTCTGTTGTTTCCAACTTCACAAAGAGAGGTTTCAATATCTCACCATTAAGTACATGTTTTTTACAAATATATTTTTAAGTACACTAACAAATTGAGTAATTTCCTTCTTACCCATCAATTGTGATAATTTTTACTACAGAAGTTATTGAAATGAACTCCACATTAGTGGGTTAATTTGTTAATATTTTGCTTAGGACTTTTACAGCTGCACTCCTGAATGAGATCAGCCTTCTAGGTTACTCTGGGTTCACAAAAAGAGCTGGGAGATACGCCTTCCTTTCCCATTTTCTGGAGAGCGCGCACAGGAATGGTGACATTATTTCTTACTTAAGTATTCAGAGAATTTACCAGTAAAATCATACAGGCCTAGAGTTTTCTCATTTTCTCTGTTGGATGGTGTTGAAATTATATACTCAATTTACTCAATAGCTAAGACTATTTAGATATTCTACTTCTTCTCACTAAAATAATTTATAAGAGTTTATTCAACGTTACTATTGAGATGTCATGTGTTTTTCTCATTGTCATTCCCCTGTAATGACCTGTCCTTTCTCTCCCGCTTCTTTAAACAATGTCATTTTCCGTCTGCTGTTCTTTGTGTTTGTTGCTTTTGTGGCTCCTTGGGGTCCCTAAATCTGAGGATTGGTTTCTTTCATCAGTTCTGGAATTTTCTCATTGATACCTTTCTCTCGATTATTCCTACTACCAGCTATAAAGAAATGTATGTTGGATTTTCCTCCTAGAGCCTGTTTCCTTTAACCTGTCCCATATCCCACCGCCCTGTTTCCCTGTGTGATATTTTGGAAAATCCATCTTGATCTTTACAGTTCAATAATTCTTTTTTTTTTTTAAGATTTTTTATTTATTTATTTGACAGATCACAAGTAGGCAGAGAGGCAGGCAGAGAGAGAGGAGGAAGCAGGCTCCCCGCGGAGCAGAGAGCCCGAGATGCGGAGATGCGGGGCTTAATCCCAGGACACCGAGACCATGACCCCAGCCGAAGGCAGAGGCTTAACCCCCTGAGCCCCCCAGGTGCCCTGCAGTTCAATAATTCTGTCCTTGGGCATGTCTAAGGTATTCTTTAACCCCCTTAATATTAATTTATTTATTTATTAATGCTCCACTCTGAAAGCTCTATTTCATTCTCTCTCAAACATCTTTGATTCATTTTAAGAGTTTCCTAATGCTTACCCGTAATTTAAAAATTCTTTCTGAAATTTAACCACATACATCATACTTGTATATTTTCTCCATCTGTTAATTCCGACTGTCTTGACTCCGGTGAGGCACATTCTGCTGACTCTTTCTCCTATCTGTCCTCATTCATGGTTCTGCGTTTCCGTATGAACAATGTCACATTTACAATGAGGCTATGATTTAGTGGATGATGCTGTTGTTGCCTGTCTTAACTTTGAACTAAGGAAACAGAAATCTGCCATTTAATCGTTTCTCTGAGAGTTTCAGCATTTCTTCGTCCTTCCCGTGGTGATAGGATGTGAGTCTCATTCCCGGACCACATAGTTGGTCCAATACCGTCTTGTCCTGGCCTCCTGCAGTGAAGGAAAAGGAAAAAGATATATAAACCCCAAAGGCCAAGTGCACCTACTGCCCCTTAGAACCCTAACCCTCCGCCGTTTTTCTTATTCACCAAGGAGTTAGGAAAAAATGTACCCCCACCCCCAGCCCCGCCCCCGCGGTCATCCTGGGACTCTCCTCTCTTCAGGCTGCTGACCCTTCTAAACCTCAGCCCTCAGCCCTGCAACCTTCGCCCCACCTCCACCCGGGGCAGGTGCTCATGTTCTTGCCTCCGGGCATTGCCCAGAGCGGCTCAGACTCAGAAATCCCGCTCAGCATCCGGCTCTGGCACAGCCTCCCGCCCTGCAACATCTCCTGTCTTCCTTCCCACTCTAACTTTGTCTGCTTGCCTGGGGCGCTATGTCATCTAACCCCTGGGCAGAGAAAAGACAGGAGCCAACCACAACGTGGTGAGTCTGAATTGCTTGTTCCAGAGTCAGAGGTACTGGGGTCATCCTGGGAGGAGCAGGTTTCCGACTCTTGTGTTCTGGAAGCTTAATCCTAAAGGAAGAGAACAAGAGACAGAGAGACTTGAAGACTGTATTTAAATTATTTTTGCCTACACGCATATCTTAAAATGGTATTAATACCAGTGTATATTATTTTCTGCAAATATAAGATTTTTTTCCACTTCATTGAACTTCATAACATCAAACACTTTTGGATCATTTTAAAAACCTTTGGAACATTTTAAAGACCGCCTTTAAAACCTAATTTAAAAAACAACAAGAACAACACCCTATGAATCCTTTCTCCAAGAGCAATCAAATGTGCATAATCGTATACAACATATTTTAAGTATTTTTATACCCCCCCAAGCTTATGAATCGTATGTTAAACACCAAAATCTACTATCCATTTGCCAATAGTTTTCCCCATTCGGTGGCTCTCTGAAGACTGTCTCACTTATAATTTTTTTATTGCATCTATGTTCAGAGTTGTCAATATCTATACATCTTTTTCTGATCATATTAATTCAAGGCTATTATATCTCAGATTGGAAATTTTGATCACTAGGGAAATCATGGAAATATTCTTCAAGATTCTGGAAATAAAGCATATAATTTTGGATTTGCATTTTATACTCAACAATTCTGCTTCGGAAAATGTTTTGAGAACCACAGATATGGGCTAAATAAAACAGTATCTGCTTCTAGCAAAACACACCAATCTCCACTGAAACCCATTGCCAGAGAAATGAAAACAAATCAGTGTTAACAAGGGTAGGGGCTCATGCGTGTGTGTGTGTGTGTGTGTGCACGTGCGAGTGCGCGCACGCGTACAGAAGGAAAAACCTCTGTTGCATCTTGCATGAAAATCCAAACAAGTGACTTGAGAGTGTACACCTATACGTGTTGGCCTGAAGTTAACACCCATAAAGCAGCTACAATTTAGTACAATTGGAGGGCAACCCAGGAAACAGAGATCAGAGGACAGCTGCTGTGAGATGATCCTGTCTTCAGTTATGTGTCTACACCAGGGTGCCCAGGAGACCACCACCCATGACGTTTGTTGGAGGGCAGAGTCAACTGGAATTGAGAGGAGCTCCCGACTCCTGACCAGTCACAGTCAGCAATGAGTGTGCACTCTATTTCTCAGGCTCTCTAAAAACCACCTGCTCCTGGGCTAAATTTCATCTTTATGGTGAGAGAATATGATGCTTACACCTTAAAGGTCAAGGTGCATTAATTAAAACATTAACTCTGGGGGCACCTGTGTGGCTCAGTGGGTAAAGCCTCTGCCTTCAGGTCAGATCATGATCTCAGGGTCCTGGGATCGAGCCCCACATCGGGCTCTCTGCTCAGCAGGGAGCCTGCTTTCCCCCTGCCCCCATCTGCCTCTCTGTTTACTTGTGATTTCTGTCTGTCAAATAAATAAATAAAATCTTTAAAAAAATTAACTCTGTTCCTTTCACTCAAGCTGGAAAGGACTCCAAAAAGAAAAGTGGATATTGACAAGATATCAAGGTAGTAAGAGACTGCCTCCAGGTGCCTTGTCCTGACAGCTCTCCACGCCACATCAGAATGACACCACGGAAAACCCCTGCCCCACAAACATCTAATCAGAGGCCAGGCTGCAACTGCACTTCTCCCTGGTAGGAGTCGGGCTGGCTGGCACTGCTTCCGCTGGCAGACTTGGTGCCCGTCACACACTAGACGCTCTCCATGACCGCTCCCTGCTGTATCTCAGGGTACGTGGAGCTCGGTTTGCACAAAGCCCTCAGCATCAGAGGGCTGGGAGTACGCACCGGGTGTAGGTCAAACACCTTATCGACATTCCTCTGAGGGCATGCAACAACCCCACGTAGGTGTGTCTCTGTCACCACTGAACAAAAGGAGGAGATCAAGGCCAGGCCTGACAAAGGCAAACAGGGCAGACGGGAGCGGAATCAGGGATGTCCGGTAATGCCGATGAGGCCATCCTGCCTCACCGTGAGATGGGGAGTGGGCGCAATACAGACGTGGATGGAAAGCTGAACCAGAAGGGGCTCCTTCATTCATTCAAGAAAAGTCAGCCGAGCTCCTGCTGTTTGCCAGTGACAGGACCAGGAGCAGGGGCACTGCGGTGAGCAAGACAGCTGGTGTGCCCTCTCGTCCCCCCATCACTGGGTTTCCAACTGGGGGACAGAGGGGAGGGAGCACGACACCCGCACTCAGACAGGGACGCGCTGGAAGGCTGCCCTGGGCGAGTGGGCTTGGGCTGACATCTAGCACGGGAGCCTGCCACTTGCCCTCTGGCACTCTTAGCTCTCCACCCCACTCACCCTGTCACTGCCCCATTCTGAAAATCTGCAGTTTGGGATTTTTTGCAATGCTTCTCCTTTCTGGCACTTTTCTCGACCACTCACATGTCACACTGGGCTGCTGGGTGTCCTCTGGTCTTCCGGCTGGGATCTTCCATTTTACCAGCTGGGCTGTCGCCTTGTAGGAAGCGGAGTGTGGGCAGTGCTGTGGGTGGCTGTCCAGGTGGCCCTGCGTCCCCCGTCCTGCCCCTGGCCTCCGGCCGCACTGCAGGCAGCCCGCGTCCGCGTGGGAGCACGTGATCCAGCTGTGGGAAGAAAGCGTGACCTTCCGTTTTTGCTGTTGCCGTTTTCATTACAGTTAGATTGTGAGTAATGACTTTTAAAGCAGAACTCGGTAGTTGAACGAGAAGGATCATTAAGAGGTAGGTTTATTTATTCCCATTTTAATCTTTTCATGGCATACCATTTGATATTTTAGGAGATAGTTCCTTATTGCCAAGAAATACCGTTACGTCCTCCGTAATACCCCGGGAGTTCATCTTGTCTGATGGCCCACCCCAGCGGCGGCCTCGCTGGGCAGTGCCCTGGCGGCAGAGGGAAGGGCCCGAGAAACCAGGGCGGGGAAAGGCCAGTGCTGCTTTGACTGTTTTGTTTCTAAGTCAGACTCAAGGTTGTATTTTTATCTCCGTAAAACTGAAACTGACGTCTCTATTCCACCACACCAAGATCCAGAATGGAAATGCGGTTGGGTGCAGACGGCATGCCGCTTCGTCCCTCATTCTAGACGGCGGCCTCTGCTTACAGGCAGCCCTCCTGCACGCACCAGAACCGCCGCTGGAGAATTTGCTGACACACAGCAGGGAAGATCCCTGGGGCTGGCCCCTCGCCCCCAGCCCCCCTGGACCTGAGACAGGGCCTCACTGTGCGGCGTCAGCCCAAGACCACACTGACCAGATCTCCAGTTCTGCCCTCTGGGTCCACATCTGCAAACCAGCCGTTCCTCTCCAGGAGTCTGCTCAGGGTAGCACCAAGCGGAGAAAAGCAAACACAGAAGTGAGCTGTCAAGCTCGGCGCTCCTTGAACACACAGGGCTGTTGTTAGAATGCCCTCAATATTTTCTCTCGCTGGGAGCCTCTGGCTCATGTTCATCTCGAACGAAGCAATCATAAACGGGGTGAAGAAGGCGTTGGGGGCTCACGTAGCACGCATTCACGGACGGACGAATCACACGGATTATACGGATTTTCGGTATGAAACCCACCCGTGACTATAGCCCATGAAACTGCATTTCCCTTTTAGTCCACGAGAATTAAAAAGAAGGTCTGGCAATAAAATGGGCCTCAATTCGGGAGGTTTGGGTCCAGAGAAGTGCCGACGGCTGGAGGCACGGCTCCCGGAGCAGGGCCTGCGTCTCTGAGGCTGTTCGTGGGTGTGGACACGACAGCCTCAGAGTTCCTGAGCCTGTTTTCTGATCTGTGACGAGAACTCAGGATCAGCCAGAGGGACGTCAGGGGGAAGAAGTGACACAGGCCCTCAGGGAAGCTTGCACAGGCCTCCAACAGCCTCGGCCCTCACTCGATGCCACTTGGCTCTCAGCACCAGTAAGCGACGAACGTGTGTCCCGGTGCTGTCCCATCCCCTCCCCCGCCCGCCTCCCGCACTGCCCTATGACTTCGGGGACAGAGGTGGAGAAGCTGTCTCCTGGGAATTCCCGTCGGGCCTCCATCAGCCCTGGAGGCTGAGGATCTGTGGGCTCCTCTGGGCTCTGTTCTAAGTCAAATGACAGACCCCGCAGTGACTGCTGCAAGTCTCTCTCCCCATAACCCCGTGGTGACCACTGCAGACCCCACTGGTTCTCACAACAGCTCGATGAGAACATGGAGGGATGACGGTTCCCTGTGTCATGTTTGAGGACACCAACCCTAAAGCCAACAGAGAACTGCTCAGTGTCGCCAGCCACCAAGGCCGGCCTTAGGCCAGGCCCCAGGGATTTTCGTCCTTCCTCCCCCGATGCTCCTCCTGGTGAGGCCAGGTGAAGCAGGCTCCAGGGTGAGTCCCCCTGGGCAAGCCCACAGCAAGGCCCTGGGTGCTCTGAGCAGGACAGAGGGCAGGGGGGCAGCCGGCCGAGGGGAAGCAAGGGCCGTTGCCCCCCGCACGGGCGCCCTTTCACGCTGGGATGAGGCAGGTGCCTAAAAGCCGGGCCTGCCGTTTGTCTCTGTACACACCATACAGCAAACACCAGGCCAGAAACAAACACAGCCTTTTATCAGCTCCTGGAGAACAGCTGTTGACAAACCACTTTTCCTGGAAAGGGACTCAGGCCTAGGGAGGGTTGAGGCACCAGGAGCTCAAACAGCTAAAGAATGTCCCTCACGGAGGGGCAAGGTCAGCCCCAGCTGAGGCAGGTGCTAGTGAAAGAAGTAGATAAAGCCCAGAATGCCTCCTGGAGGAGGTGATGAGTTGGCTACGAAGAGGAAAGAGCCCGAGGGTGCGGGTGGAGCGCAGTCCCGGAGGAGCGCCTCTCCCGGTCATCTAGACGGGAGCGGAGTGGAGAAAGGAAGCTGGCCAGTCAGCCGAGGACTGGCCGGACCGTGGGCCGGTGCGCGCAGATGCCCTCCGAGGGCACGTCCACGCTGAGCCCCGCCAAGCCTCCTCCTGGCGCTGCTGTGAAGGGACGGGCTGGCGGACAGGCCGGCGGCCGCTGCCCCTGTCGCTCGGCTCCTCCCCGGCTGGAGCCTGAGCCCACCCCCCGAAGGCGGGGTCCGAGTGCACCCCTGCCCGGGGCCCCGGGGCGCATGCGGCCTCCAGGGCGGTCGCCCATGCCTTGGTCAACCAACGCGCAGGGACCGTATTCGGCCAACCCCGGCCCCCTCCATCTGGCCGGATGCGCCCCGCACGTTCGGGGCCTCGGCCCAAGGATCCGGGCAAAAACCAACACACCGTGTGGAACTTTGCTCCCAGCTGGGCAGCAAACATGTCAGCTTCGCCAAGACATTCCTTTTTCTCCCTCATCACTGCGTGGCAAAGGATCCACCCGAGGCCGCACACACGCACACTCACGCGCGCGCGTGCACACTCACGAGATACGCAAACGTAATGCAGACTAAATGCAGAAAAGCAGAGCAGACAGGGTTCTGGAAAACTTGGGCTTCCGTCTATTTAAACTTGAAATTTTGCAGTTTTCTAAGCTACAAAAATGAGTCAAAGTTCTCCTAAGCGAGGAAATTACATGTTCTAACGTTCCCTGGGGGACTCGGAGACCTCGACGTCACTGATGTTTTGGACGTGACCCTTGGCTTGGCCGCATCCAGGGGCAGGAAGCAGGGGTCAGCCCACGAAAAAGGGGCTGACCTGACCCCCGTGGGTGCATTTCTGTGATTACTTGCATCGGTTTAATATTTTGAAGACATTCCCCCCATTTTTGACGGGAGGACAGCCAGCCCAGGGCGGTCACTGGAGCTCACGGAGCTGCCACAGGCCGGATCAGAAGCTGACGCGGGGGATCTCCGGGACAGGAGCCACATTTGCACTTCCGAGGCCAGACCACACTTCTCCTATAGATTGCCATTTCCCCAACTGTTTGAACTGATTAAAGGAGCACAGAAAAGTGCTTAGGCCCCTAAATTGCAACAACAAAGGCTGGGTTTCTCTCTTCAATCAAAACAGCAGGGCTGGCTGATTCAAATGCTAATAGCCGGGCCTGAATTGGCCCCTAAAAGGGAGACACTCTTCCCTGCAAATGACCAGAAAGTCACTCCGTTGCGGCAGCGATGCGCAGGATGCTTCCCGTTGGACCTTCTGCGAAATCGCCCCCCGGGAAGCACGGCTGTGGTGGCCTGGGCGTGCGGTGTGCTCTGTGCACGGGGTTCTGCGGGGGAGAGGAGAGCCTTCCTTTGAGAGAGCCTCTGCCTCTAAGAACGGGCAATCTTCCGTGAGCCCCTCTCCCAGTCATGTGTCCCGGAAGACATCCGCAGGCACCTGGCGAAGCCCCCAGTTTGAGAGATGGTTGCCACCGTCTGGATTCCTCCTAATTCCAAGGTGGCATTGCCTCCTTGGGCTCTCAAGAGAGGAAGCAGCTTCTCCTTCCCCGCTCCTGGCAGCCACGTTCTTTGGTCCTCCCACCAGGCTCTACTGGCTCGGGAAGCTGGAGGCAACAGACTGACTTTGGGCCAGAAGACCCAAGTTCACACCCTATGTCTCAGGGTGTGACCTTGGGGCCGGGTGCCAGGCTCTGTGTCTGTGTACACCGTGCACCTGTTCAGTCCCAGGGGAATAGAGAGACAGAGGCTTACCTCCTCCCCCAGGTGAAGACAGATACCTACGATACTCCCCATGGAACGCAGAGTCAACAGATCACAGGCCATGATACCTTCACCACAAAGTGGACACAGACCAGGCGGACTTTGCCTGGAGCCTGGCCCTGGTCTCCGTGACAGCACCCACCTTGTAACAGATGAGGAGGGGCTGAGCTGAGGGCATCGCCCCATGCCGGGAAAACCCTCGGTGCTGGAACACAGAGCCCAGGGAGGTGCTCAATCGGGTCAGATGATAGAGATGTTTTAAAGACTTATCTCCTTGGCCTCTCTTTTGCCATTCTTATAGCATTTTTTAAAATATTCGGTTTCATATTTGCCTTAGCCACCAATCATGCGACTGCTCACATTTTGATTTTGCGCCTGTCCAGTGCCCAGCGTGGGGCACATGGCTCACCCAGCCATGAGCTCTCACGTTCCCTTGGTGCGCAGGTGAGCTTAGCTCCGTTCTGTCGATGTCATGTGCTTGGTAGGAGCAACACTGGATTTTAAGTTTGTATGCACAAGACGTTTTAGCAAGTTCCAGTCCCGAGGGAATTATTACATAATCCTCAAAGATAAGGGTCCCTTTCCTCTGTGGCTACTTCCTATAGTCCCTGACAATCTCAAAGGAGAGAAGTTACTTGGTTTACTGTATGGATCTACACTACGCCAGGTTCTTCCTTACTGATTAGCTTTTATGACGCTTCTGTTACTGGGAAATCATCTGCAACCCATTGGAGAGTGACAGTGCTTTCGTGGACCTGTGAAAAGATTGTGAACACAAGTGTGGAAAGACAATTTAAAATAGGCTTCCCCAGGGCACCTGGGTGGCTTAGTGGGTTAAGGGTCTGTCTTCAGCTCAGGTCATGATCCCGGAGACCTGGGATGGAACCCCGCATCAGGTTCTCTGCTCTGCAGAGAGTCTGCCTCTCCCTCTGCCCCTCCCCCGATTCATGCTCAATCTCTCAAATAAATGAATAAAATCTTCAAAAAAAAAAATCGGCATCTGCAAGTGTTTTAGAAAGGAGCTCACCTCCTGGAGAAGTCCATGTTAGCACGGGAAGAAAAATACATCTGATGCAAGCGGCGAAGGTATACTTTACTTGGGGAATCCTTCTCTTCCGGTTTACAAGTAATCTTGGTCTGAAAGAAATGTTTGATTTGTATTTGACTTTCCTGTCCTGCCTCCAGAGCTAGAAGGCAAGACTGTCAAGGAGGAGTACCCGTCCCTCTTTACCTCTTCAACGCACACTTCTGTCACACATGGGAGCAGTGCATTGTGCTGTTTCTTCGAGCAAATCTAGCACTTACTCAACCGAGTTTACACTTATTATGCTTTTGGGTGTGCGTCAAAATTTTCTAGGCGTGCTGTAAATACTTAGACTCCGCAGCTTCTGTCTTCTAGGATAAATTAGTTGATGAGAGACTGCAAATGTCTCTGAAAAGCAGTAGTCTCTGACAGAGAGCGAGACTCCCCGGGCTCAGACTGGTTAAAATAAGTAAATCAATAAATGGATAGCATTCAGTGTAGTGTAATTAAGGGCATTATCCAGCACAGTATTTGAGATAGTATTTTAAAAGTCCAAAACAGTCACTTAAATTGCACTGCTCTAAATTTAGAAAATGAGGAGAAATTATTTTTAAAAGATTACAGAAGTAGCTGGAAAGTTAAAGTAAAACCTACTTGAATCCCCAGGGAAAGATTATTAGGTTTGAGATCATTTCAAAGAGAGGGGAAAACAAAAAACAGGAAACAGAAATGATAAGGGTGTGTGTGGAAGGATACATAGGAGGGCATTTTCAAGCCCTCGAGGTCTTTGTGGAGGAAATTATTACAGGGAAATCAGAACACATCCTCAGCGAGTGTTCCACTGGAGAAGCACTAGCCATGATCATGACCCATCCTTGACTAGCAGTGATCATGACCCATCCTTGACTAGCGGTGATCATGACCCATCCTTGACTAGCGGTGATCATGACCCATCCTTGACTAGCCGTGATCATGACCCATCCTTGACTAGCCGTGATCATGACCCATCCTTGACTAGCCGTGATCATGACCCATCCTTGACTAGCCGTGATCATGACCCATCCTTGACTAGCTATGATCATGACCCATCCTTGACTAGCTATGATCATGACCCATCCTTGACTAGCTATGATCATGACCCATCCTTGACTAGCGGTGATCATGACCCATCCTTGACTAGCTATGATCATGACCCATCCTTGACTAGTGGTGATCATGATCTATCCTTGACTAGCCGTGATCATGACCCATCCTTGACTAGCCGTGATCATGACCCATCCTTGACTAGCCGTTATCATGACCCATCCTTGACTAGCGGTGATCATGACCCATCCTTGACTAGCTGTGATCATGCCCATCCTTGACTAGTGGTGATCATGACCCATCCTTGACCTTCACACCACCCAGAACCAACCAGGCATCAGTAGGCACAATAGGCTGATCAGTTCAGGATTTCCCAGACTTGTCCAATGACTGGAATCAAAGGAACTGTTTGAGGAGCTTGACCAACACAGACCAACTAAATCTGAGTCTTTGGGGGAAAAGCCTGGAACTTCCCATTTTTACCACGTGCCCCAGGACACTGCTGTGATCTGGCATGTCGGGATCGCTCATACTGCCGAGCACGGCTTGGGAAGACAAACGGGTGGGCAAGAGGTTGGTCTTCTTGGAAAGCCCCAAACATATGCAAACAACCTAGCACTGTATTCTTCGCTTAAAGATAGACTATATCAGTAATAGGACAATATTTGTTTTGTAGCTGGGCTTCGTGGGTATTCTCACAATAAAGAAAGCATTTGTCCGAATCCTTTCATTTTTTCCTACTCCACTATCGATTCTTCTAGATTCCACTGGGAACCCCCACATCTTGGGGCTTCTCTCAGCTAAGACAGTCTGACTCAACCTGGGAGGCAGGCAGAGAGAGATGGGAGGGGCAGGGAGAGGGGTCAGGGAGGCCCAGCAGCTCACCTTGTCCTGGCCTCGGACTCCCCTCTCCATGGCGTCTTGCTGCTCCCACATTCCCCTCCATTCCGTGAGCCGAGGAAGAAGACCCTGAGAGGAAAATGGAACATGGGCTTTTGCAAACACCCCTCAGTGCTGCCGCTTATTGATCCCATCCGGGCGGTGTCCCTCCACCTTCACCATAACTTAAAAAGTGGGAAACCTGCCTTGTCTTTCGCACTCAGCGCAGGGTCCCCATGGTAATGTCAGGCTAAGATCCCAAACGCAGTATGGTGTTGCCCACACCCAAATCTCATCCCTGCTGCTAGGCCGTGTACATGTCACACCCGCTCTTTAGGATCTCTGGTCTGATGGTGCCGGCGGCTGTGTTTGGTTGGGGACGCTCCGCACCTTACCCGCAATGCCGTCTGACGCATGTGTATCTCACTCTCTGGGTAAGTGTAAACGGAACGTATCAGATATATAGCAACACTGAGCATTTCCTCCGTGCTTGTTTCCGTTCCTCTCCTTGCGGATTCAGATTTGCCCATTCATTCTTTTCTCTCGAATCATCTCCAGAGGAAAACCAGGCAAAATCTGTATGGGGTGGGGGGGTGGGCGGTGCACTTCTCCCACTGACCTCTGCTGGGCCTTGCAGGCAACTGCACAAGGGGGTGAATGCAAGTGTATCTGCAACATCGTCTTTCTAGGCCGACATTCTGCTCTGGCCCTTCTGTCCCGTCACTCAGGGCAATGACCTAACTCAGCGCCCCATTTGTCTCATCGACCTGGTAAAGGCCATGGCTCCTAACTAAACTGTAAGAAATAGAGAACCCTGGCACATAGTGACATTTGATCACACTGGCTGATAAGGATAACTGGCCATTGACTTCCAGCTCCCATGGGACCCTTTTCCGGAAAGCTGACAGTCTGATCTGGCCCCTTCTAATCTCCAGGACCCCTCTTCCAGCTTCCGTGACCACACGTCACCTGCCCTGTTTCTGTTCACTGCACACACCAGGCTGGGCCCCGCAGGGTCTCTGCTGCACCCCAGCCTGCACTCCTTTGTCTGAAGCTGTCGTTTGGCGTCTCTGCCTCACTCACTCTTCACCTTAGCGTCATCTCTGCAGACCGGAGCCACCCAGTGAGCGTGGATGAGGGAAACGGGGTGGGAGGCTCGCCACAGAACATTGTGCAGCTATCGGAGGCACGAGATGGGGTACAGCATCGCTGAAACAAAACAGCTCAAAATGGAGTCACTCGTGCTAAGCTCCACGTCACCAAACCGAGACTTAAATACTATTTGGGTTTTCCCAGAAATGGAGTCTTTAGCCAGTCAACCGGGAATCGCCTGACCAGCCCTCTGAGGAACCCTGCTGGATGGACCCCTGCCGTCCCTGAAGCGCAGTGCAATCTCCAACCTACTTCTCGTTGCCTTAACCATCTCTTGTCCACCCTCCCATCTGCCTATAAGTCTGCCCGCTTGTACAGCTCCTCAAAGCTCCTCTCCGTGTGCAGATGGGACGCTGCCCGACTCATGAGTCACTGAATGAAGCCAATAAGACCTTTAAAATTCACTCAGTTGAATTTTGTTTTCTTAACAACGTAGAAAGTGGACAGACTGAGTGAGGCACATCGGCATAGAGAGACAGAAGTGGGCACACAGGCACACCTGCAAACACCTCCAAGGGGCTGCTGGGGGTGGGAGGCAAAATGCAACCCCCACATCAACCATCACCCCGGCTACCTACATTCTCCAAATAGAACACATCACTATCTAGACCAACTAGACACGGGCCTAGTTAAATTAAAGGTGCATTCATCTATTACATAAAAAAGCACTTCAACATTTCAAGTTCTCTTTTTTTTAAGTCGTTACCATTAAAAAGCAAGAATACAATTGAACTTTGGACAAATTCAGAATTGAAATACCTCAGAAATACAGCTTTCATGCGTGAAGGGGAAATCTACTTTTAGCTACAAGTAAGAAGAAATTCGGCAAGAGACCATCCAATGCAGGGAAGACGAAGTCTTCGGATGATAAGCAGCACTCCATTGTGTACAGGCACGATGACCCTTCACCCCTAAATATTTCATCATATATTTCCCAATAAAAAGGTTGTGCTCTTATATTATCTTAGGAAAATGAACAAATTCAGGAACTGAATTTTGCTCTCATGCTTATTCTCTAATTTACAAAGTAAATTCAGATTTTTACAATGGCTCCAACACATCAGCGAAGGTAATGTTTTAAGGTTATATTGAGATCCAGCCCACTAAGATAACAGGGATGGTAACTTTGAGAATGAATCTGTATCGTAAAGATAAAAAAAAGAAAAAGCCAGTTTCCAGGATGAGAAACAGACTCGATGAAGAGGAATTACTTAAGTATCCGAACAGCTCCTGGACTGATCACTTCAGCTGCACATGGCAAAAGCAACACAACACTGAGATTCGCTGCAAGGAGGCACGTGAATTCTCGAGGCATTTGGTACTGTTTCCAGAAGGGGAAGAAACAGTTGTGAGTGTTACAAACCAAATTGTGATTCTCCCCAAATTCACATATGGAAGTCCCAACCTTCAATGTGAAATACAGAGAGAGAGAGTCTTTTAAAAGGTAATCAAGGTTAAATGAGGTCACAAGGGTGGGTGCTCAACCCAATAGGACTGGTGTCCTTATAAGGAGAGGAAGGGACACCAGGTGTGTACTCGCACCGAGGACAGGCCATGTGAGGACATGGGAGAAGGCGGCCATCTACAGGCCAGGAGGAGAGCCCCGCTGGGAACCCACTGGGCAAGCACCTTGATGTTGGACTTGGAGCTTCCTGGACTGTGAGAAATGCATCCCTGTGGTTTAATCCCCCTGTCTGTGATGTGGGGTGAGGTAATGGAGCACCAGTCTCATGAGTTTCTTAAATCAGATTTCATTGTAACACCAAACACTAGAACCTCACCGGATGCAGCGCGCAGGGTTTGCAGAGGAAACACAATTTCTTTTAAATTTCTTTAAATTTCTTTTAAACACAATTTCTTTTAAGGGACCTAAATGGAAGTAAACATTCAAAGCTTCACTCAAGGCAGTAAGACTTTGATATGAGGAGCCTGAGGTACGTTTCTTCCATATTATAATATCTAGAACAACCACATAGAAAACAATATAAAGCGAAATGATCAAAAAACATGGTAAGGACACAAAAATGGAATTCCAAAAATGTCAATGTCATCTGCAGAAAAGCCAAGTAGAATTTTCAGATATGCAGAGCTGCTTCAATATTCAAAAATTAGTCAGTTTAAACCACCTTACCAATAGGCTAAGAAACCAACTGATGCAGAAGAATCATTGGACTGAATCCTACACCCATTGACATAAATCTCAGCAGCAAACTAGGAAAAAAGAGGAACGTCCTCAAGACTTGGCAGTTGTGCCCAGCAGAGTTCGGATAAAGGTGCAAACACAGTTCAGGGGAGGGGATAGACTATTCCACAAATAGTGCTAACGCAAATTAACTGTATGGGGAGAAAATCCTTCTCAAAAAATAGACTCGGGACGCCTGGGTGGCTCAGTTGGTTAAGCAGCTGCCTTCGGCTCAGGTCATGATCCCAGGGTCCTGGGATCGAGTCCCATATCGGGCTCCTTGCTCGGCGGGGAGCCTGCTTCTCCCTCTGCCTCTGCCTGCCTCTCTGTCTGCCTGTGCTCACTCTCTCCGACAAATAAATAAATAAAATCTTTAAAAAAAAAAAAAAAGAAAGAAAATAAACTCATGACCAGGTGGAGTGTCTCCCAGGTGTGCAAGCCTGGTTCAACATTCACAGGTCAATTAATGTAATCCATCAGGTCAATAAATAAAATAGATGCAGAAAATCATTCAACAAAATCCAACACCAGTTCATGATAAAAACCCTCAGCAACTTAGAAATAGAAAGGAACTTCCTCAGGGTGCCTGGCTAGCTCAGCCCCTAGAACATTGTGACTCTTGATCTTGGGGTTGTGGGTTCAAGCCCCACGTGTGGTGTAGATTTTTTTGTTTTGTTTTGTTTTTTAAGAAATTTCCTTATTGATAAAGAACATCTACAATTAACTTGACACTTAATGGTGAGAAACTAGATGCTCTCCTCTAAGAACGGGAACAAAGCAAGTATGTCTGTTCTCACCACTCATAGCCAACATAGTACTGAAAATTCTAGCTAACGCATAAGGGAAGAAAAGGTATACAGATTGGGAAGGAAGAAAGAAATCTGTCTTTGTTCACAGGTATTTTGTTCATGATTGCCTATGTAGAAAATCCCAGCGCTAGCTAGTCTGGAACTAGGTGATTATATGAAGGTTAGAGGATACAAATTTAACATATAAAAAGCAATCAATTTCCTGCAATGAATACTGCAATGAACAATTGGAATTTGGAGTCTAAAACACAAGACCATTTATATGGTCACCTAAAAACGTACTCAGGAATAAATCTAACAAAATACGTATGAGATAGATAGGAAAACTACAAAACTCTGATCAAAGAAATTAAAGATCTAAGGAAAAAGAGAGATTCTTCACATTCAAGGATGGGAAGATGCACTACTGCTAAGACACGAGTTCTTCCCAACTCGACAAATAGATTCAGTACAGTCGCAGCGAGAACCCCACCAAGTTCTTCTGCACATGTCAGCAAACGACTCTGAAGTTTACATGAAAAGTCAAAAGACTCAGAGAAGCCACCGCGATAGTGAAGAAGAACAAAGTCAGAGGACCGACACTATCCAACGTCAAGATTTACTCTCAGACTACAAAAATTAGGACAGTGTGTAATTGGTGAACCAACCATCACATACATCAATGGGACAGAATAAACATCCAAGACACAGACCTTCACAAGACACAGACCTTCACCACTACAGCAACTGATCCTTGACAATGTCTTTTCAAGAAATGGAACAACTGAACACCCGTGTGAAAGCAAAAGAATTTAGAGAGCACGAACCCAAGTTCAGAATGGATCATAGGCCACACAGAGAACGCAAGCTCCGGTGCCTGTAGGAGATCCCACGGAGAAGCCTAACTGACCTTGGCTGGTGATGTGTTTTTAAGGTACTACACTAAACGTGGCACAGTCCATGAAAGAAGAAGTCGTTAAGTTGGATTTCATTAAAATGAAAACACCTGCTCTGTGAAAGACAGACGGACTGAAGAGACAAACACAGATGGGCAGGAAAGAGTTGCAAAAATATACCTGAAGACTTGCATTGAAAGCACATAAAGTGGGGCGCCTGGCAGGCACAGTCAGCTACGCGTCCAACTCTTGGTTTCAGCTCAGGTCATGATCTCAGGGTCATGGGATCGAGCCCCATGTAGGGCTCCAAGCTCAGCATGGGGTCTGCTTGGGACTCCCTCTCTCCTTTCTCCTCTGCCCCTCCCCCTGCTCATGGACACTGTCTCTCTCTCTCTCCCCCCCCTCAAATAAATAAATAAATATCTTTTAAAAGAAAAAGGAAATACACAAAGAACTCTGAACACTTAACGAGAAAACAATACAATTAAAAAATGGACCTAAGATCCTAACAGATAGCTCACCAAAGAAGAAGAACATTGGCAAAGGATTATTTGAAATAATTTGAATTATCTCAGATGATTATATGAAAAAATGCTGCACATCATGTCATCAGGAAAATGCAAATTAATTACTATTTCACATCCAGCAGAATGGCCAAAACCTGGACACTGATGCCAGCTGGCGGGACACGGGACAGCAGGAACCTTCACTCATTGCTGGTGGGAAGACAAAACAGTGCAGCCACTTGGAAGACCGTTTGGCAGTTTCTCACACAATTACACGGGCTCTTACCGTATGATTTGGCCATTGTGCTCCTTGGTATTTACCCAAAGGAGCTGAAACTCCATGCAAAAACCTGCACACAGATGTTTATGTCTGCTGTATTTACCATCGCCAGAACTTGGAAGCAACCAAGGTGTTCTTCAGTAAGTAAATGCATACATGAACTATCAAGCCACGAAGAGACACAAAGGAACCTTAAATAATATTACTAAGTGAGAGGAGCCAGTCTGAAAACGCTGATGAGTCCAGCGGTACAACATTCTGGAAAAGACAAACTATGGAGACAGCAGGATGATGGCTTCATGCCAGGCGCTGAAGGCCGGAGGGACAAAGAGACCGAGCATAGAGGATTTTGAGGGCCGTAAAAACGACGATATTAAAATGGAAGGTACAGGACATCACACATTGGTCAAAACCCCTAGAATGGACGCCAAGAGTGAACCCTCATGTCAACTGTGGGCTTCAGTGTAGTAACAAATGTGATGGTTTTCTCTTCACCTTGAAGGATCTGGATTAGGCAAGGGGGCAGCCCACAGGCCATTTGTCACCACAGGAAACGTCTGCAAATTTACGTCACTTCCTCTGCCTAAAATAAGGGCGTGTGATTCATCTGACGTTGGAACGTTCCAAGCACCCCTCTTAGAAGACAGTGCCCACGTCATGACCCACGCCATGACAGCAAGCCTGACAGACTTCATGCTTTATTTTTATTAAAGACATTCTTCATCACTTTGCCCACGGCCAGATTCCACGGATCTCGCCGGTGTTTGTCCAGAAACAATGCCGTGAATTACTTTTGCACAAGACACTCCATGTCTGTCTGCCCCGGAATCATCCTCTGCTCCTTCCCGCCAAAGCTGTCATGACATCAACAGGTGCATTTACACCGATCTCCTATAATTTTTTTTTTAATTAAAGAGGTGATTTACTCTCGATAATATGTCTTCATTGTATATACAGCCATGTGGAGATTTTGAAACGTGTGAACCGGTCACACAAGGCCCCTCACTACGCGGACAGAGGCTGGCTGCCCGGGCTTGGGCAGCTGGATGGCCGAGTGGCCTGGGTGGGGGACGCGGGGATGGCTCTCTATTGGTAGGGGCTACTGACTGACCCACCTGCACAGAAAGATTTCAATGCATCAGCAACTCACAGCTATACCCACACGTTCGGACCGACGGCCGCCCGTAGGTAAGCACAGATTTCATCGTAGGAACAGGTGCTGCTGGATGCACGAGCTGAGAGCCTTGCTGGCTTCCTACGAAGCGTAAAACGAAACTCTCACGTTGGCAATTCACTGCGATGCTCGTTTCCTTAGACCTGTGGATCCAACAGCACGTGCATTCTCACGGGCCACCCCACTGTGCTCTGTGGATTATTCCTGCGACTTTTATCTCAGTCGAAGGACAAAGTGTTCACAAACGATACAAGGCTGTTTCATCCATCTCTGAGGAAGAAGCCTCGGGGAGACACTTCTCAACGAGCCTCACCAAGTTTCAGGAAAACTCTGCCAAGCATCATATGCAAGAGTGTGTGATTTCAAACATCCCGGGAACTAGAGCAGTTCAGGAGGAAGTTCCCAGTGCTTCCTTTTTAGCGTCTTGCTAAGTCTTGAAGGCCTCATGGGGTCCTTAGCCAGACTCCCCAAAAGTGCAGGGTGCACGAGGGGGTTTTGCCTACATGGGAGAGTGGATATGAATGTGCCTTTTCAGTGGGGTTTGGGTCATTGTTTTCCCAAATCAGCCTCTGATTAGATTGTCATGTCACGCCCCGCCCCCATAAAGCCAACCAAGAGCTCATCCTAGGCCCCAAAGGCTGTCCTTTTTGCCATTTTCTGTGGCTTCTCACTGCGCTGGGACCACCACCGATGTGTGGAGAAGCATCATCTGTGAGCTCACTTAACCAAACCCAGGAACGGTGGAGTGTCCCTGGGAGGGGCACAGCCTATCCCACCGGGTGGCCTCAGGATCCTGCGCTTACGGTAGAAGACTTTTTGTTAAATAATCCCCCAAATACCACATTTGTTCTGGAAAGTGTCCAAGCTCCAGGCCCTACAAACCCTGGCACTCTGTGACTGAAGGCAGACCCGGCAGGGAGGCCACCAGGGTCCTCCCGCATATTAAATATTAGTGACACTTAACACCGGTGTCAGTGGAAGTTTTCTTCCTCCCCTACATGGGCAATGTGGGCGCCCTACTTCGGAGAACATGGACTCACAGGCTTGAACTTCAGGATTTTGTCTCCTCCTGAGGGGAGGGCATTCTCGGCCAAAGCGGGGAGCACAGGGGCAGGGCGGCCCGCACTCCCAGAGCCACTCTGCAAAGTCCTCCGAGTCCAGGGACACACAGCAATGACGCATTCCACTCAGCCAGTGTTTCCAGGACACTGCCCGGTCTGAGGAAATACAAAGGGATTGCAAGTTCCCCCCTCCCTGCCCCGTGGGGGTTTGCTGAGCCGCTGGGGAGAGAAGAGCAGGTGAGTCGTGGCAAAGGCAACACCAACGTCCCCAGGCCGTCAGGGAAGGTGGGGGCAGCCTGCGGAGAGGGGGGCTTTGGGACAAGGCATCATATTAGGAAGACGACTCTGCCCTGATGTGGGAGGAAAGGGGCCGAGGGGTGGTTCTAGCATCCCCCCTCCCACCGCCTTTAGGCTGAGCCGCTCCCATAAAGAAGGCAGAACTCGAGCCCCACCCCACCCCCACCCTGGGCCCTTTACAGAGAAAGCCAGCAGCACCCCTGGAAAGTAGACATGAGCCCCAAACCTACTGACCACTGATTCTAACTAACTCGTGAGTCCCCCAAACTTTTTTTCCATAAAGTATCTTTTACCCTTCTACTGGGTACAGCTGACATAACTAGACCGAGTGCCCGGGCCTTTCAAGTTGGTTTCCTTGGTCAGGCCAGGCAGATAAGCGGTGTGGGGGGCGGGGGGGGGTGGGGGGGGGCGGGGCGGTCCGGCTGTTTCCTGTTGTTCCAACATTAACATACCTGCTCCCCGATCAAAGGGGACCTCGCCTTCCCTGCGTGCTCCCAACAGGGGAGAGAAAAGTCTAATATAATTAAAAATAAGCTGCAATTTGGTATGATCTGAAACTGACAGTTTGTTACCAAGGATTCAGGTTTATGGAGAGAAGCTGACAGAGGACCGATTTGAATTCTCCCGAAACATGAACCTTTTCTGTAGAAAATTCACTCTCTTTGTGTCTGCTGAGACATTTTCCCAGATCCCCTCCCTCTATGGGTAGAAAACATTTATTTCTAAGGTGGATGCCACTGCATTTTCCTCCCACAAGTGCAGTCGGCCCAGAGCCGAGATATTTCATTTTATTAAACATGATCCCATGGTCTAAAATAATGGGAAAAAAGAAACAACTACGTAAGAGTGCGACTCCATCGGATGGCTTCATTACACTTAAACTTTCACTTGCTTATTCACTCCGCAAACAATTTATTGAGTTGGTCGGACCCTGTGGCCCCCATGGTGGGTCTGACAAGACCAGCACCGGCCGGATTCCTGTCTCCAGGGAGCCCATAGTTCACCAGGGGAGACAGAACAACACCCACGGCTCTGAGTGGGCAAGTGGCCGGGAGGACGGGAACCCCAGCCCCGAGAACTAGTGCAGGAGGAAGACAAGCCCCCCAGGAGTGAGACCAGGCCAGCACGGGACGGAGGAGGAGGGCAGGAGAGGAAGCGCGTGTACTCCCTGGGGAGAGATGCTCCAAGCCCTGCAGGGACCCAAAGGCCAGGGAGATGGGAGATGGGGACAGAGCTCTGTGGATCACATCAGAATTTCCATCTTATCTTAAGAGCAGCAGAAGACACTGAGATATTTTGAAGGGGAGGCTGACATCCTTTGATGTATTTGAAAATTAGTGTCCAATTGAAAATTGATGTAAGGAGGGCGAGAGTGGACACAGGGAGGCCCTCGTCCAGGCGGCAGGTCATGAGGGCCTGGCCCCAGCATGAGGACCCTGAGAGATGTCAGGAGTTTGGGATATGAGAACAAGTTTGGGGGTACATCAGATATTGGGGGAAGAGAGGGGTAGAAGGGATAATCCAGGCTTCCGGGAGGCCACGCACAAAACTCCTTCCACACTGCCACCCTGAATCATCGCAGCGACATGTAGTTTCACCCTTGCTGGGTGCAGGAGGAAAGTGGCAGAGATAGAAGTGACTTTCCCAGAGCCTCATAGCTGGGCGGGTTCCATCTGCTTCTACCAGCATGCTGCCTTCCCAGCACGGGCACCCCAGAATCTCCCTGGAACCCCACTGAACCCACTGACCAGGTGAGCCCAGGATCCTCTCTGAAATATACCAACAGGTCTGGGTTTGGGCTGAGCCCGTGGCAGGCCCCTCGGTGGGCAGCCGTGTGGCTCCATCCACCATCAGCCCCACTGAAGCCAAGCAGCGTCACCATCCAGGTTTTATAATTTAGTGAACCTTCCACATCATCTCATAAAATAGATTATTAAAGGGAGTTGGTTATAGAAAAACAAAACCACCGTGCTGACCACTTTGGGGAAAACATGATAAAAGTGCATCACCAAAGAAACTACCAGCCAGCTGGTGCCGGTGAGAGAAGCGCCGGGTTTGAACGGCCTCACACCGGGGGTGGCCGCCGGGTGCCGACATCATCCCGCACCGGGAAGTCCAGGCCGACACTGCGTCTCATTGTGGAGGACACAAGCAAAACCGCACCAAACCGATCAGCAGAACCAACCTCCAAGGACAAGCCTTGCCCTAGACCGCAAAGCCCTGACATCCACATGCCATTGTGTATTTCCTTTCAACATATCTACATTAAGTAATTCCAGAACAAACCCGGTTTTAATATTAACTGACTGCCGACCGGTCCAGACGGCTCGATCAAATGTGATTATTTGGGCCATGAATCTCTAGGCTCCCTCTACTTAATCAACCACACTTATTTTTTTTGTTTTTATTATTTTTTAAAGATTTTATTTATTTACTTGAGAGGGACCAAGAGCGAGAGAGAGAGCACAGAGGAAGAGGGAGAAGCAAATTCCTTGCTGAGCAGGGAACCCGACTTGGGACTCGATCCCAGGACACTGCGATCACGGCCTGAGCAAAAGGCAGATGCTTATCGGACGGAACCACCCAAGCGTCCCTCAAGCACACTTTATGAGTGCTATCTGTAATGTGAGTCTCACATGTAGAAAAGTAACAAGAGGGATTCATCCTATGTGATACTGTAACGTGCTGTCCCAGGAAAGAGTTGGACAGAATCAAAATACAGAAAAAGACCCAACTAGCTTTGAAAAGGTAGACCGCGATAGAAAATGAATGCTCTAACAAACAGCTTTAAGACAGACGGCTGAATGTTCTGGAAATATAATGTCAGATCCCAGCCTCATCATCAAATAAGGGTGGAAAATGAAATGAAAGTGGTGCGCAGCTTGAACAGGAGGTTTCCAAGCTCGGCTGCGGGCGGAACTCCCCGGGGGGCTGGAGAGGTCCCAGCGCCCACTTGTTCTCCAGCTCCTCAGCGGGCTCCGATGTGCAACCAAAGTAAAGAACCACAATACAGACCAATATTTATATAATATTTCCTTTGGGAAGATAAACAGCATAAAGGAAAAGACTGAAACATTTCAATGACCTCAGAATTAAAACTATCGGTTGATTCCATAAATGAAAAAATAATGCAAGTCATTGATAGGTGCATGACAAATGTGTAACTTTTTGCAACTCCATGACAGGCACAGGGCTAATATTCCAATGATGAGATCATACAAATCAAAAAGAAATTGGACTATCAGAATGCACACACTCACGCACATCCCCCCCACACATATACACACACAGACATGGCTACTCATGAAAGTGATGTGTGAGATACATAGCAATGAAATAGGGAAGGTGTGTTCTAGCTCACTAGTAATAAAAGATGCAAAACTAACCATTTTTATTTACAATATTGGTAGAAAATGATTTGGGCTCAGATCATGATCTCAGGGTCATGAGATCGAGCCCCACATCGGGCTCCGTGCTGGATGTGGAGCCTGCTTAAGATTCCCTCTCTCCTTCTCCCTCTTCCCCTCCTCTCTCTTTCTTAAAAAAGAAAAAAAAAATAATAGCAATAACAAAAAAATACAATAATGACTCAATAAACTTCCCACAGTAAGTAAGCTGTGGTTGGAGCACAGAAGCCTGGAGATCCCCAGGTTCTGTTTCTCTGGTATCACATTTCAGGTGTGTTACAGACTTTCTACCTATCTGTGCTGGGGATCTGTCCTCTCCTCTCTGTGCAATGCACTAGCCACGAGCCACGCACACATACTGAGCACTTGATGGGACGCCTGGGTGGCTCAGTAGGTTAAGCCTCTGCCTTCAGCCCAGGTTATGATCTCGGGGTCCTGGGATGGAGCCCCACATCAGTCTCTCTGCTCAGCGGGCACCTGCTTCTCCTTCTCCCTCTGCCTGTTGCTCCCCTTGCTTGTGTGTGCTCCTCTCTGTCAAATAAATAAATAAAATCTTAAAAAAAACAAAGAGAAGAAGGGAAACAGAGCACTTGAAATGCGGCTGGTGCAACCAGGGGACTGAATTTTAATGTTACTTAACTATATTAAATTTAAACAGACATGACTAGTGGCTACAGTACTAGACAGGAGAGATCTGGATGGATTGCCTTGTTTTTCCAGATAAGGAGCCAGAATCCCGGGAGGTAAATGACTGGTTCGAAGTCTTAGAACTAAGTAGGCAAAGACCACGTACATCAACAATGGTATCATACGGCCCTAATAGATTCGTTCCCACGTTAATTCTACCCTACACGACAGGGTGCAAGGATTCATGTTCTTTTGAATACTTTTGAAGAAAAAGTGAGAGAATTACGAGATTCTTTGTTCTAAATGTTCTGCTGGTCTCCAAACAGCTTTCTGTGATGACCTTAATTCTTACTTTAGAACGTAGCATCGAAGAGTCTAAATCTGACCCATTTTGCCCATGTTTCATTAAACGAAGACCAGAATTCATCAGGAAATCATCATATGAGGTGTGCCGTGTGATTTGAAAAGGCTTCTGGGGCACTGGGTGGCACCATCAGTTAAGTGTCTGACTCTTGATTTCCGCTCGGGCCAGGATCTCGCGGTCATGACATTGAGCCCTGCACCAGGCTTCCCGCGCGGTGTGGAGTCTGCTCCAGATGCTCTCTCTCTCCCTCTGCCCCCTCCTCTCTCTCTCTCAAATAAAGAAATAAAATCTTTAGAATAATTTTAGAAAAGACTTCCACACTTCTCTCAGGCACATCTTTAAGCTGCAGACTCAAACCCCACGTCCTGCAAGTCTCCAGAAGACCGACGCTGCGGAACCCGTATGTGTGCGTCAGGCACACACACGCACGCACGTGCACACACGTGCACACACGGGCACTGAGCACACACGCGCACATGCGTACACACGAGTACACACACACACAGATGTGCACATGAGCACGCATGCACACAGACATGCACACGAGCACACACGTGCACACAGGCATGCACGTGAGCACGCTGAAACATGCACACATCCCTCCAGGACATTTCTCCTGGAGTTATGTTTTTGAACAAAAAGAAAAATACTGAAAACAAAGTGGAAAGGGAAGGCATTATTAAGTAGAGATGAAAACTCAGGGGAGGACGTAAGGGCACAGCTTCACATCTCTTCTTTTTGGGACAAAAGCAAGAAGCCCGAGGCAGAGTGAACACACGGGAGAGGTGACTGGGGGCTGCTCGCACCTTTAACCTTCAACTTGAATCCAGAGGCTCTCTGTGTGTGAGTGCGTATTTCCAGGACAAGTCGCGTCGTCTCTGTATGCGTTCACTCCTTTGGCTAAAACACTGCTTCTCGTCTGCTCAGAGCAGATGTCCCGCCCCCCAGTGAAGGAGGCCACTGAGCACGGCCCGTATTCAAATGCTGGGAATCACGCAGCCCTTAAGTGTTGGGAGGAAGTGGGTCTTTCCTTGTAAAGTTAGCTGATGGTTCCCCTCAACATACCTGGGACACCAATTTAAAAAGGAAAAAGGAAGTGGTCAAAGTCATGCTTTTTTGTAGACTTCAAAGCTTATCTCTCCCTCCCCCCGCTTTACATTTTACTGTCTGGGGAGCTGACTCGTCTGCAGCTGTTGGCAGAGACTGTGCTCCACGGCGTCAAACCTGCCTCCTCACGGCCCATAAAATTACAGCAGGGAACCAGGACCCGCAGGTGTGGGAGGGAGAGGCCAGGATGCCCCCTTAATGATTTCTCTGACACCCCATGCTGAGCTGCTAGAGGAAGGGGCTGAGCGAGATGGGAGGTGTGCGCGCTCCGCTCGCTGTTTGGGAGGCTGTGCCAGGTCGGTCTCCCTTCCAGGCCCAGCGGTGGCTTCCAGCCCCTAAAACTATTCCCAAAATTACTGTTGCTACATGTGCTGGGGCATGGGGAAGCCCCACAGAGACTTGTGTCCCCTGTACAAATCCACCGAAACTCAGACCACCGAAGGAGGGAAGCAGAGAGAAGCCAAATCAGATCCAATATCTGGTAACCCAAGTTCAAAAGACATCAAACCACATCAAGTACTATAGCAAAGTGCTTTAAACTCTGCAAGCCCAGGTTCTGTTTCCTACTCAAACTGGGAGAGATAAATAAACAAATAAACATCATACACATTTTCAAAGATGTCAGATTTCTATTGGTACATAATAGGAAGAATGGAATACATTTTGTCCTTTTTTCTTTTAGTGATAAAAGAAATTAATAATTTAAACTGTCCGTTAGTCAATTGTAACAAAATTTTGCAAATCACTAGCTCATTATGCCTTATGGTTTTAATCCCATATTTTTGTGGGGTTTTTGGTTTGTTTTTTAAGATTTTATTTTTAAGTAATCTCTACACCCAACGTGGGGCTTGAACTCACAGCTTTGAGATCAAGAGTTGCATGTTCTCCCAACTGAGCCAGCCAGACACCCCTTGACCCCATATTTTGAAACAGAAGGGGTAAAAAGCCAGAAAATTGATTTAAAGAAATCTAAAATTGTTTATATTGTTTTTGTTTGGCAGATGGAAAAATGCACATTTCTTTAAAGAAATGGAAAAATGGATGTGGCGTTTTGCAAGAGGAAAGAAAAGGGAAGGGGAAGATCCATCTTAGAGACGTTTGGGAAGCAAAGCAGGGGCAGAGGTATCATTGAGCCCCACCCTGTGACCGGCAGCGTGGTGGGGGCAGGGGTGGGAAGGGGCGAAGGGAAAAGAAGCGTGAAAGAAAAATTAAAAGTTCCAGTTTTGCCCTCCAGGACATTTTATTTTTTTTATTGAAGCGTGGTTGACATACAATGCTGTCATCATTGTAATCGGGGACACCCGACACACACACACAAACTGGACTAAACACATTTTAAAAATCGGTAAGGATTTATCTTACACCCTTAAATTACATTTACTCTTTAATACTGTGTTTGCGTTATGCATAATACTGCTCGTCGAGGGAGCAGCTTGGATAAGTGGCATCTGTCGGGCTCCCCACTAACTTCTAGAGAGAAGGGTCGGGGAGGGGTGGCCCCGGAGACAGCACTGTTCAGGCTGATGGTAAAACAACCATCCCTCGGAAACAAAGCCGCCTTTCCACGCTATAGGATTAGAGGAGAATGAGGAAAGGTTTTACGTGGCGAACATTTTCTGAGAACCTACCATAGGTCAGGCACTGGGCTGGGGGTCTTGGTGCATAAAGATTAAACACGGTAAGGCGCAGGGCATCAGCGGAGGCTTCAGGATCATGAGGACACTCAAGTCCAGGAGGGGAACGACCAAGTTAACATCGTGGATCAGAGCTCGGCGAACTCTAGCTTGTGGGCCCAGTATGCGGCTTTCACATTTCCAAATGGTTCTTAACAAGGAAGGAAGGAAGGGAGGGAAGGAGGGTCTATGTCACAGCGACCAAATCAAATGTGACCCACAAAATGACGGGCGTCTAGTCCTTTCCAGAAAATGTTTGCCGACATCTACAAACAGCTAGAAACAAGCCGTGCTTACCCCAGCCTGCTATCCCCTTCCTGCTCTTAGAGGTTTCGGGGTTTGCGGTGTCCGAGGGCTCTCTACAGACGTTAAAAGCTTTCTGAACTCCTGCTTTCACATGGATCGTGCAACCCCTTTCTTAATAAAGCAATTAGTACACTAAACATTTTAACAGTACTCAAATGTCATTGATTTCTGAAAGGTCTTTTGGGCCGCTCCATTCTGCTACCTCTTCTAACTCAGACAATGTATGTGGTTAAAGTACATGCGTATGTGTGTGTATAATCATCTGCATGTGTAAGAACCACGGTTTCTATTTGCAATTAAACCACAAAGATTAGTTCACCTGGAGACAAAACTACTTTTCAGGCGTAACTGAAGACAAGGCTGTTTAATCACCCAGTTAAGCCGGTGCTACCCACTACACGATTTAAGAACAAGGAAGCCGTTCCTGCTTCTGTTGATAAACCTTCATGCTGCCCCTCCCACATGGGTACGGTAAGCTACTCATAGTCCGAAGTTGGAACTTTTAGAAGTTTTACAGTACGTATTTTATAATGGTTTTAAGTATATTTGGTCGTGAAAGGAAACTTACACATTTCGAAAAATTAAGGCGAAAACAAATCTGCCTGGATTTATCTATTCATATGGAGAGTATCTAAAAAGAAAGCAAATCAGGTCAGTAGGAAATTTATTTTGGACTGTCTTCGCTTTATTGGCTACAGGGTTGCTTGATATAAATATAACAAAACCTGCTCTTCTGGAACCAGCCAAAATAAAAGTTTGATCCTTGATCTAAGTGGAGGATATGGTTAGTTCCTAAAACCAATTACTCCATTTGGCGTATGCCCATTTGAGGTAATTAATGCCATTTGTACTAGCCAGAGCTGCGGTCACACTTCCCAGCCAGCTGGACCCAACGGGGCCAGGCTCCGGCTTATATACCACAGCCTACCTGCAGGACGAGCGGGGTCTGATCGCGAGCACGCTACCTGCCGCAACGACGCAACGGCCCGCATGACGCCCATCCCTCACTCTAGACTAAGGACAACGAGAACTTGTCTCTCGATCTGCGTAACGGCAAGTTCCTCTGTCAGCTGCAGCTAAACATTGCCCCGAAGTCTGGTTTCCAATCGTTTTGCATAGAACGTAGTAAGTAAGACACATCTTCGTGGCCCAGTGGATTCTGCCAAGCTGCAAAGTGTTTGGGAGATTTGTTACAAAATAGACACAATTAGTTAGGAAAGATTATTGGAGTACTTTTGAGACAAAAGAGGTAGACAGACTACAAAGTTCCAAGAATTTTGGAGAAAAGACATATGGATGATAAGCATGAATGTAACTTTGCATTTTAAACAAAGCCCCTTTCCTGAGAATGATGCGGTCTGCCTCTGATCGTCAAGCAGCCAGCTCCTCTCCGGCGGAGCACCCGGCCGGTGCGGCGCTGACCACACACCCCTCCTGGGGAGGAGCGTCCCACCAGTGCAACGGGGCCCACACACCACTCATGGGGAGGAAAGCCTGGCACAGAAAACATGGAAATGGGCAATCCTGTTTCCTATGCATCTTGATAGCCTCGGTCCGCTGGCTAGCAACCAAACCTTCCCACCCCTACTCATGTAAAAGAATAAAACTGTGCATTGGATTGATCTGATATGAAACTATTTCTTAAATTTATTTTTAAAAAAGATTTATTTATTTTAGAGAGAGAGTCTGAGCGAGAGTACCCGTGGAGGGAGGGGCAGAGGGAGGGAATCTTCAAGCAGACTCCCTGCCGGGTGCCGAGCCCGAGGGGAGACTGGATCCCACCACCCATGAGTTCACCACCTCCGCGGAAACCCAGAGTCCAAGACTCAACCCGCTGAGCCCTGGAGGCGCCCCCCCCAAATTTATAAAACAATTAGAGAGTCTAGCTTGGCATTATCTGAATTATCAAACTTATTCTAAATAAGGACCAAATTATAAGCAGAGATACAGTACAGTATAAGTTCTTTTTCCATCATTTTCAATTCTTTACATCATATTTCTATCAAAAATTTTAATTTACATAGCTATTATTTTTTAAATTCAACTCACCTGGAAAAATAAGAGAAAGAAGAAGGCACATTTAATGAGTGGTAAATTTGTGGGAGAAACTTTGTATAATTTGTTTCATTAAATTCTTCAGTAACTCTATCAGATTAGAATTATCGCACCAATTTTAAAGTTAAGAAAGCTTAACTCGTTCCTTGTACCTTGTTTATTAATTGCGCTCCTCCGAATTACGGGCCACCCCCTTGACAAATACAGACAGAGGTCTTGTTCTGGCCTGAACACGCTCAGTTTCATACACAGAGTGAATAAGAAAACAAGAGGAGTGCAAACATTCTCCAAATTGAGTGTGCAAAGCCCAATCAGAATTGGTATTTTCCAAGGAAAATGGAATATTTTAAAGGTAGAGGCCACCAGCTGTGAGACATAGTCATAACCACTTATTTTTTCTTCCTTGGACATATCCTTTATTCCTTCCATTGTAAAATCCCATAACGGGTGTAATACAGGGTCTCTTGACCAAAGCACAGTCAGCAGAGTTTAATCATCTCTCTGAGGTCATGAGCATGCTGTTCATGGCAAAGAAAAAAGAGATTTCCTGAAATGGAACTTTTGACCGATTTTTTTTTTTTTAAACAAAAGGAAGGGAACTCAGCAATTGTCTGTGAGCCTTAAGCATGATCCCAAATAGACTGGCGCCGCGCTGAGTGTCCTCGCGATGGTGCAAAACTCGGGAACACACGGAGCGGCTCCGGCACGGGGTGCAGCTCGTGGTTCCCAGCTCAGGCAGCAGGCGGGTGCCTGGGGGGAGGGGCTGCCGCCGCGGACCGAGGTCTTCTAGGTCTTGGCGTGGACCTTCCCCTGGAGGGAACCCGCGCTCATGGCCTCAGGACCCCCACGTGTAACCAAACAATCCCGGTGACACGGGGGGCCCGTCCGAAGGCTGCTCTGCGCCTGCGGAACGCCGGACCCCGGCGGGTGACCGGGCCGCGCGGAAGGCGCCCGCGAGAGACCGAGGCGGGACACGGTGCGGGGAACGCGGACAACCCCGCGAGGCCAGCCCGCCGCTCGCGAGGGCCGGGGCCGGGGCCGGGGCTCCCCGGCCGGCGTTCCCGCGGCCAGGCCGAGCCCACCAGGAGCACCAGCGCGGCTCGAGGCCCAGCCCCGGGGGAGCTGAAGCAGGGGCGGCCCTGCCGCTGGGAACCCACGGCCTCCTCCAGGCCCGCGGCGCGCGCGGTGGGGACGGATCCCGGAGGAGAAGGGGCATCCCCAGCCCTCCGCAGGCGGGGCGGGCGGAGGCCGGAAAGCGCAAGGGCAGGGAAAGGGCTGAACGCGGCGGAGGGGGCGCTGGGCGGCAGAGGCCCCGGGGGCAGGAGCTGATGCGCGGGAGGCGGGGGCTGGGGGGTCGGAGGGTCCACGGCTCCCGGGCAGCGGGCACCCAGGTTACAGACGGCCCCCAGCCCCGGGCTGCCCGGGTGTGCCCCCAGCCCCGGGCTGACCCGATGTGCCGCTTACGCTGCCTGCATCTCCCCTGTGCTCCGCGTTCAGGAACTGTACGAGGCGGAATCAAATGGAAAGTGTTGCCGAGAAAAGCAACATTTCTTTGAAAATCTGCTGCTCTTTTCATTAATTCATCAAGTATTTATTGAATGGCGGGCATTTTTTTAGACACTGGGGCTATACAGAAAACACAAGACAGAGTGAGAAAGATGCTCTGGGGAAGAGGAGAGAGAAACACTAAATCGGAGAATAAATTACGTAGTATTTTACTACCTAAAATAGGAGAGGGTGGCGAGGGCTGAGAGAGAAAACCACACCTGGCGAAGGGAATTAAACACAGGGCAGGGCAAGGAGGCAGTGCAGGAAGGTCGGGTAGGTTCCTCAGGGTGAGCCTTCTGAGTAAGGAAGGGAGCGGAGGGGGTGGTAGCGGGGGTCACTGCGGGAGCGGCATTTCTGCAAGAGGGAACTGCACATACAAAGGCCCTGCGGTGGAAGGCTTAGGGGGCACAGGGCACCAGGGTGGCCAGGGCAGAAAGAGCAGACAGCTAAGGGTGGGGGGGAAGCTGGGGGCCTGGAAACAGGCAGCTGAGACCCCAGACGGAGTCCACCAAAGTCATCAAACCCGCAGGGCGAGGACCTGGCTTTCCAAGACAGCCCCGCGCCATCAGTACATCGACCTCACTGTTGAGAAGTCCATTCACAAATTCTGGCTACTTCCACGCCTCCTGAAGGGATTTAACAAGTCCCAAACGTTACAAAGTCCTGTGGAGTCCTCCTGACCCATGAGGAAGCCTCTTCGAGAAAATCGGTAAAAGAGGGAGCCCGTCCGTTGTGCCCATGGTGAGACCCCAGGTCCCGGGAAGCAGCCATGCCCGCTGGGCACACGCGAGCCCACCTTAGGGAGGTGGCTTTCTCTTAAGAGCAGTCCCTGAGACAAAGCGTTTCCTCACATGAGTTTCATGTGCCTGTAAACGACAGTGGGGGCCTGGGACACCCCATCTGGGTCCTGTGCCCGGACAGCCCTGAGATGACGGGGGAACACTGGATGTGAGGACTTGCGTCCTGAGTGGGCCCGCAGGGCTTTGCACGTGGGCCCTAAAGTGCCACGGTCTGCAGTGGGTCATGAAGAGGGCTGGGAAAGGTGGCCTCTGTCCTCATCATCACATCTACAGGACAGCCAGCCAGGTCCCAGGGGTGCCCCTACGCTCCCTAAAACCTGCCCCGCGACGTTCACCAAGAGAAGCTGAGTCTGGTTTACAAACACGAAGGCTTCTTAGGGAACGGACCCACCACAAGTGCATTTGGCAAAATGGCATCAACTTGAAGCCTGAAGTGAAGTAAATTGCAGTATTTACAAGCCAAGGCAAATGTTCAAAGGGAGGGCTCAGACACAAAGAACAGATGGCGGGGGGAGGAAGCGAGAGTGGCTTTGCCAACACCCACAAAATGCAGATTTTTTAAGTGCCTTGAAGACTGTTTATGGTCTGAGCACCCGGGAACCAGCCCCTTGGCTCCGGGGCTCCAGGAAGCTCCCTTTCGGCGTCCACACTGTGTCCTGGACGGGACCGTGTGGACCGTGTGCAGACCCCTCCTCAGGAGATGCCTTTCTCGTGAAACATCACCTCGATCCGGTAAAAGGCAGTCACAGTCTTTCCGCTTCATTTTACAACGTGAACGGGGAGGAACTGTTGGTGGCTGATGCTCAGAATGAGGGAAAATGGAGAAAGAGGGTGACCCCAGTCACACTGTCTGCTTCCGGGGTGCTTCAAACCCTTAGGGATGGTGGACCCACAACCGTGTCTTCAAAGGTCCCATTATAGGCACTCCAGGAAGAGCACTGTGGTTTTTTTTCCATTTTAGGAACATCTTAGCAAACATAACTCTAAATCAGGGCCTCCCTGTCCAGTGCAGATGGTGTGGGGGGAGCGTAAGTGCAGGTGGGAGTGCGCCTTTAGGAAAGTGAAGGGACAGGGCGACACTGAACTGCTCGTAGTCAATCAGGGAGAAGATGAGGCGACAGCACGTGTTTTCACTGAGGTTTTCTCAACAGCTGTTACTTCTCATCCCTTTAGATACCTTCTTACACTGGAATCTTTTTTTTTTTTTTTAAGAGAGAAAGAGAATGCTTGTGAATGGCGGGGGGGATGGTGTTGGGGGAGTTGGGAAGGGACAGAGAGATAGGGAGAGAGAGAATCCCAAGCAGGCTGCACATTCGGTGTGGAGAAAGATACGTATGGAGCCTGACACGGGGCTCGATCTCATGACCCTGACTGAGATCATGACCTGAACGAAAATCAAGAGTCTGATGCTTCACCGACTGAGCCACTCAAGAGCACCAATACTGGAATTATTTTTAAGGAAAAAAAATTAAATTGCACCTACATTATCACAATGAAAAATCACTCTACCATTACTTCTAAAACCCAAATCAAGTTGCAGAACAATAAATGCTAAAAAATTTACCAAAGTAGGAGTCGCTTGAGGAGTTGGTTCCTGTCTTTCTCACAGAATCTCTTGGTGCATTCTCTAAGGGGTTTTAGTAGGTGAATATATGGGTGGGGGGATGGATGGACGATGATATTTGATCAAGTTTAGAAGTAAGCACTAGACCTCCAGAGACGGACACCCTCAGGTATAGGACAATACACTCACGGGAAGGACAGTGATAATACACTCCCAGTTTCGTCTTCACAGAGAAGAGACTTTCACGTACACAATCTCAGCACTCACGTGCATGCACACACACACACACAGAGGCGTGCACACACACAGATACATGCACCCAAACATGCGTGTGCACGTGCACACACACACACACACACACAGATTCTACAGCTGATGTCTGCAGAAGGAATCACATTTTCCACCACATTGAGTCCAGGTTTAATTATCAAGTTGATAAATAACCTTTAGATTTCAAGGCCACACGGAAGAATCGCTTACCCTGGGAAGGGGCCGCTGAGATCCCTCCTGGGCTCGGGGTGGACGGGCAGCTGATTCCAAGGGAGAGCCCCTAACCTGTAAAGAACATCCAGTGGTCAAGTCCCGTGAGCATCAATTCCAATGGACAGAGGCCTCATCGTACAAATCATTTCACAAAAATAAAACATCTCTTATTTGGAGATGTTATGTATTTTGGTATTTCTGGAGTGAAAAACATACTTTTACATATATATTTGGTAATTCAAATAATTTTCCCCGCTCGAATAAATACAGTCCTTCTATCGGTCTAGATTCACACATATAACAATGTCTACACATAAGGTACCAAAAATGTAAATAATTTTGTAACGTTTTTAGAGGAAAATTATTTTTTGTTCTTGAAAATGTCTCTTTATGTCAATATTAGTGATTGACAAGATTTGTAAAACGTAACAATAAGGACCCAAAGCTGTATCACTTATTGCCCCTCAAGAGATCTACATATGCTTTCAGCGCAGCGTTCTGGCCAAAATAAGAGTGGGCCGGCAGGCTGTCAAGAAAAATAACTTATAATTAGAAAATCTGACCACATATTTTTTGTAATTTCAGATTCATTAAAAGTGTGCAAAGTCAAATTAGTCTGTAGTTGATATAACGGTGATTGTTTCATCTTTTCATTCTTGAAGTTTGAGAAGTTTTATTATTCCCCATAAACCAATAACAAATATCGCTTCCATTTAGGTTTAAGTAACATGAAGATTTCAACAATGAGCGTCTACTAAAACGGAGTGTGTAGATATGTGGGTGGGCCGGTTAGTTTGCAGATAAACTGTGAAGGCTTCAGCGCCGAGAGAGAGAGGGAACAATGGCCAGGTAATGGTCTTCCAAAAGAGCATTCCCACGTTCCTATGTTCCCTTGACATTTAGACACGTGAATCCCTCCTCACTACAACCCTGGATGCAATGTCACTGTGACATGTTTTTTCTTCCATCTTACTGAAAACATGAGCAGGTATCTCTCTGATGGTATGACAACTAAGAGTCCCCTCCCAGACTTGAGGGCTCTGTTGTTGAACAAAGTGCCAGGGACTAAGCTTCTGGAACAGCGGTGGCATCTGTGCCGCTCTGTGGACAGACTAACTTCGTGTCAGGGCCTAATCCACCACTCCCCCCAAACAAAGGCAATTAAAGGGAAAAAATCAGCACTGGACATCTATCAAAGCTAAAAATATTTTGTTGCCATATTATTCCAATATATTTTTAATCTTAAAACTGGTGTGTCTTTGTTTACCAACCGGAAGACTCACTTGATAGGAATTCGCAGGTTAACAAAGTACCAGGGGAGATGACAGGTTGACAGGTTGAGGACTAGTTCATTAGGAGTGAAGGAACTTCTCTGGTAGATCCTGGGACTGAACAGGCCCAGCCTGGGCTCCCTGGTACTGTCTGTCAGCAAGCATGGGCCTGCCACAGTGCGTCCCTCATTGGGAGCGGCGGCCACACGGGGGGAGCCCGCACAGTCTTCTTCAGACAGCATGTTTGCTCTAAGCACAAAAGCTTAAGTCGGATCCAGGGCAGTACTTTCTGTCTCACATACTCCATGACTGACTGTGCCGTGAAGCTCTCTTACCTGCCCGCATGCTTCTAAACACAGGCAGTTAACTGAAGACGCGCATATGACTTTACCTGAATGTGCTTATGTATTTCTCCTCTACTCACTCAACAAACATTCGTTGAGTTCTTCCTACTCGTGGGCACTGCTCTGGGCATGGAGGACAATCGGGAACAAAAGAATAGCTATGCCCGTCCACGAGAAAATCAGCCCAGCGAAGGGAGGCGGACGGACAAACACATAAACAAATGGGTCTCATTGGCTCCTACAGCACACGGAGTCTTTCAAGGACGTTCACAGGAGCGGGCTACATCTCTGGCGGCCCAACTCTTCTGTCTTTGTTCATCTTTGTGGCTGCTCCTGGGAGGACGTGGGATGGGTGTCCCCTCCCCCTTGCACCTGGGCAGCCCTGTGACTTGCTTTGACTCACAGAATGTGACAGAGCGAGATTCTGGGACTTCCAACCCAGGTCCTAAGACGATGATCTGTTTCTGCTTCTTTCTTCTTAGAAGACAGTCACCACTCAGTAAACAGCGGCCCCGCCAGAGAGAGAGAGAAAACCAGAGACAGATAGAGAGAGCAACAGAGACAGACAGACACAGAAACAGAGATAGAGACAGAAATGGAGGTAAAAAGAGACAGAGAGCAAGAGGGAGAGAGAGAGAGGAGAGAGAAGAGGTCTACAGCCATCTTGGAGGAACTGGAGTCAGTCCAGCTCACAGCCAAATGCAGCCGCATGGCTGAGCCTTGGGGAGACCAACACAAGTATCTTCCACCTGAGCCCTAACCGATCCTTACAAATAATAATGTCATTTGAAGCCACTAAACTCAGGGCACTTGCTACACAGCAGCAAATGTCTAAAACCCTGTACAGGACTCATCTGGCCCTTGTGTTAACACTAGACTCTATGGGTGTGTTGGAAGCTAAGGGCGATGATTTGGACAAGAGGTGAGCCCGGCTTGGAGGTGGGCAGTCATACCGGGCTCTGGAGTCCCCAGACTGGAGTCTGTCTCCGTTTACACAGAGTTCTGATACAGGCAGAACTCAACCGTGGCTTCCCCCGGATATGTTCTGAAGGAAAGGCCCACACAACAGTGGACATCGTGTGGGAGCTGGGACAAAAGACACAAGTCAAGGCCAAAGTCGACTTCATACCCGGCAGCTCATTCTTCCCCAAAGCAGCAGCACAAACATCCTCCAAATTCTCCATCAGCAGGTGTACAGTCTGAGAGGACAAGGCAGGTGCTCCCAAGACCCAACAGAGGTTCCACACTCAGATGTGTGCCAGCACTGGGAGTGAACAGAGCTGTGGGGAGTCACCTGTCCCCCAAGGATGCACCGGGGATTAGGGATTCTTTACAACTGCACGTACAGGTGCGGAGACCACGAGGCAGCTGCTGGGACCAAAAGACTCAGGACCAAAGACTCTTCCAGAGTCCTCAAGCAGTTCTAGGAGGCGAGCGCGGGTGGTGGTTTCCTTCTGAAAGCTGATCCGTAGGTCCGGCCCTTTGCATTCCCAGGAAGCAGGTTCTGTTTATTTGCTCACAAAGGGAACAACGCTGGACGGGAGAGCAGGCATTGGGGAGAATTCGTGAGGGTAGCGCCCCAGGGACTCCAAGTTCACATTCACGTCTCCCTGGACATTCCCCCGGGGGAGAACGGCCTTTGACCGCCCAGGCAGCCAGGTTACAGATGTCTGCGCAGGTGGGCAGGTGACAGACTCCTCCCCGCAGCTCATCGCTGCCGCTCTGGACTCCTTCCTGGCGGCTCCCGCCCGAGCTCTGGGCCCAGAACCACGACGCTCATTTTCAAAGACTCAAGCTGGGGCTCCATCTGCCTCACGGGGGAACCAGCTCCGTGACTCCTTTGGTTTCCCGTGGAGTCCTCCACTCCGTCCGAGACTCTTACCTGGCACCTGCTTTACGGCCACGAACATGTTGCTTCTGAGAGGGTCTTTATTCTGAGTCGGAACCCTGAGGTTCAGATCTGGAGCTTTGAAAACTGGCAGTTTGTCCATTCTCCGGCATGCCGTGGCCGTGCCGGGGCCCTGAGCTGGCCGCGGGGCCTCCACAGTCTCCCTTTTAGGAAGTCTCTCTCTAACATTCTCTACGAGGGGTCACAGAGGCTCCTCATTTCCCGTGTTTGACTCTCCTCGCCTCCCCTTCCTTGCCCTCCGCCGAATTCCCCCGCTCACCTGCAGTGACGTGGGTCTGGAGCCTGACGGGCACCGGTTCTAAATCTTCTGCTCCGGAGGGTGAAGAGGTGGGTCCAGGGTCTCAGGCGCCTGCACTGCGCAGCAAATGCCGGGCACAGCTCTGAAGACAGCCGCGTGCTCCGAAAGCTCGCTGGGATTCCTCTGTCGCGCAGGGGCTCTGCACGCCCCGGCTGGCCTTGCTCACACGGGAGTCGCGCAAGGAAGCCTACCGAGCACGCCGGTTGTGTGCAATGCACTGGCCAGCTCCTCCAGGAACCAGTGTTGGTCCCTGCCCTGTGTTCAGTGGGCCTGGGACCCAAATTCTAGGAAGTGCTAAACAGCCGATTCACACAAAAGCTTGTTCACACCACGAAGATAAGTCTCCTCCCCCGTCTTCCCCAGGCTGGGCCAGTAGGAGATGCCCCTTAGCAGGTTCACCCCTGGATCCCAGGGGCTTAGGCTCGGGGCTAACAAAGTCCTAGCCAGCCTCAGCACAGAGCAGAACAGCGTAATCACAAATGAATGTCTCGCAGATGCGTGCCACTGGTCACCCGGTGCCCAGCCAGGGCAAATCCACCCCCACCAGGGAAGAAAGAGCTCAGAGCCCAGGCCGCCCGGTGGCTTGTCAGGGTGCTGCAGCAAGGCATGGGTGGGGTCCCTGTCCCTAACCCCATCCTCTGGTCCCCTGCGCAAGGTAGAGAGCACCTGCCTTCAGACGCAAGCCCTGGGGTCAGTACTTAGAGTGAGGCAGTCCCTCTCTAGCAGACCCAAGGGCCAAACGATTAATCCAGACCACAGGACCCCAAGAGGGGTCTCCTGCGGGGGGCCTGGTGCTCACACTCCAGCTGCCTCAGAATCCCAGGGGTCTTGCTCAGAACAGACAGCTGGGCCCCACCCCAGAGTTTCACAGAGAATTTGCATTTCTAAGAAGTTCCCAGCAGGTGCTGGGCTGGTCAGGGCCGCTCTGGCGGACCCAGTGTGGGGTAAGGGGTTGGGTATATGGTGTCTGATAAAGGGGCAGAATCTGTCCCAGCACACGCCCAGAACGGCCGGATTTGCTAATACTCCCATGCCCCTGCGGTGTACCATCCCCTCGTCACTCGAGTGCCGCGCCCTGGTACCCGGTGCCCTGTCCAGAGGTGAAGGGGCTGGACAGAGAGGCTGATTTGCAGCAATAGGACTTAACAGACTCGTCCTAGAGCTTCCGAGTGGCTTCCAAGCCGTGGAAAGCCCAGCTGTCCACCTCTGAAAGGCAAGGTCTGTGCGGAACTATTTGGTAATACACAAAAGTCAAACCGTGATCATAAAGTAGAGTGTTTGGTGATCAGTGGAAAGTGAACTCCCAACATAATTCAACCAGCAACCCGACAATGGACTTCGAAGGGGGCAGCTCCCACCGCAAGACATTTATGCTCTGTGGCGAGCCAGACCCCGAGCCCACTCTGCTCAAAGCTCCATTGTCTGAGTTTCTGGCAGGTGGCTAGTGGTGGCTCACAGGGGTCCTATGGCCACACGAGCCTGAGCTGCCCCCAAACCACATGACCTGGTTTCAGTATTTCGAAGGCATTCTTTCCAGGATTTTTGAAGTTCAAGTAATTAAGGCTGGGTGCTTAAATTTCACGCAGCCCCTCACGCTGGCGACCATGGTCACGCACCCTCTTGGATCACATTGCCGATAAAAACCACAACTCTGTGCCACATGGTTTTAGAAAGAAAATGTGAAACTACGCAGCCAAAACTGTAAACCTGAGCACACTGGAACCCACAGATACGTTCCAGCCTTTCTCCCACTTTTCTTTAATTTTCTCCACTGTCATTCCTCTAAAGCATGGCTTGTCTACACTTCTCTGTCTTCTCTCTGTTGACAAACTGTTGGAGCAATCACCTTAAATTCATTTTGGATGTAATTTCAAGTGGCACTTCTCCTTCTCCTGTTAAAAACGGTCTTGCCTCATTTCAGTTTTATTTTTTTCTCGCCTTTCTGTGAACACTCTCCTCCTTGGCCAGCTACTGAGTGACAATGTTGAGTCAAAGATGTGTTTGCCTTAATGCAAGCAAACCAAACAGGAGCTCTGTGGCCAACAGAGACCCAAGGGCCAGATAAAAGCCAGGAGGCTTTCTCACAGCTAGGTGTGAGCTGTACTCACCGAGTTCCAAATTCACCTGAAGGGTCCTTCTGCAGAAAGGTTTCTGTGAAAATACTTCCATCTAGCAAAAAGCAATGATTAGGAAGGGACCAGCAAACTTCAGAGTCACATTATATCGTCTTTTTTAATTGGAAAGTTTAGAAAGTAGTCATTTTATTTTCAGCATACGTATAAATGTTGTGTTCTATGGTTTGTCGTTTTGTTTTGTATTTAATGAACACTTTGTTTTTAGAGCAGTTTTAGGTTCATAACAAAATTGAGAGGAAGGTACAGAGACGTCCCAGAGGCTCCCTCATAATCAATAACACTCACCAAAGAGGTACGTTTGTTACTAAGGATGAACGTACTTTGACTCAAAATCGATAGTTTGCCTTGGCACCCTTGATGGTGTACATTCTGGGGGTTGGACAAACGTGGAATGACATATATTCAACGTCATCATATCAAACAGAATATTTTTACTGCCCTAGCACTCCTCTCTCCTCTGCTTATTGGTCCCTGTACACCCCCATCAACCACTGAACTTTTCACTGTCTCCGTAGTTTTGCCTTTTTCAGAATGTCTTATAGTTGGAATCACACAGGACGTGGCCTTCACAGACTAACTTCTTTCACTTAATAATACACATTTAAGGTGCCTCTATGTCTTTTGTGGCTTGATAGTGCATTTCTTTCGAGCACGGAATCGTATTCCATTGCCTGAAGGGACCATCACCTACTGAAGGAATCTTGGTCGCTTCCAAGTTTAGGCAATTATGAATGAAGTTTCTATAAACATCTGTGTGCAGGCTTTTGTGGACATAAGTTTTCAACTCCTTTGGGTAACTAATGAAAAGCGTGATTGCTGGATCGTATGAGGAGAGCATGCATAATTTTGTAAGAAATGGCCACACTGTCTTGCACAGTGGCTGCACCATTTTGCTTTCACGTCAGCAGTGAATGAGATTTCCTCTTGCTCTACATCCTCATCGGCATTTAGTACTGTCGGTGTTCACATTTTGGCCACTCTAATCAGTGTGTTGTGGTATCTCATTGCTTGAATTTGCATTTCCCTAACGTCATATGATACAGAGCACCTTCTCCTAGTTTATATCTGTATGTCTCTTTGGTGAGGGGGTCTCTTACAGTCTTTGGTCCATTTTTAAATTGGGTTGTTTTCTTATGTCTTATGAGATCTTTGAGTCTTATGAGATCTTTGTATATTTTAGATTATAGTCCATTATCAGGTGTGCCTTTTGCAAATATATTCTTCCCATCTTATGGATCGTCTTCTAAATTCTCTCGGCGTTGTCTTTCAGAGTAGAAGCTTTTTTTGTTTTGTTCTGTTTGTTTGTTTGTTTGTTTTAAGGGAGAGAGAACACAAGTGGGGAGGGGCAGAGGGAGAGACTGAGAGAGAGAATCTCAGGGAGGCTCCATGCCCAGCACGGAGCCCAATGCAAGGCTCCATCCCATGATCCTGAGATCATGACCTGAGCCAAAATCAAGAGTCAGATGCTTAACCAGCAGAGCCGCCTGGGCACCCCATAGTGTAGAAGTTCTTAATTTTATAAAGACCAGCTTATCAATTAGTTCTTTTGTGGACATTGCCTCTGGTGTTGTATCTAAAATGTCATCACCATACCAGAACATATAGGTTTACTCCTCTGTTCTCTTCTAGGAGTTTTACAGTTTTGCATTTAGATTTAAGTATAGAATGCATTGAGTTAACTTTCATGATGGGTGTACAGTCTGTGTCTAGATTCTTTTTGTTTTTCATGCAAACCTCCAGTTGTTCTAACTCCACTTGTTGCAAAGGCTCTGTTTGCCCCATTGTATTGCTTCTGCTCCAGACGACTAGTTCATGTGGGTCTGTTTCTGGGCTCTCTGCTCTCTTCCACGGATCTGTTTGTCTGTTCTTCTTCACTACCTCACTGTCTTCAGTACCATAGCTTTATAGTTAAGTACTGATGTAGGGCAGTGTCGGTCTTCCAAGTTCTTCTCCTTCAATATTGTATTAAGTATTCTGGGTCTTTTGCTTTCTATATGAACTTCAGAAATAGCTTGTTGTTATTGATAAAATACTTGCTGGTATTTTGCTTGGGATTGCCCTGAATCTACAGACCAATTGGAAGAACTGATATCTTGACACTACTGAGTCTTCCTATCCATGAATATGGTATCTTTCTCCATTTTTGTAGTTCTTTTGACTTTGTTTGTCAGAACTTGGTAGTTTTCCTCATATAGAACTTGTCCATATTTTGTTAGACTTATACCTAACTCAAATACCTAAGTATTTCTTTATTTCTTTTTTTTTTCCTGGGTGGGCAGTGCAGGGATGCTAATGTAAAGGTATTGTGTTTTTAATTTCAAATTTTACTTGTTCATTACTGGCCCATGGTAAAACAACTGACTTTTGTATATTAGCCTGTATCCTGCAACTATACTATAATTATCCATTAGTTCCAGGAGGTTTTTTTTTTTTTGGTCCATTCTTTCAATTTTCTGCATAGATAAACATGTCATCTGTGAACAAAGATAGTTTTTTGTCTTTCTTGTCAATCTGGATACTTTTTATTTCCTTTTCTTATCTAATTGCATAAATAAGGACTTCCAGTACAATGCTGAAAAGTAATGATGGGAAGGGACACTTGCCTTGTACTTGATCCTAGTGAGAAAGCCTTGAGTTTCTCACCATTAAGTGTGAACATAACTGTATGTTTTTGTAGGTATTTGTCAAGTTGAGGAAATTCCCCTCTATTTCTACTTTACTTAGAGGGTTGTTTTTTTTTTAATCATGAATGAGTGTTGGATTTTGTCAATTGTTTCTTCTGCGTCTACTGATAGGATCATGTGATTTTTCTTTTTCAGTCTGTTGACATACTGAAATACATCAATTGATTTTCAAACATTGAACCAGCCTTAAATACCCGGGATAGATCCCAACTGGTTATCCTATATAATTCTTTTTATGTTTTGGAGGGTTTGATTTGCTACTATTTTGTTGAGAATTTTTGCATTTATGTTTATGAGAGATACTGGTCTGTAGCTGTCTTTTCTTGTAATGTAATTTATGTCAATTTACTAATACACTTTAATAACAAAATTGGTGGACTGTTGCTCCCTGGTCACAAGGAAGGGCTTCTCTGTAGATCTGCTGCATGTTCTCTGGTGACTTTGTGCTGTGCTGTAGATAGGCACGGCAAGGTCAACAGGCTTTGGAGATAGGCTGGGTTTGGATTCAGGGTCCATGCCATGTTAACTGGGTGCCCTGTGCGAGTGAGTTGTTAATCGTCCTAAATTTCCATTTCTTTATCTGCAAGACGGATTTACTAAAAAACAGCAGTACACCATCTCGCAGGGTTTGTGTGACGATTAATTGGTATAATCCAGGTGCGGCTCTTGACATGTCATATTAAATATGTACTGTTACTATTTTTGTTGTTCACCTCGCCTACATCTTATTGCTTTAGTATGAGCTAAAAACCCAGGGTGTCTGGGTGACTCAGTCAGTTGAGCATCTGAGTCTTGGTTTCGGCTCAGGTCTTGATCGCAGGGTCATGCTCTGTGCTCAGGGAGATCCTCTCCCTCCTTCTCCCTCTACCCCTCGCCAACTTGTACTTGTTCTCTCTCTCAAATACATAAACCTTCAAGAAATAGATAAGCTTAAACCCTTTTTTTTCCTCATTGTACTATTTAATTAGGACACTTTTAATTTTTAGTCTCTTCTCTGGAGCCTTTTCCCGTGGCACTGGGATAGTGCACATTGATGCCTGCAAAATCAGTCTGACTTAAATTTAGCAGTGATTTTTTTCATCTATAAAATATTAACATCTCCTAAAAAGCTATAAAATGGAAAACTCTAATTAATCATTATACATTAACAGGAGTGCCTGGGTGGCTCAGTCATTAAGCATCTGCCTTCTGCTCGGGTCGTGGTCCCAGGGTCCTGGGATCGAGCCCCGCATCGGGCTCCCTGCTCTGCGGGAAGCCTGTTTCTCCCTCTCCTACTGCCCCTGCTTGTGTTCCCTCTCTCACTGTCTCACTCTGCCAAATGAGTAAATAAAATCTTTTAAAAAATCTCATTACACATTAACAAGCACTTGCATGTGTAGTGTGGCTTCAGGTTTATAAACTAGCATCTGTACTCAGTCTTCTGAATAGTTTTCCATACCGGACATTTGTTTTTCACGTCCTGTGTTATTTTCTAGTTGTTTTTCTCTCTGTATCCAGATGATTATACACTTTGAATTGGGAGGAACATTAGCATCTGCCTAAGTAAACTTCTCTCAAAAACCAAAATCCCTGGTGTGGGGGTGTGGGGAGGGTGGTAGGACAGGGGAAAGGTGGGTGGTGGTGCCTGGTTTAGGCTTACACACTTCCAAGTTACCCAAACTTAGCCTGGAGCAAGGGCACACCTTTAGTCACTAAAAACATGACATCTCATATTGAACGAAATGTACTTCTTTGTAACTCCCTCCCTTGGGCCCTAGTCTGGCCTCTGAATCTACTTAGGAAAAACATGAAATACATCTGAAATATGCTTTTTGGAATATGAAATAATATGAAACCCACATGAGAACCCCAAGTCTCTGAAGACCCTTACTCTCCCCCTTACATGTGTCTTCCCAGGCTCAGGTAAACCTGTTTGAGTCTCCCCAGTGTAGAAGTTTCTAGAGCTTGACTACGCAGTCCAGCTTTCTTTTGCAACGGGAATGACATTTTCATCTTTGCCTTAAAATGTGCATGAAATCCTGTAAGTTGTCTACCATATCTCCCCCAGGGGAGCAGGACTGCTCCCGCACGCATGCGCGGTTGTGCGGACAAAGAGCGCGCTCGCAGTCCCTCTTTGAATAGAGGGGGCGGCCAGAAATCATTCGCATCAAAGACAGTTGTAATTTCTTCAATTTCTCCGCAGACACTGAAGGCTTACTTTCAGGCAGGTAGTGATTACTTTTTTTCCCAAAAGCTCCACACTTCTAACATTAATTGAGAAAACCATCTTTCCTAGTTCAATATGTAAGACTTATCTTGATAGAAAGGTGTTAAATGGAACTTCTGAGTCTGGAATCATGAGACCATGTTGTCTTCCCTACAGAGAATGCCGTACATAAGACAAAAGTTGGCTGCAAATTAAACTTTCAGCCATCTCCAACCATCTGACAAAGGGGCCCCAAAAATGCTACCCTGTCTAGCAGACTGAGAGTGATGTGCTCCTTGCACCCAGGTGCGAAGGGCCAGCCTTCCTCCACTCACCCAGGAGCGCACACTGAGCGGTGTGCTGTGGCTGGCTGTGCCCCAACGATTTTCTGGTCAAGGAAAAGTTCAGGACACAACCTACCAGGTTGTTTAGAAAAAAGAATGATGAAATGATTCACAACAAAATAAAACATACTTTAAACAACATACAGTCTTCATTTTTGTCTTTAAATGGATTTGTCCTGGCACTTTCATGCTGGGTTCTGCTCAAAAAATAGGCGTTATCATCACCGTTTCTAGATGAACTCAAGAGGCTGACGGCATGCTAAGACCACTTTAAAGGAACAAAACGAGGAGTGGGACCCAGATTTTCTTATGCCAAGATGGAGCTCTCCCTCCACTGCTGCTGCCAGGTGCAAATACGCACCACCAACAACAAAATCCAGCACTGTGAACCAAGGCAAAGGAGTTATCTGAGTGCTGAAATCTAACCCGAACATGCAGGTACATAAATTTATTTCATAATATTCTATATTTCTATCCTAGATCCTTCTGTCTTTAATTTCCAAATTGTGCCATCTAGCTTTGGAATAACAGGCAAAACACCACTCGGGGAAGGAATGGAGATGCACAGAGTAACAAAGGAAGAACAATGGACAGCACCAGCCAAAAGAAACGCGCCCCCAACCCCTGTGACCATAGCGGGTGACTTCGAGAGCCACACCAGCTAAAACCAGCTCAGGAGACCAGACACGCACCACACACCGGGACAGGTGCTCTCCTTTCTGGAAAAGCAAACCGTTGCAGACCATGCTAAACCTGCTGTGTATCAGGAAACTCCTTGGCTCAGGGTGCCTGGGTGGCTCAGTGGGTTAAGCAACTGCCTTTGGCTCAGGTCATGATCCGGCAATCCCAGGATCAAGTCCCACATCCAAGCTCCCTGCTCGGCAGGGAGTCTGCTTCTCCCTCAGCCCTCTCCCCTCTCATGCTCTCTCTCTCATTCTCTCTCTCTCTCAAATAAAGAAATAAAATCTTAAAAAAAAAAAAAAAGAATGTAAACATGCTTATTACACTCACCACTTGGCTGAAATGAATATTTTAATTCTAAGTAACTAAAAATCATGGAGCATAGTAAACACACAAAAAATATTCCCTAGTGGATTTAAAACAGAGTGTTAGAAAATACATTTTTCATCAATATGAGAAATCTTACCTCTTCCCTCTGATCGGCGTTGACCATCAGCTGGGTTTCTCTTGTCTTAGGAGCAGCCCAGGGTCTAGGAGTAGACACTGGAAAGAAATACTTTAAAGTTATCAAGGACTCACCTGCTTATGTCGTAACACAATGTAGCATTTGATATTATAAATTTCCACTACCGTATAAATAGAATAGAATATGAATTCACATTAGGATACATTGCTTAATATTTAAGATCAAGTTTAACATTTGAACAATAAATTCATCCTTTTGGCACAAAACTGGAAATTTACAGTCCTTTCTTTCAAAATTTACTCTGGTATTTCCATATTTAATACTATTATTTATATGCACGAGTGCTGGTAGAGTTTTTATTTATCACTTTATAGAAATCAAAAATTATATCAGGATGTTTCAATCTTTAAAATTCCAAGAAAAACTAAACTTATTTTGGTAGAGACAAAAAACACATTTTATATGTAGCATTTAAATATTCCAAAATTGGGGCACCTGGGTGGCTCAATGGGTTAAAGCCTCTGCCTTTGGCTCAGGTCATGATCTCAGGGTCGTGGGATCGAGCCCCACATCGGGCTCTCTGCTCAGCGGGGAGCCTGCTTCCTCCTCTCTCTCTGCCTGCTTCTCTGCCTACTTGTGATCTCTGTCTGTCAAATAAATAAAATCTTTAAAAAAATAATAATAATAAATAGATAAATAAATATTCCAAAATTATGGGAAACAGCATTTGTATTTGGAACAAGGTCCTGCATGTTCCAGAAAATGTTACTATTTTCCTTTTGTGAATGTTTATGAACAGGTCGCTAACTTGACATCACATACAGAGGTCTAGTCTCACGACTGCAACAGCTCTATGATTACCAGATGATGACAGAGATTTCCAGTGCTTGGGACGTCTCATCACTCTGATCTATTAGGAAACACAGGACACTTGCTAATCGTGGAAAGAAATGTTCTGACAACAGATACTCTCTCCTGCTCACCAAAGAACATCCCTATGTCACCTGCACACGTATCTGCTCTCAAGAGTGAGAACCATTGTTTTGATTTTTTTTATTTCTTCTGTCTCTAATTTAAAACCGTCATTCAGATGTCCCGGTTTCTGTGTGCACCCAAAAAGATCCACAGGCTGTGTGTTCCCAGGCTTTAAGTTCTGTTTACGTATATAAATGGGCAGGTCAGAGAGAACAGAGAGAACAGCTATTCATTCCCCAATGACAGGCTCCAAACTGTCCCTCCTTTGTCCTTCCTCGCTTCCTTACACTGGGGAGCTCCCGCCCTTCACCCTGAATTCCCAAGTGGAGGAGTTTCTCAACAGGCTTCCCACACCACCCCACTCTTCGTCCTTCGGGAGTTCCATGGGCACATGAAAAAGTGACAGGCCCTTTTGCTCCAACACACCTCACCACAATTTGCCCTTGAATTTTTCTGTTCTTAAAAAAAAAAAAAAGTTACTTTACTAACAATGTTTAAATCTTCTCTGGAAGTTGACTTTGTTTGTTAAATGGGTTAAGTGCACAAATTATGGAAGAAATCTGCAAGTTGGAACAAAACATCTTTAGACATTTTTATGGAAACAGCACATAACAATATTTGGGGTAATGTGAAAGATAACATTGTCTGTAAGACTCAGCACAGGTTAGGGAAGAGAGTCTAGAATATTCATGCAAGGTAGTAATGTGAATGCATAGTTAATAAAAGATGGTGCTCACCTAAACATATTTTGTGTTAGCGTTTTGCCCAAAGAAAATGTGTAAATATCAGTTGGTCATGTTCACTGAGTCCCAACACCGCCTACACCAGTGCCTGGCATGGTGAACGTTTAATGAACACTTGGGCAAGAATCCGGGAGGACTTCGCTCATCCGGGAGCGCTACAGACCTCGGAGAAGGTAGCATTAATCCACCGACCCTATGAAGCTCTTCCATGGGCTGCTTGATCCAACCCATTCATCTGAATGCACCACGAGCCACGCAATGGTGTTGGCTGGGGTCCACTCACTCTCTCCTCGCTGGCGTCTCCTGCACATGTAACAGCTGTGCTTCCATAAGCATCCGTGATACCGCTGGGATGAAACCCACGGTGGGATATGACCGGTGTTATGGGACTCGACGAGGTAAATTTAACTCACAAAATTTCTTGCAGCCCTACTTTAAAATCTCGTGTTCTCACACCTCAAACACTTTTTGGGAACACTGGCTTTTCATCCCCCAGCTACTTATCGCATGTCTTTGTGCAAAGGACTTAGCAAGAAGGAAATGCCCAGCATTTATTGAAATGACTTTCCTCACTCTGGTGAGAGAGGCAGCCCAGGTCCCAAGGGAAAAAGTGTGCAGTGTTTTCTGACTCTGCGATTTGGATTTGGTTCTTGATGATTGCTGTCACAGATGTTAGTTCACTAAAGGAAATATTAATCACATAAGTATGATTTTACAGGGCCCATTTATTTAAAAAATTATACTGAAATCAACGTAGTTTCAAAAAGACGCTTTGAAAATCTCTTCAAAAACATCCCACCTGTAAGGTTAAGCTAACTGGAAAGCAGATTACATCACTACTTCCCAGAACTAACTGCTAAAAACTGAAAACACTTGTCAAAGTCCAGAAGAAACAAATAGGAAAAATACACACTTTTAAATTTTATGTTCTAGAGCTTTTGTCTGATTTCTGTTCCTCAGGCTTCCTCCTGAATCGGTTTCCAAAACTCCTCACAAGGGCTCCCGCTCTTGAAAGGTCTGCATTTGGCCGACTCCTTTGGCAACTCTGTAATCTTATTTTCAGAGAGAACAATAATTGTATTTCAGTGATAGTATAGTGGCAAATTATAAGTCAGCAGATAATTAGGAATTTAAAATCCCATTTCTAAGCCTCAGAGTCTAACATGTGGACACTTTACAGGTATCTAATTAGGAAAGGGTTATTTTCAACAGTAACTTCTGACCCCGCAAGAGTAATACCTTTGAAAGTCTTTGTCCCTGAGTTCCAGGGGCTCATTTGTATTTAAGAATTAAAGGGAACAATTTGAAGGGAAGCGAACTGTGCTTTTTTTCCTTTTCTTTTCTCCTTCTCTTTCTCTTCCTCCTTCTATCCTCAGTGAGAGTAGCTAGGAGTTTATAGAAGGAGACTTCTTTGGACGAAGCTGGTGAAGCAGAAGAGAGCAGTCCGGACGAAATGGAGAAAGGGGACGAGCAGCCTTGAGAACTGTGAGAGGAAGTAGATAAAGATAACTGTCTGTTACAATTCAATTTCTAATTTTATCTCCCTTTGACCGGGAGACTTTGGAATTACCACACCCTATAAACCAATTGTCACATAGAAACAGGCTGGTGTGGTAATAAATGATGGCACCAGGAGTCTCACCTCCTCTAAGTATCATCTCTTAGAAACTGGGAGGACACGTCACACTGATAAGGCCTGTTTCAGTTAATAAGTATAACTAGATACATGGGGAAGTTCTTTAGAAGAACTGGTTAGCCCAGGGATTTTTAACTCTGGGCTGGCGTTCCGTGTGTTCCCTTCAAGGAGAATAAAATCAGGAAGCAAAGGGCTCTAAAAAGATCGGGTTTTGGGGGGGGGGGGATGATGATGATGCCAATGTAACTGACATCAGCACAAGTCAGACAATGTCTTCCGTCCCATTTCTAAAGCAGCTCCTCACTAGGTGAGGTCGATGGGGGAGGCTGCGGTGGCCCCCCGGAGGGGTTCCCTCCCTCCCTGGGCAGGAAGAGCTTTCATCCGCCGAGGCTGCTCCGGGGGCTCGGCCCGGAACTGGACGGCCCTGAAACGAAAGGGGCGTCTGTCGTGCGGGTCATCACGAGTGCCTGCGAGCGTCCAGAGAGCAGCCCCTCAGGGTGTAGGTGTTTGGGGGGCATGGTGTTGGGGTGTCCCCTCCTGCCCACCTTTCTGCGTCTCACGTGGCCCTGAGGGGCTGACGGGGTCTGCCATTGCTTCCACCGACGCAGGGCAGAGGGGCGGCAGGGTCCGGGCCCCCCAGTTCCTGGGTCTCACATTTGAGAGGGGACACACGGAACACTGCGGCTGCTCCCAGCTTGCCCGAAGTCCTACTGGGGGAAGCGCCAGAGCGCGAGGTACGTGCGCGCCGGGAGTGGGGGGCACTCGGGGAGGCCACCGGCAGGGCCACGTGTGTGCCCCAGGTGCACGCCCGGGCGCGATGCGCAGCGTGGGGCGGTGCGCGGGGTGCAGGCAGGGGCGCGGGGAAATGCGAGTTATTTGCGGTGCGTGGAGTGCAGGGCGCGGCGCGGAGGGGGTTGGTGCAGGCGAGGAAGCGCTGCAGGGTTGGCGCTGCACCGGGCACATGCAGGGGGCGGTGAGACGGGGGTGTTTGCGGTGCGTGGGGTCCCGGGGGGCGGTGCGGGGGGGGCCGCTGTGCGCGAGGTGGCGCTGAGCGGGGGGTGTGGGGGGCGGGGGGGTGGGGGTGTTCGCGGGGCGCGGGGTGCATGCGGGGCGCCCGGAGGGGCGCGCGGGGCGGGGGGTCTCGGGGGGCGCCTGTTCACCCCCAGGAGCAAGCGGCAAGGCTGAAAAGGAAAGTCGCCGTCAGCCTGCGGTTCAGTAGCGGGGAGACAAAGGCGACAACAAATGACAAGTAAACATCCAGCCACAGGAAGCCATTAAGGAGAGTGGGCGCTAATGAGCGCGCCGCGGGGACCGGCCGAGGAAGCGCCGCGGGCCCCCGACCCGCCCGGAGCCCCGCTGGCAGGCCGTAAACCTGCTGCGCGCTTCTGTCCCCCTTTCCAGTTGTGCCATTAGAAGCCGCAATTACTGGCATCCCAATAAGAAGACTCCAGGGGGAAAAAGAGAAAATTGGGGTTCTGTGATCTGGCACATTCTCACGTCCTCCCTTAACTAGCCGCGCGTGAACACGAAGCTGTGAGTATCAGGCCACTTTCCAAGGAGTCTTGTGAAATCGTTTCTGGTAAAAAATCGACTCCAAATGTCCCTTTGTGCTCCCTTACATTTTAAACTATTAAGAAATTTGTTCTCAAGTAGCAGTGGTCAAGCAAGGGTTCGCGGCCCCAGGTGACACTGTGTCTGCCTATTTAAGGTACTGAGAGCTGGTTTTAGTTCTTGGAGCGAGCTCTTTCTCAGGATGGCTGGGTCGGGATTCGACAAATACCCCTGGGGCAGGTGGGGCCGTCCTCGCATCATCGCAGCCCGCGGCCACCCCCTCGGTCGAGGACCCCAGGGCAGCGGGAGTCGGAGGCCCGCGCCGCCCCCCCCCCCCCCCCCCCCGGTGAAGCCAGGCCCGCGGACACTGCGGGCCTGGGGGCCGGACCGGGAAGCCACAGGTACCAGACCACACACAGAGCCGGGCTTAGGAGCTCAGGGAGTTCTGCAAAGACACTGCCGAGAGAATCCTGCCTTTTAAGCTTGTTTACCTTAAACATTTGAGAAAGTGAGTGGGAAAGTGGTTCAGAGTAAATTTCATTTCAGAAAGTCGACTTCAGATGCTCCGGCACACGCAAATATTGCCAAGCATTACCAGGCGTTACCCAAGACCTGGAAATTATTTCTTGATGATTTCTTTATCTGTGGTGTTCCCTTTTGGAGAAGAAGAGAATATATCTGATCATAAACATATCTTTATAGATAATCTACGACAGTGTAAACACTGATGAAGGTTTAAAGAGACAAACAAATCTTTTAAATAATCTCAAAAGGAACTTCAGTGTCCCATGGCATCTCCCCACTGAGGCAGTCACGTCATCTAGTTTGTGCCTTGCCATCTCCGTGACTTTCTTTCTCGGTGAAAATTCAAGTGTGTTCTCATTGTTATGTTTCTTGTGTTGTGCCCTCAATATCAAGTTAAAATAGGCTGATTAAACTTTAATAATGGTATCGCCCTCTCCCACTGATTCTAACTGAGCTAGAAACCTGAATTCAGAATAGAATATATATGTTCTATAAGTATGAATATATTCTATTCATTATTTTTAGTTTTGAACCAACGTTTCTGATCCTGACACTAAAACTCCTCCTAAAATGAATTGGGTTAGACGGCACTTTCCGTCCCTTCTGAATCTAAAATTTTAATTTTCTGCATAATTTTGTTTTAAAATATCATGTTAATACACGTGCATGGTTTTTTAAAACCACGTTGTTCAGAAGGGCTTAAGATAAAAAGCATCTGACTTCTGTTTCAGCCCACTCCGACACCCAGCCGGCTTCACAGAAATTTCAACTTGACCCACTTCTGTTAGTAATGCTGTTTGCATGAGTCTAGTCCCGAGTAGAACAACCACCAGCCCAGGAAGAGGTTTGCAGCCTTCTGCTCTCTCTCTTTTCTCTTTCTTTAGTTGTATAGGAAGTGTGTTTATGGTTCCCCTTTCCCTTTCATTGTGAAGGAGTGACACCTTTCAGAAGAAGGGAGGCATCCAGGGAGAATTTTCCTTATGCAAACCTTGAGTCCCCTAGAAGATTTTCCTTTGTCTTGAGTCATAGCTCACTTGCATTAATTTCCCAGAACATGCAGCACCAGACCCCTAACTCCTCAAGACCCCTAACTTTACCCCTTACTAGTTTTCCTGTGCTCACTGTTGACTGAGAGGCAGCTTCAAGACAAGGAACCATAGTGACATTGAGAATCTAATTGCTGGGAGCAATTTTAACCCTCAATAGTCATGAATGGTAGTATCTACACACCAAGTACGCCAGATTTGTTCATTTCAAATCAATATTTTAGGGGAATATTTCCCCTATGAACACAGAAATCTATAAATATAAAATTGTCATAGAGATACTCTTAGACCATGACAAGTTATCCAAAATTGCTTCGTCTACTTGGGGTCTTTTGTGGTTCCATGCACATTTTAGGTCTGTTTGTTCTATTTCTGCAGGAGAAAAATGTCATTGGAATTTTCACAGGGACAGCATTGAATCCGTAGATTGCTTTGGGCAGTGTGGACATTTTAACATTATTCTTCCAACCCATGAGCATGGACTAGCTTCTCATTTATTTGTGTCTTCCTGGGTTTCTTTCCTTAATGCCTGGTAGTTTTCAATATACATGTCTTTCATCTCCTTAGTTAAATGTATTACTAAGTATTTTATTCTTTTTGATGAAATTGGAAGTGAGATTATTTTCTTCATTTCTCAGAATTCATTATTAGTGCAGAGGAATGCAAGAGATTTTTGTGCATTGATTTTATCTCCTGCAACTTTACTGAATTCTTTTATTAGCCCTAAGAGGTTTTTGGTGGAGTTTTTAGGTTTTCTGTATGTAATACTGTGTCCTTTCCAAAGAGTGACAGTTTTATTTTCTCCTTTCCAATTTAGATGCCTCATTTCTTTTTCTTGCCTAATTGCTCTGGCTAGGACTTCTAATAATGGTGTTGAATAAAAATGGCAAGAGTGGGCATCCTTGTGTTGTTCCAGATCTTAGAGAAAAAGCCTTCAACCCTTCACTGAATATGATGTGGCTGTGGCTTGTCCTATAAGGCTTTTATTATGTTGAGAAATGTTCCTTCCATAACCACTTGTTGAGAGTTTTTATCATAAATGGATGTTCTATTTTGTCAAATGCTTTTTTTTTTTTTTGCATCTTTTGAGATTGCATCTTTTGAGATGTGATTTTTAACCTTTACTTTGTTAATGTGGTGTATCACATTGACTAATGTGCAGATGGTGAACCATCCTTGCGTCCCTGGGAGAAATCCTACTTGATCATAGGTTATGAGCCTTTTAATGTACTGTTGAATTCAACTTTCTGATATTTTATTGAGGACCTTTGTATATATTTTCATCGGAGATGTTGGCCTGTAAGTTTCTTTCCTTATGACCTCTTTGTCTGATGTTGGTATCAAGATAATGCTGGCCTGGTAAAATTAGTTTGGAAGATTTCCTTCTTCTAGTTTTTAGAAGAGTTTGAGATATTAATTCTCCTTTGAATATTTGGTCGAAATCACCACTGAAGCCATATGGTCCTGGATTTTGTTGGGAGGTTTTGGATTAATGATTCGATCTTCTTACTAGTAATCAGTCTGTTCAGATTTTCTGTTTCATCATGATTCAGTCTCAGTAGTTTGTATGTTTCTAGGAATTCATCCATTCCTTCTAGGTTAGCCAATATATTGGAGTATAATTGTTCATAGTAGTCTCTTGTGACCCTTTGTATTTCTGTGGTTTCATTTGTAACATCTCCTCTTTCATTTCTTTTTTTTTTTCTTTTTTTTTTTTTTAAATATGGAACGCTTCACGAATTTGCGTGTCATCCTTGCGCAGGGGCCATGCTAATCTTCTCTGTATCGTTCCAATTTTAGCATATGTGCTGCCGAAACGAGCACTCCTCTTTCATTTCTAATTTTATCTATTTGAGTCCTTTCTCAAACAAATGAATTTATTTATATATTTTTTGCCAACTTTGCTTATCTTTTCAAAGAAACAGCCCTTCATTTCATTGATCTTTTCTATATGTCCGTTTTTTACTTGTGTAGGAATCATGTTTTTAATTTTTTGAAAATTATACTTGAAGGGCTTAGTAAACATTAATTGCTGCTCATTAATACCTAGGATGAATATAGACTCCAGTATTCTTTGTAATGAAAATATTTATGGAAATAATAAAGTGAAATAATGTAACTAACAAATAGCAAAATTAAAATTACTTATTTTGCATTTTTATAATATTAATAAAAGACACTCAAAAATATTTGGTGAGGGAGTAAGGAAAGTACTTGCATTTCCACTCTGTCGTGTGTTCAGCATAATTAGGACAATTTAAAAAAATTTAAAGATCCTTATTTTTAAAATGTACTGGTAGGGGAGCTTGGGTGACTCAGTCGGTTAAGTGTCCAACTCTTGGTTTTGGCTCAGGTCATGATCTCCAGGTCATGAGATCGAAACCAGCATCAGGTTCCATGCTCAGAAAGTCTGCTTGAGATTCTTTCCTTCTGCCCCACCCCTGATTCACACGTGTGTTCTCTCTCTCTCTCAAATAAGTAAATCAATCTTTTAAAAATGTACTGGTAAGAGCAAATAGATGAATAAACCTGGGGGGAAAGAATCACCTACTTTCAGTTTAAAAACTTAAAAAATAAGCAACGCCTTACAGGAAATGGACATGAGCTTTGGGGTTTGTCTAACTTGGGATCAGATCAGAGCACAGATTTGGGCAAGTTGCTTAACCTCTCAAACGCTCAGTTTTTCCAGCGGAAACTAACTTAGTAAAAATAGCTTCCTCCCAGGATTGTTCTGAGAGCAAGACGCTGTCTGTGATGTGCCCAGAGCAGTCTGGCACACAGTAGGAAATCAATGTATATTAAATAATCCCTTTGTACCACGTGAGCCTTGTAGTTTTATCTAATTGTATCAACTAATTTAAGAGCTAAATATATAGAAGAATCACCACCATGTGCAACATTGTTTAAAAATCTTAACTTTTATCTATTTCATGAATGAACTGGGCTATTAATATTCTAAATATGTTCAGATTAATAAAAATGATACAAACCAATAACCCATGTAGGCATTAACATCTTTACTGTGTACTGGCATCACACTCTTTACTGGAGTTAATGGAATAAATGAAATAAATTCCATGCATTCATTATCTATTGCTGTGTAATGCATTACCCCAGCTGTAGCCACTGCACACATCATGACCTCTTAGTGTCTGTGAGTCAGAAACCTAGAAATGGATTAGCTGGGTATTCTGCTCACAGACTCATGGTCACAGTCAAGGTGTTGGCTGGGCTGCATCCTCATCTGGAGGTCTGACTGGGGAAGCATATGCATCCCTACTCGTAAGGATGTTGGCAGCATTCAGTTTTTTTCCTTACAGGATTTATGGCAGCTAGCTTCTTCAGAGTCAACAAAGGGAGAAAGCAGGGTGGAGTCTTATATGATGTTCCATGATCCCCAGAGTGGCATCCTTCATTGTCGCCATATGCCATTGGGTAGGAACAAGTCACACGTCCTGCTTTGTGATTCAGGGTTGGGGATTACACCAAGTCATAAATATTATGAAGCAAGAATTGTGGGGATCCCCTTGGAGTCTGCCTGCCACCATCTACCCTCTGTCTCCTATGTTCATGAGCCTCCCACATGCAAAAGACATTTAGTCTCTCCCAAGGTTCCCAAGATTGTCTTCTCTTTGTAGCATCAGCTGAGAGTTCAAAATGTCATTATTAAAATCACATCAAAGGTCAGAGAAGGCTCCTGGTATAATCGCTAAGTTCAACTCCTGGGACCCAATTCCATCTTTGGGCCTGTGAAACCAGAGAAGAGTTGTTTATTCCCAATACACCAAGCACGCACTGGTGGGACCAGCAGCTGACAATAGCCACAGACAGTTCTGCTCCAAAGAAGAGAAAAACAGAAAGTCTAAAGGAGCCTCCAAATCCGGATGGGCAAGGTTGGGAGTTCCTAGATGAGGTTTCAAGCCTGAGAATAATTCTTATGGGTTCACCCTCTGGGATTTTGGTTCTGCTTTCTGAGTCTTCCTTGCCTTGAAACAAAAGGTGGCACCTGTTTGCAGCTGAGCCTCTTTCTCAGCCTGCTTCCTAATGGTAGAATTTGGGGAGTCTGATGGTCTCCTTTCATTTTGTAGTCTCTTCAGTCCTTGCCAAGAAATGAATGCAGAAACCCAAGCTGGCAGGTTTCTGCAGAAGCGATTTTCCCAAAACTTTGTGTCTCCCATGGATATCGATGGGACTCATTTCATGAAACAAAGACCTCACCCACAGATCTTTTTGAGATGCCCCTTCTCTACCATAGGATCCTGCTGAGATGACCCTGCCAATGCTCTGAAGCTCCTTAGAGGCTCCAGAATTGATTGACAGGCTCTGAGGCTCACCCATCATTTTTTGAAAGGTCCTTGTGTGACTCGACTTCCTGACTTTAGGATCTTTGGGAGACATCATCTAAAGGTTGTACAGTCACATCTTTGGCTCCTCTGAATCATAAGGTCTTCATTTTTGCATGGTTTGCCCTCTAGAGTGGTTGACACTCTGATTTCAGACTTCTCCACTCCAGAGCTGTAAGGGAATAAATTCTATGGACTACTCCATTTGTGGTCATTTACTGTGAACCCCAGAGCCGATGTGGTGAGCTACAGGATACATGTGGTGCTTCTCCCTCCAACGTTGTGTGAACTCGACTGTTTTATCAACCTAGAGTCCCAGGGGCCCTGTGCCTGCGGTTCCATCAGCTGACTGTGAGATCATCTTTACTTCCACAAAAAGATCACGTCTATATCTCTATTTTTATACCCTTCACCTTTTAGAGATTTTGCCGGCTAATATGCCTCTGCCTCTTCCTGGGCTGAGCTCCCATCTCCAGACTTCCAGAGCTCCACTCCCAGCCCTGGTGTTTTCTAGTTGGGTTTCTTGGAAGTTCCATGACCTCTCCGTGTTCCCTGTTTCTCATCTGCGGATGGCAAGGGCAACAAGAGAGCCTACCTACCTGGTCGACCTGGGAGGGACAACTGAACAGGTCCATGTCCCTCGGGCTGCTCCCTGGGTGGTCTGCAGGGTCAGGTGCTCATTGCTGTTACATTGTATCCCGACTGTTGGTGCCGGAGATACAAACACATGCTAAATGAGCTAGGATTTGATACCATGTTCTACACACTCAGGTTTGGCATTAAAAAAAAAAAAAAAAGTCATGATTGTGTGTATGTGTGTTTCACATTCCTTCAGACCATGGGTATAAATTGAAAACAATTTATGAGGTCCCTTTCTACTCTAGAAATCTAAGAAATAAATCTTCAGCCTTTCAGAAGCTGAGGGGAATGAGACAAGCAGGATAGTCAGGTTGCCTAAGTAACGGGATTTAAAAATAAAGTTTAAAACATTGCATTCATTTTTCATTTGGTATTTTCAAAAAGGCATCAGCTTCTTGCTATGCCTTTTTCTTTTTCAGTGTATATTATTATAGTGAATTTTATAAAAAATAAACTAGTAAGATTCAGTTATTAACTCTTATATTTCTCTTGTATTTTCTCTTGTATTTCTAGAAATAATTAAAGGGAACACCTACCAAGCACCAGGCACTCTGCCAGTTCTACTTCCATTACTTAATTCAGCAATTATGTATTGAACCTGTTTCAAGTCAAACCCTGGTCTGCACTCACATCGATTTACTAGAACCTTGCAAAGTGGATATTTCTTTTTCTGGAGGAGAAGACAGACACACAGCTAAGACAGGAGGCTGGGATCTCACAGGGAGCTCACCCCTGCTCGTCATCTGCTGCCGCGTCAGTCTCCCATGCTAACCGTGGACAGCCATACTTCATACACCTGTCGCTGCTTTGTGCTCTTCAGTATTTTGATTTTGTAATTCTGCTGTGTGTGCCTTTCTACATAATGCAAGTTTTATACAATTATTAAAGTTACTTTATTACAACTCATTAACTACCTTGATCCAGCTAATTTCCGTCCAGTAAATATTCATTGTTCGTGTGCCAGCCCATGTCAGGGATTTTTAATTTGGCTCCTTTGGTAGTAAAATAGTAATAACTCAAGTGACTACAATTTAAATTTACTGGTGGAGCCGAATGTTTTTCTGCAGAAATCCGTCTCTGTTCCCTCCTGTCAGATTCTAGTCCTGGCTCTGTCCTGCGCCATCTGGAAGAGGACGTAACCATGCTCTATGAAAAGTGTAATATAATCTGTAGACATAAGGGCTGTTGTTGGGGTGGAACTGTTTGTACCCGCTGACTGTTTGTTTAGTAAGAAACAGTGTACCGCTCACTGCCCCCGCCCCCCACCCGTAGCTGCGGGAGGGTATGAAGCGCAAGTACACGGCATCTGTTCTGTAGTTCATCTCTTCTACACTGGTTATAACAGGCTTGTTATACATTAAACATCCATAATTTGGGGTGCGGGGTGCCTGAGTGCCTCAGTCGGTCAAGAGGCTGACTCTTGATTTTGGCTCAGGTCATGATCTCAGGGTCACGAGATGGAACCCTGCGTGGGAGTCTGTGCGCAGTGGAAAGTCTGCTTGAGATTCTATCTCCCTTCCTCTACACTCTCTTTCTCTCTCTCAAATAAATAAATAAATCTTTGAAAATAAATAAGTAAACTTCCATAATTTGGGATTTCTTCCTGCAGTGTGACAATTCCACAGGGATCATTACAACGCCTTCCCGACCCGCACTTGAGAGGGAGAACGGTGAGCCTTTGTACCCAGTCCAGAGAGGGCAGAGGGCAAGGAGCAGGAGCCAGTACAGCAGTGACCCGGTCCAGCGGTACCGCACACCCAGGCCTTGAACCTGCTCCATGTTGTACCAGCCCTGAGCATCTCCCGCGTCGGCCCACAGCCTGGCCCGCTCCGACCTTCTCCAGCCCCCGGTGACCGGTTTTCTGCAGCTGGCCAGGCGCCTGCCGCTATGGCCGTTCTCCCATCTCCTGCTTTGGTGACAGACATGCTGCCCATCATCCAGCAGCTACCGCCGGTCTGGGGGCACTAGCCTCACCCTGCTATCTGCTCCATCAACCCTGACTGCTCCACGGGGTCAGGTGGGAGGGAAGGGTGCCCCCCTCAGGGCTCACAGCTCTGCTGGCCCTGACAGCTGCTCCTGTAAGTTCCGAGGAGCTCAGGTGGAGTGCATTTTAGTGACATGAAACCCCAAGATTCTTTCTTGCAGAAGGTCCACCGGGGGTTGTGTCCTTCAGCGTGGGGCTCCATCCTTCAGTGTGCGGCACATCTCTAGGGTGCTCCTGGGGTCCCAGTTGGCCCTGGAGCTCTCAGCACAGTTTTCATGGGAGGCTCAGCTCCCCCAAGCCTCATGGTCTCAGGCCTCCAAGGGTTTGTGTGTGCAGCCCCAGGCAGACCCTGCCCAGAACCTTTCTGGATTTCAAACACAGCAGAACATTTCTTGACACGCAGCCAGGCCTCCAGGACCAAAAATGACTCCTCCGCAGGTACTAGAGGGACAGCATCAGGGTCTACGTGGAAACAGCCCAGCTCGCTTGCCTGCCGCCGGCCACTGTGACCATTTTGATTCACGGGTTCTAACCTGCAGTGGGCTTAGAGCTCGAAAGAAAATAAGAGTGTAGAGAAGTGTGCGGGACAGCCAGATTTTACAAGCAATGACGACAAAAGAGTCAGATAATCGGCCAACTATGAAGACAATTAAAAGTCCCATGAATGTCGATCCCACCTGCAGGGGAAACGCCTAGTTTACACGGTCGCTTGTACACAAGGTCATGCGAAAGGCTGCAGGGGCGAGTGAAGTAGCGTTTAGGAGCTGGGATCTCGGGCGCCAGTCTGGGTTCAGGTCCAGCTCTGACACGGACAAGCTACAGGACGGTAACAAGTCACTCTGCCCTCCCTCCGTTTTCCTCCTCTGGGGAATGGGCTTGAAATCAGTAGTGCCTCCCATCTGTGGTTTCCTCCGGAGCCAAGTTCACTGATGCGCGCAAAGTCCTGAGAGGGGTCTGGCTGCAGTGAGTCCGCTGTCACTGACGGCTGCTATTACGTTTTCCATCAACACATCGGTAACCACGTTCCCGTGGTACACGGACTCTGTGGCATGTATTTTGATTCTTGAAGGTCATTGGCTTAGTTGCTGTTATCAGCAAAGTTCCAGATGGCGGAGCGTGCTGGATCATTAAGCTGTATTTAGAAGAGACGTCACTAAATGCCTCAGTGATGCCCTCCTGAGGATTTATAGGGTTGATCTTGATCTTTCTTCCTAGTATGATTTGAAGGACACACACATATCCACAAATAACATGCATGTTCCTACATCTCATGCACTCATTTGTGCAAATACAGGTAGAGTTAATGCCACCATGACGAGCAGAAAGCACGGGGCTGTGAGTAACGGCAATAATGATGCCAGCTGAAATGGATCATCTCGTTTGCTTCTGATGACTCTGTTGTGGCTACAGTGCAGTTTTTCATGGTATAGTCTTCTCCACTGGGTTCAAGTTCACAGGAAATTGTAGACTAAGCAAACACCCTTTATTGGAGATGCCATTTGCAATTATCTTCTTCCATTCAGTAGGTTGCCTTTTAGCTTTGTTTCCTTCACGGTGCAGAAAGTTTTTATTTTTATGTAATCCCAATACTTTATTTTTGCTTTTATTTCCCTTGCCTCAGGAGACATGTTTGGAAAAATGTTGCTAGAGCCAGTGTCATAGACTTACGGCCTGTGCTTTCTTCTAGGATTTTTATGGTTGCAGGTCTCACATTTAGGTCTTTAATCCATTTTGAGTTTATTTTTGTGTTGGTGTAAGAAAGTGGTCCAGTCTCATTCTTCTACATGGGACTGTCCAGTTTTCCCAACACCATTTGTTGACGAGACTGTCTTTTTCCCATCGGAGATTCCTTCCTGCTTTGTTGAAGATTAACTGACCATGTATTTGTTGGTTTATTTCTGGGTTTTCCATTCTTTCCATTGATCTATTTTTTTTAAATTACTACCATTCTGTAATATAATTTAAATCTGGAATTGTGATGCCTCCACTTGTTTTTTTCTTTTTTCAAGATTGTTTTGGTTATTGGGAGTCTTCTGTTTGGTTCTAAAAAGATTTTAGAATTGTAAGCAAAGCTCACACAACCAATATTTATTATGCGAAGTGTAACATACACAAAATAGCAAATGAAATATATTTTTTGATTGTTTTGAAAACCATTAAGTGATTTCTGGTACCAGAAATGATAATTTAATTATAATCATTTCCTATTATATATACATATATATTTTTATTGATTATCTATTTAATATAAATTTCCCCAAGTGTAATTATTAATAGAGCAATGCCCACCGGGAAAAATATTTGCTGAAAATAATTAATGATATCTTCCAAACCCACCCAAATCCACCAGATGCTGGTACTTTCACCTATGTCTCAGTTCCTACTAAATTATTCACATTTAACAACGTCCATTCATGATAAAAATGTCTGCAAAGTAGGCCTAGAGGGACCATAATTCAACATAATAAAGACCAGAGATGAAAAACCCACAGCTGACGTCACTGAACTTAATGGTGAAAACCTGAGAGTTTTTCCCCTAAGGTCAGGAATAAGACAAGGATGTCCACTGTCACCACTTCTAGTCAACACAACACTAGCAGTCCGGCCCCAGCGACCAGACAACAGAAAGGAATGAAAGGTGCCCAGGCTGGAAATGAAGACGTACAACTCTCACTATTTGCAGATGACCAGATACTAGACATAGAAAACCCTAAAGATTCCAGCAAAAAACTACTAGAATGGATAAATGAATTCAGTAAAGTCGCAGGATACAAAATCAAGGTACAGAAATCTGTTGCTTTCTTATAGACTGATAAGGAAGCAACAGAAAGTGAAATTAAGAAAATAATCCAAAAAAAAATCCCATTGACAATTATACCCAAAACAATAAAATATCTAGGAATAAACTTAACCAAAGAGGTGAAAGACTTGCGCTCCGGAAACTATAAAACGCTATTGAAAAAAATTCAAGATGATGCAAACACATGGAAAGACATTCCGTGCTCATGAGTTGAAAGAACAAATGTTGTTAAACTGTCTCTACGACTCAAAGTGTTCTACAGAGTTAATGCCATCCATATCAAAATGCCAACAGCATTTTTCACAGGACTAGAACAAACAATTCTAAAATCTTTTTAGAACCAAACAGAAGACTCCCAATAACCAAAACAATCTTGAAAAAAGAAAAAAACAAGTGGAGGCATCACAATTCCAGATTTAAATTATATTACAGAATGGTAGTAATTTAAAAAAAATAGATCAATGGAAAGAATGGAAAACCCAGAAATAAACCAACAAATACATGGTCAGTTAATCTTCAACAAAGCAGGAAGGAATCTCCGATGGGAAAAAGACAGTCTCGTCAACAAATGGTGTTGGGAAAACTGGACAGTCCCATGTAGAAGAATGAGACTGGACCACTTTCTTACACCAACACAAAAATAAACTCAAAATGGATTAAAGACCTAAATGTGAGACCTGCAACCATAAAAATCCTAGAAGAAAGCACAGGCCGTAAGTCTATGACACTGGCTCTAGCAACATTTTTCCAAACATGTCTCCTGAGGCAAGGGAAATAAAAGCAAAAATAAAGTATTGGGATTACATAAAAATAAAAACTTTCTGCACCGTGAAGGAAACAAAGCTAAAAGGCAACCTACTGAATGGAAGAAGATAATTGCAAATGGCATCTCCAATAAAGGGTGAGTATCCAAAATATATAAAGAACAACTCAATGTACAAAAAACAAACAATCCAATTTAAAAATGAGCAGAAGAGGGGCACCTGGATGACTCAGTCAATTAAGCCTCTGCCTTCAGCTCAGGTCATGATCCGGGGTCCTGGGATCGAGCCCCGCATCCAGCTCAATAAGGCCTGCTTCTCCCTCTCCCTCTGCCCCTTCCCCCTGATCATGCTCTCTCACAAATAAGTGAATAAATAAATCTTAAAAAAGTAAAAATCAAAAATGGGCAGAAGACATGAACAGACACTTCTCCAAAGAAGATTTGCAGATGGCCAACAGACCCATGGAAAGATGCTCAACACCATTCATCATCAAGGAAATACGAATCAAAACCACAGTGAGATACCACCTGACACCTGTCAGAATGGCTAAAATCAACAACCCAAGAGACAACGGTGTTGGTGAGGGTGTGGGGAGAAAGGATCCCTCTTGCACTGTTGGTGGGAATGCAAACTGGTGCGGCCACTCTGGAAAACAGTATGGAGGTTCCTCAAAAAGTTAACAATAGAACTGCCCTGTGACCTAGTAATTCAACTACTGGGTATTTACCCAAAAAACCACAAAAACATTAATTTGAGGGGATACATGTTCCCCTATGTTTACTGCAGCATTATCAACAACAACCAAACTATGGAAACAGCCCAAGTGTTCATTGGCAGATGAACGGGTAAAGAAGATGTGGTTCATACAGACCATGGAATATTACTCAGCCATGAAAAAGAATGAAATCTCATCGTTTGCATCTACGTGGTTGGAACTAGAGAGTATAATGTTAAATGAAATAAGTCAGTCAGAGAAAGACAAATACCATACGATTTCACTCATATGTGGAACTGAAGAAACAAAACAAATGAGCAAAGGGAAAAAAGAAAGAAAGAAAGAAACCAAGAAACAGACTTTCAACTGTAGAGAACAAACTGATGGTTGCCAGACGGGAAGAGGTGGGGGGATAGGGGAAATAGGGGTTGGGGAATGGGAATTAAAGAATATACTTGCCATGATGAAAAAAATAAATTTAAAAAGTAAACATCCACATTTCTTACATTCAACTTCTCTAAGTTGACAGTTTTATCTTGGTAACGACCAACTCAAGAGAGAGCAAGTTTACAGAGCTCAAATTCTGTAACCAAGGTGAGCTGATAATTTCAGAAAGATTACAATCTACTCTCTTTAGGCTTAAAACAGGGGATCCTAAAATCCCAAATTGGGTTCCTTTCTGAGGGTGGACGTTGGAAAATGCAGTATTCTGTCGAGTGAGTCAGGCCAGGGTTAGTGTCTTTTACGTGGGCTTCCGAGGACCAGCCACGCCAGGGTCTTCGTGGAATCACCATCGAGCTCGTTCAGAGGTAAGAGCTCAGCCCTTGGGAACCGATGGGCAGGGGCCTGTGCTAGCTTTCCACTGCACTTCTGTCACTCTGTCCTTAAACCAGAGACTTCCTGCCATCCGTGACGAACGCCATCGTCTACGAACGCCATATGCAACGGGTGAGAAACGTAAGCGGCACCCGCTGGCTGCTACTTGGAAAGAAAACAAAATGGATTTTGTATTTCATGGCAAAGACAGCGGTGCCCAGAAAACACACCTGGAGACCTGATCTCGAAACACGAGGAAAGAGAATCTGCTCCTTGGGGCCTTGAGGGGGCCGGGCAGGGCCGGGTGGTCGGGGCACCAGAGCTCCCGCTCGGCACGCGCGCTCTGAATGACCCTCCATTTACTCCGCGAGTTCCACGGCGTACTTGACCTTCCTGTCCGTCCGTTTTCTTAAATATGAAAGTCTGGAGCTTCTCAATGAGGGAAAAATCGAAACCGTAAAAGAGTAAAACCGAGTAAGCATCGCCATTTAGCGAAAGTAGCACAGTACACCCCAAACCACGGCGGCTTTTAAACGTCTGACGCCTGCTGAGTCTCTGGCTCACGACGGACGTGCTAGACAGGAAATCAGTAAAACACACTAGTGAGGAAATGATCCATTTTTAGAGCCCAACTAACTCAAATCAACATACAGCTATTAAAAGTCTAAAATATATCCATAACTGCAATTAAGTAAGCCGTGGAATGGACACGAAGCTTGCTACCACTGTTTGAAAACCGTGCGAACTCCCCACGAGGAAGAGAGCGTCCTGGCTTGGGTGAAACCCTCCAGCTTTCTCAGAGCTGGTTCCGCAGGCTGGAAGATACAGGTTCCCTCCTGACCGGGCTGAAAACCGCCTCCTTCGTCCGACGTCCTCATAAAGCCCATGCGTCGGTCCCCTTCTCCCCAACTTCCTGGGCCCCCATCACTGAAAGCGGCGTGAGGTGCGCGGACCTTCACGGGGCTACGGAATCTGCCTGGTTATATTCCAGTGCGATATGTTTACCTTAACCACAGAAAACAAAACAGAAGCAATTATTTTGCCTTTTGTCAAATGACACCCCAACCCCCTCGAGCAGGTGCGCAGTGCGGGTGCGGCTTATCCGGCAGGAGAGTCGCCCTCCGGGAAGGGCCACGTCAACCATACCTCAAATGCGCTGGCGAGGAAACGCGGGGTCACTGTCAAGTCGGACATCCCCTCTCCTGTCACGTGGAAACGCGGGTATGTAAAACCTGTCCAGTCCCTCAAAAGCCAATTTTTAAAAATACATTTTAAAGCAGAAATTTTGCCCATCACCCGCAGACATCCTGGCTTCTGAGTGCGACGCTGTGACCCAACACGCCTCGTGCCCCAAGACGGTTATGAGCTGAGAAGCTGGGGGAGGGACAGCCAGTGAGACACGGGGTTGGCCCCTGCGGCCGCCCCTCCCTCCCCACCTCCCCTCGACAGAGGAGGAAACCAAGGCAGGCATGGGGAGGGGCCAAGAAAGCCAAACGGGAAGGATGCGCTGGGGTCGGCTCTCCCGGCCGCGGTCCAGTGGGTCAGGACTTCCCGGTCCGTGGGGTCAGGGCGCCTGGTGGTTCAGTCAGTTGAGCTCCCGAGTGTTAATTTCAGCTCAGGATCATGATGTCCGGTCGGGAGAGCCACCCCGTGTGGGGCTGCGTGCCCGGCGGAAAGTGTGCTTGAGATTCTCTCTCTCCCCCTCTCTCTGCCCTCCCACTCCTCTCTTAAATAAACACAATCTTCCAAGTCTGTGGGTGCCCATAGCCGCAAGTACTGGAGGTTCTCCGGAGTTGAGCCTGGACCGCCCGAGTGTAAGGAGGGCCCGGCTCGTCCCACGTGGGGGTCGGTATGGCCCACACAACAGTCTGCCCTCCCGTGGCTTCTAACACCGGGAGGAGAATGATTCCTCTGGGGGCTAAAAGTTGTGAAATACTGTTCCCAGGAGGAATGATCCTGGAGCATCTCGCTCCGGCAGAGAGCCGAGAAGGGTCAGAAGGCTGCCGGCCATCCTGGCTGCCCATCACCCAGCTAGAGATCGATCTCAGACACAGACTTTCTTTGTCAAAAGAATCCTAGGGGACCTGGGTGGCTCAGTGGGTGAAGGTCATGATCCCAGGGTCCTGGGATGGAGCCCCACATCGCACGCATCAGGCTCCCTGCTCAGCGGGAAGCCTGCTTCTCCCTCTCCCACTCCCCCTGCTTGCGTTCCTTTGCTTGCTGTCTCTCTCTCTCTGTGTGTCAAATAAATAAAATCTTTTTTTAAAAAAAGAATCCGGGGCACCTGGGTGGCTCAGTGGGTTAAGCCTCTGCCTTCGGCTCAGGTCGTGATCCCAGGGTCCTGGGATCGAGCCCCACATCGGGCTCTCTGCTCAGCAGGGAGCCTGCTTCTCCCTTCCTATCTGCCTGCCTCTCTGCCTACTTGTGATTTCTCTCTCTGTCAAATAAAAAATTAAAAAAAAATAAATAAAAATTAAAATTAAAAAAGAATCCTATTTTGACTTGTTGGATGCATCAAAAACTTACCAAAAATATTTGCTGAAGATTATTAAACATTACAAAAGTTTGCATTAGAAGTTTTTACTCTCAGTCCATCTTTAATCCATGGTAATGGTAAAGCTGTTTCAAGGACAACGTCCTTTCCTTCGTGTCGGTTAGCGTTTGGTGAGAGGTCTTTTTTGTCTTTTCCTCTGAGTCTGTTGTGCGTCCATGACTGTTTGACACACACACACACACACGCACACACACCCGCACAAATACGCGTGAGTTGCGCGTTCGTATAAATTCCGCACAAAATGTCACTTTTAGTCACTACATTTCCTCAGAGTGTTTTTGAAAGAGCCTCTCGCCCTGCAGCCTTAAAAAGGAGAGGACGGGGAAAAAAACCCAAAACCGCCCGTTGCAATCTCCCGCTCTCATTAAGGGCTCCCTGTCAGAAATGGGCTAAGGAGAGGGGAATAAGGGGTAATTTTCCTTTAAAATGGAGAGGAGTTTCTTTCAGAAAGGAAATTCCCGGAGGAAGTTGTTTTAAAACAAATAACTGTTCGGGAGGAAGCCAGCAAAAGGTGGGAAGCGTTTTGCTTTGATTTCCCGGTCTGTGTATTTGGGCTCAGCCTCAGACAGAGTTTTATGCACATATTAACAGAATGTTAATGAGTCTCCTGGAACGACCTCGGTATTTGACACTGAGTATCGTCAACAAAAAGGGTTTTGGTGTATTTTTTAATCCCATCAAGGTGCCCATTGTAGGGGGGGGGCGGGTGCAGTGCCGGGGAGGTGGGTGATCCCGGGCCCGAGAGCAAGTTCCTGCTGGACCTCGGCTGGGCGGAGGGCGGAGGCGGCAGGACCGATCTCCACATCAAGGAGTCTTCTGGGAGGTGCCAACGTCCCCTTCAAAGTCTTCAGGTGGCGATATTTATCTAGCCCCGCGGGGGGCAGGGTTCCCAAACCCGAGTGGGAATGGAATCACCTGGAAGGCTTCCTGGGGCATCCGGCGAGCCCGTCCCTGCGCCCCCGGCCCCCAGGTGGGCCCCGCCGCCCGCCCGGTCCAGGGAGCACAGCGAGACGCCCGGCTCTCAAGCATTAAGGTTGATTCTCAGAGACTCTAGAGCTTACCTTGTTCCTAGAAGGCCGGCAGCAAGGGGGAGAGAGGGAGCCGCTGGCTGTCGGGAGGCAGCAGGGAGGCACAGAGAGCCACCGGAGTGTGGCCGCCTTGGGGAGAGGGGACCGCAGGGGTGCGTGGAGCCGGGCCAGGAACCAGGAGCCACTGTCGTCCCGGAGAAGGGCGGTGGCGGCCCGGCCCTGGGACAGGGTGACGGTGACCAGGGCAACAGGGATCCACACGCAGTGAAGAGCCTGAGGTTTGTGCGTGGCCACAGGGTTGTCAAGGGCGACCCGAGGTGGCGTGGTTTCCTCACAGACCCACACAACGACAGTCGGCTCCCGATCCCCCCAGAGAATGTGCTCAGGACAACAGTGACGCTTCCTTCAGGGTCTGGGGACAGCAAGTCTGAAGTCAGGGTTCCTACTCTGTCCCCAGGCTCCAGGGCAGGACACTGCGTTGCCTCTCCGGAGTCTCTCAGCCTCTGCTCTGCCTTCACGTGGCCCCAGCCTCTGTCCCAGCCTCCCCTTCTCATTAGGACACCAGTCATTTTGGATTTGGGGACGCCCCTTCCATCTTCTTACATCTTCCATGAGTCTATTTCTTTTTTAATTTTTAAGTAATTTCTGTGCCCCGCGTGGGGCTTGAACTCCCAACCCCGAATCCAGAGTCACACGCTGCACAGACTGAGCCCGCGGGGCACGCGTCCATGACCCTATCCCAGGGCAGTGCCGCATTCTGAGTTACTGAGGCTTGGGTTTCCACGTACCTTTTATGAGAGGCCACAGGAGACCCGATGACCGAGAGCCCACGCACAATGCCCCTCACAGAGGGTTCGCAAGTCCTTCTGTGGGCGCGCGTGCTTCTCCCCCAGGCTCGCCCTCCACCACTTGCCAAGGGCCCGAGGCTGTTAATAAAGGTGCAGTGTGTTCCCTGTGACACATCCTGGGATTCTCTCACAATGGGGCTGCCCTCTGCAGCCTCGCAGAGGTGCCCTGCTCTGCCATGCCCCGAAGCAGGAGCATCTCGGACCGATTCCAGCTGCGGAACATGCCGCATGGAAAGAAACGCAACGTAAGCACACCGGAGGGCACCTTCACAGCAGCGGGCAAAACCACACGGAGTCTGGGCGTGTTAACCGTGAACCCGTCAACAGTCCACATCCCTCTGCTGCTGGAACCCCATGGCGGCTCCTCGTCTGACCCAGAGTAAAAGCCAAAGTCCTTTGTGGGCCCTCTAGGCCCCTGTCCCCTGACCGCCACGTCTCTGCCCTCCAGACACATTGCTGACCTCACCATTCCTAGCCACACACCCCAGGGCCTTGGCACCTGCTGCTCCTCCCCTGGGGTGGTCAGACCCAGAGACCCACCTGCCGCTTCCCTCTCCTCCTCTGAGCCCCCTCCTTGGGGTAACCCTGGTCATCTCATTGAAACCGCAGCCTCTCCCCAGCACCCCAACGCCCCTGAACCTGCCTGATCTTTCCCACAGCCTGTGTCCCTCCCTTCACACCACCTTACTTCTTATCTTTTCTTTCTTTGTCTCTCGTGGGTACAAAGTAAACTCCATGAGGCCCAAACTGGGTTCATCACGTGCCCCAAAGAATGCCCCCAGATTCGGGCCTCCTGTTGATTTCGACTCCGGTCACCATCTCAGGGTGGAGGGACTGAGCCCGAATTAGGCTCCAACTCAGCAGGGAGTCTGCTTCCAATTCTCTCCCTCTGCCCCTCCTCCCCTGTGGGCTTTCTCTCCCCTGCTCGCTAATAAATAAATAATCTTTACCAAAAAAAAGAGTACCCCCAAATTTGTGGCACTTGATGGCTTGGGCAGAGGTCTTCTGTGCGAGCCACGAAGGTAGCAAACCTCCAAACGTGGGTTTGTTGGGGAGAGTGGGGAGGAGGGTGCACACCAGGGGCCAGTGAACAGCTTTCTGCACATCCCGGGTCCTGTGCACGATCGGGAAGGAGCCGGAGTCCGCACAGAGACCGCATCAGGGCTTCAGTGTCCGGGCAGCTGAGGCGCGTCTCTGGGGAGCCTCCCAAAGCCACTCAGACAGAGAAGGGGGCAGGAGGGAGCTGGCCAGGAGCTCTGGGGCCTGGGGCGGGGGCTGTGGTGGGGCGGACCCTGGCTCTGCTGTCCCTTAGCCTGTCCTGCGCGGTTCTCCCCGAGCCTCAAGTTCTTATCCCCGCAGTGGGGGGATGAAAGCCAGCCGGAAGGGTTTCGTGGTAAGAGAGCGAGATGGACGGAGCATAACTGCAGGTGCGGAGTGCAGACAGCCCGACCTCCCGCAGGGTGCGTGGCAGGCGCCGCCGGACCCCCCACCCCGGGACCCGCGGCAGGCGGCAGACCGCCTTCCCTTCGGCCTGGTTCTCCTTCGGCCCCGCTGGGCCCTCATTTCCGCATGGGGCACATTCCTGTACTTCGCACAGGTGGCATTTCCCAGTCTGCACCTGTCCTTGTGGAGCTCAAGGTCGTGCCAAGGGAACGACCACATTACAGAATTGGGACTGATAATCAAGATTGCCCGCAGCACCGGGGGACCTACCGGGGGCAGAACACCCCATAATCTTAATGAGGGCAAAGGCTCCGAGTTGTACCCATTTGTCACAAGTCATTTCACCGGGCCCCTCAAACTGTGTGAACTATATTGTGTGTAAATCACACTGCAATAAAGTTGATTAAATATATGATTTTTTAAAGTAAGAAAATACGATACATCCCTATCCTCCTTTCTACATCCCAGGTGACCCTTCTGAGATCTACGTGGACAAGCTCCACCTGTCCAGAAAGACTAACAGCCGCACACAGGGGCGAAACCCAGGCTTACCGCTGCCGGACTGCTTGGTCAAAGAGGGAAGAATGTGTTGTCGTCCACGGTTTACTGCTCTGGGTGATTCAGAATTGTATTTGAGAAGCACATTTATCCCTTTGACGATTTCGGAAAAAACTCCCTGTTGGGGTGGAAGCATACAGGATTAGTCAGGTGCAAGCCTAGATTTCTCCCGATCGCCATGAAGGAGCGTGTGCTCTCGTTCAGGGCAAAGTAGGAGAAAAGCCTTAAGAAATGCCCACTTTCCAAAATTTAGACACTTTTTTCCCCTAAAAGTTGGTAGGCTGCAGATTTCATACAAAACCCAAAGGTTGATCCCCTGAGCACATGGATGCCCCCATCCAGAAGAGAAACACTCTGTCTTCGACCAAAACTGCTACGCACGTCTTTTTCAGGGTGGGGGAACATCACTGTGATTTAAATCAAAATAAATAAAGTTAAAGGGGCCAAAGGCGTCACCGCACTCAACATTCTTCCTGCGTTTGTCCTTCCTCCTTTCACTCTACAGGAAATGATGCTCCTTGAAGTTTCTTTCTCTTAGAATTAGAGTACGGGCTAACCAGGTCCGTGAACCCCACAGAGTCCTCCTTGACGGGCTCCAGCAAACTGAAACAGGCTGAGTTTATGGAGTTGAGGCACGTAGCAGCCTCCGGAATCTACGACTTCCAGCGGAGGGAAGAGACCCCAGATTCCGCACCACGTGTGTGTAGGTCGAGGCCGGAACGCGAGCGTCCACTAACTGCCTTCTTCCGGCACGTGACATCCAGATCTCTGAAGCGCCGACATCCGACCTGGGTGCGCCACGGGCAGGGAGTCCGACTGTACCTTTTCCCAAATAACGAGCCGCTCATCTCCATGTCATCTAGTAAGGAGCCCGTCTTTTTCCCCAGTGATCTGAGGTGCTGCACTGATCATTCTAACTTTCCATACGCGCTCGGTCCACATCTTGCTTTTCCGTTCTGTTCTAAGGATGCATTACTACCACTCTGTTCTACTTATAGATTTCTAATATGTCTTAAAATCTGGAAGGTTTAGTCCTGCCCCCCACCTAAATTTCTCATTTTCAAGATTTTCCTGGTTATTCTTGTTTCTTTTCCCATGTAAACTTTAGAATCATTTCATCTAGCTCCAGGGGGAAAAAAAGTGGTGCGTTTTCATTTGGGATTACACAATTTTTGAAAATTATCATAAATCTTCCTATAGAAGAACCTTGTACATTTATGCAGGTCTGATCTGGTGTCTTTCGGGAGTGTTTCACAGCATTTCACATATACGTTTGCACATATATTGTACATAATTACACATATATAATTTATATGTCTGTACATATATAATTTATTCTCTAATTAAACTTGACATGCTGAGATTTTTGTAGGGTTGCATGCGGCTGTGAGAAATGGTGCCGAGTGCTCTGTGCACTTTCCAGTGCCACCCACGGATAACATCTTCCAAAACTAAGGTCCGATATCACAAGCAGGCTATAGACATTGGTAAAAATCAAGATTCAGAACGTTTCCACTTCTACAAGACCCCTCCTCCATGTCCTGCCGTCCCCATGCCCTCTGTAACCCTTGGCAACCACAAATCTGTTCCCCATTCCTGTAAGTCTGTCATTTTGAGAAAGTTACAGAAACAGAATCACACTGTATGTCACGTCTGTGGGCTGGATTTTTTACACTTAGTGTAATTCTCTGGAAATTCGTGCCAATTACCGTATACGTCCATCCTCTGCCCTTTTCTGGCTCGGAGATACTGGGGTCGGGTTATTTAACCATGTACCCGTTAAGGGACATCTTAGTGGTTTCAGTTGTCAGCGATCATAAAGAAAGCCGTTAGAACCTTCCTGTACAAGTTAAGTCTTCATTTCTCTGGGGTGAACGCCCAGGAGGGCAGGGGCGAGGTCCTATGGGAGTCGCACGCAGGGCTGTTAGGAAAGCTCCAGACCGCCGGCCCAGGTTCCCGGCAGCCGTGCGCGCGCTGCAGTCTTCACAGCCCCACCAGCCTCGGGAGTTGTCACCGTTTTTCATTTTAGCCGTCCGATAGGTGCGTGGTCTGACCTCACTGTGGCTGCGCTGCCGTTGACTTCCGTTAACTTAGTGGCTCGCGGCCCTGAGCACCTTCTAACGGACTCAGGGCCGTCTGCACGTCTCCTTCGGGGAAATGTCCCTCCGTGTCCGCGGCTCATGCACTGATTGGCTTCTGTGCTTTTCACTGTCGAGTTCTGAGGCATGTGTATACGTTCTAGAGACCAGTCCCTTATCCCGAGGCGATCGGTGGATACTTACACTCTGTGGCTTCTTTGTATCCTCTTAACAGGCCTTTTACAGAGCAAAAGGTTTGGATTTTGATTAAATTCTGCTTACCAACTTTTCTTTTCACAGATGTTTTGGTATCAAGCCTAAGAAATCTCTGCCTGTTTTTTGAATTTTTTGTCTCCTGGGTTTTCTGCTACAAGTCTTAAAGTTTTACAGTTTATTTTTAAGTCTGTGCCTGCTTGCGTGAATGTTTGTATAAGGTGTGAGGTTGAGCTTCACGGGGATTTCCTCCGGGGTCCTGTGGCTCCTGGACACTGGGGTTGTTGCACTTCTGTTAACTCAGCTGGGAAGACTTGTGTGGGTCTGTCTCTGAGTTCTCTAGTGCGGTCCGTTGTTCCAGCGTCCATCCCTCCACAGATGCCGCAGGGTCTGGACTACTGTAGCTTTATAATAAATCTTGAAATCAGGTAGACTGATTTGTCCTGTTTTATTATTCTTTCAAAAACGTGTTTTAGTGATTCAAGTCCCATTGGCTTTCCATATAAATTTTAGAATGATCATTTTCTATCCACACACACAAAAAAATCTTGCTGGCATTTTTGATAGGAATTGCATTACACCTGTAAATCGATCTGGGGAGAATTGACACCTTGACCGAGTTAGGCTTTCCCAATCCATAAACATGGCATGTCCCCCCATCTGTTAACATCTTCTTTGATTTCGAGCGTCTGCGTCATGTCATTCTTAGCCTGTGGATCCTGTAATGGTTGCGTTAAGCGTACTTAATTTTTTGGAGTGAGTGTAAACGGCAAATAGAGACATTTTTATTTCTTCCTTTCCAATCTGTGTACTTTTTATTTCCTTGTCTTGCTTTATTGAGCTGGCTACATGGTGAATTGAGAGGGATGAGGGCAGACATTCCTGTCTTATTTCCAGGCTTTGAGAGAAAGTGTTCAGGCTTTCACCATGAAGGACGCTGTTAAGGATGTGGTCCCCGTAGAGATCCTTCACAAGGAACCCCCTCCACTCCTGTGTCTCTGACACCTTTTACCATGAGTGGGTGTTGAATGAACGGCGTTTCTCCGCATTGACTGATATGATCATACGAGCTCTAGTGGCCAACAGAGTGCATTGAATTGACTGATCTCTCAAGTACCGAGCCGGTCTCGAGCACCCGGAGTAAGTCCTACGTGGCGGTGGCGTACTTTTATTTAAGCCTCACTAGATTTTATTTGCTAATATTTTGTTCGGGGTTTTTGTGTCTATATTGGCAAGGGATGTTGGGTACTGTTTTCTTTTGTACCACCTTTGTTTTTGATGTCGAGCTAAAACTAGCGCTGATTCAGTTTAAGTAGCAGAAACACGATCAGTTTTATGAACCATGTTAAAACGGTCGGGAAATGTCCGCGTCTGTTTCTGGAAGACTGCTCTCTGACGAACTCTTCTACTGGCTGGTTGCCAGTCTAGTCCGGCCTCCTTCCTGCTGTGCGTCTGCATAACCACCACTCCATGCAGATGTCCCGAATGCTTGCTTCAGGGCTGGATGTAGTACGACCGTGCACCCTTCACCCAGTGGGCTGGCCTAGGGACATGCCTTCTGTCACGATGGCTGAGGCACAGAGGGCATGCCCAGCCAACACACTTTAACCCCAGCATGCCCGATGGGTCTGCTAAGATCTTCAGCCAGAGAAAACCACAGGGCCCAGACACATGGCCCCAGACACACGGCCAGAAGGCAGACACCCCGCCGAAATGAGAGAAGCTGCACACGGACGTAACAAAGCGTAAATGACTCCATCCACCACAGCGTTCTTGACCATTCTAGCGGGAAGAGCGCTCAGCGAGCAGATCTGGGTTCAAGGATGAGCGCTCCTTGCTACTGGGCTGTCCTTGCTTCTTGGCCCTTTCAGTGGACTGAAGTTAGAAAGCACATCTTTAAAGTTGGGGATCCTGGGTGGCTCCGTGGGTTAAGCGTCTGTCTGTGGCTCAGGTCATGATCCTGGGGCCCTGGGATCGAGTCCTGCATCAGGATCCCTGCTCACCTGGGAATCCTCTTTTCCCTCTGCCTCTGCCCGCCACTCCCCCTGCTCCGCACGCGCTCGCTCGCGCTCTCTCTCTTTCTCTGACAAATAAATTTTTAAAAATCTTTAAAAAAATAAAACATGACTTCATAGCAGTATTTTCAGTGTAATGTAACATTGATGACTTCATAGCAGTATTTTCAGTGTAAATGTAACATTGAAGGTTTTACAGACATTTGTCCACTTGTATTTTCTCTCTCACATGAAAATCCTTCATTTATAAGAACATCAATAAAATTGCTTCCTTTTTTATCTTATGCATAAGATAGATTCAAAGTAACAATCCTTTTTAAGAAGATTTTATTTATTTATTTATGTATTTAGGGAGAGAGCGAGCGAGCGAGCAGGAGTGGGAGAGGGGCAGAAGGAGAGGGAGAGAGAGAACCTCGAGCAGTCTCCGTGCTGAACACAGAGCCAGACTCAGGGCTTGATCCCATGACCCTGAGATCATGACCGGAGCCGAAATCAAGAGTCGGATGCTTAACCGCCTGAGCCCCCCAGGTGCCCCCAAAGTAATAATTGTAATATGATTCCTAACAACAAATTACCATGTGAAGTTTAAGATTTCCTGTCATTCCTTTTGTATGAGACGATCCTCCCCGAGCCTGTGTGAGTGTATAATAACACAAGTGCCCGGCCATAAAGAACCGTGGGTTAAACGTTTTCTCTATGTGGCTACGTTGTCAGTTTGATATACGGCTGGTCACTCATTAGAGTTTTCAATTTTAGGAGTTTTTGGCCTGGTAATTACGTGATATAATTACACGGTCCGCAGCTCTAGGAGGGTTAGAGGCTGAAGGACTGGCGTCTCCGGGAGGCTCGCTCTTCCCCACAGGGTCCCTCTGGGCCACCCTCTCACCACGACTTCTCTGTTTCTGTTGATGTGCGTATACATGCCTAATTCTTACTTCTCGCCTGCAGTATGCGAGATGCAGCATTTCCTTCGTTCTGTTCTGATCCTTGCTCTTTTCCACCTGTTGTGATGTTCCAGAGATCATAGCGCGTCCTGCACAGAGACGTCCCTCCTTCCTTCTGTCGCTTCACCGCGGCCTCCACTCAGGAGACTTGGGCTGCGCCCAGCCTCGTGCCACGGCAAACAAGGCCACGGTTAATGACCTTGCACACAGCAATGTGGGGCAGGTTCGCCTCGGTGCTCGGCAGCCAGCTGTGGGGTGGCCAGGGGAGGGCAAATGCAGCTGCTGTGTTTCTCCTGATCTTTAGAATAAAATAGTGTTTTTAATCTGAAGGCATCCCTGGCTGATCTCGCCTGTGTTCGATGAAATCACCTCTCAAACCTGTTTGAGGCTAGGGGTTAGGCCCTTAGTTTGTGCTCCTGGTAGAACAGTATATTCTACTCTTCATCCCGAAGCCTCGGAAGGACCCCCCGTGCTCCCGAGCCTTCGCTCGTGTTCACTGTCCTTATTCTGCAAGTGTGCTTGGAGGGTGTGCTTGTGCCCCCGCGTGTGGGTGTGCCTGTGAGTGTCCGTATCTGCTTCTGTGCAAGTGTGCACTCGTGTGTGTCTGTGTGTGCGCTCCTGTGTGTGCATCTGTGCATGTGAGCCCGTGCGTGTCGTGTCCGTGCTCCCATGTGTGCATCTGTGTGTGGAAGCTTCACGATTCAAGGGCAAGAGGGCGTGAGGAGCGCGTGGTGCTGAGGGGTAGCAGGGAATATACTTTTTCCCATATTCATATTTCGGGTTTATCTTTTTAAAAAATGTGTGCATCTCCCATTAGTATCTCTTAATTTATGAACAAAATAGGGGAAGTGTTCCTGACTGCTTACCTGGGGATCCAGCGGACCAGAGATCTAGAAACAATCGATGAGCGAGCAGCTCTGCCCAGGCTTCTTTGCACCTGCTCCCGGTGAGGACAGAGGCGAGTGGCCCTGAGTCCCGTGCACGTGATTCTACTGGTGGGTCCCCCAGCCCTGGCGGCACTGGCTCTGACACCATCATCATCACCGGCTTCGTCAACCTTCTTTCTGTGGGAGCCAGCGAGCCGGTGCGGTTCAGCTCTATTTTATACAGCCCAGGACATAGGCATGAGTCTCAGCCTTATTTCCACAGGTGCTGACCTTAGCACAGAGAGGTTAACCAGCACTGCCGGGGCCACACAGCACAGCATACGAACTGAGAGCGACAAACAGAAATCGTGAAGACCACAAATCCAGTCTGCTGACACTCACACAAGCAGCTACCGCCTCTCCCAACAAGACTCCAACCTTTGCCTTCCCGCTGCGGCCCCCAGCCTCGCCGGCACCTTGCGGGGCTGGCTGGCTGGCTTGCTCTCTGCAACAGGTACCTTCAGTGTCCTCCAACCCCCCACACACCTCAGCGGCAGACCCCGCCCTTCCCCCATAAAGAGCACAGAAAGCTTTGGGACGGTTACCAACCCACTCCACCAAATCCTGGAGGCCTGCCCGTCCCGCCCTAACGTCCTGCCAGCTCGGGTGGTCGCTAGGGGAGGGGCCTGGAGTCTCCCTCCTCCAGGGGCCTGGCGTCAACGTCCCGGGGCTGGACACACTTTTTTCCCTCCGGATTCAAGTTTCTCAGCTTTAAATTCAAAGGCTGGATTTGGAGGACCCCAGAGCGTTCGTACAGACTCAGATGAATTCGCGGCGCAAGTGGGGGCACGTCTGGTTTCGGGCCATCCCACCTGTCGCCGGGCTGCGGGCACCTGGAGGCCCTCGGCCCCCGCGCCGCGCGCCTGTGTCCCCTAGAGGGCGCCGCAGGACAGGGAGCCGGGCTCCCCGCACCCTGGGCAGGTCTCCACCCGCAGGAAAGGAACCTGCCGGCCGCGGAGTCCTCGGGCTTCCCTAATACTGATCTCCATTTGTCACGTTCTCTTTTGTGACCGAGGACGTCCAAAAGCGGTGTGAATTTTTCATGCGCATTATGCCCATATACAGTGGGATGGACTCACCATAACCCACGTGATACTGTCATCGGCAACAGGGGTGGAGCCGGACTGTATCACGCGAAGTGAGAGAAGCCGGAGAAAGACGATCCCACAGGACCTCACGCCTACGTGCAATTCAAGAAACCAAAGAAAGAAGAAGAAAGAAGCAAAAACAGAGGGTTTTTTAGAGGAGAGGAAGGCAGAGGGAGAGAATCTCAAGCGGGCTCCCGGCTGAGCACAGAGCCCGACCTGGGGCTCCATCCACAACACTGCGAACTCGACCTGAGCGAAATCAAGAGTTGGACGCTCAACCGACTGAGCCCCTCAGATGCCCCCCAGACTCTTACCTGTAGAGAACACACTGCTGGTCACCAGAGGGGAGGTGTTTGGGGGGATGGGGCACAGGTGATGGGGACAGAGTGTCCTTATGATGACCCTGAGTAATGTGTCCAACTCGAGTCGCTCTGTTGTATGCTAATGTAACACGTGTGTCCATTATACTTGAATTAAAATAAATCAGTAAAAAACCTTTACAGTTAAGGGCTCCTGGGTGGCTCAGTTGGTTAAGTGACTGCCTTTGGCTCAAGTCATGATCCTGGAGCCCCAGGATCGAGTCCCACATCTGGCTCCCTGCTCAGCCGGGTGTCTGCTTCTCCTTCTCCTACTGACCTCTCTCCTCTCATTCTCTTTCTCTCTCCCTCCCTCTTAAATAAATAAATAAAATCTCTTTAAAAAAAAACCTTTACAAGTAAGATTTGTGACATCCTAAGTCACACATCTTGTTAAAATGTGGGGCGCCTGGGTGGCTCAGTGGATTAAGCCTCTGTCTTCGGCTCAGGTCATGGTCCTGGGGTCCTGGGATCCGGTCCCGCATTGGGCTCTCTGCTCAACGGGGAGCCTGCTTCTCCCTCTCTCTCTGCCTGCCTCTCTGCCTGTTTGTGATCTCTGCCTGTCAAATAAATAAATAAAATCTATTTTTAAAAATGTGTATCAAATTTTGGGTCAGGCTAATTTTTACTCCAAGATGTGTTTTGCTTCGTGTCTTTCCTCACGGCACTGGCTGGGGGGACGTCGCGGTGCTGAGTTTGTCCATGTGCCGACTCGTGGCTCAGAGGCTGGCCGGGGCAGACCGGAGACGCAGCGAGCGCTCTCCTGCCCAGTGGCGGGTGCTGCAAGCCCAGGACAGGCTCTGTGCACGGCCCCTCTTTCCCAGGCTCCACGGGCTCCAGCTCAGAATAGGAGCAATGACTTTTACAAAAGAAGAAGGCGATGAGACAGGGAACGATGGGAAACCAGGAATCACTGTCTTTCCACGCACACGGCCCCAGGCCGCTCTGTCGCTCTCACAGAGGCCGAGAGCCGCACCAGGGCCCGTCCGCGGCCACCACGAGGCCCTTGGTCCTCTCTTGGCTTTCCTGCTTCCTGGATTTGGGAGCTTGGCAACAGGAAGGAGAGGGGGTGGGGGGGAGGGGGTGGACACAGCTAGGGGTGAGGGGGTGGACACGGCTGGGCGGGGGCAGGAGGGTGTCCCCAGCAGGTGGCCGTCAAAGGCAGGGAAACCAGCCAAGGGGGCCTGACGAGCCGCAGGAAGACACTTGCTTTGTGATTCTGTCCCTTTCTCCCATCTTTCTCCCACTGGTGCCTGCTGTAATCTTTTCCCGAAGTCAGCAAAATACTGATTTTTAATTGAGATACCTAATTCGCATACATAGTTTCAAAGGGTACAATTCAGTGGGATTTTTCTTTTTTTTTTTTTTTTTTTTTAGTATATTTGCAAGTATCACAACAGTTACCAAAATCAAATTGGAACATTCTCATTACCCCAAAAGGAAGTCCCCCAACCCATTAGCCATCCCTCCTGATTTCCCCTCCACCAGCCTTAGGGGCTGAATTGTGTCCCCCCTACAGTTTATATGTTGAAGTCCTGACCCCCAGTTCCTCAGAATGTGGCAGTATTTGGAAACAGGGCGTTTAAAGAGGTGATTCTGTTACGAAACCCTTAGGGCAGGCACTATGTCGGTCTGACTGCTGCCCTTACAAGTGGCAGCGTGGACAGAGACGCCAGGAACAGGCACACTCAGAGTGAAGCTGTGAGACCCAGGAGAAGACGGCCGTCTGACGCCAAGGAGCGAGGCACCAGAAGGAACCAAGCTGCCCACCCCTGCCCTGGGACTTCTGCGTCCGGAACGGTGAGAGCCTGAACGTCTGTCGGCCAAGCCCCCGTCGGCCGCATCTTGTGAGGGCAGCCCCAGCCCACCCCTGCGGCAGACCCTCCTGCTCCCGACATCTCCCACGCGTGGAACCAGACGACAGGGCGTCTCGCGTCCGCTGTCTTTCACTCGGCGTCACGGTCTTGACGGTGATCGGTGTCCACACCGGCGTCAGCAATTTGTTCCTTTCCGTGGCAGGAGAGGAGTCACCGAAGAGAGAGCCGCTGTTCTGGCCCCTGGGCGGCTCCATCGGGGAAGCGTCTGCCTTCGGCTCAGATCATGATCCAGGGTCCTGGGATCGAGTCCCGCGTGGTGCTCCCTGCTCCGCGGGGAGCCTGCTTCTCCCTCTGCCCCTCCCCCTCCTCGTGCTTAGTTAAGACGAGAGCAGCGTGGGCCTCTCCTCGATATCACGGGCCTCTGAGAAACGGGCAGGTTCGGACACAGACACGTGTGGGGACTCCGCGTGGAGAGGAGGCGGAGATCGGGGCAAGGGTGCCGGAGCCCAGGAGCGTCACAGGCGCCGGCAGACCCCCAGAAGCCGGCCGGGGGCCTGGGACAGATTCCGCCCCCGAAGGAAGCAGCCTGTCCACGCCCGGCCCCTGACATGAGACGGGACATGCCTGTTGTCGATGCCCCCTCAACCGTGGGACTCGATGACGGCAGCCCCAGAAGCTGGTATAACCCCATCTCTGAAATTCAGGCATTTTTATTGATTTCACAGGGGAAAATATTTTAAAAATCATAGAATATCCTGGGCCAAATTTTGACCTGAGAGTTGGTGCTGTGCAACCCACTCACCCGAGGAAGGGGAATCGGAACTATTCAATTCTGGGGGAAAAAGTGAACACGAGGACCTCCTGGGAAGACAACTGCGGGCCACCTGTTAGCTCGCGGGACCGTTGGCCGTGGGGTCAGACCCAAGGACGGCGGGGAGAGCCCGGCCGCCGAGCAGCAGGACGGCCAACACGGTCAGAGGGGAAGACTGGCCGCCGGACCGCCCAGCGTGGAGCGGGCCGCCGAGACCCGGGGTGGGGGGCACTGGCCGAGCGTGGGCTCCTTCTGACGCGCCCGCCACCGACCTGCAGGCCTGCACTCTGTGGGGCGTGTTCAGCAACGGGTTTGCCACCCGGGACGTTACTACAGGCTGCAAGGGTTTCTGTTTGTTTGGGGCCTGCCCGTCTCAGATCGTCAGACCCCAGCCCCATGACGGCGTCCGTGGGTCCCTACCACATTCCCGTGGTTAAGGAGAGCCTTGTGTGTCTGGCCGTCCACAAAGACTGGCCGGGTGGGGCCCCCCACGGGCTAGCGGCTCCCTGTCCACACAGCAAGCTCATGCCAATGTTCACTCAGGCCAAGGCCGGGGCCACGTTCCCGTGTGAGGTCTCTGTCTCTGGCTGGCCTCAGTCGCCCATCTCAGGTGCTAGGCCTTCAGCACCTGCCCCAAGTCTGCTCTATGTCTACACGGAGGCCATCCCGACTTGCCTCTTTCCCCTGGACTCCAGTAGCCCCTTCCCCAATCACTCGTCCGGCATCTGGTCACCAGGGACACCTGCTGTCTGACCCCACACCAGGTGTCCGTTCCCAGACTACACCTGCTACACCTTCTGTTGTGTCTGCCCTTCCAGCGCCGGCCCTTGGTGCCCTGCCAGCACCCACCCCACCACCATTCACGTCAGGCTCCTCCCGTCCTCCCCCATCACCAGCCTGGATTCACTCCAGGACCCATTGTTTCGTTGTTCTCTTCCCCATCCTCGATCCCGTTATCCCTCGCTGACCCTTGCAGGGCAGTCCAACCCTGGGTCATCCCACCCCCCACGGTCTCCAGCGCAGCAGGGGTGTCACAGCTGCTGGGTCAGTGGTCTCCGGCCAGACTAGAGTACCTGCTGCCCAGCGAGTCTTCTCACTCCCAAATCCACTCTACGCATAGGCCGGTTCGAATGTCCTCTCTCCCCACAAGATTGCTGACCGCACACCCTCGGCTTGATAATGTGACTTCACATCCGTCCTGGGGAAGAGACCTCGTGACACTGAGCCTGTCAGGCGCCGCTCTGACACCTGTGTTCTCCACCCCCACTCCCTCTGATTTCTCCCCTCCTCGCCAACCCTCCGTTCCTGAAGCAGTACTGACCCTCTTACCCTCGCCTGTGGGCCTCTCCATCCTCTCCCTGTACCTTCTCATCCCCCGTAAACATGCTCAGGTCTCTTCCATGGATGAAACCAAACACACACCGCGGTCTGGTGGGCGCCATGGCCGACCTGCCTCCCCCTTTCCCATGGAGATGCTGCAATCCTGGAGGGCTCCCCGGGACACTGCTCCCACCCGCACGGCTCCCGGTCTCCACCTGGCTGTGCCCGCCCGCCAGCCCGCAGAAGCCTGCGCCAGGACACTGGCGATCCGCGTGCTGCTAACCCTCCAGACGCCTGTTGGTCTGTATCTCGCCGGCGCACCTGACACCCTTCTCCAAACCCCCACACTCTCCCAGTGACTCCTGTTCCCTTCCCTTCTCACGGTCCTCTCTGTCGCTGTCCTTGGATTTCTCCCCTGACACTCTAGCACATTCTGTCCAGACGGTCCCTCCCACGCTCCAGCCTCCTGGCACCACCCGACTCTGTCCCTCCTCACTGTGTCACGTCACCGGGTAGGAACTCTCATCGGGCGTCTCCTGGACTTCCGAAAAGCAACAGAGTCCCAGCTGACCCACACGTGCGTGCCCTCCCTTCAGGCACGAGCACCCTCAGCGACACATTGACTCTGGCGGGCTTCCTCATCCCCCTCCCCCCGCAGCTGGTACCAACTCTTGTCCATTCTGCACCCGGACCCCCAGGAATGCTAGCCCCTCTCTCTCCCCACTGGGCCACATTCGCTCAGGGATCACTTAACTGGATGAATCCAGCCACCCCCAATGTCTAGTCCTCCAGCCTCCAAACCAGTCACCCCCCACGGCCACTGAGCCACGTCTCCAGATGCTGACCCTATCGGATCGCCGCCCTACTCCCCTCGGACAGAGCCCACACACTTCAGTGTGGCCTACAAGACTCCCTTTGACCTGCATGTACGGCCTCTGGGTCCCTCTTTTGAACACAGTCATACCCTCCTTGCTCCCCACCACATTCTCCATCCCAGGATTCTCCTGCTCACGCCCGACTTCCTCCAGGACAATGTCCTCACGACTCTGGCAGACTAGTTCCTGCAGGTGTGCTGTGTGCTAGAACACCTGCCCCCCCATTGGGACACAGGTGCCATGAATCGGGGCCCCGGTCACAGCCCCCAGCCTAGGCCCCGTGTTTCTGCTCCAGTTCATTTCTCCTGAGTTATCTTTGTTAGTGAGGTTGGGGCCCTCCCCGTGGGCGCATGAGCCCGTCTGCACAAAGCAGTGCACTACGGTCTACACTCGAGGACCCTGCACAGCAGCGGCTGTGGGGTCCTCAGTGGGGTCCACAGTGGGGTAGGCGACAGATGCCTAAACAGGCATGAGCCCGTCTGCACAAAGCAGTGCACTACGGTCTACACTCGAGGACCCTGCACAGCAGTGGCTGTGCCCCGCAGTGGGGTGGGTGACAGATGCCTGAACAGGGGTCACAGAACCAAAGAGCTTTTGTGTAATGGGGCACTTTGGGCACCGCTGGCCGGCCACGCTGAACCCCAGCCCCCACCCCCTCCTACCCTGGGGCCCCTTGGGGAGAAGCAGCCCGGAGGAGATGGAGGAGGAGCGCATGGGGACCAGGGAGAGACCCCAAGGAAAGCCAGTCTGGTCAAGCAGCCCTCGGAATGCCACGTGCCCCCAGGGGTGCCTCCTGGAAGGTTGGTCCGGGTCCCACAACATCATTAGGCTCCAAACTTCACCTCGTCAAGGATGGGAGTGTACATGCAGGTGCCCCGGCCAAGTGTGGTCAGCCCATCCCAAGGTCCCAACAATGGGAGGGCACAGGCTCACGGGCGCAGAGGAAAGACGAACTCCCCAAGTACATGCACTGACCAGTCCGGCTCCGGCCGGGAAGGCCTGGCTCTGGCTGGCACCTGGGGATGGTCGGCCCATGCAGAACCCAGAGATAAAAGAGCGGCTCCGGCCCACCTCCCGATGCAGCCTACCCTCCCCTCTTAACACACATGATTTTTAATGCCGCACAACACGCCGCCCACGCCAGCCCCTGCGGGGGCCCCAGCCCGGGCAAGTTCACGACCCACCAGAGACCCTGACCCTCCCTCTGGGTGCTGCTGGGGGTTCTCAACGGCGCCCCCCAGGGAGGCTCCCGCCGCGGCTCCCAAGCTGCTCCACGGAGGCCAGAGCAAGAGGGAGCCCTTGGCAGGCCAGCGGCCGGCACCGCGACGGCCCTTGTGACTGCAGCCCAGCTCCCCGGACCGCAGCAATCTCAGGTCTCTGCCGAGGACACGAGACTTTACCTTCGGTACCTGTGCTGTGTCCCTTGCAACCGACGCTCAGATTTTCACCCCAACTGCGCTCCTTACAGGAAAATACTCTTGCGTGACAAGGTGTCTGTTAACGGTATGAGGAGTCCTTGTTGAACGCAGTTGTAGGTCCGCTTTGTGTGCTCGTCGGCTAATTTCTGTAAGTCTAGTGCAAAGGCAGTTACCCAGTGTGGGGACTTAAGTCTCTTACTAAAAGAAAAAGAGATAGAATCATGTTAAATTTTCTTTGTTTTCTCTGCTTTATTAGATAACTAATCTTTTATAATTTTTTATAATTTTTTCTTTTTATTTTTTATTTATTTTTTTATTTCTTTTCAGTGTAACAGAATTATTGTTTTTGCACCACACCCAGTTCTCCATGCAATCCATGCCCTCCCTAATACCCACCACCAGGCTCCCCCAACCTCCCACCCCCCGCCCCTTCAAAACCCTCAGGTTGTTTTTCAGAGTCCATAGTCTCTCATGGTTCACCTCCCCTTCCAATTTCCCTCAACTCCCTTCTCCTCTCCATCTACCCTTGTCCTCCGTGTTATTCCTTATGCTCCACAAATAAGTGAAACCATCTGATAATTGACTCTCTCTGCTTGACTTATTTCACTCAGCATCATCTCTTCCAGTCCCATCCATGTTACTACAAAAGTTGGGTATTCATCCTTTCTGATGGAGGCATCATACTCCATAGTGTATATGGACCACATCTTCCTTATCCATTCTTCCGTTGAAGGGCATCTTGGTTCTTTCCACAGTACACATAGACCAGCGGAACAGGGTAGAGAGCCCAGATATGGACCCTCAACTCTATGGTCAAATAATCTTCGACAAAGCAGGAAAAAATATACAGTGGAAAAAAGACAGTCTCTTCAATAAATGGTGCTGGGAAAATTGGACAGCTCTGTGTAGAAGAATGAAACTCGACCATTCTCTTACACCGTACAGAAAGATAAACTCGAAATGGATAAAAGACCTCAATGTGAGACAGGAATCCATCAGAATCCTAGAGGAGAACATAGGCAGTAACCTCTTCGATATCGGCCACAGCAACTACTTTCAAGATATGTCTCCAAAGGCAAAGGAAACAAAAGTGAAAATGAACTTTTGGGACTTCATCAAGATCAAAAGCTTCTGCACAGCAAAGGAAACAGTCAACAAAACAAAGAGGCAACCCACAGAATGGGAGAAGATACTTGCAAATGACAGTACAGACAAAAGATTGATATCCAGGATCTATAAAGAACTCCTCAGACTCAACACACACAAAACAGATAATCACATCAAAAAATGGGCAGAAGACATGAACAGACACTTCTCCAATGAAGACATACAAATGGCCAACAGACACATGAAAAAATGTTCATCATCACTAGCCATCGGGGAGATTCAAATCAAAACCACATTGAGATACCACCTTACACCAGTTAGAATGACCAAAATTAGCAAGACAGGAAACAACGTGTGTTGGAGAGAATGTGGAGAAAGGGGAACCTTCTTACACTGTTGGTGGGAATGCAAGTTGGTGCAGCCACTTTGGAGAACAGAGTGGAGATTCCTCAAGAAATTAAAAATAGAGCTTCCCTATGACCCTGCAATTGCCCTACTAGGTATTTACCCCAAAGATACAGATGTAGTGAAAAGAAGGGCCATCTGTACCCCAATGTTTATAGCAGCAATGGCCACGGTCACCAAAATGTGGAAAGAACCAAGATGCCCTTCAACGGATGAATGGATAAGGAAGATGTGGTCTTTTTATTTTTTAAAATAATCTCTACACCTAATACGGGGATCGAACACATGACCCCGAGATCAAGAGTCACGTGCTCTACTGACCGAGCCAGCCAGGCCCCCCCAGGTTTTTTGTTTTGCTTTTTTTTTCTTATCTTCAGTTTTTACTTGAATTTTTTTTTTTTTTTTGAGCTCAATTTTTTTCATTTGAGTGCAGTTGACACATGATGTTACGCTCGTTTCAGGGGCGGGGACAGTGACTTGGCCCGTCTTCCCACTACGCTGAGCTCACCACACCGTCTGTCACCATGCAGCTCCGTGACGAAGCCACTCAGTGTGTTCCGTAGGCTCGTGCTCCCGCGACTTTTTCAAGACCATTTGACGTAGGATGCTGTTTCTCTATATGACTCAGTACTGAATACTCCCTTTTTCCTTATAATTAGCTTCTTTGAAAAAAATGTGAATATGTAATTCATAAGTTCTAAGGTTTAGGAGTTAAGTTCATGAAATAATAAAGTCATTGTTTTACAATAGTGGTTATTATGCATAGAAATGTTGGAAATGTGTGTGACTCGTGTGTGTTGGGGGGTGTGTGTGTGTGTGTGTGTGACTCTCAGAAGCTGCCGTCTGAGAGAGTTTCCGTTCTCGCTTCACCACTTTCTCTTCCGTGGCATCCGGCTCTGACTCCGAGCTGGGGGATGCCTCGAACTTGCAGACTCCCTGGCGGTTTCCGTGGCCGCAGAGTCCGGAGCCCCGGGACCAGGTCTGGGCGCCGATATTCCGCTTTCCAACCCTCTGCAAAGCCAGCTTCCGGCACGAGGCACTGTCCACGGGACACGACATTCCCGGCAGGAGGAAACCACGCCACCGAGGTCACTTGGGCACCGGAGGACGTCACGAGCCACAGAGCCGTTCCTGCCGGCGGCTCGCTGCTGGCAAGACTCGGGGAGGCAGATGGCGGGCGATGTGCGTGTGCGTGTGCGGGCGTGTGCGTGAGAGAGTAGGAGTGAGAGCGTGACGGCGTGCGGCTGCGTGAGAGCGTGTGAGTGTGCGTGAGAGCGTGTGAGGGCATGAGCGTGAGAGAGTGGGAAAGGGGGAGAGCGCAGGCGTGTGTGAGTGAGTGTGCGAATGTGGGAGTTGTGAGAAAGCGTGTGAGTGACAGCGTGGTGAGAGGCCGTGTGTGAGACGTGACTGCGTGTGTGAGGGAACGTGGGGGTGTAAGTGAAAGAGTGTGAGTGTGGCTGCGCGTGTGACAGAGAGAAGGGGGCAGGGAGGAGGGCAAGGGGGGAACGCGGGAGGCACGTGTGGTGCTCACTTGGGCCGGAGCGCCTGGGGCTTCTGTCTCCCCCCGAAGGACCCTCCATGGTAACGTCCATGGCCAGGCGGCAGGGGAGTGCGGCTGGCGGGCGACCTGGAAGGGTCCCCTCTCCTCCACACCCCGCCCCCCGAAGAGTGAGGTCAGTGCCATGCAGCTGCTGCTCGAACTCTTTGCAAAGCCTTGTTCTCCCAGAGAAGGACGGCATTGTTGTCGATTTTGTTTGTTACACCCAAACTCAGCAGGCTTTGCGGAGCGGCCCACCCGTTCGTGTTTTCGTTTAGAGGGAATCTTCCTAAATGATGCCGCCCATCTCTGAGGGTTTCTCTGCCCCATCCCCCTCCGCCCTGCTCTCACGGCAGGGGGAGGCCAGGCGGGCTCAGACAGACAGACCCCCTGCCCCGGCGAGGGCCGTGAGCCGGGAAAGGAAGACAGACGCGTGGACAGCCTGGGCATTCAAGGGCATGTCTTGGGGGACTGCGGAGAAAGGTCGCAGATGGTTCCCGGTAGACACACTCAGCCTCGGGAATGAATGGAGGAAAGACAGATTAAGTGAGGAAATAGAGAGAGAAAGGACGAAGGGAGGAAGGAAGGGAGGTAGAGGGAAGATGGGGGAAAGCACAGGACAAAGTTCTTGAGATTTGGAATAAATCTCATGCTCTTTTACAATGATGATGTTTCTTTGTAGAGTTTTTTTTTCCCCAGTAAGTAATTGTACGGTGACCATGGCCCGACCTCGTGCACCATGCTGTGTACCACCTACAACTCCAAAGTTCATAGCACCAAAGTAGAAAAATAGAAAGAAAATATTTAAATTATATAAACTCAATTTGAGGACAAAAACAAAGAGAGACTGAAAGACATTTCTGGAGACAATTGGTTTTTTTTAAAGACTTATTTATTTATTTTGGAGGGTGAGCGTGTGAGCAGGGAGAGGGGCAGAGGGTAGAGGAGGAAACTCAAGCAGACTCCCCACTGAGCACCCGGAGACCCCACGACCCTGGCGTCATGACCCGAGCCGAAATCAGCAGTGACCGCTTGCTGGACGGAGTCACCCAGAGACAGGCACTCCTAGACACAAATGCTTCCACACCGTACACAAACTTTCCAAAGTGGAAGAAATGATCCCAGGAATTTTCCCAAATTTTGAGATGAACTGCCTTGGGCTATTGTAAACTCCTAAGCACGTTAACTCTGATCTCTGAAAATGTGTTAAACAGAGAAGGAAAGGCAGAAATGCCATCCCAGCGCCCTCACAGGCGGGCCCCATCAAGGAAGGCCCTGGCATCTCCGTGTCAAGTCACTCAGGACTTAGAAAGCGAAGCGCTTGCCTACCACGGGAGATGCCCCTTTCCCTCCGGGAGAGGTCAGGACTGACCCTGAGCTGACCGCCCCCCGAGCTGCGAGACTTCACGCACGGACCTTCGCAGGTCACACCTCTCTGTGCCTCTGGCTGTGTCTAGTCCCGTTCCCTGAACCCGGACTGACCCCACAGATCTGCGCGTGGAGTTCTCAGGCTGTGCGGCCCCACTACTTAGCTCCCCGTCCCTCGGGCTCAGCCCTGAAGCTGAGGAGGGGAGAAGGCAGACCCCGTGGAGGAAGCCCAAAGTCGGAGGCCACCCCTGGTCCGGCAGAGTAACCCGGCGGCGTCCGCCCCCCCTCAGCCTGCCACCGTTCCTGGTTCCTCGAGTCCGTGCAGTGGGTGTGGCCAGCATCCTTTAATGCGATAGAAGAGAGAAGGTGACATGCTCTGCGACATCAGTCCTACAAGAGAGTTCTCCCAGGGAGGGGCGAACGGTGGTTTCATTAAATGTTTAGTTTCAAATACACGCACACAAGGGGAAGTATGTGTGCTGCTTTCTGTAGGTCACGCTGGGGTCTGAAAGCCACCGCCCTAGAGGAAGGGGAGGGAAGAGCGAGGGGCTGGAGGTGGGGGAGGAAGAGAGTTCGGGAAGGCTGGGCTCTCCCCTTCCATGGTGCCCTCTGAGCCCGGGACAGGATGCCAGCAAGCCTGCCTGGCCACCTGCCAGTCCAGGGCCCTCGGCAGAAGAGAGGAGCGGGGGAGGGGGAGGGCGGCCACAGCAGTGAGCAGTTCCGGAGGGGGAACGACGTGGCTCTCCCAACAACCCAGCCGGAAGACGGGGGCTCTCCCGAAGGCTGATGCTGATGCTGCTTTCACAGCAGAAATCAGGGCAGGTGCAGAGCCGCACACGCGGCGTCGCTATGGCAACCTGCTAGCGCCCCTGCCTTCTGCGCATTTGTAGGACCTTGTCATTCCCACCTCGGTGCCTCCAGGACCCCGGGGCTCAGGCCCGACGCTGCCAAGCCCAGGGAGAAAGGAGCCCCCCGGGAGGCCCCCAGGCCCGCAGCCGCACTGGCAGCCCCCCCCGCCCCCCCCCCCGTGCGAGCCATTGACTCCGCCAGCAGGCAGGACGCTTGTTCTTAGCTGTTCCTGGGGGTCTGGTCTAGAGGATGGGCAGGGGCCGGGGGCCGGCACAGACGCAAGTCCCTGTTCCCTCGGTGACCGCCTGAACCCCGTTTCGGGAGGGGACAGCAGACTCAGGAGGGGTTCCCACCCCTCAGTGAGGAGAGACAAGACCCACCAGGTGGCATGAGGCTGGCCCACAGCCCCTGCTCCGGGCTCCCTCCGCGCGCACAGAAGGCCACGGAGGTGACCGTGGCGTTGTGACAGGTGTAGCTCGCAGAGAGGACTCGGGGTTTCTGCTCCCGTCCTGCTTCCTGTCCCCCGTACATCTGCTGTGGATCTTCCAGCCGCTGGGGAAAGTCAGCTGCGGTGCTCGGGGACAGAAGTGGCCAAGGGAAAGGAAATAGTGGAAGAAAGCCACACCCTACGGCAAAACCTAGTGTTCTCGAAATCCGTTCTGTTTTTATCACCAAATATTTAAACTCTTTTCAGTGAGTTCAAAGGAGTCTTTCAGGCTAGGATGTGAATAATAATTAGGAAACGACCGATCTTAAAAACGGGCCGAGAGGGGATCAGAGAGTGCGCCCCAGCGGGTGCCGTGCCGCATCCGTCATTGGAGCGAAGAAAAGCAAAGCCCCACCGAGATGCTCCCACGCACCTGCGGGAGGAGCTCAGATTCCGCGTGGGACACAAGGGTGCAGGCGGGGAGCAGCCCAGGCAAAAGGCCAACGGCTGTTTGACCTCCAGGCCTCGCCGTGCATGAGAAGCCGAAGGGTGGTTCGGGAGCCCGGCCCGCCTCCGGAGTCAGAGCGCAGGCTGCAGCGCCGTGAGGTGGGCTCGGGAGTGGGGACTGGAACAGAGCCTGGGTGCAGAGACTTTGATTTGGGGAGGCCGCACCCCACGGGGCCTCTCTAGCCCAGGAGTCGGTGTCCCTGAGGATGAGGGGCTCCTTCCCTCCGGGACACACAAAGCCCCGTGTGACCAGCTCCTACCTTCCCAGTGTGATGCCCCCAGAGAGGAGCCATCCAACGGGTCCCGGGACCACCAGCCGCCTCCCCTCCAAACCCTGGGTCCCCAGGCCCTTTCAGCTGGTACATTTCCACTTGGAAGCTTCTGCCCGGATATGATTTCTCGTGCAGGAGGAGGGGGTGGTGAGGGGGCGCCAGGGCGGGGGGTGACTCAGAGCACAGGGTGGCCTCAACAGGCTCGGGCAGGAGCAGGTCCACGGGGCCTTGGCACCGGAGGCTCTAGGGGACTCCCCTTTGGGACTTTGGCCACACGCGGCCCCCCGCTCCTGCTCCCCTTCCCGCACCTCGCTCTGGACTTCCGCTCTCTGGACTCCTCGCCGTGCTGCCGTCTACTCAACATTCCTCAGATCCAAGCCTTTTTTTTTTTTTTTTTTGCTTGAGTTATTCAAGATTCTGACTGGCTCCATCCTTACCGTGTGTCTAACCCTAGAAAGAACTCAAAAAATACCTGTTGGAACAAATACGGTGCATAAGAGGGAAAGGCAAGCGGACATGTGGCAACATCAAACCAGGGAAAGAACAAGACGGCGGTCAGGCTCTCCAGAGGACACCACAGCGTCCTACGCGGGCGGGACGGGCGGGACGACTGCGGGCAGAAAACACAGAGGCTGCCTCCGGGCGTCGCATGGCCTTCGTGGCGTTAACCAGGTGTTTTCCAAAGCAGTCAGGAGCCCGGGAGATGACGTCATCGGTGGTGAAGGGCCCAGCGCTGGCGACCCAGCTCGGGGACCAACCCTGACGAGCCCCCACTTGTCACGCACACGAACGCCTTCTCTAGGAAGCCAGAAAGCACAACGAGCCCTACATAAAACCAGTCATTTTGATCAAAAACAGCCAAAAAGAAAGAACCGCCAGGATTAATGGTAGAAACAAAGCAAAGCCTGAACAGAAGCCTCGGGGTTGGGCGAGCGGCTCCCCTCGGCCGGCTCTCGCGCCCCACTGGTCGGGATGTGGGCTGAGTCTCCTCGTCATGAAAAGGCGCATGTGGAAGATTCTGGACATTAGCACACGTGCAAGCGCCCACAGACACCCTCCGAGAGGCGAACCTCCCTTTAGAACCTGACACGCCGTGTGAGCACAAGGACAGGACTTGACGGCAAGCACGGCGAGGGGCGCAGAGCAACGTCGTATCTGTTGGGCCTCGTAACCGACCGTGTCGGCCGGAGTTCTGACGTCTAGTTCACTGAAAATGCGATTGCAAGCAGAAAAAACCACGACCCTTAGCTGCAGACCCCTGGACCAGCAAAGAAAACACACGAAATGTTGGGCTGATCTGCGGAAGCGAAAGTTGGCAGAAAATGAGTCGGATCCGTATTTCACTTCTAACACAACCACCGCTGGAGGGAAAAGCGCCGGGAACGGAGGAACGGAGATGGGGCTGCGCTCACCGCAGGGGCGAGATCCTTCCTGTGGCTCCTCCCCCGAAGGCTCAGCCACAAGCCAGGGAGACAACTTCCGAGGAGGAGGAGAGCAGGAGCTGGTCAAGGAACACCGCCGTTCCCACTGCCCCTCGCAGACCTGCCCCCTCGGATCTCCACGCCAGATCCGGGACTTGGAGCCTGATGGATGGGACTCCGGAGGGTGTCCCTTGGGTGGGGAGGAGTCTATGTGCGGAAGGAGAGGAGCCTGTGTGATCAGGAGGGGGAGCTCTGCTGGCCTGTTGTATTTACGCGGGGTGTCCACTGCCCGTCCTTCCCGGCCCGGCCCGCGGGAGAACTGCCCCCTCCCTCTGGCCTCAGGCTGGCCCGGGGCCAGCAGGAGCCCCACAGGACTGTTAAGGGCCATCACGTGGTTTCTCGTGGAGCCTTTCCGTCTGGTTAGAGGGCACGTGTCCTGGGTGAGGTGGACCCTGACCAGAAGCCTGGCCTGGAGCTGACAGGACCCGGAAGCCTCACCACAACACAAACACACCCAGCCGACACCCCCCAGCAGGGCAAGAACGTCTAATTCTCTTTGCTGCTGCTGTTTGCTTGTGTCCACACTGAACCCACCGAACACAAGAAGCCAAACCTCGCGCTCCATTCTGTGACGTAGGTGACGTCTGAGACGGCCTGGCAGAAGACGTGGCGTCCGTCGTCCCCGCCAGACGGCGTGGGGCCCAGCCTCTCCCACGGGGGCTCGGTTTCGTGCTGATAAAGCACAGCCTGGGAGGTCACGTGACAGAGACGACCCCGCACCGGGAGCCCAGAGAGGAGCCCCCACCCCGCCTGGACCGCGGGTGAGCGAGGCGGGACCGGGCCGAGGGAACTGAAGGCTGAGCCGGGCGGGAGTCGTGCGCGTGCTGGCGTCCGCCACGCGGGCTACGGTGGGTGCGAGCAGCGGCGGGGGCAGGGGCTGGGCCGGGCGGGGGCACCCACTCCTCCCTGCCAGGTCCCCAACACACACGCCAGCCAGCCGGCTCCAGCTCGGCTTCAACTTCTAAGTGGGAACGAGTTTGCCGGCGGACACGGGCTCTGGGGGCTCTGGTACAGCCGGGCAGGGCTGGGTCTCCCTGGAACGGAGTGCCTGGCCTCCGCTCTGCCTTCACCCCTGCAGAGGGAAAGGAGGGCAGGCAGACGTGGCTTGTGCTGGGGGAGGGCCAGGTGGCTGGACACGGCTCACACCGTGTCCTGGCTGGACATCCGAGGTACGAACACGTGTCATCCCACGTTCAGAGAATTCACACACACACACACACACACACACAAACGTAGTAAGTGACATCGTGAACATCTCTGGGATGTCCCTGCAGGTGTGGAGGGAGCAGGACCCAGGCACTCAGGGACCAGAGGTCACCCTCGGGTGACAAGGAGGAGGAGGAGGAGGAGCGGAGGGAGGGGAGAGGCAAGGATGCAGGACTGTGCCCACTGAGAGGAATCCCAGGGGCCCCGACACGTGTCTTGTGTCAGTTTCTGGCTCTGCCCCGGAAGACCTTGGCTCTGAGTCTGCAGTGACAGACCAAGCCTCTCGGACGGCCGGTGAGCCTGGCTGCTGGGGACCAGACCCCCGGCGCGTGTGCGGTTCTCTCTCCGAGCAGAAAGGACAACAGGACGCTGTAGGACATTCCCACACAGGGTCCCCTGACGGCTGGGTGTCCGTTTGACTGTGGGGGGCTCGGTGGAGCTGTGGTTTGATGGGCATGAGGGGACCGGAAGGCTCCTGAAATCTTCCTCCTAAGGAACAGCTTCTTCTGCAGGTAGGACAGACAGTCACGAAGGTGAGGTGGCCCTCTCCCCATATGCCCCAGGTGCCCTTGCCCGGGTGCGGGCTTCTTGGGCTGTGCCTAGGCCCCTGGGGAGCTTGTGAGACACATTCCTGACCCCACACTGGGGAATCTGACTCGGTAGGTTAGGGGTGGGGTCGTGGACCAGACCGAGCGCTTGCCGCCCACCCTGGCTGCACGTGAGGGGCGCCGGGAGTGTCATTAACAACACCTGAGTCCGAGGCCCCACTCCTGGACCATCTGACTCGTTCCATCAGGGCAGGACCCCCCTCGGGGTTTTCCAAGCTCCCGTGCAAGGCTGAGACCCAGCTGCGAAAGGTGGGGCGGGCAAGGGCAGGCCTGGGAGCCGGCCGGAGCACGAGGGGAGAGCCTGGGAGGGAGGGAGGCTGGATTTGGCGGCTAACAGAGCTGAGGACCAACACGGCTTTCTCCCCCACAGGAAAGCAGCAGGAGGAAGTGGTCCAGGACCAGCGCTGGGTTCCGGGTTTGGACACTGAGGGGCGGGCAGCACACTGTTGCTTATGACCAAGGTGGAGTGGGTTTGTGGGGGAAAGCGTGGAGTGGCGTTGATGCCTTCGGAGACAGCCTTGTGGGCCCCTGGTCCCCGCGTGCCCGTCACACAGCCTCACAGCCTGACGAGGAGCTCCCATCCTTGCCGAGAGCCTCGGAGCGCATCTCTTCTCCCAGAACGGAGCCGGATCTGGGAGGGGCTGGCACAGCACGTGGGGCCCAGTTACCCCTGAACCTCTCCTTCGAGGGTCCACAGCCGGCATCTCTCCCCCGTTCAAGGGTGAATTCCAACAGGACCAGGATGAATCTGACTCCTCTTCAGCCACCGGGTCCCCCCGGCATCTGGAGCATGGGGGCATCCGCGTGTGTCCACCACATGTGGGAAGGCATTGGCTCCTGCTTCAAGAATGTGGGAGTGTCTAGTGTCTTAGAGTGTAAGGGTCGGTGAGGCCCCAAGGATATGGTTCGAAGCCAGGTTTAAACCGTGTGGTGCACAGAAGACGAAGGGATAGACGCGCTCTCTGGCGGCCCCGCAGCAGGTGCTCGGAGGGGCCGGTGGCGGAGGACGGGAGGCGGAGCAGAAGGGAGAGCAGCTCCGGCCGGGAATGTCGTGAGCAGAGGCGGGATAGAGGAGAGGAGGCCCAGGGCTCACTGGGACGAGGAGAGCTGAGGGGCACTGGCAGGTGGGAAGGGCCTGGGGCTCCAGGGAGCCGACGGATGGTCAGCTCGGGCATGACCTGGGGTAGCCAAAGGGCCCCTGCATGGTTGGGGCTTGTCGAGCGAGGCCCCAGGAGCTTCCTTTCCCTCACACGCGCGTAGCTCAACGGACTGTGATCACCAGCAGCAAAGTCCTGGGCGGGAGGCGAGCCCAGCTGGGCTGACGGTGCCCATATGCTCGGGACTGCACCACTCTGCTCCCCGGGACTGGAAAGGCCACTTCGTCTTGCCTCTGTCTCCATCCAGGGACGGGCCTTCTCCTCACGGCCTCCACGACTGGGTCTAGAGGGGCAGGAGCGCAGGCTGGGGGGCCAGCTGACCCCTTGGCTGCCATCCTCCCCTCACCAGAGAAACCGCACTCCTTCTCGACCCCAGGTGCGGTCTGAGGTCTCCTGCCCTTGCACAAGGCTGACCCCTGCCTGGGGCCTCTGAGGGGGCTTAGTGACTTCCTGGCCCGGTCTTGGGGCGCCTCCTGGGCCGTGGTAGCTGATTCTATTCAGACCTCTGCCTCCCTGCCCACCCCTTGTTTCTGGTGGTCCACCCCGCACACAGCCTGTGGGAGCCGGCCGCGGCCCCAACGGCAGGGTCCAGAGCTCGCTGAAGGCTCTGTCCCCAGCCCACAGCGGTCAGGAAACCCAGCTCTCCAGCTCCTCCTGATCCTTCCACCTGGGGCCCAGGAACCGCTGAGCCTCACCCTTGGGTTTTCAGGCTGGGCAGGGCACCTCCTCAGGGGAGATCCCCGGGGGAGGTGAGGCCCCCGCCCTGTACGTGCAATCAGACCCAGGTCCTTCGTGGGGCTCCAGCACCAGGACACCAACAGCCACCCCCAAACGAACCTCCCAGTCCCCACCTCACTGAGCCCGAGACCTTCGTCTTGGGCGGGAGACCAAGCACCGTGAGAGGTGTTCAGCCACGTTCTCGGCAAGTTCCCTCCCCAGCATAGGATGCCTACGGGCTCCGGGGACCTTGCTGGGCACTTGGTAACTGCCCACAGGCCCAGCTACAGGCTCCCCGGGAGCTCCCTGCTACTTGACTGGCGGCCCCACGGGTCCCGAGGGTCTGCACCGTGTTACACACGGACATTTCATGCCAGAGGAAGGGGCCATCTGTGGCTCGGGGCTGGAGGGTCCCAGGCCGCCGCCCCAGGAGCGCCCGCAGTCTCTAGAGGGCTGGGGGCCAGCATCCCTGCGGGGCAGAATCGGTAAAAGGGACTCGGGTCCTCCAGCCTTCCCACAGGTGACAGAACTGGCCCAAGTTCACAGGTGGTGACACTCAGGTCACTGGGGCCACAGCTTCCGACAAGGGCCAGTTCTAGAAGGACGAAGACAGCGGCCACTGCGCCAGGGTTTTCTCTCTTCTCCTCCGCCCTTTACACCCCCCTTCATTCTCACCTGACGCCCGTCGGCCTCCGGACACTTCTCGCCAGCTTGAGGGGCCGTGATCGAAGCTTCTCGGGAGGCTGGGCTTCTCGGTTTGGGCAGGACACTCCGAGGTGTGATGACGCTCAGGTTTTACAAACACACCAGCTGCAACAGCTGTGATTGTATTAAAATAAGCACGAACACGTCCTCTCGTTCAGAGGAACGGAAAGCGGAAACCCTGGCGAACAGCGCGTCTGCCTTTTACGATGAAGGCGCTGGCGTGGTCCTCGACGAAGCCCGGGAGAGCGGGAGGGCCCCGAAGGGTCTTCTCAGGTGCCCTCTGACTGTGGGGGCGGGTCCCTTGTGGTCACACGGCCCAGCCTGTGGTCTTGGAGCCCAAAGGGACCAACAGGCCAGACCGGGGCCCCACCTCCAGCAGGTCTCCCAGCGAGATGAGCAGAGCACAGGAGGACAGGAGGCCTCCTGGCCGTGTCTACACGGTCCCCACCACCGTGTCACTTGGCCCTGTGACCCCAGGCCCTGTGACTGATAAGTGGAGGAGTTCGAGGCTGTCCCACCCGCACTCTCCAGGGGCCGCTCCCTGCCTGGCTCTAGATCCCAGCACCCCCGCGTCCGTCGCCATGGGGCCCCCAGCTGCACACTCCTAAGGCCTCATCCCATCCTTACCCCGGGCCAGCCAGAGGCAGCTCGGCTCTGTCGGATTCTGCAAAGTGCGGGGTGCTGTCCCCCAGCGTCTCGGGGAAGGTTCACGTTCGGGAAAGCCAGGAGGCAGCTCCCACGGATATTCACGCCAGGAATGAACATTTCCCCAGAGCGCCTTCCAGCCCTCCATCTCCGGGAAGATGTGACGCTCTCTTGGGGCCTGTATTTTCAAGGTCTTTCCCTAAACAATGAGGAGGAAAGAAACGGAATTCCCATGGATTTTAAGTTGCTGGGCACATGACATATTTAAGTCACTGGTCCGTGCGGCTGGGGTGCAGGAAGTAAGGTTTCAATCAGGGGTTCCTGACTGACCCCAGAGCTGGGTTCTGGCTTTGTTTTGTTTTTAACAATCCAGGGGCGGCTGGGGTCCAACACAGGAGAGCTCTTAACTCAGCTGAGAAGGAAAAAACCCATTTAATGGTGCTGCCATTTAAAAACCATTTTAATGACAAAAAACACCCTCTACATTATCAGCAAGAGCATTTGAGAATGTAATAAATTTCCTTTCTTCCTGAGGCTTTGTCATGAAAATTGGAGGGGAAGCACAATCCACTCTGGTTACCAGCTTTATTCTTGCAAAATAAATAGAAAAACTCCAGCAAACAATGTAATGTTTGTTTTTCCCCAGTAGTATTTTACATAACGTGGCTTTACAGGCCAGCCAGGCAATTTTAGGCGGTTTTAATCTCCACTAATTCCCTGAAGAAAACAATCAGGTGGGCATCCAGCCTGGGCCAATCCGGGAGGCCAGGGGGCCTCACGGTGAGGCTGGTCTTCCCCCTTCTCTGGTCCTTCCACTGCCTCCGCGGCCCCGGTGGTCTTTGTCTCCACTCACCCACCAACCCCGCCTTGACTCCCCCCGCCGAGAGCCCCGTGCCCTGGCGCAGCGCCCGCTGGCGGGGCCCCTGGCCTGGGCATGTCAGGCCTGGGACTCACCGTGGCCCTGTGTCTCCAGCCGTTGTCACAACAGAAGCCAGCCTCCCCGGTGACTGACACACGCTCTGTGTCTTGTGCCGGTGTCCCTAGCCGTGCTCCCTCACTGCTGCTAAGACACCGTTCAGTGGCCATTGTTCTACTCAAGGGCCACCTGGTGGGGTGGGGTCGGGGTCCACTGCTGCTGGTCCCTGCTGCGTACTTTTTCTTGTTCTGTTTTAGGTTGGACCCCTTCCTCCCAGGAAGCTCTGAAGTTTTGGGTCCTCACCCTATCGTGGGAATGGCTAGGCACGCGGGAGCACCCGCTCTGGGTCCTGCAGGCAGGATTGGCTCAGCCGTTAAACTCACCCGGGGAGGCGGAGGTCCTGACTTCCTTCACCGCGAGCCTCGTCGGCCCGGCGCTCAGGGGCCCCAGCCAGGCACAGCCTGGGAGGGTATCTCTTGACTGAGGAGGCAACGACAAGCTCTTCCTCCCTCCGTCCTCGAAGCCCGTGGCATGCATGCGTGGCTCTGGTCGGGAGCCGGCCTGGGGAGCTGTGACCCTCAGCTCCCGCCCTTGCTGCTGGGTGACGGCGGGCAGGCCGACCAGCCTCTCGGGGCCTCCGTCTCCCCCTCTGCAAAGTAACACGGACCTCACGAGGACGTCAAGATAATGAAATGGTCTCTGGGGTCAAAGAAAAAATTATTCCGCCGCTTGTGAAGGTGGGAAGGAAGACTGTGCTCACGAACGTTAGTAATTATTGTCGCATTTTGCGTGCAGAACAGAATAATTTAAAAAACGATGTGTCAGAGAAGATACAGAGTCACCACACAAACATAAATAAGTTTCACTTTACCATTAATCAAAGAAATCCAACAAGTTGTCGCTCTCTTTTCTTTTTTCCCTATCAAATTAACATTTTTAAAAATTTTTTTTATTTATTTGACAGACAGAGATCACAAGTAGGCAGAGAGGCAGGCAGAGAGAGAGGGGGGAAGCAGGCTCCCTGCTGAGCAGAGAGCCCGATGTGGGGCTCGATCCCAGGACCCTGGTATCATGACCTGAGCTGAAGGCAGAGGCTTTAACCCACGGAGCCCCCCCAGTCGCCCCTCAAATTAACATTTTAAAGAAATGATCGTGCTGTGTGTTTGCAGGTGAATGAAAGGGACATCCTCAGACACACTTTGGTGTGGACGGCAAAGTTCAACATGTTCACGCCCAGCTCCCTCTTCCAGAAGCTCAGCCCAGGAGAACAGATGTGCGTAAAGAGGCATAAACATTACTCCGCCCAGCAAGTGCTCTTCCCGGTTCGCAAACACACAGATTCGGCGGGCACAGCCGCTCCCCCCCCCCCGCCCCGGTGCTATTACAAGGCCCCAGAGGGGGACCCGCCCAGTATTGGTTTAGGGAAATGGTTTTTAAAATTATGGTACATAAACTAAAATAAAATAATAAATAAAAACTGTGGTAATAGTGAAAAGCGCCAGAGCCACCCAGTCACATGGCAGGAGAACACCGAGCACTGTGAGAACGTCGTCACGAGAATCCGCACACGCGCTCTGGCGTCTGCACACGAGCTGGCGGGAGACACACAGGGATGACAGGAGAGGCGACCGCCACGGAGAGATTCCCCAATCCGTATCCCCGAGGCGGATCGTGCAGATCCCCAGGAGCAGGTCGAGACGCCGTATCTCCTAGGTCTTTTACAAGCAGGAAATCCCTAGTTATTAAAACAGAGTAAGAGCTCATCATTTGACTTTGATATTTAGGAGAACCGATCCCTGCAAGTCGGTGGTTTCTTCCTATGTACAGACATGGGGGAATGTCCCAGAATCATCCTGTTCCCTTCCATCCGTGTTGAACCATATTCAAATACCTCATCTCCTGAGAAACGGGCTTTTTCAGGTGTTTGCGTTGGTGCGTGAGACAAAGCAGACGGAAATGTCGGATACTGTTATCCGGAAGCCCGATGTGGGCCCTCACGATACAAAGAATTAGCCTCACTCCACTCAGCCAGCTGGTGCAGCGTTCACGGGGGTCCGAGTCTCAGTGTCGGGGACGGTGGCCCACGGGCAGAGCTAGGGGCAGTCCCCGTGGTGCAGCAACACTGGCTGAGGGCTGGTCCTTCCTGGGGAGGGCGGAAGATGAGAATTCCTTGCCTTTAGCCTCCAGCTCTGCCCACACTAGCTGCGCAGGCTTGGATGGGGAACTTTAAGCCCGCCCAGTACCGTCCTCGAGGGGGACCCTGCAAGACGCCATGTGACCCGCCCTACGCCCACACCTCTCCTCCGGGCTGGCAGCTCCGTGCACCCGAGCTTCCCTGCGGCTCAATCCCCCCACTTGCCTGACGCCCTGCCTGACCACTAGACCCCCAGATTGCGTGGCCAGCCCCTCACCCTCCCAAAGTCTTTGCTCAGACTCCCCCTCCCAGTGGTGTCCACCCGGCTACCTGAGCCAGCACGGCCGCCTGCCGTCCCTCCGCACGGATCCTCTCATTCGACCCGCATTTTCTTCTTCCCCTGCACGAACCGCCCACGAACACGCATCCCAGGTCTCCGACCAGCGCCAGCCCACGGTCGGCACTGGGGAGGAGTGACTGGGGCTGCCGTGGGCCAAGGCACTCAGGGCGTCCAGCACGGCGTGGGGGCTCCGTGTCCCTGAGCTACATGGCCGCCAGCGTCGCTCCACTCTTCTCTGGTCAAATGTCCCGCCTCCCCCGCTCGCCCCCCAGCAACATGTGAGGTCACACCACCAGCGCCCTCTCCCCAAGACCCAGACAGACCCCCTTTCGGTGCCTGCAGCCCGCCCACCCCTCCCACAGCCCCTCATCCTCCCCGGACCCCACGGCCTTCTCAGGACTTCCCTTTTTTGCTCAGGTGGGAGCAGAGTTGGCTTCTATTTCCAGAAACCAGAGGACCCTAAAAATAGATTTTGCTTTCTCTGTTTCTCTACTTAAATGCGTTTAGGGGTGGTGAAAACCAAGGTTAGGAAGTCATTTGTCCTTAACTTCCTAAGTGGACCGAGTCCCCTAGACGGGCCGGTGTGTAGCTCCCGCCCAGATGACGGCGGACGAGGGGCTTCCGAGAACTGGAAACGCCCCACAGGCTGCAGTGGCCGTCTCCGCGCACACGCCGCGGCCGTGGGGCCTGCAGAAGCCGTGGCGTGGGAGGTCCGGTGCTCGTGACCAGCGGGATCGAACGCCAAAGCGGTGCTGTTAAAAACCCGCCCAGACCTTCCCAGCGTCCAGGGACCCCCCTTGCACTCTTGCTGGCAAAAGGACATCGGCCTGTTCGGCCCTTCCTGGTTGCTACAGGCACGCCCCACGGGTGGGTTTCTGCGTGACTGGCTCCCTCGCTGCTGTGTTGGGAAATCACCAGACGACCAGCTCATCTGTCTGCCTAATACTTTAGGTAAAGATTACGGTGAAGGGGAGGTGAAGAGTAAACAAGGCAAACGTTCCATCGTGGCCTCCACTGCTAAAGCGTCAAGGTGCTGGGTCATCCCACCCGGCTTTGAATACCCACCACATATGAGAGCGACAGTCCCAACCAGCAGGCGGAAACCTGGGTGACGCCCCAGGACCCAGTTTCATCCGATTCCCCCGAGGTCGCCGTCCGCGTCCTCCCACCGCCTGTAGATTTCTCCACGTCTGGGAAACAGGATACAGTCGGCGCGAGCGGGAAAGGGAGCGGGCGGTGCGGGGCTGGTTCCCGGAGGGGAAGGCGCCTGAGCTCTACAGGCGTGGCAGTGACCTGGGCACAGACGCCTATGGGGACAGCTGTTGGTGGCTGCAGGTGTGGAGCTCGCAGGAGGTAGCCGGAGGCGACAAGGAGCTGAAGGGAGGGCTGAGGGCAGGTCCCAGGTGCAGAGCCAGACGCCCGTGCAGGACACGAGCCCCTCTCGCCCCTGCCCCGCCGGCTCCTCGATTAGTACCTGTCCTGTCGGCGGTTTCAGCAGAGAACACCAGCTTCCGAAGTAGCGTTAACCACGGGTAGCTGTACAGATAGTGACTTTACAGGAGGGAAAAAGGCCAAAAGGGGCTTCAAATCTCAACTACGGGGGTCGGTAAGGGGGTCACTCAGCTTGTCTGTGAATGGGAGGTCAGGACGAGCGGGTCCACACTGTCTCATCCTGAGAATTCAGTATCAGCTTGAAGACGGACCACATTCATGTTCAGATCCTAGCGGATACTGATGCCAGGTGCATGAGGCATGAAGCACTTCTGTTTAAATCTTGTTTCTTCGTCTGCTTAAAGAAACCCAGAAGAGGGGAGACAAGAGAAAATGGATCTTTTGGACCAAGATTCCAGTGATCACGGGGAGTCTTCCCTTTTCCTTTGCTTCTAGGGGACTGTTTACTTTTTAAATTTTAATTTAAATTGTGAATAATTTTATTTAAATTTTACTATTACATAGCCATGAGGTTGTTAAAATGTCACAAGAGATGTAGTGCTTCTATTTATTGTGGTTTATAAAATTTGTACTTGATTGTAAGAGTCTATGAGATGCTAAGTTTTTTTTTTAAGGTTTTATTTATTTATCTGAGAGAGAGAGAGAGAACACAAGCAGGGGAATGGGCAGAGGGAGACGCAGGCTCCCCGCTGAGCAGAGAGCCCGACTCGGGACTCGATCCCAGGACCCCGGGATCATGACTCGAGCTAAAGGCAGACGCTTCACCGACTGAGCCACCCAGGTGCCCCTTAAGTGTTTCGAGAACGGAAAAATAAATGAGTAATGGCCTGCAGTCAGATTAGTCGATACACGAATAGAAGAGCCTTCTTGAGAGGCCGGAGGGGGCTGCGGAAGCCGCGGGAGAGGTTTTCTCATCTTTTACCAGCCTCCTGTGTGTTGGTTTTGATGGTGACCTTGAGCTGGAGAGCCCAAGTGTCTCCCTTGCCCTGGGCTCATTTTTTGGTGTGGTTTTTGCTATTTTAAGCGATTATTATTTGATCCAGAAACAAGAGAACTCTGATTGAAGGCGATCTCTTTCTCACTTGGGGTTTACTCTGCACTGAGGGGTTCCTTACTCGAACGCAGCCGGAAGAGGTCGCTAAGGAAGAAGGCGGGAAGGAGCTTTCAGTCCTTACAGCCGGCCGAGGGGAGATGCCCACCCTGGCTGCCAACGGCCGCGTGTGTGACGACCGTCTACTTCTCCCGACGTGACATTACAAGCGACATGGGGAAAGAACCCTCGTGAGCCAGCCTGTCCTTGGACAATCCAGACGTGGTGGTTCTGATGAGGGCGCGTAGCTCTGCATTTCCCTGCGTCCAGGAATGACGGGACTCATCGAGAGATGATGTGAAGGTGCCCACAGCCCGCATGATGCTTGCTCCTGCTGACGGGCGCAGGTGTGGGGCCCTCCTCGCCGAGAGACGGGGCCCAGAGCAGCAACACGCGCCTAGTAACTCTCCCATTCCTTTGGAGCCCGACAACCACGAGCCTGTTTGCCTCATCCTTGGGGACACCAGGGGGTGTGTCCTGGGGCCCCTTTGATTCCCACTGAGAAATTCAACCTCTTTTGCTGGACAAGAGCACAAGGCTTTTGTCTATCATCGGATGAATATTTTCTTAAATACACTTTTTAAAAAAAATTTCATTTGTCTTCTTTTTTCTTTTTTTTTTTTAATTGCAAAATTCATAGCATAGCATCACAACCAGCAGGGATAATAGTAGCCCTGATGCCGACAGGAGAAGGTTGGAGGGACCCACTCCAGGTTCATCTTGGATACTTAGCAAGGAGGGCCGTGGGGCACCGGGGATGGGGACTCCTTTTTCTTTGTATATTTGGTATCTTTGGTCACACTGAGCACATGGAATTTAATAATAAGTAAAAAAAATCTGGAAAAGAGAAGTTTAACTAGGGGGCACCTGGGTGGCTCCGTTGGTTGGGTGTCTGCCTTCAGCTCAGGTCATGGTCCCGGGGTCCTGGGATGGAGACCAAGTTGGGCTCCCTGCTCAGTGGGGGGCCTGCTGCCCCCTCTCCTTTTGCCTGCCGCTACCCCTGCTTGTGCTCCCTCCCTCTCTCTGTGCTCTCCTCTCTCCCAGATAAATAAAAAAAATCTTAAAAAAAAAAAAAAAAGAAAGAAAGCTTTAACAATAAAGTATTTCACTGTGTGAGGCCTGATGAGGCATGAGTTCCTTATGGCAGAATTTCCTGTTTCCATCTGTCACGTATCTGGGATCGCGGAATCATGGGAGGCAGCGTCCGGGTGCTTCCGAGATGAGGGGTAGACAGATCCCAGCCATGTCAACACAACCCCCTGGAAACCTCTCGCTCGTCGTTCAGGGATATCGAAGAGCAGATCTTCGGAATGGAGCCGGGTCACAGTTCCCGAAAGACGTCTGACTGTGTCCTCCTGGAGGCCGGCGCCCGAACACGGGTCCTGGGACGTGCCTGGGGGGGCGTTCGCCAGACCAGTCACGGGAATCCGCGGTCTCTCGCTTTGCGGAACGAGCCGACGGCATCAGCCATACCAGAGGCCTTAGTCACGTTCTGGAAGCCGGAGGGGCCGGAGGATCCGCGGCTCCGTGGGGAGAGGCGAACGGTCCTGTCAGAGCTAGAGGAACGGGCGTGTCTCCCTGGGTCAGGGCTCCGAGACACAGCCCGAGGGAGCGAGTCTGGACATTTCCAGAAAGCCCGTCCACGCCAGCAAGGCCAGCCCGGGGCACGGGACGCTTCTGTCCACACGTCTCCTGGGAACAGGGTCCGAACTATGTCCAGTGTATGTTTGAATAATGATGTAATGGTATTCATTTGGGTTGGATTCCTTAAAAACAGGCGCTGAAGGCATTTCCCACAGAGAAGTATCAGAAGTACTTTAAGCCCTGGAGGGTTGGTCAGACCCACAGGACAGGGAGGGGGCTGGAGCCGCGGCTGGCCTGTGCCTTGCCCAGGAGAGGGGCCTGGGAGGGTGGGCCAAGGGGGCCACCCGGGCACTTCACAAAGCCCACACCCGGGCCCGTCCTCTCCCTCCCTGCTCCCGGGTTTCTCCCGCCCCTTCCCTCGGGCAACAGACAGAGCAGGGACCCTGTGACAAGCCCGTGCCATGTGACAAGCCAACCCTGTTCCTTCCGTTCACATCCCCCCGACCCGCTAGTCCCCGACCCCACACTCCACCTGTGCAGACGCTGCACGCCCTCCCCTGTCGCCTTAAAAAAAGGAATCCCCACACCCTTCCCCCGAGCACCTGGACCGTCCCGGCGCCGACCCAGGCTTATCGCCATCTGTGCTTTAGGGCGAAGGGAGAGTCTTCAGGAACTGACAAGTGTGCGCCCTGTTTGGCGGTGGCAGGGGCTCCAGGAGTCCCGGAGTCAGGCCACGTCCCGCCCCAGCCCCGGGCCCCAGTGAGCGGCAAACAGCTGCACTCCTGTTCGCGGGGCTCTTAGCCTGCAGACCTCCGCGGAATTCAAGGCTCTCCCCGTCTGTGCCCCGCTCCTCTCTGATCTCCCTAACGAGCTGTGTGGGCAAATCCAGAACACAGGAAAGCGCGATGACAGTACTACCGGGGGGACATTACTGATGCGGTCCGTTATGCCTCGCCGGCAAGTCCGCTCCAAGTCGGCTCACCCACTCTTCCGGCGTGGGGTCCCCTCATGCCGGGCCACACTCACAACGTTTCGACCACATCTTTGTAAAATTCTGGCTAATGCTCCACTGTTTGTGGGAGACTGGGCTCTTCTAGCAGTTGCTAGGCTCTTAGCACAGACGGGGGTCCCCAGAGAAGGTGGGGAGCTCGGAGACACTCAGGTGGGGTTGGAGAGCAGAGCCCGTGGGTGCTGTGGCTGGGACGGTGGCCAGGCGCCCGACTCACTGTGCTTCCCACAAGGGCGAGGGGACCTGAGCCACTGTCCTGGGTGCTGGCTCGTGTCTGGGTTGTGGAGGAGAACCGCTCCAGCCCCCGGCCCCGCCGCCCCATTCAACCATTCAGTGCTGCTGCGGCCAGGAGAGCGATGCTTGTTTGGGAAGCGGGCAGTGCAGGTCCACAGGCACCGACATCAGGCTCCTGGGACCTGGAACCCTGCCTCCAGGGTCACGGGCGTCCCCAGCCAACCCCGCCCAGACCGAAGAGGCCCCCCGAGAGCCTGCTGGGCCCAGGCCCTGGCCAGCGGCAGGTGCCACTGCGAGCAGACACCTGGACCCCACACCCCTCTCCGCTGGCATCTGCCGGGTGGTCGGTTTCATCCCAGTGTCTTCTCAGACAAGCCCCGGGATGGGTTTTTCCTGCTGTTGTCACAGCAACCACGGGCCTCCGTTTCCACCCCTCTGCTGTGTGACGAACTAGTAAAACACACGCGGCTTTCTGTGACTCTCGTACAATCTTCCCAAACAGAAGGGTGCCGACCTTCTGCTCACGAAGAGGCGAGGTCCGGCAGCCGCCCCGGGGCTGTCCTGCGTGGATGTGCAGAGACGCCGCCCCAAGCACCAGCGGCACAAAGGACAGGAAGCGGGAGGCCACGTCTCTCCCCTGCAAACCCCGTTCCGCGGGTGGTAACCACCAGGCATCGGCTCTGAGTCCCAGTGTCACTGGTACCCGAGAGGTCGGAGACACATCACCTAGAACCCCCCTTCGTTTACAAGATTGGCCAAAGAGTGTTGTCCAAACCAGTGATGAAGGTCCCAGAAATGAAGACTAATCCCCTGACTGTTGCCCTGAAAAGGCAAAACAGGGCTGATCTGCAGCCCTGAACACTGGAGGGCACAGGCCACAGCCTGGCAAGGGGAAGAGCAAACCTGTGGTCCACAGAGGACACAGTGGGCCACAGGGGACACTGTGGGATGCTGTGGACAGCCATGGACACTGTAGGATGCTGTGGACAGCCATGGACACTGTGAGATGCTGTGGACAGCTATGGACGCTGTGGGACACCATGTACGCTGTGGGACACCTGGAACATCATGGGACATCATGAGACACTGTGGGACAAAAGGGGACACTGCAAAGCTGTGAAACACTGTGGAACATTGTGGGAAACCAGGGACACCATGGGACATTGTGGACGGGAAGGTGGAGAATGCCCACTGACGTAGGAGAGACTCCTCTCATTGAATGAGGTGACCATGCCATTCAGGCTCTCCTTGCAAAAAGAAAATATTCTTTCCCACAGAGTAGGGACTGTGTGTGCTGGGGAATTGTATCTGTTCTTTTGGGAAATAAAAGCAAAATCCTCTTTGCATCCAATCTGATGAAACGCATTGCAAAGTCAAAAACACGCACGCCTCGGTCATAAATATCCACTGTTTTTACCATTCAGCAAAATAGGGATCTCAGAAAGGATATTTTCAGGAATAACGAAGAGAAAACATTGCTCCGTGCCTGCTCTGAGCAACACTGTCGATGGGAGGCTGGAGGCTGGGCCCTTGCTTTCAGTCCATGCTCTTGTCTGATTACCATTTCGAACTCTGTAGGATCTGTAGTTATAGCCCCTCTGTTGCTCCTGTCCTAAACAATCTGACTTTTTTTTTTTTTAATTTCTTTTTCTCTTGAGTCTTGCTACAGGTTGCACAATTTAACTGGTCTTTAAAAAGAACCAACTTAAGTCTCTGTTAATTTTCTCTGTTGTTGGTACCCTGGTTTGTTGACTTCTGTTGTGATCTTTATTCATGAAGAGTTTTAAATCAATGTTCCACAGAAACGTCAGGAGGAGGTTCCTCGAAGTCGCACTGTGCACAGTCCTCGCTGTTTGCTCATTGTGTCCGCCCTGGTGCTCGGCTGCTGGCCCCTCTCTGGCCCTCACAGCACTGAGCCAACTCCTTTGCAGGAAGGCTGGGAACCGGAACTCGGGTAGACCGGGGTACGAGGCCCAGCTCAGCAGCTGGGTCACTGTGAGGTGTCGGTGTGAGCTCTTTACCCTCTGAACTCTTTCTACACCTGTAAATAGAAGGAAGATGTCTGTGAGGACCAACGTGCCGGTGCAGTTAGCTCAGCATCTCAGCCTTCCTGTGTGTTGAAGGCACCGGGGCGTGGGGGGTGGGGGGGCATGTGGAGAAAACCACCTCCAAGCGTCATGATCTCCTGGTGCATCACCACCAAATAGAAACCACTGTAGAAACTCAGGCAGGGGAACCTAACAGTGCATTGGTTTCAAAGGGTTGGAAGGTCTGGAGGAGCGAAAGGGAGCACAGTGTTCTCCACGCTTCGCCCCTCAGGGGTCTGCGGTGCTCCCTGCAGGTTGCAACGGGAAGGCGGCTGGTGAGAGTCGGGGAGATGCTGACGGTGGATGATGATGGGTGGAGGGGATGGAGCCAACAGACCAGGAGCTGCCCATCCTGGGGGCTGATGTGACAGGTGCTAAGCCCTGTCCGCCTCTCTGTCTGTCCATATCATCTGTCTATCCACCTGTGTACATATGGATATTTCTCTCTCAGTTCCAGCTTCTCGAACAGAACACCGCTGGCTGGGGGGTTACACAGCAGTCACCTACTCCCCACAGGGCCCCAACCCCCCTTTGATGGAGGGAGACTCCTTCCCATGACCTAGTCACTGCCCTACAGCTCCTAATACCATCGCATCTGAGGTTAGGTCTCAACGCGGGAATCCGGGAGAGACACAGAGCTTCAGCACTCCGTCTCCACTGTCTATCTGTCTGTCCGTCTATCATCTTCCCACCGAGTTGAGCTGTTGTGTCCTCATTCCTGCTCTGTTCACTGATGCTTGTAGGTGTAATGACAGCCTTCTTGATTTTCACAATACATCACAAACAAATGAATTCATGAGCCTCCGTCTTCACTCATTCATCCCAAACACTCTCACCCCGTATCCCTCATCTCCTGTGAGGGAGCAGCTCCGGTGCTCTGAATCCTGACACTTGTCACCTATGACGTAAACACTAAGAAATGAAACGGTGCTTCACCAACAGAACGGGGGCGAGGGTGTGGGGAACGGACAAGGTTTCCTTTTCAACGTTCAGTATTTGGTACCGCGGAAGGCAAACCCTGCAGAATTCCTCAAGGTGACCTCTCGTACGTGTTCAGCATTTTTCGAGCCCCTGTTGGATGTGATCTGAGTGGTATCTTAGAATCAAGCCTCGTCACTTCAAGTGCAACGGCCCACATAATTGCTTCTCCAGCAGCATGTGTGTGCGTGTGTGTGTGCGCACACGTGTGTCTGAGCACACGTCTGTGTGCATGTGAATCCACACATGTGTGCCTGTGCAAATACGCCTGTGCGCGCAAAGATGCAGACACAGAAAGGAAAAGGAAGGTGTTAGGACTCCCCGCGGGCCACAGCGCTGTCTCCTCACCTCTTCATTTGATGGTCTCCCCGACAGAGACAGGACTATAACTGGGTGCCTTCCAGAAAGAACGGGCAGTAACGGTGTCCCGGAAACAGCAGCAGCCCTGGAAGACGACTTTCAGCACCAAGAAATGCAGCCAGGAGGTGCTCAGAAGAAAGGCAGAAAGGAGAGGTGGGCCAAGAGGAGAGACGGTGAAGAAGGCGGGAGGCGCGTGTGTAAGTGCGCACCCGGGGCACGGGGGGCCGGGCAGCGAAGCCGCGCGCACAGCCCGCAGCGCAGACCGAACCCCAGCCACGGCCAAGCCTCCCCCTGCACGGCCCCTCCCACCACCGGCCCCATCGCCGAAGACCCCATCAGGAGCTCCGGGAGGGGAGTTCACACCGAAACAAGCACAGGGCAGGGAAAAGAGAGGTGGAGGGTGGAGGGCAAAACCGACCTTTACAAATGCTAGGTGACGGTCCAGCTGGAGCCCTTCTCACCAGCAGGGCAAATCTCTTCGCCTCCATGTCCTTGTGTATAGAAACACAAAAGAGGGACTTTTTTTTTTCAGATTTCAGTGAAGATTTCCTTTCTCACTTTTTCATGCTTCCCAAGGTTGTGTGTGTACATGTGTGTGCGTGTGTGTGCACACACACCCTAGTGGTAAGAGGGAATTGAGATCGTATCTTACTGTCATACATAAATGACCTTAAAAAGCACCTGAAATCATGGTCCGTGTCATGGACCGAGTGACATCACCCCAAAGTCCACATGTTGAAGCCCTAAGCCCCAGCGTGACTGTATTTGGAGCTGAAACCTTAGGAAAGGGGATCGGGGTGGGACTGGTCCTGTAGGACTGGTGTCCTTACATGAAGGGGAGGAGACCCCGGAGCCCTCTCTCCACTGTGCACAGAGGACAGGCCATGTGAGCGCACGGTGAGGAGGCAGCCATCTGCATGTGCGGAACGGAGCTCTCGCCAGATGCCCAGTTTGCCAGCACGTTGACTTTGGACTTCGAGCCTCCAGAACTGTGAGAACAAACATGCCTGCTGAGACCCTGGTCTGTCTCAGGTGGCCTGAGCTGACAACACGGACCCATCGGTGTCCTGAACAACAACCCAGGGTAAGTGAGATCCAACCACGGTTCTCACTCCCGGCGGACGGTCTGCTAAATCGCGCCGTTTCACAGGTGGGTTCGTTCCGTGGGACGGCAAGCAGCGGTACCGAGCTTTGGTCTCAGGTGCCTCCCATCCATCAGGAGCCAGTGGAGATCTGCTGAGCAGGCGAAGGCAGTATTCTGGGCCCGCTGGAGGACTGTCCTGCTCAAGTTAAATATTCTAGAAATATCTCTTTGAGTTGGCGCGTATAATCAGGGAGTCGCGAGCAATGCGCACTCCTTGGAGATGGTTTTCAACGTTGGTCTGGATGTCCGCCATCGTTCCTGGACTCCCTCCCTCTCTGGTAACACTGTGGGGTAGAGCTGTGGAATGCAAAACGGGGGGCGGCAGGGACTCTGGGATAGGAAGGTCAGAGGCACATCCTCCAGAAGGGGGGTGCCCTGTGTGGTCAGCACCACGGTTCCCCTGGGTCCTCCGGGCCAAGCCGCAACAGCGACCTGTGATACCTTTCATGATTTGGGTCACCATGTCACGCTCTCCATCCTGTGACTAACATGAGGCTGGGAAAGGGGTTTGGGCCCTAGAAAAGGAGATTCTGATATTGACATTTGGGGTCTTTTATGACAATCGGTAAAATCCCTGAGGACTTCCCAGCACTTCACCCTTTAGAGCAGTGGTTCCCAAACCCAGGTGCACACGAGCTCCTGCGGAACCCCCCTCAGGCCTCCTGAATTCGGGTCTCGGCTTGGGGTCTGGATCATCTGTATCCTGAAATCTTTCCCCAGTATGTCAGACGCAGTGGTTCTCACAGGCGCTAAGATGCTGAGGCTCCCCAGGCCGGTGAAGGGTCTTGGTCTTCCCTTCTGATGCAGGACGTGCTGGGGGACGGAACCCCCGGGGTACAGGCTATTTGGCCTCCCTCCAGCACTGCTAAGAGTAGAAAGGGGTCTTGGAGACCCAAAAGTTCAGGAATTCATATATGACTTTTTAGAGTTTTCAGCCAGTACTTGATAAACTAAAACTACTTCCTAAAGATTCTCTACCCTTTTTTGCAGGTTCCCACAGAACCCACGTCCACAAGGGGGAATCGTCCCGTGGGGGAAACATGCAACGGGATATTCTCCGCCGGCTTTTATCAAGAACAGGTATTGGCGGGAAGAACACCCTTGCGTCTTCCAGAAACTGTACTGAAGGACATTGCCTGCTGAGTTGTATACAAATATATACACGACACAAAAATCATTTTCTCCAAGTGGAAGTTTGTCTCTTGTAAGGAGACAGTGTTCTCGTTAAAGGATATTGAAATTATCTAACTTACTATTTTTAATGTTGTCTTTGCTACCAGCTCAGAGGTAAAATTTGTATTTGGGACATAAATACTAAATAATTTTGAAATTAGAAGGTAAAGCACAACAGACACTTTTCTTTCCTCAGGGAAATAAAAGTGTAGACCCCATCACAGGTATGCACTAAACAGAGAGAAAAACCTCAGAATACTGTAACCAAGGTGGGTTTTGGTTTTGCACATGTAAGTGCCGAGAAAAATGTCTTATGAGTGGTGAGGGGTTTTTTGAGCTGGTAATAACTCCAGCTGACCTCGAGCTGCTGCCACGCAGGGGTTGTCCCCAGCGCTCTACACACATCGCATCATAATCCTTCCCAGCATCTGCCGAGTCATCTTATCCCCATTTTAGGGAAGAGGACACGGAGACGTTTAATGAGACACGGCTGACACAGGACGGCAATGGTATGGAAATTCTGTCTTTGACCTTTGACGTGAAGAGGCACGTTCTCCTGGACCAGACTGGGGAGCTTCTCAGTCTCCAAGCTGGGCATGAGGCTCCCGTCCCAGGCCGCGGGGCCAGCAGCCGTAACTGGACAGGGCGAGGCTCGTCCGAACAGGACCACTCCAAGCAGCCCGCCGGTGACAACGTCGTCTGTGCGCCACGGGCGATGCACAAGTGTTCTCACTGCTCACTCTGCACAGAGCTGGTTCAGGACTCGCTCTGGCTGAAATTTCCACGCCGAGAAACTCAGGAACAAAAGTACAGCTTCGGAGTAAGTTTAATGTGAGCAGGTCCCGCAGATCCACCCGGCAGAACTGGGCACTTTCAGGGAAACCACGAACCTAAAGGTTCTGACCCTTGCCATCCCCTTTTCCCAGACATAAAGGAGGTCGACATAAAAATCTGTCTGGTAGTGCCAGGGTATTGCCTCAATGTGTGGAATGAGGCCACACACACCCAGTCTCTAGAACGTTACACGCTTCTGCATGCACCGCGGTGTGCGATGTCTGTCACCCCCTCCCTGAAGGCTCGGCCTCCGCGCTGGGGCCCCCTGCCCGCGGCCCCCTGCCCCCTGCTGCAGGACAGTGCGGCCCCTGGAGACCCTGACGATAATACCACCACTTCCACAGAGAACATGGTCCCAACCGTCTTCCTCCGTGGACACCTTTTACGGCTTTTCTTCTCTGCGTACCCGAATATTCCAAAGGCAAACCACATTTCCTAGGAGATACCACCCTTCCTGGAAATCAAATAGCCCTCGCCCCTGTTCACGCCGACCCTTCAGCCTCCCATCAGTGCCACGTACCAGGAGGAAATCACTTTCCGCAGTAAGAGGGGGCCCGGGAGCGTGTCCGGGAGGCACTTCCTAACACAGACGCAGACCATGTTGTCCTGTGCTACGGACGTCTGGGGAGCGATTTGGAAAAGAGCTTGCATGGGGTTTGCGATCTGACGCAAGGCCCAAAGCTGGACAGCTTTTTTTTCTTTTTTTTTTTTTTCCAGATTATTTATTTATTTATTAGAGAGAGAGATTGAGAGAGAGAGAGAGAGAGAGAGCATGAGGGAGAGGGAGAAGCAGACTCCCGGCTGAGCAAGGAGCCCGCTGCGGGGCTCGATCCCAGGACCGTGAGATCACGACCTGAGCCCAAGCCAGACACGTCACCGACGGAGTCACCTCGTCGTCCCCCACAGCGTTATTCCAGACCCCGGGAGGGGGAGCAGCAACCAGGGGAGACCTCCTCACTCCAACTCCCAACACCGCAGAAACCTCTTCCTGACCAGTTTTAAAGATCTTCCCCAGAAAGAAAACACGAGGCATTGAATTTCTCTTTTATTTGAACATCAAGAAAGTGCAGCACGGGGACTCAGACAAGTTCTCAGAATGTCAGTAAGGCCATAAAGAGACGTGGGTCGCGCGTAGAACCTTTGTTTCTCCCGAGGGTCGTCAAACAGCGAACCATAAACGTCCCACTCGTCTGCGCTGACAGTGAGGAGGGCACGACAACGGTTCAACAGATGCCACGGGGAGAAAGCTCAGTGTCCCGTGGCAGCCAGTTGAGAGGTGGAGACGGGGACCCAGAGGAGGAGGGGGAGAGGGCAGGGACACAAAGAAGTAACAGGGACACACAGAGCCACAGAGTGCTGTGACGGCAACAGCATCCAGGCCACACACACACACACACACACACACACACACACACACACACGGGCAGACACGGAAAAATGCTTGCATGAGTTGATTACTTTCGGACAGTCCTTACAGTGTTACTGCAAGGAGCGGAAGGCTCAGTTCTCGGGGACTGGTCTCTGCACTGAGCGCCCCCAGAGCCAGCGGGCACCCTGTGTGCCCTGACCTCACTCGGAGCCCGTGGGCACTGTCCTCAGCCAGCACCCCGCCTCCGACACAGTGTCCACGGGACCCAACGCGTCACCCAGGCCAGAGTGCCCCCTGCGCTCCCCCCCCCCCGGTGTATTAACACATTCATCTTAAATGAAGGACAACCGAGCTCTTGGCATCAAGCGGAGTCAGGCAACACGAGCTAGTCAGTGGGAGGCGTTGTGTGGGGCCGACCTCGTCCCGCGGAACTGAATGCCCCACGTTTGACTAGACTGCCGAGAGACAGAGACACTAGAGCAAACGTCACAAGAAAAATATAAAATTAGGTTTTTAAAAATGTAAGGCTTCAATACAGATGTAATTAAGACTTGGCACATTAAAGTCCAACAAGATAAACACCAGCCACTTATTAACTTTTACAAAATAAGTCGGAGTTGAGGTAACAGGTTCCTCTTCGGTGACCAGCCTTATCTGATGATGACGCACGGAGGAAATGTCGAGAAATCAGCCTGGAGTTAGCAGGGAAGGCTATGGCCGGCTCCTAAATAAAGTTTTGCCCTTTATTCAAATAATAAGTAGAAACTTTTTTAGATCACTCTACACCGCTATACGTCCGCGTTACTGATTTTTACACAATGATTAAAAGTACTGGAAACATACACACGTACCCCACGCCGCAGCCGTGGCTCCCACCTCCTCCCCTCAGTAACTTGCTTCTCTGACCCGGAACCTTCTGTTCTAGGCCGGCACCCGGCGCTTTGCCCGCCCCCCGCTCCCCGGGCCCGGCCGGTCTTTCCGCAACAACGAGCCACTCTGAGCCGCACTTCAAGTAAAAACGATGAGTCCGAGCAGACGCTGAGCCCGGCTCCTGCTCACATCTCGGTCCTTCACGCGCTGTGCCTGCTGCTGTGCCTCTGGAGACACGTGCGTGTGCGTGCGTGTGTGTGAGCACTGAGTGTGAGAGCCCTGAGTGCGAGGCCGTGTGAGGAGGCCAGCGTGGGGCGGTGAGGGAGAGCGAGACTGTGGGAGTTCACGAGTGAGCGTTACGGGTGTGGGTGTGTGAGCGTGCGTGTGAACGAGTGAGCCAGCGTGCACAGGCTTGCACTGCGGGCAGGACAGGGGCCTGGATGTGACCTCCGTGTGGACAGAGCCCGTCCCGCTCCAGCCCCGCTCACCGGGTGGGGTCACCGCCAGGCTTCCTCCCCTTCCCCTTCCCAGTTGGAAAGTTAGGTTAACTTGAGTTTCCAAGCTTTCCCGCCCCCAGACATGTTTTCCTCTTTGGAGAAACAAAAGCCAAAAAGGCAGCAAAATCTTAAATCCCTCTGCGCGCTCCTGCCCGCAGACACCGGCTCCTCTGACTGGGGCACCCAGCGCCCGGCACCAGCGGAAAGCGACAGACTGCTGGCCCAGCCACAGGGTCTCTGGGACATACAGGAATCTTAGGGGTGGGGGACCAGAGGCGTTTTCCCTGCGGCGTATCCCCTACCAGCTGAGCCCCAGGGCATTTGGAGGGGCGAGGGGGAGGCGGGAATGCTGCGGAAGGCGAGCTCGGGGAGGGCCAAGGGTGCAGGAGAGGAAAAGGGGGGCTGTCCGGGCTGAGGGTGGGGAGAGCCTGGACTGGAGGACGGCGGAGGGGGCTGGGGAGGTCTGGCGAGCCCGAGCCTCACGCTGGCGCTTCGGGCTCCCAGGAGCCAGGAGGTGAGCTGCGCGGGGCAGACCAGGCCGCGCGGGCCCCACCAGGGCGCGGGGGCGGGGAGCGGCGAGTCCACGAAGCCGGCCGCGGGCGCCGGGGATGCTGGTCCTGCTCGCGGGCGCCAGGAAGGCGGCGGGGCCGGGGTGGCCCGGCTTGCGGGCGCCGATGGTGTCCGTGGCTCCGGGGCGCGCCCCGGCCCCGCGGCTCACAGCGTGCTCAGGTGCGGCAGCGTGTCCAGGGGCCCCGAGCGGTGGCGCGCGGCGGCCGCCTTCTCCACGCCGCGCAGCCACTCCGTGCACTTGCGGACCAGGCCCTCGTCCAGCGCCGGGGCCTCCTCCTCGTACTCCACGTCGTCGTACTTGTGCCGCTCGTTCAGCAGCGACACGGGCAGCGCGGGCCGCGGGCCGGGGGGCGGCAGGCTGCCGGGGGGCGGCGGGCGGCGGGCGGGGCCCGCGGGCCGGGCGCAGGGGCGGAGGCCGAGCGGGCGCCCGGCGGCGGCCGAGGGCGAGGGCAGCGGCCGGCAGGGCCGCGCCGGCAGCTGCTTGTCCAGGTGGTGCCGCTGCAGCAGCAGGACGGCCTCGGGGGTCAGGCTGAGCGAGACGCGCACGGCGGCCGCGGGCCCTGCGGCTCCCGCGGGGCTGGGGCCGGGGCGCGCGGGCCGGGCCGGGGCGCGGGGAGGGGCCGGGCCGGGGGCGCGCCGGGTCGGCGGCCTCTTCAGGGTGGTCGAGGGCCAGGAGCCGGACAGCAGCCCCTCGGGCCGCTCCGGGGGCCTCCTCCTCTCGGCGGCGGCGGCGGGCGGCGAGGGCGCGGGCGGGGCTCCGGGGGGCGCCGCGGGCCTGCGGGGGGCGCCGGGCCTCCGGGGCGGGGCTCGCGCGGCCGGGACCCCCGGGGTCGGGGCGGGCGCCCGCGGCGACGTGGACGGGAAAGGCATGGTGCGGCCGAGCCGGCGGGTCATCGGCGCCCTGGAAGGAGACGGGCGGCTCTCGGTCAGCGGAGCGCGGGGACCCGGGGCGCCCCCGCGGGTGGCCGGGCCCCCCGCCGCGTGCTCCCGCCGCACCCACCTGCGTCCGGCCGCGGCATCCCCGGCTCGCTCACGTGCCGGCGCGCCCACCCGGGGCCCGTCCGCCGAAGCAGCCCTCCGTCCTTGCTTCCCGGCCCGGGCACCCGCCGCCCCGAGCCGTGGACTCCTCGGCCCGATCGATGGGCCCGCGGGGACAGCCGTGAGCCGCCCGACCCCGGCGAGCGCGGGCACAGCCTGGCGCAGGCCGAGCGGGACGCGGCAGCAGCAGGAGAAGCCGAGGGCCCGGCGGGTGTCACGACCGACTGTTGCGTGCGACCAGACACGGAGCAGGGACAGCGCGGGGTGGGAGCGGCCGGGACTCTGCCCGCCGCCCCCCTCCCGCACCGGTTTTCATCTCCGGGAGGCGGGGAGAGGCCCTGGGAGGGCCAGCTGTGTCCTCAGCTCGAGGCGGAGTCCTCGCCCGTTGGAGGGAAAGTCCTTGACCACCGCCCAGCGCCTATAAGATGGTGGGAAGCCCAGCCGCGGGGAGACTGGCCAGGCTGGCCCGCGCTCTGGTGTCGGAGCGGAGCGCGCCGCGGGGGAGAAAGCGAGGTTCATGGGATCACTGTAGTAGGTCACTTTGTGTCAAGTTAATGCCACTGCCAAAAGACCGTCATCTGAAATTAAAGACCTAGTCTTATGCATAGGCAAAATAGTCCGGTTTCAATGATAAAATAACATAGGAAATATTACACATTGAGGGTTTTTTTAAAAGATTTTATTTATTTATTTGACAGACAGATTACAAATAGGCAGAGAGGCAGGCAGAGAGAGAGGGGGAAGCAGGCTCCCCACTGAGCAGAGAGCCCCATGCAGGGCTCAATCCCAGGACCCTGGGATCACCACCCGATTGGAAGGCAGAGGCTTAACCCACTAAGCAACGCAGGTGCCCCACACTGAGTTCTTTTAATGAGTGATCATTGTGAGCAAAGCGGTGTATTTATTGCTATGATAGGTTCGAGATGAAGGAGACGTCTTCACCGTCAACTTCTACTCCAGTTGTAGACACGAAGACATTCTCCAATGCTCCGATGAACTTAACGACACAGCAGTGCATCAAAATTCAGTTTCATACAAGCAGCCCCTGCGTTCTTAAGGCGGATTATCCACTCATTAGGTACCCAAGACATTTTTTTCCATGGGACATGCTTTTCAGGCCTAACCCGGGAACATGACCAAGTGTGGGTAAACTCCAGAGGGCCCTGTGCCAACAGCCACCCCCCAGCACGCTCCCGTCGGACACCAGAGCAGGGGTCTTGCTGGAAGTGTGCCGACCTCCAAGGAGAAAAGCGAATGCAGAGCACCTGCCATCCAGTCACCCGCCCAGGTCGGATGGACCAGTAAGCACCATCGCTGGGGGGAGGACTTTCCATACCTCTCAACGGAAGAGGCAGCGCCCCTGAGGGGACTGGGCTCTTCCGACTGCTCGAGCAACCTCATGACTGTCTCGCTGCTCCCTGCCAGCTGCCTCTGCCACGCGTACCCTTCAGTCCCGTGGAAACAGGAGGCCAGACAGGGCAGCAGAGCCTGGCTGAGAACCTGGGAAAGCCGCACATGTCATCCGCACTGTCAAGGGCCACTGTTATCACACGACCCCTTAGAGTTGACCTGAGAGCCGGGGACTGTTACCAGTAAGGAAAACCACACTAGGACAGGCAGCCAAACGGTAGTCCCGAAGAGAGAATGCTACGGAAAAGCAACCCCAGTCAAGAAATAGGGTCAAACTTCACTGTGATTTCCATGGATTTTGCATAATGTGCCCACAACCCAACAAGGGGCTGTAACTATACATCAACGAGTAAAAGCAGAGCACCGGGACCCCGGGGTCGGCTTATCAGTTTCCCAACCGTACCTCTACCAGAGCAGAGACAGAGACTACTATTAGAAGTACTACCAGTAGAAGAGAGACTACACGAGTCCGTGACTGAAGCCCATGAGTCCGTGCCATCTGGAGGTGACAGAAGTTACTTGCAAGTGCGCTGCTTGATTTGAAAGGTTAGTCTGCAAAATCAAATGTATGTATTCAGAACTGCCCGTATGTTTTACCTACGACATTTAATTTTCCAACATTTATTTGACTTTCCTCGACACGTTACAGTGGTTTCAGTGGACAACCTGGGCACCCACCAGTCTGTGTGTTCTGCTCGGTGCAGATGCCATCGTCACCAGACGATGCTGTGACGCTTACCTGATTGTCACATTTCAAATAAACATAATACTTGTCCACCATGTGGGAGTTACTGATAATTTTTTTTCTCCTACTGTTGTATCAGAGTTAAGGAATGTTGGTTTTTTTTCCCTAACATCAATTTCTTGGTTTTACTAAGGTGTGTAATACTTCACGCATGATCAGAAAAACTTCAAAAGGAAAACAGATCAATGCTCTGCTTTTCTGAATCACACCTCCTTCCCACAGGCAATACTTCATTTCCAGATTCGGATTCAAGTGATCTTCCTTGATGGGGCGATAGAGTCAAACATCTAGAATTAAAACTAAATTTGAATTTTGAAACACACAGAGCTACTTCCGGTTTTTAAAATCCTAGTGTTTTCCTGGGGACGCCTGGGGGCTCAATTGGTTGAGCATCTGCCTTTGGCTCAGGTCACGGCCCCGGGGTCCTGGGTTCGAGCCCCGTGCTGGGCTCCCTGCTCCGCAGGGCGTCTGCTTCTCCGTCTGCTGCTTTCTTGCTCGTGCTCCCTCTTGCTCACTTTCTCTGTCAAGTAAGTAAATAAAATCTTAAAACAACAACAATAACAACAACAAACTAGTGTTTTACTAGGAAATAGAAAAATCGGCCGATAACTGAAAATGCCTAAATTTGTTCTTCTCACCGTACTGTTCCTGGGAGAGGCTCCGGGGGTAGCAAATGCTCAGGATGTGTTCAGATGCTACTGACTTAGGAGTCTTGTTCCCCACAGTAAGATGATCATCACTTCTGGACCGCTTCACCCGGACCTCGCGAGCCTGAGGACGGCGGCAGCAGCAGCAGCACACCTGCATTGTACCGACGTGAACAGGATCGCGCAGGAGCATCCCCACCAGCGCGCGGCCAAGGCGGGACCTGCCCCTGCGGTGGGGACCCGGCGCACTCTCCCCTCGCTGCCGCCGGTGGGACTCAACACTCCTGACACTCAGGACCCAAAAGCCTTCTGTTTTTATGACCTGTATCTGTTTATAATAATCTTACTAGAAATTTAAGGTAAGGCTTCAAAAAAGTGTGTATTACTACAGTTCAAAATGACAATAAGCCTGTTATATTAGTAATACACCCACTATGTCAGGCACCTGGCTAGCTCAGCCGGAAGAGCACAAGACTCTTGATTGCAGGATGGTGAGTGTGAGCCCTACCTTGGGTATAGAGATTACTAAAAATTAATAAATAAACTTAAAAAAAAATACACCCAGGAGCACCTGGGTGGCTCAGTTGGTGAAGCGTCTGCCTTTAGCTCAGGTCATGATCCCAGGGTCCTGGGTTCAAGTTCCCCATGGGGCTCCCTGCTCAGCAGGGAGCCTGCTTCTCCCTCTGCCTCTGCTCCTCCCCCCCATTTCTGCACATGCGCTCTCTGATAAAGAAATAAAATCTTTAAAAAAACACACCCATTCCATTAACATATTTTTAATGAAAATCACAGAGATGAGGGGTGGACTGTGTTAGGTTCTTGGCGATCACGCGTCCGCAGCCCCAGAACCGGACTCTGCGTTCGTGGTAGCAAGAGTTCAAGCACAGTGTCCTGGATTATTACCAAAGTCGACGCTGAGAGGGTCTCGCGGACCCCCAGGCACTCGGCGTCGCTCCGCCGCCTGCCGTGTGGCACAAGGAGCCCTACGCTCTGCGCGGCTGACCACGAAGGTGGCTGGGAGGGCTGTTCTCCTTCGACAGCAAAACTTAATGCTGGGCTCTCTCGCGTCAGCCTGCAAAACAGTGAAGCAAGTTGTGTGGCAAGAAAAGACACAAACTCTTCTATTAAAGATGCTACACTTCAAGTTTGCGTCATACCTCTCTCTGCAGAGCCCAGGCTGTTTAGGTACACGGAGCGTGCAGCATCGTGGCAGGGTCTCTCCGTCTCACAGGAGCGCGCGGAGCTCACGTGCTACGGGAGACCTGCAGGGGTGAGGCCGAAGGCGCCGAGTCAGGCACCCGAGCCGTCACACAGCTGCGAGCTCCGCAGCACGAAAGCCCGCGGCGCGGCCAGCAACCCCAGGCGGGCCCGAGGTGCCCGGGGGCCGCGGCGCTGAGCTCGGCTGGCCGGGACGCTTCCCGGGGGCCGGCCGCCAGGTTAGCTGCCGCCGCCGTCGCACACGGGGCCACAGTGAGACTTGCTCCCTCACCCCACAGACGTAGCCTGTTGCCAGCTTCAGTGATTCACCGGAAGGCAGAGACAGGGCCCGAAGCAGGCCGGCCCGGCCGGCGCGCCGGAGAGCGAGGCGGGCCGTGCGGACGGCGCGGATCTCACAGCCGCCCCCGGGCCTCTGGCGGGTGTCCGTCTGCAGTCCAGCGGGGCGGCGGCAGCCACGGCTTCCCAGCGGCTCTGTGAGAGCAGCAGCGCTTGCAATGACCTCCGGACGTTTCCAGGGCGGCGGGACATCAGGAGGTGACCTGACATTTCGAGACGAACAGAAGGCACGGTCTGCCTTCACCTGGCCGACTCTCGGGACAGCCCTTTCCCCAGATCCCCAAAGGATCCCCCTGGCCCCCGACACTTGCAGGGCCCACCATTCCCTCGGGCTGCAGGTCCGGACACACCCGCCACTGTCGCCCTCCGGATCCAGGGAGTGGTCCGGAGCCCCGTGGTTACAGCGGGCTGGGCCCGAGCTCACACACATCCTCTGGGGGCACCCACATGCCATCGCGTCCAAGGTCTCCGGAGACGTGTGTAAAAGCCTTCCAAACGGATGCCTGCAGCCTCTCCTCCGTCCGTAGCCGGTGCCTCGGGCCCAGCACGGCTCCCCTCCCCTCCCCACCCCGGGAAGGCCCACCGGGCCAAGCGGACCCTCAGCCTCACTTTCTTCAGCTCCAAGTGGCAGCTCACGGAGGGACGGCCCTAGCCCACGCGCGCACAGACACCGGTGTGGGGCCAGACCCCCGCGCTCGGTCGGGGACGGAGCCGCTGACAAGGCCAGCCAGGGGGACCCGCGCTAGCCCGCTCCCCCCCTCCAACACCTCCAACACCCGCCCTCGGCCTCAGCCTCCACTGTTCACGCGCACAGACTGTCATGTTCGGGGGATCCTGTGAGGGGCCGGCAAAAGCGACGAGCAGAGAAACACTGAGCTCTGCAGACGGCGTGGGGCAGCCAGGGAGGCGCGAAGCCCCCACAGCGCATCTGTGGGCCCGGCCGTGACCCGCGGCGCAAACTGCTCTCGGGGACGTGGAGCAGCCGCCTGCCAGCCGCGGACCTGCGCGCTGCGACCGGAGGGGGAGCGGGGTGGGGGTGGGCCCACGGGACGGGGCCCCTCTCACACGCGCCTCCTGAGGACGTGAGTCGGGGGGGAACGGCCGGACCCGAGCTCTCCCGTGATCAGTGAGACTCCCCACAGCACCCGCCAGCCAGGGCCCGGCCCGCGCCGCACACACCAGTCCCACTCGGCCCAGAGGCTCCAAAGCCTACACCATGTCCCTCCTCCCCTGGCTGGGGGGATGCCAGGACCAGGCTGGTCCCCTCTAGACAGAACCTGCTCGCCGCCAGTGGACATCGCGGGTTCAGCAAGTGCACGAACGCCGCGCCGGGCACAGAACGTGAGCTCGCCCAGCTCCAGAGAACACCGGCCTCCGCGGCCACAGGGGCTGTGACGCAGGGCCCGCAGAGGGCCACAGGCTTTCTCCTCTGTCGCCGGGCTGCATCCCTGCCCCCACACAGACATCCTTGTCAGAGCTCGGCCCTCGGCTCTGGGACCCCTGCGTGGGTGGGCGACACGGGCTTCCACTGAGTTCCGCGTCCCCACGGTTCTACTCGGGCGCTCCGGCGGGTGCCTCCCCCCGCCGGCCCAGCTCCACCCACGTCCCGCTAAGCATCATGTCAGGGCCTGGCTTGGCTCTTCTGGCTCAGGACACACACCGTGGTGCTGCCCCAGCGGGCCACCTCTCCGACCCGGGAGGACCCCTCCCTTCGGGCTGGCTGAACCCTACACCTACCAGCAAGGCAGGATGAAAGGTCAGGAAGTCAAAGCACCCCAGTACCCAAAACAAAGTCCCTGGTAGCACTGAAATGACAGAGACGTTTCATCCTCCTCGATCTCGGGGCAAGGCTTCCGAGGCGTGCACCAGGGCTGTCCAGGGCCGGGCTGTGGAGGCGCGCCTGGGGGGACGTTGTCCCCTACACCCTGAACGACACCCCTATCGTGGCCTTCACCACGACACGATGATCTTCTGCAAATGTGTACTCGGGAGCACGAGGACAGAGACAGGATCTTACTCATTTTTCTACAGAAAAACTGCACGGTGCCAGGACAAAATCAATGTGCCCCCATCTAACACACGATAAATTTCACCCAGAAAATACAATTTTTCCAAGTGTGGGTTTATTTCAAAATTGTAAAGATTTATATATTATTTTTTATTACATATAATAACCAGTTCTTAGCTTAAAGTAAAAACTTTAACATTTAAAAGTTAAAAAAAAAAAAAAAAGAAAAACGTAGACATTTTTGAAGAGCCAAAAAAGCTTGGAGCATAGGTTTATCCTTAAATATTCACATCTTAAATACTACTTAAAAAGGATTAAAAAACTCACTAAAAATCATTTACAATTGGCAATGATTAAAAACGCCGTATTTGGGGGAAGAACACGTTAATGACACATAATGACTTTCATGTTACATTTAACGGTTTAATCAAACCAGTACACAGAATGGTCTTCACCTGTCGAAGCAGCTGTTTGGGGAAGTGGACAGAACAGCGACTCTCCAATGCTTTCTTCAAAGAGTTGCTGATTTTCAGCTTAAGAGAGAGGAACAGCATTTAATTACAGCATCTCTGGTGGGAAAAAAAAAGAGAGAAGAAACAATGTAACAATCGATGTTGGAGAAAACGTTCCTGCCAAGAGACAAGCGCAGGGTTACCTCTTTACACCCGGAACCACTAAACATTCCCGAACGAAAACTCTGCTGGGTACCGCCTGAACTCAGGAACCGAATCTTGGAAATAACGTTTCAAGGTCCATCGACTTTGGGCACTCTTTCCTAGCACGTACGCTAACCTCAGTATAAAGAAATTAAGTGCAAACACCAAAAATAACCTAACAAAAGAATTTTTAAAGAGAAATAATGAAGTGGATCTTCAAAAGCAGAATGTCTGTAGCGACGCCCTCAGAACCCCCAAAAATATTCACGCTGACTTCCTTTGCCTTCACACTTTCTTACCAAAACGGTTTGTTTCAACTATGACTCGTTTTCATTCACCTGAAGTCACTCTTTGTATACGGACTGTTAGAAGCACGCGCCGATGAACCGGGAATTCTGAGCACATTCTATGTGCGGCCCCCAAAGGCAGGGGTGGGGCATGGCTTTGAGCTGCCGCGGCTTCGAGCTCAGGCTCACCGGGCTGGACGTCACTTCTAGGCGACCCTTCCCTGAGCTGAGAGGCGGCACCCCATCTCCCAGCTGGGGTCCTGAGGACAGAGAATCGCCTGCAGCCCCTCGTTCCACGGCCCGCCCACCTGGAGTTGACCGTGGTCTGCTTGTCCACCTTGTAAGCACTCATCAAACAGAATCGGCCATTTGAAATGGGGTAAAAACAGAATTTCTACAATCTCCTTCCTTGTTCACATGAGGCATACAATTTTGCTGTTTGCTATATAACCTGTTTCCAGGTTTTACAAAGAAACGAAGCTGTTCCTCAACAGAGTTTTCTTCTGAACTGGTCAGGTGTAAGACAACGGTGAGTTTTGTTTTTCCTTCCACAACTGAATGAGGACATTTCCCGGGAAGAATGTGACAAGACAGCAATTCCTCTTGACGTATCAAGTAAGTATGTTTCTGCCGGCTGAAACACTTACGTATCACATGTTTTTTGTTCACTACCTCACATTATCTTTAACGTAGAATTTGTTTTGCTGGTGTCTCTACGTCCCACGTCCTGAGTACGTGCATTCATGGAACGATCAGCAATTTCCTACCTGCAAAGGCCCCAGTGGCAAAAACAGCCCCCAGCCCGCCTGCTGCCTGCGCTCCAAGTAGCTTCACTGTGTGTGGCAGACTTCTACTCATCTTATTTAAAAAATAATTTCTTTGGAGGAAAAAAGTCAAAGTCCACAAAAAAACAGCCTTTTACATCACATTTTAATGTGCATCTGCTAAAATCCGCGTATTTGTGCAGAGATCATTAGCGAACCAGAAACAGCAGCCTCACCTTGCATATGGGATGTAGGACAGGCTGTACCTGCAAGAAAAGTTCAGAGATGTTGAGACCGTCTGCACACCGTTCCTCTGAGAGCCAAGGGGCCCTACTGCCACACCACAGAAAATACGGCTACAGGATACTGTGCGGCAATCCTCCCAGTAGGACCCCAGACTCCCAGACAGGCAGGAACAGCATCAACCAGGCACAGATTAAAGATGCAAATGACTGTGCCCCACCCCCCACCTCCTGCGCAAACCCTGTGGGCCCCTGCCACCTGCTGAAGTCTGAGCTGGGGAGACTAGAAATGACCCTGGTTTTCTTTTAGCAAAAACCGTAAGATGACTGGGGATAAACTGCATTCTCTCTTAGGGAGTAAGGTCATTAAGTACCACTGACGCAACAGAAAAAGCAACATATTACAGAAAAAGCCACGGAATCTGGCTGAAACCCCGCCACGGTTCACGGAAATAGCGAGCTCACAGGTGCAGAAGCGCATGCGGCACCCGACGGGGCCCCGGCCATCGGTGGAGGGAGACCGGGGCCAGAGCGGAGACCGCTCTCAGAGGGACAGAAGACGGCCACTCGGGGGAACGGGCAGACTCTTGGCGGGAGCAGACAATGAGCTCTAGTGAGAAGGGGATGGACTCCAGAAATGCCTTTGTCAGGAAGGACACGGAGGCGTGTGGGGCGGGGCTCATCCAGTTCGATCACCCGTGCACCAGGCCCCTGACGCAGTGGGACCGGGTGCTTGCTGGAGCAGCAAGTGACAGGGCAGAGGGGTGCCATAGAGCGCGCGTGGAAGGGGGGCCAGGGACACGCGGGCAGCAGGATCTACAGCTTCTGCAGCTGACTTCCCGAGCCACCTAAGCGTGGGGTTTTTTTTTTTTTTTTTTCCAATAAATACTTGGGGAACTTTTTTGTTGGGGATTTGCAACCATTTGGAACACCTTGCTGATGAACCACGTGGCCTAGGAAGCCCAGAAAGAATTACGAAACAGGCCTGACTGAGAATACAGCATGTAAGACAGAAAACACGGGCTGCTCGGCCTGGAGTCACCAGCAGGCTTTCCGTGGGGGGCTCTGGGCAGTCAAAGGTTACACACAGGTGTTCGACAAGGTGGGGGACCAGCCCCTCAGCCCCGAGGTGAACGGATGACCGTCCTCACTGATGAGTCCGATGGGACCGTGCCAGGTGTGACAGGTCCCCAGTTAGCAGAAGGAAATCGACAATGTAAGTACTCAGCGGTACAGCGCAAAGGGAACAGTCACCGATGTCGTCCAGGGCTTCCCCCGGGACAGCCTCCCTTCTAAGGACTCACGTGGCATCGGCATCGCCTACGCCCCTTACCGTTTCTCTCCCACGTACCTGGCAGACAGTAAGCGCGTCATGGTGTAAGCGAGCCGGCCCAGCAGCCCCACCACGGTGACCCCCACCCCTCGACAGCCCGCCCTCCGGCCACCACTGGGTGACCGGCGAGTCCCCAGGGAGACAGCACAGATCTCACCCATCCAACCTCCCGGAAGGCCCAGCCTCCAGGGCACAGCCTTCGCCCCAGGAGAGCCTCCCGACGTCCCCAGGCTCAAAGGCTCGAACAAACCGCTCATCGCCCCTTAGGGAACATTAACTCTCTCATCAGGGAGACTTACCAGGTCATGGACAAGAACTGCAATATGCAGAATAATAAGGCCAGGCCCTTCTTGTGCCACTAGCAACAGCAAAAACAGAGAAAGACAAGTTAAGAGTTTTTAAAAATATTTTTCACAAGCAAGTTCAATTCCTCCCCTTCAAAATGCAGACAATGGTGCTCGTTTTCAGCAGCACATGTACAAAATGCAGACAATGGCTTCGTTTACTTTAAGTTTTGGTACAACAGTTTTTTGGCATTTTTTTAAGTTTTTTTTATTTGGGCGCCTGGATGGCTCAGTTGTTAAGCGTCGGTCTTTGGCTCAGGTCACGATCCTGGGGTCGTGGGATCGAGTCCCACATGGAGCTCCCTGCCCAGCGGGGGGTCTACTGCTCCTCCTCCTTCTGACCCTCCCCCTGCTCGAGCTCTCATTTTCTCTCATTCTCTCTCTCTCAACTAAATAAATCTTTATTTTTAATTATATTTAATTTAAATTTAATTAAATTCAAATTCAAATTCAAATTTAATTAGATTTTAAGATTAAAATTTAATTAAATCTTAAAATCTTTGTTTTAAATTACCTCGGAGTCCCCGAGGTAACTGTGGGGGCGCATTAGGGCCCCGCATCCAGGTCGGCGGCACCCCCACCAGCAACAGTCAGGACCACTGTCCTCGGCGGGGCTTCCGCGCGTCACTCCTGCTCTCGCTCCTGGAGCTCGTTCCGGAAGCAAAACTGCGCTACTGCAATCTCCCAGCATAACGTGAAACGAACAGTTTCTGTGTTAAAGTGGCCTATCTCTGGGATTCCTTGCCCATTTGTATTTCTGTGTGTTCCCTTCTTTATTGTCCACTGCCTACCAAACAATAGGCGGTTAGAGTGGCTCGGGGTGCCGAGCCAGGCATCAGCGCCTCCCACGGGCAGACAAGCCCGGGTTAAGCGCGTTCGTTGGCCTCATCGTTGAGAAATGAGGTAGAAGCGCTGTCCCGGAACGCAAGCTTAGTCCTCACATCCCCCAAATTAAAAAGAAAATCTGAACACTTTTGATGGAATAGTCCTAAGACATAAGCTACAGTACTCTTCTTTGAGGTGTGCAGTTTCCCGATAGCTCCGAACCACTGCAAATCCCTTCGGGAAGCAGACGGGGCGCTAAGTTCATACAAGGACGACTCAGAGCCCGAGAAGCGAGCAGATGCCGCCGTTTCCTGCTAACAAGGAGCTAGCGCCCTGCCTCGGGAGACACAAGGCTAATTTAACTTCTTCTGCCCCCCCCTTTTAAGTGATTTTACATCTTTTTAAAAATTAATGAAGTCATCTCGACTCCCAACGTGGGGCTTCAACTCATGACCCCGAGGATCAAGCTGACGCTCTTCCAATGGAGCGAGGCAAGGGCCCCCTTTCGCCTCCTCTAGCTCATCTGTTTTGGTTTCTCATTAGTTTCAACATCTCGTGACTCAAAACGCACTCCCGCACCCTCCGCATCCTCTGCCTCAGGGTGCTGCACGGCGCGGCCCGGCCAGCGAGCACAGCAGACGGAGAAAACGGCCCGGCAGGAGCCTCTCGGGGCCTGGGAGTGGTGAGAGGAGCTGGGCCTTCTGCCCTAAAAGCGAGTCTGAACTCACCCGTCTGTTCTGGACAGCAGGGTCACTCCCCAGTCTAGCCACTATCCTGATGTTACCGCACACAATCTTAGGGACCCCCAACCTTTGGGGGTTTTAGACACCAGACCCTGAGCTCCCCTGGGACGGCGGCGTGACGACACAGTTAGTAGAAGCCAGGCCCGGCGGGTGGAACTTACCCAAAGAGCAGCACACAGGGTAAATATGAAACAGAGCTAGAGAAAAGGAGAGAAAACACGGCAAATGAGTCCTTCCGAGAGCTGACCTGCACTCGCTGGCGCGCATCGTGAAGCGAGGACCGAACCCAGGACACGGCCGCTCCAGCTGGACGGACTCAGGGCCGAGTCCAGGACTTACAGTCTGGGACTGCAGCGCTCCTCGGCAAACTACCAGCACCGAGTGAATAACCCACTGATTAATTCAACAGACGGGATGTTTGAGGAAGGGTATCAGCTGCTAGTTTTTCACTTCTTTTAAGTCTTGTATAACTAACAGCCCGTGTTCTACCAGCTTCGAGTGTACAGGACAGGGGTTCAACACTGGCACGCACGACTCGGTGCTCATCACGACAGCCGGGCTCTTCATCCCCGGATGACGGCTATTCTGGGGAGGGCTGACGTCACTGTTCAGTGACATACTGCGACAGGCACTTAGCACAACCAGGAATACCCGGAAAATTCTACTTTACTTAACTTGACATAAGGCATCTACTGTAACGATTTTCACACCGAAGATGACACCATCACCCCATGTCCCCGTGTCCCTCGAGGAGGCAGAGGAGTGACAGCGACAGTGACAAGCAGGAGGCTGACAGGCCCAGGCCTGCCTGACATCCCAGCCCTGACACTCTGGGGTTCAATCAGTCGTTTGCTCTCACCTTCAGTTTTCTTCTCTTGAAAATGAGGACGGTGTCCGCCGGCCTGCTCTACAGCGCGACGGCAGTGAGCGGATCAGGTTCTGATCCGTGAGGGCCCACGTGAGGGGCTGGCACTGAGAAGATGTGCAAGTGCCAGCCGCCGCTTCACTGTCACGACTTAGCAGGAATTACATCAGCAGCAAACCTGAGCACGCAGGACACTCAGCTGGAAACGTCATGACTCAGGTCACCACCAAAGTTATGTCCTGTTAATACTTAATGGTCTCTCCTGGGAAACAGTCTGTATTTCTGAGTGTCTGAACAGCCTTCCTGACCTTCTGCTTATCTGTGTAGAGAACGTCACTAAGACGGCTTCCGGGAGACCCGAAATAAAGCCCATCTCCACGAAATCCCAGTAAAATACAAACGGCTCCCCACCTAACAGCACAAGCTTCGGTAACCCACACAAAGCTGAATGTTAATATGCTGCTGTACATGTTAATACAGGAAATTGAAAATAACTGGAAAAATTAGAAAAACGGTAATAAAATATGATGAAGCTGAATAAGGACATGAATGAAAAGTCAGGCTAAAAAGGATTTCCTTTCCTCTGGTGCAGAGGTGGGCGAGACTCCCACACATTATGGCTGAGACCATTTCCTGACCACACACCTGCCAGCAGCTGTTTCAAAGCCTCCTGGCATTATAAGGACACACGAGCTGATGCTGACCCCTAAGTTCAAGAGCGTGCTTGAAGAGAAATCTGCGAGAGACACAAGCCCATCAGGAGCCGGGAGCTCACCGGAGAGAGGGAGGGACACTTGAGTTCCTTGGCCCATGATACCCAAAACATCAGCCAAAAACCCAAAATGCATGACGTGCAAACCTTCTAACCACAAGCCCACACCTGCCCCGGTTCGAAGACAGATCCCGAATTTAAGATCAAGGACCTGACGGCCGTGCACGAGACCCAGAACGTGATGAACGGCATCCTGAAAGGCACGGCTCAGAGGCCACGCTGCCGGGACTACAACAGTCACATGGGGAAGGACAGAAGCCAGACGACAGGCTACCTGGATGAAGCCAAGCGTCTCTGAAAGAAGAGACAAACGGCCTCCGGGGAGCCCTGTGTCCCTGCCATTCCCTCCGAAGAGCACACACGGGCCTCTGTCATGAGGCGCTCTCCGGGGCTGGGAAAGGACCAGCTCCACGTTAAACAATCAGAGCTCCGACGGCAGGTACATGCGACAGAGAGGAGCACTGCTCAAGTCAGTCGATGTAAGTAACGCCGGATCCTCTGACTCCTGAACACACAGCCCGGGGGCAGGGTCATTACACGCAGTAAGAGAAATTTCAGAGTGTGCATGGAGAAGCAGGCAAACATCTGCAAGACAATAATGCAAAAACCACTTCTCTAAGTTTGAATTTTCATCATCTACTTACAAGCATAATAATCGTTGCGAGCAATCTCGTCGTTTCAAACATCTTCTTCAGCTGCTTCACAGGTCCCATTAGAAAGCAGGTACTTAAAAGAGAGAACGAAGTACGTACCACTTGAAACAAACAGGCGACCCAAGATATGAATCTACTACTTCGGCTATATAAACATAAACCCTTTAAACAACAGACATCTTACGTTGGCTTACTAATAACAATCTCTCACTAAACCAGTTATATTTTTCCTTAAGATTAAAAGGAAACTTTCTTTAAAACCTTAACACTTTCTCTTTTTTTTACGAAGCTCTAGGCCCAACATGGGCTTGAACTCGCGGCCCCCAGATCAAGAATCACATGGTCTACCCACGCAGCCAGCCAGAAGCCCCAGAGAGGAGCATGACTGCAGCGTCCTCGGACACACCACGGCCTCTCGCAGGTCTCCCGAGGGTGAGTTCAGAGCTCCCGCTGAGTGCAATGCCGAGGCTGCACCATGCCCACAGGTCGTCTGCTCCCGATCTGAGCCCATTCGGGCACTGGCCTTCCTCACCCCTGCACGCTACCGAGCAGAACAACACTACACGACCCCCGCATAATAGTCAGCGGGAAGCCCCCAGCAGCAACACGACCTAAACCCGCTGAGCTGGGCTCTGTTCCGGGGGGAGCCTGAAGGAGCAGCTCTGCAGGCTCGAGCCCGGAAAGCCCTGAGCTTGGCCTCGGCTCGCGCAGGTTCCCCTGACTACCTCTGATCCGGAGAACTCCTGAGGAGACAGGAGGTCACCTCCGAAAACTCAGTGTACACAAACCCAGAACAACTTCTCCAGCAGACGTCAACACACCCAAACTGGGCACGGAGATCCTCAGAGGGGGGTTCCCGTGCCCCAATCCCACATGCTCCGGGCGGGCTGGCGCCCCTCGCCCTCTGATCTCCCCGCTCAGCACCACGCCCGGAGGACCTCCAGTCCGGCCCTCGCCCTCCGAGACGGCACTTCCCACGCGGGGACCAGAGCGCAGCCCCAGGAGACGGGGTCTGGAGGACGGTCTGGTAGAGAGCCTGGCGGTCACCTTACTGGGCACATCACAGGGTGGTGACTCACCCTCTCTGGGCCATAAAGTGGGGGTGATAACAGTGCCCGCCTCAGACACCGGGGTAGCAGACGGAAGCACTTACAAGTGCCCCGAAGGCTGGCTATGCCCGCCCTTCCCACGCCACGACGCCCCTGGCACACGGCAGGAGCCCAGGAGCATTTACTGAACGAACATCGGTCGCGCGGCTCCGGAAGCCGTGCTATTCCGGCGGTGCCTCCTGGAAAGGAAGGCCGGCGCCGGCACAGCAGACCCGGAGGAGCCCGCCTTCTGCACGCACCTGGCAAGCGCAGCGAGGTTTCCGAAGGTATAAAACACTGCAAACAGCTTTATGCCACCAGGAAGCCACAGCAATCCGGTCCCCTGAGTTCAGATATATTTCGAAATAGTTTTATCATTGTAATAGCGTAAAATATAACCACGCTACAGTAAAAGTAATATGATTATAAAATAATTTACAGTTTAAGTATAAATGGGCTAGCCGGGTCTCTACTTACATCGTTTTATAAAGACAGTTAATTGTCATTGTTTTTTGCCAACTGGACTCTTCTGCCTGTTTTGCACAGGAGTATGTGCAACTTACCCATAACGGAACCTTCCCTACACATGTGTGTGCATCTGACCCTGCGTAAAGTAATATTCTTTATACACAGCGAGTTAAACAGTTAACACATTTCAATTCCTGGCTCTGCAGCTTTCTACACACATTGATTTTTCTTAAAAAAAAGAATTATTTTCACAATCTATAACCACTCCCACCGCCAGCAAATACTGATTTCGGCATCTCTGTACTGCCCTCTAGCCCTTTATTTCCAGTGACCACGTCCCCCTGGAAACAGTCCAGCGGCAGCCCGGGGGGCAGGCTGCTTGCTGGACGACATGGGATTAGCTGGGCCGAGAACAGAAGTCATGGGGCGACAGGAGGCTGTAACTCACCAGGATAGAGAAGAAAATGCCGCACACGAAGCAGATGACGAACCACTTCAGCCTGGTGTTGAAGCTGAGGGATGAGGCGTCTAGGACCTAAAGAAGGAAGGGGAATCAGAGCACACCCTCCGGCTGCCTAGAGCAGTCCGACCTCGCGACTTCGCGCAGCGGGAGGACAACACCCGAGCCTGTCCGCGGAATCTGCTTGCTTGTGCCTGCTGCATGTCACGTGAGAAGGCTAAGACCCCCTCACCCCCCAGGCTGTGAAGGGAGATGTGAGCACGACGTGGGGCGAAGGACGGCCTTGGGGCACCGCTGTTCCCTCTGCCGGCAGGAAGACAGGTGTGCCCACAGCACTGTGCTCCTGGTTTCAACAGCCCTTACCTGCAGGACAGCAGACACACCCCAACATGGATGAAATGACACAATGTAGGATACATATCATAAAATACTCCAGGACTAAAAAAACGGGGGGAAGATGAAACAAGATCAGGAGATCAGCAAAATGTGGGGCACTGCTGAGGCTGGGTCCCGGGCGCACAGGGCTCACCACGCCTCCCTCAGTGTCCCTACCTGAGGCGGTGCAGGAGAGGCCCCCAAGTGCAGAGCCTGAGACAGGGGTTCTGATGCTTGAACTGCTCTCGGCGCAAACCCTGAGGGAAGTGAGAGGAGCTGATGGGGAAGGGGAAGGATCATGTGGTTTCAGCTGGTGTTCAGCTGGGGCCTGGGCTGTCAACCACTTCAGTGTGCGCCCCGCCCTGATGCAGGGCGCCAGCCTTCCGGAACCCACCTCCTGCCAGCTGGCCATGGGCTGTCAGCAGAGTGGGGGTGCCTGCAGGAGGGCACGGCTGTGGGCCCTTGGCGGATACATACACCTGCCTCACGAGGGGGACCAGGGCAGCCACTGGTCGTGTCTGCCACCAGACACATAACTTCCACGTATTATAAAAAGTTCACTTAAAACCAACTCAGGAAAGCCCTAGGTACACCCTCAACCATTATTAAAAAAGCATATTTTTAAAAATGATCATTTATGCTAGAGCAACAGCACTGTTATATGCAAACTCTAAGCAAATTACGTGGGCAGAGTGGAAATCACCAGGCGCGCCTTCTACAGTAATCCAGACACAGCTGTAGACACACTCAGATTTCTAATTACACTCAGAACTTATTTCCCAATGAAGCTGAAAAAGTATCAGCAATGGTCATTTCAGAAAACTAGAAATACATATTAAGAAATTAGTATTTAAAAAAAAGAAGTTTATATCAAAACTTAATTTCTAACTTATATTACCACAGATATTTAAAAATAAGATCATGTGCTTGTAATGTATTTCAAGAATAATAAAACAAAAATAAAATTTCTATGCAGAGGCTCAAAAATACCTTTTGCTACATTCCTTACCTCAACCAATTAACCTGGGAATCCTTGGCAGCATGAAAAGTAGATAAAAATAATTAAAGATTGTAAGTACAACAAATATCACTTAATGCATTTTAAATTATTTTTAAATTTGCTTTAGCTCACATTCTCGTTTCCTGCAATGTCACCTATTTAGAGCAAAACTAATGTTCCGTGTTAAACAAAGAACAGACTTGCCTACGAAAACGTCCAAATGTCACGCATTCTGGCCAGGAAGAGGGCCCCTGCCACGTTTCCACTCCACGGAGCAGCATGGACCCCACGGACCGCTCACCGTGCAGAAGCCCACGCGGCCGGCGCGCCCAGACCAGCACCCGTGGAAGCCGGACTGGGAACCGGGCAGCGAGAGAGCAGTGATGTGGGAACAGGTTGACAAGGTCACGTCACCCCACCGTTCCCAAGCTCAATGCTGGTTTTCAAGAGCCAGTTCATGCCTCTCTTGGACTGTTTACATATGTACTTGTAGGTATTCCCCCTTACTACCATCTTCCAAGTGATGATCGCCAAAAGGAAACAAGTTATTTCCATTTGTAAAAACACACTATTCAACCCACAAGCAAATGACTCGCCTTGAGGTGTGCCCGCTGTCCAGGACCCAGAAGCAAACCACAGCTTCCCTAATGCGCGCCGGGGAGAACGTGCCAGAATGGAGCCCGAGGAGCCCAGACAGCCCGGCCCGCCCCCTGCAGCAGAAGCATTCAGGTGCGTCTTTCTGGCCCAAGCACTGTCAGGAACGAGCCCAGCAAAACCAGCAACTGTGCCAACTTCTTAAAGGTCGTCTCGGAGAAGAAATACGCATGGACATGGGCACCAAGGGCTCATGTGTTATCAAGGCAGGGGCAGTGGGCACCTGAGTGACTCCATCCGTTAAGCATCCGACTTCTGCTTTCGGCTCAGGTCCTGATCTCAGGGTCGTGGGATCGAGCCCCATGCCAGGCTCCGCGCTAGCCGGGAATCTGTTGAGACTCTCTTCCTCTGCCTTGGCCCCTCCCCCTGCTTGCTTGCTCTCAAAATAAATAAATTAAAATCTTCAAAAATAACTAGAGGCCGCCTGGGTAGCTCAGTTGGCTAAACATCTGCCTCCGGACCAGGTCATGACCCCTGGGTCCTGGAATGGAGTCTCGCATTAGATTCCCTGCTTAGCGGGGAGCCTGCTTCTCCCTCTGCCTGCCACTCCCCCTGCTTATGCTCTCTCTCTCAAATAAATAATAACATCTTAAAAATAAATAAGTAAAAATAATTAGAAAAACTAAACAAAGGAAGAGGAAGCAAAAAGAAAGCCTCTGGTCAGCAGGAGAGACCCTGCCCTTCTCCGGCGCCCTCTCCCTGCGGCAGTGAACAGCGCTCCCGGGGAACCAGAACACGACTGATGGGGGAAAACAGTCCGCAGCAGCAGCAGCATTACAGATGAGAGCACGACCCCGCCGCCCGGCGGACACTCGCGTCTCTCCTAGTGATGGAGAAGCCAGGAGAGCCCCGATCACAACGCGGCAGCTGTCTCGGCTGACCCTTGCTCCGCGGCCGCCAGCACTTGGACGTGGGAACGCGGTGGGCTTTCAGCGACCGAACACCACGAACGCGGTACTCCCCCAAGGCCTCGCGCAACACGGCGGCACCGAGAGAGGTGAGGACCAGCGACCGGGAGCTCCAGGAGCAGGTGCGCACAGACGCTCTCCAGTGAGATCGCCGCCCACCGCCTCCGGTGCCCTGCTCCCGACCCAGTCTCCTCTGGGACCCGCAGGCCCTCCTCCTTCCCAGCCCCTACTGCTCTCCCTGCCACGCGCTCTCACTCTCGACCTCCGAACACAGGTCCTACCCCGGATCCTGGCAGAGTCTTGGATGGTTCCAACACCACACGGACAGCCCGGCCCTTCTGCTCCTCGTCCCTCATCTCCACAGTCTCCGCCCCCCACGCCACTCAGTGACCCGGGCCACTCTTACTCCCCGAAATCACTCCATTGTCCAAACTTGAAGCCGCTGCTCTTGGGCCTCGACGTCCCCCTGGTGGCACGTGGATCCAACGGCTCGTGCCTGGCCCGCCCTGCAGCCTCGGGGTCCCCGCATCCAGGCCACCGGTCCTTCTCCTCTCCTTTCTGCTGAAACCACAAGCTCCATCAACGCAGACATTTAAAATCCACTTTCTGCTGCATCCGCCTGGCACGACGCCACGACTCAAGCCCGCGTGCTTTTCCTCTGGCCAGTCAGGCGGCAGGACGGGGGATCATAACCAGGTCATCGCCACCTTCCCCCAGGCCCTGACGACGCCTGCCTGGCAACCTGCCGCGGGGCACTGACGGGCGCCGGCCGGCACCCCGCCTTCCCCCTCCACAGCCCATGGGCTATTTCAAACCTCCCGGTGAGGCCTTGACAGTCTCTGTGCAGCAGCGTCCCCTCCTCCACACCGGAAACACAGACCCTTGACGTGGCCACCTCCACCGCTTGCTTCCAGCAAACCTCCGAGCCCCGCGCAAGCCCCTCTTCCCTTCCTTGCCGCGGAGGTCCGCGAGGGGCCGAGCTCAACGCGCCCTAGAGCCCAGCCCCCGGACCTTCTCAGGGAACGCGCAGTATCCTCTACTGCCCCGGCTCGACAGTGACTCCCGTTCTCTCCCTGAGAGCCCACCAACCTGTCCGCGTGCTTACGCCTCTTCTAAAGAAAAGGCTCACTTGATTTGGCCCCCGGGCCTCCAGGCACTCCTTCGCTCAGCAAATACTGCAGTGCTCCCGGGGCTTGTCCTCGGGGCTGAGTCGCCCGGCCCTCCGCGCACCCTCCTCCCTGACTCAGGCTCCCTCAACCTGCCCGAGCCTTGCGTTTGGGGCTCCCTCGACAGGGAGCACACCGCCAACGGGGGCCCGGACCCCGGGGGAAAACGGCACAGAGGGAAGCCAGCCCTTCCTCTCATCCAGCCTCTCGCTCCTACGGCCACAGAAAGCAACCGGAGGCACAGTCTGCCCTGTCATTTTGGCCTACTGCTTTTTTTCTCTTAAGATTTTATTTACTTCCTTTTTTGAGAGAAAAAGAGAGAGCACGAGTGAGCACACAAGCAGGGGGAAGGGCAGAGGGAAAAATCACAGGCAGACGCCCTGCTGCACAGGGAGCCCAACACCGGGCTCGAACCCAGCATCCCAGGACCACGACCTGAGCCTATGTCAGACACTTAACAGACTGAGCCACCCGGGCGCCCCAGCCCGTCACTTTAATCGGCTTCTCTGACCCTGAGCACCCGGCAGCTGAGCGGGACGCCGGTGACACAGCTGCGAACGTGGTTAAGGTGGCTGTCCTCACACCTGTGAACACCCACATTCTAGCACCTCGGGGGCCATGTGTGTGCAGGGAGGACTTCAGCAGGTCTGAGGGTGGAGGGCAGGGCGGGAGGGGCTCCCGAAGCTGGATCTGGAGGCTTGCTAAAGGCCTCTGGGGAGATGCCTCGAAGAGAGAGCCGACAGAAGTGGGGACATCAGAGAGAGAGCACCCTCTCCTCCCCGTGACACCAATCTCCCCCCAGGTCCCCGGGTTCCTCTCACACTCCAGAAACCGCCTGTTCACCCTTGTCAGATCCCGGTGAGAAAGAGCCCACCCAGGTTAGGGCCCAGTGGGAAAACCTCGGGAGCCAGGTTGGGGCAGCCCCGAGAAAAGAAATGGCTGAGGCCGAGGCAGCTGAGCAGAGCGTGGTTGTCCTGGGGGACAGGGGTTGAGGCGGGGAAGCATGCAGAGGGCTGAGGTGCCTCAAACAGAGTCTGGACCTTATACCAAGGGCTACAGGAAGCCGAGTGACTGATCTAGATCCTCCCACACCCGGCTCCTTCTCCCCCTCCTTCCACCTTCCCAGACATCTCACAAGGAGAGACCCTACAGCTCCCTGTTCTGCCTCTTCCCTGGCTGCCAAGTCCCCACAGCAGGATGGGGCAGTCACCGGTCTCAGATGCACATGGCCACCACCGCCTCCCACCTCCCCGGCTGCCCTGAGCCAATCCCATCCAGTCCTCCAGACCCCACCCCATGTGCATCCTGCCACACTCGTAGGATGTCACCCTGAACGCCACCAGGAAGCTCCCTACATCCTCGCCCTCTGCCCTGACAGGTCCCCGCCTCCCGCTCTCTGCACTCTGGTCTCCCCTGCACTCGAGTGGGCCTAACTTCTCAGGCCCACGCATCCTGACCGCTGGGGACAGGAAGTGGCCTAGGTGAACACCCCCCTCACTGCTGTTTCCCATCCGTTCCTCGGCCCCAAAAATAGCTGTCTCCAGGACCCTCCCATCACTCCAGGCCACCTGCGACTCCCCCTCCCTGTGGTCACCACCATCCCCTAGGTCACCGCCTTCACTGCCCCCCTCCCATATCACAGCTCTTGCTCTTCTTTTTTTTTTTTTTTTAAAGATTTTATTTATTTATTTGACAGATAGAGATCACAAGTAGGCAGAGAGGCAGGCAGAGAGAGAGGAGGAAGCAGGCTCCCCGCTGAGCAGAGAGCCTGATGTGGGGCTCGATCCCAGAACTCTGGGATCATGACCTGAGCCGGAGGCAGAGGCTTTAACCCACTGAGCCACCCAGGTGCCCCCAGCTCTTGCTCTTTTAAGGGTTTTGCGTTCGGCTATCATCTCTCCACTCCTGTCGTAACTGTTGGTCATTTCACCACTGGAGTAAGAAGCCTTCTAAACTCCAAGACTCCTGGCTCCTCGCCGTCTGTCCTCCAGCGATCTCCGCACCTTACATCAACCACCAAGCCCCTTATCCACAGTAAGACATGCGCCATCATCTCAACACCCTCCATGATCTCAATTTCGAGCATCCCCCTTCCCGACCACCACCTCCTACCCTCCAGCATGCCTAGTTACCCACCCCACTGACGTCACCACACACTCGCCCTCCCTCCACACCCCCCACCCCTGCTGCCCTCCTATAATCACTCCTGCGCATATCCTCAACTTCTTTGTCCTCTACCCCCTCATGCGATCATCGGGCAGCACCCAAACCCTGGCTAAATCCAACTCTGCCAACCCTGCCCTGCACTCCTGTTGCTGAACATGACCCCCACCTCAAGGTCAGGACCATTACCCACATGTGGGGCTTTGTGCTGCCAACAGTCCCACTGCTGCTCCCTATCATCTGCCTATTCTCTCAAACAACCTTTGCACCTTCTTCCTGAACTTCAATGCTCACCCCCCACCCAAACTTCCAACTGGCAACTTCGTGTCCTATTTCAGTGCGGACAGAATGCTCTCATGCTCCAAGGCAGCATCTGCAGCCGTGTGCTCTCTCCCCTCTCCTCCCAACAGTCCGCAGGCACTGGCCACCCATATGCCCAAGCATGGCCAGCCCCTTCTCGGGTGCAGCCGACCCCCTCTCCGGGGATCTTCCCAACCGCCCCCGGATGGCACTCCAGCCATGATCCCCTCTCTTGCCTAACCACCAGCCTCCCGTTTTCTGGACTACTCTCAACATCCTTCTCCCCTCCGGACTATGGGCTCAAGAAAAGTGACACTATCCCCTTCACGTACCCCAGGTTTCGAGCTGCTTCGTATAACGGAACTTGCTGCAACGAAACGTCACACTGGTGTCCCATCCTATGCAGCAACCATGAACACACGTGCCCGCCGGACACCTGAGATGTGGCTGGTGTGACTAAGAAAGGAATTTTGAATCTTACTTACTTTTTATTAGTTTAAACGGTAAGCAGCCGCATGCGCTACGGGCGCTGCCCTGGAGAGCACGACACAGCGAGTCAATCGGGGAGCCGGGTGGGCCATCTCCGCCCCCACGGACGCCTCTCCCATCCTATTAGTGGACCCTGTGGGACCACGACCAGCCGCCAAACCGCTTACCCCGGCCCCGAAAGCAGTTCCTGTCTTGCAGCTCCGGGCCCCCCAGCCGGCCCGCGAGCCGGCCCAAGAAGTGCTGAGTAAACAGGACCACGGAGAGGCCGGCGAGGAAAGGGCATGTAAGAGCCTTCCGCAAGGTCGGTGCTCAGCGCTCCGCTCCGGGGCAGCCAGAAAAGCGCCGCCAGCGAGCACACGCCGGCCAGGGCTCCCGCCCCGCGGCTCCCCGCGATTCTGCCGCGGGAGGAAGGACCCTCCGCCGAGCCCCGGGGTAAGGGCACTGCGGCAAAGCTGTTGTTTGGCGCGGAATCCTTTACCAGGGGGCTCCGTGCCTGAGCAGACACCGTTTAACTCCGTTTACTTCACTTTTCCAAGAACCCCCGCCCCCCTCCGGTCGCCCCATTTCCGAAAGACACACACCGCTCGCGGCACCGCCTTCACCCCCGCGCGCACCCGCGACACGAAGCCCAGACGCCGGCTTCCCGCGGCTCGAGGACAAGGCAGCGGCGACCCGCCGGCGCCGCCCGGCCCCGCTGCAGAGCCCAGCGCAGCGCAGCACCCCCCGGAGAGCCCCGGGGTCCCCGAGGGCCAGGAGGCCGACGCGGGACGCGGGGTGGGGTCGGGGGCTTCTGCGGACCCCACGAAAACCCGGAGCGCCCCAGCTTCCCCCGGGAGGCGGGCACACCGGCGTCCGCTCCGCCCGGCCCCGCCGCGGCCGCTACCTGCGCCGTCAGGCCCTGCTCCTCGTCGTCCTGGCCGCTCAGGACCCGCCGCAGCTTCTCCATGGCCCTGCTCCCCGCCGCACTGGCGGCCCGGCTCGCTGGACCCCCGCGCCCTCCCGGAACCCGGAACCCGGCACCCCACGTGACCGGACATCCGGGACGCCGCTTCCGGCGCCGCACAGCAGCGCGCGCCTGCGCGTCAGGATCCCGCCGGCCGGGCCGGAGTCTGCGCGTTCCGGCTCTGCGCTGGCGGGCCGCGGGGGTCGGGCTCCCCCTGCTGCGCGGCGTCGTCTCACCTGGGGTCGGGACGCTCGGCTGATGCCGTAGGATGAACGCAGGTCCTCGCGCGTGGACTCCGCGCTCAGTGCCACCGACTCCGGGCCACTGCTCCAGACCCGAGCCCCACACTGCGGCCCCAGCACCCAGTACTGCGGCCCCAGCACTCAGTACGGCCGACCCGGCACCTAGTATGGCAGCCACGACACCCAGTACTGCAGGAGCAACACCAAGTCCTGAAGCCCCAGCATCCAGTACGGCAGACCCGGCACCTAGTATGGCAGCCACGACACCCAGTACTGCAGCTCCAGTTCTCCAGGCCTGCAGAACCAGCACCCGGTACGGCCGACCCGGCACCCAGTACTGCAGGCCCAGCACCCAGTACTGCAGCCCCAAGGTCCAGTGCTTCGGACCAACATCCAGTGCTGCAGGCCGGGCCATCCAGGGCAGGCCTGGCGCCAGAAGAATACCGGGGGCCAGTTTGGGAACCCTGACGGGCAGGGTTTCGGTTCTAGACTGGGCATCTTCCTATGAGCCAAGTTCTCAAGCTATCTTCACTTGCAAGGAGGCAGGGAGGGAAGGGCAGGCTTTGGGGCAGATGGTTTTGTGTTCAGCCCTGCCACTCGCCATGTGGCCCGGGGAACCAGCTCTTCCCAGTCTAATTCCCGCAAGACGTGTGACACCCACTTCAGTAGTTAAATGAGGATAGATGTGCCACACATGATCTCAGGTGAAGTAGCAGGAGGCCGCCTCATTCCTGCTCACTTGTGAGTGTCCTCATTTACTCAGCTCATCTTCCACCTAGGAATTCAAAAGAGTGAAGCCCTGCTTCCGAGAGGAATACTAATCCAACCGATCTTTCCAGTTTTGCATAAACACTGCAAACCTTCCAACAGCGGTTTACTGTTCTCTGGTTATTCTGGGGTAACAGAACATCAGCCCGTGGGGAAGTAGCCTGGTTTGTTTGTTTTTTTCCTTACTATCCACCATGGATATTTCAAAGAGACATTAAAAATTAGGGCAACCTGGAGAATATGAGTTTCAGAGTATCTGGGAGCTTTCTGTGAACACACTAGTCTAAGGTCATCAAGTGATAGGTTTTGGTTTTGACTTTGGTAAGATCATAATGAAAATGTCTATTATTTTGTTTCGTCACATCATCCAGATTCCTAAAATCTTACAATTAAAAGGTGATCCCCGAGGACCTTTATTAGCCCTCATATTGCCTTCGGTAGAGATTTTATCTGATCTCAGTTAGATAAATACAGATATTATTTAAAACCCTAAAAAAGCAGATCATACACTTGCTCAGATAAAGCAGTCCAATGCTCAGCATCTTTGGGGCAGAAAATACTTACATTTGGCCTATTATACTAAAGTGTGAGATCTTATCTTTTTGTCCTTAATTTTTTAAAGATTTTATTTATTTTATTTGACAGACAGAGATCACAAGTAGGCAGAGGCAGGCAGAGAGAGAGGAAGGGAAGCAGACTCCCTGCTGAGCAGAGAGCCCGATGCGGGGCTCGATCCCATAATCCTGGGATCACGACCTGAGCAGAAGGCAGAGGCTTTAACGCACTGAGCCACCCAGGTGCCTCTGTCCTTAATTTTAAAAGATGAGAAAATAGATGATAAACATCTGTTATAAGATAAATCTCTATGCTTCTAATTAATAAAAGAGTAAGTACATCTATACCTTCTGTAAAGACTGTAACTTTAGCTTTCCATATGCAAAAAGACAAAACAAACGGCTATCTCTAGTAACGGACAGAAAGCTTTCCAAGGATATGGAAGATTGAACCATGTAAAACTGGCAATGTCCAACTACATTTAACCTAAAAAAGAACAATTTCCTATGTTTCAACCTGTACTTGGGTATAAGAAATTTTACTTGGAAAATAATACCGAATGTTTAAGAATGTTCTTTGGGCTTTTTCACTTCTTGTAACCCGAGCCAGACTTAGTTTCTTGAAAAGTACTGCACAAAGAGTATTGACATTGCAAGCCCCCAATGCAAACAGTAAAATGCTGGAATCCAGGCTCTGAAGCCAGACTGTCCGGGCTAGAGTCCTGGCTTCCCCGCTTTGTAACTCTGGGATGTTGAACAAGCAGCCGACAGTTTCACCTTCTCATGTGTGAAAATCAAGGTGATAACAATTCCTACCTTGCGGGGTTGTTAAAAGGATTGAATAAAATATTGCTACAATGGATCCATCATGGATTCTGTATTTGCAAATTTGCCTACTTGCCAAAGTTCATTTGTAACCCCCAAGACGACACTTGCGAGTGTTTTCATGGTCACTGAAGGCAGGTGCAGAACAGCATAAAAGTTGCATCGTCTGGGGCGCGTGGCCCCGGCTGAGAGGGAGTGAGCTCATGCTCCCCCTTCTTGTTTCAGCTCAGACCATAAACAGGTGCCATTTTTTTGGTGGTCTATTTAGTGCCATGTTTTTCACATTTTTGTGCTTTTTGTTGGTGATTTCTATTTTTTAAGACTTCTTTTTTTAAGATTTTACTTATTTATCTGAGAGAGAGAGAGCATGCAAGCATGGGTTGGGGGAGGGGCAGAGGGAGAGAATCTCAAGCAGGCTCCCCGCTGAGCGCAGAGCCCCACCAGGGGCTCAATCTCGGGACCCTGAGATCATGACCTGAGCCAAAACCAAGAGTCAGATGCTCAACCCACTGAGCCACCCCGGGGCCCCTTTGGTTTATGACTTCACTGTTTTAAGTGGTCCTCCAAGCCTAGTGCTAAGTGCTGTCTAGAGTTCCAGGAGGAGGCCATGGCCCGGCTGCTTCCCCTGGGACTGTGGTCTCCACACCTGAAATCAGTCCCCCTCCCCCACCCCCATCCCCGCCTCCCTCTCTTCACCTAACATCAGGAAAGCAAGAGTAAACGAGACAAAAACCGGGCCAGAGAGGAGAGCCTGGGGCAGCGTGACAGAGGTCTCCCTGCCAGGCGAGTGGGCCATGGGAGCGGGAGACTGGTCTTTTCTACAGGCCCAGCCCACCCTCCAGAGGGGACCCTCCATCCCGTGCCAGGAACTCGGCCTCCGAGGGACCCCGTGCACAAACCCCCACCGCTTATTCCCACTTTGGGTGAATGAGGCTTGGTTCCCAGATGAGTTCTTAGGAGAGGAGCATTATACAGGGATGGGGGCCCCTTCCCCAGCGGCAGCATTTCCAGCATTTTGAAAGAAGACACTGTAGCGCCTTTAAAATATCTTCTTCCCATCTCTAAGCTCTCATATAGCACTTGGTAGGAAGCATCAAATGTGTCCCCCACTCTCCAGGGTTCAGGTAGTAAATGACACCTGAAATTGAGCAGTTAGGAGCACCTTGGAAAGAGTGCAGGATCCCCGCGTTCGGATAGGCGGCATCATGTTTAATCCTCTGTCTCTTAACTCTTTCTCTTGAGCTCGTCTCAACCACTCCTCTGGACGTGGTAGCAAATCTTGATACAACTAGCAACATCGTGTCTTCCTTAAGGACTGAGCACGGCCTCCCTCCCCTGCTTTGTGAAGGAACAAATCAGTTACCAGCCAGCAGGTCTGTGGCCAGAGTTCCCTGAGCGCTTCCCAGCAGAAGGGGTCCGGGTCAGAGGGGAGCCAGGTGTGCCTGAGCGGAGGGAGCAGGACTGCTGCTTAAGGTGTGGGTGAGAAAACAGATTCTGGTAGTTGCTTAGAAGTTATACAACTGAGCGGAGAAGAGACGAGACAGGCCTCGGGAAAAACAGTCTAAGTTCTAATCATGCTTCCTGTTTTTCCAAAAAAGACCTTAATTCTCCCTGTTGCATTTCCTGGTTCTGCTCCTGACACCCCCTCGGAAACAGAGTGAGCTGATCACCGCTGCCTGCCGGGAAGGCGACAGGAGGGAGGTGGCCGATTACGATTACGAGCTGCCTCGGAGGGAGCAGGGATCCTGAGTTGACCCAGAGGCATGACGGCCCGAAGGGAAGGCAGACACGGAAGCCAGTAAGTGCCAGGGCTTGAGGCCCGCAATCCCAGGAGACAAGACACGCAGGTGGTCGCCCTCACCTCTGTCTGGTACATCCGGTCTGGCCCCACGCACAGCCACTCTCCGTGCACTGGCTGGGGAGCCCTTTAATTTTTTAATTTATTTCTTAATTTTTTGACATGGAGGTCCTTTTTAATCTGTCCCACTCATTCCTCTGCTTAAAAACCTTCAACTCCCCCCCATGTTTTTAGAATAAAGGCACAGTGACCATCGTAAAGGACGAAGCACGTTAACACAATATACAGAACAGGTCAGTCCTCTTTCCAGCCTCATGCATGACCACCTTCTCTGCACAAAACATGCGTGTGCACACGTGTACATGCATACACACACACACACTGTATAAACACACTCAGAAACTCACACGGTTAGCCAGGCCACCCTGCTCAGAGTCTGTGACATCTGTGCCGCCCCTCCAAGCCTTTCTCTACTCAGTTCTCCTTGCTTGAAATCTTACTTCCCCAAAATGCCTTGCCCCCCGCCCCCAGCTTCTCCAAGCTTCTTCTCTTGGCCGGTTCTCACTTGACCTATGGGTGTCCTTGGAGAGCCTTCCCGAACTTCCCAAGACCATGCGCCCCTCCCCGGGGCCTCCTAGCTGCTGTCTGTCCTGAGCCGGCTCACTGCTAGTCACTCTGCTGATGCCTGTCCCCGGCCAGCTGCTCCCCTGGATGGCCTGGTGTGTGTCCAGTCCCCATCCCTCAGCAGAGAGCCCAGCGCCGGATGGAAGCTCACGGGGGCTCCTCTGACAAATGAGTGACAACAACCAGAACATGATAAAGATTCTGAGGTATAAATTGCTCCCATGTGACATCTCGGGTTGACTAGAGGGGAGAAAATAAATCTGGATGTTAACTAATGAGCAATTATCCCTTGAGTATGTCTCATGTGGTCGTGCTCCCTGGGTCGGCCGCACAGGTGCAAGGACGAGTGACAGAAGTCCTGTCCCTGCCCAGTGATGGAGCCAGCTCAAAGAGAAGAGGCTTTAAGAAGTCATTATAATGGGTCAACCAAGTGTGGTACCACCAGGCCATGCAATTTTACTCAGTCCTAAAAAGAAAGAAGCTATCAAGTCATGAAAAGACACAGAGAAGACTTAAATGCACATTCCTGAGTGCAAGAAGCCAATCTGAAAAGGCGACGTCCTGTATGATTCCAACCACATGGCATTTGGAAGAGGCAAAACTATAGAGACAGCGAGAAGATCGGTGTTTGCCAGGGGCTGGGGAGAGGGGTGACCGGGGTCGAGCACAAGGGAGCTTTAGGGCAGTGAAACTGTTGTGTAGGACACTGACGTGGGGGATACCTGTCGTCAAACTTCTATCAAAACCCAGAGAATGTACAAGGCAAGGAAGGAGCCCTGGGGTAGAAGATGGACTTCAGTTAGCAACAATGTATCAGCTCACTCGTCAATTGAACAAACACTGACGAGCCCCAAGCAAGATTTAATAGTAGGGGGAAAGGGAGGGGGGAGGTAATATATGAGAAGTCTACTTTCTGTCCATTTTCTAGGAAGCCTGAAACTGCTCCGCCAGTGGTGTATTAATTTAAAAAATAATGATACGCTTCAGAGTTAGTTGCATTTGGGAGCTGGGCTCTGCAAGGCCGTGCAGGGTTCTGCAAGAGCTGTTCCTAGGAGCTCTGCTGGTCCCCATGAGCAGGAGAAGCCACTGAGACCTCAGGAACAAGTGGGCGCAGACTGCGGAGAGGGACTCCAGGAGGATGGAACCGCTCACGCAAGACCTCGAGCTGGGAAGGAACTTAGCATAATTGAAACAGGAAGAAAGTTGTGAGTGTTCCGTTGTTTGGCTGGTGTGAGTCACACAAGAGGCAGAAGCGAGTTAGGGGAGGTGGGAAGGAGCTGACTGGAGAAGCCTCGAGGACGCTGCCCTGGTCGGCTGGGGCTCTCACAACAAATACTGACCGTTCAGCTTCCGGAAATTTCTGTCCCACGGCTCTGCAGGCTGGAAGTCCGAGACCAAGGCGCCACTGATGCGGGGTCTAGTGAGGGCCCGTTTCCCGGCTCGTGGACGGTCACCTCCTCCCGGGATCCTCACATGCTGGGCAGAAAGGAAGTTCTGGTATCTCTGTCTTTTTTTAAAGACATTAATTCCACCAGGAGGACACCACTCTTGTGACCTAATCTACCCTCATCTCCCCCAGAAGTCCCCTCCTAATACTATCGCACTGGGGATTAGGGCTTCGATGTCTTGGAGGGACATAAACATTTGGCAACCTCATTGAGGACCTGGGATGCCGCCTCTGCGAGAAGGGAACCCGCTGGACTCGTCACGTCGAATGGGAACATGAACATCAGGTTTGTGGTTTTTAGAGAGCTCACTCACTCGGGACCCATGGGGGCCTCAGTCAGTTAAGCATCCACCCTTGGCTCAGGTCATGATCCAGGGTCCTGGGATCAAGTCCTGCAGCAGGCTCCTTGCTCAGTGGGGAGCCTGCTTCTCCCTCTCCCTCTGCTCCTCCCACTCGTGCTCCCTCTGCTCCTCCCACTCGTGCTCCCTCTCTTCCTGACAAATAAAATCTTTAAAAGAAAGCAAGCAAGCAAGAAAGCAAGCTAGCTCGCTCATTCAGTCATGCTTGGAAAGTCTCAGAGGGCCGGCGTGGATGTATACCATCTCTTAGGGTCTGCATGGTGGGCCAGAGGGGGAGGGACACGGTGCCTTCGACAAGGACAGTGTGGGGACAGGCCGCGTGAACAGCCAACAGACTAAAAGTGGGATCCGCAGGCTTTGACGGTGTGTGGAGAGGGTGGCAGAGGAGGGGGGGCTCCGGGGACGGACACGGAGCAAGGTGTGCAGAGGGACTGGTGATGGAAACTCAGGGGGCATCTGGGTGGAGCCCCCATGGGGCAGGAAACCACCCAGGAAACATGTGGGCAGAAAAGATGTCTGCAGAAAGGAGAGGAGTCGTGAGAGGAGGGCGGGGCGGGGGGGGGGCAGTGAGGTCCTGCGACGTCCTTTGTCTAAGACAAGCAAGGCGGCCAGTCTCCCGTGGGCCACCAGAGCCTGACGGTTCCGTCGCTCTCGCTTCAGGGGACACGGGAGTATTCGAACAGCCCGACTACACCAGGCATTTCCTCTGTCATGGGTGCTCGTGGCATCACCCCGTTACCACAGACAAGATCCAGAATCTTGGCTGCACGTGTAAACTACGCCCAGCAAAGCCCCGTTCGCCTTGACACTCAGGTCTCGTTGGCTGAGCCGTATCAGTCCCCAAATGGTGAGTGAAGGAGGTGTTTCCCTGGGGATCTGCATTTTGTAGAAAATACCCTGCCCCTAAATTTGGCCCGTAAGCGTTATTATTTTTAAAAAGACACAGGGACGCCTGGGTGGCTCAGTGGGTTAAAGCCTCTGCCTTCGGCTCAGGTCATGATCTCAGGGTCCTGGGATCGAGCCCCGCATCGGGCTCTCTGCTCAGTGGGGAGCCTGCTTCCCCCTCTCTGCCTGCCTCTCTGCCTACTTGTGATCTGTCCGTCAAATAAATAAATAAAATCTTTAAAAAAAAATAAAAATAAAAAAAGACGCAAAGGTAACTTTTCAATGGCTATCGGGCATTGTATCTTTCCGAGAGAGAAGTTTTTGCACCTCATGCCCCCGAGACAAAGTGCCTTCCCCGGATCCGGTCTCCTGGAAGGCTGCAGGGGGAGGCCGTTACCCTAAGCACAGAACTCCGCTCTCTGCTGTGTCTTTCTGACAACAGCCGTGTTGTCGGCCGTAGCCTCCTCACTGCGGTCACGTGTAGACTGGAAATGGAGCTCCGGTCACCGTGTGGTCATGTCCTTTCCAGGCCTTCCTGAAACTCCTTCGCTAGTCCCTGAAGACAAGTCCTTCCACGTCGGACACTTGGAATTACTGAGCTGGCGGTAAACAAGTTTTGGAGGTTGATTGCTTAAAAGCAAAAGAAAACGTAGCCTTTTCATCATTTGTTTCTCCTGGTCCATTTGCTGATCTCCCAGCTACTTGATGAAAATGTGACTTTGATCTTGCACACACGAATGGAGCGCATTTCCCTGATAGTGATGCTAACGACCACGATGCGGTCTGTAGGAGAAAGGTGTGTATCAGACGACCAAGTCAGTGTCTAGTTAAAATGACACCCTCTTGCCCTTAAGGGATCAGCGGATAAACGCATTTACTATGTACTTGATACTATAATCGGAGAAGGAAAACACGCCCCTGCGTCCTCAGAGAGTTCCAAATCGTTTTGTGTAATAAGATGTAATAGAGATGAACGAAAGCGCGATGGCATACAGCGGACTCTAACGTCCCACATCAGACCCTCGCGACTTAAACTGTGGTCCCCGAGGGCAGCCCAGCAGTGCCTGCAGGCCGGTGAGAAATGCAGAGTCTCGGACCCTGGTCAGCCTCACGCAGGACAGCCTCCCGCTCGCAGGACCCTCGGCGGGGAATATGCCCGGGAGAGTGTCCAGACAGGAGTGTCCCCTGGCGTCTCCACGGAGGCTCACAGAGAGGGCGATTCCAAGGCCGTCTCACTCAGGAAGTGGATTCTTGTACGAAAACAAGAATTTGCTGTCAAATTTCAGAGATTTCCCTTTCAAAGCCTGTTGATTTCCTGCCCCTTTCCTCCCTCTCAACTGTCTCTGCAGAGCCCAAGCCGCATCCCTCTTACCAGCAAAAATGTCCTTGCCTCTCCGCAGCCTGGCTTCTCTGCTCTAACCCACATCCCGTGCCAGGCCCCGCGTGATCAGTGAAAGGCAGGCGATGGCCCCTCCGCCTTCACACCTGTGTGGGTCTCCCCTACAAACAGGTCTGCCTGTGTGGGTCTCCCCTACAAACAGGTCCGGTCCTTGCAGCCTGCCCCAGCTGGGTTCTGCAGGACATAGGACCAACACGTGGGGGAAATGACGGGGGCAGGGTGGGCCGGGGACCCAAGAGTCCAAGTAGCCTCCTCGAAGTCTTGGCGCCTACGGAGCGCCCTCCTCTCTGCGCCCACCCGTCCTGGGCTGGGAGCTGCCTCGGGGAGGTCCCAGAGAGGGACGTCCCAGAGAGGGACTCAACCAGTACTCAGGGGGCCCATCCAAGGTTACGTATGAGAGGGGTCAGCCTAGTGACCGAGGACAGGTGAGCACCCATGTGCAGCCCACTGCGAGGCCAGTGTTGGGAGCTACACAAGGTCAGCAACAGCCACCACTCGGGGTGGCCGGAGGGTGGGGTGGGGAGAGGCCAGCGCGGCTGGGTAGCCAAAGCTTAGCAACCTGCACTTCCTGGAGGCTGACTTGACTGATGACCAGGAAGTGACTTTAGGGACGGTTCGGCGACAGCTTGTCTCAACGTTGCGGGCTGTCTGTGTTTGAATGCGGACTCTCACTTAGCACGACCAGTTCACTTCATGCTGGTCTCTGTTTTCTTCTCTGTAAATTGGGAATCATAATAGAACGGACATCATAGGGATGTCGTAAGGATTAAATGCGATTACATAAGTGGGGGTCTTAGAACGGCACCTGCTACGTATCACAAGCCCCATCAGTGAATGATGGGTTTGGGCATTGTTTGTCTAGATAAACCATTCTTGTACTCCAGCGTGGCCACTTACTGGCTGTGATCTTGTGCAGACGGCTTTGTGTTTTAACTTCATGTCTCTCCTTAGGGAAAAAACCACTACATGTATCTTTTTGTTGACGGCATCTTCTGGAAATTCTATTCTCTGGATAAGAAAGTGAACTGCAATTTTGTGCTAAACAAACTGTTTAGATCATCACGGGGGGAAAAAGGAAAGGACAGTTTTGTGGGGTTGCAAAGAATATTCACATGCGAGATGCATGGATTGGGGTCTTGCCCTGCAGTTAGGACTCTCTTATGTTTGCTGATCTCGTTGGGTGCCATCTTCCCTCCAGAACAAACCATATTTGAGTGTCAAAAGATAGACTGAAATCTGCCACAGTAATCAAGTCGGCTTTGCTTTCCCATCACCGGAGCTGTGGATGTATTTTGTAGAACTTCCGACAGGGACTTTCCTTCTGCTGTGTACAGAATGTGGTTAAGTGAAGTCAGGGTCATGAATGCTGATGAAAGTTCCTAAAAAGTTCAACGGAAAACCGTGAGTTCTCAGTGCTGATATGAGTTTCATATTTCTGCAAATACTGATGGCATGGTTTGCGACACTTATCGCAAGAGGCAGCGTCCTCTGAGAGCTGTGCACCCCAGTTTTCTAACCAGCCCGTCGGTGAGCCCTCCAGAAGCTTTGCAGTTGGAGCACACCTGGTGAGGTTACCCGATTCCGTGGGCTCGCCAGCTGGCCCTGAAGTTGGTGGGTAGCATTAGGTAGGGCTTGCTCTTCCAACAGGAGTTTGGTTCAGGTCGTGCAGCCCTTGACATGGTTTTCCTAAGATCAGAGTTTGGGCTTGTCATTTTCCCTGGGTAATAAAGCCAGGCTGTTGTATCTGTGACCTTGGCACAGTACGTTTTCCCAGTGAGAAGGATGAGCATCTCCCTGCAGGATAAGTTCTCAGATTCAGGTACCAGATCTTTATTATCCTGGGTCGTTTGTTTTATCTGTCTCTCTTCATATATCCCCAATGTGTAGGATAATCACATAACATAGTAGATTCTCCATTAATATTTTTTTGCACGAATGAGTGAACAAAAGTTATGACTCTAAAAGTTCACTTAGGGATGTCTGGGGGGTTGTTTAGTCAGTTGAGCATCTGTCTCTCGATTTGGGCTCAGGTCTTCATCTCAGGGTCGTGAGATCGAGCCCTGAGTGAGGCTCCGCGCTGGGTGTGGAGCCTGCTTCAGATCCTTTCTCTTCCTCTCCCTCTACCCCTCCTTTCTCTCTCTCTCTCTAAAAAACCAAACCAAACCAAACAGCCCCACATATTTAAAAGTTCACACAGAGGGGACACCTGGGTGGCTCGGTCAGACCTGCCTTTGGCTCAGGAAGTGACCCCAGAGTCCTGGGATCAAATCCCGCATTGGGCTCCTGCTCGGGGGTGGGGGGTCTGCTTCTCCTCCTCCCTCTCTTTCCCACTCATGCTTGCATTCTTTCTCTCACCCGCTTTCAAATAAATAAATAAAATATTTTTAAAATACTAGTTTACTTAGAAATTATACTGTCTTTCCTCTTCTGTTTTTTTTTTAAAGATTATATTTATTTATTTGATGAACGGTAGGGGTGGAGAGCACACAAGCACTGAGAGGGGCAGAGGGAGAGGGAGAAGCAGGCTCCCCGCTGAGCAGAGAGCCCGAGGCGGGGCCCCATCCCAGGACCCTGGGATCATGACCTGAGCCGAAGGCAGAGGCTTTAATCCACTGAGCCACCCAGGTGCCCCTATTGTTTTGTTTTATTGTTTTTTGGCCGGGGCAAGAACGCAGAAAACGACACCCAAATCAACAAACTCTTGGTGCCCAGAACTCACCTTGGTGGGCTGGGTGGGGGGTGGGGAGGACGGGCTCCCAGGCATCCTCCCCACTGGGAAAAGCCTCCTGTGCTCGCAGCTACTTGGATATATTCACGGAGGTGGAGGTCAGTTGGGGGTAGACTTTTGTTTTTGCAAGGGTCCCTAGCAGAGGGGCTGGTTACGAAATGTACAGGTTGTGCAATCCAAGCCCTTTTGTCTGTCTTTGCACCTGCCCGGCTTGGCCCAGACGCCGAACGTGCCCCGCTGGGAGCTCTTTGTCCTGGGTTTGCCCGCACGCCTCAGCAGTAAGAGGGATATTCCAATAAGGTGGGTGTGTGTATTCGGAAAGGTGTTTTTATACTTCTTACAACAAATGTTAGCTTAACCTGAATCCCAATGTATCACTGGTGACCGCGGTGCTCAAATCTCGTGAGGCCACAAGGTGGCGTAATTTTGCCATAAACTAGTCTCAGGGGGGCAGGGGTGGGCAGGCGAATCTGTCCCCCTGGGGACCACAGGCCAGTGTCTGCCCGTTTTCGGTGCCCGTCCAGGTGCTGCCCACTGCGTCCCTTCCCACGCAGCCCAGCGACTGTGTCCTTGGGAGACCTCAGCTGACCGAAGTGACCAGTGCACATAGATGGACGGCACAGGAGATTTTATCTCCCTCCCTCCCTTCTCACGCGGGGTCAGGAAAGAATTCTTGAGACGGTTTTTAAGGTGCAGCTCCGGGAGCTGAGTGCAGTAGCCGGGGCAGGTCCGGGGCACGGCGAGCGGCCCCTGTGCTGTGTGACGCGGGGCTTCTCGGAGCCCGGCCGGAGGGGCCGTGCGGGGTGTCAGGTCGGAGCGTCCCCACAGGTGTCCGTGTCCCACTGTTTCCGCGGGATTTCTCCGCGGCTGGGTACGGACTGTTGGTGATCTGCGGGCGGTCACGGGCCCGCGAAGGACGGAGCGACCAGCAGGAATTTCGTCCTTCTGGAGCCAGAGCCGGAGCCAGAGCCGTGCGGGCCGCAGGGCAGCCTTCCGGGCTGCAGTGGACATTTTCTCCTTCTGCCCCTCATCCCTCCCCCTCCCTCCCTCTTTCCCTCGTCCTTTCTCTTCTTCTTTTTTTTTTTTTATTTAAGATTTTATTTATTTGACAGAGAGAGCGCCCAAGCAGAGGCAGAGGGAGAAGCAGGCTCCCCCCTGCGCAGGGAGCCTGATGCAGGTGATCCCAGGACCTTGGGATCATGACCTGAGCTGGACCAGAGGCAGACGCTTAACCACCTGAGCCACCCAGACGCCCCCTCTTTTTCTTCCTCTCCCTCGCTGTCTCTTTCCCTCTCTCCCATGTTCAGGATCCTCTGTCTTCCTTTCTTACTTTGGGCCACTGCAGCTCTGCCGTGGAGCAGCCCGCACGTGTCTCTGGAACAGGAAAAAGAGCAAAGGGCCGAGGGCCACGCCTGGGACATGAACCTCGTGTCCAGGGCTTTCTGGAAGGAGTGCTCGGTCCTGACCGCCCACAGGATGACCACCATGTGCCCTGGCTGGCTGAGTGTGTCCTCCGAGTTCTGGCTGGGAATGCCAGCCGGAAGGAAGGAGACGAGCGTCTTAGCTAGCGCGGCTGTGGCAATGACCGCATCCGAATTTGTCCTTTTACGTGACTGCTCCGGGGTGACTGGGAATGAGACCCACGGTGGTGCTGAGGGGTTCGGAGGTGGGTTCTGGTCTGACGGAGCTGGCGCACCTCTTGGCCTCCGCTCTTCACGTGGAAGGGGGGATGGGTGGCGTGTGCCGTGCTGGGAGCGTCTTCCGTGCTCCGTAGACACCAGCTGGCATCGTGTCATCACGTTTGCAGCAGCTGGTCTTTGCCCCTCGAGATGTCTCCTTTCAAAGTAATCGCAGACTCGCAGAATTGTTGCAAACGTAAGTAGAGTTTGCTTCTACCCTTCCCCTGATTTCCTAATGTTGACATCTTACACAACCAGGCCGCTGGGATGGAAACCGGCCGGCCGGGGCCGGTGCAGTGAGCTCGAGACCCTGCAGACCTCATCCTGCTCCTGCACCTTCCTGCCGTCGCGCTGCTCTCCGGGGCGGGGTCCGCTGCCGCCTCTCGTTTGGTGGCGGGTCTCCAGCCTGCGGCCGCTCTCCTGCCTTTATTTTTCGTAACCTTAACCCTTTGGAAGATTAGTGCTTCGTTATTTCGTAAATGTTCTTGGCTCTGGGGTTAATCTGATATTTCCTCATGATTAGAGTGAGGTCGTGAGCCTGTTTTTTTGTTCTGTTTTGTTTTGTTTTAGATTTCTATTTATCAGAGAGCGAGCGAACACATGCGTACAGGACTGGGGTAGGGAAGGGGCAGAAGGAGAAGCCAACTCCACGCTGAGCAAGGAGCCCGATGCAGGGCTCAATCCCAGGACCCCTGGCTCATGCCCCGGGCCGAAGGCAGAGGCTTAACCCACTGAGCCCCCACAGGTGCCCCGAGGTTGTGAGAATTCTTAGTGTGTCCTACCAGGAGGGGCCTGGTGCGTCTGTATCTTATTACAGATACTGCTGACTTGGATGCCCTGGGCAGGGTGCCGGCCGCCAGATTCCTTCACAGTGGCATGGCTGCTTTCCAGTGTCATCGATGCGCACCTGGGCAGAGATAAGCTGACACCGCAACTGTCATTTCTCCTTACGCTTCTAGCCTCTGAGGTCAGCACCAGCGATGACTTGGGCTGCGCCCAGTGTCCCCGTGCTGTTGGCCGAGGGGGAATTTCCATCACGTGTCCCGTATGTCTTGCAGCATTCTATCGTAGGTGGAGTGGCCCCATGGTCCCCACGAATGCATGTACGCGCGTGTGCGTGTGTGTGTGTGTGTGTGCATGCGCGTGTGTCCATTCACTCCTCCATTCATTGGGTGATTCGGTTGTAGGACCACAGACCTCCGGGTACTTACCTCCCTCCGAGTCCGTGGCTGCTGTCGTCATCGTTCATTGCTTCAGGGTGCCTGGGCCTGGGGCGCTCCAAGCCGGCTCCCGAGTTCCGCACCCGCGTCGTCTGAATACTTCCTTCATTTCTGGCACCGCAGAGCATGCCAGACTCGTGCCGTGTTTCCCGCACCCCACCTGGAGCCCACCGTTTCCCAGGGAGCCCCCGCTCCTCTTCTGGGAAATTCATGCTTGTAGGCGGGTGTCCGGCCTAGCGAGCGGGTGGAGCTGGGGGGGTTTCACGTATGCCCCGACCGTCGCGAGTTCCGTCTCAGACGCCCGCTTTGCCCCGGGCACCGTCTGTTTCTGAGCCAGAAACCCGGCTCTGGTCCTCCACGGTACCTGTACGTGTTTGCTGGGTCCTAGAGAAACCCAGCACAGGTTCGCAACTCCTCGCGGCAGGGTGGTGGGAAACACGTTTCCCGACGGGTCCGGCGTCTTCCTCCGGCTTCACAGCGAGCCGCGGGTGCCCGGGGCTCCCAGGCGACCGGGTCCGTTCCGCTTCTCCCCAGGCGCAGGCCCGGCTGCACCCGGACACCGGCGGGGGTTTCCTGCCGCGGCGCTGCACGGGGGACCCCCCACAGCCCGGCTCGTTTAAGAATGTATTTTTGGCGGAAATTTTTTGAGAATTACACACCCAAACACAGGTAGACACGTTTCCTCCATTCCCTACCCCCCCCCAACCCCTGCAGGCAGGTGACTCATTAATTCCTGGTTTGCGCTTTCCGGGGGCTTTTGCACGAAAGATCAGAGACGGGCACTTGCCTCACCCCTTCCCTCCTCGCGAGGCTGGTCTGTGGGCTTTGCTCACCCGCTAGATTCCGCGGTCCGTCCGCCTCAGTCCCTGGCTGCCCCGCGCTCGCTCTCTCCGTTACGAGGGCGCGACGCCCCGACGTGTGGCCCGGTTTCCTCGGCGGCTGCTCAGGCTCCTTCCGTAACTGTTTGGTAAGAGGCGACACCGCGGGAAGCCCGCTGCTGCCCGCACAGACGCGGTTTTTCAGGTGCGGGAGTTCCAGGCTGTGTGCCGGCGGGTCGCGCGGCCTCCCCGTGTGACCGCTTCCAGCCGCAAACAGCTAACCTCGCAGCGCCTGTGGGGCCGCGGTCCGAGCGCAGCTTGGCCGGTCACGGGCTCAGGGTCCCGCCTGCAGGGGTCCTCAGGCTGCAGTCCGGCGGAGGGCAGGGCCGCGGTCTCGCCTGACAGCGGGGCTGACGGAGGTCGGCTCGGGAGCTCGCACACCCGCTGGGGCAGGAGGTCAACCCTGCCCGTCGCCGGGCTGCGGGGGTAGAGGAAGCTGCCCCCCCCCCCCCGTTGTCTGTCCACAGCGCCACTGTTGTGCACACAGCCTGGTTCCTGTTTTGATCCTGTAATGGACTTTCCACTGGTATTTCATCGCCCTGAATCCCACGTGTCCTTAACAGTCTCCAGGATCTGTTTCTTTTCTTACCCCAGTTCTTCCTCCAGGAGCATTTCCAACGTGCGGCAAACCTTCGCGGCTTTATATGAGCGAGCGCAGTTCTATTACACTCTCACATCTGAGTGACAATTTGAACACATTTTTAACATTCAGAGTTCTTTTAACACATTAGAAACATTACACCATTATCCTCGCATACCATTTTGCTATTGAAACGTCTGATCGGTCTTTCCTGCCGTGGTAGGTAGGCGGAGAAGTAATTTGTGGTTCGGTCAGGAGACTTCCTGAGAGGGAAGGGGACTCACTGACCATTAAGCTTGGGCAGTGGGTGTAAACCGGCGAGGTCGTGGCGGAACTAAGCCACCTGGTTTATTTATTTCTGGCTCGTCTGGTCAACCTATTTATAGGTGACATGTTCTTTTTCTCTGGAACCTTTTAGAATTTCCTTTCTGCATTTGCTCTTCTGGGGTTTTGCTGCAGCGCTCCTACACGTGGTTTCCCTCGCCCCCGTCTGGCCTTGCGGGACTTCTTTATGCTTGAGCCACTGCTCTCCCTCCCTCCTTCTCCCCCCCACCCCCGCCCCCATCCTGTTCCGCGGTTGCTGCTGGAATCTCACTCAGACTTCGACTGTAGTCCAGTGTCGACATGCACTTACCTGGCCAGCACGAGCTGCTCGGGTCTTACACCTCCGTGTCCAGGACGTTTGAATTTTCGATGCGGAGAGCCCGAGGCACGGGTAGCAGCCCCTGGGCCCGCTCCTCTGGTCTTCCCCAGGAAGACGTTGCTTCCTAATAATTGTCACAGCTATTTCCAGATGGGCATGGCCCTCCGCTGATTTCTCATCAGGAACTGGGGACACGAGGACTTCGAAGTCGTGTTCCTGTGTGAGGTTGGTTAGAGTCCTTCACGGCTAAGGGCATGGACTCTGACCCGTACGGGCAGAAGAGGAATTTACCGCAGGTTATGCGGTCCCTGCAGAACAGGAAGAGCTCTGAGACCGGGCTTCCAGGACCCTCGCGCCCCCGCAGCGTGGGCCAGGGCGGATGGGCAAGCTGCCAGCCCCGGGGAGCCTGGCCTCCTGCAGCCGCCGCGCGCCTGGTTCTCAGCAGTGGGAGCTGCGGGGCAGCTGTCCTGCAGGAGCCGGCCTCCTGGGACGGTCACGACTGGCCCCGGGGAGGTGCGCTGGGAGCCAGGGCCCAACAGGGAGCGGGATGCTCCTGAAAACAAGAGGACACTCTGTGCTAACTCGCTCGAATTTACATTAAAAAAGAGAAACAGGGGCGCCTGGGTGGCTCAGTGGGTTAAAGCCTCTGCCTTTGGCTCAGGTCATGATCTCAGGGTCCTGGGATCGAGCCCCGCATCGGGCTCTCTGCTCAGCAGGGAGCCTGCTTCCCCCTCTCTCTCTGCCTGCCTCTCTGCCTACTTGTGGTCTCTGCCTGTCAAATAAATAAATAAAATCTTATTTAAAAAAAAAGAGAGAGAAAGAAATGGAGTTTGGGAACTTCCTAAAATCCATAAGGGCTGCTCAACCCCTCTGGGCTGGGCTTATGACACACGTTCCCCTGCGGATGTCCTGGGGAGCCGGGCGCCTCCCCTGTTCTCCCTGGAGCTGCCTGTCAGCCGCGTGACCCAGACCTACCCACGACGCCACATCTCACCTGGGACAGCTGACACCAACACCGAAAGCCAGACGCTTCCTTTGAGGGCTTGTCAGACTCTCCTTTCTAGAGGAAAAGGAAGACTTTTTAGTTTTAAATAAAATCAGCCAAGTTCTCCCTCACGGGTCCAGAATTTTTCAGGCTATTTTACAAACACTGTTGAGCTCATCTGTCACTGTGTGTACCTCGTGCCACTTTCGCTGTTGAACGCGAAGCTCGGAGACACGTGGCCAGGAAGGGGCCAGGTGTGCCCGGGGCGCTCCCGAGCCTGCTGCAGCGCGCTCGGCCCCGTGGCCCCGTGCTCCGGCGGATTGCTCCCGGGGGGGATGCTCGCACGAGCCTTCCAGCCGCCCCGCCTCACCCTTTCCCGGCTTCCAGCTCAGTCCGGCCGAAAGTGCTGTCGCTGAGACAAACTAAGCACCTTTGGCCTTGGATTTCTTCATCTGTATTTTTTTTTTTTTTTGAGATTTCATTTATTTATTTGAGAGAGAGAGAGAACAAGCAGGGCGAGAGGCAGAGGGAGAAGCAGACCACCCACTGAGCAGGGAGCTCCATGCAGGCCTCGATCCCAGGACCCTGGGATGGTGACCTGAGTCGAAGGCAGACGCTTAACAGACTGAGCCCCCCAGGCGTCCCTCTTTGTATTTTTAAGTAAACAACTAGAGTCCCTAAAAGGTGGCAAGTACACAACTATGATCACTATACTCAAAGGGTATTTAATTGTGCTACAAAAGACACAAAGCGCTTTGACTTCTGAGTAAGGGGAAAATTTCAGGCAAAACCCTAGAGTTTGCTTTTCCCTAAGTCGCCTTTGCTTCCCTGTGGGATCTGAAGGTCCCCCGGAGACACATCTCCCGAGAGTGTCCCCGAGCACAGTGAAGCGCAGACTCGCACAGTCAGAAGCGAGTCCCTGGAGAGGATGGTTCGAATTTCTGTGGTGCCAGCCTCGGTGTGGGGTCCACAGCGCGGTCTGTGGGAACGCTGGGCGCCGTGTTTACTGACGGAGAAAAGTCAGAAGGGGCCCAAGACAAAACGTCCAAGATTAAAAAGTCAGACTGGGTAGGTAGGTGCCGATACTAGAAATGAAAACAGTAAAAGGCCGAGTTGCCTCGTTTAGCCCGAAGTCGTCAGTTGAGAGAGAGCACAGAGAGGGACGGCAACAGGAGAGCGAGCCCGAAGCGGCTCCTCGCTGAGTGTGGAGCCCGATGCGGGGCTCGACCCCACAGTCCCAAGACCATGACCTGAGCTGAAACCAAGAGTGAGACGCCAACCCGACTGAGCCGCCCCGGCGCCCCGGGTTGTTTTCCTTTAAATAGAAGCTCATTCTAGTCGTAAAAGTCACCTTAAACACACTACCCAAACCAGCGTTAACTGGATTTCAGTGAACATCTTTCTAGTCCCGTCTCCCTATGTATCTGTTCGTATTTTGACTTAAACGAGACGAGGTCTTTATCCAATGTGCACTGAACGAATTACATTAATTACTCCAGTATTGACAAATGCATGTTTTACTTCCACAGTTTTTCATGCCACCAGCCAATGTGCTTAAAGATATTTTCTCTAAGAGGCACCTGGCTGGCTCAGGTGGTGGAGCACGTGACTCTTGATCTTAGGGTCGTGAGTTCGAGCTCCATGGTAGGCATAAAGCTCACTTAAAAAAAATTTTTTTTAAATGTAATTAAATGGGGGTGCCTGGGTGGCTCAGAGGGTTAAGCCTCTGCCTTTGGCTCAGGTCATGATCTCAGGTCCTGGGATCGAGCCCCACACTGGGCTCCCTGCTCAGCAGGGAACCTGCTTCTCCCTCCCCTGCAGCTCTCCCTCCTTGTGCGCTCGCGCTCTCTCTCGCTCTCTCTCTCTCTCTGTGTCAAATAAATAAATAAATAAAATCTTAAGGGAAAAAAATATATATATAATTAAATTTTTTTTCTCTAGCTAGGGCTGGCGGGGGGTGGGGGGAGAATGAGCTATAAAAAATAAACACAAAAAGCAGAATCACCCACGTTGGTAAAACCGCATTAAATCTATGAAAATTCATGAGTCTATATTTATAATCAAAAAAGAAAAAGCCACGAAAAAAAAAAAGGCAAGAAAAACCAACCCACAGTAATCTCTTGCACATGAAACAGCTTTTGCAGCAATCCCTTGCTTGTGAAATGGGGCGGAAGAGGAGAGAACCGAGCAGGTGTGTCCCGCCTTCCCTGTGGGGCTGCGTCTGTGTGTGACGTGAGCGGCCCTGGTGATGGGGAGCTGCACCTTCTGGCGGGGGTGAGGGGCTGGGAAACCGCCACGGTCCCAGAACCGCTAGTTCCGGTGGGGAGGGCCCGTGGGGGCTGGTATGGTCATGTCTGCCGCAGGCAGACGGGCTTTCAGGGTTAGGGCAGCAGTGAGGGCAGGTTCACAGGGAGCGTCCTGGGCCTGTGGGCTGCCGGACGTGGCTGGCTACGCCCCGCGGTGAAGCAGGTTGGAACTCTCCTAATAAAGCTTCTAGAATGCAGCTGTCAGTAGCTCGTCCTCGTGCAACGTTTCTGTTGCTCCGGTTACATTCACCAAAACCAAGCCTGAACCCTGGGAGTCCAGTGAGACAGCCCGGCTGAGGTCCCCGAGTAGGGACAAGGATGGCCACTTCCCACGCAAGACCCCTCCCACCGTGGTCGGCTCTCCTCTCGCGGCCCAAGGGCTCCCGCCCCAGTCACCAGGGCTTTGTTTTCAATCACATGGTTTCCCCGCTTGCTTCCCTCTAGAGCTGGAAAGGGAGCTCATCTTCAAGGCCACCGAGTGACTTCTAAGTAATGTGACCTCATGGAGACGTGGGGACCTCACATCTAAGGCCTCCCGCTTCCTACCTCACTAGTCTGTAAACACCCCGTACAGAAGGATCCGGAAAACCTCTGCTGAGCCAAGCCGCAGGAGTAAAAGGATGGGGAGTGACTGAGCGCAGCAGGCAGGCCTCCCTGTGCCAGGCGCCTGGGACGTGCGGCAGTGCTGAGCCGGGCTGAGCCGGGTGAGGGCAGATTAGGAGACAAAAGGCTGTTGATTCTCTGGTGATCCTCACTCAGGCCACCATAGCCAAGTGCAGCCCGGGCCAGGACTCCCGCTGTCTGCGGCCGACAGGCCATGCTGTGCAGGAAGCGCTGGACGATGGTCACCTCTGCCCCACGAGGCTATCGCAACAAGAAGGGAGACGTCCGTGGAGCTGAAGCCACGAGCGCGCTTGCCTCGCTGGCTCGTGCCGACCTCACCTTGGGAGCTGGACACAGCACGCTTGTGTCCTCACCGTCTTTGTTACTGGAAACGAAAGCGATTTTGAGTCTCAGTTGTAGAGAGAACATTCTCCGTCTTACTGGGCTTCTCCAGGTAAACCCAGGTGTGCCTCAAGCCAACCTCGGCCTGACGTTAGAGCAGTGGAGCGAGGAACCCTCTGGGGCCGGCCCCCTGCGGCTCCTGCATTCATGGCCCAAGTGGCGCTATGGCCTGCCCTCTGGGGGGCTAAGGCCGGGAAAGGACCGGAGCGCACGAACATCGCAGAGGGCACTGCCCCGAGTGCAGAGCAGACGCCTCCCTTTGTGACCGCACACGGCCCTGGAGAGCCAGGCTTTGCCAGGTCCTGGGAGGAAAGCGTAACGGCAGGAGCTGGCCTGGGCCTCAGAGTCCTGGGTGCAGGGAGAGGTGCGCAGCTAACCCCACGGGCTTCTCTCGAAGAGGCCGTGACCTGGGGGCCGAAGACCCCATTGTTGGGAGGGTCCTTTTGGCCAATGGTTATACACGAAAACCACAGGAACCCTGCTCTGGACAGACTCTCACAGGTGCTGATGCTGGTGAGACCAGGAACCCGCTCCTGGCAGCGGAACGCCTCGCACCTTCTCACTGCCTGGCTCCCTCCATAAACCCTTCCCTCTCCTCCTCGCGCCTTCTCAGCTCACCCGCTCCCTCCCCTTTGTCCCTGCAAGCCCTCGGCTCTGTGCAGAGAAGGCGGAGGCTGGGGAACTTTGGACGCTCTGAGGGAGCCAGGGACGAGATCAGCGTCCGGTGTGGGCCCCTCGCTCCTTGCTCGGCTCCCACAGGGCTCTGGGCACTCCCTCCTCGTCCGACTTCTGCATCCGCACACGCTTTCCTCCCGAGAGCTCGTCCGGGTTCCTCTGCAGGTTCCCCGCTCAGCCCGGAAGCCCGCCGGAGAGAAGTGACCTCGTGGGCCTCCTACTTTCTCGTGATGTGTACGGGCGAGGCCCACTGAGGCAGCCTGCAGACTCGACGTCACCGGGGCCCTTCCCGCTCGAATGTCCACACGGTCTGCACCGCGCTCCCTGCGGCTCCGGAGAGGTGGGAGAGGCCCTCGCTCCTCGGCAGCACGCGCGCCGGGCAGGGGAGACTCTTCCACGCTGACAAACGAGAAGAATCCCAAACCACCAAGGCAGCGCTGGCTGGCGCGGGAGCGGGGACATGAGCAAAGGCCAGGAAGGTCTCAGCTGGTCCCTTCAACGCCCCTGTACAGTCTGGGTCTCTCACAAGTGACGGTACTTGCATTAGGGCCGAAGGTGCTTTGTGAACTCTGTGCGAAGCTGGTCTAGCCTCTCCCCCGCCCCACCCCAGGTCGGCTGCGCCGCCACGAGCCTGAGGGCACCAGGGACGCCCGCGGTGTCCCGATGCAGCTGCTGGCCAGGGGCCTGTGTGGCACGCCCTCGCCCACAAAAGGGAGGCAGCACCCGTCCTCCTGCCCTACCCCCGGCCTGTGTGCAGTGGGGCACGAGAGAGATGAAAACGAGAGACGAAAACGCTTTGTGAACAGTGTCGCACCTGTAAAACGAAAGAAGTGGCAGGACAGAACCGACCGGGAAGGCGCACACCCTGCCCACGTCTGCCCGCCACCTCCGCTCCAGGCCACCCTTGTCACAGGGGACGACGGCGGTGCGACCGACCCTGCCCGGCGAAGTAATGGGACTCTCGAAGCTCTCACAGCCCTGGACTTCACCACACAACGCGAGCACACAGATGACGGCGGCATTCGTCGCGGGCCCCCCTCCCGCCAGGTGTCCGTGCACAGCACCTGGACAGCCGGCGCCGGCTGCGGCTCAGCTCCGCACAGCTGCTTGGGCAGGCGTGGGGGGCCGCGCTGGGGAACGCAGTCTTGGGTTTGCCCCGAGGGTGATGGGCGGCGCGTCCTAGAGGCTGGCCCTCCAGCCGTGGGGACCCCTTCCCAGGAGCTCCAGGCTCTAACCCACGACGGTCTTTGCAGGGACATTACAGTCTCGCAGTTTCTCCACACAGCAAGATACTGAGTCAGGCTCGTTTGATGAGGATCTAAATCATTTATTGCCGTTAAGTTCCGGCCCTTGCGGAGGCACGCCGCACGGAAGCCCAGACACCCTCTCGACCACCAGCAGGGACAGGCCCGTGGCCGGCCGTCGGTGTCGAAAAATCCTCATTTCCTCTCTTCAGTTACTCATTAAGTAAATTCTACCAAGTAATATATGCATTACTGCAGATAAAACCATCACACTGACTCTTCATGAAGAGAAGAATATTCAGGGCGTGTAAGGCAGCAGAGAGTTGTTTTAGGGACTCTCAGCTATTTCTAGAAAAATTGGTTAGTAAAAATAGCATTCAGCTTATTTCCTCAGCAAGACTATTCTGAGGATGGAATCCGTGACTCGGCAGCGCCGGCAAGGCCGTCCCTCCACACCCCTGGCTTCTCCTCTCCCGCTGTTAGGCTGATGATGCCTTTTTACTCATCCTGGAAATAAACATAAAGAAAAATTCAATGAGAAACAAATGCCACTGCCCAGCTCAAAGACCTTGGGTGGCATCAGGAAGACGCCTTCACATTTATTTCAACTTCTCGATTTATAAAAACAGTAACATTCCACCTCCTGTTAATCTGCGCTGCACTCACGGACCAATCAGAGATTTAAATTCGGCAGCGCATTTTTTTCCTTTTCAACGGCACATTTTTACTCAGAATCCAGTTCCCCAACTGCTATCATTATCTCTGCACACGCACGCTCACAGCCGGTCCCCCAAGGCTTCGAGGTTTAAGTGTCATTCTTCCCAACTGCCCAACCCGTGTGACGTCGGGAGCGGCTTACTCGTGCTTGATGAGGCGTCCTCCCTGAACGAGCTGCGCTACCTCGTTGGTGGCGTGGCAGGCGAACAGAAGCCAGTTCCGAGGCTGCACCTTGTAGGCGAATCTCATGAAGGTCAACGAGTAGCAACAGAGGGCTGCCGGGACACCAAAGCCAGGCGTGACTCACAATCTGCTAAGACTTCGAGCTGCTGTGATCACAGATCGGCGGCTCAATCGCCTTCATCAGAAAACGAATCTCTTCTGCTACAACTTTTTACAGACAACACACATTGTTGCTTACACGCTCCCACGACTGGGGAGCGCGCCCTGTGAATCACTCTGCTGTCAGGGGTTTAACTCAGCAAACATTTCAGGCACGCGTTTGTTTGCCGGAGCAGCTGTGGGCTCTAGCTGCTTTTTCTGCTCCCCCAGAGCTGTTCCCAACCCACCGTCTGAAACAACTGCTGCTTAATCCCCACACTGAGATTTTTAAGGTCAAATATCAGGATTTCAAATACACTTAAAGGCACTTCTTCCAAATAAAGTTCAAGAGGACACATTCTGCAGCTGTGTGCACTAGATCTGAAAGGCTCACAGGACCTTGACACGTCCTGGGTGAGTATTTCCAAACAGCCCTGTTTCTCCCTCCCCAGGCACAAGCAGCACCCGTGCAGGCCACCTTCCCTGTGTGTTCCTTTCCAAGAGCGACTGTAGCACCGAATCTACAGCCTGAAGTGCATGCCCAGGAGCCTATGACCCTGGAACTCCACGTATTAAAGTCCTCCCCGTTACTCGAATCTGTGTCCTTACCGAATGTCATCCGCCCACTGATAATCTCTGGAGACTTTTTCATGTCATTGATGGCAGCAATGGGGAGACCCCAGTTGGCTACGGGGCCCCAGAAATGCTACAAAAACGAGAGGAGAGGGAGAAGGGTAAGGGGAGGCGGGGAGAGGCAGGGAGAGGGAGAAGGCGAGGTTGCTTCCCTTAAACAATGACGGGAGTGCTGTGCGGGGAACTTGATGTTCACGTGCAGGTTTATTGGCCAACCGCCGGCCGGCTGACGTCCGGGCACGGACTGTTCAAGGGTTTGCCCGGACTCGGCGGCTCTTCCAGGGTGAGCCCCGCATCAGAAAGGAGTTGGCTGATCACCAAGGCCCCCGCCAGCTTCCAGATTACCTCTAGGTAATCCCTGTCCCACTCAGAGAACTTTAAATCAGATTAACTTCTTAGCCAGTTCCCGCTGGCCCCCACTTAAATCTCCTTACAACTATTCTCCATAATGTCATGTTTAAATCTTGAAAAACCTTTTTCAAATTTTCATTAAGATATTTGTCAAAGTCTCTTCTAACGCCGATCCTAGATTGATCATTTCTGAAGAAAGCAACTGCGAAGGGGAGAAGTGGCTTCCCAACCCCTACGAGCTATATTTAGATCAGAGAGCTCGGAAATCACCAGAACCCCAGGGATACTAAGAAATTAAGACTGGAAGGTACTTTCAAAGTCACAGCAACAACCTACGTTTAGAGAAGGCTCAGCGGTCTTTCACGCCGTGATGGCAGCTGTCCTAGGACAGCAAAACAATGTCATCCTAACGCCATTTAACGTTAACATCATGCTGTTAACCGCAGCAACACCCAATCGGTTTAAGTTCTGAAGGCAAACTGAGTTCAGTGGCTTTTCCCATTAAACGAAGTCTTTTATTAACGTACAATTTTCAATACTTTAAAGTATGAAAGAAACCACCCCCTATTGGCCAACCCCCCTTTTTAGTTATCAGACCATTCATCAGTGGCCCACTCCCGCCGTCAGGGCATTTCAGGCAAATTCAGACCGCTGAGTGCTTTTCTAACATTGACCAACACTGACCAGGAGTCAGTAATGTCCGAAATTCCATTTAGAAGTAGGAAACAAGGGAAATGCAAGAAAAGTAAATGACAATTACGTCTGGCCTAATAGGAGAATATTTTGAAACGCTTACTTAACGCGCTTCACCGGAAGCAGGCGGCCCAGGCCGCAAGGAGATGCAAAGCGCAGAGCTCCCGGGCCAGCACACAAGGTATGACCTCGTACATCAGACACAGCTGGTGTGAGGAATCTCGGAGGTTCTGGGGGGTGCTTATGAGTCCTCTTGTCTTCGGACATTATCTGAGGGAGACTCATGTGGCTGGAACTGTAGTTTCTTATACCTGGACACGGAGTGGCCGCTCCCCACCCCCCCACCAGAGCTCCGGAGAGGTCTGGAGAGGTCTGGACTGGGAGGGAGCATTCCACGGCTCTACTCCGTGCGTCGGTCCCAAGGTCTACCTTCTCGCGCACAGAGCTGGGACTGGAACAGAGCCTGGAGAGTTTCTCCACGACCAGGCACAAAGGTGTCTCTGCCCACAGCTGGGGCCAAGCAGCAGGACCATGGCAGAGATCTGACACCTCAAGTAGCCCTGGGGGACTTGGCTCAGATGGTGGCATTCTAGGTTCTAGTGTGAGGCCTGTGACGTGTGAACAGAGCTCAGCAAGTTAGGGGAGATACACACACTTGTGATGGTAAACACTGAGAAACGGGTTTCTTAAAAAGAACATGAAAGGTAAAAAATGATCTCAATAACAGTTTACTGAAAGAGGCAACTGTAGAACGTTGAGAATTCATCCTTTCTATCTACTGCAAGCTCGAGTTCCCACTTCCCTGTTCGGAAATGCACGTTTGGTCCAGCTCAGCAGCCGGTGCATTGGTCCTGCCAGGAGCGAGCGCCCAGAGTGGACGAGGGCCAGCAAGGGGCCACTGGGAGAGCCGCCAGCCACGGCGGCTGCGTCCACTCGCTCAAGCAAAGGAAGCCAGGTCTGCTGTCCGTAAGTCTGGCAGTGCACAGAGTCTGCAAGAGCCTGAAATAAAGTAGAGCAGTTCTCTTACCGTGCTATTTTGTGAGGCGTCGCCAAGGTTCAGACGGGAGAGATGTGGGGGGAAAAAAAGAAAAGATTAGATGTTTTGGAAGATCACGGCTCTATCAGGTTACTTCAGCCTCACACGTGTGTTCAAGTTTCAGCAGCAGAACGACCAGCTGAGCCACACACATTCCTAACAACAGCTCTGACCCAGCAAAACGAAACCTCTCCTTTACCAAGACAAGCGTAAGCCTGAGAGGGAAGCTGCCCCATAGAAATATAATGCAAGTCACTACTGCGAGCCACATATGTCATTTTAAAATTTCTAGAAGCCACGTTAAAAGTAAAAAGAAACTACAGAACTGTGTTAGTTTATCTTAACCTATCAAAAATAATTTAATTTGAACTGGCGCTCAACTAAAGCTTAGCAGTGTGGCATTTCACATTCTGTCTTTGTACTAAGTGTCTGAGATCTGGTGTGTACTGACATCTGTGGCACGTGTCATTTAGCCCGGCCACGGGACGGTGCTCCACTGCCCTCAAGGCTCGGCGCAGGCTGACGGGGCGCTCCTCTGGAAATGACCAGGTAGTGAGAACACAGAGCTGCAGAACTCTAGCAATGGGGAGCTCACCATTTTGGCTAACAGGTTATCACCGGAACGAGAACCCCTAAAAACAGGCATATAATTTTACATTTTGTTCACTTCTAAAACTCTGGAACCTCCAACAGTGCCTGGCATTTTATAAGCATTCAGCAAGTCTTTGTTGAATGAATGAACGAACAGTAAAAACTTACAACATTGTGTTCTTCTGAATGTTAAACTTGGTACCATTCAAAAATGTATCAAAAGTTTTATGATGAATTACTTCTATTTCTGAAATGGCAATTCTTTTTGCAGGATATAGCTTAATTGTTTTGTACGACAGAATCTTAAAAGTTTAGGTACTGACTTAATGAAATAAAATGATAAAATCCTTTATAAGCACACATCCAAATGGCTCTTCTCACCATTTTGACTTAGAGATCAAGAAGGTTCTAATTTCCAGCATGAAAATGTCTACTGACAGTGCTAATATAGTAATATTCTTCAAACAGTTTCTATTACAAAATACAAGAGGCCTAGAAAAAGCCTTTCAATGTTAAGTGAATTGTTAGAACAGATTACTTTTCAACTGTGGTAATAGGTCATGTTACCAAGACTATCTCATAGGAAGTCCAAACCGAGCAGGGTGCTTTGTGGCAGAAGCTGGGGATTGCCCTACCGGATCCCACAGCGTAACCTAGTAGACTGTGGACTACACTCACCGGCAGGGTCACTACTCTTTGTTGTTGTTAGTTTCAAAGATGGAATTTAGTGATTTATCAGTTGCATAAAGCACCCCGTGCTCATCACATCACATACCCTCCTTCATGCCCAACACCCAGTTACCTCATCCCCCAACCCCTTCCCCTGTGGTAACCCTCAGTTGGTTCCCTATAATCAAGAGTCTCTTATGGTTTGTCTCCTTCTCTATTTTTTAATCTTTTATTATTTTTCCTTCCCTTCCTCTATGTTCATGTTTTGTTTCTTAAATTCCACATGAGTGAAATCATATAGTCTTAGTCTTTCTCTGACTGACATATTTTGCTTAGCATAATACCCCCTAGTTCCATCCATTTCGTCGCAAAAGATGAGATTTCATTCTTCTTGATGGCTAAGTAATATTCCATTGTGTATATATACACAGCACCATTCATCTTCTTTATCTATTCATCTATCATTGGACATCATCTGGGCTCTTGCCACATTTGGGCTATTGTGGACATCACTGCTATAAACACTGGGGTGCAGGTGTCCCTTCAGATCACTGTGTTTGTATCCTTTGGATAAATTTGGATATTTGGATAAATAAAATTTGGATATTTGGATAAATACCCAGTAGTGCAATTACTGGATCATTGGGTAGCTCTGTTTCTAACTTTTTGAGGAACCTCCATACTATTCTCCAGAGTGGCTGCACCAGCTTGCATTCCCACCAACAGTGTAGGAGGTTCCTCTTTCTTTGCATCCTCACCAACATCTGTTGTTTCCTGACTTGTTAATTTTAGTCATTTGACTGGTGTGAGGTGGGATCTCACCATGGTTTTGATCTGTATTTCCTTGATGCCGACTGATGTTGAGCATTTTTTCATGTGTCTGTTGGCCATTTGTATGTCCTCTTTGCAGAAATGTCTGTTCACGTCTTCTGCCCATTTCTTGACTGGAGATTTTTTTTTTTCAGTGTCACTATTCTTAAAGCATCTTTGTTCAAGATCTGAACAAAGAACCAGATTTAATTAGCTATAAATTACCAGTGGCACATTTCTGCCACAAAAATATTTTAAAAGATGTGGTTTTAAAAATCTAAAATGTCAACTTGGAGATAATTTGGTTTTCAATTCAGGACTCTTTGTGAACTGTACAGCAGTTCAAATGCTACCCTATTTTACAGCATGAAAATACTTACACAAAAAATGCTTATATTCCAACCAAGAATATCCTACCCAGCAAAGTTACCATTCAGAATAGAAGGCAAGAGAATTTTCCAGACAAGCAAGAGCTAAAGAAGTTCATCAACATTAAATTAGCCTTATAAGTAATATGTTATTTGGTAATAAGAACATACACAAAAGAATCTCACTGGAAAAATAAATATATAGTAAAGGTAAGTCAAATAACTACTTATAAAGCTAGTATGAAGGTTAAAAGACAAAAGTAGCAAAAATAACAATGATTACAGTGATTAGTTAAGGGACAAGATAAAAAGACATATAATATATCAAAAATATAAATTAAGGGGGAGGGGTGCTGAGCTTTAGAATGAGATCAAACTTACAGTTGTTATCAACTGAAAACTGACTGTTACAGATACAAGTTGTTATATATAAGCCTCATGGTAACCACAGAGCAAAAACCTGGAGTAAATGACCAAAAAAAAAAAAAAAGAAAGGTGATCAAAACACCAAAGGAAGAGAGTGAGAGAACAGCGTAGCAGAGAACTACAAAATATCCAGAAAATAAGCAAAATGGCAATAAGCATATACCAGCAATGATTCCTTTAAATGTAAACAGACCAAATTCTTTAATCAAAAGAATAGCTGCATCGGTTAAAAAAAAAACAAGATTCATCTGTATGCTGTCTACAACAATATGCTTTTGATGTAAGAACACACAAACTAAAATGAAAGGATAGAAAAAGTTTCCACACAAATGTAAACCAAAAGAATGGAGTTATCTATACTGATATCAGACAAAATAGACTTTAAAACAAAGACTGTAATAAGAGACAAAAAAGAGTGTTACATAATCCAACAAGGGGACATAACAGTTGTGACACAGGAGCATCTAAATATATAAATATGTAAAGCTCATGTGCACATGCCTAAAGGGTGACACAGACATCAACTTAATAATAGCAGAGGACTTAAATACCTTGCTTACACCAATGGATAAATCATCCAGATAAAATTGATGAGGCAACATTGGCCTTCACTGGCAAGTTAGACCAGATGAAGGTAACAGATACATAATAAAGAACACTTCACCCAAAAGCAACAAAATAGATATTCTTCTTAAGTGCACGTGAACATTTTCCAAGACAGATCATGTATTAGGTCACAAAACAAGTCTTAATAAATCTAAGATTGAAATCAAGCATCTTTTCCAACCGTAATGATATGAAACTAGAAATTAATTACATGAAGGAAGCTAGAAAACTCATAAATATATGGAGATTCAACAACATGCTACTGAGTAACTGATAGGTCAAAGAAGAAATACAAAGCGCCTTGAGACAATCGAACATGGACATTTATCATACCAAACTTTAAGGGCTGCAGCAAAAGCAGTTCTACGACAGAAGCTCAAAGCAGTCCAAGCCCACTTCAAGAAACGAGAAAAGCCTCAAACAACCTAACACACTTTGAGGAACTATAAAAAGAACAAAAGAAGCTCCAAGTTACTGGAAGGAAGAAAATAACAAAGATTAGAGCAGAAATAAATGAAATTGGAATCAAAAAAGAGGGAACTCAAAACCAGAAATGAAAGAAATATTAAAAGAGATACCACGGCAATACAAAGGACTGTAAGAGACTACTATGAGTAATTGTACACCAACAAACTAGACAACCCAGAAGAAATGGATGAATTCCTGGAAACATACAACCTACCAAGACTGAATCATGATAAAACGGAAAATCTGAACAGACTGATTACTAGTGAAGGGGCTGAAATCAGTGATCAAAAACCTCCCCACAAACAGAAGTCCAGGACCACAGAGCTTCACGGGTGAACTCTACCAAATATTCAAAGAATCAATACCAATCCCTTTCAAACACTTCCAAAAGCTAGAAGAGGGGAGAACTCTTAGAAAAACATTTTACAAGGCCAGCACTGCCCAGATACCAAAGCGAAACAAGGGTGCCATACAAAAAGGAAAATTACGAGCCAATATCCCTGATGAACACAGATGCAAAAATCCTCAAATACGAGCAAACCGAACTCAACAATACATTAGAAGGAGCATCCACTCTGATCAGTGAGATTTATTCTCGGGCCTCAAGGATGGTTTGGCATCCATGTATCAGTGTGCTATATTCCACACTACACCACATCAACAAATGAAGGACACAAAAAATACGAGCATCTCAACAGATGAAGGAAGAAAATTGACAACACTGAATACCCATTTATGATAATAACTCTCAATAAAGGAGAGAGACTGCACTGATAAAACAGCAACTGGACATAATAAAGACACATAAAACAAACACACAGTTCACGCCGCACTCAACGGTGAAAAGCTGAAAGCTATTCCTCTAAGACTGGAAACAAGGATGTCTACTCTCGCCACTTTTATTCAACATAGTACTGAATGTCCTAGCCAGAGCAATTAGGGAAGAAAAAGAAAGGACACTGAAATGAGAAAGAAACTAAAACCGTCACTATCTGTGGGGCCTCTCTGGTCGGCTCAGTTGGTAGAGCACATGACTTTTGATCTCGGCGTGGGTTCGAGCCCTGTGTTGGGTGTAGATTACTTAAAAATAAAATCTTTAAGGAGCACTGGGTCCTCAGTCGGTTAAGTGCCTCTTGATTTTGGCTCAGGTCATGATCTCAGGGTCGTGAGACTGAACCCGGAGAAGGGCTCCACACTCAGCGGGGGGCTCCGCCCAAGATTCTCTCTCCCCTTCCCTTTGCCCCTCACCCTGCTCGTGTGCTCTTTCTCCAGTAAATAAATCTTAAAAAAAAAAAAAAAAGATCTTGGGGGGGAAAAACTGTTACTATTTGTGGTTAATGTGATATAAAGTAGAACCCTGAAGACTCCACCAAAAAATGCTACACAAATTTAGTAAAGTTATAGATTATAAAGTCAGTATACAGAAATCTGTTGTTTCTTTACAATAATAAACTATCAGAAAGAAATTAAGAAAATAATCCCATTTACAATTGCATCAAAAAAATAAAATACCTAGTAATAAATTTAATCAAGGAAGTGAAAGACCTGTATGTTGAAAACTATAAGATATTAGCGAAAAAAACTAAAGATGACACAGGTAAACACAAAGCCATTCCATGCTCTGGGATGGGAAGAACTAATACTGTTAAAATATTCATACTACCCAGCAACATAGAGTCAACGAAACCCCTATCAAAATTCCAATGGCATTTTCCACAGAAATAGAACAATCCTAAAATTTGCATGGAATCATAAAAGACCTCGAACAGGCAAAGCAATTTTGAAAAAGGAGAACAAAGCTGGAGGCATCAGGCTCCCTGATTTCAATCTATATCACAAAGATGTAGAATGAAAACAGTATAGTACTGGCATAAAAACAGACACAGATCAGAGCACCTGGGTGGCTCAGTGGGTTAAGCGTCTGCCTTCAGCTCAGGTCATGCTCTCAGGGTCCTGGGATCGAGCCCCGTGTCGGGCTCCCTGCTCAGAGAGGAGCCTGCTCCCCGCCCTCCCACCGCCCCGCTGCTGCCTGCCCCTCTGCCTACTTGTGATCTCTCGCTGTCAAATAAATAAAATCTTTTTAAAAAAATTAAAAATAAGTGTTGGCAAAGATGTGCAGCATGTCAATCGATTGTGCACTGTTGGTGGGAATGTCACTGGTGTAGCCACTGGGAAACACAGTACGGAAGTCCCTCAAAAAATTAACACCGAAGTCAGTATGACCCAAAATTCCCCTTCTGGGTATCTGAAGAAAGCTGAAACACTAATTTGAAAAGACATATACACCCCACGTTCACTGAGGCATTATTTACAACAGCCAAGATATGAAAACCATCTCAATGTCCCCTGATGGATGGATAAAGAAATTGTAGTACATGTATACAAGAGTATTACTCAGCCATAAAGAAGAATGAATTTTACCATTTGCTACAATGTGGACGGACGTCAAGGGCATTATGCTACGTGAAGTAAGTCAGAGAAAGACAAATACTGTGTAATCTCTCTTATATGTGTAATCTTAAAAAACAAAACCAGAAATACACGCTCAGTAGGTACGGAGAACAGACCGGTGTTACCAGAGGCAGGGACTGGGGGATGCGAGAAATGGGTGAGCTGTTTTGTTAGAATTTAAATAAGTTGAATAAAAATCCAAAAAGAATGTAATGTTGATTATTTAAAACATGATTTAATGACCATAAAACACTCAGAGGATGGAGTCACTCTAAACACTGGCAGATACAAAAATCCACAACTCAACATTCCTTAATTCCATGTCATTTGTCCAAACCATGAACCAACTACTAAGTCAGAAAATCCGGAATCCGTATTTTTGCATTTTAAGCAGAGCCACACTAATGAAAAAAAGTGTGTATCTGTTCCAAGGAACGATAAATTTATAAGCAACACACAAACTTCAATTTGGGGAGTTATGTAAAACTGTAATAAAGAAATATCCCTGGTTTGGGGGTCCCTGGGTGGCTCAGCCGGCTAAATGACCCACTCTTGATTTCGGCTCAGGTCACGATCTTGGGGTTGTGAGAAGCCCCGAGTCGGGCTCCACGCTCAGTGCAGAGTCCGCCTGAGATCCTCTCCCTCTTCCCACACCCCCAAGCCCCTCTCCAGTGTGCACGCAAGCTCTCAAATAAATCAACCTTAACAAACAAACAAAACCCTGATTTTTCTATTTGGTATGCTGCCTTTATTTACATGAAGGTTAAAACAAACAAAAAAAAAGTATAAGGATCTTTCTTTTCGTGTTCACTTACACCCTTGAACTCTCAGGAGGAAACCGAACCTTCCTGGCAGAGGTTGATGGTGGAGGTGACAAAGAACAGCTGCCGTGTGATCCCAAACAAAACCAAACCCCCAAAACGTTTCCTTGTTTTTCTCTTTAATTTGGAAGTGCCTGTTGGGGTCAAGATTTCTTCTAAGCTCATTTTTATTTTCATACTGTCTCCTGAACACTGCCAATCTGAGCTTCTTATTTTCCTAAATTACGGACAGTAACTGTTCGGTTTCCCTAAAAGCATCGTTAGTCGCTGTCACTAGTCATTCGCTTAGACAGTACTAAGGGAATCCAAGTGACAGCCTCGCAGTCTATTAACTGGACGACGGAAACGACCTCTGCGAACGGGACTGCACAGGCAACAGGGCTCTCCTATGGCCAGTTCTGCTTCAACTCGATCTGCTGCATGAAATGTCTGATGGTCAGTTACACGGTGTGGAAGGGAAGCCAGCGGCAGGGGACCAGAAGCAGGAGGGCAGAGAGAAGAGATGCAAAGTACCTTACACCTTACTTCTTTTTTTAAAAGATTTTATTTATTTATTTATTTGAATGAGAGAGAGAGAGAGAGAGAGAGAGAAAACGAGTGGGGCGCAGGAGCAGAGGGAGAGGGGCAAGTGGACTGTGCCTTGAGCACAGAGCCTGACAAAGGGCTCGATCTCAGGACCCTGAGATCAGGACCTGAGCTGAAGTCTAGTCGGACGCTTAACGGACTGAGCCCACCCGGGCGCCCCACCCTTACCCCCTTCTGAAACCACTCCTGTGCCATTTTCCTCTGAACCCTAACCCGACTTCCCCGCTGTGGCTCTGCGAACTTGGTGTCCAGAGGCCTCAAGTTCGGACTAGATATCACTTCCTCGTGTGGCGAGCAAGGTGCTGGCCTATCAGACGGCTAAGGTCTGTCCCAGCTGCGCTCTTCTATCGTTCGGGAAGGGGTCCCTGTCGTTCTACGGCCACTTCTCACCTGGGTAGTAAGGAGAGATCTTTAAAGCTTTCCTGAAAACAAGGAGTTAAAATTAGAACAGCATGCCTTATTAACTAAAGACTATCCCTGGCAAACACCCCATTAATTTCGGATTTCTAAGTGTGCTGACAGACTGACGACTGTAAAATACTCCGTGATCTAGGTTCTGCTTAAGAAACCACCCTTTACACGTACACATCCGAACACATACGTGCACATGCACTCATCCGTCCGCTCGCCGGGAGGGGGTCCGTCTGCAGAATAAGCCTGCAGACTGCCGCGGACCCGGTCATTTAAGCATTCGTCCCGTGCCTCATCACGCACTCTTCGATCTCACTGATCCTTCCCAACCAAAACTCAGGACAGCGAGGAATGATGACAGGAAAAGCAAAAGCAGAAAGAGCTACCTTCTTCTACTCCATTAAGAAGGTATATGAAGAAATAATTAAAACAACAACAACAACAACAACAACAACATAGGGGGTGCCTGTGACTCGGTCAGTCGAGCACACGACTCTTGATCTCAGGGTCATGAGTTCAAGTCCCACACTGGGTGTGGCGATTACTTTAAAAAAAAAAATAGTAGAGATCCAGGAAGTTCTTGATTCAAGATCCTCATTAAGGTAAGAAATCGTGAGAGGAGGGGCGCCTGGATGGCTCAGGTGTTAAGCTCAGGTCTCCCTCTCCCACTCCCCCTGCTTGTGTTCCCTCCTCTCTGTGTCTGTCTCTGTCAAATAAATAAATAAAAATCTAAAAAAAAAAAAAAATCGTGAGAGGGAGAAGGAAGGCACCAGAACCTAGGGAATTAAGCACAGAATATTACTCTTGTCAAGCACTATGCTATGTTGGCCAATAGCTACCAAAGTACAAAAGGTGAGCAACTGCCCAGGACACAGCGGAAGATCCCCAGGGCTAGCGTTCCAACTCATCATTCGGGTTTAATAACACTACTGTAAATCTCTTCGAGTAAAAATTGTCAGTAATTACTTGATATTACTTAATATTAAGACCCTATTTAAAGGGTGCCTGGCTGGCTCAGTTGTTAAGTGTCTGCCTTCGGCTCAGGTCATGGCCCCGGGGTCCTGGGATCGAGCCCTGCATTGGGCTCCCTGCTCGGCGGGAGTCTGCTTCTCCCTCTCCCACTCCCCGGCTTGTGTTCCCTCTCTCGCTATGTCTCTTGCAGTCATAAAATAAAAAATCTTTTAAAGAAAAAAAAAAAACCCTATTTAGTTGTGCCCAGTTATCCTGGTAATGCCTTTTACAGCTGTTTTCTTCCATGTGTGGAAGTGTGGATCCAATCAAAGTTCACACTACCTATAGTTAGAGCCTGTTTCCTTCCTTAACTTCTGTTTCTCTGTGGAAAAAAATCAACATTTCAAAATATACCCTGAGGGATGCCTGGCATTTGAGCAGGTACAGCATGCTGCTCTGCTTCTCAGGGTTATGAGATGAAACCCCATGTCGGGTGTAAAGCATACTTAAAAATAAATTCTTTTTTTTGTTGTTTAAAGATTTTATTTATTTATTTGACAGAAAGAGAAAGAGATCACAAGCAGGCAGAAAGGCAGGCAGAGAGAGAGAAAAAGGGAAGCAGGCTTCCCGCCAAGCAGAGAGCCCGATGTGGGGCTGGATCCCAGGACCCTGAGACCATGACCTGAGCCGAAGGCAGACGCTTAACCCACTGAGCCACCCAGGTGCCCCACTTAAAAATAAATTCTTAAAAAGAAAAGAATACACTGGGAAATCCACTTTAGTAAGAAAGACATTTCAATCGTACTCATAAAATGTGACCGACACAACTTTAAAATATCTCTATAAAATATGATTTTAAATTTTTGCTAAAACACTCAACTATGTTATTAAAATAGTTTTTAAAATTCTAGAACAGGGTCCCTGGGTGGCTCAGTCGTTAAGCATCTGCCTTTGGCCCAGGTCATTATCCCACAGCCCTGGGACTGAGGCCCACATCAGGCTCTCTGCTCAGCGGGGACCTGCTTCTCCTTCTCCCACTGCACCTGCTTGTGTTCCCTCTCTTGCGCGCACGTGCGCTCTCTCTCTCTCTTCCACTCTCTCTGTGTTAAAAAAATGTTTTTAAAAATTAAATAAATAAAAAATAAAATTCTAGAACAGCTTTAGTTTAGAAATAGCTCTAGGTCCCTTCAGTCAGCTGTAAGAAGAATCCAGATCTTCAGTCGGTAAGGAGTGCAAAGTAGACAGAACGAGTTATTGAGGTGAGAAGAATCATGTCTGATCCGGAAGAGGGACTCAAGGAAGATTTCTTCTTTATGCTTCATTCTACTTTACAAAAGCACAGCAGGGCTGTGAGCCAGAAGCTTGGAAGAACACAGAGGAAAAACTTTCCTCTGGTAAGTTCTAGGAGAAAGAGTTTCTCCTTCCAGGAGAAAAAGCTTAAATAAAGATGTTGTGGTGAGGTTTGGATACAAGCCCTCAAACCACCCTCTATCACTGGCAGTGCTGGCAGGAAATCCCACTGTTCCAAGAATGGTATCGAATTCAAGCCTGGATCTCACCCCGCATACTCAGTTCACAAAAGTGATTCCAGGTAAAAAAAAATCACAGAGCTTTAGGCCTCACACCTAAGATTTTAACTTTTTCCATCAAAAGTATACAATGTTTCTGCTCACACACAGAAAAGAGCAGAATGTAAATTGAACACTGATTTGGAGTTTCCGAATATTTTCACATCCCTCATCCAGTTTAATGTTCTTAAGAACCCAACCAGATAAGGCATTATCATTAAACCCATGTCATAGTAACCGAGGTCCACTGGGATTGGACTCGCTTGTGATCCCTTGGTTAGGAGTGGTTCTTCTGTCTGGTGCCCTAGCAGGCAGCTCTCTTCCTGGACACTGCAATTCTCTTCTTTTCCTCATTTAGTCAGAGCTTAACTCAAAGTAACACTGGAAAAAGTATATACAGATTAAGCCACATGAAGTTAATCTTAGAAAAAAAAAGTTAAGCCGTATGTCAAAGTATTTAATGGAAAAGCCCGCCTCTCAGAAACCAATCCACTAGAGGAAAAAAAGAAAAAGAAATAGAAAATAATCGTAAAAACAGTAATAGAAATAAGAAATAGGAAACCAAGCTCTCTTCCTGGAAAATACACTTAAACTATTCCTATTATTACATAATTCCTATTATTACATTACATAACACTACTACAAATGTTAGGTAACCATCGGTATTTTTTTTTAAATATGAGTAAGTGTAACTGGTTGATTCTTAATTATTCTATACAATTTCATCCTTAGCTGTACCTAAAGACTAGGAAGGCTCCTTATCCCAAGCAGAAAGCATCGGTAGAAGAGGCAGTATTCACAAGCCTGCGTAAGCTAACCGCAGGGACGAAGAACATATCCTCGCATTACTACGTGCTCAGATTTTCCCAACACGTTAATCTAATAAATAACTCTACTGCACAGTACTAAACATCTGTCTTCATGAATCACAGTCCTATTTATGGACAAAAGCTTCCTATCTGAAAGTCAGGAGTGAAGCTTGTTTCCAAACGTACTCTGCCATGTGAGACTGAATTATAGGTCTCAGGTGCCGCGCTGTAAAGTCAACGGTCAACAGTATCTGCCAAAAGGTCAGGCCTTTAAAATTAATCCTTTTTATACCGGCAAAAATCCGGCTGCCCGCACACCGCGGCCTCTGCATGGTTACAGGACTTATGTCTCCTCGGGTAGCAGGACTCGCCTCTTCACACACCATTCACTACTGAAGAAACAGACAGACAGACGGACAAAACAGGGCCCCACACCTCACTAGGTGTTAAACCACGACCCAGCAAAACTAGAAACCTTGCCCCTAAGAGAAGCTACTTAGAACTGCTTCAAGGTCATACCAAGCACTCTGCAGTAACCGCGGGCGTCCCCAGATTCGGGGTGAAATAAAATAAAGTGTCTTCAGGCCTTTCACCCGCAAATGCCCTTAGATTCTAACCGGAGAGGAAATCGAGCGCGAGCGAGCGCGGCCTCGGGGAGACTCCAGCTCGGTCGGCAGAACAGCCGATGTACACAGGCGCGACCTGACTCGCCTCGGCGCTCAGACGGGGTCCCTAAAACCAGAACACCGGAAGGCGGCCCGGACGCAGCCCCTGCAGCGCACCTGCAGCGCACCTGCAACGCACCTGCAACGCACCTGCAGCGCACCTGCAGCGCACCTGCGCTCGCCAGCACGCACCTGCGCTCTCACAGCGCCTCCCGCTGGCGCCTGCCAGCCCGGCGTCCCCGCACCGCCACCGCACACCCGGGCGCGCAGCCGCGGGACAGGTGCCCCGAGCCCGGCCTGCCGTCGGGGACTTGGCGACTTCCCGCCAGGAAGCCGCGCCGGGGGCGGGGGCCCTCCCACAGCCCGCCGGCCCCCGCCCCGCCGCCCGGCCACGGCCGACCCCCGCCCCGCCGCCCGGCTGCCGCGCCCTTGTGACTCCGCGTCCCGGGCGGCGCGGACCCGACCTCCGCGAGCCCTGGCTGGTGCCGGGGTCCGGCCCGGGGGGCTCGTCACCTCATGAGGTAGTCCCGAAAATCCTTGCTCCGGACATAGTCCGCCGCTTTCCGCACCAGCGCGCCCGCCATGGCCGTGCCCGACACCAGGCCGCCCGGCTGCCCTCGCCTCCGCTCCTCGGAGCCCAATGACACCCAGCCTAGCGGACAGCGCGGACGCCGCACCCGCTCGCGGGCCCGCCTCACGACAGCCGGCTCCGCCTTACGGCCGCGCCGCGCCGCCCGGCTCTCGGCCTATGGGAGGACGCAGGGCGGGAGGCGGCGGCGCGGATTGGCTGGCTTGCCCCGCACACCTTCTCACCGCCCCTCAGCGGCGCTCGGGGGCGGGGCCTGCTGCCGTAAAACGGCCGGAGGCGGCGGGCGATTGGCTGGCGGTCGCTTCTGGCGCGGCCGCGACGCTGCCGCCGCGACGGGCCGGGCTCCTGCGGCCGCCTCAGCGTGTGTGGCCGCGTCCACGCAAGGGCACCTTGGCGGGCCGGGAGCGCGCCGGGAGCGCCGGGGTGGGGACGCGCGGCGGCGTCGCCTCCGGGCGGGAAGGCGGGAGGCTTCGGTGGTTCGGAGGGCCCGTGCGGGACGGTCGGGTCCCGGGAGCTGCCTGCGGTGGGCGCCGCCGGCGGGAGCGGAGATCGGAGCCGCCGCCCGGGCGCAGGGCGGGGCTGGCACGGACGACGGGCCGGCCGGCGGCGCAGACGTGTCCTGGGACCGAGCCGCGGGCTTGTGCAACTTCCGAGCGCAGCGTGGATTTAAGGCGCTCTCCGGGGCCCTCGCCGCAGGGGGTCCGAGCCGGAGGGGGGTCCGCGCCGCAGGGGGTCCGAGCCGGAGGGGGGTCCGCGCCGCAGGGGTCTGAGCCGGAGGGGGGTCCGCGCTGCAGGGGGTCCGAGCCGGAGGGGGGTCCGCGCCGCAGGGGGTCCGAGCCGGAGGGGGGTCCGCGCCCGAGGGGGGGTCCGCGCCGCAGGGGTCTGAGCCGGAGGGGGGTCCGCGCTGCAGGGGGGTCCGAGCCCGAGGGGGGGTCCGCGCCGCAGGGGGTCCGAGCCGGAGGGGGGTCCGCGCCGCAGGGGTCTGAGCCAGGGGCGCTCGGTGCAGGAACGTGGGGAGGGAAGGGTGCGGCCCGGCAGCCGACTGGGGTCGGGGTTCTGGGAGCCGGGCTTTCCCGGCGGCTTCAGGGGCCGCCGTGGGCAGGACTTGTGCGTGTTAATAACGGTCTCCGCCACGTAAATACGGAGCGGCGGCGCCCGGGGGCTCAGCCATGATCCTGGGGTGCCGGGGTGCAGCCTCCGGTAGGGCTGCCGGCTGGGCGGGGAGCCTGCTTCTCCTCGCCGGCCGCTCCCCCTGCCTGCGCGCGCCCTTTCTCGCGAGTAAGTGGATAAAACCTTTCCATACGGAGCCGGCTGTGTGGTCTAACGCTCAAGAACATACGGGGGGGGCGGGGGCAAGAGGTCCAGCTGCGTTATTTCGTAAAACCCGAGAAAGACCGAAAACCCCTACCTGGTCCCCGCATGCACAGCGTGTAGAAGGTAAACGTGCAAACGTCGCTGGCTGCCTTGTGTCCCGGGTTGTAGAAGAGTGATGCCCATCAGAGTTTGGGAGTGACCGTCACACCCGGGGCTGTACTCCGCGCCTCCGTGTTGACTGGTCGGAGCAGGAGCTGTGAGGGAGACAGATGGCTGCAGCCGGAGTGGGGGAAAGCCGGCCGTGCTCCGGAGCACCCGGATGGCCCAGGGTTGTGTAGGCGGCCTGCACACAGCGTGTCCAGGGCAGTGTGGTATTTGTAGGACCGTCGGCAGTCCCAGGGTGGGTGCCCCATGCAGGGGATCACGGCAGGCAGGTCTGTGATGCCTCACAGAGTCGAAGAAATGTATATGGTAGTAAACTACCTACATTTTTTCACCTATCAAAATAGCAAAACAATAAGGGAAAGAGAAAACGGAGTAGTTATGCCTAAGAACTAACACATTTGGGGCACCTGGGGGGCTCAATTGTTGGGCATCTGCCTTTGGCTGGGGTCATGGTCCCAGGCCCGAGTTGGGCTCCCTGCTTGGTGGGAAGCCTGCTTTTCCCTCTCCCACTCCCCCCTGTTTGTGTTCCCTCTGTTGCTGTGTCTTTATCTGTCAAATAAATAAATAAAACCTTAAAAAAAAACACACACACTTCACACATTTTCTTCTGGATATTGGGGTAATAATGACCGTTTTGTCCATCGGGAAGGACTATTGTGATGACGAGAGGCAACTTTCGAGGTGTACTTACTGGATGAGAAAGTGTTCTGTAGACACAGGCGTGCTGTTTTGTCCGTCTGCTCACTTTTATTCCAGCCCAGCACCTGCCTTTCCTTGGTTCCAGTTCAGTAGGCGCACGGTAGTTTGATGGCTTCAGCAATTTAAAGAATGTAGTAAATGCGTAAGCCAAGACATCGGGAGTTCAGTGAGAATCGGGGACACTTGCACTCAGACGCCAGTGCACCGTCTGGAATGTGAATGTGTAGTGTCTTGCCAAGTTAACTCTTGGGTCCTACCTGTCATGGATCCTTCGTGCTGGCCCCAAGGCTTGGTGAAAGCTTTTGGATTAGCGGCTCCTGTCCCCATCCATTTTCCTCCAGGCTCCCTGTTCCCATACTGTTCTACAGAAGCCACAAAGAAACAGTTTCGCAGGCAAGGAATCTTCACTTGGCTTGGCAATTCAGGAATTTCCTAGTGACTAAATGGTGAGGGATGAAGGAAACAGAAACATCCCTATTTTGCATTCCCTACTGATAGGTATGGTGTCTGGAGGACACCAGACCCAGCCACTGAAAGGGAAGAGGAACCTGTATAATCACAGGATGCAGACTGTCGGCCCCAGATTGCTCACTGCTGGTTTATGGGGGAAACAGGCCAACACGCTTTCTGAGCATAAGCAGCTCTCTGCAGCGCTTGTGTTCTTGGCCTCAGGGGAAAAATGAAGCCCCTGGGGTGGGGGGAGGGGGTTTCTTGGTTCAAGGTATTTAGGAAACCTTTGAATCAGACAAGGTTAATTTTTTTCTGCAGCTCTTTTGAGAGCCTTTACTTAGCTCACGAAAACTGTGACAGCATAAACAAAGCTTATCCTGATTTCCTTAACCACGGAGCCCTTTTGGAAGGCGTGTCTCGTAGAACTGGTGGTCCGGGGGCTCCAGTGGCTGGGCGCCCTCCCAGCCAGGGGATGCCCAAGGAAGAAACCGGACCTTCAAATCAGGTGACTACATCCTACCCCCTTTTACTTATTTTTTTTAAAGATTTTATTTATTTGACAGACAGAGATCACAAGTAGGCAGAGAAGTAGGCTCTCTGCCGAGCACAGAGCCCAATGCGGAACTCGATCCCAGGACCCTGAGATCGTGACCTGAGCCGAAGGCAGAGGCTTAACCCACTGAGCCACCCAGGTGCCCCTTCCTAACCCCTTTTATTTAGCTGCCTGCCTTTGGCAAGTCTCTAAAAACCCCTAGGCTTCATTTTTTTGTCTATAAAATTGAAACAATGTCACACCATGTATGTTGTTGAGTTTCTGTGAGAGTTGCCAGGAGTAACAACGGGCGAGGTCCATGGTGGCCGCCAGAGAGCCAGCGACGCAGTAATGCACCCACGTTAGCCTTCAGTGTCCCCACCCGCCTTCCTGTCAGCTGCTTCTGTCAGCTCAGGTGCTTTGCTTTGAATGAGGGAGGGAGTGTAAATATTGCGCCACCTTCGATCCTCCAACCATTATTTACTCTGAGGACAAAGGGCTGAGATGTTACCCTGTTCATCTCTGTCCTTGGAGAAAGGTCAGAGGTGCCCCAGCTCTCTCTGGGGCCTCATCTCAATGTCTCCTACACAACTGTTTGTTTCTGAGTGTGGTGAAAACCATGTCGGGGCAGTTGACGGGGACTTGGGATGCCTTCACTTTGACCTTCAACTCTCCAGGGGGGAAGACCCTGCAGTCAAGCATCCCCTTTAGGGAACCAACTACCTCTCAGGCAACAAGGATTGCCCTGAGCCAGCAAGACCCCACGGGTGACTGACTCTGAGACGATGATCAGTTTGACCTTCACTGCCCCCCCTGCACCTAACCGCCTGTCTTTGTCCCACATTTTCCTTATATAAACCTGGAAATATTTTTGGCACTTTGGAGCTAGCCTTTGAGACACTAGGTCACTGCCTTTCCAGCACTGGCCTCGGAAAAAAACCCCTTTCTTCTTTCATAGCCACTCATGTCTCTGCTTTGGATTTTGTCAGTGACGACAGCAGACCTGGCGTGTTTGGGACCCTTGGAGACAAGCGCTCCTGCACCCCTGTGCCCCGGCTACAGTGGCATCGACAGAAATGGAAGCTCCCATCTCTGACTGCAGGCTTAGTCCATGTTGGGAGCCAGCCTGCGTTCTCTGCAGCAGCTGGAGGGAGCCTAGATGAGCCCTTGGGTTGTGACTGCAAAAGCCCGGAAACTCTGATCTGCCCTGACGCTGGCGAAGTTCTGCCTTTGTGAGGATGAGAGGGAGAGGGGCTGTGTTGACAGAAAAGGAAGCAGTGAGGAGGGGCTCCCCCTGGCTAAACCCAGGACAATTTGCATATCAGAAAGAACAGTGACTACAAGCCACGGAGACTCCTCTTCCCCGTGATCCTCAAGGGAGAACAAAGAGATGCAACAAAAGACCACGGAATGGGAGAACATGTCTGCAAACCATGTATCTGATAAGGGACATGCACCTGAGATATTGAAAGCGCACTTACAACCGGTAACACAGAGACGACCCAGTCAAAGTACAAGCAAAGGACCGAATAGAGATTTCTCCAAAGATACACAAATGGCCACCAAGCTCATTGAAAAGATGCTCATTGTGGGCCGTGAGGGAAATGAGGAAGCCGGGAGGAGGTACCGCTTTACACTCCCAGAAGGGCAGCAAATGGAGCCCAGCAGGTGTCTGCGAGGAGGCAGAGGAAGGGGCGCCCTCGCGGACCGGAGCAGCGGCCCTGGCACTCCTTCCCACGACTACACACGCAGCTGCCGGCGGCCCCGGCAGTCCCTCTCCTAGAGCCCCACCCGAGGGAACTGAAAACAGGCGTCCACACAGCCCTTGAGGCCTTTGTCCACACAGCCCTTGAGGCCAAAGGCTCACAGCAGCACGGTAGATAACAGCCAGAAAGTGAAAACAACCCAAATGTCGGATCAGCTGACAGAACACATAAAACGTGGAATAACCATACAATGGGATATTGTTATTACGTTGTTGTTGTAAAGATTTTATTTATTTATTTAATTGACAGAGAGAAAGAGAGAACACGAGCAGGGGAATTGAGGGAGGGAGAAGCAGGCTTCTCCCAGCTGCGAGCCCATGCGGGGCTCGATCCCAGGACCCTGGGATCTTAACCTGAGCCGGAGGCAGATGCTTAACATCTGAGCCACCCAGACGCCCCACAATGAAATATTATTCAGCAATTAAAAGCAACGAGGTCCTGGCACGTGCTACCACAGGGATGGACCCCGCAAGCACTGTGCTTGTGGGTACTCGAGGCACAGGGGACCACATGTAGTACGACGCTGCTTGTATGAAATGTCCAGGGCAGGCACATTGAGGGGTCCAGTAGATGCTCGGGGGGCTGCTAAGGGCGGGCGTGGGTACGCAGCCCAGGTGATGAAAATGCTCTGACATGGGTTGTGGTGATGGCAGTACAGCTCTACGAATGTGCTCGAAACCATCAAATTGTACACTTTAAAGGCGGAAATTGCATGCTGTGGGAATGGTATCCCAGTAAAAACTGAACGGTAAAAATAAAGAAAGACCCACAACTTTAAGAAATGCACAGGAGAAAAAGCAAATAACATAAAAACCTGAAACTCTGTCATAATTGATGGGGTCCGTGATCAAAGGAGCGAGACTGATACAAAGCAAAGGTCCAGCAAAGCCTTATTTCGCGCCAGCACCGAGAATCAAACCGACCGGCCGGGGCCGTCTCTGGGCTGGAGAGAGCGACCACCCCAGCTTCACAGACTGGCTTTTTTAGAGCAAAGGCCCTGTGGTCGAGCCTGGCCAATGAGATTGTCTCCACCTGGCCTGACTCGTCCTTGCCTTCCGGGCTCTGTTATCTCCACCTGACCTGACCCGGCCTTGTATCTGGTCTCTATTATCAGGGACTGGTCGAACATATTTTACTGTTTTCCCAGACTTGCTTTTAAGTAAGTTCCTTGGGCGGGGGGCAGGGTCAGTTTAAGTTTTACTGCACAAACAACACCATGGCTGTTTAACCGAGATGGAGTTGCTCTGGCTAAGTAGGACCCTACAGTGATGAGTGCACCAACTCTTGGTAATTGAAGGGAAAGAAGCATTTGCCTGTAGGAACTATTTCAGACAGTCCTAGGGATGAAGGAAAGCTCTTCTTCTCAGGATAAGTTCAGCTAATAAATATGAAAGAAGGTTAGAATTAGAGAACACCGGTCTGCAGTCCTTGAGGAAAGGACGGGTTCAGAGAGAATCCGCAAGGTAGGCTAAGACCACTCTGAAGCTAGATGCGACGCCGATCTTTCCAGGCATCATCTGCCGCCTGGAAGGGGGATGCACATGTACAAGGAGGGGTCTAGGAAATTACTTAACGTTACTGTCAGAGGACAATACTCTAGTACTGCCTGCTGTGATGCCTCCGCCAGGAAGGATCCACCCACACCTGGAACCTGAATCCAATCAAGCAGGCGGGAACGAAGGGATTGAAAGAAGTAATCCAAGGAAGGGATGACAAAGTAACCGGACGTGTCCCGCAGGTGGGACGCTTCATAGGGCTGCTGGGCCCGGAACCCCTCCCGCGAGGCTGGGCAGGAGGGAAAAGGGACTAGAAATGTAAAGGGAGTCACAGGCAGAGCTTTACATGCAGACACACAATTAAGACTTGGAAGAAATAGGTGGGGATACTTTTAATGCTATAGTCTAGCCCAATACATCAAAATATTATTTCAATATATATTCCGTATAAAAATTATTATTGAAATGTTTTATTTTCTTCTTTCCATACTAAGTCTTCAAAATCTCATATGTATTTTACACTTATGAGTCATCTCAATTCAAATGCTCAATTTTCTTTCTTTTTTTTTTTTAAAGTTTATGTATTTATTTTTTTTAGTGGTCTCTGATGTAGGGAAGACCTTAGGGTTCAAGGCCAATGGCCAAGAAATAATTTTTTTTAAAGATTTTATTTATTTATTTGACAGACAGAGATCACAAGTAGGCAGAGAGGCAGAGAGAGGGAGGAGGAAGCAGGCTCCCCGCCGAGCAGAGAGCCCGATGCGGGGCTCGATCCAAGGACCCTGAGATCATGACCTCAGCTGAAGGCAGAGGCTTAATCCACGGAGCCACCCAGGTGTCCCCCCTAAGAAAGAATTCTTGAGATGCCTTTGATCCAAAAAGGTGGTTTTATTAAAAAATAAGCACAGGAGGGCACCTGGGTGTCTCCGTGGGTTAAGCCTCTGCCTTCGCCTCAGGTCATGATCTCAGGGTCCTGGGATTGAGCCCCGCATCAGGCTCTCTGCTCGGCGAGGAGCCTGCTTTCCCCTCTCTCTCTCTCTGCCTGCTTGTGATCCCTCTCTGTCAAATAAATAAATAAAATCTTTTTAAAAAATTAAAAAAAAAAAAAAAGCACGGGGACATGACCTGTGGGCAGAGAGAGCTACACCGGGTTCATGGGGAGTGGCCCCGTTACATATTTTCAAGCTGGGAGAGGGTTAAGGATAGCACAGACCTTCCAGGTCTTTTGACAACAACTTTTCCAGGATCCTAATGGGGGGGGGGGCTAGCTGTTGTTGGGAAAGGTCATTTATTACTGTTCCGTAAACCCTCAGTCATGAGACCCTTCAGCTGTCTATTAGTGGGTCATATGCTTGGAGGATGGTTGCCAACATGTACCTTGAGGGGCAAAAATAAAGGAAGTTTCCAAAGGAATTTTTATGTATTCAAGTAGACTCATAGGATATTGGAGGTCTGGCTGAGACTGGCTTTTGCCCTTAGAAAAGTGTTACCATGGAGGCAGCTGGTATCCTACAGCAAGGTCACTCTGTTTCAAGGACTTGTCGACGGGCTGTAGGTAGTAAGGACATTTAACAAATTTTCTTCTTCTTCGTTTCCCACATCAGTGTCTGCCCCAGAAAACGGAATGCCAACGTTTTCAATACGTATCACACAGTGGAACAAGCAATAAGATAAACATCAGTGTCTTGTTTTAAAATTCCATAAACCCCCGATTCCAGCTAACAAGCCGGAGCACTGTCTGTCGGGACAGAAGTTAGATTACCCGCCCTTAGCTGCCGCTCAAGACTCAAAGACGCGCTCTCCGAGGGTTGGCTTCCCAGGCCCCGGATTGGCAAAGTTCCTTTCTATGTCTGAAATTTTGTTGTTCATTTTAGATCTGGTTTCCTACTGGGGCCGCATAGGTGTGTTTCAGATCAGTTCATTAGGGTGACTTTGTTTAACCTAAATGATGTTTCCAACAGAGGAAGCACTTGTACATATTCTGTGTATATAATGTCGGCTTAACATATCTGTCTCGGAGACGAATTTTCTGCATCACGACCTACGGTTTCAACTCCCCCACTGCTCTTTTCTACGCGTGGGCCGTTGTGAGTCTCCCCAGGTTACATTGCGGATTCTTGCCTCTGACCTCCTGGTCCCAGCAATGGTCACCTCTCTTTTACCTGAAGGACCCGTGGCCAGCTCTGCCGGCTTCCCATAAGGGCGCCTCTTCCCAGGGGGAAGCCCGCGAGTGGGGAACTTGAGCTCTTGGGACTGTGTCTAGACTTGAGTTACACATTCTCCACACGGGCTGTCAGTGCCGGAGATTGGGACGGTCAGGTGGACCGTGGCCCATGTGGCGTGAATAGCCCGGGACCGTGATACTGTCACACGGTGGAGGCAGAGACATTAAAACACAGAACGAGAGCAGGTCGGGTCTTCAGAAAACTGTCACCCACAGAACTGGTTGACCTCAGCCCGGGTTAAGCTTGTTGACACAGCCTCAAAGGAGTGTTCCTGTGGGTCCGGCTGCTCGGGGCTGGAATGCCGTCCTAGGCCGTATATCTGAAAGCTAATATTTGGTTGTCCTTGTCTGTTATCCCTGGCCTAGTTCTACACTTAAAAGGAGAAGGTGCAGCTTTACCGAATTCCCCGCCGGTCAAGCCAACTCCAGCATCACCAAATCATTAACCTGAAGGGGACATTGCCTATGTTGGCAATAAGTTTTTTGGATGTTTCCGCCAAGGAAGAATCCTCCCGAGTCCCATGTGAGAGCCCACAGGCCCTCTCCAGGAGCAAGCAGCGTGCCATGTCGAGTGCAGGAGGCCCCGAGACTTCTGTGAGGTCCCCCTGATCGAAGGCCCCCCGACGGGTCCTCACGCGGCTCACGATGGCCCAGTCAGCCTGAACCCTTGACTTCCAGGTGCCAGACGGCATGCATTTCCCTGCGTTCCCACAGCCTGGGTACCATGTGTCGAAATTGTTTCCCGGTGACTTTTGGGGTGGGTGGGGAGCAGGAGGAAGGGGAAGAGTTTCCTAAGGGAAACCCAGCTCAGATCAGGGTGAGCTCCCACCATTGTCTCTGTGCTGTTCCCCAGTTTTGTGCCGTGAGCTTTGCTGGTTGTTGACGAGTGCATCCGGCGTTCAGGTAAACACGGGGACTCTGCCAAGCTCATGTTCCAGCAGGACAGGCAGAGAGAGAGAGAGAGAGAGAGAATCAAGGCAGGTCGCGCCGAGGGCGAGGAGGGAGTCCAGGGAAGGACAAGCCCGAGCAGGACCGCGCAGGGCAGGCTGCCGTTCTCGTGGGACCGTCGGACAGAGCCTCTCAGAGGCGGCTGGCGCAGCCCTTGCAAGGCCCGGGAAGGGTGTCCCCGGCAGAGGACACGGAAGAGCAGACCAGGGCTGCCTCTGTCTGCCCATCTGTCCAGGTCACAGCAGGGGGTGGGTGTGAGCAGTGGGGGGTCAGGCACAGGTGTGTTGGGTGAGCAGTGGCCCAGACCCCCAGCCCTGTCCCATGGCCTCAGGGCCGTGCTCCCTGACCCGCTGGGTGGGAGCGACAAGGAAGCCCCTTCTTAGAGAAGTAAGAGCTGTGAGAGGGGACACCCATCCTGCCAGTGGGGGACCAATGACATCAGAAACCCATCAGATGGTTCCGACCCAGAAACACACCTGAGGAGGCGGGGCGGGCTGAGGCTTGTCTCCCCAGATTCACACTTTGAAGGCCTGTGCCTGGTGGGACGGTCCTGGGGGCCTTTGGGGGTGATTAGGTTGAGGGGGTCATGAAGACGGGCCCCTTACGGGAAGATCCCGGGGCCTTGTGTGACCAGGAAGCAGGTCCCTGCCAGACACAGAAACCCCGGACCCTCAACTCAGACGTACCCCCTCCTGAAGCATGAGGAACAGAGGCCCCCGCCGTCAACCCCTACTCAGCTCTGCCGTCTCTGTGGCCCGAGCTGCCCCAGACCCAGGGAAGGAGACCAAATGCCTCCAGGTTTTCGGGTCCCGCCACGCAGCCTTGTGGGTCAGGCTTGGCAGGACCGTGGCGTGGGCGACGGAGGGGTGGTCCAGGCTCCGGGGGACCAGGGCATGTTCGGGCCTCGGCAGGGGGCACCGCACCACCGTGCTGGGGACTTTTCTTTCCTGCACGGACTGAAGACTGAGGGAGGCTAGAGCGAGTGGGGCTGCTTCCGTTCCTACCCAGCGACTTACCAGCAAAGCGCTTCTTTCTTTTCTCTGGGCCTTTGGGCTCTGCCGGGAGGTGTTTCCCAGGGGGACACACGTGGCTCCCTCCAGCTGACCCATCAGATGCCATATGTAACGCACAGGGTCACCATCGAATGGTCTCAGTGGATGAACAAGGGAACTAGGATCTTGCTACTCGGGGGGGCAGAAGGAGGTGCCCCCCCACGGCCCATCCACTGGGAGATGGGGGCCGACGAAGGCACAGCCCCCTAGATACGCAGATGGAAACGAAGACAGAGGCCCCCAACCGGCTCAGACGCTGGCCAGGGGACAGGCAGAGGGGATCAGGCCTGAGGGAGGCAGATGGGGACGCCACCAGCGCTCTGCCACCGGCCTCAGCGATGTGGGCTGTCCTAGCTCTGTCTCTGCTCGGGCTGCTGGGACAGACGGCCACACCGGCGGCTGCAGCAACAGACACTGACTTCTCACCGTTCCGGAGGCGGGAGGTCCCAAGTCAAGGCGTGGGCAGGGCTGGTTTCTCCTGAGACCTCCCCACTCGGCCACAAGGCCGGCATCTTCTCATGGTGCGTCCACACCCTCTGCCCTCTGTGTGTCTACCTCTGGGTCCACATCCCCCCTTTTGAGAGGGACATCAGCCATCTCGGGTGGGGACCCAGCCCAATGACTTCATCTTAACTTGACAGCCTCCCTCCAACATGTCACGTGGTGGGTCCTGTGGTCCCTCTAACATGAGAATTTGGGGGGAGGACACACTTTCACCCAACACACTAACAACCCACAGCTTCTCCCGGGTTTTATCATGACTCATGTCCCGTCGCCCCCTCCTGTGTCCCCGTTCCTGTACATGGGTCTGTGGATGGTGCTGGGCTTTAGATGAGGCCCGGACATTGCCTCACTACCCGAGCTGAGGCCAGAGCGGGTGGGAGGGCGTCATCCCTGTGAGGCGTGGAGCGGAGACGAGTCTGGTGCAGGGCGGCGGTCGCTGCAGGGCAGATGTCTCTGCCAGCAGAGCCGCACATGGTGGGGCTCCAGCTCTTTCTGCTTAAACTGGCTAAAGTGGATTCTCTGGTGTCTAAGTCTCCCCACTGACACACGAGAATGGCAGCGTCTACTGGAACTTTCCGTGATCACGGACATGTGCTAGAGTCTCTGCCATCCAACGTGGGAGCCCCAGCCTCATGCGGCTGTGGAAACTTGGAAAGGGGCCCGTGTGGCCAGGGAACTGAAGTTTGAAGTGTACTTAGTGCTAAGTGTGAATGTTAATAGCCGAACGCGGGCTGGTGTCCACTCCGTTGGACGGCACAGCTTCAACGGCAGGCGGGATGTGCCTGCAGACAGACCAGTGAAACATGGCGGCCAAGGTCATGGGGGGCTGGTGCGCCAGTCAGAGAGCCAGACCTGCTCTGAGAATGGCCATGCGCGAGGTTTCCTTTGACAGAGTACAGCGATAGCGGCATCATCGTCTTCTGATAGAATTTTGAGCCGCAAGGTTGAAAAGGGGTTTGAGAAGTGACGTCTCAGCAGGAAGGCCAGGCAGGAGGTGACCACAGAGGTGGAGGTGAGAGCAGGGACCAGCGGAAGGGAGTGCAACTCCAGCACCAGCAGGGAGTGAAGACCCATGACTTCGAGGGGCGGGAGGGAGGCCTCGGACCCAAGGATCTCCGGTTGTAGCCTTTGGAAATGCTGTGTGGGGAAGTGTTGCGACTGAGTTCAGGAATCTGGAGAGGCAAGTGTGGGTCTCTGGGGAGCTGATATGCAGTCCCCCGGGGTGGTCAGTGAGCCCCGCAATCACACGGATGGCCTGGGCCCTGTGGGGGTGGGGCGGGACTGAACTTCGGGGATCCACCTCACGTCACTGAGGCCACCTAACCCACCGGAGGACGCCAACGCCCTATTTAGAATCTCATGCGGCCCCCAGATCAATACCTTACCTATTTATCCGTTAACAAATCACTTTCTGTGCCAGGCCCCGTGCTGAGCCCGGAACAGAAAGAACACTTCCTCAGCGGTGTCCTGAGCAGGAGGAAATGCAGACACCCGAGTTCCTGACAATGGTTACTCCTGTCACACAGGCTCTCTGGGGAGCAATGAGCTCTAGAGAAGGTTTATGGACACATGGCCCAAGCTGGCATGAAAAGGACAGGCAGCGGTGCCTGGGTGGCTCAGTGGGTTAAGCCTCTGCCTTCGGATCAAGTCATGATCTCAGGGTCCTGGGATCGAGCCCCGCATCAGGCTCCCTGCTCAGCTGGGGGCCTGCTTCCCCCTCTTTTTCTGTCTGCCTCTCTGCCTACTTGTGATCTCTCTCTCTCTGCCAAATAAATAAATAAAATCTTAAAAAAAAAGAATATTTAAAAAAAAAAAAAAAGAAAAGGACAGGCAGAACCCTGATAGTAGAAAGAAATACTCGTGACCAGCATTGCACCCAAGGCAACCTACAGCACGTGGCACCAGGTAGCCGAGCCGATGGCTGGATATAGACAGAGCTGTGGTTAAAGCAAGTGTGAAGTCCTTTCAGGGACAGAGCTGCCTGGGGCCCGGCTGTGCATTCGTTGGCATACCCGACTCGGTGTGACTCCATCAGGCCCAGAAGACGGCCAGACTGCCTCCCCATTTTCTTCAGGGTGAACAGAGTCGTACTGAATTAGAGTTCTCTGGAGAAACGGAGCCAGTGGGAGGTATGTTTCCATCTCTAGCTACATCTCTGCATCTATCTATCACTGATCAATTGGTTGCTCTATGTGTCGAGGGAGAGGGAGAGACATTCATTTTAAGGTACGGGCTCCGCCATCACGAGGGCCGGCAGGTCTGATGGGCCCAGACGGAGCTGCGGGCTGCGTACTCAGTAAGTGTTGCTGTTGACAAGCGGGTCTGGCGGCTGGAGACTCAGACAGGGTTTCCGTGTCGTCGTGGGGAGAATCGCCTCTTCTTTGGGAAACCGTAGTCTTTGCTCTCAAGGTCTTCATCGGATTGGCTGAGGCCCAGGACACTATGAACTGCTTTACTTGAGTCAACTAATTATAAACAGTGATCACACCTGAGCACTCTGTGAACATTAATCCCATCTAGTCCACCCACATCCAGACTAGAGTATGAGCGGACACATGGGCACCGCCGTGCGGGGTGCTGCCTTCCCCAACTTACACGGGGGTCCCGGAAGGAATGAAGGCATGACGTCTGGGGACCACTGGAACCTGAGGGGTGAGGAAACCCCCTGGCTTCCCTTCTTCTAAAACGTCAGGCCAGTTGCCTGTCAGGGGCTGTGAGGCCAAAATTCAATATTTCGTCATTAATCATCTCAAGGGTTTAGAGTCTAGACTTTTGCCGCTGCTCACATCAAAGCCCGCTGGGCTGATGTTGAGCTCTTTTGGATGTCTGCTAGTGGGGGTACCTTGTGGCGAGGCCACACATGTCGTTAGCAGCTCTTGGTGTGGAGTGGATGGTCACACTCCCCACGCAGATGCCACCTGGCAGCGGCAGGGGCCAGCAGCAGCCCGAGGACAGAGCGAGGGGACGGGGGACGGGAGGAGCAAGACGCTTATCCACAGACTCCCTGGCGACCACACAGAGTCCAAAAATTATTGTTAGCCTAGAAAAAGATTACACTTCATAAAACCCATGTTTATTCAAAAAAATCTATTCAGAAAGTCTGGAAAGCGTAATAAATATCTGTATAGTGGCCGCCCATCTCCAACATAAAATAAAAGCGTGAACATAATGACCTGTAAACACAGACGCGGGCTTGTAAACAAAGTGCCGAGTCGGGTCTGGGTCGGAAGCGCGCTCCTTGGGCCGCCGGGGTGGAGAGTCCGAGCCTCCCGCCGCGCCTCCCCTGCTCTGCAAACCCACGCTGGGGGCCCCTCCGTCTTCTCTCCACCAGGGAGCTGCAGTGTCCTCTTCCACTCGAGAATTTTAAGGACTCTTGGAGAGGGGAGGGGCAACGAAACCATTTGGAAAGGAAAACAGAGTGCAAATCAAGTTCATCACGTGCTTGAGAGAATCAGTCAAGTGTGAGGCCAAAGTCCCACCACGCGGCTGCAGGAGTAACACCGTTTAATGAACAATACTGGCTACCATGAAGCACTATTACCGTTTAAAACGCTGGACAACCTTCCGGGCATCAACACACACAAAGTTAGGTTAAAATCACGGACAATCTGACCTAAGGATACAGATGAAACCTCACTCTTGCCCAAATTCGACTTGGAGATGGCATCCGGCAGAGCCCTCACCCCGCCGGGGTGAGACAGGTCTTCCTTTCAGACAGGGGGGCCTGCAGGGGGGGCGAGACCACAGTGGGCTCCCTGGGGGGACCGTGGGGCGGTGGGGGGAGGAGGCCTGAGGGCCAGGGCTCGGTTTTCTCACGAGAGTCTGTGGGGCTGTGATCCGGAGGGGGCCGGTTCCACGGTCTGTGGGGCAGCGCTCTGACTCCCTGCGGTCTGGCCGCCTGTGCGAAGCCCCCGGAGCCGCTCAGGGCCGGCGGGGGAGCCCCGCACAGGGGAAGTGAAAGGGGAAGTCACCCTTCCTCCGCGCCGACTACTGCTTAGAACGCACAGCCACTGGCTCTTCCGCCGAAGACCTCGGAGCTGGGTTTCAACTCTGGTACCGACTTCTCTAGGCTGACTTTCTGGAAGGGTTTCAAGTGTTGCTGTGTCCTGGAGAAGGTGCGCAAGTGGAGGTATCTGACAGATTCAAGTAGAGTTGGTTCATCCTGACAGGTGCCCGTGGGGTCTCTGCCGCCACCACCGCCGCCCCCTGCCCTTGGCTAAGGGCACCACTTGGCGCGAGGAGCCCCCAGGTCGCTCTGTGACTCCCGGCAGATGGGGCTGCGTGCGTGGTGGCACTGAGCGAGGGGACGGGCAGGGGCGGCGGTGTGCAGAGCGCCCGCTGGCCCCCCTCGCTACTGCTCCCGGGCTCCTCCAGCCTCAGGCCCGCGTCCCTCCACACTCGGACTCTCCGTGAGCAAACCAGCAGCCGGGCTGCGCACCGCGGCCGCAGGAACCCTGGAGCCGTGGCCCCGGGGGCAGACGGAAGCTGTGATGACCTCGGTGGCCTCCTGGGAGGGCAAACCCGTGAGCTAGGGGCGATCCAGTTTTTCCTAAGCTTCTAATCATACATCAAATAATTCAGACCTAAAACAAAACTGTTGTGAACCAAGCCTTTGTGGCCTTGGGGAAAAGCAATTTCCAGTGAGAAAAGAAGGGAGATGCCTCGGGAGGCTTCGTGGGAGGGAAGCCAGTGGCGAACCTGCCCCCACCTTTCCTTCTGGTGGTTCTCCGAGCGGGGAGAGAGGCTCACAGAATAACGAACGCTTCTGAAACAGGGTTACAGTTTAAGGTCCAAGCACACTTGGGACAAGCTAAGCAGTTATGCCCAGGACGCTGCATGTTGCTTTTGTTGTTGTCTTTTCGAGGTGTGTAGCTGGGTGAGATGCGGATGAAGGAACAACGGAACAGGTCTTAGTGAGATCGGCGGAGGACCACAGGCGCCCCGCATCCGGCCAAGGGCGGCGGGGAGTCCTGGGCCGGCCTGGGGGCTCCCCCAGTGGGGCTGGGGGGGGACACTGAGGGCCACACGCTCTCTCCCCTCCTGTCCGGCAGGGGCACCCCGCCTGTCCTGGTTTCACTTAAGACGCGCACAGCCCCTCCCGTGCGCCCGCGCCCCTCCCTGTGGGAAACATCAAATGTCACCGCAATATCAGGTGAGAAACAGAAACAAACGCAACACAAAAGCTTCTACAAAGTGCATGGTGCCCCGGGTCACCCTCTGGCTCCTCTCCGGGCCCCAGGGTGGCGGCAGGGTCCCGTCCCCCGCCTGGCTGCAGTGGGACCGGGAGTGCGCCTGGAAGGGAGGAACAGAGCTCAGGGCTGCCCGTGCTCGCGGACCTCCTGCGGACCAGAGAGGGGAAGGCAAACTCAGCAACAACACCGCTTTGGGATGAAAGCACACGGGGCTGACAGAAGACCGCGACCAGCCGACCAGCCGTTGGGCCCAACGCGCTCTCTCAGGACCTCTGGGCGGCCTTGACCACAGCTAGAGCCAGGGTGGGGGCGTGGACCCCCAGCCCTGCAGCCCCGGCCGTGGGGGGACAAGAACACAGGGCAGGGGGCACAGGCTGTCGCTGGCTCCTCCCCAGGGACGCGCCGTTCTTGTGAAAAGAGGCTCCCAAAGCAAAGATGCCACCGGCTGGTTCCGGGCTCTTCCCCCGTGTGGGTCTGCAACCTGGAGAGGACACCCAGCCCCTCAGCCTGGAAGAAGGGCGATGGGACTAGGGCTCTTTGGATCAACTGGAGGGGACCTGGCGTCTACTCCTGGGTGCCATGTGCTGACCCCGTCTTCCTGGCAACACCACACCGCAGAGGCCAGCCCCTCCCAGGGTGGCGGGCGGCGGGGGGGGGGGGGGGGGCTGTGCAGGGAGCCGGTCAGCGCTTCTGCCCACCCGAATAGTGGGGACGTGTGTGTCGGAAACCTGACCCCCTTACTGGCTTTATCATTGGAAAAAATATCTCTCTATATAAATATAAGCCGTGATCATAAAAGACCTACAGCGTCCGAAGGAACCCTACAGGCGCTGCTCATGGTGGTGTGCGGTGGAGTGAGTCCGTCCGGCTTGCTTGGGGTAGGGGGCGGCAGGGTTGGCACAGTGAGGCGCTGGGAGGTCACCGGTCTGGATCCATCCAGGCTGAACAAGAGAACGTGGAATGAGCGGAGGCTCCTAGGCCTTCGAGACGGGCACGGTCACCCTGGCCGTGCCCGGGACGGGAACCCGGCCGGCGCCCGCCTGCCCAGGACGCTCTGCAGGGCCTGCTCGCACTATAGCCTCGTGGACGTGAGTCTCTTCATGCCCCTGCGCTGGGCCAGGCCGGACGACAGCACCGGCTCCAGCCGCGGGGCCTGGGGAGTTCTGTTCAGAGCGAAGTAGGTGGCGGCCATGGCACCCTGGGGAAGGAAGGGAGAGGGCAGGTGACCGTGGTGCCCACCCACTCCCGAGCGAGGTGGCCTCCGGACGCCTCTGAACCTTGGCCTCCCCACCACGGCGCCCTGAGCTCGCGGGGTCCAGCGCGCTCCAGGCCTCCTGAATAAAAGCGGTTTTGTTCTCTGACCATCCCACACCTGCCTTCAACTGTGCGTGTGACCCGGGGTGTCTCAGAGAGCCTCCGGATGAGGTCCCACGATCCCTGCCCCGTGTTACCTTACCACACTAGCCGGATTTTAGAAGACAGGCTTTACCCTCCAAGGACTGAGACCCGGGAGTGATGTGGCCTCGGTCCTCCCCACGAAGCTCCAAGCAGCCTCTGCCAAGCATGCGAGGCAGAACATGCTTGTGCCCGCAGCGTAGACCCTCCAGTCGTCCGGACGTCTCTCCGTCTGTCTACACAGCACCACAGGTGCAGGTGCATCATGACCGAGGCGGGCAGGGGCCATTTCCTGGGTACGGTCAGGTCTGAGGACGCCTGGCTTTGGTGACTCTGACCACAGTTGTACCACATGGTCAGACCTTGTGAGGCTGGGATCGTCGGGCGGCGAGGGCCCACCCAGATCCATTCATTTCCTGCTATTCTGTTGCTGAAAACCTCTGGATCCCTGGGACTGAGACCATCTCCCTGATGGCAGGTGTGTCCTGATCTCTGTTCCCTCAACAGCCCTGTGTCTCCGTCAGGGGGTCCACATGTCAGAATGCTCTAGAGCAGGCTGTCTAGCCAGATTCCACGAGGCCTGTGCCCCGGAAAGTGTCTCAGGAAAATGAAGTGAGACACATGCGGTGTGGGACGGGGGCGGCAGACCCCTGCCCTCGGGCCCAGTGCAGGGCCCCTGCTCCCGCGGACCAGCTTCTCCTGGCCACTTGCCTGCTGTCCGCGGGCATTTCTGTGCTCCACCAGGAGATTCGAGGAGGACCGGCAGAGACATCCGGCTCCGGAAGCCTCCAGCCCTCACGGTCTGGGCCCCTGCACAGAAGCCTATAGAGTTCCGCTCTAGAACCCAGGGCTTCGGAGCCTGGAATTGGTGCCGATGTGCGGCTCGCTCCACCTCTCTCTCCCTCTCTCCCGCCCCATCTGTCTGTCTGTCTGTCTCTCCTACTTTCTAGCTCTCTCTCTCCTTCTGTGTCTGCCTCTGTCCCAAACACGTGTGTGTGCCTGCGCGCGCGCGCACACCACACACACACACACGCACATGCGCACACGCATACACACACAGGCACACAATGAAGCGGCTCAAGATTATTAACAGAAGCTGTAACTTACCTGGAGTTTCGTGTGTGATTGATTGTATGTGTAGAAATGTGTAGAACTAAATAAATTAGGGAGACTTGTTTGTGCCTCTTACTGGTTCCCCATCTGGTTCTCATGTCGTGGTTACTTTAGGTTAATTGGGGGGATCAGGGCGACTTTCCTGAACCTCCCCGCACCCCGGCATCTCGCTCTCATGGCTCCCTGTCCGCACCTTCACCAGGTGGACGTCCTGTCTGCTGAGCTGGCTCTGGGACAGGTACTCTCTGTTCACGACCCACGGGTGTTTCAGGACTTGAACCGCTGTCAGGCGCTGATGAGGGTCTACGTGGAGCATCTTGGACACGACATCCTATAAGGGACGACAGCAGAAGCCAGTCTAAAGAGCCAAATTCCTTCATTCCCTCCCACGGCAAAGCCTCACCATTGTTCTAACTGATTCTCTGCCCTGATGGGGGAGGGGGGGTCCAAAGTTTACTTTCAGCTTTAAAAGCACATGAATGAGGGGCGCCTGGGTGGCTCAGTGGGTTAAAGCATCTGCCTTCGGCTCAGGTCATGATCTCAGGGTCCTGGGATCGAGCCCCGCATCGGGCTCTCTGCTCTGTGGGGAGCCTGCTTCCCCCCCCCACCGCCTCTGCTTGCCTCTCTGCCGACTTGTGATCTCCACCTGTCAAATAAATAAATAAAATCTTAAAAAAAAAGTACATGAATGATTTTTGAATTTTAATTATCATCACCTTGATGGCTCGCCTCAGGTTTTTATCATACTAAAGGTTTGATATGCAAAGAGAAATCGAATGTAGAAATGTTGGATGGTGCATGTAATTTACTGAACTGCTCTTTTAGTAAAAATGGTATCTTTCCAAAGGGAGAAGCAAGAGAACAACTGTCCACAGACGTAAGCCGCGATGACAATGCATGTGCTGACATTTTTATTAGCACAGTCCACAGACATTTGCTACAAATCAGCACCAGCCACAGAACTGTCCGTCTGGAGCCATTACGTGGGTCCAATGGGCTCATGTCCCATAGTGATGATTTTCTTATGTGACCGTAAGATAATCACAATAAAGATTCCTACGACTGTGACTTAAAGACAAAGCTTCATTTCGCGTTCACCAGTGGCACTACACGCACACGTGTGTGCACACGCATGCACACACACAGTTACAAGTGTGATGTGCATCTCCATGGCATTCGCGATGCTCTCTGTACATGCGTCGTGTGTCCATTCTTAAGAGTCATTGGGATTGTCCTTGGGGGAAAGAGGGCCAATGTCACTGTCCCCATTTTGCAGATGAAGACACTGACATTCATAGTGATCAAACAATTGTCCAAGGAAGACCCGTGATGAGAAGCCATGCTTTCCTACTAGCCTGCTCACCTTCCTCTAGTATTTCTGTGACATTTCACAGGGAAATAAGAGTTAGCATGGACATCAGATGATGATGATGTACTCAACACAATTTCTGGTCATAAACCACAACAGAGAAATACTACAGACTAATCCAATATCCTTTTTTAAACAGAGAAATCCAATGCCTTTTAATATTTGGTAACACCGATCTTCGTAACTTCTTGGAACAAATAACTCTTGGAAGCAGTATTGTTCCCATTTCCCACTTATACAGCTGAAAGCAGAGAGACCTATTTTGTTTGCTTAAGATCTCATAGTAAAGCAACGTTTCTACGCAGGACATGCAAGATGTGCAGTAACAACACACAAATCCATAGACTTCGCCAGGTTTTGGAGAACTGGAGGTTTTGTCATATGTTTGGGGAACACAGAGAGGGGGGAAGGCATGGGGCAGAAGATACAGTGGTGAAGGGGCACGAAGAAGAAGTCGTCAAGGTCGCAGGAGGCAATGACGCCCTCTGCCTGCAGCAGCAATCCTGGTACTTGACTTGATTGCTCTCCTGACACCTCTTCCCTGCTCCCCCACTCCTGCCTCCAAGGTTTCTCATCAAACTTTCTCATAAAGAAACCACCAGCACCTGAGTCCTGGGCTCCTTCGGGAACCAGAACTAGACAATTCCTATACTCCTTTAAGACAGAATGGATGGAGGGGAGCACCATCAGGGTCTGACACACAAGAAATGCTCCCTAAATGCCAGCTGCCTTCTGCTCTCCTATCACCTCTTCCATGACCTCCATCATCACTTCTGCCACCTCCTTCACTGTCCCCTCTGTCATCACTTCCACCATCTTCTCTACTGTCTCTCCCACATCTCCTCCACCATCTTTTCCACCATCTTCTCTGCCACTCCCTCCACCATCATCTCTACCATCTTCTCCACCATTCCCTCCATCACCTCCTTCACCACGCCCTGTCATCTCCTCCATCATTTTCTCCACCATCTCCTCTGCCACCTTCCTCCACCATCTTCTCCACCATCTCCACCATGACCTTCATCATTACCTCTACCACCATCTCTACCATCTTTTCTGCCATTTTCTCTATGTCATCTCCTCCATCATTTTCCCCACTCTCTCTTCCATATCTCCTCCACCAACACCTCCACCATGACCTGTTATCACTTCCACCATCATCTCTGCCACCTCCTTCACCATCTTCTCTGCTATCCCCTCCATTATCTCCTCCAACATTTCCATCATGACCTCCACCATCACCTCCACCATCTCCCACACCATTTCCTCTACCATCACCTCTACTGTCTCCACCATTGTCTCTACTACCTGCTCCATCATCTCTCATCACTTCTGCCATCTCCTCCATCACCTTCTCCATTATCACTTTTACCACCATCTCCACCATCTCCCCCACCATTTCTTCTACCATCACCTCTACCATCATTTCTATCATCTCCACAATCCCCTCTACCATATGCTCCACCATCTTCTCTGCCACCTCCTCCACCATCCCCTCTGCCATTTCTGTATGAGGTCACACAGTGATGACTATGGCAGCACGAGAATCAGAACCCCAGATGGTCTACATCTTTCCCAGTCATTTTACAGTAACACAGGACATAGACTGTTGATACTAGTGGTTGTGTGATCATGTACTATTTAACTAGAGAGGAACTGATGATCTCAACTGAAAAAGACTGTCTGATGTCTCTTTAAACGAGGCTGGTCATATACAGTGAAGCTGCAGGGAAGCCCCAGTGCAGAGTTTTAAAGTAACAGAAATACACCTCTGTCCCAGAGTTCATCCCGATCAGTCTGTGATCATTCAGGGCACTCTGTTTGCAACATGTCTAAAAGCATGACAGTTCTTTTATGTGTCAACTTGGCTAAGCCACGGTCCCCAGGTCCCCAGCGTTTGGCGGATCACCAGTCTAGACGTTGCTGTGAAAGTCTTGTTTAGATGAGATTAACACTGAAATCCATCAACTTGGAGTAAAGCAGATGACCCTCCTTGATGCTGGTGGGCCTCATCCAATCAGTTGAAAGCCTTAAGATTAAAAAAAAGACCAGGGTTTCCCAAGGAACGGGAAATCCACCAGCAGATGGGCTTTGGACTCAAGCTGCAATGCCAACTGTTCCCTGAGTTTGCAGCCTGCTGACCTCCTCTGTAGATGTTAGACTTATCCGCCTCCACAGTCTTAAAAGACTTAAAAACAAGTCTTTCTCTCTCTGTTTCTATCCACGTCCTGTTGGTTCTGTTTCTCTGGAGAACCCTAGTACACCAAGACGATAGAAATGTGGAAAGGGCTTTAAGGAGAGTTTTGCAAAAAGATTTTTTTTTTTTTTTAATTGAGAAGCTAAACATAATCTACAAAATACTGAGTTGTTTAAATGAAAGATATCCTCTAGCTTCCTCCCAGATACACAGGTGGATACAGAACCTCCACCCCTGAGAAGGAAGAACGCAGGAAACACTCACCTTCGCGGCATCAGAGATTGAGTCCCAGTTCCCCCCGGAAAGGGCGTACTTCCCGCTGCCAATCCGTGCCAGAATCTCTTCAGGAGCATCGTCCGGTCCGTTTGCAAACGGGGTAAATCTGTGCGAGGAAAGAACGCATGGTTCTGAGCTCCCGTTTTATGAACTACAGTAAAGTTCATAGCCTGATATTGTCTCTTTTTGTTGTTGTTACTTGTTTTTTTAAAAGTAGGCTCCACACCTAACGTGGAGCCCAACGTGGGGCTTGAACCCACAAACCTGAGAGCAAGAATGAGCGAGATCAAGAGTCAGATGTTTCACCGACTGAGCCACCAAGGCACCCCTGCCTCTCTGTTGTTAAAAGGAATAGCTCTTTCTTTACCATCAAGCTCCAAATTCAGGAGTCATGGGAAAGTGTCACTTATTTCTTTTGCTGTGTCCATCTTCCTAACTTGGACTATGGTGTAGGTCAATAAGGCTAGTGTAGAAAGCCCTGTGGACCCAAGCACGAGCATCCCTGGACCGTTCCTGGCTCCCCTGGCTACCGCGTTACGGTGCCTGGCCCGGTCACTCAGTTCCCATGGTGAGACTGCAGTATGATAGAGGAGACTGGGATCTGGAGTCTGAAAGGCCCATGGTTGATCTATTAACTCTGGTTCTCTGACAAGTTAATTTTTGAACACTCAACTGCACAACGGGTAGAATCATACACTCACAGGGATCGACACAGACACATATAGGATGCCATCCCCTTCCACCCCACGGTGAGTTACTCGGTCAGCTCCCAACATGAACCAGGGTGTGTCGATACACGCCTGCTAGAAAAGGAATTCTATGTGATCCTCATGGCACTTCCTTTAGCGGCCAAGTCTGTGATCTGAGGTTTATGTGCAGACAACGTGAATATCAGACGACTCGCAGGGCGATCCAACGGTGTGACATCAGGAAGGGCCGGGATGCCTTCCCCGCTACTGTGGTCCTCAAGGCACAGCCCCAGGCTCACACATCTGCCTCCTTTCACTACGGACACTCGTCACTCGCGCATCATGAGATACCGCGATAAGGCCACAAGAGCAGGGCACTCCCATTCGTTCTTGTTGAGGGCGTTCTGTGCACTTCGCTACCCTGAGCGGGACTGGATGGTCTAGAGCTCTTTTTTCCTTCTGTGCAAATCCTTAATCAACTTAAAAGCATGGGTCTCCCTAGGGTTCGTAGGATCCTAGACCTTTAAGGCTGGAAGCCTGGAATACCACACAGTGGCCTCTTCTCATTCAAAAGTGAGGGAAGTGAGGCCAGTAAAGGTCAAGGAGTCCAGGCCAGAAGCAGAGCTGGTGAGGGGTGGACCTCGGATCAGAAGCAGATGTGCACACAGCAGACCCAGCCCTCCTCCTGTATGGCCGGCTGTCTCGTCTGGTGGCCACGTAAGTCAGTTGCCTGTCCTTATCTGGCCGCCTTCCTCGAGGCGCTGTTTGGCAGGAAGCTTTTATGGGGGCTTCCTAACTCAAGGGGATGTTTTTGGGAGAAGATGCTGTACCCTCTTAAGGGGGCAGCACGTGCTGGGGAGAATGTGGACATGTGGTCAGAGGCTTGGGTTTTGTGTTGACGAGCTCAGTTCTGGGCTCCAGTTCGTAAATTCTAGACGTACATTTTAAAGAAAACCTATGGCCAACTTTCTTAACCCTGTTCTTTAGTTGTCCTGAAAGGGCTAAGAAGTGTTTACCCAAGACCTGTGCGTGTGCGTCCCCACCCGTGCACGGAGGCAGGGGTGACCCGGGCTGAATTCAGGGACGGCCCCGAGACATCTGCCTCACGACATCTTGGGCACACTCGCCATCACGAGCTGACACCTACGGGAGGGTGTGCATTACCCTGCCAGCATGGTGTACAACAGGGTCCCCAAACTCCAGATGTCACAGGCCGCGTCATAGCCTTGCCGCTTCAGGACCTGGAGGGGGGAGAGCGGACGGCAGATGAGCACTTGGTGAAGAAAGTTCAAGTTCACAGTGTGTTCTTCTGAGGAGACCATGAGCTGGGCAGGTGGGAAACAGGGGGACATCATTTATTAACACCAAGTCAACATGGACGCCCTGCCATAGGGTTCCCCAAAGACCAGCGCACGCACACGAACCGTGGTTCTTGCTAGATATGTGACGGACAGCTTGAAAACACTTACTTTTTAAGGCAGAACTTTAAAAAAATGATGGCAAAGTATACACAACATAAAATTTACCATCTTCATCGGTCTTAGGCGCACAGGGCGACTGTCCCACCATCTCCATCTACCTCCTTCCTCTTGCAAAACTGAAACTGTCCCCATTACACTCCGCATGCCCCTCGCCCAGCCCCGGCTCCCACCCTCCTCTTTCTGTCCCTGTGGATTTGGCTGCTTTCAGGACCTCATACGGGTGGAATCATAGTAATTTGGCTTTTCTGCTTGCATCAAACAACACAACGTGCTCAAGCTTCGTCTATGGTGCAGCGTGGGACACGATTTCCTTCCTCTTTAAGGCCAGGACTCCTTTGTACGCATGCACCACATCTCGTGCACCCATTCAGTTGCTGAGGCACACTGGGGCCGCTTCTGCCTTCCGGCTATTGGGAATAATGTGCACATCGTGGGGTGAACCGCTACTCTCGCCTCCGCTGTCAGTGTCGTCAGGTATTGGCATGGCCGCATTACATGCTAATCCTATGTTCAATTTTCTGAGGAATAGTTAAAACAGAAGATTTTCATGAGTCCTAGGATTACAGACTCCCACGGAGGGCAATCCTCTGATGTGTTTGTAGCTGAATGACAGTAAAGAGAGTGGCGTAGACACTCTGGGATGACTGTATGTCCCTGGATTAGCATGAACGCGGTCAGCAGAGCTGTGGTCAGTTTTCTTAGACATGAGGGCAAGGATCCCGGCCTCCCGTCATTGGATTACTGAGGCCGTATGCTGTGTGGCAGCCAATACGGCCGGATTAACTGACTGTCCCTCGTTCAAACCCACGCGTCACCAGCTCAGTGACCTTACAAAGTCCTTGGACACACTAAACGTGGTTGTTGTTTTTAATCCACTCGGTGTGGCCAACAGTATCCACCCTGTGTGCCTCATGGGGCGTTGGAAGATAAAAGTAAAAACTCTCGGTAAGAGAGCTTTGTAAATGGAAAAGTAATATACCAATTTAAGATATTCTGTAATCACTAAAATCAAGGCTATCATATTAATATTGCTCAAGTAAGACCGTAACAGAGGCTTGTAAGCAGATTGGGCTGAAGGGAGTCACGGGTAGCATCTGGGTAACCTAAAAGTGGCCTCACAGCCCACCTGTGTGGGCCCCGTGCCCACCCGTATCCTGGCTCAGCACCCTGCTGCCTTCCTCAGGATTAGTGGGGGGACGAGCTCTCAACTCGCAGACCCACTACCAGGTCCCTGGGGCCCCCTTTTTTCCCTCTTCTCTTTTCATTTCCTCTCTTTTCTCTTCTTTTCTTTTTTGAAGTAGACTCCGGGTCCAGCATGGAGCCCAACGTGGGTCTCGAACACAGGACCCTGAGCTCGAGACCCGAGCTGAGATCAAGAGCCGGCCGCCTTTCTCTTGGGACTTGCTGTGGGCTTCATCGCAGCTCCGGCCGGGTCTCGGCAGCAGGCAGACGGATCCGCACGCACGCGCCATCCGCTCTCCTTCCCGACCCCTCACCCCCAGCCCGGAGCCTGCCCTGCCCCAGCGGCCGCTCGGGTTTCGTTGTTTACTTAAAGCAAGAACTGGGTTTGCCTCCCTAAACATAGCCGTGCCGTCAGAGCCTGACGGAACCTTCCCCAGGGAGCCTGAGAAGGGGCAGAGTACGAGACGGGGCTGCCGAGGCTCTCCGAGTCCCTGGGTGCGGCTGAGAGCCCTCACCTGCCCAACACCACGGGCTCTCATCTTAGACCCCACGGCGCGGCTTGCTTCTGCTCTGGAGAACAGTCTGGAGCAGAACCCTGGCACGAGGGGAATCCACAAACGTGCGGCCTCCCCCGGCTGTGTAGCGGCAGATCGACTTCTGATCACAGGGGACGCGGGGCACCCGTCAGCTCCCTTCCGGGTGGCATGGGACGCTGCCTGCGGTGTCTCTCAGTAACTCCGGCAGATGCGCGGAGCTGATCCAAACAGTCTACTGCTCGGTAACAGGTTTACGTAAAAGCGTCACCATTAAAAAATCTTACAAATAGGGGAAGGACAAGGTAAACTGTGTCTGAGCGAGGTCAGTGGCTCGTTCTTTTTCTGACTCATTTCTCCTCTCTAACATGACCGCTCAGTCAGGGTGACTCCGACGTGCCAAACCACCCGCCCCTTCCTCTGCCGAAGGAGCCGGCTCATCCCGGCCGGTGCGGGGCTCTTACCTCGGGGGCAACGAAGTTGGCCGTGTAGCAGGGTGTCATCAACAGCCCGTTCTCGGCCCGGAGCTGCTTGGCAAACCCGAAGTCGCAGATTCGGATGGACTCGGGGTTCCCAGACTCGTCCATGTACAGTATGTTACTCGGCTTCAGGTCTCGATGAACCACCTGGAAAGGCGGTGGGCAGGGTTGGAGCGGGAAGGGGACGGGGGAAGCATTCAGAAGAGAAGGGGCTTTTCGGGATCGTGACTCTGAGCAGGTCCTGCGGCTGCAAGCCGGGGGGGCCCGGATGCTATGTTCTTTGGGGTAAGTAAATAAGCAGCCCGGCGAGAGAGTCACATATGAGGAAACGTGACGCTGCGCTCAGGTGACAGGCATGAGACGATTTCTACAGACAGAGGTTCATTGTGTGCCCAGCACGCTTCCGCGTGGTGAGGGGCTGCCCAGATTACGAGACGGACATGCGGCCCCTGTCGGGGGCAGGTGACCCAGGGGCAGCGGCCCAGCGATCGACAGGAGTCCTACAGCGGCACCTGTGGGGGTGGGGAGGGAGGTGGAGGGCGCCCCGAGCACAAGGGATGGGGTTGGCCAAAGCTGTCCTGACGTCTCAAAGCCAAGTAGCTATGGCGGCACAGACATTTCTTCTGATCGGGGTGGAGGCTGATTGTGAGCGTATGCGTGTGCCCTCCCACAGCCGGGAACCTGCACGTCTCCACGGTCCTGTTAACACCCAGGGACGGGAGATGGAGGGAAGCTGAAGGGACACTCACGGGCAGAGGCCCCGAGGGCAGGGGAGCGGGAGAGTTTGGGGCCAGGCCCATTACCTCCCTCATTAAACAGAAGCCAATCTGGAAAACCACCACCCCCAGGGTTTCCTCTAGAGTTTGACGGTCCTGGGGAAATGCTTCGCACTCCCAGACCGCTGGGTAAGCACAGAAGGGCCTGTGGTGTGGTCCCGGAGGAACAGCCTCCTGTGGGCAGGTGGCCGCATTTCAAATGTTCATGAGCACGGGGGACGGCGGAGGGCGGGCAGCGCCGAGAGCAAGGGGATCCGGGGCAGAGCGTCAGGCGGGCACCCCAGCCCCGCCACTCACTGTGGGCAGCCAGCCCCGGGAGAGATGCTTAACCTCGGTCCGCTCTAGTCTCTGGAGTGCGAGTGGGAGTGCGAGTGGGTGAGATCGGAGCTTAGAGCTGCATGAACGGAGAGCAGGGGCGGCGCCTGGAGCCCGGCGAGGGCCCCGGGAAAGCCAGCGCTCTCTGTCTCTCTCATCGGCAGGATTCCTTGGTGCTGGCTAAGGAGTTCTGTTGTCAATCGAGCAACGGGGCCCTTTATCAGCCCGGATACATTTCCTCTATAACTGGTCCAGGTAAACTTAGTTTCTCTAGCTCGATGATGGCCACACTGCATGTGCAGGGATCTCAGACACGGGAGGGGCGGCGGTGATGCAGGAGGAAGCCGGGACAAGCCCGGGAGCTCCCTCCAGGCCGCGGGAGAGGGCGCGGGCTTACCCCCTGGGAGTGGAGGTAGTCCAAGGTCTTGGTGATGGTGCACAGCACGTCGCTGGCCTCGCGCTCGGAGAAGTAGCGCTGCCGCAGGATGCGGTCCAGGAGCTCTCCCCCCCGCATCAGCTCCATCACCAGGTACACGAGCTTCCCGTCGTCGTAGACCTGCGAGGTGGAGAGCAGCGCGTGGTCACCGCGGTCCCTGTGCCCGCACAGTCGCCTGCCGTGGGGGACGACCGCAGCCCGGACGCGGCACTGGCCAGTGTAGAGGTGGCGGGCTCCGTGCTCCCCGGGGTGTGAAAATAAGGCTCCGGCTGAAAATGAGTGAATGGCCGTTGCCGTCACACACGATGCAGCACGTAGGGAAAACCAGCTTTAATAACCTGCTGCAAAGCAGGGAATGAGCCAGTGAGGCCAGGAGCCGGCAAGGGCCAGATCGGAGCTGACACGGCATGTCCCGTTCCCGTCCCTCCTCTGCCCTGGGCACCTTCAGAGCTGTCGGCCCAGAGCCCAGCACCTCAGACTTCAGTGTGTATGCCCCGGGGGCTCTCATTAGCAGGTGGCATCTGGCCCAGCAGGCCTGGCTCACGTCCAACCGGCCCCCGGGGCCCTCCCTCCCGCTGCACCTGCACCGTGGATGGGCCGGGGAGCAGGCAGACCCGGGGCCCAGGCAGGGAGGGGAGGCGGGGACAGACAGAATCTGCCACACTGCGGCGGTGCTCTCCCCCCCACCCCCTTCACTCTCCCGAACTAAACAGCCCCAAACCCCATCCTCTGCTCTTTCCTCGACGTGCTGAGTGGACAGGAGGCGGCCTGCACGCGGGTGCCCAGGCGTCGGGAGGACCTCCTGGAAACGGGGCAGAGCGTGTAAACACAGGTCGTGTTCAGCTTACGCGTCAGTGAGTTTCCGGAACAATTCACTAAAATAATTTGCCTGACTCTGAGCTCAGTGCAGGATGTAAAGTTGAGTTCGGTATATTTATTTCCAGTTTATGCCTCAAAAAAATGCTCTACTTTTGAGAACGGACATACAATGGCATCTTTGGCTCAGAATCACCCACCTCAACAGAACGAAAGTGCTTTGAAAAGCTTAGAAGTTTTCCCATGAGCTGGTTTCTGCTTGTGGACCTTCACATAAATAAACCCACAACCGCCAGGGTACCAGGCTGCACCGCGGAGGAGCCTGGGACCCGCGGGAAGGAAGCCGGTTCACTTTCCATGGGCTCACACGGAGCCTTGTTCACACTTTCCTCCGAGATGAACTGGCATCTGGCAGTCCCCCGGGGTCCAGGAACTGACGGGACCCAAAGGGAAGTCGAGGCAGCCCCGAAATCTTGAGGGTTTGGGCTCACAACCCTGGAATGATTCTGGACTGTGAGGGTGAATGTGGCGAAATGACGACTCTGTCCCCCCCCACCCCCACCCCACCCCTGGGCTCTGCGCTGGGCTTCCGAGGGGGCGGACCCCCTTCCCTTCCTTCTCCTGGGCTGGGGACCACGCACGGCCCAGTAGAGGCAGAGGAAGCTGGGAGGAACCCCACGGCCAAGCTGGGTCTGGGTCTCAGACCTGCCCCAGCCGTGTCTCAGCCACTCCAGACTCCCCATTTCTGCCGTGTCTGGGAACGGCCCAAGTGATAACTCATCTGGCTTCGCCTTCGCACCTGCTTCCCTTCCTCCCTTATATCCCACATCACCCAATTTGGGAGTGTGGGGGGGCGGGGCGGGGGTTGCCCTCAGAGGGACGGGAACTCGAGCAGCTCCCGGGTGATCTCGAGCAGCCCGCGGTGGGGACTGGCTCCCGCACACACTCCTGGGGGAGGGCAGCCGTGGCTGACCCGTGAAGAGAGCCGCCCCGAACCCACACTGGCCTCGGGGCCGGGCGAGGAAGTGCGCACCGGGCAGCGTCGCTGCTGTGTGGGGACCACTTACGTCTTTGAGGGTGATGATGTTCGGGTGCTGCCCGTACCTCAGGAGGATCTCGATCTCCTCCGAGGGGTCTCTCTTGCTCTTATCGATGATCTGGAACGAGCAGAGCATGAGACATGAGTCTCCGGGATGGCGTCGGCGCTCGGACCCTCTGCCTCCTCCCCTCCCCCTCCAGCTCAGGCTCAACCAGGGCAAGTGACAGTTGCCTAGACGCTCACGGCCATCCTCTGTCCCAACTAGTGTGAGCGTGACATTTATGAAAGGCAGCCAAGAGCCTCAGACACGAATTCTCAGGTATTATAGCATTGGAGAGAGAAGGGGGGCTTGGGGGCTCCCTCAGGCCCACCAAATAGCAGCAGGTGCTTTCAGCCACAGTGGCGGGCTCCGCGTGGGCGGCTTGCACTCTCTGCTCTGTCCAAAACGAGCCTCCAGCTCCCGGCCTCACCTTGTGGCGACACACGGGCCCAAAGCAGGACCGAGTGCGTGGATCCCCCCAGGAGACGCCCGGGGCCAGTGTGCACGCTGAGCCGGCCGCTGTGGCGTAGACACGCAAATGCTCCTTCCCCTCCGTCACCCAGTGTCTGTGTCCCACGTCCGAGGGTGACAGACAACACCCCCCACCCGAGAGAACAGATGGCTTCCGAAGGCAGGACGGGCGCCTCGAAGAGGAGGCCGCTTCGAACAGGGAGGCCGCGGGGGCAGGGATGGGCCGCTCCGGAGGTGGCTGACGGCGCCCTCGCTGCCGCTTCTGCGCGGCCGGAGCCGGTGGGGAGGGTGCACCCCCGGCCATGTGTCAGAGACGACGCTCAGAACGGAGAGCCTCACGGCTCCTGCACGAAGCTTCACCGAATTCCGAGATGCTCCTCGGAGAACGTGCCGGCGCGTGACCGCCCGAGCAGGAGGGAGATGGGCTTTGCCTTCTCTCGGGTCCGACTCCGAGCGGAGCTTTGCGTGAAACTGTGTCTTCGGGTCAGATGAACAGCGAGCTGGGCAGGGTCCGACCCGCCGCGGGACCCACCGCCCTGGACGCCCTCGTCCCGCCCCTTCGCTGTTCGGAGAGGTCACCCCGGGCCCACGCTGCTCTCCCCGGCCCGGCGCTGGAGCCCCCAGCCGGGCTCCGCCAGCGCGGCGAGCCCCGTGCCCCGTGCTCTTCAACAAGCAGGAAATCAAGGGCCCTCGCTTGACACGTTTTTCTCCTCTTGCCGCAGGCAACTCCACTGACGTTCTGGCTGGAAGGTCAGGCTGGCCTCCACGAGAGACGTGCCGACGGCCGCTTCAGCCGTGGGGTTCCGGGATCCGCGGCTCCGACCGCGGGCTGGCCGGCGCGGTTCTGGGATCCCTTCTGCGCCAACGGCCCACGGGTCGTTCGAGCTCTCGGGGCCGTGACCTTCTCTTTGAAATTTGAGAAGGTTAAAGTACATTAGTGGATTTTTTTTTCAAAGATTTTATTTATTTATTTGACAGAGAGAGATCACAAGTCGGCAGAGAGGCAGGCAGAGGCTGGGGGGTGGGAAGCAGGCTCCCGGCTGAGCAGAGAGCCCGATGTGGGGCTCGATCCCAGGACCCTGAGACCATGACCTGAGCCGATGGCAGATGCCCAACTGACTGAGCCACGCAGGCACCCCACGTTAGTGGATTTTTAAAAAATTAGTGGTAGATTCATTTTTTTGGATAAAACTTCAGGATAAAAACAGTGTATTCTCAGCCTAAATCTGTTTTGTCACCTTCACAATGGAGTTGGAAGCAGGAGGCTTTCTCTCTCCTGTCAGCGGCCTGGGCGGCAGTTAGAAGACCGGATGGGGGAACTGCACAGACAGGGCCCCCCACGGGCCCGGGGGCTCCTCCTTCCTCCTGAGGGGTCTCCCTGTGGCAGAGCTGACCTGAAGCCCGAGGACAAGACCGGGCACGGCAACGCGGCCGCTGGGCTCAGGGAGGAGCGCGGGTGGGTATGCGTGGGGGAGGGGACACCCGTCCTCCGCTAGGCCCGAGGAGGCACCGTCCCCACGGCGCCCGTCCCGCGGGCTCCCCACCAGCCTGCCGATCCGGGCAGGGCCGACTCGGGGTCTGGACAGCAGCGCGTCCTGCTCACAGCCGGGCTTTTGACCCCGACGGCTGTCAGCAAGTGCCGGCTGCTCTAACCCAGCCATCTTTTTCTGGAATTGTCATTATTATTTTTTTCAGATAAGGAAGAAGAGTCTTCACGGAGATGCCGAGCCGTGAGGCAGGGTTACTGGTCCCTGAGCCCAGGCTGCTGTCTCTGCAGGGGGGACGGCAGGGCCCAGAGAGAGGCTCTGAGAGCTCGTTTAGACACGGCAAGGAATGGGTTTCTTCTCTGTGGGGTCAGTTTCCCAGGATTGCTGTGGTTAGACTTGCTTCTAGTTCCGGAAGGCGCCGGGGGATCAAGGTCTTTATTCTGAGAACAGTACTGGGGTACAAGGGCAGGAAGGAATTCCCGGGTGGCGTGGTGATGAGCAGGGCCCAGTCTCTCCTCCGTGCTGGTGCTCAGATAGCCGGCGGAACCCCAAAGGGTCGGGAGGAACGTCCCCGTCGTTCTTGTCCCGCAGTGGCCACCGACAGCAGGCAGGATGCTGCCCGGGGTCAGCCCGCCACCACGGCCCATCAACGAGCCTCCTGCCGTGTTGCTCTCCAGCAAGCTGTATGTCTATGGGGCTAAGTCAGCACCCGCAGGACGCAACGGATGGTGGACGAGGGCTCTCTCTGCTGGTGAGGCATATGGGGACGGACGTATCAGGAGCATTTCTCTTTTCTTCCTTTTAATCGGTCGATCCATGACTTACTAAGGTAAGCTCTACGCCCAGCGTGGGGCTTGAACTCACCAGCCTGAGAGCAAGACTGTATGCTCTCCCAGCTGAGCCCGCCAGGCGCCCCTCATGTCCATTCGTACTCCTGGCTGCCGGAGACAGGGAGAGGTGGGAAGAGGCGCCAGGAAACGAGGCCTTCCCGTCCTCAGCTTTTCCTCTTCCTCTTCCATCTCTGCACCCCTCCAGCTTCCTCTTCCCAGGCTCCCCCCGGGTGCTCCCCTCCTGGAACACTGAGACCCATGGGGAAGTGGGCCTTGTGGCCATCCAGAGGAGGGGCTCCCCGGCTTGCTGCGTGCCCCGGAGGCCGGGTATTTCCACGAGCTTCTCCCAGGACCAATGCCAGGAGAGCACAAGGGTGTCGGGCAGGCGGCCGTTCATAGGATTTCACTGACGACTTCTCCCATACAATTAATTTAAACAAATGGCACAGCGAGAGACTCTGAGTTTTCCTGCTGGAAAAAATTAACATTTCCATGCCCATCAGTTTTCCTTCTAAAAATAAACTCTATTCATGTTAAACATTTGTCTCCACCCTGCTGCGTTTCTGGATGGCAACTGACGTACACTTCAGAGCATGAGCACAGGAGTGCGGAGGCTCTCGTAACCGCCTGTTGTGAACACAAAACGGGCTCCGTGTCAGGACAGCCTGCCCAGCCCCCGGCGGACGTGCGTGGGTGCCCCCTCCTCCCTGGAATCAAGGACGGGGGACACAGACTCGCACAATTGTAAGCATTTTGCTTCACTTTCAACTGCTTCTTTGGCTAAAACACACTACCCCTGGGTGCTCCCTGGGTGCTCCCAGTGCTCTAAAACCCCAGTGCTTCTAATAACAGAGCAAAGTACGCTCCTGAAGAGAAGGCCAGATCGCCGGGTAGAGTCGACCTCCTCCCAAAGGCAGGGGGCTGAGAGCTGGGGGCAGAGTAGCAGGGAACATGCAAGAAAAAAGGAGCCCGCACCCAGAGTCACGGGCACCTCTGCTTTTTCCAGTTACACCTTCACTGGAACCAAATGGTCACCCAGACCACGCATTTTCCCGGGAGACCCCGCGGTTGGGCTGTGAACTGCCTGCTGCCCAGCCCCACCCACTCTGCAGGGCTCTCTCAGGCTTTCCCGATCTGGAGGTCGCAGAAGGCAGGGGTGGGGGGGGGAGCCGGAGTGGAGCTTTTGGGCTCCAGCCCTTGGAAGCGAGGTCCCCACCCCAGGGAGGTCACGGGTGTGCACGCTCGGACGTCGGTGACTTTCCCACTTAGGGGCTGAGTGTCCTTGTGTTGTTGACGTGTCAGTCTCCGTGCCCTCACGGCGATGGTGAACGTCGTTCCCCCACGGCGGCATGACCATCCACGGACCTAACAGGCAGAGCACGTCAAGTCTGGTGGCAGACAGTGAGCGCCGTTTGCCGTCATCACCGTCGTCATAACGGGGTGAGAGAACGCGTGGTAAGTCCGACTTCTGTCTCATGCCTGCGGCTCCTGGGCCCGTGAACTTCAGCTGTTGGATTGTTTGCTCCTTAGAAATTCACGGATGTTTGTGTTTCAAAACTGAGGATTGAGATGTCCGCGAGGAGGACAAGGGCCCCTGCCTTGGGTGTGCACATGAGATCCATGCCCTGGGACCAGGACACACCCACGTCAAAATCCACAGACGCCGCCCGGAACTCTCTCTCGAGGCATCTGCACAGGCTTCTGAGAGGCTGAGGCATTTACGGACACGAGGCAGCCTTTCCACAGAAAACGAGCTCTGATAGGTTCCACGGCACCTTTCCTTCCACACGACGCCAGGAGCCCTTCCTTTGGTCCGGGTTGGCTTCTGGGCTGTCTACAACACGCGCCTGGTCACGTCGAGCCACAAAGACTCCAAAACAGAACAGAAACCAACAACCCGCTCAAGCAGTTCACGTACAGTGAGTACAGCACCTTCGGTGGAGAGGATACTAATGGTTTTTCCTATTCAACGAAACCTCTCCCCTTCACGTGCTGCTCAGTCCTAGTCCCTTCTGCACGTCGTAACTGGTTCCCCGTTGCCCTTATTTTAACCGGAAGGTGCCCTCAGGCCTGGCCGTCAGTGCGGTTCTGCGACACGGTATTTGAGGCCCTGCACACCCGCATCTCCCCTCCCCCCTCCCGGGGCCGGCTGTGAATGCAAAGCTGAACGGAGCCGTGCACTGGAGTGCAAGCGGTTTTGTCCCTCGAAGGCGGCTCCCCGTGCGAAGAAAGTAGAGCCCATCTGTTCAGCTGTCACGTGCTGACAGAGGGAAGAGGATTTTCCATCCGGTGTCTCAGCACTAGGCGGGCGCACTGGTGGGACAGCCTACGCCGAGTCAGCCCGCAGTGGGCCCGCGAGGAGGACAAGGGGCCCCTGCCTCACCGCCCGAGGCCGGGCTCTCCCGGTGCAAGATCCTGGTCGATCCAGCCTTGTTTGCCTGGGTGGGAGGGAAGGACCAAGCCTAGGGATTCAGACTCTGCACCAGCACTGACTGAGTCCCTACTGTGTGCACGTGTGGTGCCAAAGGCTGGCACGAGCTGGCCGGGCCCGCCCCACGCACTTGAAGCGCCGCACAGAAAGCTACAGCGGAGGGTGACTGCAAACCCGTCACTCTCGTCGACTGCGGACACACTGGGTGGAGAGGTTCAAATATGGCCTTCAAGGTCATTAATGTGATGACAGAGTAATTATAGTGGCAAAATTAGGCGCCTGTAAGACAGAGAAATAAGCTTAAAGCAAAACACAGTGGTGTTTCCAAGATGTGAGAGCTAATGCCTCCGATCTGCGCTCCCGACGGCCTGCCTGGTGGACCCCGCCCTCCTCGGGGAACGCGGTTCCCTGGCAGTACCTGCTCCGCCCGCCAGAGGGCCTGCCCCACCGGGCTCCCTGAGACTAAGAGCACGCGGAAGCAAAACAGAGAAGGCGTCCACCACCCTCATCTCCCAGACACCAGTCCGCTGGAGTTCATCTGCAGGAGACAGCTGCCCCCCAGGCCCCAAAGGATGCTTTAGGCTGAGGTTCTCAGCCTCAGCACTGCTGACATTACGGGCTCAGTGATTCCGGGTCCAGGACCGCGGGAGGGGCCATCCCGTGCGGGACGCTGTGCTGTGTTCCTGGCCTCCGTGCATGATAAACCAGGGCGTCTCAGACATTGCCAGTGCCCCCAGGGAGGCAGCACCAGCCCCCCTCCCCCCTCAGTATGAACGCCACGGGCGGAAGCCCCTGCCCTCTGGCCACAGTCCTGCTGTCCATCAAAGTTGCTGCAAACATTTTTCTGCTCCTTACTCAGTGGGGCCGTTTCTGAGTCACCCATGCAGGCTGGGGGAGGCCCCAGCTGGCTCTGACAGGACTGGTTCTCAACCTTTCCCGCGCATGCGAGAATTTGCACGGGCGGGTCTGCTGGGGGCTCGTGTGCGAGCCAGGGTGCGGGGGCTGAGCTCAGCAGCCGCGGCTCAATGGGACGTCTGTTGACTGGAGGTCCAGCTCGCACGCCAAGTCACTAAAGGCCACGCTCTCCGTGCTGGGCTGCTAAAAGCCGTTCTTCGTTTTACAAGTTCGTCCATCCCCAAGTGGGGATACTGTTTCTCTCCCACCAGTCAGCTGACCCAGAAAAAGGCCAAAGAATATTTCCATTATGTTCTACCTGGAAAATGCTGGAAACGAGACAGAGGAGCGAGCTGTAGGATGTTACATCATTTTGGTAACGCGTGGGTCCATCCTGAATACGGAGCTCTTTGCCTTGAACCCCCACCAGCTCCTTCTCCTTTGAAGCAAGTCGGGTCCCGGGACCCAGGACCCGACTGCCGCCGTCCCAGCAAGCGGCTGGCACGGGCGTGCGACCCACCTCTGGGTCGCGGGGGCTGCGCGGTGCAGGGCCGCCGCTCCTCCCTGTGCGTGCAGAGCTTAAGCACCTTCCAGGCAACACATCACGCCCCGGCGCGGTCTCGGGGAGGCTGGGGAAATCCTGCAAGTCCGCCGCCCACTCACTGTCCAGGGAGCATCAGGGCTCGGAAGAAGGGACAGGACGACCCGGCTTTCCGGGCCGCGGCCCCGCGCCTGGCTTCTGGGCCCTGGGCTGAGATGCCCCAAGTTCCCCGCGCAGCGTGGCCTCAGCGAGTCGCGGGGACCGAGGTGAAGCCACGGAACAAAGCTGAGTTCCGACGGTGTGTTTACGAGGGCGCCGGCCGTGGGGACAGTACGGGGAAACACGCCACTGCCTCTGTCAATGGGAGATTTATTTTCAGAGGCACAAAACGCAGCTGAGCGGCCTCACAGAGGCCGGCTGTTTTCTGGAAGGCAGCGTGGTGACGGAGCCACCCGGACAATGCACCGTCTCTTCGCGCTCCCTGGAAGCCACTGTTGTCTCCGGGACTGCAGCGGGTCTCCCGACACGGATTAGGCATTCGGCGAGAAACGACCGAGGCAGAAGACATTCCCCGACGGCCACACACGAGCGTGCGACATGTGTGCCCTACACTTGGGGGCACGGATGCAAGTCCCCACCTGGGGCCAACCACAGGTGCACACCCGCCTCCGGTGCAGCGTCTCCACGGGCACCCGGGGCGTCCACGCACGCACGCCTCGGAACGCTCCCAGGGACGAGGAGACATGAAACTCCTCATCAGCTCGGGTCTCAGAAACGCACGGAGCCCTGCACGCCTGTTCTGCAGAGGTCCCTGCTGGCAACGCCCCCTGGGTTCCCGGGGTCCCCTGTCGCTCCTGCTGAAATATGGGGTTGCACAGACAGACTCTGGGTGCTCGGCTGTCTTTGCAACCCCGTATTTCATTCTTTCTTGCTGGAGGACTTCAGGGTACATCTGTCCACAAGCCAGCAATTTCCAACTCAAACTAGACCAAAGGGCCTAGTTTTGGGGGGCTGGTGTCTTTTCTCTTTCTCCTTTTGGCAGAGTCGAACATTTTCTCAGTGCAAGAAGCAAGGGGCAGGGGTGACCCGCGAAGGAACGGGGTCCTCCCCCCGCAGGCGTCATTTTGAACAACGTCTTCTGAGCTTAGGAACACCGCAGTGGAAGGAAGGGCTCCTTTTACCCTGACGCTGCTGGACACGCTCCGTATGTGCCCCAGGGTCCGGCGAAGGGCACGCCGGTGCCGTGTGGCGTAGACGCGTCTGGGTCCGGCCCTGCTGGTGCCCCAGGCCGGACCCATCTTCTGCAGAGTCCCGAGCATCGCTGGCCGTCTTGTGCAGAGAATGCACAATTTACACTTTCTACATAAATGAGGTTATGCTTCTGGCTAGAAGCTTTCGCTCTAGTGCACATCACCAATCAGAAAACTTAAGAACCTGGTGTTTGGGATTTCCATATCAGATATCAAATCGAGCAGTAATTACAGAAGCTAAAGGTATTATGTAGCGACTGGGTTCTAGATGATTCTGAATAATTATTACTATCGACCACCAGCTCTCTGTTTAAGTCTGCATAGACATTACCGGTTTATGCCTTTAGACATTTCTTTGATTTAATTTTTGGTGACTGTAGCTCCCCTCCACCACCCCCGACCCCCTCAAACAACACGGCTCCTGTCCCCCAGTTGTCTTTTCCAAAATACGGAGCACCCAAATCTTTCATTCCAGGGATACTGTACATAAAGCTACGAAAGGTGGTCAGTACTTAAATGTTGGATAAAACTGAAAATAGTCATGATCTGCAAAATAAGTTTTGAATGGGTGACCCCGTGTCACAGCAAACAGCAGTCCGTCTTATTCGAGCTTGTGGGACAGCGTGAAGAGAGGAAGCTGGCCGGCTCACACGCGTGTGTGCTCTTACCTTCACGGCGTACTCTGCCTCCGTAGCTTTATGCACACATCGCTTGCACACGGAGTAGGAGCCCACCCCGATGTCCTCCTTGATCTCGTAGCCATCGGTGAAGTGGATGTTGTTCCCGTGTAACTGCTGTGGAGACAGAGCCAGGACGGGGCTTCTGTCAGAGCTCACTCGGCAGAGGCACCCCGGGCATGGGCGGCAAGGGAGGGCCCGGATGGCGCCCTGGGGCTCACGGAACGAGCCCGGGAGATAACGGGATTGTGAAGGTCACGCGGCTGGTCAGCGAGGACTCCAGATCTAAAGCCTAACGTTCCGGGCATGAGCTTAATTTTCAGACCGTATGACACAGAGTCTGAGACTCCGGAGGTGGGAGCACAGAAGGCTGCCGATAATGGGTGTGTGGCTGTGATGCTTGAGGTCGAGCAGTATCTGGCGTCCACATCTAAGGGGACTCACACCCTGTGATGTCCCATCGCAGCCCCCGTCTGCCATGTGTGCGAGCCTCCACCCCACGCACTGAGAGCACAGACAGAAAACCGCCCCTTAGCCACCGTTCAGGATGGTGCATGGCGTACGCCATCACGTCAAGTGTCCTGTGAGACACACTGTGGGTTCCCTAAAGGCCTGGAGAAAGATACATGGAAATCTAACGCCACCTCATTTTCCCTGACTTTGTCCTTAAATAAAATACAATCACAATCCCTTCTTAGAATTCTCTGCATCTGGTTACACTTTTAGGTGGGAAACTCCTTCTAAAAATGTCACCTGAATCGATCTCCCCAACAGGACATTTCACAACAGGAAGCGGCCCCCACAAAGCCAACCAGTCTCTTGGGGCGCTGACTCGATCCACACGGTGAGGACGCCGCCGTCTGACCCCTGTGGAGGCCCCAGCCACGGACACTCCCCAGGGACATTCTGACCAGCTCTCTTTCCCCTTCATGAAGGTGGAGGTGGAGTGAGGGTCGGAGGCACGGCTCTGCTCACCAGGAGACTCAGGGACACCCGGGAGGCTGGGAACAGAGCTGGTCCCCTTGCCCCTGGCACCAGCACCCCGGGACCCAGCCGGGCTCTCAGTCCACGTGGGACACAGGGCTGCAGCCTCGCCGCCCACACCTGGCAGAGGTGCGTGCGGCCGGCGGTACGGGGATTACCTGCACGATGGGGTGAACCGCGGCTTTGTGCAGATCCTGCTGCGAGGGCTCCTGGACCAGACTTGAGGCCACGAAACTGAATCCTCTGAAGAGATGGTGTGCGTTGGCGCTGGGGGGCACGCCGGGGGAGTCTGCAGGCGACAACGAGACCGCTCAGCCTCCAGGAGGGGCTCCCTGGTTGGAATTCTCCAACCACTTTTGCTTAATTTATGACAGCGCGCAGTTCGCCTTTGTGCTGGGCAGTCCCTGAAGTGCCAAGGACACAGAAAAATCGTTCTTTGCACTTAAAACGTTAATAAGAGGGAGAACGTTCTAAGCGCACGAGCTCAGCGTGTGGCTGTGCTGAGGGGTCACGGACTGTGAGAGGGTGGGTGCCCGCATCCCGCCGGTGAGACCCCGCCTGTGGAGTGGGCGCGCCTTGCGCTGGGCTTACCGCCCTTTTCTTTATAAGCTTAAGCCAGCACTAAAGCTGGCTTCCATCCCCTTGACGTGCATGAATCAGCTGCCCACTGGAGCGCGCACTGGTGAGAGCCGCCCGGATAAAGTTTAAAAAGCCCTCAAACTCGTCAGAAATACCCACGGAATCATCAGAGTTTTAAATTTTCTCTTTTCCAGCTGATGTGTCTGCTTGTTAAGTACTGCGCCGAAAATCAGCACCCTTGCACGATTCTCAGGCGTGTCAAATTCTACTTATGCCACTTGTCACTCAGGCCTGACACCGGCACCCACCGAATGTGGGCAGTGGTGGTGACGACGCCATGAAGACGCACCTGAGCCCCAGCCGATCGGCCTGAGCCTGACCGCCACCGCTCGGTCTGTGCAGGGGGATACAGTAGGCATGGCAATGTCATTCAGAGGCAGTGCGTATCTGATCTGCAAAGTCTCCATTCACGAATGAAAATGCATCCGTTCAAGTTAATACACCTGCTGTCCCCCCAAAAGCACACACACTCCCCAGCAACTGTAAATGAGCCTCTTGGGCTGGGCTCCGCCCCAGCCATCAGCTGGGCTGCGGCTAATTCTCTGGGATAAGCTGGGATTCTTATCTAAAGTCCTAAGGAGGGCGCCAGAGTGCCCTGGGGGTTGAAGGCTGCTTAAGGTTGCTGGATCCCCTGGGCTTTGGTGGAGACCCTCAGGGCAGCGCACGGTAGTGCAGGGCTTTTCGGGAGAAGGCAGACCTCAAAGCCGAAATTCTGTGCAGGAAAAAGGCGGAGGGCGGGGGGCGAGCCGGGGCGCGGAGCCCCGGGTCTGGAGCTGCCTGGCACCCGCCGCGCCTCAGTTCTGCTGTCTAGCAGCGCATCGTTTTCAGATTCTAAAAACTACTCAGCGGAAGCTTCTGGGTTTTAATTAAGCTTCCCTAGTCTAGCACGGTGGGAATTTATTTCCCAGCACCCACAGCCCAACTCAAAGGGAACAAAGCCGAGTCTCTCTTCCAAGTTTCTCCACGTAGTTTTGTATCTGACCATCTATTTGTTTCATGAATATCCCTAAAAATCATAGGAAATTTCAGGTTCAGAAGTAGTAAAAACCCCCAAAGAGAGGAGATCTCTTTTTATTTTCTTCACATAACACCATTATGTAACATACACTGCGCATGGACTGACCGTGTTCCCCCAAAATTCGTAGTTTGAAGCCCAACCCCTCGGTGTGACTGTCCTTGGAGATGAGGTCTTTCGGCAAGTCATGAAGGTGAAATGAGGTCAGGAGACCTGATCCAATGGCCCTGGCATCCTTGTAAGAAGCAGGCGAGACAGCAGGGACCGCGCTCTTCCTCCTCGAGCACAGAATAGGGCCTCGGGAGGCCGTGTGCCAGCGGGGAAGAGAGCCCTCCCCAGGAACCGAAGTAAGTGTCTGCTGACTATCTGCAGCTCACCCTGCACAGACGTGGCCGGCAGCCTTCCTCTCCCCGCAAGCCCTCTGACCGCGGGAGGGGCTTGCACCGCCCTGAGGGTCCCCGCTTGTGCCTGCCTGAGAGGAGCGGCCCCCGGAATGCAGCTCAGAACAGGAGACAGCAGGAGCGGGGGGCGAAGAGCCCTGGGGGACTCCAAACCCGATGTCTCCGGGTGGGGGACCGAGAATTGGTTCTCTCACCTAAAGCTTGAACGTGGAGACCAGAGAACAAGAAAGTCAAACAGAGCCAACCCGCACCATCCATGGAAGTGTTCCGGAACACCAGACCCTCGGGGTAAGTCGCCGTCCCTAACTGGCCGGGGAGGAGGAGGAGGACCGCACTGGGACAGAACTCTGGGCTGGCTCGCCCTCGCGGCCGGCACACACCTGTGGGCGTCCGTGCTGTGAACTCGGGGTCAAAGTGGAAGGTGTCCTCGGGCCTGCCCACCGCTGGTTTGAAGGGCGGCTTGATCTCCTTCCTGTACAGCTTCTGCGGGGAGAGCAAGACAGGACGCTGAGGACCATGGACCACCTGGGGAGGACGATGTGGGACATCGGAGCTGGCCGCAGGGGAGGGAGACAGGCCTTGCACACGCCGCAAGGGATGCACCTGTGGCCGACTCCCCAGGACACACTGAGTGGGTTCGAACGCCGTCTGTTACGTGTTGATATCCTGGAAAGTATCGGATAGAGCTTGATGCCAGCAAAGCCATGGCTGAACCATGAGGGGTTGGACACCTGCTACGTATCCTCCATTGAAGGCAATATGAAGTTTCCAACCTTTTTGGGGGCAGAATGATTTTCTGAAGTGTCTAACCACCCCCAACCCCCAACCCCAGAACAGCAGGGAAGAGCCCCCGCTGCTTGGCAGCCTCTTCCCTGCCCTGCCCTGGCCACCGTGGGGCCAGCGCCTAGGGGATGCTGGGACGGCCCCCAGCTAGAACGAGCCACGTCCTTCCTCACACGCAGCCCAGAGCCCGCGGCTGGGGCTTCCAAGTCTCCAAACGGAGACTCTCGCTTCTCCAGAATGGCCTGACCTTTGCTGCACAGAAACTCCGCGCCCCTTACCGCTTCCCTCTGACGCCGGTCTTCTTGAAAACGCCTTCCAACCCGGTGATGCTGTCGCCTTAGGCAAGGCAACAATGTATCGTTCTGGGGAGACGCGCCCTCAGGGAGAGTACAGTGCGGAAGCAGCCTGGGCACAAGGCGGATAAAGCCACAGATGGGCAAGAAGGGGGTGTGGGCGGGTGGGGAAAGCTGGGGCCAGTCGGGGAGTTGATGGAGAGGCGTGGGGGCCTAGGCTGCCACCCTGGCTGAGGCTGGGGTGGGGGGACAGCTGCAGTGGGGACTTCAGAACGTCCCCGTGCTGGGTCACTCAGGGTGCCCTGGGCGTGGAAGTTGTGGCACCGGCCCGCGGGCCGAGAGCCTGGTGGGTTGGTGCATGGGCAGCAGGGCTCGGACACCAGGAAAGGGGTCTGGCTGCAAACGTTTAGCATGAGTTTTCCCAGTTCTGCCTGATCAGAGGGGGACCCCCAGTCCCTTTCTTGGCGCTTCTGCTCAGCAGGCCTGAAGACAGGGACCCTGATGGCTCAGAAAACAGTCGCAGTGGCCCCCGTCCAATCTGTGCTAAATCTCTCTATAACACAGAAAAGCAGCTTTTATCAGCCTGTCTTTACAGACAAGGAAACCCAGGCTAAGACAGGTTGGCTGAGCTGTGTGAGGTCAGGAGTGAGGGGGGGCCAGCAGTGGGGGGACCTGGGTAGCCTGACCTCCCCGTTACAGCAGCGCTCACAGTGAGGGAAGGTCCAGCACGGGCAGGAGGTCACGAGGCCCCGATCCCTGCTGGGAGCACACCCTTCAGGAAGCCGAGGTGGCCGTGGGAACTGCCAGGAGTGATGGTTAGAACAAAAGCTGTGTCCGGCCGGTGACCGCCGGGCTACCCCCTGGTTTAACGAGCCGCAGGCGTGCACAGGACGGAGATCCGGGCGTGCCCCCGGAGCTGCCAGAGGACAATGTCCACCCTCGATGATCTGCTCATTTCTTGCCCGGGGTGAATAGATTTCATTAGGAATTGATTTACTCTGTAAGCTCTTTCCAGAAATAGAAAGACGCTACTTTCCCCAGTGACACACTCTGGGGTGGGAATAAACTCCCCTGATGTATGCACCTGTCAGAGGAAATTGCATGAGGACAGGCGAGCTGCGCGCTCTGATTGAAACGCTGCCGTTGCCAAGACCGGTGGCCCAGGCGCAGCCCTGTGGGGCTCAGACCCTTCCTGCTCACACCAGCGGTGCCCCCGGTGTTAAATCAGTACCTGTCCTGCTCTAGGAAAACTCACATCCTCTCCCAGGGCAGGCATGCGTTCTCTTGCTATTGGGGGTGGGGTGGGGAGGGGGCGGGGAGCAGAGGGAGCGGGAGCGAGAAGTGGAGGGACATCTCAGCCGGAGCCCATCACCGGCTCTATGCACATTCATTTACGTGCACACAGTGCTGGCTGTTACTTAATCCACGCGAGAGGAGAGGCGTTTGTTTGCCCTTGGAGCTGAAGGTCATGCATTTCAGCTCCTCTTCTGGCTCCAGCTCCACCGACACAGGGACCCCTGGGAGCAGGAGGCCAAGACCTGTCCCCAGCCTCAGGCTTTTCCGCTGAGTCAGTTATGCTCCACGATGGAACATGGTGGCACCTGGAGGCATCGGCGCTGACGACTGGGTGTGTGTGCAGGCGCCCAGCGGGTAGAGGCCGTGACGTCGCTCACCCCTCTGCTGCGCTTGGGACACCCAGGAGCCCTGCTTCCCGTCCGACCACCACCAATATAACTGCGCACCAGCTTTGATGAGAAGCGGGGCGGGGACGTCAAGGTGACTTCCCGAGTCCCGTCCCTCCCTGCAGAAGCCTGCCCAAGTCCGCTCCTTGTCCTGCCGTCCCTCCAGCCCTCCCTCCCACGGAGGAGGACAGCAAGCCTTTGAAAGTCCAAGCGGCCCAAAAAAGCACAGGGGCCTTGTCTGACCACGCTGACCCTCGGGGCCACACGCTTTGCCCCAGACTTCTTCCTCCCCCCCGGGAGCAGCACAGCGGTCCAGGTTAACCTCCTGGGGAGACACCGCTTCCCACTTTGCAAGTCTTCACCATAAAGAGAAGGAATTCAGAACCGCGTCTGTCCCCCGGCAGGGGTTGTGCCATGCACTTTGTCTGGGTGGAGACGACTGCACCCTTCAACTTAAGGATTTAGTGATAACTCGGGGAACAAACACGGAGGTGCTGCCTCCGGGCTTCCCCCGCCCCGGGACGCTTATGCCGTCGGTGGGGTGGAGAGTCCCAGTTCCCTCCTTCCCACCGCGCACCCAGCCCGGGGCATTTCCCCCAGACCGGTCACGGATGCCGGCCATCGTATGGCGCGATGACGGCGCTGGGAGACCCGGACTTCACCAGCCTTGTGCACGTGCACGCCTGCTTTTCCTCGTGCTTTCGAACCACCTCTGTAAGCTGGTGTTTCATTGAGAAGATCCTAACTGATGGAACGGAGCGCATGGGAGAGCCCACCAAGGGCTTCCCTTGTAGGTCCCTTGGCCCCCAGAACACCGGTCCCTGGTCTCGATCTGCCTGTGAGCATGGCCTGTGCAAGGGCTGCCCCAGAACCCCACCCTCCTGGTCCCCGAGGAGGCTGCGGTTTCATCCTGGTTCCCAACAGGGAGCAAAGGGCTGCCTAAGGCCCCCGGTGCCCTCCACCCTGGACGGCTCCCTTATGCAGTCTTAAAGACCGGTCGGTTTCTTCTTGTTACTGGGTAAGCTTTTGGAATGTGTTATTATTACACAAGCTTTCTTCCCGAGTCTAAACCCAGGAGAGGGTTTGAGGTTTTAGGGAAAAGGTCACCTTGCTTCTCATTTTGCAGCGTGAACCACGGTACGAGGGTTAAATCGGGAACAACTAGCAGCAGCATTTTGCGTAGGCTTAGAGCTTGACGAGATGCATTGTCATTCTGACCCAGATTCCCCTCTCTGAGCCTCTAGAACAATCCATCCCACACTGATGGAAAGAGAATGGGGTCTCATGATCAAATTCACCAGGCACCGCTTTAAATCGTCTCGCTTGTCCCCGAACCTGAGCATGACTCGAGTCATAGCCACAGGGGAATGGATCACACATCAGGCCAGGATACGCCGGGAGGCTCCAAGCAGGTGCGCCAGGCCTATTTATACCGGGACGACCTTCCGATGACGGAGGGGAGAACCAGGGGCGCGGTGAGAACGGTGACTGGGTAATGCCGTAGGAAGCTGCTTCTAGCTCGGGGTCACGGACCTCACATCTGCTTTCTGCAGGCAGTTTTGGCTCCAGGCATCTCAAAATTAACATTCTCTAGATAGGAAAGGGCACGGCTACAGATTACTCCTGAAACAGCCCCGCAGAAATAATGGGAAGTGGTGCCTGGCTCGTAGGGGTAACAGGGAGAATTCAAATGGCCTCAGTGCACCCAGGGGGATCTGATGGGTCGGTGGCCCACGCAGCTGGACTCTGTCTATACGGGCTCCCCGCGCTGAAAGCCACTTCAGCCACGGCATCCGGACTGACCACACTGCAGAGCCGGGGAGCGGGTAGCCACCGAACGGAGGGTCCCGTCGGGCTCCGAGAAAGGAGAAGCTCTGCTGGCGTATTTAATGTGGGATGAAAGTGATGGAAATCTTTCCACCGAGCAGTGGGAGGAGCTCCCTCTCCCCCTGACACAGGCGCTGAGATCCTGGCCAGCGGCCAGCTGCTCCCGAGAACCGAACCCCTAAAATCCACTTAGCGCAGGCTTGTGGGCAGGAAGACTTCCCTCTGCTGCTGCTGGTACACGTGAGCGGCCGGGCGGGGGGCTCTGGCACACGCTGCCCTCTCATGCACGGACCCCGGGCTCTCTTCTCACTGCCCCGTGCCTTGGTTTCCCGGCATCCCTTCCAGAGCTCCGAGTAACCACTGATGGTACGCTTGGAAGCGTTCAGAAATGGAAAGAGAACAAGTCGAGCGAGCACAAGCTCGTAGCCTTGGTAAAAGTCGTCACGACGATGGGTCCTGAAGGGTGCGGTGAGGTCTAGCCTCCGCCCGCAGGCGTCAGCCTACGGCGAGGGGCGCAGCGCTGGGCGGGTCCTCCTCGGGTGTGTGTGGGGGATCCTGTGGCCTGCAGCGATGAGCTCTCATGCAGCGATGGGCAGAGTAAACGTGGCGTGCGTGTGGGACACCCCGTGACCCCTGCCGAGGGCTCGGGGCCGTAACTGTAATTTCTCATTTGGTTCAGGAGACCGAGCGGCTTTCAGGAAGAGCCCGTCCTCCATGGATGCGTGTTTGCTTGGCTTTGCGGACAAGTCAGTGGCAGAGCAGACGGACGCGGGCAGTGACCCCCATCCCCGCATTCCTTTCCGGCAGGTCACCTGAAAATTTCTCCCAGCAGTTTCGGGTCACAGAGGGAAGCAGACAGTGAGATAAATATCCTTACACTCTCCGGGCGGATCCCGAGGCAGGCCCTGGGTTCGCACACCCAGACAGAAACCAAACGGGTCCGGGGAGGGCTTCGTGCGGTCGTCCCCAGCCTCGGCCGGGCACAGGGAGCCTCCGGTAGTCACAGTTTTTTGCCAATGCTACTGCGCTATGGTTTTCTTAACTAAGCTGCTGAAACAGAGTGGGCACATCTGGACGGGGAGTTAGGAACATTAGCCCCTGGACACCTGCCGATGCCTTGTAGTTCGCGTCCGCTTTCTCGAGCACGGGCCTGCCGCTCGCTGAGTGAGTGACTGGGGCCCGAGGCTGGCCGTGGCAGCCGGCAGCTGGCAGCTCGCAGCTCACGGGTGGGTAAGGAGGGTGGAGACGGGGGTCGGGGGGCACTTATCTGTTCCCCGGGAAGCCCGCAGCAGCAGAGACAAGGCTGCGGTCCCAAGGAGAGCTCTGCTGGGAGCGTCTCGCCGCACCTGTCCGCTCCTGCCTCCGCTCTCCGATGGGTCACGCTCACCGCACACACCTCTTCTGTGGCCGGACAACACATCTGCCTGCAGCGGTCCGCTGTCGAGACCTGGAGGATGGCTGTGTTTTTCCACAGCCACAGCGTGGGCCCCCTGCTCGCTCACCTGGACATGGGCGAGTGCCAAGTACTATTTAGGAAATAAGCGAATTTTCACAAAAGTGGTGACTCAGGTCTCTTCTCCCTTAACCATTTCCTGGCTGCTTGCGTTCAGGGCTGGGGAAGGAATGAGATCCTTCCGTCCCTCTGTCCCTGCCTCACCATCCGTGGGCAGATGTGGAAGTGACAGTGAATATGGTTGGTCCCCATGAATCTGAAGGGCCTCTCTCAGGAATGAAATGAAATTAAACGCTAAAAGCAACGAAAGTCTGATTCCAGTCAGATTACTTTGAAATAGTACAGCACACCTCCTTCTTGGTGCAGACGTCTGGTGACCGTGTTCGCACTGGCAGGGACCTGGTCCCAGAAGCGGAGATGAGATGAGCCGTGCACACCGGGGCTGGTCTCCCCGAGGCATTCCCGCCTGCGCGGCTCCTAACACCGCAGGAAGACGCCGGGCTTCTGCTCTGAGCTCCCGTGGTGACCTGGGCTTTCCGGGACGTGCCTTAGCCCAACCTGTGTAGTGTTCAAGGTCATCATGGTGCTGTCAAAATTCCAAGCATTCCACAGAGCTGTCTTGGCACCCCCTCCAAACGCCCCCGTCTTCGGGGGGGGCACCCCTTCTTGGCTGAGAGAAGCATCTGTCCACAGAGCCCGCAAGCAGCCCCTCCCGAGCCGGGCCCTGTGGCCGGGCCTCCCCTCTCCTCCTGGCTGCAGCCCACAGATCCCACATGGTCCGGCCCCGGCCCCAGCCATCCCGTGCTCCTTTTCCTCGTCTGCTGTGTCGGCAGGGGCTGTGGTGCCCCGGAGGGAGAGGGAGAGCGGTGGGTCCCGTCCGGAGAACCTCTCCCTCGCTCCCTCCCTCCCTCACTGTCTGTCAGGGGCCCCTCGGAAGACGGCTGTCCCAGAGCCGGGGGACGTCTCTAGGACGCAGCCGGCTGGCCCGAGACCTCATCACAACCCATGGGACAGAGCTTCTGTGCCGGGTGGAGCTCGGAACTCACTGGGAAAGGTCCTCAGGCGCCGCTCCGCGAGCGGAGGACGGCCGAGCTCCTCCGAAGCCCGCACTCCAGGCAGCCGAGGCAGGAGGGAGCCCACGGGCAGGCAGCTGCGGTGATTGCTCTGTTCCCACTTCCCACTTTCCTGGACGCAAGCTGATGCCGACCCGGCCCTTCGGGTGGGCTCGTGCGCCAGGCGGGGAGGTCCCAGGTGTGCCCGCCTCTCGAGCGCCTCTCTCTGGTCTCGGCGTTGGAAAGGGTCCCAGCCCTGTAAACGCTCCGTAATCAGAACCACAGAAGTGGATTTTAAGGAAGCTGGTGCCCCCCGGCGGGATGACTTTCGGAGGGGGAGAGAGGGGTAAGGTCAGAGGCTCTGGGAACAGCGGTTCCATCCGGCTTCGGGGCAGCACCTCCTCGGGGCAGTGAGCCCGGGGGCCGGGGCGGGCTGTCACGGTGCCGCCGCCGCTGGAACTCGCCGAGGGGACACGACGAAGACAGGCAGCGAGTCTAACACAGCTCACAGCCTCCGTCCTGCAGAGGACGTGAACGTCGTATATGTGCGTATCCTGTTAGCATCTCCACAGGTTAATTAGTTCGGGACACGGAGCTCCGGATATGCCTGCTCTGTGCCCCTCAGGAAAGGACCAGAAGACACCGCCACCCGCGGATGGATGCCCCTGCACACAAGGCCCAGCAGTGGCCGCTCCCCGTGCTGACGGGTCCCGAGGCGGCTCCAAGCAGCTGGTGGCAGTGAGACTCGGGACCCCTCAGCCAGCGGCCAGCGGCAGCGTGGCGTCGGCCCAGAGAAGGAAGCAGAGGTTGGATGTGTGATGGGCCCCCTCCCCTACGCGGGGACATCTGGGCCCCAGGTCTGTGACCAGCAGAAGGCCTGCGAGGTCGCTTCAGCCAGAGCCCCTCAGATCTACACCCCCACCCCGCTCTAAATCCCACCGCCCCGGCTGCTCAGACCTGAGCCCCATCTCTCCCTGCCGTGGCAGAGCCCGAACCCGTGGTCCCTGAACGCATCACCACACAAGTCCTCCTTGTCGCTACCAAGTGTGGCCAGTGACTTTGTCTTTAACAGTCTGGATGTTTGTTTTCTTACACGACTCTATGAGAGCACCAGCTGCGTAGGCCTGAGCCCCAAACCAGAGACCGGGAGGGCCGCCCAGAGCCCGAGATGCCGGCCCTCAGCACGGAAGAGGCCTGTGCAGCCTGGACACCCCCAGGGGCCCAGAGACCCAGAAAACCAGCATCCCAGTGGCCTGGAGACCCACAGGGGCTCCAAGACCCAGAGAATGAGCAGCCCAGTGGTCCAGAGGCCTGGAGACCCAGAGGGGCCAGAGATCCAGAGAACCAGCGGCCCAGCGGCCCAGTGACTCCACAGCCTGGAGACCCACAGTGGCCCGACACCCAGAGAACCAGGATCCAGTGGCCTGGAGTTGCACAGGGACCCCGAGCCCCAGAGAAGCAGAAGCCCAGTGGTCCAGCGGCCTAGAGATCCCCAGGGGCCCAGAGACCCAGTGACCCCACAACCTGGAAACCCCCCCAGGGGCCCCGAAAACCAGAGAAGCGGCACCCAGCAGCCCAGCGACCTGAGGGGCTCCTGCACGCTGTCGCTGAGTGACGGTGATCCCTGCTCTGTCCTGAGTGGTGGGAGCGGCTGCGGGGTCATCGGAAACTGTCTCTCAAGTGTTAAAGGGCTCTCAGGCCCGGTGCTGCAACAAGGGTGGTCCCTGGTCTGTGACTGTAAAATTCCAGGCTGTTCCGAAGGCTCCTGAGAGGGCAGCCCAGCCAGGGGACAGGGCCACGGGCCCCTCTGGTCTGCACCAAGCTGGCGCGCCCCACACCTCACCTCCTCGTCACCCGTGTGAGCGGGGCACGGCGCTGTGCGACTTACGTTCCAGTCTATGGTCACAAAGAAAGCGTGCCGCTTGATCTCCTCCACTCCGTCGACGCCAGCGCCTGGCCCGAGGACAAAGCAGACATGAGCATCAGAACAAACCCTGGTTTCATTACCTCTGAGAGCTTCTGCACAGCAGCCCGAGGGGCCGGGGTGCCCAGAGCACCTCCCGAGACCTTCCTCCTGAGGGAAGGGGCCCTGCTCACCAGCCTCACAGCCCACAGAAGCCACGTTCTGCCCCTCAGGCCTGAAGCAGCGCCAGGGACAGGGGTAGGGGCTTCCTGCCGCGGGGTGGGGGGTGCCTGGAAACCTGGAGGGGGAAACTGCAGGCCATCACGGCGCGGCTGCATGTGGGCATCCATCCCTCCCTCCACCCCTCCCTCCAAGTAGGCACATCCCCGACACGGGGCTCGAACGCACAACCCCAAGAAGATCAAGAGTCACATGACCTACGGACCGAGCCGTCCAGCCCCCACCCCAGCCCGCCCCAGCCCAGCTGCCCCGTCAAAGCCCACGAACGCTAGCTCAGGCTGGCCTTCCGGAAGGGGGGAACGTGCGGGAGGAGTGGGAGGGCAGGCTGCGGTGCGGAGCGCCTTATCGGGCGGCTCTGGTTTGCAGGGAAGGGGCAGACAGCAGGACGGGACCCAGAGAGACACTGGCGTCCACACCCGCGGCCGCCGGGGCCCCCGGAGACGGGGCGTAAGTAGTTCTGCTGAGTTGGCCCGCTGTGCCGGCCTCTCTCTTTCCTTTGCTGCTTACGTTAAATCCTGGGATGGGGGAGCAGGCGAGGTCTGAACCTGCAGAGTGCGGAGGGCTCGGGGCAGGGAACCTGCTCTGCCTGCTGGGGCGACATCGTGACACGTTCGTGGGAGCTGCACAGGCAGCGTGAGGCCTGACGCGGACGCTGCCAACGGGGGTCATCCGTTAAAACCAACGCGCGCTGACATCAGCTTGGGTTAGGGGACCTGCCTGGGCTGGGCGCCGGGGTGGGGGGGCGGTACGAGGGAACTTGCTGTACTTCCTGCTCCATTTTTCTGTAAACTTAACACTGCTCTGAAAGGAAGTCTGTTAATCCAGTAGAACCCAAACTCTCAGGCCCTAAGAGCTTTGGGTTTTCTCCAGGATGGGAAGGCAGGAGCGGAGCCTCAGTGAGCCAGGGAGGGGGTCGGGGGCCCGGGGATGCGGGAAGAGAGACGGGCCGCATGGGCCAGGCCATCTCCAGCCAGCTCTTGTCTCAGGTCTGGGGACGGGGGTTCCGTGTCCCGTGGTTTGTGAGACACAGACTTCCCGGTTCTGCACCCCAGGCTCTGCAGGCCCAGCCCCGCTGTAGGTGAAGGCCTGGTCTCTCGGGCTCCCTGTTCAGCCTGCATCCCAGGAACGTGGGTGCTGGTGGCTGCCGGCTGAGATGGGAGGGACCAGGAGCCGGAAGGTGTGGGAGACCGGGAAGCCGCCCCCAGCTGATTATCAGAACCAAAGAAGGGGTCTTGGAAACTCCGAATTTCTAGCTGGTTGGTCAGAATCACAGGGGATGCCCTGGGCGGTGGGACAGAGCCCGGGTCTGGGTCAACCCTGGGTGCTTAGTGCCAGACACCCAAGCTGGTGTCTCCTGGGAAGTGAAGAATTTGTGGGTGTGGAGAACCCATGCATCTGGTATCAGAAGGGTTGGCACGAGGAGAGGAAAACGGGTTCTACCCTGCAAGGACTTCGTCCTGAGGACTTCTCTGGGTTTCCCAGTCTGGCCTCCTTGTTCCGAGATCTGAGCCCTGCAGCCAGCAGCCCGAGAGAGGTACCCAAGCAGACGCTCTCGGGAACCGTGGAGAACGAGTCGGCGGCCTGACTCCCACCGCGGTCCCCTCTTCAGCCCGTCCCGCGGGCAGGCCTCCTCCTGAAGGCCAGAGCCCTGGACGGGAAGACGCTCCTGGTCCCGAGGACTAAAGTTCCCATCTCACCCCCTGTTCCCGATCTTAGCTCTTCTTTGGTGCTTCTGGAAGCACCGTGGGTCTGTCAGAGGTGGGCGGGTCGAGCACACACTCAGGGCCCAAGGGGGCACGCACCGGCCGCGTCACCCGTGGGCTCCACGTCTCCGGAGAATCCACACCGCATTTCGCACCCGGTCCATCTCATCCTCATTCGTCATTTGCAAATACGTGGTCTGGGGCAATTTAAGCCCAGCGCGACGCCAAGGAAACAGAGCTTTGGGTGCAACTCCAGATCCCGCCGCGACGCGTGCTGGTTTCTCGGCGACCCACCCCGCGCGTTTTTATTTGCAGCTTCTTTCTTCTGCTGCAGCGAGGTTGGTGCTTTGAGGCCTCAGCAAACAGTTGACAGTGAATTAATGAACACTTTGGTTATTACTCAAAAATTAGAGGCGTTCCAAAAGGAGAAAATGTGAAAAAGAAGGAACGTTTCTGCACACAGTTCTTTCAGGCCTACGTCATCCTTCCTGGGCACACACGGGCACCGTCTTGGACTCTAGTGTTACTTATCCTCCCCTAAAACGAGGTAAGCGGGTTGTTTTGTACTGATGACCCCTTTCTATGTCAGCTGAACACGGGCACCAGCGGGCAGAGTTCTGGGTGAGGACAGTCAGGGAGGCCTGTGCCGATCCCTCCATCACAGCTGGGGCCGCGCGGTCTCCCGAAGTCCCTCCTTCTGTCCCAAGCCGGGGTGGTGGGGGTGCGACCCGTCTGGGTGGCACAGAGTGGACAAGGGCAGGTGCTTACAGACAGTAGCGTCCGGAACCAAAGAATGAGCCTTGTCTCTTATTAGGCTTGGCGAGTCTTCACGAAGTCCGTCCATGTCAGGTCAGGATGAGTTAAAAAGTTCAACGGAGCGGCTGATTCAAAAACTCACACTCTCCGGAGCAGGAGTACGTCTGTCCCCACGGTCCCTCTGCAGATGGGACTATTCCCGAGAGGGTTCACGGGGACCCACGTCTCACACTTCTGCACGGTGGTGGAGGGCGTCACCTCGTGTCCAGCGGGACTTGCTTCCATCCGCGCACGTCTGCGACCATGTCCTCGCCTGCACTGGGGGTTTGCCCTGTGGCACCGATGACAGTCTGCCCGCCGCTCCACAGCCCTACCAAGGCGACCTCCTTCACTTGGTGTGGGGGCGGGGGGGTCAGTCGTCACCTGGCTTCTACCTTCTCAGTAGATCACTCTCAAAAGGCTTCGGTATCTGCCCCAGACATTTTCATTGTTTCTTCATTTCCATAGACAGTGCTGGGGACGTTGAGTCCCGGGCCCTCTGAGGTGCCGCCAAAATGTTTGTTCTGTGGTTTCTGGGCCACATGGCATCCACTACAAATTCTTTTTTCAATTTTTAATTTTAATTTTTTTCAGTGTCACCTCTATCTGAAATGTGGGGCTCGAACTCACGACCCCGAGATCCAGAGTCCCACGTCCCCCCAGCGGAGGCAGCCGGGCGCCGCTCACGTCAGATTCATGGTGCACGTTCAGAACAAGCTCGCTTCCCGATCCCGCCCTCGCACCCCCGAGCTCCGCCCGACCGCGCACGCTCACGTCCGGGCCGCGCCACCGGGGACGTGAACACGAGGTCTGCCTCTTACCTCCTCACCGCTCACTCGGCGCCCACGCGTTATTTTTCAGTTTCGGAGCAGGCGCCTTTAAGATTTCATTCACTCGGGCTTTAACACGTTCGCTCGGCGGTGGCTCCGAGGACTGGTCTGAGTGGACCCGAGAACTTGGTCTTGACCACGCCGTCCAGGGAAGCAGTGTGGCCAAGCAGTCCGGATGCGACCCCCACCCCAGACCCGGGCGCACCGATTCTCTCCGCATCCGTGTGGATTTGTGTCCTGCGCGTCAGGCACGGTTCCAGGTCTTCCCATCTTTCTGACCGTGCTACGAAGTAGGCACTGCCGTCCCCTCGGCTCGCAGACAGGGACGCCGGCCCAGAGAGGGGCATCCGTCTGCTTGAGGTCACTCGGCAAGTAAGTGCCAGGCAGCGTGCGGTCCTCTGCCCCTCGGCCCGGTGCTGCCTCCCGACGCTCCTCACGAGTCCCCTCTCCTGGACCACACTTGCCGTCGTCCACGTCCCAGCAAGCCTCTCTCCTGTCCGATGGGCTCCGCCCTCTCCCTCTCTCTCTCCGTCTGCTGCTTCCTTGGCGAACGCCAGTCTCTCTCTTCTGCCGCACTGCAGCCCCGTGAGGAGGACCATGGTGGTGCTGCACTGTGTCGCCAGACCCAGAGCCTAGAAAGCCCTGGGGAGCCCCACGCAGGTGTGTATTATTTCTAGATTACATACTACACACTCCCTCTCCTCCCTACTAACGGGTCCGCAAGGTCCGTGGAGAGGAGAGAGAAACTGGGTTGGAGGTGCTGGGGAAGGCAGGCCAGGCACCAAACCTCACTCAAGCGCGCTCGTCTTTACTGAATACCCCCGCAGCTGACCAGGGAGGCCGGCTAGTAAGACAACCATTTCCAATCTCCCACTCCTTGAATCCTGATACTTTTCCCCCACTTTTAGTTAGAAGTGCCATTCAATAGTTTCTAGTCAGCAAGAAGTATGGGGAAGTCCCAGGGGTTGAGGAAAGCTTTGCCTTCCTGATAAGAGAGGCAGACGCAGCAGCCTTCATCGGTTACCTCCTTTCAACCGAACGTGACATCTGGAGCTGTGCCAGCCACTTTGTGGTCACAAGGCACCACTCATGAGGATGAAAAGGCAGTGCCCTAAGGATGGTAAACTAAAAAGATAAGCAGATCTGGGCTTTTGATAACTATGGTTTGGCTGCCCGGCCAATGCTTTTAACCCTGTACTGCCATGTGACTTGCAACTGCAAGAAAAATGGACTGCGGTTTGAAAAATTAAATTGTTGGCTTAAATAAAGTTACTTAAGTATTCTGTGCTTTGCAGCGATAAGTAATTCTTACAGGTATACCTCCCTCATGAGCAAATCTGAGTGTCTCCCTTTCCCTACCCGGAAGCCTCTTGTGAGGATTTCAGTGAGAGAATGATTTTCTTGGTGCAGTGCTCCATGCACACCACCGTCCTCCCCGGGGGACCGAGGCCTGGGAAGCAGAGTAAGCGGTTCAGTTGGCTGGTTAAGGAACCACTGGGGCAGAGGAGCAGGAGAGCCGCCCCTGGCTCTGCTGAGAGGCTGTGCGCCTGCTGGCTGGGAGAAGAGCACTGGGGAAGGAGTGACAGAATCAAAACACAGGTGCTCCCAGGTGCTGCGACCCAGCATCTGGAAGACTGACAGAACAACACGGGGACTCCGACGGGGTGGGCTTGCGGTGGGGGGCAGTCCGGAAACGAGCGGAAACGACTCGCAATGACCTTTGTGTGCACCCCGGACTCGGAAGCAGGCGATCTGCGGGTCAGGACCGGCCAAGCTGCAGCACGGGCTGGCCCTGGACAGGGAGGGAGTATTTTGGAGTTACTCCTACTCGGACGGAGACAGTAATGAAAGGTAATCAATTCATTCATGATCCAGAGAGTCAGATCAGAAATTGGCAAACAATTATGATCTTGGTGTGGCTTTTAGAGACAAATTAGAGGGAGTGACGGTGAACAGACGAAATCAAGGGACACATGTGCTGTTTGGTTCCCTCTCACAGTTACGAAGCGCGGCCACCTCCTCCCCAGAAAGCACAGTGATGAAGGGGAGGGTCTGCCCTCTCTTGGGGAGCCCCCCAGGCCAGGCTCCACGGGATTTGATAAAAGTGCAGCAAGACAGCAATTCCTGGACGGAGCGGCTGACGCAGGCCCCCGATTCCCCGTCTGTGTTCCTGGGGCCGAGTTCTCCTGCTGTCCCGGTGACCCTCACCCGCAGGACAGGGTGGCTCTGCGTGGTGGGGGCCTTGCTGGCGGCAGCCCCACGACAGATGCAGGGGGCACATCGATGTGGAGAGAGCACGGGCCCCTCCGGCCCTCCGGAGCTGCTGTTTGTGGGGCACACACGGCCAGGGACCACGCAAGGGGAGTTCCCAAGGCTGTGGCGCGGCACCTGCTGGAGCTGGGTCGTTCAGAATCGGGGCCCTGGCCTCGCCCCGGTCGGAGCCAGGACGGGAGGGCCCGGGATGATTCTTAGCTGGAGTCTTTAGGTCCCATGTGGGGCTTCGCTGAGGTGCACGGGAACAGGAAGGTGGAGGAATTCGGTTTCGCTCTAGGTTCCTCCGGGTCGTGACTCAAACCCACACGCGCCCGATCAGCCTCTGAATGTCAGTGTGGAGCAAAACCCAGTGGAGACCGCCATGTGCCCCAGTCTTGACCTCAGGGCTCCCTGCCATCCCCGCTAGCCCCTGGTGGCTCGGCGGCCCAGTGACCACAGCTGCTGTCCGCAGAAGGCCTCTGGCCAGAGTGAGCGGCCCCTGCCTCTAGGGCCTGGCCTCTGGGGCTCTGTCTGGGGCAGCCCGTAAGGTGTGTGCAGTCATCACGCTGGCTGGTTGTGATCACAGTCATTTGACAGCAGTCATTTTAACAGATGCCACCTGGGGGACTGTGCGAGGCGGGTGTCGGGGCAGGGCCCACAGAGCTCTCCCCACACCCCCGGGCAGACACCGACTCTGGGATCCGTTTAGACTCTGCAGCAACTCATCAATGCGGGAGGCTCCATCCCGGGCATCTTCCAGGCACGGTTCACAGAGCAGTGGGTCTCCAGGGGTCAGTGGCGGCACCGACCCAGGGCCACATCTAGACACAGTTCGCTTTGCTACGGCGGGGGGAGGGAGGCAGCTAGGGAGAGAGCGGGATGCGGCCTGACATCCTACAGTCCAAGATGGTCCTCCCCGAGAAAGAATTACCCAACTGAGATGTCACCCGTGTCACGGTGGAGACACCGGGGGACAGCTGGTCCCATTTAGTTATTTATTTATTTGAGAGACAGAGAGCGAGCGAGCATGAATGAGGGGCAGAGGGCAGAGGGAGAGGCCGACTCCCACTGAGCCACCCGGGTGCCCAGTAAATGTGCCCTACGTCTGGTACAAATGTGCCATTTACCCAATTGTGTCCTTACTGACGGACAGTCACCTTATCTCCAGGTCTTTGCTAAACAGAAAGATCATCAACAAGTATTTTTTAACATGTGTAACTTACATGCTCGATAGACTTCTAGAAGTAAAATTTCTGGGTAAAGCATTGTATGCAGTTTAAAGTGTTGGTGGGTTTTGCCCAAGTGTTAAAATGTCGCCCCATCTGCTGTCTCGACGACAACGACGGTGGCGGGGAGTGGGGGGGCCGCACCCTCCGTCCCGCTAGCCAGTGTTTGCCACTGCGCAGACTGAACCCGAAGCCTGTGTCCTTGTTCTCCAGGTCCCCACGCAGCCCGCACTCTGCGCGGCACCTGCTTCCGCCCGGAAGGCGCCACCGCGTCACTGACCTCGTGTCACTATGCTGGGCACACGCACCAGCGCCCGTGACGACAAGAAGTGAGGACCCGCGAGTGCGCAAGGACGACTCAGCAGCTGGGGTGACTCGTGGGCGGTCTACACAAGAATTCATTTGTAGGAGAAACACCACTGAAAAGCAACTAGGGGAACCTTTGGCAAAGAATTATTTTGAAAATGTGTTAGTACTTAGTTAACATTCATGTAAATCTTGATTTTAATATATGTTGAGATTTAGTCATTTAAGAGGGATTAAATAAGAAGCAGCTTTCAGCTGTTCTGTCCTTAGTTTATGGGGTTCTAAAAGGGAAGTGAAAAGTGCTACCATTTTGTGTAGAGAAGGGGACTTACAGAAAAGAGCCCATAGGACTTGGCCAGCGACTGGGTTTTGGAGATCGTTGGAGCAGGGACACAGGACAGTATTTGTACCCCTGCTTCAGGACCTTCGCTTTCAGTGAACTTGGACAAACGTGTAGCCAGACAAGAGGGGAGCAGGTGGCGGGCAGCCCCTGCCGTGTGTGGGGTGCGTGCGGGGTGATGGGACTCTCACCCAGTCGGTTGCATGGGTTCCGCTTGAAGAGAGCTCTCAGCAGACTCTGGGCCTCCATGCTGAGGAACTGCGGCATGCCCAGCTTGGCTCTGCAAAACAGAGTTGGAGTTTGGGATGGGAAGGATGACCAGAGTTTTCTCGAGCACTCTGGGGTCCTGCTCGGTCCGCATCAACATCCAGAGCAGCAGCGCCCAGACTCTTGGTCTTAGGGCTCCTTCACACTTTAGAAGTCACGGAGAGCATCAAAGAGCTTCTGTTTATGTGGGTTCTATGGGAGAAATTTGTATAGCAGCTATTTAATAATTCACTTAATAATAAAAACATTAAAAATAAACAATAAAAATCCCATTAACATAAGTAACATTTTTAATGGAACTGAATTATGTTTTCTCAAATAACAACAAAGGCTTTGGCTAGAAGAGTGTTATTGTTTACATTTCGGGAATCTCTTCTGGGTTAAATGACAGCCAGATACATTTTTTTTTTTTAAGATTGACTTATTTTAGAGAGAGAGAGAGAGAGAGAGAGAGCATGTGTGTGCAGGGGGGTGGGAAGGGGCAGAGGGAGGGAGAAGCTTTGGCAGATTCAGCACTAAGTGCAGAGCCCGATGGGGACTTGATCCCAGGACCCTGAGATCATGACCTGAGCTGAAACCAAAGAATTTACCAATCAACCAACTGAGCCACCAGGTGCCTGACAGCCAGATCCTTTTATCTGTCTTTGTGTTCAATCTGTTGCAATACCGTGAAGAAAAATCTGGGACTTCACAGAACTAGAACAAAACCCCTAAAATTTGTGTGGAACCACAAAAGACCTCAAATTGCCAAAACAATCTCAAAAAAGAAGAACAAATCTGGAGGCATCACAATTCCAGATTTCAAGTTATATTACAAAGCTGTAGTCATCTAAACAGTATGGTACTGGCACAAAAATTGACACTTAGCTCAATGGAACAAACTAGAAAGCTCAGAAATAAACCCACAATTATATGGTCAATTAATCTTTGACAAGGCAGGACAGAATAGCCAACGGGAAAAAGACCATCTCTTCAACACATGGTATTGGGAAAACCGGACAGCACCATGCAGAAGAATGAAACTGGACCATTTTCTTACACCACACACAAAAATAAACTCAAAATGGATGAAAGACCTAAATATGAGACCTGAAACCATAAAAAATCCTTGAAGAGAGTGCAGGCAGTAAGTCTGACATTGGCCCTCGCAACATTGCCTTAGGAGATGTGTCTCTTAAGGCAAGGGAAATAAAAGGAAAAATAAACTATCGGGACTGTCTCAAAACAAAAATCTTCTGCACAGCGAAGGAAAGAACCAACAAAGCTAAAAGGCAAACTACGGAATGGGAGAAGACGTCTTCAACCGATGCATCTGAAAAAGGGTTAGTACCCAAAATACATAAAGAACAGATACAACTGAACATACCCCAGACAAATAAGACAATTAAAAAAAATGGGCAGAAGACTTGAATAGATATTCTTCAAAGAAAAAACTGGATGGTGAGGGGCGCCTGGGTGGCTCAGCGGGTTAAAGCCTCTGCCTTCGGCTCAGGTCATGATCCCAGGGTCTTGGGATCGAGCCCCATGTCGGGCTCTCTGCTCAGCAGGGAGCCTGCTTCCTTCTCTCTCTCTCTCTCTGCCTACTTGTGATTTCTGACTGTCAAATAAATAAATAAAATCTTAAAAAAAAAAAAAGAAAAGAAAAAACTGGATGGTGGACAGACACATGAAAAGATGCTCCACATCACTCATCATCAGGGAAATGAAACCGAAGCTACAGTGAGATGTCACCGCACACTGTCAGAAAGACTAAAACCCCCAACAGAAGAAACAACAAGTGGGCAAGGATGTGGAGGATGTGCAGAAAGGGGAACCTTCTTGCCCTACTGAGACTGCAAGCTGGGGCAGCCACATTAGAAAACGTGTGGAGGTTCCTCAGGAAGGTAAAAATAGAACTGCCCTACGATCCAGCAATGACACTACGAGGTGTCACTGCGTACAAAGAATACAAAAACACTGACTCAAGGGATAGATGCACCCTGCACTTACGGCGGCATCACCTACAGTGGCCGAGCCGTGGAAGCGGCCCCAGGAGGAGCCTGCAGGCCTCAGCAGGGCCTCAGACCCCTGGGGATCCTCAGATCATGCTTTAGGACCCCTGGGACCACATGCTGCCCGCTCAGAAGCGCTCAGCAGCTCCCAAGGGGAAAGAGACAGTCAGGAGTCCACACCTAGGATTCGCTGCAGGGAATTATTCTACTCTTAGAAAAAGTAAAGATCTTGTTCCCCCCTAACATTAAGAGAAACAGAGATAACCAACACCAGATAACAGACTGCAGCCAAATACATGTCGGTCCAACAAAGGTCACGTGATACCGGAAGACACCGATCAAATCCTCTCCGTGGGGTTCCTGCACTAACTTCTCTCCTTCCGTTTAAACAATGGGGTGACCTATAAAAACTAAGTGCCTCTTGCTTTCACAAAAGTCCATCGGCAGCGTCTGCGAGAGCTGGCTGTGAGGACCAGTAGCTTTACGGTGTGTCCTTCCGGGGCAGGAGTCCACATCCTCGCACAGCAGGGGGACCTCGATCTGGAGCTGGGGTGTCCCCGTTCCCCAGCTGCAGCCCTACTCCCACTACGCTCCTGTTTCGTCCTCCCAGATCTCTCCCTCCGACGTCACGCTTAGATGGAGCCTGCTCACATCTGAGGGGTTATAGCGAGACCAGCACTGGGTTTAGGCTTTTTTCTAGAATCCTAAGAGCAAAATGCATTTCATGGTACATGATCCTTCCTGAGAACTGAACAGAAAACGTGTTTGTATTCTGTTACACGGGCAACGTGATTCCTGCCAACGTCAGGCGGGAGAGCTTGGGTACCTGCACAAAGGGGATCAAGAGGCAGAAAAGAAGGAGGACCCCCCCCGCATTCTCTCTGGAGCCCCTCTTCCTTCTGTCCCCCTGAGTCTGTACTTCGTGTGTTAAGGTCACGGATCACCACACCTGAAACCCCTGTCACTGGACAACGTAAGCAGTTTTCACTGACGGAAAAGGTTCTCTGTGGCGGAAGACGTCATCAGGACCCCTCAGCAATCCCATCCACTCTGTCCGCTGGAACGAAAACGCCGAGAAGGCTCCTTACGGCGACTGCTAACGCCCACTCGACGACCGGGGTTTGCAACACGGAAGCTCCTGATACCAGAAGCCGCAAACGAGTACTGGACGGATCTCCCAGGGTAGGTGTCTCGTACTCACTTGAGGATGAGGGCCATGGTCTCCTTCCTGTCCTTCCCCTGGAACGGCAGCGATCCCGTGAGCATCTCGAACTGCAGAGCAACACAGAACGGGGGCAGTGAGGGTCCGGACTGCCCGGTGGAGCAGCAGAGAGCCCAGATGGCAAAATGCAACCAAGTTCACTGACCCGTTCCCAACCCCGACGCGCTAAGCCGAGGTGCTGGCCGACACACGTGGTGTCCATGAGCGAGCACAACGGCCTCGAGTTCAGTGGGGAGGCGGACGGGCGGTAAACGCCAGGAGTGATGAGACTGCAGTGGGGGAGGGGCTGAGTGCCGCGGAGACAGAGGGGGTGTGAAGGGATGGGGGTTGGGCTGGGCAGCTTCTGCGGGGTTGGTGGAGGACCCCGTCCTCCTCTGGTGGGTGCTGTTGAGGGGACCAGGGCAGAATGACTTCAGTCTGTTTGGAACATCTGGTGAAAACACGATGGCACCAAAAACATCTCCGATACCGGCTGCCATGCACTGAAAACAGTAAGTGGACCTTGGGCAGGATGGGCTCCGTGATAAAGATGGGACCGAGGGTCAGCCTTCCCCAAGCAAGACTTCTCTCTCACACAAAATCCCTGACGACCAGTGCACGGCTGACCCCTTCCGAAAGAAGGGACGTGGGCAGCAGCACCACCAAACCCCGTCCTGGACACAGGGCACCGAATCTAACTGAATCGGGCCACAGCCTCGGTCCCCAGCTGTGTCTTTGCGTCATTCCAAATTACTGTTGAGCCATGAACGACACAGGTGCCAACAGCACAGCTGTGAGATACCCACATGGGTCTCTTTCTGCTAAATGCGGTCCTATACTGTAAATATATTTGCTCTTACGATTTTCCTAATAACACTGTCTCTTCTCAAGCTTACGTATAGTCAGAATACAGCATGTGATACATATAATGTACAAAATGTGGATTAATCTACTGTTTATGTTATTGTAAGACTTCTGGCCAACACCAGGCTATTGTTAGTTAATTTTGAGGGGAGTCAAAAGTTATACGTGGATTTTTGACGACCTTCAGGGGTCAGCACCCCTCATCCCCGTGTCGTTCAAAGGTCGACATATAAGAGAACAGCCTCAGAGCAGGAATTTGTAGGATCTTACTACATTTGTCCTACTTTTGATTTTGACGGCATCTCTCTGTCCCTTTAAAATTTATTCTATAGTATTTTTCCTCTGCATTATGAAAATCTTGGGAAACACATCAAAGTAGAAAGACCAGAACCATAACCCGGAATCCCCTGACTCAAAGAAAGCCACAATTAACACGTTATTTCCTTCTAGTACTTTCTTGAAACTGTTTGTTTTTTTTTTAACACTGTTTTATATACTTACCTTTCACAGAATAAGATAAAAACTTCCCATGCTGATTATAAAGTCTTCATCATATTCCTTTATATGTGGATGTGCCAAAATACATTTATCTGTTGCTGGACACTTACAGCGCTTCCAATTTCCTGCTATTGTAAGGAAGGCTGGAAGGTACATAAAAGCTTTCCTAAGATTTGGAGCTGTCCTTGTGATGCGCCACCAGGAGTGAAATCACAAATTAAAGAAATGCATGCGGTTAAGGCTTTACGAATCCTCTTGGTTTGCTTTGGGAAAGTAACATTTTAAAAGAAATTTAAAGGTTCCTGCTTGCTGTGTGTCTGTCCTGGGCTCACTCGTTCGATGAGGGTGCACAGAACAGACTGCGGGCGATGGGTCAAGATGTAAGTCATAAAAACTGGGAGCGAGAGAGTCCCAGAGAGAATGGGAAAGTAGACAAACATGACTAAACTGAAAGGCTCGTCCCGAAAACAGGATGAAAGCTTGCACGTTGATCCCAGAAATTAAAATACCTCTTAAAATAGAAACGTATTAGCAAAGAACATTCTCTTCCTATTTTGGGTCTATCCTCTTCTCCCGCTGTCCTTTCTTCCTTGAGTCTACCATGAATGAAATTCCGTTTCAACGACATGCCTTTTAGGCCACGTGAAACAAGGAAGCGATTACTCAGTGCTACAAAAACGGAGCCCGTCCTAAAGTCTGCGCATCGGGTAACTATTTACTACGACTCAACCGGCAACTTGCACACATTTGCCCACGGATTGCTTCTCAGCTTGGACTACGGCGCCCAGGAGCCCATGCCTTGTGTTTCTCTCCGTCCAGCCTGCCCACCTGCCGCTACGTCGTCCTTCCCCACGCAGCACAGTGGGAAATCCTGGACCCTTTGTGACCACCCAACACAGCGGCATATAGTGCGAGTTGGTAACGAAGATGAGGACGGTGCCAGTGATGATGGGGAAGCCATGTATCTTCTCAGCCCACACGTGTCTCTCTGCGTTGGCTTCGCTTCCAGCCCCTTGAAGGGTTCCCTCCCCATCCCACGAGGACAAAGGACATCATTTCAGTATTACTCTTCTCAACAAGAAACTTCTCAGTATTTAACTACATCAGTAAATCAGGGCACTTCTGGTGAGTTTTCCTGGGACATTATACATAGTAAGAGTTTCGGTCTGGCGCTGGACGGCACTGAGACTGCCAAGGTTGCCCGGGCAAACGAATATACACCACGGCTTGCCGTGGGGTCTCACGCTCCAGCCCAGGAGCTGGGGCTGCCCCAGGGGATGCATTCACACGTCCCCTCCAAGGGCGCTGAAGTGCACGGAGGGAGCCCGAAGAGACGGGGATAGCTTGCCTGTGAGTGGGTATGGGGTTTCCAGGAAGATAAATGTTTTGGTGAATCTAAAGCAGTGGTTCTCCACTGGGAGCGTCTCTGTCCACCAGGGGAAACTTTCCGACGTCTGGACACAGTTCTGGGGGTCAGGACTGGAGGGGCTGGTGCCAGAGCGGAGGAAGGGATGCCACTTCCCACCCTACAATGCATAGGACAGCCTCCACCCAAAGAACCGTCCAGCTCCAAACCTCAACAGCGCTGGGGTTGAAACCCTGTCTACAGGGATCCCACGAACCTGAAGAGAGGGGCCAGACCTGGGGCCCCGACACAGAGGAGCTCAGATGGTGCCGGGAGCCGCAGACTGAGAAGCTTCTCTGTAAGAGAGGAGGGAGCCGACAGTTTGAGTTCATTCGGCTGACCGACAGTCTCAAACACGAACTCAAGAGCAAGCTGCATCTAAATCTGAAAATGGGGCTGCTGGAGACGGCAGCTCCGAACCAGCTCTAGGTGTGCAGCCGCGTACGGACGATCCGCACAGACGGCTGCGGTGGACATCCAACACGTCCGGTGCCGGAGAACGGGAGAAGCAGCCCAGGTGCTGTCACGTGTGACACCGCAGCAGCCAGGAGAGGCTTCCAAAGCAGACGCGGAATGCAGCCCCAACGTCCTCCTAAAGGCTGCGCTCCAGACCAGTGTGGAGACGCTAGCGTCCTGCCGTGGCCACGGAGACCACCACTCGGGCTTACGTTCTTGTGCAGTTACAAGTACCTAACTTCAGACATTCGATTTTGTTCAAGGACGAGGATCTCCCCCATCAATGTAGGCGTCTTCATACGATCTCTCTGGAGGGCACTTGGGGATCATCAGAGGACACGGGTGTAGTTCCTCAGTGGAGAAACACACGGGATGGGCAGCGGCCCCTCCAGCGTGAAGCTCGTACGTCGGGCTGCTCCCTCCATGGCTCTCCCCGCCTTTAACAAAGCCAGCGGAGGGCACCTGGTAAACACAACATGCCCTCAGCAGACCTCTCTCTGGAGCCAAGCTCAGACACGACACGAAAGGCCACACTAGACCCAAACTTCCATTGCAAATGGCAATTTGGAAGTCATTCCTGGTGTTGTCCGGGAGGTGCCGAACGCAGGAATCCTGACATCTGGCTGCAAGTTTGTGCCCCTTGGGGCCAAAGGGCTTGGTGGCCAGGACGAAATGAAGATGTGGCTGTAGAACCATGATGTGATCTTAAACCCATCACTGAAGAGCCTTATTTCCACTTCTAGAATCGGAGAGAACGGTCTCTTCACGTAATGTTGAGATTTTTTTGGTTCAGATGAAACGCGAATGCGCCTTACAAACTCTGAGCGCCGCGAGACTTCCTCCCGCTTCCTGCCGCCGAGGGAAACCCCAGGGCTGGGACCTGCGCCGTGTGCTCCCCTAGCTGCTGTGACGCGCCGACTGCGGGGTTCTTTCGACAAAAATGATGCCACCAGTTCAGTAAGAAACGCCCAGCACCCACAGTCCCTGGGGTGTCAACGATGCCACACCGTAACTGGAACCAGGTCTCCCTTAGAAAAGCCAAGAACCAACCTCTGTGGGATATTCCCCAAAGCCCAGAGCATTCCTGTGGCTTTGGGACAAGGAAGGGCAGGGACCCAGGTGGAGGGTAGGCTGGGGAGCCCACAGCCGTGTCGCCCCCACGGGGCACGGAGCTCACTGAGCCTGGGCAGTGTTGTCTGTGATGGGAGTCCTTGCGGAAGGTCATGGGGATGCCTGTGCTGGGGAGACGCTCCGAGATGATGACGACAGAAGATGACGGACTGATAAGAGCAACGGGTCAGAGTGCCAAGAAGACACAAGATAGAACCAAGCTAGGGTTCGCCTCTGAATCCCACCTCCAGACATGGTCCCGGGGGTTGCACCCAGGAAGTCAGGCCGGTGGTGTGGTGGCAAGGCAGGGGGCCTGGACCACGGGAGCTGGGCTCGGGACACAGGGGAGCTGGGCTGGGGATGCACAGGGCCCGGCCTCACGCCAGCTGAGTGACCCTCCCAGCGTCAGGAGTCTGGTCTGGACGGAGGGCATGGGGAGCACGGAGGGCCAGGGGCACAGTGCCGGCTGGGAGGATGGGGGGAGGGACAGGGTAGGAGGAAGGGAGAGGAGGGACCGCCTGGGACAGGGACAGGGAGCCAACACTACTTCTATTACCACAGAGTCCCCCGGGCTAGGCGGTGTCTGGGTCTGTGCTGTGAACATGCACGACTAAAGCAAATTCAAGTTTCTCGATGTAGATGTAAAAATGTCTCACTCCATGTGTATTTGGCTCATGTTAATTTTTGTAACCAAGTAGGAGGATTTTGTGTTTGACATGAGAAAAATGTCTCTAATATGAAAATCCCCGCATCCCTTACAACCTTCGTGCTCAGCCTGTAAAAACGTCCAGTGTAAAGAGGTTCTGACTCGCAATCCACGTGCGTCCTTACCTGCACCACAGTTCTGCTTCCCAGGGGCGGGAATTTCGGGGGGCCGGGGAGGAGGCTGCAGGAACGGTGGCCTCCCTGGCCGTGGGTCACACCGGGACACGCCGCCTGTGCGCATGTCAGGCACCGTTTCCCCCGCTCCTTCCCAGACCTCTGAGCCACCCTGGGGACGGGACTGTGCTCTGCGGAGCAGTGACAAGGGATGCTGCCTCGGACCGGGGAGGCCCATTACCATGAGCACGCCGAAGGACCACCAGTCGGCGCTCTGCGTGTGTCCCCGCCGGTTCACCACCTCGGGCGCCATGTACTCTATCGTCCCGCAGAACGAGTAGGCTCTCTTGTCGTGGTCGATGGCCTCCTTGCTCAGCCCGAAGTCTGAAAGTGAGGGAGCACAGAGCACTGCCTGAGTCGGGCAGCACCGGGACTGTTTCCACGCGGACGCCCAAGCCGCGAGCCTCCGGGTTCCCGGCGTCACTTCCACCCGCTCTGTCCCGGCCACCGCACCCTCCTCGGATGCAGGCGTCCTCGCGCCCCCACGGGTATGTTCCCCGACTCAAGGTCTTTCGGGAATCGGCAAAGCCCGGGGCACCTGGTAACGGCATCAGGAAACTGCATTTTGCAGAGACCGACACGAAGTCCCAGGAGCCCCGCTGTTTCAGAGGCGCAGCAGGTGGCCCCGGGCGTGCAGGTGCTGAGGGCCAGTGGGCGGGGGTGGGGGGAGGCCGCTGGCTGGAGCTGCTGGGATGGGCTGGGAGGGAAGGGGTCGCTCTGAAGGAAGGGGCTGGAAGGGAGTTTCAGGCTACTGGGGAAGGAAGTCCCTGGCGGTGACGCAGGGAGGGAGGACCTGTGAGTCTGGTAAGGACCGCGGGGTATCTGCTTGGGCGCGCAGCGAGCGCATCCCTCTCCTTCCCCGAGAAACCCTCAGCACGTCCCAGCTTCTTCCAGAGCTCGTGTGTCCACACACTTGGCGGGTGAAGGGCACAGGGAACACATTGCTGCTAAGGGGCGGGCGCCCTCAGTTTCCGCTTGTTTGGGAGGAAGGATGATATCCACCCGCCCCTTCCAGGACCTCGTCGGGGTGGCGCGAGGCCAGTGCTGGGTGAGGACGTGACACCCGTGGGTGTGTCTGCTCATTCGCAGCGTGAGGGGCTGGCTCTGCACATCAGAGTCTGGGGGTGGCTGCTTGTCATCTCTGCCTGGCCCAGATGGCAAATTACCACATGATGATTGATAATAGTCATAATAACAGCAGAATCCATGATTACTGAACCAGAGAAAGCCCAAACGCAATCATATTATCAGTAAATTGGACACGGTAGCTCCATATACGCATCCCAGCTCCGAGGCACAAGGGTGACTTCTACCGGACACGTTCAGTTCCTCATCTGGCAGAGAACTTCTGCAGCATTAACAAAATCTTAAATCTCCACCACATGCCCCGTGACCCCGACGGCATGACATCAGAGGCCAGGTGGGCTCAGGGCTCTCTGAAAGGCATAATCAGGATCTGGCGTGTAAGCTCATGAGGACTTTTACAAACCGAACTTTGAGCATTGAGAGGCACGTAAAAAATACGTAGTCGGTATTTATTGCCAGTTATGACGCACCCCGCCAAGCCCTGGGGATCCACGAAGATGGGGTAAGCCCACCCTGGAGAAGACAGGGTGTGGTGGGAGGCGGGCCAGCAAGAGACGGGCAGCGCGACCGCAGGGGGCCACAGAGCAGGGAAGACGAGGTCTCTGGCAGAAGTTCTGAGGGAAGCTTTGAGGAAAGAACAGGGGTTGACCAGGCGCCCTGAGGCAGGGACAAGCTTCCAGGGGAGGAGAGGAGAGTGTTAGTGCAGGAACGGCCAACTGGGGGACAGGCAGGAGTGGGTGTGTAGGGACAAGAGGCAGAAGACGGTCAGCACGGCAGCTGGTGGGGGAACGGCCCCCAGAGACGCCCACACCCAAAGCCCCAGAGCGTGTGAGCAGGTCACCCCACCGGTCAAAGGGGTCCTGCAGGAGGGATGGGCCAAGGATCTTGAGATGGGGTGATTATCCTGGATTATCCAGGTGGGCCCAGCGACACAAGGGCCCTCATGGGGATTTGGGGGCCGAGTCACAGAGATTCGGGAATGCTGTGCCGCTGGCTGCGCAGGGAGGACGGGGCCGCGAGCTGGAGAAGGCAGCGGAACGGGCTCTCTGGAGCCTCCAGAACGATAAGACGGAGAAGGTGCGTTGCTGAGCCGCCCAGTGTGCGGCGGTGGTGACAGCCGCAAGAGGGAGTGAATACGGTGGGTGTCCTGGAGCTGGGGTGTGTGTTTCCACATCGATCTAATTTGGGGGCAACGGGAGGGGTGTGAGGTTTGCGGAGGAAGGCAGGTTCCCACATGAATTCCCATGAGGGACCCGGAGCCAGGAAGGGGCCATAGTGTCGGGACGTGCTATGGGGACAGCACTGGTATTTGCCCTGACACCGGCACTGTGCGTCATCACTCTTGAACGGAACAGTCGGGTGAGAGTGTGCGGGGAAGGCTCTTTGGTCAGGAGGGAGGAATGGCAGGGAACCTGCAAAGTCTGAGCATTTCTAGAGGCTGTGAGGACTCGCACCAACGTTACGTAACTGAGCTCTATGAACCTTCAGCGGTCGGCACGTGCTGGTGCTACGAGGGCTTGGACTCTGAGCTGCCCCCACATTCAGCAGGGCCTCGGTGAGGTCCCCGGGATACTGCTGTGTTTTACGAACCTGTGATCTTAACGTGTCCTTCTTCGTCCAGCAGGATGCTGAAAGACAGGGGAGAAAACAGATGCTTTATAAGAGGCCTGGTCAGTGGAGGTGGGGGGCTGACCTGGGGCACAGCAGGCCAGGTTGGGGAGCAGTCCCTACACAGGGTTGCCAGCCACGTGCAGACGCGGGCTTTGGGATTTACAGCAGCTTCTGCTGGGTCACGAGTGGATTCAGATCCATGGTGTTTGGGGTTAACGAGGCAAAAACGGGGATCTACAGGTTCAAGACCTTCTTTAGCCTACAGGAAGGTTCAGGAACCCTTCAGACCGTCCTGCGTGAGGAACATGATTGAGAGGGTCCAGGATGGCCTCGGCCTATGGGGATCTGGAGCCTCTGGAATTTTTCCTCATCCAGGCAGGCCCTCACCGGCCAGGGGCCTGCTCTTTCTTCCCACCACCTCTCTGTGAGCCCCACCCTGCCTCTCGGGACCGATGCAAGGTCTGCCGGGAAGCCTATGCTACCCGGGGCCTCCACATCAAGGAGGCTTGGCGCTCTGCGGGCTTCACCTTGTCATAGGTGCAAGCGTTTGTCCCACCGGCGTCTGACACCGAGAGCATCAGCCTACCGGGCGTGTCGGCCCTGCTCTTCCTAGCTCTCCTATGGGAGGGCGCCCCTCACTGCAGGGCAGAGCAGGAGACACAGGCCAGCACCTGGGGAAGACGTTCCTCCTGGCTGTCAGCCCTCAGGGTGCCCAGGGCTCCTAGACTTCCATTTCTTTATTTTTGCTCTAATTAAATCCTGTCCCATCAGCTCCTGGGGGTTCCAGTCCAGCCTTAAAGAGACGAGGAAGTGGAGAGAAACCACAGCAAGGCCTCAAGGACTCATATGGGCCGCCTTAAACAGGGAGAGTAGTGACGTGCTGACGCGTGAGCACGCGGATGGACCTGAGGACAAGGTGCTGAGTGCCGTGAGCCACGCACAACAGAGGAAACATATATTCCACTTAGATGGTGGACCTAGCGCGGTCAGATCCACAGAGGCAGAACGTCAAGGGTGCCAGGGGCCGGGGGGGGAGGTTCAGGGGGCATGAGCGTCTCACAGAGACAGAGTTTCAGTTTTGCAAGATGCAAAGAGTTTGGAAAATGGGCAGCACTGGTGGACGCACGGTGACATGAGTGTGTGTAAGGCCCCAGAACCACATACCCACGAAGGGTCAAGGTGCTAATTTTCAAGGGGTGCCTGTGTGGCTCAGTAGGTTGGGCCTCTGCCTTCAGTTCAGGTCATGATCTCAGGGTCCTGGGATCGAGGCCCGCATCGGGCTCACTGCTCAGTGGGGAGTCTGCCCCTCCCATCTCTCTGCCTACCTGTGATCTCTCTGTCAAATAAATGAATAAAATCTTAAAAAAATAAAAAAGAAGAAGAAGCAATATTCTTTTTTAAAAAAGTGCTAATTTTCTACTGTTTTTCTTAGCACAATTAAAAAAATCTGCCATGGGATCAAAAAGAGAGAGAGAGAGAGACCTACTATTTTATTGAAACGTGAAGGAAACTGTTAGAGCACATCATTAAGATGACAATTTGTCAAGAAAGAGGTGAATGTTTTCATCTTTGCTTTTCAGTTTGACTTAATCTTTGCCCAGAAACGAGCAGCTTTCAAGATGAATCCCTGCTAATTCTATTTGACAACAAAATCTTCTTTCTCCAAGTCTGTGATGAAACCTTACTATCTTTAACTGTAAAGATCCCTCTGACCTTTAAAGAGAGAGCAAAGCAGGGAGCACACCTCCCGGGAGCCCGGGGCTCAGAGCTCTGAGATCCGCCTCCCGCGACCGCTCGCCGGGGGAAGCAACGGCACCTGACAGGCTAATGTCCTCCCCGCGGGGACGCTGAACATAGGGTCTTGCGCAATTATCGGGACATTGATGGATGTGCGCGGCCAGTGATGTTCGACTACAGCGAACTGCTGTGGGTCGTCTATCAAAGCCCCGAGGGATGTGAGCGTCCCGCTGGTGTGGGACGAACGTGCTCCGCATCCCGTGTGGACACACGCTGCCCAGACGCTTCCCGTAAGCGACCACCACATCCGGCCAACATGGCAGCCGGGACAGGTGTCTTTTCCTCAGCGCAGCGCCCACGAAAGAGGAAGGGCTGTGGGGCTTGGGCTGCAAGCCCACTTTCTGAGCCCTCGGTGACGAGTCGGCCTGAGGGTACGGGCTGCTGTGGGCCCAAAGCTGACGTCCCACCAGGCTCTACCAGGGGCAGTCGCGGACCTCGGCCTTAGTGGGTGGAATCGAATGGTCTCACGGGGCAGTGGGTCCCGAGTGAGAAAATCAGCGACTTCACCTTCGGGACTACGGTCAGTCAGTCCTACTGAACCCAACATAGTGTCCACCAGTCCCACTGCTTGTCTGACGGCCACCAGAGATGGCCCGTGGGAGTCTTGGGAGGGCTTCTAGGCTCTGCGGACGGATGGCACAGAAGGGACCAGGGCGGAAGAGACAAACCGGCGTCGAGGTGGTCACGCCTGAGGCTTCCCCACAGCAGGAGGAGTCGGGGGGGGGGTGCCCCGGCCTGCCCGGCCTTCCCCGCACAGCAGGGACAGGGGCCTGGCCTGCCCCAGAGCGTTGTTACGAGGATCAGGTGAGAGACGCTGCTGGGAAGGGCTGTACCGATCTGCATCAGCCACACCTGTCTGGGCACCGTGTCGAGGCGAGCAGGCGGAACCCTCGCCGGGGTGCCCGCAGGAGGAGGGCCCCAGCCTACTCCCTGCTGTGTACCCCCCACGTGGGAGTCAGACAAGAGGGCAGCGGCTCCCGACAGGGGCAGCAGGAAGGGGGGTGTGGAGGGGCGTCCTCCCACGTCCTCACTTACTTCTCAGGCTTCAGGTCTCTGTAGATGATCCCCAGGCCGTGGAGATGGTCCAAGGCCAAGGCCAGCTCAGCCAGGTAGAACTTGACATCCTCCTCGGTGAACATCACCTAGGAAGACAGAACACGGTCATTGGGCTTATTCTGGGGCTGGTCTGTTCTGAAGATCTCCGCCAGAGAACATCAGAGTCACCCGCCAAGTGACCGGACTGGGTTCTGCTCTGCGGAAGCTCATGGGTTCCCCACCCTGCCCTGCGGCTCTGACGGAGGAAACAGGACCTCTTTCCAGTCTGGGGATCAGGGAAGGCAGAAGAGCCGTTCCCTGCAAAGATGGTTGATTAGCCCGTAAGTGGGGCACTCAGTCTCCTCCTCCTCCTCCTCCCGTCCCAGGCATCATGGAGCTCTGGGCTGTATTTCTGGGTTGAGATTTTAACATGAGCGGCTGAGAGGGACCCGTGGGTGGCAGGGTCCCCGAGCCAGCATCCTGGATCAGGCGAGCGGATGCACACACCAGGCCAGGTGCCCAGCACCCCTCAGAGCCATCGTCTGGGGGACGTTTCCACACCTCCTGTGCTTGGTAATATTTAAAGTCACCGTACTAGAAAGCCCCGTTGCTGTCACAAGCCAGTTTTCCATCCACCGTGAGAAATCGGTGTCACGGATGTGACTCCTGGATCCCCTCTCTGCACGCAGACACAGGAGGAACCACTGTGGACTCGGCTGGCTGCCTGGGGCGCACAGAGTTAGCATAAAGGCCGTTCGGGGAGCTGGATGGCGACTAGGTCAGGCGGGCGCGGCCGGAACACGGGGCACTTCCCATGGGGGCCGGGACTCACGGTGGCCCCGTGGTCCTGGGTGGTCACCTCGGGGAGCTGCCAACCGTCCATGCCCTTCTGGCCTCTGGAACCTCCTGTTCCAGCTCCTGTGCTCAATAGGCGCCTTTCCGGCTGGGAAATTGGCTAACACAGTCTGTGGGCTGACGCAGGTCCGGTTCCGCGGGCTGACGTGGGTCCGGTTCCACGGGCTGACGTGAGTCCGGTTCTGTGAGCGGTCATCCTCTCTCGACTGCCTTTTTCTGTCCCTGTAGCCAGCCCGGCTGGTCTGCAGGTCCATGCTCAGAGCGCTTTGCCACTCATTGAGTTCCTAGGGCACATCTCAGGATTGTCCCCACATACGAGTGACAAAGAGTGTCTGTGCAGAAATGAAAGACCCTGCCATGTGCGTCCCTGAAGGACGTCAGTACAGGGACCAATACACGGCAGGGTGTGGTCCGATGGCCCTTCTGGAAGAGGACGGAAAGAGGACACTTTCCCACGCTGCTTCCGAGCATCTGGTGCGCCCACGCTTGACGACTTACCTTTATTCTGAGATAACGGGTGTTATGGGAGACGCACGTTCCCCTTGGGAGGTCCTACTGCGCTTTTTGCTAATTACTGTTGCCTTTTGGTCAGGAAGCCCAATGACAGTGTGGGTCATGTCAGACGCTGGACAAAACCAAAGCCCACGTGGCCTGAGAGGGGAAGGGAAATCGATACTTATCGGGGAGAGACTGGCAGGGGCCGATAGATCTGCATCTTTGGGAACATGTGAGCAAAGCAGGCTCCAGACACTGGCTCCAGAAGGGCTCTTGGTTCAAGGGGGATCTGCCGGCCCGGCCTGTATTGCAAGGACCCCAGTATATCATTTGTGCGTTGTCTGAGGGACCCTTAAAAACCGGGGAGAGGGGGAGAGAGCTGCCCGTGGGCCCTGGGACCCCTCTGGCTCCACCTGGATCCGTCGCTGACTTTGGAGTCCACACAGGATGGAAGGATCTCCTGGCCAAACAGTGGGAGGGCCAGAGAAGGGGAGAGGACAGCTTGAACACACGGTCACAGGCAAGTAAACCAGGCTGTGCTGGGTGAGGCGGCCCCGGAGGGACGGGACACCTGGGCAAGGTGCCGTCCCGACATGCCACTCCCTTCCTCACTGTGGTTCCGTGTGAAGGAACCGCTCAGAGCCGCTGGCACTTAAGCCCCGTGCTGTTGTGGTCTGAGGCAGAAGACCGGCTTTTGAGCTCTTCACGTCAGTTAGGGGCCAGAGCTTTCCTGATGCCCCGGGTGACATTCCGGAAAATTCCTCGTCAGGACTGTGGTCGAGGACAAGCCCCAGGCTGGAAGTGGTCGTGGAGACCTCCTCTCCCGTGGGGAGGCCCGACTAGACGTTCTGGAAGCACATCCCGGCACGTGTGGGCAGCGTGCTCACAGCACCTTCCCATGACGGGGAGTGAGATGCTGGGGAACAGTGTCCCCAGCCGCTACCATAAGCCCGTCTCTGCTCTCGTCTGCTCCCCACGGGGCAGTGCACACAGCGCGGGGGTTGGTGCTCCCGGTTCCCGGAAGCACCTGTTTGCTCCCCATCTCTCACGGACAACAGATCGCGTCTCTGTGCGACGTTGCAACTTCTCTAAAACAGATGCACACATTCATGCACACACACACATGTTCACACCATGGAACCCCCACAGCACAGACAACACATACTCACACTCAGTGTGCACACCATACACACACTCCCACACACTCGGCACGCACACTGACCTCGCACATGCTCTCACACGTACTGATGGCACGTGCGCCACACACAGACCTCCCCTGAGCTTGCCCCGTGTACCTCTTTGGAGAGCCGGCTGAAGAGGTCCCCTCCCCGCAGGAAGTCCAGGATCAGGTAGAGCTTTCCTTCCGTCTGAAAGGCTGTGGAAGGAGGGAGGGTTGGTGTCCCAGGGGGCCCGGAACTCGAGTGGGCTGCAGCGCCATACGTTCCAGAAAGAGGACTGGAGCCGGGCGGGGGCCCCTTATTGGGGCAGAGCTCCGGGAAAGGGTCGGCAGGAATGAGTTCGTGTCCCCCACTTTCACGAAGTCTAGAGGGTCACCCCCGTTCTTTGTTCTCCTCTCCTTCCCTATCCCCTTCCTTCTTAATCACAGAGGGGATGGAAGATCCATGGAGGCACGGATCTGCAGGTTCCAACCTGCTCTCGCTACTGCCACCACCCATGCTAGGCTCTGGGCACCACCGGCTTTGTGGCGAGGAGCTGGACGACGGCCCTGACCAAGTGTGGGCAAGGCTCCTTCCCTCCGTAGGGCCGTATTCTAGACAACTCCAGCTCAAGGAAATCCATCATTTGGTCCCTTCCCTCCCAGAGCCATCGGTGACTATCAGCCCCAGGCATCGTGCATAATGGCACATGGGGCCCCTGTTTTGGGTCTGAACTGTGATGACGGGCCCACTGTTTGTGCTTCTGATGTTGCCCACCATTTAGCCAGGAGTGCCTGGCTTTCTAAAAGAAAACACTAGAAACATGATACGTGTTAGGGTTTTAGAGACAGATAACCTCTAACTAAAAAATCCTTGTGAGAACTGTATAAAGTATGGATTTTACCCTCTCTCCTAGGGCTTGACAGGCAGAGGGAGAGCAAGTGTCTTTTGCTCAACCACAGAGCCAACATGGAAGACACATTTAGAAATCCTTGAAAGAGGCCCGGTTCTTCTTCAGAGAACCCCCCCGGCAAGCAATTGGAGTGCAACAGGGGTCTGGATCTGACAGCGGTGGCTGCGCGGTGGCCAGGTGGCCATGGGAGGAGAGCGGTCAGCCTCCCTGGGTGGCTTTGAGACAGACCTTGGGCACCTGTCTGCGGCCACTGGGCCTTTCAGGAAATTCACACGCACCGTCACTCTTACAGCTTTGAAAGGATAAGACACACATGTTCTACGGGGGACTGAAGTGTTTTCTGAGTAATCAGGAGGTGACCAGCAAAGAGCGAGAAGCTTCTGCCGTCCTACCTCTGGGCATGGCTCACACATTTGCTTCCTTCCAATCTGTGACAATGTCGCTGACAAACCCCCGCACCCAGTGCCTTTGAAACCAACAAGGTAGGTTTTTTTTTTTTTTTCCTGTATTTCCCTCATATTAATTATTCGGTAGGGTAGTAAGTGTTAATGCCCTCTGGCACCCCTCATTCATTATTTTTAGTTTGAAGATTTCACTGCTTCCCCGAGGAGGGTAATGACAGAAAGTAAACACTGAGGAGTTTGTGGGGTGCCGCAGGTACGTGACCAAGAATCACAATTATTTGATTGTGTCTCATTTCTCTTCTAGGAAACAGAAACAGTAACCTCCCCTGATAGAAAGTTTTGAGGGTTCAATGAGCTACTCTCTTTAAAATGCTGGAAACATAGTATTCACTTAAAATACGAAGCTGATGCCATTCTTGATAAAGAAATTATTGGGTCATAAAGCATTTTCTTCTAAAACAATACAAAAATATGTCACAGATTCACCCCAATCTAGGCCAAGACACCTTTTATTATTATTATTTTTTACTACTTTATCAATGATGATAATTTAATTAGTAGCAAAGTATAGCCCCCCCACTCTAGTCTCTCGTTAAAACAGGGCATCTTGCTCCCTCCGAGAGGACGGGCTGCGGTGGGAGCGCAGCCCCTCACCCCACAGGCTGGGCCCTGTGATGGAAGTGCTCTCCTTCTGACCTAGTGCTATTTCCTTTTCCTTGGATTTGGGGGAGGTTGCTTAGGTCCTCTCCAAAGTAGGTTATGTTTTACTCTATTTACCGTAATGAAGCTTTACAATGAAAGGGTGATTCACTTCTGCCAAAATGTCTCTCTCCATCTTCGATCTCACTCGGTCCCGAACTGTAAAACAGAAAAACAAAGGCTTTCAAGAGGCAGGGATGGGGCTCTAGGGTACACGGAACATAAAACATTAGCTACAAATAACCTCCCCCAACGTTTTGTTACAACACTTTTCAAGCAGACACAAAAGCTGAAATAGTAGGATAATGATCGCCCTTAAATTGTCCACCTAGAGTCAACACCTGTCGTCTCTCTGCCACATTTGCTTTCCTTCTGGGTCTTTCTCTGTCTCTGTGTGTCTCTGTCTTCACACTTAGACACATCATAGCCAAAACTCTGACATGAAATCATGGACACTGTGACATTTGACTCTTAGCTGTGTTTGTAAGCAGCATTTCCTAGGAGTAAGGACAGTCCCTTACTGAACCTCTGACATGACCGTCACCTCTAAGAAGATTGACAATCGTCCCACAACATCATCCAGTACCCAATCCACGTTCAACATCGTCATCGGCAGCTGTTAGGTTTCCCAAGGTGGGAGCCTGTCACGGTTCACACATTCCCTTCGGTTGTTATATTTCTTTATTCTAGACTAGAGTGATCCCACAGTTTTTTGTTTTGTTTGTTTTTTTCATGTTTTGTGGACTTTGTGGTCAGGCCAGGCCAGCTTCTTATAGATTGTTCCATGTTCTGGGTTTTTCTAATTGGTGGTTAACCGGCGGCTCTAAGTTCTTTATTCCCACAAACTGAGGTTAGGTCTGGAGGCTTTACAAGACTGAGGTAAACATCACCAAGCGTCTCCGAGGTGAGGCCGTGCGCTTCAGATCGAGTAGACGGGCTGTGCGTGACGCGGGACCCTCTCTGGATGACGCTAAACTTGATGGAGTGATTAAAGTGACAAGTCATCAGTCTCTTACTATAAAGACCTGCGGGTCCCTTTGTAAGTAATAAGTCACCTGCAGGGTGCTGTTTAGTATGGAGTGAGCTACAGGCCCTACCACCCCTCCATCCAAGAGTGTTAGCATACGCTTATGAATGACCCTGGCTTGGGTCATTAAGGGCTACAAAACAGCAGTCTTCTCATTTCTGATGGAACTGGAAATCAAGAGGAAGACTTGCTTCTCTCTGTCCCTGAGGACAAGTAGGCACTAGGGATTTTAAAAAAAATTAGTATGTTTCCATCAATTACATTATAATTCTTTTTGCTGCTGACATTGCCCAAACTGTAGCCATCTGGGAATACAGACAGCATTCGTTTTGAGGCAAAAATAAACACACCCAACAAGGATCACATCTTGAGAAGAATAACCCCCAGGATTCCCGTAAGCACATCAATACACCAGGGGCAGTGACCTTGTACCATCCCACGAGAAAGGAGGGAGATCTCCTCCCAGAGTCCTACAAGTGACCAGTGTAAGTATTGCTTTACCGGACCAGGCATTTAATCTATCCACATTTTGGCTTTTTGATATGTACTTTAAAAGTTTTCATTGGAGAAATGGTTCCCAAAGAATGACTGTAATAAAAAAGGGGGGGAAATGGCGAGCGCCGGGGAGGACGGAGCGGGAAGTTGGAACCCTCGCACAGGAGCCAGTCCAATGTGGAAAACAAAGTGCCTGTCCCTCCAACAGGAAAGCCAGGACTGCTACACGACCCGGCAACTCCACTCCTAGGCTTACGTCCCGAAGCACAGAAGCCGGGCGCTCACACAGGTGCCCGCGCTCCCAGCCGCATCGCTCACAACAGCCAAAGGAGGAAACGAGCCGAGCATCTGCCAACGAGGAGCAGATACACGACGCGAGCTCCATCCGGATGGTGGCGACCTGCTCCTCCTTAAACAGGAATAGAATTCCGACGCGCGCCGCAGCCCGGAGGAGCCCTGAGCACACCACACAGAGCCAAACCCGCCAGGCACAGCGGAACGAAGACTCTAGGACTCTGTCATGTGGGGTCCTTCCAGCCGTCAAACTCCAGGAGACACACGGGGACGGGAGGGAGCAGGGGGCTGGCGCAGGGACAGCGGACAGACCTCTTGTTTGTGGAGCACAGTTTGGGGTCTAGAGTGGCGCGAAGGGTGTAATGCCACTTACAAATCGGGACAACGGTCCGTACGCTGCTGTGTGCACTTCAGGACAGTTAGAGAAAACAGAAGTCCCCTGGCTCCTGGTCACGGGACGGCCTCCTGCCTCTGCTCTGCTCATGCTTCACTCTTGCTTCCGGTATTCAAGGCCTCCGGGGCCCCCTTCGCTCCAGGGCCATGGCCACGTGCTCCTCGTCTGCCTGCTGGGGCAGGGCAGCCGCCGGCGACAGCGGCCTGGAGCGCGCAGCCTGGCTCTGTCGCTCAGCGGGCAGGCCGCTCTCACGAGGTCACAGGGACGAGGACGAGGGGGCAGCGTGCGAATCCTCCCAGCACACCCCGTGCTCGCGCTCACTGGGGGGGGGGCTTGACCGGGGACGCCCGGGGCTTTCTCTGATCCTCCTCTCAGTCCACCACTGGTCTGGTCTGCTCCCATACCAACGCCAGGCCCTGGTGATCACAGTGGCCTCGGTGTCCCTCAGTATCAGAAGCCGCGAGTCAGCAGGGAGGGCTGTGGGCAGAGCTGCAGGCCGCCCCGTGGCACCAGCACAGCCCGGCTGTCTCCACGCCCCCACAGCCCCCAACTCCCAGCACCAGAGCACCAGGCAGGGGGTGGGGGGACCTGGCTTGCCATCGTCCACGGCCCGGGTGACACACAGTGGGTCCTCCCCTGTCTGGACCAGTGCAGTGGGACCGCATGCTCCCCGGGCCTTAGGGAGCACGTCGTCGAGCCCCGCGTTCACAGGAGAGCAGACGAGGCTCGCTGTAGAGAGAAGGAGGCCCAGGCCGGGCCGGGTGGTGCCACAGCCTTTCCCGGGGCACATCTTGCTGGGGCCACGGTGCGCCATCCCTGCTGGATACAGACTCCAGCCTCCAGGAGAACACGGACCCTCGGGACACAAAGGAGGCCCAGAGCGGCCTCGGCTGGAAATGAGCTGTGGGCAAGGGCCGCGAGGGGGGCCTGTCGCCCCAGGACCTGCGTGGAGCACCGCGCTGAGTGAGGACGGTCGCCGGGCGTGACTGCAGCCTTGAACGGCCGAGCCGTGAGCCCCGGGTTCAGGTCCTGCTCTCCTCGGGGTCGCGGTCGCTGCGGGCCTGTGAGGAGGTTGGGGCAGGATCTCGTCTTGCCTTCCCCTTCACCATCTGTGAGTCGCCGTCCCGGGAGCGAGGCTCTGCTCGGTGTCCTTTCTCTCTTCCGTGTAAACAGAAGACGGGCCGCGGGACGGCAGAGGGGCGGGTGCCAAAGGCACAGCACGGGCTCCTCGTGAGGCGAGAAGACACCGACCCCGGGACACGGCCGGCGCTCCCCACCTGATCTCGGGCTTCCTTCTCCTCCTGCCCACTCCCTGTCCGCTGTGTGTCCGTCCTCTCTGTGTGGCCCAAGGAAGCAAAGCCGTGGACTGTCCCCAGTGAGGAAGTGTCCCCGTGGGAGCCGCGGTGTGGACACGGCAGTGAGGGGGGCCCCCGGAGGCCTCTCTGTGTGTGTGGCAGCCGGGACAGGGTCCGGAGAGGCAAGAGGGACGCTGAGGGGAGGGCAGAGCCGTCCGCTGCGGGCACATCCCATGAGTGACCGTGGGGCCATGGGACTGTCCCTCCTAACGCAGTCAGAAGCCCTTGTAAGCTGCCCGCCGTGTGCACCCACACATGTCACCGCGCCCCAGGCCTGGGCCGCCTCCTCACAGAGAGGAGCTCGTCGCTGCCTCCGGTCGGCCTCCCGGGGGCGTCCCTTATCTCAGCGGAGCAGGCCAGGCTGACAGGGCCCAGGGGACCGCAGTCTCCTATCCCCGTCCTCCTCTGGGAGAAGTCTCTGTCCCACCTGCCGTCCTCCAACAAGATCCGGGGAAGCAGAGTAGCTAAGGAAAGGGTCTCCATGTTCCACGCCCACCTAGCACCGCCTCGCAAGGCTTAATTCTCAACGCTAGCTCAGAGCATCTAAAAATCTTCTAAATAGGGTTGATCTTATCATTGTCTTAGATCTGTTAGGCCTGAGGAAACCCGCTTAGCCACGTACCTGAATACTGTGTTGGTAATGGAAGCCAGAGGCCTTAGAAAGCCTCAAGTAAAAAAATTAGAAAAAGATCTTACATTTAAATTTCTAAGGAACTGTCCAGTGATAGCGGAAAAAAATACGTATTTTCTCCCTACCTTTTACACAAAAACAGATCCACTAAAGAGGTAAGTGTTAAAAAAAAAAAAAACATCAATCCATGTTAATGACAACAAAGAGGAATACCCATCCGATGTCTGGGCGGGAATCTGTCTCCTAAAAGCGATGGAGAATGACACAGGGAAGAGGGAGAGATTGACTCACAAACGTGAGATCATAGCATTAAAAGGCCAGCAAAGTGCGGGGACGTTGCGTGAGGCAAACAGAGCTAGAAGGCCAGGAGCCTCCGTAAATGCAGGGGCCTTGAGGGATGGTAGAGACGAGCCAACAGCTCCGTTGGGAGACGCATCCACACACCTGTGGCCCGACAGCGACTACGCAGGTGTGCTCGGGTCCTTCCCAGGAGGCGGGAGGCAGGCTGTGTGCACACGGCACACACCTCGGTCAGTGCTGAGACAGCGTTCCTTACCGACCGTGTCTGAGGACCCGCAGGACAGTGGTTCCCCAGAGTGGTGCCCTCGGCCACGAGCCCACATGCAGGGTCCCCCTGCTCTCCGGCTCTGTGGATTCTGCCTAACCGAGCAGAGCCCCCGCTCCACCCGCCCTGATCCCTCTCCCTGCCCTGTTGGTCACTCTTGGGCCAGAGCCAGGGATGCCGGAAAGGCCTGGACGGGCGGCTCTGCCACTGGACAGGCAGCCACGGAGCATCCTGGCATGACGAAAGATGCGGGCACGGTCAGCAAATGTGTCACCGTCTGGCACCGTCTCTAAGCTGCCTTTGGGACAGCTCAGGGCTCTGAGGGATTTTGAGTCCTAGGACCCAGATGCATCAAAAAGAAAGCCCAGAGAGAGGCTCCCTCCATCCCTGCATCACTACGGCGTCAGTGAGTCACAGAACTGGGGAGAGACGTCGCAAGCTGAGCCAAGAGACCGTTCCATCGGCCGGAGCGAAACGCCAGCAGCCATCTCACTGGCGGCTCTAGGCTGGTGCAGAACTGGGGTTCAGGCCCCGTTCTCTCCCTGCGATGTTTGTTCCTGGGATTTGACAGGTGAGTCTGGAATCGAGTGAGGCTTGCTACTACGGATATAAAAAGAAAAATATTCCAAGCTATTTTGAGATTCATTAATAAACCGTGCATATTGGGGATAAGTGAAGCGTGTTTTATTTTGTATTTCAACCCTATAATTGTGGCAGCCCCGAAACATGGAGGATGGGGGATGTGGTTTTCACGGCGGGCTTAGCTCCGGACAGCCATGCGCGTCCCCCGGGGCCAGCGGCGACCTTCCTGTGTCCTTCAGCCTCCACGGCCGTGGCAGCGCCAAGCACCAGACGAGCGTGGAGATGCCCAGAAATGCACCCTGCTGTGAAGGGCACAGTTTCCTTCCCAGGAAAACAGGGGAGGAGGTGCACCATGGGATTAGCCTGCTGGAAGCACCCGTGGTATCAAATAGAGCCACTTTCTGGAAACTCTTTTTTTGGATCAGGCCAACACCTGTGTGACTCCAAGCCCCACACGCCTTTAGACAACTTCAGATGTACCTACTCGGGGCTCATGAGGAATTTAACATTTAGGACATTCCAACCTGTTAATTTTTCTTACTTAACCACTTGGTCTGTTCTGGAGTTTCAGGAGTTAAAAGGTGGCGAACGCCCCTTTGCTGGTAACAAAATATCTCAGTACCCACAGTCCTTTGAGGTGTCCTGTCCAGTGAGACACGGAAATGCAGGGGCTGTTTCTGCCTGCCAGCCTAATGGCGTGGCACCTTGGAGGGGACAGGTTTTGAACCTCGAGGCTGCCTCTTGGAACCGACATCTGCACCCTCCAGACACGTCCCCAGACCTGAGAAACGGCCAGTCCGGTCTGAGAGAGCCAGTCGGAAATGCTCGTGTAGGACAGGCGTCCCCGCGCAGGCGGGAGGAGAGCTCAGGCTCGGCTCAGCGCCGTGACCCCTGCTTCCTGCTTCCTTCCCTGGCCCCTGGGTCAGAAATTACACCCCAAGCAGTCTCCCAGACACAGACGAAAATCTGTCCTCACACAATGCTTTGAATCTTCATTAGTCGAATTCATAGCAAAAAGTGGCCTCCCGGGAGAAGGCGTTGCTCGTGTTCGGGGCCAAAACTCTGTATCATTCTTCAGTCCAGAGAAGGAAGGAAGGAAGAAAACCGTAACACATGAAAATTAAAAATGGTAACCACGTTCGTTACTGTACAAAGCGGTGTCTTTCTCTGTACCAGGTTATTTAAAGAGAACGGGACTCGGTTACTTAGGTCGCTTCTTGACGGAAGAAACTTTTTGTGGATGAGCCTCCAGCCCGTTTCCCTTCTGCCTCCACACTTACATTTACAGTAAAGATGATGGTGTCATCTTTAGTTGTCGCCTTTTTCCCACCATGTCCCACTTTCTAACCTGTCTACAACCCAAGAAACACAAACAAACGGATTCTGGTACAAACAAATGGGTGGAGCCCAAGGGACCCAGGTGCCGTAGGTGACGTGCCGGTTCCTGGCCGGTGACGTTTACCTAAGGTGCACGGTGCCTCCAGGAGGCCCGAGAAAGAAGCCAGGGAGGCGTAAGGGGGAGTCGCTGTCCTTTCACTTTCTGTCCCAGAACACGCAGCGGGAAACAACTCCTGAGCAGAAAGGCCCAGGGGCATCAGCCGCGGCTTCCTGGTCCGGAAATGACCGCCCGGGCGTGTCGGGGGGACGGGCAGGGTCCCCAGCGCTGCCCACCGTGGGCGGTGGCGCGCGGCTTCACCGCGCTACCAGGAGCGGCACTTGGAACGTGTGCTTGCGACTTGCTTTACTCTCCTCCTCCCCAGAACTCGCAATTCTCCAACTGTGAACCGGACGACACTCGTGACTTTGCTGGAGATGAAACCTGCTCCGGCTACGGCCCGAGCTGAAGCTCACGCTCGAGTGTGTCCGCGTCTCAGGACAGAGCCCATCGGTGTAAGAGAAACCGAATCAACAGGACGGGGCGGGAAATCGCAGTCTGAGGTCTGAGGCCCCCGGGGCTGGGCCAGATCGGGCACTGGCTCAGACGCCGTCATCAGCGTGCATGTGACCGCTGTGTCCCTCCCAGCCGCCACATGCTCTGCGTGCCCAGCGCATCTAGGGACGTCATCAGAGCTCTACTTTGTAAAGAAAGGACGGTCGAGGAGCAGAAACAGCCCCGACCGGCGAACGGAGGCGCTCGGAAGGCGGCCAGGTCTACGTCCTCCGTCCTCGCGGCTGGCGGTCCTCCCACCGCGGCCGATAAACACATTTGCCGTGACCGTAATCGGCCAGGAGTCACGGAACTGCTCAACAAAGAGATTTTGCCAGAAAAATGTATTTTTCCCCTTCCATCAACAGGACAGAATAATACTTATTTCCTTCAAAGCGGGAAATGCCCACCTTTGGGCTGAGAGAGTTCACTTTCAGGGCCGACGGCTGAAAATGAGTTCCACAGGGCAGCGCAGGTGAAGTCCGTCAGGAAATCATCATCACAAAGAACATCCTTCCCGCAGGAAGCCCTTCCTGGTGGCAGAGGACGGCCCAGGGCAAGGGGACAGGCCTGCACCGGGAGCGCGGGCGCGGGCCGAGCCTTTGGGCTTCTACGCAGTTTCCAGTCCTTCTCAGCAACGAAGGCCGCGGCAGCCGCAGACCCTGGGCCGGAGGAAGACGGGATTCTTCCGACCCAGACGGCGGTAACCGTCCAGCCTCCCTCCTCACTCCTGCACGCGAGCCGGCCCGCCCAAATCGGGGCAGGAAAAGCCCAAACACATCTCGAGTGTCACGGAGAGAGGAGCAGAGCTGAGGACAGCGGACGCTGACCTTCGCCGTGAAGATACTTCTCGCATCAGCAACACTACGGGCAGGTACTCACACGGCATCACCGCATTCTGAGTAGGAGGACACGAGGACAGGAGAGGCTCCCCATGGCGACACCACACACAGAGGCGAAGCAGGACGTGCCCCGCGGCCCGGGTGTGTGTCCCGATCGCAGTATCGGGGTCCTCTCCCTCGGCGGGTAATGAATTCTCGCGTAGACACCCACCCAGACCAACCGACTCAGAGCCTCAGGGGTGGCCCCTGATTCCAGCTGGGGCCACGCTTGGGAGCCACTGTTCCTGGGGGGGACGGCAGTCCCTACTTGCCGACTGACTAACCAGGGGCTGGACACGGGGCTGTCTTCATTCCTGGTCTCTTGCTCGGGACCAGGCTTGCGGTCATTCGAGCCCCGTTCCCTTACGACCCGAATGGGGCGTCCACCTTCCGACTCGCGGTGCTTGCAACACTTTATGTGGAACCGTTCCGGGGACAACGCTGTGGTGAGTAATGAGTACGGAGTTACGGAAGAGGGGAACGTTCGCAAAGGGTCCCTCATCGGCAGGAGGCAAGCCGCTCCGCCCCGAGGGGTGGGAGAAGGTGCTGGAACAGAGGGCGGGGCCGGTGGGGGCGGCGAGCTCGTCACACCCTCCTCGCCCGCCCAGCAGTTGACATTTCCCTCACGACTGACGTGCCACCTCCTTAAAGAAAGGGGGCAGACGCCCGGCAGCTGCACCCTCACGTAAAGCTAAAACAGAGCTGTCAGACCATCATCCTTCTGTCAAGGTATTTGGAATCTCACTGACAACAACTCTCTCCCGCACACACGACAGTCACCGCGCTTTTGAGAAACAATCTGGAGTTTCAGGATAATCTCGGCACGTCCTCCGCCCCCTTCTCACTATCAAACCCCCCGCGTTCTCGCTCTGGGGGCTTGTCTGTACGATCCAGTGTGGCTGGCGGGTGGGGAGCATCACGGCCACGGTCACTGCGCATTCCTTGTCTCTCGCACGCTCCGCGGGTGACTCATTAGCCGGCACCGGCCCACGCGAAGGTGGAGAGATCGGGAGACCTCTGGCTCGTGGAGGGCAGAGGTGGCGGCGTCCGGCGGATTTCCGCAGTCCTGAGCCGAGCCTCTTTCGTGCGTTAGGAAGGGGGGCGCTCAGCGAGCTGCGGCGTCCCCTCCCCGCAGTGCACGCAGACACCTGTCCTCCTTCCTGCACATACTCGGTCCTCCTGTGATGTGTCCAGAGACCACCCCAATGCACTGCATTGCAAACGTTTATAGTCTTTCTTAAACTTTTAAATTTGAATTCAATTAATTAACCTATACTGTATTACTAGCTTCAGAGGCAGAGATCAGTGATCATCGGTTGCATAGAAGGCCCAGGGCTTGTCACATCACCTGTCCTCCCGAACGCCCATCGCGCAGTTTCCCCGCCCCTCCTCCCCCCCACGCAACCCTGTTTGTTTCCTTTGATGAAGAGTCTCATGGTTTGTCTCTCTCTGATCTCACTTGTTTTATTTTCTCCTCTCTTCCCCTATAATCCTCTGTTTTCTTAAATTCCACATATCAGTGAGATCTTATGATGATTGTCTTTCTCTGATGGCCTTATTTCGCTCAACATAACACCCTCTAGTTCCATCCACATCGTCGCAAATGGCAAGATTTCATTTTTTTTTAATGGCCGAGTAGTAATCCATTGTATACATATACCACCTTTTTATTTTCTCTTTTTTTAAAAGATTTTATTTATTTATTTGGTAGAGATCACAAGTAGGCAGAGAGGCAGGCAGAGAGAGAGAGAGAGGAGGAAGCAGGCTCCCTGCCGAGCAGAGAGCCCCAGGACCCCAGGATCATGACCTGAGCCGAAGGCAGAGGCTTTAACCCACTGAGCCACCCAGATGCCCCTATTTTCTCTTAAGAAAATAAATCTCCATCACATTTCTGGGAAAAAAAAATCTATTCTTTTGTGGGGGACCATTCTGGAAAGTGGAAGCAATAAAGATGTCCAATAATGTTTGGTTTGAAACACAGCTTTGAAAGAGCACAAGGACGTGGGGAATCGTCCTCCTCTTTTACGCGTACTCGGCTCATTCTCACACGTGAAAACAATTTTACATCATCAAGCACAGGGTCCAGACTATTTTACAAATAACTTTATATTAGAAAAAGTCAAACATGTTTTATTTCTGTTGAGAACTTAAATGTAGAGCACAGGCAAGAAAACAAAAGCTATCGGTCACCTTGAGACTGTCCTCCTTGGGCCTGTTTCCTACCAGCACGACGTGTCCTCCTTGCTGCCCACACATGCACGGGCCTGTACCGACCCGGAGGCTCGTGCTTTTAAAACTATGATGCGCTCTGCAGACACCGCGTTCCACCCCGTCTGACCCGTGTGACGCCGGCTGCAGGGCACCTTCTGAGGCACAGTGGGTTGGCTAACAAACAAACGTGGAATCACTTCGTGATTCACTGAACTGGTGTGCCTGGCACGAGCCGAGCGGTCAAGGTCGGCGCTGACGGAGTGCCGGCTGAGCGGCCGGGTTCCCGGAGCGACGTCTGGCTCCTTGGCTTGACGCTGGGCCTTCAGAGCAGGGGCGCGGCCGCGGGTTCCCACGTCCCTCCTACGTTTCCTTCCCTCTCCTCCCAGGGCAGGGGACGGTGAGGTCGTACCGGAGGGGAAGAAGGGACGGTTGTGGTTAAAGGGAAAAGGAACCATTTAAGGTCCCATCCTTGAACAACCGCCTTGGAAGGACACTTGTTCTCTTCGGAATACCTAGGATGCGTGAGTCTGCATTTATTTGGTTCACGAATTCCTGGCCTGCATTTCGTGTTTCGTATCACCAGCCAAGGGTAAGGGACGTGTGTGCACAGAACAATACGGTCCTTGCATTGCGGCCCAGAACGTACTGCTGAGGACGTCGTCCCAAGACCTAAACAGTCATACGCTGCCTTGACATTGCTGAGCCTCACAGCCCGAACTGCAAGCCCCTGCCCTTGACGGAGAGCTCCCCACCCTGGGAGAAGGGCCTCCGACCCTGAGGTTTCCGGATAAGCTCGAGCAGCTGGACCCCAGCTGGTCCTTCGCAGGCTTCCGCTCCCTGCCAGCGTACGGAATGACTCAGCAGGCCCAGCTCGCCCTCCGCGGGCACCAGGGGTCATCTTGTCTTCTTGCTGCTACAAAGCCTGCCTCCTCCAGCCTGTCCTCAGTGGCTCCGCTCCTCCCCACGCTGTGGGGAGTGCGTACGACCCGGAAAGTCTGCCACACCTGCCCAGGGCCTGCTGTGTGCCGGGGCACCTTGCCCCACTCAGGGGACGGGCCCGTCCCTCCCCAACGGGGTAAGCCGGCGGCTCTCGGCTCTCCTGCGCTGTTGGCTGTGGGGCTGTGAGCCAGGAGTGGGGCTCTCGGCTGCAGCGTCACTTTGACCTTGTCTAGTGCTTACCCCTCCCTGGGGGCGGGGGTGGGCAGCGCTAGAATCAGGTGCTCCTGATTCGCAAACCCAGCCAAGGGGACCCAAGGGAAGTGCCAGAGCCGTGAATCACGTTTTTTTTTTTTTTTAAACTGAGCGATGTGGTCTCACTGAGGACTCAGGCTGCGCCGTGGTCCACACGCCGCCGTCCGACCTATTTCTGCTTTCCTCCCCGATGTGCTTTTTTTGCGAATGGCACACCACAGCCGGACACATGCGGGAGAACGGTATTTATGCAATATGGCTTTCTCTCTGAAAATTGCGGCAGTGTCGCAGGGCTGGGTTAAATGTTCGGGGAAATGTTTGTACTCTTTACCGTCATCAGAGAGAAACGCGTCTGATACGCTCCTTTACAGACAGCTTCAGAAATCACGCGAAACTAGACCGAATGTGTATTTAGGCAAGCGGCCGGCAGGGCACAGACCACAGCGGCGCGTCTCAAACACGGCCAGCCCCCGGGAAACGCTCACCTTTCAGGGTAGCTTTCTTCAGGACCTTCATCGCGTACAGCTGCCCGGCGTCCGAGCCCTTGGTCTTCCGCACCAGGAACACCTGGTAAAGAGAGCAGGGACATCTGAGGTTGGGGAAGACGGTGGACTCGTCCTTACTCGATTTGACAGGGCGGTACACGGGGGAGTTTAGGGGGAAACAATCCAGTGAAATAAACATGTAAAAGTTCCTCCAGCATCTGAGCTGCCCGGACAAACGTCGTCTAATCGACCGCAACTCTGTGACGGACACTGTCCTGCGTGTGCGTGTGAAGAAGGGTTTGTTTTCGGTACCACTTTCTCCTAAACGTTTTCTATCAGAGGGACACCACCCTTCCGGAACAAACAAACAAACAGCGGTTGTCAGAAATGCAAATGATGCTCAGGAATTTCAAGTCAGATCCGCTGGTTTGTCCCGAATACCCCGCTGTGAACCCCCGCCGGGAGGGCCGCCCCAGAGCCCCTGCCGCTCACAGGGAGGACACCCTGATGCTCAAGACAAACTCGGTTCTCTTATTTTCAGCTTTCTTCACCCAAAATTTAGCTTCAAGCACTTAAGTTTATATCGTTTCTTTCTTGTTCTTCTTCCTCTTTTTAACTGAGTTAGTTTCTAAATGGCTCTTAGAGACACTCGCGTGGATCCTTAATGACATTTTTGGAGCACATTTTGAGGTACAACATTGAGGAAAACCAAAAAGAAAACCGTGAGCTTGGGGTCATAGACAACGATTGTTGAACACAATGAGTCAAGTAAACACATCATGGAGCACTGACGAGACGCAAACATGTACTGGCAGGAGAGAGACGGCCACGGGGACCATGCCCGCTACCAGCAGAGGGGCTGCGGCAGGGGTGACAGGGACCCACTCCCTGCCCCAAACGCCTGCCTCGTGAGGCTTCATGGAGCCGGACGGACCTGCCACTGCCCATGCCTCTGGGGACGCAGTGCCACTAGTGTGGGGCTGGCAGGCGGGGCGACAGGGTGGCCCACGGGGGGACAGAGACCCATGTGGGGCCGGCGGGCCGGGCTGCAGGTCGCTCGGGGGACAGAGACCCGCGCGCGGGGTTTGCTTTCACAGCTTCCCCTCGGGGAGGAGAGCGAAGGGGGAGAAGACGGCAGAGGGCAGGCTGTTCAGAGCGGAGGGCTCCCTTCCTCACAGGACACCGCTCGGTGTCTGCTCTAGGACCTGGAAGACACGACGTCCCCGCACAGGAGCGCGGGTTCAGGGAGTCTGTCCTCAGTGCGCCGCGTGCTCTCCAGCCCAGGAGGCGGCTCCTCCCCCCGAGGGTCCTGGCCCAGGGACAGCTCCTGCCTCGCTCCTCCCCAGCCGCTGCCGGCACTCGGGTCACAGACCGGGGTCAATGCCAAGGATACCTGCCTCCCCCGCCCAGACAAAAATGAGAGCAAGAGGGACAAGCCGGCCCCACTGGATGCTGCCTCCGGGAACGAGGGCCAGGCAGCCAGGGACAGTTAGAAGCAGGTTCCCCTTTCCCTTTGGATTGGGACTACTCTGTCACTAAGCGTTACTATTTATCTTTGGGGACACGTGACATGTCTACACTTATCAGCTGGATGAAGCCAGCTGTGGCGCAGGCCCCCGGGGAGAACGTCTGGGGTCTCACGGCCACACAGGGTGAGACACAAGCCTGTGCAGACAGGGGCTCTGCATGGGACGTCCTGCCGGGGATGAGCCTCCCGACGGGCGAGGAGAGCTGCCCCGGCCGTGGTCAGAAGGCTGGGCTGTGCAGAGAAAAACTCTAGTGCCCGACGTGTTACGTCCTCTGAGTCACGGGAAGTCATGGGCCCTGCACTGTGTCTGCACGTGCTCTGGTCCCCTCAGGTCCCCAAGCCCTGTCCCCAGGCTTACGTGGGCGTGCGGACAGAGGGGAGCAGCCAGGATCCGCGTGTTGAGCAGCAAGCCAGGGAGCAGGTGGGAGGGCTGGGGGCCCCCCTGAGGGGCCTGGGCCCGAGCATCAGTGCCCAGCACCCCAGAAAGAAAGCTGTGCCCTAAAAGGCATGGGGCTGAGGGGCAGGGGTGTCTGTGACAGGAAGGGGCTGTTGGCTAAACAATGACTCTAGCCGAGGGGGAGTGTGGCCTCTGGGCACAGAACACTGCAAAGCTGGACCCAAACACTCCCGCTGAGCCCCGGCCACGGGGCTGAGGACGGCCGTGCGGGGCTGCGGGCCGAGCCAGCCTGGGCCACTGAGTCACCGTGCGGAGAAGCTGCCGTGGTTCCTTGCTCAATCCCTCTGTGCACCTCCACTGGGGGCCGTGGACCTACTGATGCCTCACAGTGAAGCCCACCGGTCAGCCCTAAGACGGGCGTTCTCAGAAGACCGGTAACAGCATTAAAACGGCTCTTCCAACATGTGCAAGAGCGAAGCCGTCTTTTCTGCTTGCGTTTTCATCCCTTCGTCCACCTCCTCCCCCGCAAGGCAAGGAGGGGTGCGTGGCGCACACAGGGAACACGCCCGAGAGCGTACGTATGAGCTCAAGGACTCGTGGAGACCCCGTTCCGCCCGAGGCTGCCCTGGACGCCGAGTCCTTGGGGTCCGCCATCCATTAAGAGTAGCGGAAATGTCAAATTTTGCGTGAAGCATTGCTCATAAAACCATTTTCTCTTTTGTATTTCAGGCTTTTAAAAATGAGATGATTGATGGTGATGCTGTTTATACATCTGTGTCTTTAAAAGAGCTCTTCCGTTTCTGGAGAGAGCAGGAAGAAACTCCATTCTCGTCGTGCTCGCGAAGCCCGCACTATGTGCCGGGCCGTGGGGTACGACTGGAGCCACAGCACGAAGGACCCCTGGGTAAGCAGGGCCTGACGGGAGGTAAACAGAGCCTTGAGGGCACAAACTACGGTGCCATCAATGCCACAGTGAATATGGTCACGAGTGCAAAGACGGGCTCACGAGCCACAGGTGGCCGCTCCTGACCACCGCCCTGTGCCGCCACCTCTAGGGCTGGATGCACATCGTTCAGGAACACATTTCATTGCAGTGAGATAGGTTCTGGTTAACCCTAGTAATTTCAGCACCTACAGTGGCCGACCTTCCGTCTCTAACCCAGCTTTAACATGCTCCCCAGTTCGTTCCGACTTCTTCTTTAGCAGCTCAGCATGTAACACGCAAGGACATTGCGTGGGGACACACAGAGACAGATCCCGTGTCATTCTACATCGCCCCAGATCTTCAGGTGTCATTGTAATCAGCAAAACCACTGCCCGATTCAGCAAACGTCTCAGCTCTCAGAGCCGCAGCGTCGCGATCGGTCGGCAGTGCTCGCCAACACAGGAGCCGGCTGGGTGGCGGTCGCGCCCCTGCAGAGGATGCCACCGGATGCCAGATCCTTCCTCCAAAGGAAGATATTTAAACACCCATTCTTACGTGCTACCAACTAAGTGACAGGAAAGCAAGGGCATGTTTTTGTTTGGGTTGATCCCGGCTCAGAATGTGGGAATTGTCATCTGCCTATCTCCCCTGAATATTTTAAAGAAAAGAATGTTCCCCCACCGACTCCTGGTGTTTACCCACAAGGGACACCAAGGAACAGGCAAGGATGGCAAGGAGGGCAACGGCGTCACTTTTGGACTCTCCGGGGGGCTCCAACGCCTCTCCTGCCTGCAGACTCTCAAGGAGCACGTGGTGCGCACCAGGCCCGACACCGGGACACGCTGTGCCGCATCTTCCGTGGCTTCACTGTTTCCCCGATTCAACACTTAAACCTCTTCGAGGACAAGGCTGTTTCTCCTGTCCAGGCACCACTGCTTCCTTTGCTCTCTGGACACCCTTGAAGTCACGATGACCTGACAAATTACTAACGACCAGGATGTTCTCCATTATTCCCAGCAAACTGCTCCGGCAAACTGGTTATTTTGCTTCCTACACTTTGCAGGACTGACTTGGAGAGAAGAGCTCGCGCTGCCCTCTGTGTGGTCCTGCCTGGGGCCCACGAGCCCCCGCCGTCCCTCCGAGGGATGCCACCGATAGGGAGTCATCCTCTGGGCTGCGGGCTGCTTCCGCCTGGGGACCGGTCCTCCACTGCACAAGCAGAACACAGCCGCCGAGCGAGGATCCATCAGGGCCCCTGCCGTGGGCGGGATGGCGAAGGTCCCTGGACGAGCCTGCCGCTGGAAGTGGGCGTCAGCGTGAAGGCCAAGCGGCAGAGACGGCTTCATTCCTTCCCACAGCTCCAGCATCTGCCATCACCGCACAGAGGAGAGACGGAACGGAGGGGCCCAGTGACAGGTGAATGGAGGGGCCCAGAGACAGGTGAATACAGCCCAGGGACACTGAGGTCCAGATGAACTCTGGCTCTTTGCTCCTGGGAGCAGAGGCACGAACGGTGAGCCGGAGCTTTCTGCAGAATGAGGACATTTAGTTTTGTCTTATGTTTCTCTCCTAGATGGCAAAAGCAGGACGACCCTGCATCAGGATGTACTTAGGGGTGAAGAGTAAGACACTGTGCAGTGTCAGAACATGGGGCTTCCCCCTTCTTGTCATTAGTTTTGCTTCTATAAAAAATTCCCTACAGACAGCACTGCGTGGACCAGGAGAATTATTACCTGCGGCTCTCTAGGGCCTGATGTTGGCCCCAAGGCATCCCAGGGCACTTCCGAGAGGTTTCCGGAGTCCCGTCCTGTTTGGTCGGCACCCCTCGTCCGCCGGGGGCTCTGGTCTTTACTCCCAGGCCCAGGGTGGCCCCACACATGAGCTGTGAATTAGGTCATGAGCGGAGGCTGGAACACCCGTACACGTGGCCACTGCCTCCTCCCCTTAGCTCTCGTGCTTGTCGTTACCTGCCGCGCCGTGCGCAGACCGACCCCGCGTGTGTGAAAGAGCAGGTGCGCGGAAGGCTGGGGAGAGGACAGCACGGAGCGTGACAAGGATGGCTGTTCCCACGGCTCCACCAACACCACCCGCTATTTGACTTGTTTTCCAAACAACGGCTTTTTAAAGCAAATTCAAAATTTGAAATTGGGAGGGAATTGGACAAAGCCTTTTCTCCCTTCGTCTGGAACCCCGGTCTGGGAGGAGGGCATCTTCAAGGGCAGCTTCTGTCCAGGTGAGTTTCTGGACAGACCCCTCGAGCCCCAGGCGCGTGGCTCCATCGAGCTCAGAAATGTCGGTGTGTGGGTCTGTTCCCAAGCACCCGGAGCTGGGGGTGGTGGGTGGTGTCCACAGCGAGGTCAGAGGGACCCAATCACAAGGCAGCGCCCACAGCGGCCCACACCTGCACCTCTCGGCGGAGAATGTGCGCCAGAAACAATATCTGGGCAGTGTCTGTGAATTTGCTTGTCTCCGTTCTGAAATCCTAGTTCTTAGAGAAAGAATGACGCCTTCTCCTCTTTTGTGACATTTCTAATGAACGGCGGACATTCCATTACCACATCAGTAGGCTCTGCCGCGTGCTTCCAGTAAAGCTCCCCAGGCTGAGAGAGACCGAAGTCTTCATTCCCTGCTTCCCGAACACCTCACGGCCCACATTGCATAGACATTTTTGCAGGACATGAAACTTTGAATACGGGAAATCTGGCGTGGCTCAACGCGACCGTGTTTGTGTATAACTGAGTGTACACTCCTCCTTCCCACGTTACTGTACGAACGCGGAAAAGAAAACGGAAAGACAGTCCACCTTATATGCAGGCCAAAAGATAAATATCGCAAGCAATCCCATTGTCATGGTCGGAAGAGACCTTGCAGAGCATCATGAATGTGTTATTAGTTGTGCATTAAACCAACAGGCACCAGATTGCATCTTGACACGAAGTCCTCCAAAGAACAGACAGATCTGGCGAACGTCCGCGTTCCGTGCAAAACGACACTTGGAAAGCCGGTCGCTGCTCTGCCTGTGCCCCAGGGAGGGGCTGTACCGCTCTTCTCGGGCCCCAGTATTCCAGAAATCACACCGTCAGGGTCTCTGGATTTCTCACCGTTGCACGGGGACGCGGAGGACCCAGCGCCGCGCTGGGAGGACTCTCACGCAGCCGACACTGAAGATGCCCACGGTCCGCCGGACTCGGAAGCGGCCTGGGTGAAGGGCCGTCCCCTTCTCATTCCTGGGAGGGACCAGCCTCACCACACCCTGACAGTGACACAAAGGGCACGATTCTGTGTGCAGATACAGCTGGGGCAACGACTGGATGGCTACTATCACATGGCTCGTGCCGTCCCCGCTGTGCAGAGAGGGAAACTGAGGCTCGAGAGAGAGTCCACACAGCTGAGACACCGGGCAAGGAGAGGAGGCCGGCGGCGAGGCCCAGCCTTCCTGACTCCCGGGTGCCAGTCACGCACCAGCGCGAAGGGTGCTGCTTTCTTCCTTCTGGTCAAGTCTATGCTCTCGGGGAGGCATTGCCTCAAGGTCAAGAACTCTCCTCACCGTGGGGATGAGTAGACGCCCAGGAAGTCTGAGGAGAGGGGCGTGGTGGGGGCATTCCCGCGGGCCCACACAGTCGTTGTTCGCACAGCTCCGCACGAGTCGAAACCGTGCAACATGCGTGTGGGCGGCAGTGCGCACGGGACTCGCAGACGGGGGACTGTCCGCGAGCCTCACCCCCTTGGCCTCAGGGCCACGGCGCCCGTGTTCACGAGCCGGCCTGGCCATCGCTCGCCTCCCCTGACATTCAAGTGCTTCCCGCCCCGGGGATGGGGGACCTGCCACGGTGTGTGAGACCCACTCAGACGGAATCGAAGCTCCAGCTTACCTTTCCGTAGGATCCTTGTCCTAAAACTTTGAGCAGTTCGAACTGGGAAGGGTCCGCCTTCTCGAAGCCTTCCTTCACATGGTGGCTGATGTCGATCTCCTTGACGGTGCCTTCCTCCTGCAAGAGAGCAGCGGCACACGGTGAAGACCCAACCCTCGGTTCCTCCCGGCTCACCGCTTCTGTCCCACACCGAAGTTACGATGCGCTGGCTGAGGTTACGGACTTTGAGGACCGCGGTGAAGGCAGGGAAAATCTCTTCTCGACCCTCAAGGTCTGCCAGCCGGACTGAGGACTGAATTTACATGAGACTGATTAATAGGAGAAAAAAATCAAAGTATTATTTCGTGTGCACAGAGGGCCAATAACAACACTGAGACCTAGAGAAATGACCAGAACGGGTGGGGTTTTTTTTGTTTGTTTTGTTTTGTTTTTAAGATTTTATTTATTTGAGAGAGAGAGCGAGCACGCACAGAGGGGAGGGGTAGAGGAAGAGGGAGAAGCAGGCTCGTCGCTGGGCAGGGAGTCTGACGGGGAACTTGATCCCAGGACCCTGGGATCATTACCGGAGCGGAAGGCAGAGGCTTCATCGACTGAGCCCCCCAGTGCCCCCAGTTTTTATTCTATTCGTTATAGACAAAAGGACAACATATCTGCCGGGAATTGGCAAGACAAAGAAGGCTTGACTTTGGGAGCCTCTGTTAATTAGAAATTCGAAAGAGGATTTGCGCTGGGGCAGTGAACCAGGAAAAAGTAGCAAAGGCCGTTTCTCTAGGGACAGATGGTCTCTAGTTCCTGGTGACGGGTGGTACCCTCCACAGGGCGGGCACACCGTGACGCGTGTGACATCACAGAACTTCACACCGTCGTCCTTATGTGTGCCTATCTTGGGAAGCAGGCCAGGGGAGCCGGTACTGCGTTCTTTTCTGCATGGATATTCGTCATTTGGTCTCATCTCAAGGACATGCCAGAGGCTCTCCACAAAATCCATCCTGCATCTAACAGTTTGGGCCGAAGTTGGGATAGGGATGATCGCGGACCCCGTGCGGCAGAACGAGCCTCCGGGACTCTGTCCTAACGCCTCCGGGTTGTGCTGCAAAGGGCCACCTGCCCGCCCACACGGGGCCGTGGTTTGTGACATGCAGACGCGCGTCCTCCTCCTCCTTCTTGAAGAATACCTTTGGCACGGCTAATGCCAAGTGCACTTCATTGGTCTCCCAGAGACCCTGTTTCAGAAGAAGGAGTCAGATAGGTTTTTTCTGCCAGTCCGGAAGCAAGATTCCCCAGTAGGAAAAAAAAAAGCCCTTGATCTTTCCATGAAAACTTTGACAGAAATCACCAGGATTTCTTCATCGGAGAACTTCCTGTCCCCAAAGACGAATCACTTCCCTTATAACCCTGTGGATCCGCCCGATGTCAGCCACGGGAAACTGGAAAGCGGGGAAGGAGGCGCTTTTCCTGACACCAGAGGCTAACTGCTGCCGAGTCCCTCCTCGGCTTCTCCGAGACTCCCTTTCCAGCTCCTCCGTCCACCGGAGCACTCACCCCTGCTCTGTCATCTTGGCGCTGGGCGAGGTGCTGAAACCAGCAGAGCGGGGGGCTGAAAAGCTCGTCTGAAAGTAGCGACCGGCGACCACACGCACACTGTGTTCCGGGCACGCAGGACGTCTCACTGTTTCTTCCATTCCTTGGAAAATGGTTCCGAAGTAGAGATTCAGCCCTAGCGAGGCCCAGAGCTGCGAGCGTGGGAGACGGGTCTCCACGCCCGGGGCGCGGGGACGCCTGGCTTCTCGCCGGGTGTTAGTCCAACAGCAGGTATTTTCTAGCGGAGTTAGAACAGCAATACTTTACTTCACAGAGACGGTCTCTCTAAAATGTACAAAAACTTTGGTTTCTCAAAAGTTATGAATTGTCCTGTTTTATCTCTGTGTAACCAGTGCTGGACACCTTTTAAAGGAGAGCGAGGTCGTACAACACCTCACCCCAGGTCAGCCGCCAACGTGGGGACGTGTCGCGTTTTCCCTTCCGACGGAGAGAGAATGCTCCCATTTCCACATCGTTGAGGATTTGCCATTTTTGCACGAGCGATGGTTTTTCTGATTGTGAACAGAAACAATGAATATAGCCAAAATGGATTCTCTTTGATTAGTTCATAAGGTTCCAAGGAGCGCGGGTAGGAGATGGCCAATTAGAGCGTCACTGATTTGTGATCAGGTCTGGAATAAGTAAGGATCTGGGGCACAGGCCACCCGTCGGGGGTTACATTAGACCGCAGTCTTGGATGGAAGTCACAGTTACAGACATGCCCGCCGCACGCCCCAGACCTCCCGGACCAGCCCCTTTTCTGTTAATACAGCACGTTCCAGCCACGGGCCCACTGACCACCCTCTCCCTACGCCGCTGTCCATCCCCCAGAATCCCGATTTCCCTCCTGAAATAACTTCCATCATGCAGCCGTGGTAATGCAGTCCCCACACCACGACAAGGTCCTAATTCCCCAAATCCCATTTTTCCGCGGCTTCGTTAACAAAGTCACGTGCTGAGTAGAAAGTCCAAGTTAACACTGACCACAGGCGCAGGGGGACGGTGTGGGGCCTGGACGCACAGCGTGGCCCGCTGGGATCTCCCCCGACCACACTTCACAGCACGTGTGTGTCACGAAGATTCCAGATCGTTCTTCCTCTTCAGGCGCTCCTTGCGGAGAGCCAGAGGCCCTCGGTGGCAGTAAATGAGGTCACTCAACGCGCCGGGACACTGTCAGGTGGCGCTCTTACTGTGGGAGCCCCCCGTGCCCCATCCCTGGACATTCCCTCCTCGGTGAAGCCGACTTGACACCGTTGTCGCCGGGACGCCAGCCGGGGCCGGCCTCCCAGCTGCCTCCTCCCCGCCGCGCCCCTCCCTCTTCAGCCGTTTACCTTCTTAACGTTTCAGATCGAAGGTTCACAAACAAAACTCTCCGAACATTTCAAGTGTTGTGTATTCTCGCTGTCCAAGAATTTAGAGCAAACGTACCCAAAGCACGTAGCTAGTTTCACCTCTGAGAATGGGCTCAGAAACCTCCAAACTTTCTTCCCTGATCACGTGGCAGCTCTTCTCCCACGTGCGCTCAGGAAGGTCTTTAAGAGCAAAACCCGAGGGCGTCACATTTTAGATTCCAGAGTTTTGCCTTTGTAGTGACATTTTGGCTTGAATTTGCCCGAGGACACATTGTTTTTCTCTTTCCCAAGAACTTAAAAGAAAGAAAGAGGGGAGGGGAGGCGAGGGGAGGGGAAGGGAAGGAAGGTTGAGCCAATGCTGACCACAGGGGCCCGGGTCACAGGAAACGCGCAGACGCAGGCAGGGAGAGGGACATGCCCACGCATGTCTGCTCTGTTTCCAGATAGACCGTCCTACTTCTTGGCCAATCATTGCCCAAAAGGGCATCTAGAATTACAATAACACCCACGTCTCGTTTTGAAATAAATGCCTTTTCTTTGTTATCAGACAGACTATTTTATCTAGAACTCTGTGGATTTTAATGTTATTCCTTTAAGAAAATAAACTCCGTCCCTAAATGCTCTACACAGGGCACTAAACATTTGGTTTCTAGTGTGACTCCTGTAAAGGGTTTTTTAAAATAACTTGAGAAATTTGGTGGGGAGAAAGTGGTACCTTGCTTCACAAGCAAGAGGGTTTCAAAACTGTTCTAATGTGAGAGATAAAAGCTAGAGAAGAAAATGGTTTACAAAACATCAATACGTGACAAGATAATTTATGACAATGAATTTTTTAAATCCCTATTGAATTGTGTTTGAACTTCTGACGGATCCCAGAGCTTGTCGGGCAGGTAACCCAGCAGTGGTCCTGAGAGGCTGGTGGGCTGCGGCTGTGATGAAGGCGGCAGGTGGGGGACACCTCACAGCTGAACTCTCCTCCCTGCACAAGATCACCTTCTTAGAGTGTCCTGTTCTGAGGCACCTGATTTTCATTTATTTGTTTATTTATTTATTTTTAAAGATTTTATTTATTTATTTGATACAGAGAGCACCTGTAGGCAGAGCTAGAGGCAGAGGGAGAGGGAGAAGCAGGCTCCCCCGCTGAGCAGGGAGCCCGATGCGGGACTTGATCCCAGGACCCTGGGATGATGACCCGAGCTGAAGACAGACGCTCAACTGACTGAGCCCCCCAGGTGCCCTTCATGTCATTTTTGAAGGGAGAATATTTGTGAAAAGCATGTGCAGATTAGAAGTTGTGAACTATTAATGATAAAGACATAGAACATAAAAATTGGGCAAGTGCTAGCTTCACCTCCAGAACGGGGGCGAGTTCATTCTAGAAATTGCCAATTCACAGGTAGGATATCAATCCTACAAAGGGTACAGAATGGGTGACGAAACAAGTAGTTTATAAAAGTGTAGAAAAGAGCGAGGAAAGGACCTGGCCTCTGCGCCACTGGGAGCAAGTCCCGTAGAACCACGGCGGAGCAAGGAGCTCATCAAATATGCAGACCCCGGGGTGGGGGCGGGTGAGGCCCGGACCCTGGGAAGGACGGGGTCCTAGCTCGGAACGCAGAACTGGGTTTCACGCAGCTTCCCGGCTCACACCAGCACTCCTTCCCTCCTTCAGTGCTTCCCACCAACATAAGTGTGTACCCTTCTCAGTGAAAAGAAACCTCCATTGTCCCCCCCCCCCACCCCCACTCCAGGCTACCCCAGGGGTAGACGCAACTCTGAAGGGATTTTCCAAACTCAGGGTCTCTGGTAGTTCCTCTATCCACTGGCATCTGGCTTCCACCATCACACCAAGTCTGGACAGAGCGCTAAACCCAGGGGTCAGATCCAAGCTACCCACCACTCTGTCTTCCTCAGGACGTCTTCCTCACAGGCACCCCGGGTGTCTTGCTCCCTGGGACCCTCCTACCTCCCCATTCTTCTGGCTCCTTTCCTCCTTCCTTATCTCCCTGCCTCAGTCTCTGGTTCTCTCCCCTGTGAACCCCTCCTTGGACCTCACCCAACCCGCGGCTTTACGCCAACCTTCGGACGGGACCTCTCCCCAGGACTCCGACCCTGGAGACCCATCACGGGCAGCTGAATGTGTGTAAGAGCCATCTGAGGTGGCACAGGGTCCCGTGTCCTCCTTGAGGTTTTCCTTCATGCAGGGGTGGGTGCGAGGTCCACTGGGACTTGTCACCAGCAACCCCGCCCTGTGAGGCCATGAGGCCTCCTCAAGTTCAGCAGCTTTGCCAACTGTCATCAAGGAGACGGTCAGCTTTCACCGTCCCCTCGTTCTGGGTTATCCCTCTAACACAGGTTTTGGCTTCTGGATATTGGCTACTAACTTCCCAACTCACTAAAGCATTTCCATATTTTAAGAAAGATGTAAAGATGTAAAGAGTATCCAGTACTATAGACTGGTTTTAGCAACACAGTCTAGGGAGTTGCCAGAAGCAGCAGTTTGGGGATGCTTCTGAGGTGGAGAAAAACCACCACAGCTATCGGTGTCTCCTCCGGGAGGTACAGCTCAGAGAGGAGGCTCTAGAGGGCCCCAGGAGGTGTAGGGTGGCGGGGGGAGGGGTGGTGGGCAGTGGGGGGCACCCCTGGGAGCTCCTGAACCGTCTCTGTAGGTTTGGGGTCTTTGTTCCCAGTAGAGCTTGCTGGACCCATGACGACACACGGCTCACTGCAGCCATCCCGGGGAGGATGGCTTTGTTCAGAGTGCTAATATGACGTGAGAATGACAAGAACCACAAACCCTGAGAACCAGAAGGACCCCCTTTTTTCAGACAGGTTGGGGGGCTCCTTCAGCGCCTCAGGGGCCTGGACCCGCCCTGCAGGCAGCAACATGGCCCTCGGAGCAGGCCCGGGCCCAGCGTGAGCAGCGTTGCACCTGCCTTGGTCAGCGTGTCTGCTCTCTCTGCTGTGTGGGGACAAGGCCCGCTGCATTTGTCCCATCCATTTCTTGGGATGCTATGTCTGCAGAAAGTTTCCTTTCCATCTCTCAGGGGTAAAAATCAGCTGAGCCACTTAGTACAGGACATGAGTCGAAACCACACTGGTCTTATCACTTGCTAGAATCCAGACCAAACAGGGATACCTTTATTTAGGAAGAAATCTACAATTGCGCAGGAGGGAGGTGATAGGAAGGCTGAGGCCTGGGAAGAGAGAGGAAAGTGCTGGTGAGACGCCAAGACGGCGGACAGAAGTTCTGAAATTTCAGGACTGGGACACACGACACCCGAGTAGGGGAAAGATGTGCTCAGCTGCCCGAGATCTGTTTCCCACCCTGGTCATTCCCAGTGCAGGAAACACAGGTGTATTTGACCCGGTGCTTGTGGGCCGCAGAATCCCCGGCGGGCCAGGCATCTGTGCTGACACACACAGCTCGCTGCTCGCACTCCTCCTGGAATGCTGCGTTTCCTTCTTCCCAGGGAAAAAGCATCAGCAGAGAGGAGCTGTCACCGGGGTAGCTCACACCCAAACACTGGGCCAGGACGGGGCATCTGCCCCGGGTGTCAGGGCAGCACGAAGTGAAGGACACAGAGGAGGCATGGGAGCCATGGCTGAGCCGACGCCCGCTCCCTTCCATCCCAAATCCTGCCTTCGTCCACCTCCACTCCTGTTAGTTCTGGCTGTCAAAGCGAGGTGAATGTTCCCCTTCGTGTTCCCCGCACCGGTCCGGCTTTCTTTGCCCCCTCCCCTGCTGTCCCCACCAATCACCTTCCTGTCCGTCCTCCGGTGGGCCCCCTGCCCCGGCCCCCTGGGGAAGCAGCGTCTGTGAGGCCTGAGGCAGGGGGTTGTGGCGCCATCCCACTCTGCACACGGCCCTTCCCAACTTTTCTCCAAAGTTGCCTTTGGTGATGGGCTAGGGAGTTGTCTCTAATGCGAGGCGAGAACGTCCCTGTTTGCAGGTGTGAATTTATTCAGAGCCTCACAACTGGGTGTGGCTGGAAAACGTGTGCCTTGGGTCCGGCCCCAGAGAAGTCTCCTCCGGGAACTGACAGCCTTCCGTGGGGATGGTGGTGTTCTGGGGCAGCAGGATGGGCACACAAAGGGGGCTGACGACCTTATTCCTTTGCACAACTTTAAAAACAGCGTCCAGTAAAGACCCACGGAGGGTGATGGGCCACCAGCAGGTGCTCACCGAACAGACAGTTATCACCCCGCTGTTTCTCTTCCTCTTCCTCAGAACCTTTACACCTTGGGTCTGAGATGCATAGTACGGAAACGGATGTACTGAGCAGTAAGAGAAAACATAGGCTTTAAAATCCCAAATGAGGAGCCTACGTGATGACAGCCCACAGCGGCAGTATTGTTGAGGAAGCTACAGTCATACCCCAGTAAGAGCTGGTGGGACAAACTTCATGCTTTTTCCAGGAAAGGGAACATTTCATTTATCTGAATATCACCTTCTCCAAGACTGAAGTATTTATGTATTTCTTTTTTACTTATTCAAGTTTATTCATTAATTAGTTTTAGTAATCTCTACACCTAACATGAGGCTCGAACTCACGACTCCAAGATCAAGAGTCACATGTTCTTCCGGCCAAGCCAGTCAGGAGCCCCAATTATTTGTGCATTTCTGACCTGATATCCTTGTTTTATTTTTTTCCTCAAATTGACACTTTGTAAATGTTTGATAAATGCCTCTATCGGAACTGATGATCCTAGGGCTCCTGGGCGGTCCTGGTAAATGCCTCTATCGGAACTGATGGTCCTAGAGCTCCTGGGCGGTCCCGTCCTTTAAATGCTCTGCCGCTGATTCTGGCTCAGGTCATGATCTCAGGGTCGCAGGATCCAGCCTGGAATCAGGCTCTGCACTCAGCAGGGATTCTTCTTGGGTTTCTCTCTCCTGCTGCCTCTCCCCGCCCAGCTGCACACTCTCTCTCTCTCTAAAATAAATAAATCTTTAAAAATAAACAGACAGAAGGGAGTTGAGGGAAATTGGAGGGGGAGGTGAACCATGAGAGACTGTGGACTCTGAAAAACAACCTGAGGGTTTTGAAGGGGCGGGGGGTGGGAGGTTGGGGGAGCCTGGTGGTGGGTATTAGGGAGGGCATGTATTGCATGGAGCAATTTAAATTTAAAAAAATTTAAAAAAAATAATAAAACTATGGGCTACACTGAAAAAAAAAATAGACAACAACAAAAACCCTGATGCTCCTGATGGGGCAGAATAAGGAAACACTGAGTCAGCCAGGGGTCGGCAACTCCGTGCCCAAAGGGCTCTTTTGCTCACGTGAGGCTGTTTTCTGTTTCGAGTCCTCCGCAAGCTGAGTCTGTGAACAGCCCTGGGTCCCCAGCCCACACCTGGGGACTAACCAGGATGCCCTGAGCCACCCGGACTGACAGTGACGTGTCCACTCTCAGGGCGGATCATGGCCCGCTCTTCTTCCCTCTCTAGCAAAAGGGTTAGTCCCGTGGCCGGACTACACTACTAGAGGCAGAAGACAAATCTACGAGTGTCGTTGTGGGGGTTTCACTTATTTTTCTCATCAGAAGAAACTCTGAGGTGTGGAACCACGGCTCTCCAGCACCATCCATAAAACTTACATTCGGGGCTACTGGTCAGAGGGTAGGTTCAAATCTTCAAAAGGGCAAAGACTATTCTCCAAGACAATGTGAACCACCAACATCGACATGGGTTGTTTGTGTCTCTCTGGATAGATGCAGAAGATCCTCCCTGTCAGTCTGTCCTGGGGAACACGTATGTCAAAGGTACAAACTAATGAAAGTTTCTCTAGCATCCAGGCGCCAAACCACCCGAAAGCTGAGTCAAGGGCGAACACTGCGCTGGTGGTCGGAAACCACTGGCTGTATTAATTCCCTAGCGCGGGGGCTCGGGTGACAGCACCTTCTCCAGTGGAGTGAGCAGAGGAAGGAGCGAGCCCGGGCAAAGGCCGATGGGGTGTCTCTAAGCAAATCTGTGTAGAGAGAGAAATTTGGTTTCCACAAAGAAAAAGTGGCTTAAGTAACAGATTTTTTTTTAATGGTCCAACAACTCCATGGCAATAGTTACTAAGACTGATGGCTCTGATTGGAAAAGCCTGATCCCGGAATGCGGACGCTCCCAGCCCTTCCTCTGAAAGGAGAAGGGCAGGGCAGCCCTCCCCGCCGGAGGGGCTGGCACCGGCCCCTGGGCAGGGTCTGTCTAATCTGCCCAGGGCAGGCGAGCAGACTCTGTCCGGTACAGATAAGCATGAGCTATTCAAACTGATAACATTATTCCCATTCAGAGGGGAATAATTTGCCAAAGGATCGTAAGATCCCCCCCTTGCCTGGGGGGAATCAAGGCAGCACCATTTTCCAGCGGGCAGGGACAGGAGAGGTCTGTTTTGGGGGAAACGGTATTCGAGCCCTTAAAGAACTTCCTATTGTGATGGAAAGTCATCAGCTACAATGCAAGGGAGGATCTCAGGAGCCACTAAACCCATGTTTTACAGGAGAAAGAAATGTAAGCAGAGAGGAAAATGCCAGGAACGGGAAAGCACTGGTCTTCCCGCCGACCGACCGCCTTTATCCCATGCTGAAGTCCCACACGCGTTCGCACCTTCTGACCCAGGAATCTCAGTGTTCAGACTCTATAAGTAAAATTTGAACATAGGAAGCTGTTTTTACAATGCTTCTGTTTTAATATCTAAGAATGGAGAAATGGGAAACAATTAAATGTCCAGCAAACTTGGAAGAATTCGGTGAACGATGATACATCGCCCGCGTGGGATTGTACGTGTGGCATTAAAAGCGACTGTGCCGCTGACAACGGCTCCCGGAAAGATGGGATACTGGGGTGAAGCCTAACAAAAGGCAAACGGTCGCCGTGTGCTGAGAACCGTAGGATGCCGCGGAAGGAAATCCGAGAAGAGCCAAGTAGACGCAGAGACGCCGCATCCGCAGAGCAGAAGACACAACCCAGTGAAGAGTTTAATTCCCCAAAAACCGATCCACACGTATAACGCGACTCATATCAGAACCTCCGTGAGGCGTTTCTGCAGGTGTAGACAAGCTCATTCTCAAATGGAAGTGCAAATGCCCCAAACCAGACACAGCTAGAAACAATTCTGAGAAAGAATGACCACGCAGGAGGAGTCACCGGAGCTGTGTGAAGGCTGACGAGGTCGCTAGAGTGATGGCGGAGGGTGGTCCTGGGGAGGGGCAGATGCGGGGGCCAATGGGACAGAAGGCGAGCCCTGGGATGGGCCCATCCGCTCATGCCCAGCTGCCCTCAGACAGCGATGAGAAGCCAATTTGACGGAGGAAGGAGAGTCTTTTCAACAAAGAGTGCTGGAACAGTGGACCCCAAGGGGAAAAAATGGAAAAAAATAAAATAAAAGCAGTATGACCTAAATCCCATAACTTCTACAACAATTTACTAAAAATGGATCAGAGATATAAATGTAGCCATAAAACTATAAAATGTTTAGCAGAAAAGATCCAGGACCTACAGCTAGGGGGAAAATTTTTAGACATGACCCCGAAAAGCATGATCCCTAAAAGAGAAAACTGATAAATTGAACTTAATCAAAATTTAACATGTTGCTCAGAAAGAGTCCGCAACGAAGATGAACAGAGATGCCAGAGGTTGGGAGAAAACACTTGCAAAACACAAACCCAACAAAGGTCTGTGTCCACAACATGAAGAATTCTTAAAACTTGACAGTAAAATAAAACAAACAGCCCAATTAAAATATGGGCAAAAGAGATGAACAGTCGTTTCACAAAAGAAGATACACGGATGGCAAATAGCCACATGAAAAAATACTTAACATCTTCAGCCATCAGAGAAATGTAAAACTGCAATAAGACACGGCTACCTCCCTATCAGTGACTACAATAAACAGCAAAACAGTGATAACATCAAATGCTGGCAAGGACACAGAGAAACTGGACACCCATGGCTGGCAGGGAAGGGAGTGATACGGCCACTGGACCACTGGGACGTTCTTACAAAATGCACTCACAACAAGGGCATCCTTGGATAGTAATCCCAGAGGAATGAAGACTCTGTTCATATAAAAACCTTTCTTTGAAACACTCAGGCTGGGAACAGCCCAGATGTCCTTGGAGAGGCAAATGGCGAAGCGAACTGAGATCGATCATTGCACAATGACACGGAACAAACTATCGACGCACACAACTGAATGAATCGCCGGGGAATCCTACAGAGTAACTACAGCTGACCTCCACAGGCTGTATTCACAGGATTTGCTTTGTATGTCATTCTTTTTTTTTTTTTTTTAAGATTTTATTTATTTGACAGAGAGAGATCACAAGTAGGCAGAGAGGCAGGCAGAGAGAGAAGGGGAAGCAGGCTTCCCGCTGAGCAGAGAGCCCGATGTGGGGCTCGATCCCAGGATGCTGGGACCATGACCTGAGCCGAAGGCAGCGGCTTAACCCACGAGCCACCCAGGTGCCCTGTATGTCATTCTTGAAATGACGAAATTAAAGAGAAAAAGAACATATTAGTGGTTGTCAGAGGTAGCGAATGGTGTATGTGTGTCCATAAAAGAGTTGTTGGAGGGACCTTTGTGGAGATGAGACAATTCTGTGGCTTGACTGTAATGGTGGTTATGTGAATCTACGTATGTAATGAAACTCAACTACACACCAACACACACAGACACACATAGACCCACACCGACACACACTGACACACACACACACTGACACACACAGCTGGTGACGCCTGAATGAAGTCTGCTCATGGCACCACATGCCAAATTCCTGGTTTTAATACTGCCACACTGTTACACAACGTATCACCAGCAGGGGACATTGCGTGAAGGGCAGAGAGGGGCTCCCTATCAGCTTTTGTAACTTCCTGCAACTCTGTAATTATTTGAGAATAAAATTTTAAAGTGATTTTGAAATCCATTGGGCAACATTGAAAGAGTCTTATCACAAGACTGTAAATTTAAGGAGGCAGTCTATGAATTTTATGTACACGATGGTGACCATGATATTTAAAGGATGTGTAAGAAAATATTTATGGAAAATATTTTGCGGCATTAATGGTGGCAGTATTGGAGGACTACAAATGACTCATTCTCTTCCCACTGCTTTCTCAATTTCATTATAAAGAAATACAAAAGTGATCAAGAAGACCCAGGCTTCTATATGAGGAAATTTAAAAAACAGTAAAGTCACCTTAATGACCGTCTACATGAGATGCCCATGTTCAGCCGCTGCTCTCCTCCCCAGCAACACGGATGCACTATGGGAAGTTTAGGCCAAACTAACTGTGAGCTAATTAAGCAGATAAAATCTCGCTGCAAGAAAACAAAAAGACGGAAGCCAGCATTAAACACTTTGGATACCATTTCTGGATGCAAAGAAGAAACTTGCCATTTGGTGAAAAAGAAAGGCTCAATATTTTTAAAGCTATTAAAATTTTTATACTCAACACGCAGGATTCATCTTGTGGATTAACACAAAATTCCCCATCAGGGTGCAGATGGTAAACACAAGCGTGCGCTCGACGGAGACCAGCGCGCACTTTCCAGCCTGGCGGGAGGCCAGGGAGTTAACAGACTCATTTCCTGGGACGCCAGGTATTTGGGGGAGGGTGGTACGAACTTAACTGGAAACCACCTCACAAAAAGCTGGTTTAAAAGTGAGATTAGAGATGAATGTCCGCTACAGCTAATCAGACAACCAAGCTGAGTGTGATAACTTTCTCCTAAAAAAGGTTTGTAGCTATAAATACAAGAGTTTACATTTTTTCCCTGAAGACTCATGAGTAGAAATCCCAGCAAAATCAAGCATGGTCGGTTTTGCAGGGTATGTGTGTGTGTGGGGGGGGCGGTTAGCAACCCCCGCATCTCTGAGGGACCGTCCCATGTGAGTGGCCTTCCAGGATACAAGGCCACCTCAGGATTCGGTGTTTGGGGCAATGGAGGAGAACCATTTCTGCCAACACTCTGGTGCTGGCTATTTTTCCAGTTTCCTACCAGAAGTAGATCGTCCCACCTACGCCTCAAGAAGACTGCCGATGTGGTTATCAGACTTTCGGAAAGGGGTCCTTGGAGCAGGTCTGCTGTATGCGCTTTATTTTCCTACCCTGATCATTCTTGCAAGTAGAATCCAGACAGAAAACGACCGTGAACTTCGAAATGAAGTTTAAAGAATTTCAGCAGCAAGGTACAGATTACTTTTTACCAATTTCCAAAACTGCTGAAAAGACAAAAATTTTTGGACAGAAACCTCATTCAAAGAAGTTAGCTGAATAACCATCTCTCCTTTGGTTTTTAAGCCATCTTAGTTGATCTTTTCAAAGATGACAAAGCGTTCTGCTAAAAAACAAAACAGACAGAGCTTCAAGTTTTGGAATGCCCCACCGGCTCCACCCCACAGCCCCCACCGGAGCCCGGAGCTGGGAGAAACTGCCCAGGACAATGCCCTCGAAGGGAGTCAAGCTGCCCTGAAATCTACGCACGCGGTAGTGTTGCTGGTTGGAGCTGCGAGGGACCGACTCCCGGCAGTCACGAGCACAGATGGAGCGTGTCGATGGGGGTGGCACGCTGAGCTGGTTTTCACAGCACGTCCTTCTCGAGGGTCTCTGACACAGCAGCTCACGGCCGTCAGCAGAACACCAAAGACAGAGGACTGGAAGATCCATCATAGGGCCCACCGGGCAATCTGGACAATTAGGGTTTTACCTCCCAGGAGACAGACTTCCCCTGCCTAAAGTTCCTGGTTACCCCATGAAAGCAGCTCAGGGACGTGGCAAACGCTTCTCGGAGAAAATAGAGGCTCCGTGCAGGGGGAGCGCGTTTTCAGCTGACTCCTCCATCGGCCCGGCGCCTTTGGGGAGACACCTGCTTCGTTCTCGGTGGTGCCCTCCAACACCGCATTGACTCAACAAGCGTTGGTGGGGGAATCAGTGGATACGTTCCGGGTGATTTCAGAGCGCGCGGCAAACGCCCTCCTGGTTGGTGCCGTTTGGCCCTCCACGTCGGCAGAGTGGGATGCCCTGCTCCGTGCGTCAGACGGTCTCCAGAACCCCGCGTACAGCACGACCACGCCAACCTACTCACAGGCGTCAGACACGGGCTCCGGAATGTTCCGCACATGTGGAGTCATCGCTGCTCTTACAGAGATTTTCTAAATTCCAAGAAATCCTATCATAAAAGGTTTTAAAAGCCTACCCCAGCGTGGTTTCACCAGAATCCTTCACCACAGTCAGCAGTTCCGGGCGGTACCTGGTCGCCTTTCTAGATCACACGCTTTGTCTGCCGCAAACCCAACGGGTGGAGGAGACAATCCTAAAGATCTTCTGAAGCTCTAGTAGTCGTACGCCAAAAATTGCACTGTTCGCCCCAGAGAAAGGAGATGAAAACTTGTTCAGAAACCCCGTACGTTGAGGCTGTTCATCTGAATCGAGGCGTAAGAGTTCTGTCATCTCCCAGGCACATCTGACATCTCCCAGTCATTTCCTCCCAGGGAAAAGCAGGTCTTCGTCCAGCCGTACAGCAGGGACGGACCAGCCCCGCAGCCCCTGCCTTCTGGTTCCAGTGGCAGGCGCTCGGCAGCTGTCTGTGCAGGCTGAGGTCAGGCCAGGACACGTGACCTACCCGGCTCTGCCAACAGTCTATAGCCCGACGGCCCCATTAGTGGAGGAGAGCACTAATACAATACTGCTGAATTAACATTCTCCCCGCAGGACAAACACAGGACATCCTAAAAGAATGGGGCAGCTGGGTGGCTCAGTCGGTGAAGCGTCTGCCCTCGGCTCAGGTCATGATCCCAGGGTCCGTCCCACTCGGGCTCCCCGCTCAGTGTGGAGCCTGCTTCTCCCTCTCCCTCTGCCTGCTGCTCCCCCTGCTAAATAAATTAATCTTTAAGAAACTGAAAACTAAAACTCTCCCAGTTGAACTCATTTGTTGCAGGTATCAAGCATCTCGGCCACTGGCTCCTTTTGTCTCTGGTTAAACTCCTTGACACAAGACAACGCTCAGAAGCAAACGACTCCTTCGAACAGAGTGGCAACCTCTGCTGGTGCTGGTGAGCCCAAGGGTCCCGGGCAGAGTAGGAAGGAGCCTGGGGATAGCCCTGCTCGCGCAGCCCCCTCCGGAGAGCGGCACGCACCTGTCTCTCCCGTGCCCGATCCGACGCAACTGTGACACGGTCGCCCATCTGGCCCCTCTCGTGGTCGCTGCCGCTGTTACCGAGCCAAACACGGGGTGCTGCCTGGAACAGACTTGGCCAACTTCTGCGGCAATTATATTTTCAAAAAGAAAACCGGTCTACTTTTCTCTGTGTCTGAGTGTTTCCAAATTACTCTTCTTTCCCAGAATGACAGCTTTGGCACATTAGCGCAAAACCACTGAGATCTGCGTGTGTTCTTGGATCTCACCCAGAACCCCACTCCGCGGGAAAACACACGGGGGTAGGTCAACGTCTTCGTGGGAACCAAGGGTGTGGGTCTCAGCACGTACTCTGGCCAGTAGGCCGCCCCGAAGCAGTGGCTGACCTCGCGGCAGGCCTGTGCGCGTGTGGCGCAGAGGGACCTCGCGGAATGACCCAGCCGGTCCCCGGAGATGCCGTCAGCTGGGGTTTCCGCTACTCCATCCCACAGACTGACATGTGTTTCTTATTAACCTTCAAAGCTTCCAAATAAGGGCTACTCGGGAAATTATGACTGGCCCTTTCTCCAGGTAAAAGTCCTGCAGATTTTCATGAGTTTGTGCAAATTTTAACCTGTTTCAAGCCTTGTGACTACCGTAAGCCCAGATGGCAGCGTGGCTCTACCAAGAGGAGCGCGGTAGAGAGCTTCCCTGTTTCGTTTAGTTGTGAGCACGGGTGCGCCCAATTAGCAACGGGGCCGGGAGCTGCCAACGGAATCGCCCCCAGGGTCTGGAGAGGCCTCCTGTCTCAGGGAGGGGGGGCGGTCAGAGACGACGAGCCGGGGCTGAGGCACCAGGCTTCGTCTGATGAGAGGTAGAGGACACGCGGGGACGGTGTGGACCCTGTCTCCTTCGCAGCGGTCCTCAAAGGTCACACGCTGCCCCGTGGGACAGGAGAGCAAGCGCGCCGGCCAGGTGTGCGCTTCCGTCAGGGCACAGCTGACCTAGGATGGAACGCTAACATCCAGCCGAGGAGACTCCGGACCACAACCCCACCGGTGACGTCACAGCAGGTCCACACACACGCGAGCACACACACATGCACGCACGCACACGCACACGGCTCGGGGACCCTGGATGAAGAGCAGCCCCAGGTCTTACGAAGATAAGCCAGTACCTTACCAAGCCTGATTTTGAAATGAGTTGAGGGAGTTCTTGTTTCTAGAATTTTCCGCCAGGTGTCTAAGATACTGCACGAGTGACAGCACCCGTTCCGTAACGGCCATGCGAAATCACCGACTTCCGCAACACGCTGGGCTCAAATATACTACATCGGCTCGACCCAGGAACATTCCGTCCCAGCGGCCACGTCCTCCCTGGGGGGTATACAGCAGGTCCTACAGCAGGAGGAGGGCGACCTTCTCCACGTCAGTGGCCCCGGTGGGATGGGACAGCTGTGCCTGTGTGAGCTGAGGGAGCGGGACCCAGGGCACCCGCAGCTCACTCCGCAAAGCGCCAGCACCTCCAGGCAGCGTCTGTCCATCCTGTCTGCCGTATCACGCGAGGAACGTGTGGTCTGCCCCACAGGTTCCCTTTCTTGTTTCTTTCGCACCTCCAGCTTTACTTTACCTTCAGGTGGATAAACTATTTATTAACAGACAAGGCTTACAGATTTATTTCCGCTTGGACGCCCCCACGGAGTGGCCACGACGGCCCGTGGTCTTGGCGTGCGGGCCTGGGACACGACATTCCCGGGAAGTGGCACAGCCGTCGGCACCCGAATCTGAACTGGTGTTTTCCACCCTCACGTCCTTCCGTCTGATCAAAAGCCGGTCTGGGGCCGTACAGCGGGGTAAATTCTGGACTCCGCACACCGGTGACCACGAGTCCCCCTGACCCGGTGTGTCTGCCTCCCTCTACATCACACGAGCACGTCTTCACCCCACGCCCTTAACGCAGTGACGGCAAAGGCTGTTACCCACCACCCACCGATACTGGTGTTGAGTACTCGCAGAATGTGCTAGAACTTCTCCGGGATCTCCAGAGACATGGTGGTGGCCCCAGCGGTGGCATGGAGACCCCTGATTTGATTTTATGTTTTTAAAATACTATTTATTTGACAGAGAGAGAGAGAGTGCACATAGCGGGGTGAGGGTCAGAGGGGGAAGCAGGCTCCCTGCTGAGCAGAGAGCCCGACGCAGGACTCGTTCCCAGGACCCTGAGACCATGACCTGAGCCGAAGGCAGACGCTTCACCGACTGAGCCGCCCAGATACCCTGTAGGCCCCACATCTTAAAGAGCCTCTGAAGGAAGTGATCACAAGAGTTGACGAATTGCGAGACGACTTTTCCTCCTTTGAGAGCTGATTTTTCAGGCCTTCCCCACCTCTGTTGTTCGAAACAAAGCCTTTCAAATCCTCCCTTTGTGTTGTAAGAGTTCTCACCCGGACACTACAAAAATGGGTATCTTTCTGATGTACGAATGACAGTCTGGATAGACGGAAACGAGGCTCCAGAACTTTCCACTCAGGGACGTTTTGCATGTTCTCAAAGTCACCTGCTCAAGGTGGTCACTAGAACGTCCCTTCACCATGGCCAAGGATGGCCTTTCCCTCCTGTTCAGATGCCGCCTTCCCCGGCGGCCCTGAGCCACCAGCTCTTGTCTCAACAGACGTGAGTGACAAGGACAAGGCGGCGGCTCCAGGATCCGTGACCCCCTTTCCGCGTGTGGACGTCCATGTGTGGACTGTGAAGGTGTTTCCAGAGACGATCATTTTAACGACTCCTCAAGAAGCTTTTACTGAGCTCCCCGTTAAAAGGCTCCAGTGGGGAACAAAGCAGGCAACCCGCGGCTCCTGGATAAAGGGAGAGAGGACTGCTTCTGGAACCATCCGCCCTCTTTCTGGTGGACTCCTGCTTGACGTCCCCGTGAGGGGAGCCGGGCCTCCCAAGCAGTCAGGACTTTGGTATCATGAGTCTGAAGAAGTAGGAAACGCCTCCCGTGTAACGTGGGTTAGACTTTATTCTTCTCCAAGGCTCCCTAAGTGAATCCCCGACATTAAAAAGGAAACCAGTGTTCCGCAATGATCTCACTAAAAAGCCACACTTCGTGTTCCACGGTATAATATCTTCAATGACGGAGATGAGCTTAAGAGAAGCCCATTTCCCTCTCATGATACAATGGGTCCGAGCAATGAGGGTCACAGGGGATCTTACAGAAACTTCAAAGTCCCGGGACTGGTCCCAGCAGGTCTGGGCCTCTGAGAAGAGCAGATTCTGAATGAGGTGTCCGGCCACCTGCTGAGAGATCCCTGCCCGCCCCCAGCGTCCCCCTCGAAATAACCACATTTACAGCGGGTCTAAGTCATTAAACTCCGACGGGGAAGAGAGATGTTCACCCTTTAAGCGGGAAGGCAGTCACGACAAGGAGCAACTGCCTTTTAAAGTCCTGAATTCGCCCGTCGCCCCGTGCTCGACTCGGTTCCAGCTTCCCTCGGGAGGCAAGTGACGTGCGTCTGATTCCGGCTCGTCAGCCCCAGGCTGCAGACACCTGTGCCGGCACCGCTGTGGGCAGGGACAATGGGGGTCCTGTCCCGCCGCCTGACCGGAAGGGCCTCCCTGCCGCACCCAGCGCGCGGGGACCGCACTCCTCCAGGGGGCGCCGGCCTGTGCCCGAGCGCTCAGCGCGTCAGGCTCCTCAGCGGCCGGCATCCTGCCGGAGACAACACCCAGCCCCAGGCGGTCCAGACTTCAAGCAGCCCTTGGTGGCACGAGCCGGTGAACTCCAGCCCTCTCTAGCGGGAGAACCGGCATGAGCCCCCGACAGGGTCCCCTGAGGCGGCGTCCTCCGGATGGTCCTCCAGGACGCAGGATTCCCGGTGGATGCAGCCTCCCCTGCGCCCCCCTCGGGAGCTGCCGGGATGCCCGGCAGGGACATCACCTGGAGGGACGTTCTGTCTTAGTGTCGAACGGTTCTTGTAACTACCTCTCAAGAGAGACACACGAAACCTGGGGACTTGGGGGACAGATAGAAAGTGGAAAGGGTTTCCACACAAATCCAGACCAGAGCTCGGGAATTAACCTGCACGTTACGTCTGGGGTGTGGGACAACTTATAATATGACCGGGGTGTGCTCGGGTCAGAACAGACTTATCCCTCGGCTCCGGGAACCCAGCGTCCTCCGCCTCGCCAACGCCCATTGCTGTGGATAAGGCCGTCTTCCTTTTTTTTTGTTTAATTTTTTTATTTTAATAAACATATAATGTATTTTTATCCCCAGGGGTACAGGTCTGTGAATCGCCAGGTTTACACATTTCACAGCACTCATCATAGCCCATACCCTCCCCAATGTCCATTTCCCCACCACCCTCTCCCGTCCCCCCTCCCCCCCGCAACCCTCAGTCTGTTTTTTGAGATTGAGTCTTTTATGGTTTGTCTCCCTCCCGATCCCATTGTCTTTCATTTTTTCTTTTCCTACCTCCCCCCAACCCCCCCACATAGCATCTCCACTTCTTCATATCAAAGAGATCATAGGCCGTCTTCCTTTTCATCACGATACTACGCTGGGCGGAGCCTACATCAGCGTCACTTCCAGAACATTCTCCCTGGACGTGTTCTCAGACTGTTTCCTGGCGTCTCTGGACGGACCCTGCATCAGCGCATACCAGCCTGACGAGCGGCAGCGCCCAGGGCTCGGCCCCCAGGTCCTCCTCCCTCCCTCGCAGTCCTGCCCGCCCTCGCCTGCTGACGGAGGAACCGGGGCAGCCACGCTGATGGCCCCAGAGAGGCCGCCTCCAGACCACTGTTTGTCTCTGGATGACTCGGGGATCCCAGGTGAGCGAGGGTGCGGGTGCTGAGTGTGGCATTCGGCGGGCGGCTCTCTCCTGCCTGCCCCACGTTCTCACTCGGGTCCGGCCTCGTCGGTTCTGAGCATTGCCCGACCCTCTCTGGAATCTTACAAGCCCTTCAAGAAAAGGAGTGTTGCTCCCTTCCAGCCGCCAGGCCTCTTGGCAGGGGCTCCCTCTCCTTGGAGGCTAGAGGGAGAGGGCGAGGCTGCCTCCCATCTGTGCACTCCCTCCTCACTCAGCCCTGCATGCAACCAGGCCCAGAGAGGCTGAGGCCAGCCCAGGGTCACTCAGCTCCCTGCCCGGAGGCAGTGCCGGGGCTGGAGAGAACCCAGGCTCCTCACACCACAGACAACGGACTAGCCAGTGGGACGGTCCCGCTGATTCTGATGACTCACAAGAGAAAAGTCCTTTTTATGTCACAGATGGCAAATGTCAGCCGAAGGAGCTTGTTAGTCCAAAGAGCTGGGAGCTTCCAGAATGGGTTGGATGAATTACTGCGACTGGGGTGACCTTTGAAACCCTCAGGGGCCCTCTCAATGCTCCTTCACAAAACACCTTTTTTGCTACCTCCAAAACCAAATTCTTGCATTGGATTGACTCCGGCCACATCCGGAGGGGCGAAGCTGATGTTCCAGCTCAAACAGGAGTGGAGAACTGTGCTCCGGTCCGGCTCGGTCCTCGGCCACCTGCCGTCACCAACACTGCGCATCTGCCCGTAATCTCGGTGTTATGGCCCCGGGCACGAGTGATTAACAAGGAGACTGTCACCAGAAGATCCATGCCACTGACTCAAAAACCAGAAGGAAAACTGTCTGAGCAATGAGCAACAGGCAAAGGGGAAGTAAGAAAACGATGACTAATCTTGGTCCATGTCCCAGGGCTCAGCCGAATGGAAGAGAGCACAGTCGGACTGAGGATACGGAGCAGTGCCAGGATGTTGATGGAATTCGTCACTCAAGAAAATGGCTTTCGACCGGGAGGCTGGCTTTGAGCAGAGAGCGCTGCGCCAGCAGGGGACGGGGCCACTGATGAGAGGCATAGCCCGTGTGGTCACCGGACGGAGCGCGGGGCCCCCGTGGAGGGCTGTGCGATGGCGGAGCGCACGCTCACGGCCCGTCTGAGCTGGCAGGTGCGCCCCGAAGTTCTCAGACCAGGACTGCTCCGGAGGGGAATGTCCTTCGGGGCGTGGAGGACAGGCTTACACTTCCCAAGGGTCTGCCAACATGATGGCTGAGAGATACCTATCTCCCGCAGCCTCATCTAGAAACTAACGCATCCGGGGAAGGAGCCCAGCACCCACGTGGAATGAGCCCATGCAGCACAGGCACGCGTCCTGAGAGCCCAAGGGCAGGGCCACCTCCCGAGTCTGGAGGACAGACCCCTGCTCCCCGGGGAGTCTCCCCATCACTACCACTCCCTGCTCTCAGCAGCCACCAAAGGGAGTGGGTTGCAGGCAACGGCTTGTCTGTGGGGACAGAAATCCTTGAGAACAAGAGGAAATCACAGCATCTTCTTCCCAGAAAACCACACAAGGGCACATACATCCGGAATGTGTCCTAGACGGTTCCAAATTGCAGAGACACATCCCTAGAGCCCAAAGTTAAGGATGTCTGATCTCAACGGGTCACATAAAAAAAAAAAAAATTAAATCCAGAGTTCATTATTGACTATTACTTCTTGGGACCAAATGTATCTCAGTGTCTGTGAAACACATCAGACTCAGAGAACCCACCCAGGCTACAGTCCATGGCGGAGTCTGACCGTCACAAGTCTCTGGGTGGCTGGAGACCACGGCACGGGCCGCAAGCCCTCCTCTGACGGGAGCTGCTGAAGGTTTGTGGCAAAATTCAAGATACTAGGAAACACATGGGCAAAGGAAAAGTGTGTCTTGTGCAAAGAAAATATTTCAAATCAGGAAATCTGGGTTTCAGTCTAAATTCTGCTTCTTCCAGCTTTTTATGATTTTGGACAAGTGCCCCTGCCTCATTTACTAAATAGTGTATGTTAGTGTATTAAAAAAAATTAAACTTATTGTAGTAAACGTATGCAAAAATATATTCTGGATTTACTAACAAAGGAATTCATTGAAAAACAAACCAGCCAGGAAAGTCTGTAAGTAAGAGAAGTGCAAGTTGACTAGAAATAAGTGATTGTACAGTTACCCTCTTTCCACATGGGTTTCTCCCTGGGGCCCGGCACACTCCTCCAGCCACAAGTCTCAGGAGAGCCGCCTGAGAAGCACAGGCTGGTCGTGGTCAGGCCCCTCTTGCCGTCCTGTGTGGCTGGCTTCCCTCTGACAGTGACGTCCCTTCTCTGCAGGTGCAGGGACAGGGTCCGTGGACACCACAGCCTCACCGACGGGGCCATGAGTTCCTTGCATTTCTGCGTCTTGTCTCTGGGTACACGGTGCCTCTTCCTGTGGAAGGACCTGCGTGGTCTGGGAGAGGGAGGGTCACTTTCCATCAGTGCATCTAGTCTGGGTGGGCTAGGGTCCTTCCTGGGCTCTGCCACCGGCTCACCCTTCAGAGCCGCCTGCCAGTCATTCTGGGCCTCCTGCACCAGGCCTCACGCTCGCAGGTGTCCTGCGTGTCACACTCTCCTGTGAGGACCACATGCGTGGCAGCCACAGAAATCGCCTGGAACGTAGCTCGTGGACTGTCTTCCAGATGCCAGCCTCTCTGTCCCCCTCTGGGATGACACGAGGGCTCTGCTGTGATCTGGGAAAGGAAGGACTGGTAACGCGCCCCCGAAAAGACATCCCCTTGGAAACGACGTATCCCCCCAGCACGGAGTCGCTGCTGTTTCCTTGGAAAGCACCTTTGCCTTGTCCCACACAGCTGCTGGGGGAGCTGCTCCTTGTATCTGACTTCTGCTGTCCTTCGAGAAGAGTCTCATTTGCGCTTTTGTCACGGAGCGATGCAGCCGGAGTGATGGGTTCGCCGACGAGATTTTCTCATCTTGCTTACTTTGGGCGTCCCGAGGGTCACGACACTAGTATTGGTTAGGCAGTTACTCCTCGGAAGAAAGTTCAGGAAATCACTTGCAAGTGTGAGGAAGAGGTGGTCGGTGACGGGATGACCGGAAGCCACGTTCCGTGTCACGCAGCCGGAGCCCTGCGCTCTGCCCATTCAATGCCCGCTCGACACCTTTGCTCTGTGCTGGGCTCACTCTGAGGGACACACAGCCGGGGGTCGGCCTGGTCTCTGCCCCAAGCGAGGCTCCCTGCCGAGGCTCCAGAGCCCCGGGGGACAGTCACTGCGGGCATTTTCAGTACGGGCAGTCCCTGTCCCATCAGTAAGAGGAGCAGAGGGTCATGCCATCTGGTCCCCGTCACCTTCTGCCCGCGTCCATGACATCTCTGCCCCCTCGACCATGAGAAAGTGGTGTCACCGGGGACAACGCTTTAATTTCCATTTCTTGTATTCCATCTGCAAAAACGAAAACAAAACGTCCCCCCAAACTCCAGAACTTACAAAGACACACGTAATTACCCTCACTACTTAATCGTGCCCTGGAACGTCTAGAAAAGGCAATGGGCACAGAAATAGAAATCCGAATCATGAATGTAGCTGGGAGGCTGGTGCGTGTCCGTCTGGCGTCCGGAGAACGTCACCCAAGTCAAACAGATGCGATTTAGCGGCAGAGCGTTCGGATGTGAAACGAAACACATAATTCATGCTTTTAAATCAAAATTAGCCAGAGAGTGGAGGCGACGGGGAAGCCAGAGAGCATTCAAAAGAGCAACAGAATATTAAAACTAGCGACGGCAGGGCGTCGCACTGGTAGACGGAGGCACCGCCATGGGAGAGGAGAAAGGCAAGCTGGGGGGACGTGTGCTGCTCATTCTTTCCGCATAACGCGCGCTTAACCTAGTTCGAATCCACATCGTGAGGGTCTCCATTGGGGACTTAAACATGACAGATTTATCTGAACTAGCGCTGAAGTAGTAACAGGGAATGCTGTAGACACAGGGGACATAAAAAGCATCCTGGGAGGGGCTGTGCCCTCCGGAGCACGAAACCATAGCCTAAGGCTGCAGCAGTGGCCAGCGCACGGGGCAGCCACGGCCAGGGCTGGGCTGACGGGGTGGGACCGAGGCCCGAGGGACCCCGCAGACCCCCCTGCGGACGCAGCAGCCGAATCCACGAGCAAGGAGCCAGCCTCCGGTGGGGCGAGGCCAGCCCCCCGCCTGCTGACATTAGATACCGAAACGCCTCCGGGGGTCTGGTGATGAAAGCACATGCACACCGACCCACACTCCGTGTGAAATATTAGGGGAAACGGGAGCAGAGACTCCACTGTCTGCAGATGAGGGAAGAAGGGAGTCTAAAAGCAAGGGCAGAACAGAAAGACAAATATTTGGCCACATAAAAAATTCTACAAGCTCATAAACAACGCCGAGAGGCCAGGGACAAGCTGGGAAAATATTTGGAACCAAAGCAACAGTGTGTGTGTGCGTGTGTGTGTGCGCACGTGTGTGTGTGCATGTGTGCGTGTGTGCGTTGGCACTCAGAGGGAAAAATACTCCACGGACTGACCAACAGCCTGCACACAAGGAAATGAAAAAATCCAACAAATGGACTTTTAAAGTGGTCTCACCGGCAGTCACGCACGTAAAATTATGTAGAGGAGACCCTTCTCTTTAGCCGAGATGCTGAACACAAGACCATCCCGTGTGTGCCAGACCGAAACGCGCGGAACCGCTGTGGGCACACAGGGGTGCCTTCCGCATGCGCACCGGGGGTCACCCGGGCACCTCTGCCAAAACCCTTTATCTGGAAACCATGGACTGTGCTTTCAGGACTGGGGGAAACACTCAAATATTTGCGTGTAAGGACGCCATCGCGGCATTATTTAGGTGCAAACCGTTAAGAAAATCCCTCAGTACTCCGCAGCGTCTCGGCAAACGGAGGACCCAGCAGTGGTTCTGGGAGAGACGACTCACTCGCGATGACATTTGATGATGAGCGAGGACGCTCAGACGGTAATATTCCGATTTTCTTAAGGACGCAAAACTCCACGTTCAGACTTACAACAGATTCAGGAAGGAGGAAAACGTGCCCCGGTGTGGCACACCTGTGGCTCAGGTGTGAGTGGCGGGTGTGGCACGCTCCCACTGTCCTGCAGCCGGCCGCGTGCTCGTGCCGCCCCTCCCCCCGGCGGTGAATGAACATCGGTGAAGAAAAGGACTTCAAGTGTCCGCCGTTGGCGCAGACAAACACTAACTTTCTAAAAGAAAAGACCCAAAAATGTGATGAAGCAGAATTAACTTGAACATTGTTGATGAGACGGTGATGCTGCCCCAGCAGAGGGATGGCGGGTGCGTCCCCTGCCCCCCATGCTGAGTGTGCGGGGGTGGGAGGCACACAGGTGGTGGGGACAGCCTCAGCTCCTGCCTCCGAGCAGGGCTCTGCGGTTGTGACTGATCCTCACGGATCGCGTGTGAAACAGCTTCCTTCCCGGCACGAGGCTGTGTGTGGGGGGGGTGACCCCTGGGCTGGAGGCTCACAGCTCACACCTCATAGGGTGGGTTCATGCAGGGACGCAGGGTGTGAGCCGGGTCCTGTTTCTCCCATGCCCAGTGGCACTCCACTCTCACAAGGGGTGCCAGACCAGAGCTCCCATGTCCCCGGTGCTCCTCCAATCACATCCTTGGGTGTTGCCAAGGAGGGAACGAGGGGGAGAGAGTCTACTTGGGGTTGGAGGGCAGAAGCCATGGAGGTGGCGGGAAGGGACAGGCCACCTCTACGGGCACAGCCTGCCCCCCTGCCCCCGTGCCCTGGGCATAGCCGGAGTGCGGAACCCCGTGGACTTGTCCTTCCCTCTGCTGGGCATGGACGGCTCCAGACACAGAGTCCATTTCCAGCCCCCTGCAAAGCCCAGTGGCTCGTGGCCCTTATATGGGAGCCCCAACAGGTGCTGGACGGGCGCCCCTGACTCTGCTTTCCTCCTTCTGAGCTGCACGGTGCATGTATGCGGGGAGAGCACCCATCCGCAGCCCCGAGGACACGGAGGGAATGCTGAGGAGAGTGACAAGCTCTTTTGTCCTTCTCCTCTTCTGCTTTGGGGCAGTGGATGGCATCCAGCACCCCGCTGCAGAGACACACACTGCTCCCCGCTTAAATGTGGGACAACAGAAACCCCAAGAAGAAAATTCCCACAGGGAAGGCGTCCAGGGGCGCCTGCAGAATGTGCCCCTGCATCGCCTGTGTGGTTGCCTGAGCCAGAGCAGGCCGGTCTCTGTAAGGCCCACGCGGGTTTTGTCGCCTGGACACTGCAGGCCGCTGACTGTCCCCATCTCGCGGCTTCCGGAGGCCCCGGTCCTTACAGCAGATCCGGAACTTCTCTCACAGAGCCTGCACCGGTGGGTCTGACCCAGAATCAGCAAGCCCGGTAGGGAAGCCTTCTGGGACTTCTTAATTTTTGAAACAAAATTATAAAAGAATTTTTTAAAAATCTTAAAGAATTCAAAGGCAGAAGGCATTCACTTCTAATAAAGTCAAGATAAAACCATTTTGAGTCGCTGCAATCCAGAAGCCCTTAGACGAGGTGACAGGTGGTTCCAGATCTCGGGCACCCGGGCAGGTGAGCTGGGCCGGCGGAACCCGAGCCCTCGCTCCCTCGCTGCCACACCCGCCAGGGCTGAGCCCAGGAGCGCGTGCTTGCAACCTTCTCCAGACAGAAACAGCAGCCGTACAAAGAATTACCGGAAAACCGTGGTAAGACCAGGAGCCCTGAAAAGCAGGACTTTCTGAAGTAGCAAAATATCTGAACAGTAGACCTTATAAAATAAAACTTTTATTACCCGAAAAGATAACGGTCTTTGTAAAGCCCTGGGAGTACGCAGGAGGAGCTCTGCAGGGTCCTGTTCTCCCCAGCAGAGCACGGTTGTGAGCTCGCAGATCAAGACGGAGCAAGAGCTCCAACCCCCCATGTGCCCCCGCCGTGCCCGCACCAGCGTCGCTGGCCGCTGAGGACGGGCTCCCGCAGCGACAGCATCACCAGTCGGCACCGTAAATGCAAAACCCAGGCTCCCGCGGAAAGATTTGAAAATATAAAGCAGCGAAGTTAAACTCTGGACGGCAAAGGCGTACGTGGCGTGTTTTGTCTCTACACCTCCAGCGGCCGGCTCTCCCCACACCCTCCACCCGTGGCTGCCCAGCGACGTCCCACCGGGAGAGACGGCTGGGGCCAAGGCATGTCGGGGCGGGCGCCTTCCACCCAGGATGTGGGAACACCCGTGGCTCCCTGTCCCGATGTCCCTGCCCCGCCAGGAATGGGTGAGGACTGGATGTCATGTCCGCTGGGGACAAGGAGTAGGGACAGCAAAACTTCAGAGCGATGAAAGCAGCCTTGCTCCGGTGACCCTACTGCCTAAATTCTCTACTTGGGTGTCCATTCAAACACCAGAGGACAGTGGAAGTTCTCTCCTTTCTCATGACAAAAACTTTGCCCTCCCCGTGTGCCCCACCCAATGTGCCCCCAGGCCTCTGTGACCTCCAGGCCTACCTGCACCCAGACTCTGCCCCAGATAATCGCATCCTCCCTGCCCCAGGAGGGGGCTGAGTCCCCTTCCAGCATTTCTCACCATCCCCCCAAGGGGGGAGCCAGTCATCCCGCACACCCCAGCACAGACGGAGCAGATGCCCAGTGACAGCTGAGGTTGGCTTCTCGATGGTGGGAAACTCTTCCCTCCCATTTGAGTTGGCTCAGTTGTGCTCAGAGGCGCACGAGTTTAGATTGGAAAAGCCCCTAGAAATTGTGACCTGCATCTCGGCTGGGCAGGTGCAGCCCAGACGTGGAGGAGGCACGTTCAGAGGCATCAAAGGTTATCTGGATTGTTGGGTTGGCTTCTGGGGGTGAGGACTTTGTTCAATGACACCAAGCTTGTAGGGAGAGTGAAAAGCATTAAAACACCGTCCCCTAAGCCACTGTGGGGACGGCCCAGCGGCGTGGAGCCAGCGCCCTCGCCAAGCGGGCGGCAATGCGTGTGCCGTCCTCTCCCCAGAACACAACGTATTCCACGACTTCTAGGGATCGTGGGAGTTATTTTCTACCACAATTTTTGTAGTATGCAATTTATTTTTACCAAATTCATTGCATAACATAAACACATACAAAATGTGAAAGGCATTTATATTCTCTACGGAACATAGTGCCAAAAAATATACAGACGCTAATAAAATGTGCATTATTAAAAACATTAGCTGTGATTTCCATCTTAACTGAGAAAGCTGGAATATTTGAGAAAGCCTTTTAGAGGCTCTCACGTAAGGGTTGCCCGTATGTATCCGAGGTGCAGAGGAGGAAAAACACTTCTGGAGTAATAGCAAAAGCCACAAAATACAGGAATGTCATAATAAGCGGGTTTTAAAACTTAATTTTTTTTTTGTAATTTGGAGTGGAGAACCCTGTGAAGGTCTAGGAAAAATATCTCAGTACATTTTTTAAAAAGATTTATTTATTTATTTGAGAGAGAGAGAGCACAAGCAGGGGGAGCAGCAGAGGCAGAGGGAGAAGTAGGCTCCTCGCTGCGCAGGGAGCCCGACACGGCACGCGACCCCAGGACCCTGGGATCATGACCTGAGCCCAAGGCAGGGGCTTAACCGACTGAGCCACCCAGGCGCCCCTGATTGTTGACTTCTTCTATTCATAAAAAAAAATCACTTGGAGAAAACAGAATTAAATCATATACACACACTTAACTTAGGAAAACAAAATGGTTGTTTCAACATCAATTCTAATTAAGATAAAGCAATTTGATAAGTTTTACTCTAAATTTGCATGTTCTCCAAAGTTTCATGTTTATGTTACACGTAATCAGTTCTTGGAAACTACTGAATTGCTCTTTGTGGGTTAAAAGCACTAGAATCATGTTTGTCTAGAAAGCACCCGGCCCTCATCTACGGGCCCGACAACCAGCATCCCTCCCCACGGTCCACACGCTTACATTCTGGCAAGCCCATCACATTGTCACCTCTGACCTTTGAAAATGACTCTCTCCACTTGGTGTCCTGTCTGTCTTAGGGACTACACGACTCACGAGATCCTTGCACAACCTTAAGAGCACAGAGGGAACACCAGGTGTTAGAAATTGGTTAGGAAAGGCTGGAGTGTCCTGCGCATTTTTCCTAGCGAAGGCTGGGGGAGTGTGGACACTCGGGCGAGCACAGGCTCCCTCCACCACCCAGACATGGCTGTTGCCATGTCTGAGAAACATCTGCATGTGACAGCATGTCCGAGAAAAATCCCCCAAAACACCTAAAGCTAAACCCATCCCATTCCTCTGGGATGCTTATTAAAATCTCTGATAGTCAAGAGAGGCAACAGATTCACAAGATTCTGGGCTCCCTTCCCGGGGCGACCACGAATGATTTGTCAGGCTCCTCTCTACCCAGGAAGCACCATGCAAAGTGAGGAATGAATATGTTCGAGAAGAAATGTGCAAATTTGCTGCTTCTTATCTTTTTCCACAGCGTTTTGCTTTCGTAAATGTACAGGTTCTATTACCAGAGACGTGGCGCAGGGTGAAAGGCAATCAACACATTAGTTCTATTTATAGCACACAGAGTGACACAGACACTCCAATTAAGGGCCAAGAAAAATTTACACCTTAAGCTCGATCTTATGGCCAGGTTAGAGAGCTGTGCCACGGACTACGGTCTGTGCACGCGACATGCCTGGGCATCGGGTGGCGATCACACAGACCTCCGCGTGTGACTGACAGGCTGTGTCCTAGAGCGCACCCGGTCGCTCCTCTCCATATCTGGGCGTGACCCATCTTATTTTATAATATTCCGACGGAGAGTTTAAATGAGACGAGAAAGCTCTGCTGCCAGGCCAAGTTTTCAGTAAATAAATTCTTGGAGGAGCTGTGAACGCAGAAATTGTTCCGGTAGGATTCGTCTCCCACTGAGCAGATCGCGAACGATCTATCGGAAGCGTGACATTGGCGCAGAAACCTGGAAACACGGCGGGGCACTCGGGGCTGAGGTGGACCACAGTGACTGCACACACACTGGATCTGGGGCTATTTTAGGACCGTCGGAGGGGGTGGACATCTGAGCGGCTCGGAGCGCGCGGCAGATCTCTACTATGGCAACTGACGGGGGAGAACCTGCCGGCTTCGGAGCGCCAGGTGCAGGCTCGGTGACATATGTCTGCAGGCTCGCGGGGCTGGAAGCCAAGGCTCCCCAAGAGCGTCGTGAGGAACGTACTTTTCTGTCCCCCAGAACATCCTGACATAGATAAAGTGCACAGAGTGCCGGCGGCAGGAAGAAGGAGGTGAGCTCTGGAGCCCGGAGACCAAGACCCCCGCCCCGAGGTCACTCCCTTCGGCTTCTTAGGACATCGTCCTTCGGACAGTGAGGCGCTGAGCAGGGGTCACCTCTCTGCGTGGACCCGCGGCCGGTCTGCGTCACGTCCAGCTGTCCATCTGAGCAGAGCCTGATGCTGGAATTTATTTATGACTGTGCGCAACTGCCCGGGCTGATCTTCTAACGTGAAGAGAAGCAGTAACGCGATCAAAAGGTTCTTTCAACAAAGCCTACGGACTGCTCTACAGAACCACCACGGTGTATGCTGAAGTAATGCCAGATTTAATGTAAATCTAATTCCCTTAGTACCACAGTGAACAGAAATCCTTTCCCCGCCCCTCGGTTGGGCGAGGAGGGCCTCCCAGCCTGGACTACCTTTCCCAGCATCCCTTGTGGCAGGGTATCGTCACGTGACTGGGTCTGGCCAATGGAAGGAGAGCAGTGGTGTAACTTTAAGTGGCGGCTGCCCCATTGTTCAGTCTCTCCCCCTGCATGGCGAGTGCAGGGGTATCCACGCCCTGGGGCTGGTGCAACCCGGAGCCCAGCTCGCTGTGGGGAAACATCTGGCCTCTGGCCAGGAACAGTGACACTGGACAGATACTGAAGCAAGAAAAGCATTTTTCTTCCACCAGCTCCCGGCACTGAAGCACCAACACGGTCTGGAGCCCCGTCCCCATCCCTCCGTGCCCAAGAGGCACTGGGTAAGCCTGACCCTGGAGCCTATACACCGCCCCGGGGCGGCCAGAGGCCTTGAAGAAGCAGTGGACACAAGATGGACAGTCGTATCTGCTTTTGCAAGAGAAATGTGTCCCCGAAGTCCAGTCTGTGACATCACGCAGCTCACATAACTTCATTCCGCCCTGCGCAAGTGGGACGGCCCTGCCCTAGCTGGTCACTGCGCTGACACGGCCCGGCCCTCATTCTGCCGGCTCAGGGTAGGGGACCCTCCACACGTCACTGTCACAATAAACACGATTATCCCTGTGATTCCTGAATGTCGGACACAGTCCTGTAACGTCTTCCTTGGAAAGGAACGAGATGAAGAAACCAAATCATCGTAAGGAAATGTAACATGTGAGACGGAGGCCCTGAATTTCTGAACAAATAAATCTTAAGATGCTGAGACCAGAGGTTTAGTCGCACAGGAATTTTCAATCCTGTGACTGCCTCATGCCTTGAATGGCGGTGTCGCGTCAGCACTATTTCGCAGACCCTGCAATGCTGGGAAGAGCCCACTCCCTGCCCGCGTGAGTGTCCCCAGGAGCGCGAGGGGACACCCTCTGCCTGCTGACTCTCCGCTCATTCATGGCGGTTAGAGAATGTGAGTCCCACGAACTAAATCTGAACTTCTATGGAAACAGGAGGTACTTTCCTGGTGCTCCCCAACTGAAACCCTAAGTGGAGATCTGGAGTGTCCGGGTGCCCCCACGGGAAAAGGCAGAACCAGCATCAGGCTGCTCTGGGGGTGAGGTTGGAAAAGAGGGACAGAGACCTCCAAAAAGTGAGCTCCACCCTCGGACGGGGAGGGGCCAAATCAAATCTGCTTACGGAAATAGCACGTGTGTGTGTGTCCACATGTGTGCAAACACGTGTGAGCACGTGTGTGCATCACCTTCCCGGCCACCACTCGGGGCCCCAGGACCGAGGTCTGGGGACATTTTCACTCTGGAGAAGACCTAGTGTTCGGCTCAGATGGTCTGAGCTGCTCTCCTACACCTCCACCAGACGCTTGAGCAAGCGGGCTGACCGCCCCTGAACTCTCCTCCTTGCCAGGACCATGTCGATGATAATATTTACAGTGAGATAGTTTTGAGGATTAGGTTAAAAAAAAAGTCTTAAAGAAATACTCAAAGTGCCATTTATAAGGCTGCCCCATGGTAGCGGCTCAGGAAATGAAAGCAGGAAGAGCAGGTGACTCGGGGTTGGGCAGAGGGAGCGCACCGGCTGCAGGCGCAAGGGTGTCCGTCAGGCGCAAGGGTGTCCGTCAGGCGCGAGGGTGTCCATCAGGCGTGAGGGAGTCCATCAGGTGTGAGGGTATCCGGGGCCCCTCGTGCCTGGAGCCCGGGGCCCCCCCTCACCAGCCCCTCTGCAGAGGCGGGGAGATCCGGACCCTGCACGCGGCTGAGATGCTCCGCTCTGGGGAGGTTCTGGGTGTCTCCTTCCTCTGCCTGGCCAGGCTGCCACGCTCAGTGTGCGAGTGCTTTCCCCGCTGGGGTTCTGGCTCTCTGCATGCCCGTAATTCACATTCACAGCCACTGGCAGCCTGGGTCCTGAGCTCTCCGTCCCCACAGCTGTGGACTCTGCTGCTGGAGCCTGGGCTCTCCACCACAGCCCTGGTGATGGCCCTGGCCCGGGGAGGGCAGGAGAGGCACTGCGCCCTGATAAAAACAGGGGCTGCGCATTCAGCCCTGGGCCGGGAAACGTGTTTGGTTCCCCGTCAACGTGACTGCTGGGGACCATCTACAGAATGGTGGGGTGACTGCTGGCGCTCCCAGGAAGGGAGTAGTACAGTGGCTTTCTCAGGCCTGTTTCCAAGCTGGGAGGGGGAGGCGTGGGTGGCCAGGGAGTGGGCCCTCTGCGGAACACGAGGAAGAAAGCTCTAAGCCTTTGATGAATCATAGCCGAAATTAGTAACGTACCTCCCGGGGTCTTGAGTTGTCACCACTCTTTCAGAAGCTAGGCACTTAAAAAAAAAAAAGAAAGAAAGAAACAGCGCAGGCTTTCTGGAAACAGATGGTCAGAGTGCAATGAGAACCCTGGCCCCGGGGCCAGTTGCCTCCCGCCGCTGGCGGGAGACCCTTACGGCTAATAGCCGGGGTGCACAGAAATCAGCGGGACATGTCACAGGGAGCGGCATGCATCCCAGGCCCTCTGCGGCCCTCCCGCAAGCCCGCGCTGCTTCTCACACAGAGAAGGAAGAAGGAGGGGTGGCAGGAGCCTGTGGACCCACGGGCCAGCTCTGCGTTTGGGGAGCACATGTTCTAAATTATTACCAGTACCGATTCACACTGGAATCGAAGATGCGGCCACCTGACTCGCGGGCCAGGAACCCAGCCTCTGGGTCCACAGTCGGCCTCGCCCAGACGTGGTGCCTTCACGCTCGAAATCAGCTGGACTGACTCAAGTTTTATGGGAAACGCTGTGTGAGTGACGCCAGTCTGTCCTCAGTGTTTTGTTTTATCCTTTTTTTTTTTTAAAGTCGTGGACTGTAAGCGCCTGAAGGTGCAGGAAAGACCGGAAACTGGAGACGGAGCGGGACCCTGGCTTCAGCGGAAAGGGAGCGACAAGCAGCGCCATGCGCGAGGGACACGTCACTTTGCCCCCAGCATCTCTTCATCACGGCTGAGCACGCGGCGGCGGTCTCGGAAGGGCCTTCCTGAGTGTTTACAGCCACGCAAATTGTATCTGTTGGAAATATTTTCAAAATGTCGAACTCCCTTAGTTTGTGCGCAGTACACGCTCTAACGCGGATAGAACGGTGTGAATCCTGCCGCCTACCCGAGAGGTGAGATCAGAGACCCCCAAACCAGACAGCCCAGGCCTGGGGCATGCAGCATGGGACGCAGGGACAACGAGAGCCACAGAGGTCAGAGGAGGCGTGGGGCCGCCTTGAGGAGGGCACGGTTCCGGGACGCAGCGGGGCCGCTTGGGGAATTCAAAGATCGTGGCGGGGAGAGGGCGTCTAGGGTGGGGCCAGGCGGCTCAGGCCACAGCCACGGGCTGGAGGTGGCCGGCGTCATTTGGACAGTAAAGACCAAGTCTTCCTGATTGGAGCAGGCTTCTTTTCTTTGCTGTTGTTTTGTTTGTTTTTACCTTTCGTATACCACTTGGAGAGAGTGGGAAGGCAGATCAGAAGAGCACGTATCTAGCTTCCATGTCGGTGGGCTCAGGGGGACAGGAACCTCCCAGGCCCGAGACAGACAGACGGACGGGGGCTTGGAGGAGAAGGCGGGGGCCTCACCAGCTCATGTCCCTGAATAATTGATGGGTTCATTTTAATTCTAATCACATCCCAAATTATATTTTTTGGATCCTGCTGAGGAATTCGATGCGTTTGGAAGAGAAGGCCTTAAATAAGGCTCTATGACGGCACAACGAGGAGGGGAGAACAACAGCACCGACCGGTACGAACAGACCGGAGCGGGAAGCAAAGTAAACCTGAGGCTACGTGGAAAAAGCCCAGGGCAGAGAGTAGCTTTGAAGCCTGCGGGTGAGGAGCTGTTTCCAGAAAAGAGGCTGCGGCCGCACGACAGTCGTCTGGAGTCACGGGGATGAAGCACGAAGTGTGGGGTTACCGTGTGAGCAGCACAACCACAGGCGAGCGTCTCCGGTCCGAGACAGACGCCGCGTTGTTGCGCTCAGGTACAGGAGCAAACGGAGAAGCCGCCGGGGGGATGAACCATAAATCTGGCTGTATCAAAATTGGAAACTTAACTCTATCAAACATTCCATGGGGCACTGGGTGGCTCAGTCGGTGAAGCCTCTGCCTTCAGCTCAGGTCAAGATCTCAGGGTCCTGGGATCGAGCCCCGCACCGGGCTCTCTGCTCGGCGGGGGGCCCGCTTCTCCCTCTCCCACTGCCCCTGCTTGTGCTCCCTCTCTCGATGTCTCTCTCTTTGTCAGATAAATAAAAATGTTTAAAAAGAAATTGCATAAAAGAAGGACAAAGACAAACTGGTTAAAAAAATTTTTGCAAAGGCAAGTTGCTGAAATTCTTAATCCGTAAAGCATTCCTACAAATTAATAAGAAAAAGACAAATACCTCAATTAAAAATAGAAATGCATTCAACATTTAAAAAAGAAAATTAAATAAAGCCCCCTTTTTGGGACCTATGGGCATTATTTTTTAGTGTGTAAAAAAACGTAAAAAAAATTCAAAAGCCTTTGTTATTTCAGACACGTGGAGTTTTCAAAGCTCTGTCCTGGGGCAGCGCTTTCATACCGCCCTCCTGATGGAAGGGGAGCCCTCCTGATGTAAGGGGAGCCCTCCTGATGGAAGGGGAGCCCTCCTGAAGTAAGGGGAGCCCTCCTGATGGAAGGGGAGCCCTCCTGAAGTAAGGGGAGCCCTCCTGATGGAAGGGGAGCCCTCCTGAAGTAAGGGGAGCCCTCCTGATGGAAGGGGAGCCCTCCTGATGGAAGGGGAGCCCTCCTGAAGTAAGGGGAGCCCTCCTGATGGAAGGGGAGCCGTCCTGAAGTAAGGGGAGCCCTCCTGATGGAAGGGGAGCCCTCCTGATGGAAGGGGAGCCCTCCTGAAGTAAGGGGAGCCCTCCTGAAGTAAGGGGAGCCCTCCTGATGGAAGGGGAGCCCTCCTGATGGAAGGGGAGCCCTCCTGATGGAAGGGGAGCCCTCCTGAAGGAAGGGGAGCCCTCCTGAAGGAAGGGGAGCCCTCCTGATGGAAGGGGAGCCCTCCTGAAGGAAGGGGAGCCCTCCTGAAGGAAGGGGAGCCCTCCTGATGGAAGGGGAGCCCTCCTGATGGAAGGGGAGCCCTCCTGAAGTAAGGGGAGCCCTCCTGATGGAAGGGGAGCCCTCCTGATGGAAGGGGAGCCCGTGGCTCCCAGAACACCCACATCCCTCCTATTCAATATTTACTAGTATTTACTAAGAAGTGCAAAACAAAAAGGGGCAAAATAATATAATGGAAAGAAATCTGGTCACTGGGTCTTGGGTTCCGGCATCAGCTTTCAGATTGACGACTTTTGCGAGCTCAGCCAAAGTCCCCGGTCTGGGTCGGCTCCCCAGGACGTGAAGAGGTTGGCTGAGATGGACAGTTTACTCTACAATTCTGATGCTCTCTCAGAGTTCCAGAAGCCTTGGGCTCAGCCACGGGCGAGCCACCCAGGGAGGCGGGCTGCGTGCCAGGTCCGCACAGACGGCTCAGCCGTCGGCCGACGGGTGTGGACCCCTCTCCCACTCTGAACTACAGGAGGGGGATGCGCACAGCTGGCTGCCCTTCGCTACTGATCTGCAGGCATTAGTGACCTCTAGCAATCTCAACGACTGCCCAAGAAACCTGACTGTCGGACTGACCACAGCGAGACCCCCACTTGTAGGAAGCTGTGTTCTTGGGAACCATGTGATGTAAAAGGTCTCGAAAGGCATTCTGTACCGTGCGATCCGACAGGGGCAGGGGGAAGGAGACAGAAGAAGGAAGACGAAGACCTTACAACCTAACGGATGGAATCCCCTCCAACTGACGGTCGCCAAATCAATGAACAGGAGCCTTACGGGCCGGTCCGACGAGGCCCACAGATCCAAGCCAGTCGCAGATCGGGACCTTGAGAAGGGGGCTGTCTCTTCGAATTGATTGGAATGCCAGTCAGTCAATTTAAAAATGCTTAAGATAAGCCTGGAAGTGTAGACGGGGATCTGGCTATAGACATCCAGTAACCAGTATCTGACCTTATAAGAAGGGAAAGACTTTTGATGGGTTTAGAATTTGGGAATGGAGCAGGATGCCAGGAATTGGATCGCAGGACAGTTTGGAAGGTGGAGAAACCTCTAGGCTGGGATCTTGGGCCGTGGGGAAGGTCACAGGCGAGGACCAGAGAGGGAAGGAAGGGAGGGGGCAGATTTCAGTTTTACGGTAAAGACCAGGAGAGCACACCTGGGCCTGGGTATCGGAGACAAGTGTGCAGGATTTCCAACACAGATTCCTCCTCTGATCAGGAAAACAGCCATGCCACAGACAGACCGAGATGTGGAAGAGGAAGGGAGACTTTGCAGTGCTGTAGAAATTCTCCCTGTGGTGTGGGATGAAGCCCGAGACATGCTCAGCAAAACCCTGGACACACACAAGCTTGCCCATGTTCACCGAGGGAATGATACAAAGGTAGAAAGCGGACAGAGTGAGGGCTTGAGGAGGAAGGACGGGAAGCGAGGTGGTGTGCCACGCGGGCCAGGCAGGGAGGCCACGATGGGGGCTGGGCAGCACGCGAAGGCACGTGGAGTCGTCAAAGGCCAGGGGGCCACGTGCCATTCTGGAAGGCGCAGCTTGGGCCGATGTGGAAGAGGGAGGTCATCAGCCGGCGGAGGCCTCCTGCCCGCGAATGGAGGGAGGCAGAGTACGGAAGACCGACCCACAAACCGGCAGCTGGGACCGCGGCGCACTCTGGATCCTTCTAGCACAGGCCCTGGGACCTGGCAAGGCGATGCTGGAGGGATGGCATCTCCTGGGGAGTACAGTGGGGGGAGCAGTGTTGAGGGGGGACACAAGGCCTGCAGGGCAAAGGGGAAAGCGGCCGGGAGAGAAGGAAGATCTTCTCGTTCCCCAGAGAGAAAACAGCCGGTGGGGGGAGAAGACGCACAGAGAGATTCAGTACATCAGGGAAACATGGATGAAAATGCCAGTGATCTTGGGAAGGAGCTGTAGCAGTCTGGACCTTGTGCCGGGCTGGAGGATAAGGGCAAAACCAAAATTTTCATTTCGATTTCTCGGGATCTACTCAGTTGCATCAAAATGCTGCATTCAAATTCAGAAACAAAAAGAGTCACAAATACACAGGGGGGCAGGACCCCAGGGGAGGGGAGAGGAGAGTCAGGTGTCCCCCCGCAGGCAGCTGGAGGGGAGGCCAGTGCAGGGCTCTGCTGTGCGCCGTCATCGCCCGCTGCTCTCGATGGGTCCGGAGCACGTGGCCACCTCGTCCAACCGCTGCAGTCACGCAGCAGACAGAGCTTTTGTGCAAATGGTGTTTGTCTTCCTCTATTAAAACGTTCCACTCTGTTCCCACGTAAATGGGTTCGGGAGCGGTCCCAGAGACATCAGCAGCAGCAGCCACGGCCCACTCTTCCAGGGGCGCCTGACAACCGTAATTGGGGCTATTACTTCCCCTTTCGCGTCACCTCGCAGGTGTAAGTAAACAAAACACTTCTCAGGAGGGAGAGGGAGAGAAAGGGGAGAGGAAGGCATCGCAAGCCAGACTGCAGTGCGGGAGCGCTGTTTGCTGGTTCCCTCCCCGGCTGCAGCAGCCGCCCAGCCCAGTGCAAAGCTCCTCAGCCCCCCCCTGGTGGGACACAAGGCCACGGGGGCAGACGGGCCACGCTGTAATTTTCTGACAGGCGTATGTGCTCGATGGATGGAATGTTTGCACAATGAAGTCCGGATTCTCAACAACACAGAGAGGCAGAGGCAACAGAGAGATGGAAAGTCGTGCTGGGCCTTCTGAGCTCATGGCATCTCGAAGCCAGTCAGTTCTGGATGGAAAACTTGGAATCTGATGACCCTTTGAACGTCAAGACTTTTAGTTAAACAACCTGGAATCCACTCCCTGAACTAAATCATGGGTGGTTTGTGTGGGCAAAAGCTCCAAGCATCTTGGTTCTAAGTGTGTCTGTTTATACAACATTCTTTCTTCTTGCGTCAGGGGAAGGAAGCCTGTTTTCTTTGGAGGGACGGAGGCAGGGAACAGAAATCATGTCCCGACGGCTGGATTCTGTCACGGTCCGGGCGACAACAGGGCTTTCTCTGGATGAGCAACAGTGTTTCCCTCGGCTCCCTCCCTCCGACTTCCCTCCACCTGCACACTTCCCGGGGACGGACACAGCCCCATGTGACACCACGCCCGCCGCGCTTGCTGACAGCCCCGGCCAGTGCAGGTGCTGGCCGGGGAGCCGGTGTGCAGGCGTGGGCAGGTCACCTGCACGTCCAGGGCCCGTCCCTGCTCACCCCGGTTTACCACTGGTCACAGCTCAGCCAGCGGGACTCGAAGACCCACTCGGGGGATTTCTGAAGAAGCCGAATTGGTCTGTGAAAATGGGCCACGGTCTTTAGAAAGGAGGATCCCACCAGCAATCGGCCAGGAGGCCTGCGGGCAGTTGGGAATGTGCTAGAGAGGACGTCGAGGTCAATGACAATCACAGGGTTGCCCTACGTGTCAGCTGAGTTCCTTCTCTTTCGGGGGATGAGGGGACACGGAAAACACACCTCTGACCTTTGCGGAGATACTCACTCGGGCTTTCTCACCCTACGGGGAGAAGCACAGACAAAGGACGACCGCGGGGATCCCAGCTGCCCAGCAGACTCGGCCGGAGCAGGGCCGCGAGCGCGCGCCAACCAGGAAGGCGGCTGTTGCCGGGCCCGTCCTTGGCCTCCCGCGTGAGGTCACAAAAGAAACAAGCTTCAGAACAGAGGAGCCGGACGGGCGCAGGGTCGGGCCCAGGAGGAGTTCAGCACTGTGGTGACAGGGACGATGAGCTGGCCATGACCACTTAAGTGCTCCCCACCACCGATGGGTCACACCCTCCCCTGCCCCACGCACTCCCTCCTCCTCCGAGGCTGGCTCCTCTGCAGCAAACACCACCTCCTCCCTGGGGCCTCCTGCAAACCGGCCGCATGAGATCCCTCAGCTCTCTGCGCCCCGCACCGTCCGGGCCTCCTTTGCTGCGCACGGCACGAACATCACAGGCTCGGTGTCCGCCTCCCCAAGTAGACTGCGGGCTCCCGGGGCACAGGCTGCCTCCGCCCCATTCTAGGAGGCTCCCTCCAGGCAGTGCTGGGCACTTGCAGAAACTCCGTAAAGGCTTGTCTGGTAAGAAATGAATGAGTCACTCCGATCCGATGTGACTTTTCCTCTCCGAGTTCATCTAACTTTTCCTCTTTGACACGCTGCCTCAGGAATTCCAGGACATCTCTGGCTCCTGACGGCTCTCAGCTCTGGTCGTGCCGGGAGCTTGCCCCACGGATCTTCGAACAAGCACCGGCTGGAGATCAAGCCCGAAGCGGGGCTGAACAGACACGAAAACAAGACGACAGTTCTTGTAACACAAAACTTGCTGTACTTACCCCATTTTGGGGGCTAAATAATAAAGCTTCCTAAGACTGTTCAACGTGAAATGAAATTTAAAATGTGTGGAAATCAGGGACAAAAGCGAAGGGAATGCTCGTGCTTTTAGCAAACGGTCTTATCAAATCAGTGGAAAATTAAATTTTAAACCCAAAGTCATTTTTATTATATTTTCCCCGCTGAAATCTGTCTTGCTTCTGTCTAATAAAAATAGGGAGTGATTTATTAAATACTCTGTGTGTCCAGTACTTTTTAGGAGAAAAAAAAATAAGCAAAAAACACCCTGCCCTCACCTCCAAAAGATGGTGATAAATGAAGGAAGACTTAGAAAAAAGACAAAAATAGAAACGGCTCACAGATCCGCCTTGGGACCGACTGAGGATTCCGTGCAGACAGCGTATACCAAGTGTCCACAGGCTCCATGATAGGAGAGAGGGAACGTAGTAGAAATCAAGCCGAATTTCTCTGCTTATAAGCAAGCCGCATACTGGTGGACACGTGGGATACATCAGATGCTCTTAAATCCGTATAAACCTCATTTTCACAATATGAACACCCACAACTTAAATCTGTACAGCACTCCACTGCCTGTAGAACATCACATTGAGGGGCCCTTGGGTGGCTCAGTGGGTTCAGTGTCTGACTCTTGATGTCGGCTCAGGTCATGATCTCGGGGTCGTGAGACCGAGCCCCACGTCGGGCTCTGTGCTCAGCGTGGAGTCTGCTTCAGACTCTCTCTCTCTCTTCCTCTCCCTCTGCCCGTGCCCACTGCCTCTCCCTCTTTCTCTCTCTGTCTCAAAAAACAAAACAAACAACGACAACAACAACAACAACAACTCACTTAACTTGCAAGTGAGCCAGTCGGATTGGATTAGGTTGTGGCAATGACCAGCTGTCCCTATGAGCTTTGGGAGCCCAGAGCCAAGGTGATATTGAAGAAAAACAATGTGAGGGTAAGAGAGACTTGCCACATTTGAGACCAAAACTTATTTTAATTCAACAGCAAGTAAGACAGGGTGGCTTTGGCCCAGGTGGGACAAACGGAACAGAAGTAGACCCGATCCCCCCAGGGGCCCCTGCGATGTGACAGAGTGACCACGAGCACGGACAGCACGGACAGGTCAGGAAGTGCAGCTGAGAAACCGGCGATCTTATTTTTAAACGACAGAACACAGAATCAGTTTCCTATCTCAGACTTGACAAATAATTCATCTCGAGCAGTGAAAGGCCACAATGTTAGAAGTAAGACTTTAAAAGCTCTGGATGAAAACATGAGCTTTGCGACTTCAGCGTGAGGAAGACTTCTTATCACAGAAAGCGCAAGCCATCAAGGGAAAGACGGATAAATCCTGCTACATAAAAATTAAAAGCTTCTGCATCAAAAGGTTAAAAGATGGGCCACACCCTCAAGGTTATTTATAACGTACATAACCGATGAGTTACTATCCAAAAGATGCAAAGAATTGCCCTAAATTGACGAAAAGAGAAAGAAAAGGAGATTAGGCAAGTGTGCGGAGAGAGGGCACAGCTAGGAGGACGCAGGGCCGGTGGTAGTGAGCACCACGCGTGCGGGTCCAGGCGGCGGGAACACCAGCCCCCACACAGACCTCACCCCTCACGCCCTGCTGCAGGCAGGGGTGAGGAGCCCCGGACATCGCTGGCTGGGGAGTGGGGAGTGTGCACTGCACACCGATCTGCAGGGAACTCCATGAAACTTACTCACGTGGAAGATCACAGGCTCCCCAAGCCAGCAGCGTCGCCCCAGATCTGCACGCGAGAAAACGCCCTCCTCCACGTGCACGAGGCACGGTGTGCAGATCTCACAGCAGCATCGCCCGTAGCAGAAACAGGAGAACTGCTGCGTGTGCGGAAGGCAGGCAGCAAAACACCACACGGAAGCAAGCAGAGGGAACCGACCCGGAAGGATGAACAAGGACGTATCCCATGGACAGAACAGGGAGCGAGCGGCGTCAGAACACCGGCGGCATGACCGCACACACACCAGCCCCCTCGACGATACTACAGGGGGCTGGGAACACACAGCAGGAACACGAAGAAATCCATCGGATGATGATGTCAAATCCCACACAAGTGTAACCTCTGGGTGATGGACCAGAACGGGATCAGGCAGGTGTACGTGGGGATTTGCCGGTATCAACAACATTTTTTTTTTTAAGATTGTTTTATTTTATTTATTTGACAGACAGAGATCACAAGTAGGCAGAGAGGCAGGCAGAGAGGGAGGAGGAAGCAGGCTCCCCGCTGAGCAGAGAGTCTGATGCGGGGCTCGATCCCAGGACCCTGAGATCATGACCCGAGCTGAAGGCAGAGGCTTAACCCACCGAACCACCCAGGCGCCCCAATAACATTTTATTTCTTAAGCTGAATTATGAGGACGTATGTATTTGTTACAGTACTTTTTATTTGTATATATGTGTGAAATATTTCATAAGAAAAAATGGAAAGGGAGTAAACTTAGTATTTCTATTTGTTGAATTTGAGGACACTTCCTGCAGAGCAGGGGGCTCCCCAGAGTGCGGAACGCAGAGAGAAAGACCTTGTCAGGGTGATAAAGGCAATTTTCAACCTTTGATGTCCGTGGGCCCTGCCCCTGGGCTCCCAAGGAAGCTGTACTTCAATGTTTCCCAAGGTCAGAATGACTTCACCGAACTTCAAAACATGGGCTGTTTCTGCCCTGAGCACACACTGTACATCTGCTTCATTAGCAAATAACCTAAAAGAAACGTTTCAAACTGAAGATAAGAGTAAAAATCTCCCTCAGTTCTCATACCTCCAAAGACTACAACTTTGCATAAAGCACGAGACAAAGTTTGTGATGTTCTGGAACGTCCTTCCTGCCGATGGTCTGTTAGTCTTGATGTAAAAAAACCAGGTGTAACCTTGTGTTACACGTTCCCGCTCCCGAACTCCCTCTTCTTTGTGAGGATTGCATGTCCCGGGCAGCTGTCCTCCCTTGGGCTCGGAAAAGACTCTCTTCCTTTTTTAAAAAAAACATTCCAAAAGGTTTATTCATTTTGCATCAACAAGGGTCACCTCAGAATTCATCCGGCTTTCGCGTCTGGATGAGTTTGTTCAGAGATAAGAGGCCGAGGTGTTATAAGCGCGGACGTTCACGGAAACCTGCACGGGTCGTCCGTGTTCGGTTTGTCTGCAATGACGACACAAGCCCTTAGTAGAAAAGGGCACCAGGATATCAAGAGCAGAACATCCCACATCCCTGTGAACTCCAGGTCTCTGAGCTCTCTCTACGGGGACCCACATTATGCCGAGGGACAAGGGAAGCCATGCTGAGACCTGCCGCATCGGTCCTTGTCCTGTGCAGGCCACGGCATTCCCGGAAAATGCTGTGTTCCTGTGCTCAGAAGCCTGACGCAGTCTGAGTGTGTGTGTGTGTGTGTGTGTGCGCGCGTGCGCTGAGGGGCTGGCACCGCTGAGGGAGGGGCAGGTGGCTCCCTCCTCCCAGGTCATCGTCCCCCAGACGCAGGGGCTGGTGTCGGGCGTGGAATCCCAGTGCTTCATTTGACTCTGAACTGGGACAGGCGCTGGGACGGCCACGGTGCAGGTGTCCTTTTGGAGTCAGGACATCTGAGCGCTTTCCCGGGACACAGCTGGGTTCCCTGAAGGCTGTGGGAGGATTCCGTGTCCGTGGAGGTTCCCGGCGTCCGACGCCTGTAGGGGGCAGGGTGCCATTTGAAACACGGCCAGCAAGGTCAGGCTGAGATGAGGTACGGGTCCGACAGCCAGAGGCCCTGCCCAGGATCCCCAGCAAGGCAGAGCCGGGGGGGGCCGTGCACACCGCACAGCGGATGAACTCCGTCATCCTGCCACAGGGATGCGACGTCAGGGATGGGGGCCCCACCCCCAGCGCCTGTCAACGCCGTGGCTTGACAGCCACGTGGGAACCACGTGGTTCCCCAGGCTGGGTCACTGCCTGGGGAAGGGGTAAGGCCGCAGCGAAGCCCCTCTCCCTCCACACCCCTTCTAAAGGTCACCAGGACAGTGGGATGAAAAGCCAACATTCACTGGTGAAAGGAAGAGATTTAATAAAACAAAGAAAAGCCGCATTCTTACTAACATTCTGGGACAACGTTCTCAGGAGGAGACTGTTCCAACGTGAAGTTCTTAACCATGAGCAGCACCATTTTAAAATACATGTGTACTAACACCTCCCCTCGCAGACAGCTCCAGCGCTGGGACGTGATTTGAATAAATGGTCTAGAAATAACTGTTTTACAATCAGTGCATGGAAGTTTCAGGTTTACTTAAATGGGAACATCACACTTCACTAATAAACAGTATGAAAAATATCTTAGTTTCTTTTAAAAATTACCCCCCAACGGGGCACCTGGGTGGCTCAGTGGGTTAAAGCCTCTGCCTTCGGCTCGGGTCATGATCCCACGGTCCTGGGATCGAGCCCCACATCGGGCTCTCAGCTCAGCAGGGAGCCTGCTTCCTCCTCTCTCTGCCTGCCTCTCTGCCTACTTGTGATCTCTGTCTGTCAAATAAATAAATAAAATCTTTAAAAAAAAAAAATTACCCCCAACACGGGATTGCTCATGTGACTTATTTGGTGGTTTGGAGGGAGACTATGGAAAATTAAAAAGAGAGCGGGGGGAGAAGAAAGAAAAGAAAAAAAAAAAAAAAGAACAGGAAAAAAAAAAGGTCAGAAGCAAATAAAGGAACGAACTCCCCATTTGCTACTGTGCAGAGTGGCCCATGGCTCCCTAAAGTGGGGAGTGCAACGTGGTGAGCTAGTCCTACCAGGCGTTAGACAGCTGACCTCGGTCAGAGCAGACGGGAGGAACTTCTGGCTGTGGTGGTGGAGGTGAGCCCCCGATGCGGGTGTCTGGGAGCTGGGCCCTGCGGACCTTTAGCAAATCACCTAATGAAATGGCACCTGCTTCACATGCAAGGCCAAGTTAATAAAAGTGCCTCCGCCTCGGGGCCCCGCGCTGTAGGCTCAGACGTCACACGGAACATGCTCAGAGCACAGTGCACACGAGGTCTGGGGAGCAAACCACTATCAAGCACGGATTTTCTAGAGCAAAGTAATTTCACACTGCTCAAGACAACGAATCTGTAAGCCTGTGCCGTCAGCGCATCAGCTAGGGGCTCCACGTGCCACGGGCCCCCACAGAGCCTCCGGGTCCAAGCCCCAGCCACTCCCTCCATGGGCGTCAAGAGCACCCTGCCCTTCCCTGATAGCTTTCCATTCTCCCTTTCATGATCCCACTCCTCCCTCCCCTGGAAGCACCGCCGATCAGATCTTCTCTGAAGATTCTGCCCACATAGAGGCTGTAACTTGCAACCAAGTCATCTGTATTTGGTTACCTGGTCCCAAAGGCCCACAGGCGTGGTCTCTGGACATTTGTGCATCATGTCAGTGAAGACGCCTGCCCCCAGACCCTCTCCATTCTTCAAAAACCTGCAATCTCACAGTAGGTTTAGAGTAGGTTCCTACTGGTACCTATGCCACGTGGGACATAAAATCTCACAGTGTCCAAAATTATCCCTAGAATATTACTCTTCCCTCCTCAATTAGATTGTACGTTCTTAAAAGGTAACATCTGGGTCATCACTTAGCCTAAAACATCAGATTAAATATGGGGACCTAAAGTTTTGACTTGAAACTTAAAAACTGCTCTTTAAGTTTTAATCCAATTAGAATATCAGAATTTATATTTTATAAATCTCTACTTGATATTCCTATTTAAGTCTTATAATATCATGCTTTCTATCTAGGCACTTCAAATTTGATATGACATTATAGCACAAAATTAACACGTAAACTATGATTCTAACAGTAAAAGGGCATACGGGGGTGGCATTTTAAATAGAAGTGTGTGTGCAGGAACTCTCTCGCACTCCCCTTTATGCATTCTACTGGGATGTTTCAGAGGTGACAGAAAAATAAAAATAGCATACAAATTTTATTGAAAAGAACAAGCCAAAAGGTTGCTTTCTGTGGTGGGAAGACTTGAGACGAAAACATATGACTAATGATTGAGATACAAAGGCATTAGCCTTCCCGAGACGCGGCCAAATAGAAAGCCTGTTACTCTGCAGGTTGAGCTGAACTTAGCTGAAGACACAGAGTTGCCACCTGTTATCAGATCTCCCGCCTCGGGGCTGATGCCTCCCAAGCTTCAGAACCATGGTTAGCGTCTAGGAAAAAGCAGGGTCAGCCCACGGCCCCCAAGGATGGGAGCGAGGGGAACTCCCCAAGTTCGATACTTCAGTACATTTCTGTTGTAGCTACAGCCCAGGGCCGTGGTTTCAGCAATCCCAGCCCATCTGAAAATAAAATGGTAGACACCAAACTATTAAAATAGATCAGACTTCAGCCATCTGTACACGGTTTCTTTGGAAACCCATAGACCTGAGTGCTTGTGGAGAGTTAAAATTGATTCCTTTGAAATATGGTACCTCTTCACCACGGGGGAACCAAGGTAAAGAGACCCCTTGCCTTCCTTGCCTTATTTCACGAGAAAAGCAAGTAGCACTGAGAATTCAGTTCTGCACAAATATACCCTGAGCACAGCTATGGAAACCGAGATGCTCAAGCAGCGTTGCAGAGAGCTTTGAAGGGTCTCAAACCACGACAGAATGACAGCTCACACAGAAACTGAGGCTACGCCGCTGCAAGTGACACCAAGAGAGTGAAGGCCACCCACGAAATGCGGGGGGAAGACCTGCAGATAGTGTATCTGATAAGGGACTCGTACCTAGAACATATCGAGAAATCTTTCAACTCGGTCATTTAAAAAAAAAAATCACCTAATAGGTAAAAATGGTCAAGTGATCTGAAGAGACATTTCCCCCAAGAAGACACGTCCAGTAAGCGCAAAAAGATGCCCGACACCACCAGTCAGTAGGGAGACACAACTCAGCCATAATGAGATATGACTTCACACCTACCAGGAAGGGTATAACCCAAATGGTGAACAAGAACAGGGCCGGACCCTTCCGTCACTGCTGGAGGGGACACCCAATGCTGCAGCCACTTTGCAAAACAGTCTGGAAGCGCCTCACCAGCTTCAGCACAGGTGATGACCTGAGCCTGCAATTCCGTGTCCAGGTACACATCCAAGCGATCCGAAAACATGCGTCCGCTCAGAAACACAATATGCTCATACATAAACACCATCGCAGCTTTAATCACAGAAGCCAGAAAGTCGAAACAACCCAGACGCCTGTCGGCTGTGTAAAGAGTACGTGCTCAGTCCATACAGTGAGACCCTGGACCACAAAGACAGGCGCCTGCTCCCACGGATGAACCTTAGGAACGTGAAGGCAAGTGACTGAAGCCGGTCACAAAACACCGCCAATTCCACGCCCAGGAGACGCCCGCCGTAGGCCAGCGTGTAGAGACAGGAAGTAACTCAGAGCTCACTAGGACTGCTCGAGGGTCCGCAGAGGGGAAACGGGTGTCACGACCACCATCCGGAGGTTCCACTCGTGGTGAGAAGTCCAAGATTGTGCTGACGGTTGTACAACTTTGTGAAGAGACCGAAAACCCTGGTGTTGTACAATTTTATCTGGGTGAACCGTACGGGATACGAATTAGATCCCACAAAGCTGTTTATAAAGACAAGAAAAAAGTCATGGCATTTAAGGGAATTTGGAATCAAAAAATCCCGAGGAGATTCAAAGAAGGGACTTCCTTGGCGACTTTCATGAGAGTGTGGCTTAAACGTGGTGCATAGTACATTTCTTCTTGAGCATCTAATTTCAAATTCTGAGTCAATTCTCAGAAAAATATGTGGGACATCGGCTCACTGACAATGCCTGAGAATTTAGGATGGAAAGGAGAACACAAACAGGCAACGTTGCGCCCCCCCCCCCACCCCGGGATCAAGGATGCTGCCTCCGCCACTGAGAAAAACTGGCGACCAGCAGGTTTGAAGCCGGATGCCTCTATTCATTCGTATGGTGGGAGCGACTATCCTTCTGTCCTGTAAACAACGAAGTTTGCTGCTACAAAAATAAAAAATGCTCAACTCAAAATTCTCACATCTAATTTAACAATCTTTTCATACGTGGAAGAAACAAATCTACATCTGAGAATTTCCAGTTACAGATCTGGGATTATTTCCATCTGTGAGGGAGGCAAAATCAGGAGTAACATTGAGTCCCCAGGGACATATAACATTTGACTCTTGTTTGGATCTGAAAGGCTACGAAATCACACGTCTCTAGACACCTCACAGATAGAGGCCACATTCTGAACTTGGTAAAAGGGTCTAACGGCTTTTTTCCTCTGAGTCTTACAGAACTTCCCCTCATTTATTTCTTGTTCGTTCTTCTTCAAGGAAAAGCGTCCTCAGCCGTGGTAGTATTCCATCTTGGCCCCTCACAGATGTGGAACTATTCTTTACATGTTTATTCTGTTTCTTCTGAAGTTGATACGTATTTAGACAGAAAGCCATGTTGAGTCCCAATTCCCAACAACCAGGAAGCTAAGGATATTTTTTTATAAAATAGAAAAAAATGAAACAGGTGTTGGCAAGGATGGGGAGAAAGGGGAACCCCTCTGCACTGTGGTGGGACTGGTGCAGCCACTGCGGAAAACAGTATGGAGGTTCCTCGAAATGTTAAAATAGAGCTACCCTATGACCCAGTCACTGCCCTACCATGTGTTTAACCAGAAAATACAAAAACATGAATTTGAAGGGATACACGGACCCCGATGTTTACAGAAGCACTATTTACAATAGCCAAACCATGGACGCAGCCCAAATGTCCATCGATAGATGAATGGATAAGGAAGGCGTGGTCTATATACACAATGGAATATTATTCAGCCATCAAAAAGAATGATATCTTGTCCTTCGCAACAACCTGGAAGGAGCTAGAGAGTATGATACTAAGTGAAACAAGTCAGTCAGAGAATACCCTATTTGTCATATGTGGAATTTAAGAAACAAAACAAATGAGCAAAGGGGAAAAATGAGACACAGAGAAAGAGAAACCAAGAAGCAGACTCATGAATACAGAGAACACACGGATGGTCACCAGAGGGGAGGTGGGCAGGGGGAGGGGGGAAAGAGCTGATCGGGACTAAGAGCTCACGTATCGTGCGTGATGAACGCGGAATGATGTGCAGAATTGTTGACTTACTGCGTCATACACCTGAAGCTAACAGAACACTACGTGCTAACTATTCTGGAACTTAAAATAATTTTGAAAATGAAAGAGAAACATGAACCGACCATAAAGAGATAAACACTTCAGGGCTGGGGGTTTATTCTGAAGCACAACTGCTGTAGTGCGTAATGGGGTCCGCCCAAATTCAACCCGATGTCCACTGGCATCCTGAAAGTGCTCAGGTGGGGGGCAGTGGGGGGGACTCTGTGGTCCCTACTCTAGGACTAACGGGTGGGGACGACAGAGAGAGGGAGTTTAGTGGCTCCTCTGTGGATCGAGGTTTGTCTAAACTGGTGGCTTTCACACTGGGGTTCTCTAGGACCCTGGGGTCATGCGGCCCGGCCTCCCACCCATGGAGGGGAATGGAGGGGAATGAGGGGAGGGGGAATGCACGAGAGATGAAGACGGCCCCCCACCAGCAACCAGACAGCTCTCCTCCAAAGGCCGATTCGCGTATTGCAGGTCTGCCCATGATGTCTGAAAACAGTGTTCCAGGGGGAGACACATGCAGAAGTCCGATTTAAATCTACTTTCGGGGTCGTCACATAAAGGACTGCTGGGCAGCCTGGCGAGTCCTTCGTCCTTCCAAGACTCAACACTGTTGTAGCCAGTGGTGGGCACCTCGTCTGATATTTGAACTGATGACCTCAGGACACCAAAACATCGAAACGTGGCTTATAAACGACCCAAAGCTTGACTTTATTCAGACAAGTTTTATTATCAAGCATATTTTATTAGCCTAAAATTATCTGAAAAGGGGGAAATCACAAACTGGATATTCCTGTAATCAGAAAATATCTTTCTACATTTATTTCAAGATAAAGAGAATGTATTAGCTTTGAATCACTTGTTCTCTTTTACATATTTTCTTGGTCATTCCTACCCTTTGTTTCTTGTCTTGAATTTTGTTCTCTCTGCCCATCTCCTCACTCGATCTTCTGCGGGGGAGCTCAACACAGGAATGGCTTCCCAGACACAGCAATACTGCCCGGTAGGTACCACATAAATGGGTGTGCTGACACGGTTACGTGAGCACACGAGGCATTCAGTGTGCGCGGCAGACCACTTTAATAGGTGTATAAAGCGCCAGTTATGACTCTCATCACACGCAAGCAGTGGGACAAGATCACAAAAGGTAAAAGCAAACGGCTCTTGCTTCTCTCCTGTGACGAAAACAACCCAGTCAGCATCGACAATGACAATAGAGCGGGGGTAAAAATTAAGGTGAATCTCCTGAGCTTTGAGTTAGTTGACCGTCACCTCCAAGCACAAACTGAGGACATGATCCAAAGGAAAGAACGAAGGATGGTCAACGGCGACAAGACCCCGGGAATTAGATGACGTTTCCCGACACCGAGCACATTCCGATGCATTAGGACGGAGTCTGCACATATGTGTGGGGCAGAAAGGGTGCTGTGTGAGTGAGTCTTCATATATCATAGTTTTGTACACTGTTGTGTACAACCATTGCCCTCTAATAACTTATCAAAATATGGTCACCACAGTTAAAAGACTGTGCTGGTGAAAATTTGGCCATAAGAGCATGTGGAAAATAACAGCAAAGAAAAGAAAGTTATCATGTCCTCATAAAATTTATTCTGTCGAATGAGTACCTGCATATCCGGTTATGCACAGTTACTACCGGATAATCTTAAGAAGAAGCGGGGAGCTAAATGATAAAACAACTTTCCTAGAATCAAGACCCAGTTTCATCATATTTTGAATGCTTACTTCTTTACATTATTATTTATATATTCTAGATTTTAGACTGGAGGTTACTGTGGGAAAGAAAAGTCGACAGAAAAGGAACAGAAGTACCCTTAGACCCAATAAATACACTGAAAGAATAAAGCAATTATTGTAGACATACAATACGTTTTGTCTGTTTCAATGAATGAAAACAACCTTAATTTCCCCCAAGGTATCACCTCAATTAAATTGGAAAATCTGAAAAAGCATTTCTCCTATGTTTCGAAACTTAAAATTTAAAATATTATTATTATGTTTTCCAAATACGCATCTTCTTAAGGCATGTTCCTATTCGATCAGAATTCTATCCATGTTTCTAAAATGGTTAAATAGTACACCACATATGTCCGCTGATGCTAAAGAACTGAAAACAAAAACGCATCAGCAGGACCACCTGCCCACACCCCCCACCCCACCCCAGGGAGCAGCGTTGGGCTGCGAGTCCTCAGGGAACCTGCCCAATGTGCTTGGCTCTGCCCCTCCCTGCAGTCCGTGGTGACACAAAACAAGGGCAAAGGGGGAACTAAGGAGCAGTGGCAGACACCTCTTCCCTGTCATCATAAAGGCATCAAAAGCTTTGTGGTTTCATGGAGCGATCAGTTCTCGGGGTCTGAAACCCAGGACTCAAAAAGGGGCTGGACCTGCTAACGTCCCAAGTTCCCTCCCTTGGGACAGCGCTGGAAGGCAGCCAAACATATGAGCTGGGCACCTGGGTGTAGCAGGCACCTGCTCCAGGGTCCTTAGAACGCAGACTCAATGTGTACCTCATAAGGGACTCCCCTTCTTACTTTTGAGAATGGAAACCATCACTGGGATGGCATTTTCCTGGCCAGTGTAACTAGAACACATAATGTGGTCTGAACATGTTATTTTTCTTTACTATACATCGCAATGGTTGCGCGCACAGGCTTTGAAGAGACAACAGAACGTAGTCTGAGGCTGGATTCCCCATTTATGGTGCTATCAGCACGACCCCTGTCAAGCTCTCCCACCTTCAGTATTCCGTTTCCCTCTGGGGTTCTTAATATATCTAATTAAATCAGATGTGTGTTTCAGGATGGTTTTATTCACACAAGCGAAAACTCAGATGAAACTGGCTTACACCATAAAGGGAACTGGCTAAATCGTGTAACTAAATGTCCCAACGTAATATGGACTTCAGGCACGGGTTGATCCAGGGCTCCGATTTCCTTTCTGTCGGTTGGCTCTGCCCTCTTCTGTGTGGTGGCTCCATCCATAGGCTGGGATACCTCACGGTTTCATACACGTACACACATGTATACTTACAGACACATGTACATGTGCATATAAAACACACGGATATTGGATCATTTGTTCTAATCCCCAGACGGTCAAAGAGAATATTTCATACTCTCCTCTGTTAAGAAAGAAAACTTGTGTTCATCAGTTTTCAAATGGCTCTGTTCCCCGCACTGCAGGAACTAGAAAGTGCATGAGGGGTTTGTGGACTGGAAGAACCATAGTCATTTCATCCCCGGTCTTGCCTCTCCCTTATTTCTCCCACATGGAGGGGGTTCTGGGAGTGCGCCATATCCACGGCGAGGTCGGTGACAGACGTGGGCCTGGAGACTTGAAAAGCGCTCGGACGGTCACTACAGATCGACACATGCTCTCAAAGCAGCCAGTGAGGACAGGATACAGCACGGGAGTGACAGTCACAGTGTCCTCCGGTTATGAAGACTTGGGGAAGTACAGCAAGATCTTGCCAGTTGCCGTTCTGGAATCTCTCATCACCGATCCTGTACAAACTCTAATCCCTCCTCGGGTTCCTAACAACTATTTTCCACCGTTGTGTAGATGACAACACCTTCTTACAATTCTGTAAAGCTTTACATAGTGTCAAAGACTCCTCCGTCCCCAGCAGTAGTCCGGGATGCCCCGCTGGGTGTGAGGGGAAGGCTCTGGCGTGGACCTCCCGGGGCGCCCACAAGCAGCGAGGCACTTACACACCAACACCGCCCATGTTCTCCGTCTGCCGCGCTCTCTGACCTCACGAGCAACGCTGCCGATCCACTAGGATGTGACCTTCGCTCACAAGTCCCACTCCGAGTCCTGTTCGGGTCGTCTGTTTTTCCCCCGCCTCTAATTTTTCATTGGTGTTACCACCCCGGGATGCCAGAGCTCTGCCCACCAGTCCTGGGGTAAGCTCAGGGCAGCAGGACGGAACTAGGTTGTCCCCACTTACAAGAGTCTGGGGGAGACTCCTGGGTCCCGCTGGCGAAGCTCACGGCTCAGCAGGTCCCAGCCCCGTGTCTGCCAGGTGTCACGTAAGCGACCAGGTACCGACTCCAGGATCCCCGGCCCCTCCACTGTCCTCGGACACACGTCTGCCCTCCCTGCAGCGAGTGCAGGGTGCACACGAGGAAGACTTCAGGCCACAGGAAAGCAGAAGACACCTGCAGACACACTGAGTCACTCCGGGCTCACGTCCCGTCCCTCTGCTCTGAGCCTCAGCTGCGAACCAGGGCGAGGGCCCCGACACGAGGAGCTCTGGGCCCCGGCTCCACGCCACCTTCCTTCCCTCCCGGCTGCGAGCCGTCCCGTGTCTCTACTGCAGGCTAGAGACGCCACTGTGGAGCCCACGGGGAACTCTCCGTCCACGCCCTTCGGCCGTGCGGCGCTCACGTCCAGGGAGGGAGGGGAGCAGAACCCAACAGTTTGGACGTCGACTTCTTCCCGCATCTTGTGGTTCTTTCCCAAGTGGCCACTACCAGATCCTCTCCGCGTCAGCCTCCGGCCTTGCTCTCATGCACCTTCTCCGTACGTCCGCCCACCTGCCCCTGCTCCCCTTCCGCATCTGCCGACGACCCTCTCCCCATCCCTCCCTCCGTCTTCCCCTCTTGCTCCCATCCTTCTCTCTCCTCCATGCCCCTTGGCTATTTCTTTTTAAAAATAAGTAGTTGTTTGGTGTTATCAGACCACACAGAGAAGGCACGTCCGGGTGGCTCAGTCAGGTGAACATCGAATGCTTGATTTCGGCTCAGGTCACAATCTCAGGGTCATGAGATCGAGCCCCGCATCAGGCTCTGCGCTCGGAGGGGAGTCTGCTTGAGAGTCTCTCTCTCCTCTGCCCCACCTCCTGCTTGGGATCCATCCCTCTCTCTAAAATAAACAAATAAAATCCTTGAAAAAAAACCACACACAGAGAAGCATATCAAAATTTTAGGACCTTTTCTTGTATTTTGAGTCCTTGGTGGAAAGCACATGTCCAGACTTCCAAAGCCGGAGAAGTAGTTTGATGTAGGAATCAGGAAAACTCCCAGTGCCGACACACGACTGCCTCTGCTGGGCCCCTTCCCTTGAAGTGCGTTTGTGGTCCTTTCCTCGCGCCTCGGACGTGGTGTTCGATGAGCCGGCGGCCGGCAGGGCCAGCGCTGGCGGAAGGGAGGTCGCGCTGCAAACCCACCGCAGCGTGAGCCTCCCGAAGCAGTTCTGTCCGCCGCACTGCTCGGCAAGCACATCGCTATCCGGGGGCACCCTGACCTGGGCCGACAAAGGAGAGTCCGAGAGCCCCCAGCCCGCACCCTGCGACCCTCCCACTCGGCGCTGCCTCCAAGGGGTGGCTCTCGCCCACAGTCTGGGTGTCGTTCGTGCCTCCACTCTCACAGGCTGGGGTCCGGGTCTGGGGGAGCCAGGAGCCCTGCCAGCCCCCGTCCAACACAGCTTTTTGGCTCCTCCTGCGGTCCTAGGGTCTGCTTCCCACACCCCATCTGGGAGGGGCTTTCCTGGGCAGATACGGCCCCGTCACTCCCTGGAAGGAGCCCTTCCGGGGTGTCGCTGCCTTCAGGCTGAGATCTGACCCCTCTTCGGTGCCGTCCTCCCGACTCTGGGCGCGCCGGGCTGCGGCTGCCCCCCGTGACCACTGTCCCTGCTTCTCCCTCAGGGACACCAGGAGCCGCGGCCCCGCTTTGTTCCCTACACTAAAATGACCGCGAGAGGCGTCCCTCGGCCACCCCTCAGAGCTGCCCTCGCTGCCCTCTGGCTTCTGCTCACTCCACGTGACTTTTCTCCCCACACTGTCACTTCTGGTACCTCTTCCTACATCAATCTGGCCTTTTCTCTTTCCCGGGAGAATGCAACTCCGGGAGCACAGGCTTCAGCCCTCGAGCGAGTGCCCCAGAGCCCTTTCCTGCGTGAGCGGTGGCAAGGCTGAGCTTCCCGGGCGCCCCCCAAGCCTGGGAGAAAGCCACGGCCGCCGCTGCCGGTGCGTCCTCGGCCTCCGGCCTCACGCTAGGGAGGCCCCTTGGACACACCTCACTGACCCGACAGGCCCAAGATGCCACGCAGGTGCTGAGGCCCTGAGCCGAGGCCTCGCCTCATTTCCTGACATGCTGTCCCCGCCGGAGGCCAGAGGACAGGCCCTCGCTCGTGTGGCCTCTTCCACAACTGGGCGTCCAACTCAAGACCAAGCGACCCGCTGTGCCGGTCCCATCTGCTGCTGCGACAGATCATAAACTCCGTGGCCGGCAAGCCCACAGCCTTCCCCCTGCCAGTTCTAGAGGGCAGAAGCCTGAGATCCTCTGCTCTTGGTGTGGACTGGGCTGGGTCCTCCTGGAGGCTCTGGGACAGCCGAGTCCTCGTTCTCCGGCTTCTGGCGGCTCTCGCTCCATCATCATGGACCCTGTTCCCTCCTCTCAGTGTCCCCCTACCTCCCTCTTGTCAGGACAGGTGACGACACTGGGCCCCACCTGGATCATCCAGGACTGTCCCTCTCAAGATCCTTCATCGAATCCAGTCTGCAAAGTGCCTTTTGCCAAATACCATCATATTCACAGGGTCCTGGTGTGAGGACACAGATGAGTCACTTCTGGGGCCAATATTCAGCCTTCCATCCGGCCCAGGATGCTGTGGGCCCCCCCGCCCAGCCCACCAGCGCACTGTGTCCCACGCAGACTCTGAGCTGGGCCCTCTGATGCTCCTAGGGCCGACGGGGGACCCCTGCCATTGGAGTCCCAGCAGACGCACGGCTGTGCTCACCGCCCACGGCTGTCAGCATTTCCACTGAGTGTCCCGGCCAGAAAAGAGGCGTGGAGCCCCCTGGGGTCGAGCGACTGGGCCTCTACGCAAGCTGCCAAGAACAGCGCATTTCCACGCTCACAGGGCCTTCTCCGGGTACGGCTCACTGGTCACGCACCACATATGGGGGCTCGCAGAGGGAAGGGAAAATAAGGAGGGAGCACGGGGGATGGGGGGGTAAGAGAAGCATCTGAGGACTCCTGCAGTTATCAGAAAGGGAGGCTTCTGCCTTTCTAAGCCAAGTCCTGGGTGCAGGCACCGACGAGGCTTCAGGTCACGTTGGAATGAACCGCTGCCCATCTGGAAGTTCAGAGAAGCCGCAACCTTCCCGCCTAGACCGTGAAGGAGAGATGTGAATCGTTCTCGGCCACCAAGGGCTGACCTAGAGCGGTGAGGGGAAGCAGCACGGGGTTGCGAAAGGGATGCGTGGAGGCTGAGGAGCCCGACACGGAGGCGAGGTCCTGGAGATCACGGGCACAGAGGGCGTCCTCGGCAGAACCTGTTCCTTCCACTCCGCTCACAAGCCGGGAGGGAAGCCGTCCTGGACGCCGAAGCTTTAAAGTGACACTATCTGTCACAAAGAACCAGCATTAGGAGTTGGAGAACTTTTACATCTGATGAGAAACCGCCTTCAGAGATGTCACCAAAGCTGTCTTCCTGGAATTAAACCCCTTCTTCCACAGGCACGAGCTTGGCAAGTAAAAATCCTCATTGGATTGTATTGTTTCTCAGTTCCCAAAAACTGCTTGTGTTCATGTGTGTCAAAATTTCTGAGCCGCGGGAGTGGAGCCTGATGGGTTCCCCCATCAGCTGCATGTTGGTTCGAAAGGTTTTACGTAAGTTCCCACATGGCCCCAAAGCCCTGAGCTAGCACGGGGGAGGCGGGCCCACACGGATGACAGCCTCAGGGACGATGGGTGTGCCTTTCCCAGCAGCTGGGGGAGCTCCCTAGACCCTGGCCTGACCCAGCAGGAGGATATGTGATTGGGGGAATTTTACAAAAACCCAGAACATCACACGGACGGGTGACCGAGCCCACACCACAAGGAAGACCTTCTCCCATTACTTCTCTACACAACACTGTCCTCCCTCCAGATGTGATTTTGAACACAAACCACCCTCTACCCAAGGACTTGGCAGCACACTCTACTCCATCCTGGGTCACACAGCAGTGACCCCCTCTCTGCACCGATTCCCAAAGGGCTTCTCGGTCCAAACCCAAGAGCCAGAGTCCTCTGGGGAAGGAGGTGGCCCTGTACTTACCCTCCATGGAGGAGCGCTACGCAAAGGGGGAGGCTGGGTGTGCAGGAGGGGCTGAGTGCCTGGGCCTGGGCTGGGGGACAGCCAGTCAGGGGAGGGGACAACACAGGTGGTTGAGGCAGGGTCCACGGATGGGTGGGACAGGTACAGCACTAGAAGCAAGGTCTGGAGGGCGTACTCGGCGCTCACTCTGCGGGTGGGAAGTGGAGACAGTAGCAGGAAGCCTGATCCGGCCATGCCCATCACCCCTAGTGAGAAGGAACCTCATCGGGGTCACAGTGGCATCTCCAATCTGTACCCCCTCTCCCTCATGCACACGCAAAATTATGGTGGTTCATTCTAAGGAGTCACTCCTGCACTCTTACGCCAACTCTTGGAGTCCTATGTCCTGAGCCTCAAAACACAGGCTGTCAGGGGTGCCTGGGTGGCTCAGTGGGTTAAAGCCTCTGCCTTCAGCTCAGGTCATGATCCCAGGGTCCTGGGATTGAGCCCCGCATTGGGCTCTCTGCTCAGCAGAGAGCCTGCTTCCCCCTCTCTCTCTGCCTGCCTCTCTGCCTACTTGTGATCTCTGTCTGTCAAATAAATAAATAAAATCTTAAAAAAAAAAAACACACAGGCTGTCAGAGAAAAGAGTGATAAGGGCTGATAAAGATTTTCCAATAGTCTAAATCTTTCCAGCCGTGCCAGTGCCCCATGAGCACAGATGCTGCGTGAGCGCCCTGTGAGCACGGACGTGAGCCCCGTGCATGTCAGTTTACTAAGATCCTATCAGGTTGGACACCGTTTCCCACTTTGCTGTGGGAGTGGGTCCTACAAAGTCTCGACTAAGCCGCACATCGAAATTCATGCAAGATCTAGAAACATAAGACCTAGAAGTCATGCCCAACCCCCTGCTGTTTCCTGGGGTTTTCTGGGGTGAAGGCAGTTAGCTCTAGCTCCACTGTCTTTCCAGGCGCACCTGTCCTATTCCCGCAGGTAATTACAATCACAGCCCACGGCGAGAGCTGAAGGTGTTCTAAAAATAAGGGCTCCTCTCTGCTTCGTTCGTCTGATTTCCTTTCCTCGGCTTTATCTTCAAAGTCAACCAAAGAGAGTCACTTTACCAAGTCCTGGGGCAGGAACGTCTCCCGGGGCAGGTCTGTGCATTTGCCCTGGAGGCTGTGGCCGGGACGCACCTTGGCGTTTCACTAGTGGGCGGCCGAGGAAATGGGGGGTCCCACAGGCCCCAGTGGGGACCGCACGGCTTTGTGGGGCTTCCGACTGCCCTCCGGCCTCGCGGACACCTTCCCATGTGCAGACGTGCCACATCTCTGGGCCTCCTCTTGCATTTTCGTCACGTTCCTGCGTAACGCACTTTCTTTTATGTCCATGTTTAGAACAGGACTGTCCGTACTATACCTCGGACGTGAAAATACATTTGGAAATTAATATTATACCTAATCTTAGCTCTAGAAAGTTTGCAATTATCTGGGGTACTAAGTGTGAACAGGGGGACCCAAATGAGCCATTTTCTTAAGAAGTCCCTAGAGCATTTCCCACGTAACCATTCCAAAGTAGAGTCTTTCAAAGTAGAATCCCTCCACCTTCCCCTTATAAACTCAGCTGCACATTTTAATGAGTCCAAGCTGCAAGCCCGTGGGCCTTGGGCGGGATGGTGCGGCCAGGATCGCCTCAGCGCAGAGTGTCACAGCTCCCGCGGACTGCAGGGACGCGTCAAAGCTGGTCCCAGACGCGTGTTCTGGCCGCTGTCATCTGCAAATCGCAGGCCTGAAAATACGACGCCCGAATCATTCCAAGGGCGTGAAGCCTGCCAGTCCCCTTCAGAGCCCTCTCTTCTCTGGCAACAGAAGAAAGCACGATGGCCAACAGCCTAAGTGCTCCCTCGTAGATTCCGTATTTTGAATCTTGCTAATTCCATATGGGAGAACAGAGCGGACCAAAGAAAGGACAACTCTTATCTGTCAGACGCTGGAGAGTGTCTGGGAGCGCCTCGCCCCCTCCCAGCACCCCAGCCCCGGCCACGCTGGCTCAGGCCCCGGAGCGCTGACCCCAGAACGGCGTGAACTCCCTCCTCTGTTTTACCGGAGCTGCTTCTCCACGACTGACCTTCAACAGGACGGCACCAGAGATTACCATCACTCCGAGGAACCTGAACAGAGACGAACTTCGGAAAAGCTGCTTTGTGGTGATAATACTAACCTGAAGCGGATGTGTACTCCGGAGGGCGAGAGAGGCCGACCAAAGAGGAGAGAAACTCCGTGTTTCTAAAACGTAGTGTGAAACTCCTTACAGAGAGGGTCTAGCCAAAGCCAGCTCCGAGCAACACCCCAGGAGGCCAAGTGCAAACCCTCCCCTACGAGGCCCATCTCACTCCTCAGGCATCGAATGACTCGCGAGGATGGCATTAGTGTATGGCTGTCCCCGACCCGTAGCTGGGGACGCAGGAGTCCAAAAGGATGGTGTGTCTGACGAGGCTGAGGGCAGAAACGAGGGGCGCGCCAGGTGGCCCGGAGAAGGGGCGGCCAGCAGGGCCGGGGCCCATCCAGTGGCGGGTGCAGAGTGTGGAGGGAGAGGAACACGGCCCGGGGACCCTGAGGACCCTTGCGAACCAAAGCTCACGGAGGAGTGGCCACCCTGTATTTTGTGCGTGGAATCAAGTAGGACTCTCCGACCAGTGGCGTTCCTGGGATGTCCCTTCCCGGATCTCAAGAGATACATGCAAATTACCATAAGAATATGCACTGGCCAAGGAAGATCGTTCTGACATCTGCTAAAGCCCGCGAGACAGGGAGGAAGACTGTTCACCCGGGCCCTGCGGCGGGGTCTCACAGCAGGGGAGGCAAACTGCGCTCACCTCAGACACAGGAAGAAGAGTGGGGATTTATGGGCAAGGAGCCGAGCCCGAGGGTGCGCGAGGGCAGGGCGAGTCTTCCTACACTGGCCTCCTGGGATTCTCGCTGCGGGCAAGGGGAGACCAGACGTCACCCGTGGGGCGGGGGGGTAAGGAATTCTGTGTGCTGCAAGGACGACGCAGGAGCCCAAGGTCAGAGCCCAGTTGCTAAGGGGACCGGGGGGACTGACTACGGTCTGGCGGAGGAGAGTCTTTGTAGGGCGCCTCTCGGGTGGTTTCAGATGCAGAGCCTCACCTGCTTGGGGAGAAAGGGCAGGCCTGCGGGCACTGCGCGCGTGTTCGCCATCGGAGCGCAGCGAGCAGGTCTCCGTGGCTACCGAGGCCACCACGCCTCCCCCCCCCCCCCCCCCCGCCCTCGGAGCCCAGGAGGCTTCCGACACAGCTGCAAACCAGACGTGATGAACCACATTTTATACTGAATATATTTGTGCCTCATCCATTTTCTTGATTAAATCATACTGTAGCTGAACAGACTATTTGTTGATAATTCCTACTCCAGTTTAATTTAATAGCTTTTCCCAGTGAAAATATATGGGCAAACGCAGAACGTGGGAGGACAGACAGAACGCGACACAACCCAGCGTCTCAGACACACGAGCAGCGCGTCCCGGGCGAGGCCCTCGGCGCCGGGCCGTCCGTAGGCCTCTGACAAGCGCAGAACCTTCGGGCCCAAGAGGAAGCTATTTCTGGCTAAACGACTGGGTGCCGTCTCTGTGCAAAACAGACCCGTCCTCGGTTTCCCCACATTTCAGGGGAGCCCTTTCCAGCCGAGCAGCCGGGCGCACGGAACGGCCCACCCACACCGGTGAACGTGTCTTGCCGCTCAAGCCCCAGATCTCTCTCTCTCCACCTCCCCCCGGCCCCGGAGAGCTCCGAGCTCCGACTTCTGCCCACTGACTGCCTCGTCGCGTCTGAGAACCGTCCGCCCGGCCTGCAAGCCGCAGAGTGAGCCCGGGTGCGAGCTCAGACGACGTGTGCACGTCGGTTTCTTTCCTGTGCTTCTGAACCCCGGAAAAATGGACCGAAACCGTTTCTGCCGGGTCGGGGTGTGTGGTGGAAGACAGCACGAGGCTTCGGGAAAGGAGGCATGAAGGAGGTGACCAATGCCAAACGGGGGGAATCGCAATGGTTTGGGTAGTCTTTTCATACATTTTGAACAAGCAATATTTTGGGGAGTTTCTTCAGTGTAAGAGCAAGTGTGTCATGAAATTGCTGAGGTAAGGCACATGCCAAAACGTGGCCTCAAGGAAATTAATTTTAGTGCGTTTAAAATAGAATAAATATACATAAGTAGAACAGTAAGTAGATTAAATACTTAAAAAAATTATTTATTTGTTTCTTTATTAGAGACAGAGAGAGAGAGAGAGATTGAGTACAAGCATTGGGATCAGCAGGCAGAGGGAGAGGGAGAAGCAGCAGGAGCCCGATGCGGGGCTCGATCCCAGGACTGAGATCACGACCTGAGCCGGAGGTAAATGGTTTCATGGACTGAACCACCTGGAGCCCCTTCAATACTTATTAATATGAGCCCTTTCTTGTGTTCATTGTTGTTCTTGTGGTCTGAAAGCCCAATAAAAATCAGGCTTTCTATAGAATTTTTGGGTGCATTTACTGAAAGTACCTGAAAATTATTTTAATTAGAAATGGTTTTCTGGGAAACCACCCAAGTTCTAGAAGAAGAGCTTACCTATCAAGCACCAAGAATAAGCCTTAGTGTTATCTTTCCAGGAAGCTTTCTTTTTCTCCACGACCAGAGCCAACATCACTCCCAGGATCTGCTAAGAGTTCCTTAGCATTTACTTTATTAGGATATTGTGCTTCCCTTTAAAATATATTCAAATGGATCCTGGATATCAACCTTTTATCTGTACTGTCATTTGCAAATATCTTCTCCCATTCCGTGGGTTGCCTCTTTGTTTTGATGACTGTTTCTTTTGCTGTGCAGAAGCTTTTTATCTTGATGAAGTCCCAGAAGTTCATCTTTGCCTTTATTTCCTTCACCTTTGGAGACATATCTTGAAAGAAGTTGCTATGGCTGATATCAAAGAGGTTACTCCCTATGTTCTCCTCGAGGATTCTGAAGGTTGATATCCAGGATCTATAAAGAACTCCTCAAACTCAACACACACAAAACAGATAATCATAATAAAAAATGGGCAGAAGATATGAACAGACACTTCTCCAATGAAGACATACAAATGGCTACCAGACACATGAAAAAATGTTCATCATCACTAGCCATCAGGGAGATTCAAATCAAAACCACATTGAGATACCACCTTACACCAGTTAGAATGGCCAAAATTAGCAAGACAGGAAACAACGTGTGTTGGAGAGGATGTGGAGAAAGGGGAACCCTCTTCCACTGTTGGTGGGAATGCAAACTGGTGCAGCCACTTTGGAGAACAGTGTGGAGATTCCTCAGGAAATTAAAAATAGATCTTCCCTATGACCCTGCAATTGCACTGCTGGGTATTTACCCCAAAGATACAGATGTAGTGAAAAGAAGGGCCATCTGTACCCCAATGTTTATAGCAGCAATGGCCACGGTCGCCAAACTGTGGAAAGAACCAAGATGCCCTTCAACGGATGAATGGATAAGGAAGATGTGGTCCATATACACTATGGAGTATTATGCCTCCATCAGAAAGGACGAATACCCAACTTTTGTAGCAACATGGACAGGACTGGAAGAGATTATGCTGAGTGAAATAAGTCAAACAGAGAAAGTCAAGTATCATATGGTTTCACTTATTGGTGGAGCATAACAAATAATATAGAGGACAAGGGTAGATGGAGAGGAGAAGGGAGTTGAGGGAAATTGGAAGGGGAGGTGAACCATGAGAGACTATGGACTCTGAAAAACAACCTGAGGGTTTTGAAGGGGCGGGGTGGGAGGGTGGGGGAACCAGGTGGTGGGTATTAGGGAGGGCACGGATTGCATGGAGCACTGGGTGTGGTGGAAAAACTATGAATACTGTTACGCTGAAAATAAATAAAAAATTGGAGAAAAAAAAATATATATATTCAAATGTACACATAGGCAACACCTTGGTGACCTGCAACCATGGGAAATAGAAATTAATTGGCAATTGATATAATTAGACTGTTTAAGTCAGGGATGCCAGAAATTTCACACAGTAGGTTCCCTTCCCAGGTCTGCCTCTCTCACTAGACGTCAAGGTCATCGAGGGCAGAGGCCACACAAAGACCACACCCTATGTACCAACCGCTCAACACAGCTTATGCTAAAAATTCTTCACGTAAACAATTGAGCAAGTACAAAATTAAATGAAATTCTTCCACTTTTCCGTATCCCAGCTGAAGGACTTGCACTGTCGCCACTCACCCTCAGCCATCTTTCAGCAAAAGTGTCAAAAGCGATAGGTAATCAAAGAGAACCAACCCCCTGGCTTTGGGGACTCCAGACGAAATAACCGTTCCTGACATGAACGGTCTTTGAGCACGGATACCTTTAACAAACCAGCAGATACGCCACCGTACTGGGTAAATAATATCACTTTTGATTAATTTAAAAACTGTATCCCCCCCCCCCCACCAAGCTCTTCCTAGTCAGCCCCTCCAAACCTTCCACAGCCCCAAGCCAGGCTTTGGAGCTGGAGCGCGAGACCACTGGAGTCTCTCTTGGAAAGCAAAGGCTGGGCCCAGGAGGATGCCTTCCCGAAGCTCCTGAAACTGGGATGCCGATGCTGGGGTGTTTCCTGACTCTAGAAGCCGCCCTAGCTCACGACGCCATGGCTCTGGGGCCTGAACTGGAAATGCATTCGTGGTTTGGTGCGGCTGACTCACGGGGTGATGATAAGGTAAGGAAGAGGAGTATCACCATCCAGCCAGATGACGGGACCTCCATCTTAGCAGACGGGGCCGATCCTAGTGAATGATGGTGTAGGAGGAGGCCTGGGAGAAGCGATCTCTGGCCTCTTCTTCCCCTAACTACAGAGGAAGATCGTCTACACTATGAATTACCAGGCTGAGCGTTTACCGAGACAGCACAAGCCATGGGTTCTACAGGCCACGGGGGCAACCCCAGGCTCACACAGCACTGGGAGACAATGGGCACTGTGAAAGCCGTCACGAAGCCCAGCAAATATTCATCAGTATCCACAGCTAACAACTACTGACCAGCCATGTCACCATCCAGACTCTGTGCTCATCTTTACGTTCGATAGCTTACGCTGATCACTTTCACCCTACGCGGCAGGAAGTCCTAGCCCATCTCACAGTGGAGGGGAAGGGGCTCATGGAGGTGAAAAAGCCGCCACCTGCCATAAAAGATGGTGGGTGTGATATAAAGCCCAGATTTACCTGCCGTGGGTATGCGACGTTCACCTGGAACGTTCCAACTTCCGGAAGAGGTTCTCCAGAATAATTTTAGGTTGTACAGCACCTTCCAAAATATTCCTCAGAGAAATTTCCTTTTTTTTTTTTTTTTAAGATTTTATCTATTTATTTGACAGACAGAGACCAAAGGTAGGCAGAGAGGCAGGCAGAGGGAGAGGAGGAAGCAGGCTCCCCGCTGAGCAGAGAGCCTGATGCGGGGCTTGATCCCAGGACTCTCAGATCATGACCTGAGCAGAAGGCAGAGGCTTTAACCCACTGAGCCACCCAGGCACCCCAGAAATTTACTTTTAATAATTACAATAGCTTTCCTTCAAGTCCCATCTAATACATGGTAAACTCCAGTAACCGCATGACCCAGAAGGGCTATGATAATCATAGACGGCCGGCACACACTCTCGAAGCAAGAACTTCCTTTAAAACAGTCTAGGCGCAGGAGCATAGGTAAGTCCTTTGGTTTCCCTGGGCTCCGTTTCCTCATCTACAAAATGGACTGCTGAATCAGGAGCCAGTTACACCTTCCAGGTAGGTGCCAAGCCCCTCAGGCAGTGATGTCAATGCCCTTGAAATCTGGGCGAAGGTCAGACAGTGAACCCTGATATCTTTCTAGGGCACGCACAAAGAAGTCTAGGAAGATACTCAATTACCCTTTAGAAACCCCAAAAATCATGCTTGCCAGAGTCAACGATCTGGCCATCTCAGCTGGTGCAACACCGAGACACTCTAAAAATATTTAAGCCGGAATTCATAAACTGTTCCCAAATCTGATTAAGTAATCTGGCTTCTCTGTTGGCTAGGGATTACCAAATGCCTGAGTCTAGATTCAAGTTAAATTTAAAAGCAAGTATGAAAACATTAAGACAGAGTCTCTCCCGGAAGGCCATTTTAATGAAGATAATAATGTTTTCAACTTCAAGTAACTACTGTCACTTTCCTGTTTATGGCACTAGATTCCGAATTCAAAAAACAAACATTTTCAATCTCTGTGCCTATTTTACAAAATAAATTTCACAGAAACAATGAAAAAAATGTTTATTTTCACAAAATGAGCAATCTTTTTCATCAGTCCAAACAGGAAATACACATCTGTGCTAGTGCTTTATGTGTCCCATTACTCAAGCTCAAACTATTGACAGACCTCACCCACCCCCTCCGAAATTTTAGATTTTGGGGGGAAGTGCTCCTTGGCCTATAATATGCTGTGGATATGCAAGTGCATAAACAGGCTTCTCTGGAAAAAGGTAGAGAGGCAGCTGGGCAGGAAGATGGAACTTGCTGGACAGAAGCAGAGGGTCAGCCACTTATTAGATCCCCCACTAGGTGGAGGCATCATGAGGTCAGGACTTCCAGGACTTGTGGTTTTCTCAGCCTCTACAAGGCTGAGAAAAGGGCTGAACACACAGCAGGCTTTTAAAAAGCAATTGCACAATGAATTAGTTGGCAAGTTTCCGGCAAAATCCTGTTGGGGCGGGGGGTGGGGAGAGGCTGAGTCCCCCATCAGTAGAATGAGGACTGTAAAACATGCCTATCTGAGTTTTCATAAGAGACAGGGGAATGCCTCTGTAGAGAACAGAGTGCCGCGCCCGAGCAGACCATCCTTCTCGGCACTTCTCTCCAGGGCCCACCATCCCGGTACATGAAGGGCTCGTTGATAGAGGAATGTGATAATCCTCTCTGGTCAGGAACAGACCTTCTGCCTATCCCCTGGTGTATCTACGGTTTTTAGAAATTTTGTTTTCACACTGAAGAAACTTCTCTTCCATCCCCCTCTCAGTTTCCCATTATGTTGTTTTTTTGAGGCACAAACCTAGTTCTCCCTGCTAAACCACAACACTGGAGCCGAGTGTATCGCGCTGATGGGATTCCTGAACCTCCACCAGTTCAGCCCAGTATTAACTTGCTACTGGTCTCTACTGCTGGTCTTCCTGAAGAGCACTGGGGGGTTGCCCACCCATGTGCCTCCCACTGGCAAGGATAATAAAATAAACAAGGAACTGTATAATAAACTTGGCATTTTGATGAATAAAAACTTATTGGACATAGAGGTAAATAGTGTTCTGACTTTCTGCTCTTATCAACTTTAGCTTTTTAAAAAGTGCCTGAGATCCCGGAAGATGATTTATCTCACTAACTCGTATTTAATTTCCGTCAATGTGAAGTTCAAGGCAAGACCTCCCCCGTTATTTGATTAACAGTTGTATTTGTTTGAAAAATATGTTCTACCCTCAGAAAGCAGCCACAAAGAGCCTATCTGGTCCAAATCTGACTTAGTGATACCATAACAGAAACTTTTTCCACAAGCAATTCCCTGTTGCATTCATGCCTATGCCAGAGCTTTGCTTAAAGACCTGGTAATTGCAACAACCCATGCCTGCATTGAATACCATGGCAGCCAGGACAAAGAAATCCAAGACGAAAAATGTCACATTGTTCCAATTCATTCGATTCCTTAGAAACAAGTCAAAACCGAGATAGGTGCCAGCCTTTGGTAAAGGCCAGGGCAATGTCAAAGGGAAAGGCTAGGCTGTGTGGCCAGCCCCTCCCCCCAACATCACAATGTCTCTCTCTCTCTCTCTCCTTCTCTCTCTCTCTCTTTCACTTAAACACGTTCCACCGTTTGGTCATCTATAGATTCAACAATGTAATTTGGACACCGGGACAAAGAGAACAAGATCTGATTGCAGAAATAAAAAAAACACGGCAGAGAACGGTCCACAGATGACTTTGGAAACCCGAAGATGACAAGATGAGGGACAGGAGAAAAGGACACAATTTTCAGGGTCCTTGGGTTTCAGGGCGAGTCTCTGTCAAACCCGGGGCTGCAGGGATGCTGCACCCGGCACTTCGGTCCCGAGCACCGTTTCAGACTGGCCCGCGTAGACCGGGTTGTTACACATACGGGCAAGGCTGCTCTGATTTCAAATACACCAACATCTGCCCCATACGGTAGCACTTGCGTGGCTGGGGGCCACCGAAAGACAAACTCACCCCCCGGCCCTCGACCCACGGCCGAGGGGAGCGCCGCGGAGGTTCTGTCCGTGGGACCTCGGAGGTGCCCCACCGAGCCGCGGTCCAGCTGCACGGACCGAAACGCCCTCCCCACCCCGAGCACCTCTCTGGGCACAGCGACCGCTCTGCTACCTGCGCGGCCCCGGGGGCAACATTCGTTAGAAATTCCACAGGGGAGGGTTAAGCCCCCGACGAGAACCCGAGGGCCGGTCCGGCACGGCGAAGTCCCAGCGGCGGCGTTCGGTCCGGTGGAAACCAGACGGGTCTCCCACAACTTCAACTCCCCGACCCGAGTCGGTGCGTCCCGTGCATGTGACAATAGAAAGGCTCGGGATGGCTCCGCCGCCCGCAGCATCCCCCGGGCGCGGCGGGACCCGGGGGCCGGCGCGCACGGGGGCCGACGGCGCTTACCTCGAGGCGGCTGAGACTGGAGCTCTTGGAGCGCGACTTCTTGCGCAGGTACACGGAGAAGAAGCGGCGCACCGTGAACTTCTTCATGCTCAGGTCCATCGCCCCGCGCCCAGCCGGGAGCAGCCGCAGGCCCGGAGGACGCGCATTCCCGGCGCATCCCAGGCGCGCGGGGTCAGGTCCGCGGGCGGGTGCGCGCCGCGGGGGAGCCCGGGGCGGCGGCCATCGGCGCGGGGCGCGGGCTGCGGGCACAAAGGGCAGGCCGAGCCGGCCACCGCGGCCCGGGCTCCTGCGCTCCCTCCTCCCGCGCTCCTCCTCCTCCTCCCCCTCCTCCTCCTGCGGCCCGCGAGGACCGGCCCCGGACCGCCCCGCCCCGCCCCGCCCTCCGCCACTACCGCCAATCAGTGCCGCCGGCCCAGCTGCTTCCCCCCGTCCTCCCCCTCGTCCCCTCCTCCCCCTCCTCCTGCCGCCGCCGCCGCCGCCGCCTCTCGCCGAGGACCAGCCCGGGCAGCGCCGCCCCGCCCTCCGCCACTACCGCCAATCAGTGCGCGCCGCCCCCGACGCTCCGTCCTCCTCCTCCTCCTCTTCCCCCTCCTCCTCCTGCCCCGGAGGCTGCCGCTGCGGCCGCCGAGGCTCAGCGAGGACCAGCCCCGCCCCGCCCCGCCCACAGTCACTACGGCCAATCAGATGCTCCCTCCTCCCCCTCCTCCTGCCGCGGGGCCGCCGCAGCAGCCGCCACCGCCCCGCCCCACCCCGCCCACCGTCGCTACGCCCCGTCGGAGGCTCCTTCTTCCCCCGCCTCCCCCTCCTCCTCCTCCCGCGGCTGCTGCGGCCGCCAACGCCCCTCCCGGCCCCGCCCATAGTCACTACCGCCAATCAGATGCTCCCTCCTCCCCCTCCTCCTCCCCCTCCTGCGGCTGCGGCCAGCGCCCCGCCCCACCCAGCCCGGCCTCGCCCCGCCCACAGTCACTACCGCCAATCAGATGCGCCTTCCTCCCCCCGCTCCTCCTCCTCCTGCCGCGCCGCTGCAGACGCCACCGCCGGGGAGTACCAGCCCCGCCCCTCCCCGCCCTCCGCCACTGTCGCCAATCAGCAACCGCACAACCCAGGGGTTCCCGCCCCCTCCTCCTCCCGCCCTGAGAGGACGAGCGCCGAGCAACCCGGCCCCGCCCTGCCTGGCCCACGACCACCAATCAGCGCCACCGACGCGCCTCCCCGCCGCCTCGCTCGTCCGGAGTACTCGGGCGCGCCGCCCGCGCCCGCGCCCGCGCCCGCGCCCGCGCCCGCGCCCGCGCCCGCGCCCGCGCCCGCGCCCGCGCCCGCGCCCGCGCCCGCGCCCGCACCCGGCGGCCGGGCGAACCCCGCGGAGGAGCGCTGCGGCCTGCGGACCGGAGGGCGCGGGCGCCGGCCTGGTGTGCTGCCCCGCGCTCCGGCTGGGCTGTTTTCTGGCTTGGGGCGTCCCTGCGGTTTTTCCCTTAAAACAGCCACAGGCACACGTGGGCTCCATGCTCTGCGGTGCCGAGCAAAACTTTTGTCAATTAGCGGACATTTCCGGAAAATGAAACAAAATCCGAGAGTCTCCGGGAGCCTTCGCCCGCGCTCTGCCCCTCTCCCTGCCCCGGGGCGCCCGGCCCCGCGGTCCAGCCGTCGCCACCCGGGATGCGCGGATCCCCACGCGGTCTGGGGCAGCCTCCCCTGGGAGTGCTCGGGGCACGAGACATCCGTTCTCCACGACCTCCGGCTCCAGATATAGAAAACCGTCCGGACGGGTGACTTCCTAGGCCCCGCCGTGTCCCCAGGCAGGCTCTGGAGGGCAGCTGCTGGCTGCAGCGCTGGTGGGGATTTGCCTTAAAGGGGAACATTTTTCTAGAAATGCTCAGCGGAGGGCTTCAGACAGTGCCGGATCTTGGAGCTCTGAGCTCCGTGCGGCCTCTTCTGTGGGTGCGCCTGTTGAGTCAATGTTCAAAATAGGGTCAGACGAGGTCAGTGCCCGGCCACCCCCTACCCACCACCGCCCAGAAGGTCAGAAACATTCATGCGTGCGGTACTGTGTGACAAATACGGATGCCGCAGGCTGGGCCGTGGTGAGGACGGAGTTCAGAGTGGCCGCTGGTGCACAGGGTCCTTGCTTGGAGAGCTTGGGCACACTCATGCTCTGTGTCCCCATCGTGCATCTCCAAGATGAAACTATGCATGTCGAAACTGGTTCCTGCTTCCCTCAAGGGTTCTGCTGGAGGGCGATTATCCCCACTCTGGGAAACAGCTTCTTACCACCTAGAGAATTCCCCCTCTCCCTGGCTGCCCTTGAGGCATCTTTCTACACAGAGGCAAAGACGGGCCAGACCTATGCCAGGTTGCAGCTAAGCTCTGGCAGAGAGCCGCTGAGGGACAGGACATCGGGCTTGTCCCCAGCCCCAGGAATGAGGAGGGGGCCGGCTCTAGCAAGCTTCACTGGGGGAGCCGGTGGGAGTACCACACGCCAACTGTGACATCTCAGGGCCATCCTGGTCACAACAAAACCCTCGGGTGGGCATCGGTCAGGGCTTGGGTTTTACCACAAGAGCATGCTGACCTGGTGTAACCGAATTGGAAAGGAAATATCTTATGGGGCATTCACGATTCCCCACATTTGAGTGCAACCAAACTGTTCTATTGAACTTGAAGTCTCAAAAGACAAAAAAAAAAAAAAAAGAAAAGAAAAGAAAAGAAAAAAAGGTTTCATATTTTCAACTGGAGAAATAATTTCATTGCTAGAACATTTCCATTTGCCTTTATCTTTAACCTGGTGAAGTAAGTTTATCAAAATCTCTAAGAATCATTTACCACCACTTCCAGTACTAAGACAATGCCACGGTCAGACCACCCTGATACCCAGAGGTATCCCTCCCAAATCCTGGGGGAAAGGGGGAGCTCAGTAAAGGCCCCGTCCTGGGGGTGGGGAGGGAGCAGGGGAGCAAACTCAACAGCCTCCAGGCGACCTTGAGTTCTTCCCTGACCTGAGCAGGGAAGCCCGACATTGCATTCTATGCTGCTGCAGCCTGTAAGCAAGGGCTGGCCACAAGCGGTCACCTCGGTCCCACAAGCGGTCACCTCGGTCCTACAAGTGGTCACCTCGGTCCCACAAGCGGTCACCTCGGTCCCATAAGCCATCACCTTGGTCCTACAAGTGGTCACCTCGGTCCCACAAGCGGTCACCTCGGTCCTACAAGTGGTCGTGGACACCACCTGGTGCCTGGGACCGTGCTCAGCCCTAGGGACACAAAGATGACTGCAGCCCAGCTCCTGACTGCAGAAGTTCACAGCCCCATGAAGAGAAGGTGAGCGGATAGACAACCACGATGCAGTTTTTAACGCGACGCAAAAGAAACGTGTAAGGAGATGCTACACGGACGGAGAAGAATGAGAAGCCGGTTCCAGCTGGAGGAGGTGGCATTTGGGGTGACCCCCACGGATAAGGAGCCAAGTTTCCTGGGCAAACAGAGGAGGTAGGGTCCCAGCTTGTAGAAGAACCGGGTTATTGGGAATTTAGAACAAAGGGGTTTCATGATTGATTAATGAAAATTGAGTTCTACTGAGTCCCCAGGACACCTGAGGCATACAATTTCAGAATTTCAGAACAATAACTAAAGTCTGGTCCACCCTGGAATTCCCCCTTCTTTGAGAACAGACATGCCCTGGACAGGAAGGAGAGGGAGGCTTTTGGAAGGAAGGTAACTCCGGCAAGATCTGCATTGTTATCCCCTTCCTTTCCCTTCCCCCAAAGGACTGGATAGGGGCGATGCCACCTCCTTCACTTCAAGCCCTACCCCAAGAGCTCTGATTTGCTGTGGATGCTGGTACGGTCTGGGTTCTAGAGAGCCCGAAGGGCCATGCTCTGGGGAGGCTCGGGGAGGGGGGGTGTGCTGTTCACTGAACAGATCTGTGTTCATGGGGCTTGTAGGAGGAAGGACGCAAGAGGGTTTCTTACAGACCAGGTGTGGCCATGTGATAAAGGGGCTAGTCTGGGGGTCCCTGGGATGCTGTCTGGAGCAGAAGCATGTAGCACCAGGCCCTGGGCTAAGGCAAGAGTTCTAGGTAACTCCCAAATCTGGACACCTCTGTCCTGTAAGTGTGTGCAGCTGCGGTCTCCAGCTGCAGTAACCCAGAAGAAGACAGGACAGCTGTCCGTGAGAGAAAGGGTCAGAGTGAGGCCACCTGTGTGCAGACTGGTTCCAGCGAGTCTGTTCTCTGCCTGGATCGCCTCCCCTCCACTCTGACCCTGGAAGCCTCCCAGGCTGAGACAGCCTCAAGCCGGCAAAGAGACTGTGAGTCCGGTCAGTCAGTAGGACTGGAAATACTAATGTCTTAATCAAGTATTTAAAACTGAAAACAAACATGATTGTTGTTTGGGAGTGGGAAGAAAAAGCTATGCGAACTGACAGGGTTCCCCGTCATTCACTCTGATAAGTACTGCAAGGTGTGTTTCGATCCCATCACAAGCTGCATTTGGTCAACAAAGCAGGTACAAGTCAAGAACAGGATCCAGGCTTCATTTATAACAGTGAGGGCCTCAGAGGACGGAGGTCACCCACGCAGTGGGGGTCCCGCAGAGCCGCACCCTCAGTGCGAGGTGGACGGAAATAACCCCCCTTGCAGACCAGGGCTCGCGCCTGAGTGCTGGCACTAACCAGACAGGACCTCGAGAGCAAGAACGACCCCCTGAGCACAGACCCCCTTACATAGGCCTGTGGCCCTTGTGCACCTCCCGTGTCATCTGAAAAGAGCAGCAAAAACTCCGGTGGTCTTGACTACTTCTTACCCGAGGTGCCTCGTGGAAACACACAGCGACACTCTCTAGAGAGATCCGCGTTAAACCCAGGCTCCAGACAGTTCCAGGGAGCGTGAGCTCGTGGTCACTGCACTTGAGTCCAGGGCACTGGGTGTCAGCAAAGCCAGAAGGACCACTGCCGGCAGGACCAGGTGGAAACTCTGCCTACAGGATTTATGGGATGTAGAATGTAAAATGGTAGAAGAAAGAACAAGACATTCCTGGAAACGCACCCATGTGGGGCTTGGCATGCGTGTGAGCATCCGAGAGCAGACGTGGAGGGCGGGGGGCGGGAGCAGCCGTGTGGGTGCTACCAGGGCCTGCTCGTGGGACGCACGTGGGTTGGGAAGTGTCTGAATTCCATCCACTGTCCCACTGTGACTTGACCTGAAACTCTGATCCTCTAGAACAGGGTTCTCAAGTGGGGTTGACTTTGTCCTCTGGGGGACACTTGGCAAGGTCTGGGGACAGGTGTAGACAGCTGGCGACACGGCTGGGGGGTGGGAAATGGGAGGGATGCCTCGGAGGCAGAGGCCGGGGGGTACACTGCACAGGACAGCCCCTCAAGGTCCGAAATGCCCAAGGGCCACATCTGAGAATCATGGTGAGCTCAGTGGCCAGTGGCAGTGGGAACCTGTGCTCCTTCCTCACAAGGCTGTCACCTACAAATGTGGCAGTTCTGTGCAGTTAAAGCAAAATGTGGAAGCAAATTGTAAACTGTCCATCAAAGTTGTTATTTGCTAAAATCCTAGACTTTCACACAGAAAGCTAGTGGCATGACTGGGGAAGGAGTAGACCCCCACGTCTAGCATTTTTATCTGAAAGCTTTCTGTTGAACGACATTGTCCTCTGTGGGTGCAACCGTTTACCCTGTGGCCCAAACTGGGAGGAAAGAGTTACCTTCACTCCCGGCACTGCTTTATTCCCAAAGTCTAATGACGCACAGACACCTTGGTGAGACTTTCTCAATATCTGTCACGTCTCCCCTTCTTTCTGGCCCTGCTCTCGGGGACACGGTTTGGGACCCCATCAGTTCCTGCCAGAATACGGTGATTGCCAGCCAGACGCCGTCCCGCCCAACCCGTCCACAGTCCAGCTCCTAAAATGATCTTTCTAGAAGCAAACCGGGTCAAGCTACCCCATGTACCACATGTGTCCAGGAGGTCCAGGAGAAGCGCAAACCAGAGCAGAGCAGCTGTGCCATTCCGGGTCACCGCTCCCTGTCCTCACCCTCTGCCCTCCTTCCTGCCCCAGAGCACGGGCCGGGCCGTGCCGACACACTGTGTGAAGATGACTTCCCAGGTCTCCATCACACTGTGGCTGCTGCGGTCACTGCCCGGGTCGCCCTCCTGCTCCACCCACAGGCCGCACCCCTCCCCCGCGTCATGCCGCAGGCCACGTGAAGGTGTCTTCCCCAGGCTCCCCATTTTCCTCACAGAGCCAGACGATGACTCTCGGCTTCTCCGTCTGCCTCTCCCACCAACGTGGAAGCACGTGGGGCAGCACCATCGGTGGCCCTTCCCGCAGGTTTGTTTAAAGGGGTGTTATAGTGACTGCGTTTGGAGGTCTGCTGGTTATCAGAGCTGGGCCATTTTTACTATTTCATCTGTAAAACACACTTACAAAATCCGCAGAATGGACACAATGAATCCCATCTTACGAGGCGCCAGGGGCTGAACCTACTGCCTAAACTTACACGAGACGAAAGGGTCCAGACGAGATCCGCCCATCAGCGAGTGCCCAGCAATGGGCCCACAGTTGTACCAGGTGTGTATCAAAAGAAATCACATAAGGGAGTGGCAACCACGAGGGTGACAGGCTAAGATCCTCATTTCCCCAGACAATTACACTCAGGCAAGAAATGCCATAAGGCCAACATCCTGTAGACAGAGCATCTCACAGACACAAGTCCGGACAGTGGCCTCCACAGGCCTCCTCATATCTGTGGGGACAGACGCTGGGAGTGCCTTGGTGCAGAATGGCTAGGTTCTCCTGTGAAAGGTCAGTTTCCTCATGAGACAACACGGGGAGTCTTGTTACATGAAACAGTGTTGAGAGCCAAGGGACCCTAGCAGGTGGCCAAGAGAACTCTGGAAACGTTTCACGTAGAGGCGTTTTCTGCTCATCAGTAGGGGAGGGGAAAAGGATCATTCCTTATCGGGAGGTGACGGAATGTGTAGAACCTCTGGGTCTGACCCTGCTAGTGTTCCCACGTTGTTTGTTATGGGTTGAACCGTGTCCCTTTCTAAAAAGGTACATTGAAGCCCTGAGCCCCAGCCCCTAGAATGTGACCTTGTCGGAAAACAGGGTTGTTGCAGATGTCATCAGTTAAGATGAGGGCATATAGGAGTAGGGTGGGCTCTAATCCAGTGTGACCGGTGTCCTTCTAGGCCACGTCACAACGGAGGCAGAACTTGGAGCAGTGCCGCCATCAGCCCAAGCGCGTCATGGCCGCCATCAGCACATCAAAGAGATGAGGAAGAAACTCCCTACGTGTGTCGGGGGCATAGCCCTCGGCCCCTCATCTCAGACCTCTGGCTTCCAGAAGTGTGAGACAACACATATGTGCCATTTCCAGCCGCCGGTGTGTTGTGCTTCGTTCTGGAACCCAAGGAGATGAACACACACACTTCTCATTCCACGGCCCTTGCAGGGAGCTCCGTGAGGAAGACGGCCAGGGAGCGGGTTTCCGAGGGAATGAGCATTTGGTCTGACAGTATGTGGGAAAACCTGGCTGTGAGTGGAGACATGGGGGCTATTTCTTGTGAGTCTGAGCCCACACATTAATTACAGGAATGCTGAGAGGAAGGGAGTTAGCAGGAAAGAGGAAACAGGTGAAAACTATAGCAGGAAGGGTTTCTGTAACTTAAAAAGGAAAAAAAAAAAAAAGAATCCTCAAAATAGAAATGTCCCTCAAGACCTGGAATGGGTACAAAGGAGAATGTACAATGTCTGCCAGAAGTTTTTCTTAGCAAAAATAGTCATCTTCTAAACAATATTTCATAGACATCTATAGCATTGCAAACACTACATACCTCTACTAGAGATGGGAACTAGATGCACACATGAAAGAAATCCTCAGAGACACTGAAAGCCAGGGCTTTGATCCCCCTGGCAATAGTGCCTGTGGTGTGTCCTCCTCATCAGAGAGCCACAGGAGGAGGCTGGGGTGGGGGCCAGGCGCCATGCTTGGTCACATGACGGATTACATATGCAGAGAGAGCCTTCCCGAGACACAGAAACATGCTGGCTAGAATGAGAAGAAAATCCTCTTTTTTAAAGCATGGTTGATCCAATAGTGAGTAGGAGAACACAAATGTAGGCAAAAACTGAGGCTAAGAAGATGTGCGTGAAGAGGGAGCCATGTTTGTCGATCCCCGTAATCCAGACCTGAGTTTCAGCAGGGTCTGCAGAATGGGACACGGAGAGGGCCTGGGGCTGTGCAGGGTGGGAGGTCAGGTCAGGGTCACTCTGCTGAAAATCACAGTCCACACAGAGGAGACTGTAGAGGGAGAGCGGGAGAGCCTCCCTCCGGGAGGAGACTTGCTTATTCAGCTGTGAGCTCCGGAAATGGCAAAGGACAGAGTCTCTCCTGTCAGCCTCCTGCCTCTCATAGTTAGACCTGTTCCAGGCCAAAATTCACACTACCGACCTGAAAAACTCGAAGCCAAACATTTACTTTTTAATGGTCTCAGATTGTACCATCCTGAGGACCAGGCAGAAGCAAACACAAGTACTCTGGAGGAAGTACTTTAAACACATCTCGAAGCTCAAACAGAGAACATTCTAAGGAACATGACTTGCAGCCATAAACTGCAGCCGACACGAGGAAGTAGCTACCATGAGCAAGAGTCAGCAGACAGAGCAAGTAGCAGACTCAGACCTGAAACGCGCAGAGGTATGAGTGGTATAAAAGATGTTTAACCTATTTAAAACACAAAAAGAAAGATGGAAAGCATGACAAGGAAACTAGAGATTACAAATGATCAAGCAGATTTGTTAACATTAGTAGAACTTTAAAAATTAAAATGCAGGGGCGCCTGGGTGGCTCAGTGGGTTAAGCCTCTGCCTTCGGCTCTGGTCATGATCCCAGAGTCCTGGGATCGAGCGCCGCATTGGGCTCTCTGCTCAGTGGGGAGCCTGCTTCCCCCTCTCTCTCTGCCTGCCTCTCTGCCTACTTGTGATCTCTGTCTGTCAAATAAATAAATAAAATCTTTAAAAAAAAATTAACATGCAATGATTTAAAGTAAAACTCAGTAGATAAAGAGCAGTTTAGACAAAGCCCAAGAAAGAGTTAACAAGGGAGAAGTTAGATCTGATGATAATTGACAGAGTGCAAACAGGAAAGTCAAAAGACAAGACATACAAAAAGCCAGTGGAAGAGATGTGGAAGACAGAGGGAGAAAAACCCCATGCCTGAGTCTTGCACTGAGAGACAAACAGATACTCCGTGTTCAAAGACCTGAGCCAATGGCTGAGCACTTTTCAGAGTTGATAAAATACACCAGTCCTGTTTTTGAAGCCTCCCAAATCCCAAGGAGGATTAAATAAAATGAAATCCATACCTAAATACATGTTCAACCTGCAGAATGCTTCTTTCAAGCAACCAGAGGAAAAGGCAGGTTTTGTACAAATGAATGTTAGTTGGAGCATCAGTGCCCATCTCAGTGGCCCTGGTGGATGGCACAGAAAGGCGGATTAATCAGTGAACAGTGTTAAGGGGAAACAAAGATAACTTCAGAGTCTCTGCCTTGCAAAATATCTTTCAAGAATAGGGTCCAAATAAAGACACTTCCAGATGAACAACCTGAGACATATGACTGACAATGACACTTACAGGTGAAGCTAAACACTTGGGAACTGCATTAAAAAAAAAAAAAAAAAAAAGAGTCAAAGTATTGCACAATCTGGGGGCTCACATCAAGTTAAAAATGAAATCTTGATTTGAAAAGCAACATAAAGGGGCGCCTGGGTGGCTCAGCGGGTTAGGCCTCTGCCTTCGGCTCAGGTCGTGATTCCAGGGACCTGGGATCGAGCCCCGCATCGGGCTCTCTGCTCAGTGGGGAGCCTGCTTCCTCCTCTCTCTCTGCCTGCCTCTCTGCCTACTTGTGATCTCCGTCAAATAAATAAAATCTTTAAAAAAAAAAAAGCAGCATATACAGCAGGATGCGAATCAGAGTTAGCATCTAACGTCTTGCTTAGAGCGCAGCTGCCGCGGGCCCTGAGTCTCTGTACTCTCTACTCCTGCTTGCTGAGTGTGGGAAAATAGAAGGCCCTGCCCACTCCTAACCCAGCCGTTTCTCAGGACTGTTTTGGAGGCAAGCATCCTTGAGGGATGAAGTAATGTTTCTCTCCAAGACAAAGCGCAGGCTTGCCACCACTTGTTACAAAACGGTAGGTCCCCCAAGCTCAGTGTTTCTCGGCAGGATGCCATTTCTCCGCCAGCATGGTAACCATCGGCCCCCCACGCGGATGTCGCCTGGGAACTTGGGGCCACAGGAAACCAATGCCGATCTGGTATCCAGGCCGCGTTCTGCTCCTTGCATAATAAAGTCCCTTCTTTCTGATCCCTGACGCTTATGTCTTCTTCTGCAAAAAGTAACAGGCTAAGTGGTTTATAAGCGAGGCAACATCAAACTGAACCATACACAAACTACAAAGGTGGAAATAAATAAAGATAAATAAAAAATTACAATCAATGTTAATGGGGTAAACTCTCCAGTTAAAATACAAAGAGTGCTACACTGGTTTAAAGTAAGTTTAGTTTGGGGCGCCTGGGGGACTCAGTCGGTTGAGCTCCAACTCTTGGTTTTGGCTCAGGTCATGATCTCAGGGTGAGACTCTGAGTCTGGCATTGGGCTCTGAGCTTGGTGGGGAGTCCGCAGGAGAGTCTCTCTATCGCTCTTGCCCTCCCCCTATTTGCACATTCTCTCTCTTTATCTCTCTAAAAATAAATAAATATTTAAAAAATGAATAAAGATAAAACAAGTCTAGTTATAGAGACATGTCTAAAACAAGAGACACAGAAAATTTCACATGAAAGAATGACAAAAGATATATCATGCACTACTGAAAAGAATATTGAGAAGGCAACATTAATGCCACACAAATTACACAACAAGAATTTGAAGATAGAACATCACTATCTATTGAAGAAAGTTTCAATTCACTGGTAAGATTCAGTAATCCTAAACCTGGATGCACCAAATGATATACTTTCAAAATATACTGATCAAAAAGTGATAGAACCAAGAGGAGAAAGTGGCAAATCCATTATCATGTGGGGAAGTTCTTAAAATATCACTCAGTAAATGATAAATCAAGCAGAAAAACAAAATTAAGTATTGAAATAATACATTTGGGAAAGTTGGCCAAAGGAACACATCTAGTACTCAATCCAACCACTCTAGACCACGCATTCTCTCCAAGCACACATGGAAAATGTACAGAAATTGACCATATTATAATCTAGGCCAGAAAGCACACAGATTAGTAAATTACCTAAATAATAGTCACACCGTTGTTACCAGACAGATTACTTTTACTTTATTGCTTAACAATCTTACATGATTGGAAATTTTAAAAATATAATCTTGATAGCTTATAAATTTGTATAATATTGTAATGTATATGTATTATTATACAAACTATAGGAAAGATTGCAGATTACTTGGATTTGAGAGATTTAAAAGAAATATTGCTTTTCAATCTCTGTGGAATGGTATTAAGTTAAAATTCAAGGTGTGTTTATAGCATCAAGTATTTCTGTTAGAAAGAAGTCTGAAAATTAATATATACCTTTTAAAAATATATATATATTAACATATAACTTTTTTAAAGGTTTTTTTAATTTATTTATCTGACAGACAGAGATCACAAGTAGGCAGAGAGGCAGGCAGAGAGAGAGAGAGAGGAGGAAGCAGGCTCCCTGTGGAACAGAGAGCCCGACGTGGGGCTCGATCCCAGGATCCCAGCTGAAGGAGGAGGCTTTAACCTACTGAGCCACCCAGGCACCCCTGAAAATTAATATATAACTTAAAAAAACCTGAAAGTTTTTTTTAAATAGCATCTTGATTTAATCAATTTCCTTTAAAGCTTTGTTTAAGGGTCATCTTCTCTAGGAAATTTCTCTACATACATGTGCACACACCCAACACACAAATAAACATACATGTGCACAGATCACACACACACACACACACACACACACACACACACACACACATCACCCATGCTTGTCCCTGGAGCGCCTACAGCGTCACGTACCCACCTCCCTCCCACAGTCCACACCCTCATCATCCACCTGCGTAGGACCACTGCTCAGTAGAAGCGGTGTCTCATCTGACAAGGAGGCAACTGGTGTGGGAGACACGTTCAAGTAACATGTCTTAATAGAACAAGCGAGTGAGCTCGTGTCTGCCGGCGCCATGGGTTCCCACGGAGGCACTCGCCATGTGAGCACCTGCACCGGCCGCCCCTCCTGCGGTCAGCCCGAACGTATGTCCAGCTCCACCAGCCCTGAGCAGCTCGAACGTGGTCGCTCTGTCTGCTGGGTGGCCTTTGTGAACGTCACTCCAGGCTGGCTTTCCTCCAGCTCCTGCCTCCCATCCGGAGGTCCTCACCTTGGTAGCGGCACCACACCGTCTGCTTCCTGATCACTTAGTCCTCAGACCCGCATGCGGAAGCTGCACGGCAGGTCTCATTCTCCTTCCCTCCTCACCCCCGCTTGGGCACTCCGCTGTCAGGTGCTGTGGAGTTCCCCTGGGCCACACCTCCCCGATGCCCTGTCCCTCCGCTACCTCTCCCGGCAGGTCTCAGCTCTCCTGCCGAGCTCCCTCCTCCAACCTGACTCCCATGCAGTCGACACAGCAGGGACGACGGGCACCGCTTGCCCCTGCGCTGCCCATGCTACCTCGGCTGTCGTCCACCCGCCATTTGCAAGGCTCACTCTCCATGGCACGTGCACGCACGCGCATGCACACACACACACACACGCACAACCACACACACGCACACTCAGCCGTGAGAAACAATGAGATTGTGCCGTTAGTAAGCACATGGATGGATCTACAGGGTGTTACACTAAGTGAAGAAAGACAGAGAAAGACAAATGCTGTACAATTTCCCTTATACGTGGGATCTAAGAAACAAAACAAGTGGACGGATAAAAGGAAAAAGACCCCTACATACAGAGAACGAACTGATGGTTGCCAGAGGGGTGGCAGGGTAGGAAAATGGGTGGAGGGGAGGGCAGGACAGAGTAGGTCGTGGGGACGAAAGGCACAGCCTGGGACACGCAGTCACCGATACTGTGACAGTGTTGTGTGGTTGTGGGGGACAGATGGCGGCTACACTTGCAGTGAGCACGGACTTGTTGAATCGCTCTGTCGTGCACCCGTAACCAAAGTGACACCATGTGTTCACTGTACTTCACTAAAACCAACAACGCCCAGCGTTTGTCCCTGGCTGCCTTCAAGTTCAGCTTCCAGCAACCCCCGCCTCTGCTCCCTTCTCCAGCCCAGCTGGACCCGGCAGGTCTGTATGCCACGAGGAAGATTCCCTCAACACCAGGCCACCGTTTCATTGGGAATTCCAAACGTGTACAACTTACTCACGCCCTGGGCTGCTGAGCAAAAGTCCCTCTCTCCCGCCGAGGGAATGAGATGAGGCTTCCCCGGGGTTCTATTTTGGGGTCTTGGCAGGAAATCCCTCATCACCACCTTCTTACTCACCACCACTGAAACCTTACAGCATGCAGCTTGCACCAGGAACGAGGGGGTGGGGAAGAGGGGTCTCCCTTAGCTCACTGTCGGCATGGAAGGGGCCCGGAAAGGTTGGCTCCTTTTCAGACCTGGGTTCTGCATTCACTACAATGGGCCTCCCATGAAGGCCTGGGGGCAGCATATGCCTTCGGTGTTGTGTGCAAAGGTAAACTGAGTCAGACACGCGCACAGGTTGCATTCTGTGTGTTCAGGAAAGTCAGAGCTTGGCTCCAAGCTTAGGCAATCCCCTGTCCTCCCACCCCAATGTTCCAGCTGAAGTTCTGAATGATTTGGACTCTCAGAACAATCCGTAGAAAGCTGTGTCCCAGGACCACGGACAAGACTGCAGGATTCATCTGTGTCTGGGCAGCATAGCCAGATTTGAGGCGGGTACATAGAGCTTGTGGCACTCGGGTTGGCTCAGGTCTGATGCCTGGACAGGCCACTTTGTTTTGTTTTGATTTTAGCACCGAAAATCCTGGCCCGTGGACGGCTCCATGCAGAAGTCCCCTGCCTGCTGCGGCAGGCGCTGCTGTGACCACGTTCCATACCCCTCCACGTCCCACTCATTTTATAGCTGCAGACACCGTGTGCCCGAAAATGTCAGCACAGAACACATCCCCGGCTAAGTGAGGATCGCAATTCAGACCAGAACCGAGATCTCTTGGTTGAACATTGGTACTCTGCCTACTTTATCTCATGGTCACACCCTAATTTTTTTTCTTTTTCTTTTCTTTGGTGAAAAGCAGAAGGTATCTTCCATTTCCCATGGCTGTAACCATTTGTATAACTCAGCAAGTACAAGTGTTGTATCATGTGGGCAGCAGTTCAAAGATTTTTTTAACCAGATTATGCAATTATCCCAATGCTTAGCATTATGTAAGTGTACCTGAAAAACAGGTTATTACAAGCAATAAAACTAGAAACTTGCAGCTGATTCACTTCTTACATATTTCCGAACTTTGCAAAGGATTGTGATATTCACGAGGCCGTCCTCTTGCTCAGCTGAACAAGGTGTCGAAGGCAGACAGTTCTTCCCGGAAGGACAAAGGAAACCCAAGGAAAGCCGGGGAGGCTCTCATCTTATGAAGCAGAGAAAAGAATTTCCTTGAGGCACTTTCTGCTGTCACTTCCAGCACTGGTGACAGTGATCCAAAGTTACAGCCACAGTTACTAATCTCACTGAGGGTTTGCGGAGGGGCGACAACCTTTATGCAGGCTTCTCAAACAGCATGTCTGACTAGCCAACGGTGACGACTTACTACGACGTGCGGCTCTCACGGGGTCGCCTACAACAGGCTGCTGGACTCTCGGCTTTGATAACTCCTCAGTGCTTTCCCCCAGGTCCGTCCTGAAATACAGCTTCCGAGGGACCCGTGTGTCCACTGTAGCTCGTGGGTTTTTGGGGTGCCCCCATGACAGACCAGACCAGCCAGTCCCTCACTCCACACTGCCCTGGAGGCAGATGGCCAACGGCGAAGGCCGTCAGGATTCAGGGACACAAGGTGCAGACTGTCCACACAGGTTCCCGCTACTGCTGTGTTCTGGACATTTCTTTGTTCTTTCCTGCTGTTGGGTGTTCAAAACCCCGAATGCTAAACAAATGTAAAAATGTTAAAGAATGTTAGAAGAGAGACTCGGCAAGAATACTGTTCCATGAATGCCTCTGCTCCGCTGAGAGGGGAAGTCGGAGGGCTGGGGCTTTGGAGGGAGGGGTGGTCGAAGAAGAAAAACAGATCGCATGTGGCAAAGGCCATTCTGGGGTAGGACATCCTCTCATTTCTATCTGCTACTTAAAAAAAAAAAAAATCTCACCAGGAACTTACTTCCATGTGCATCTTTATTCCGATTTTCTTTCCCACTTGCAACACGTTACTTGTTAAACTCTTTTTGGGATATTTACATCATGTGGTTTACCCAAAAGACAGTTGGAAACACATAGTCTTGGATGGAAAAGAGAGGAGCCTGCTTTCCTTGCAGCGCCTCCCATCCACAGCTGGATCGCCCCCCGGTGTTCCCTCTGCAGAACTCAGCGGGAGGCCCGTGGGGGTCGCCTTCATGGGGCTCAGCCCTGAATCTGACACCATTTCTTGACTTAACCAAGTTATTTTCTGTCTTGTTCGCAACAAGCTTCTTTGTGATGTGGAGAGACAACTCACGCTTGGCAGAGGGCGAGACGATCGGAGGCTCCATGACACCACCCTGAACAAGTCCTAGAGCCACGTGCTGGGGATCCCGGTGTCAGAGGACACCCAGCATCTCGGTAGTCCCCGGCGGCCCTGCTGTGAGGTGTACTGGGCTCTTCACGCCCGGCCTTGACCATGAGAATAAGGGAACTTCACCTCCACTGAACGGGCAAGCACTGAACTCAAACTCCCAAGGCCAAGACCACACAGGGGAGCCCACAGTGCCCGCCTTGCCTGGCTGCTCCGACCCCTCGGGCTGCCTCCGTCATGCTGGGCTCCACACGGGCCAGATTTGGCCCCCACCCGGGCTGCAGAAGGTCTGAACCTCCAAACTTGCCACTCTGTCATTCATTATTCCACGTTTTTGTCCCATGTCCTTTTTGAGGAGGTAAACAACCCCCAGAGACTCGTGAGGCTCCGTCTCGGTGTGAACTCCGGTCAGGTCTGGCCCCACTGTTCTCGATCAGGCATGAGAAGACAGAACCCGCACTGTTGTCGGCACTTAGAAGGGCTGGTGAGCCTCTCCCAGATCAGCAGAAAGGAGTGAATGTTTCCCTGGATTTCTCCGTAATAACCCAAAGTACAGAGGACAGAGCGGCCCAAGCCTTGCACAGGGTTTGTGTGACTTGATGAAAACCCCTAAGAGCATTTTATCTGTGACTCTTGGTTTGTTTTACAAACTACATGGGTGGAAAAAAGAAAGACGTGACAGCTGAGGGGACAGGCACCATCTGCGCAGACTCAGTCTCGCTGGTTTGCAGTAGGAAGAGAAATGAATGGGAAAGGGGACATGCCCTGGGCAGCGCTTGTTTCACAAACGCGAATAAACACGGTCACTAGTACCTAAGCTTCACTGAAAGCAGATGTCCCCAAGTGCTTACTGCTGTTCACTATAAGTCTTTGCAGACATCAGGAATACTCTCAGTCCGTCTCACAGAGACCTCTTCCCCAGCCCTGGCTGCCAAGCTGAGCAGACCCCTGCAGGCAAAGCATCTCCCTCCGGCGGGACTGGGGGAGACGACGAGAGCCAACAGCAGCTTGTGCTTCTATCTAAACGGAGTGATTCCCCAGCCACACCGGTTACGTGTTCAAAGGCACGTGCCCACGCTTCACGGCCAAAGACTCTCAGTATCCTCTCACTTCGCAAGTGCTTGCCTCTGAACTACCGGAAGGAAAGAGAGCCAGAGCTAGTTCCAGAGAATGTTCCCAGTGCCACAGTTTACTCCACCCCAGCGAGACTCCCTTCGGCAGCGATATTGCAGATCTACCACAGAGATCATCACAACCCTCTGCACTGAGGGTTGGACACGGAATTTGGACATGAAACCAGCCACCCCTCCCTGACGTGTTCACTCGGAAAGGGTGCAGTCTGCTCTGCGGGCTCCGGGACTGGCAGCAGGACTTGGCGCAGGCGTAGCAGGTGGGAGCAGGTGTGGGAGCAGGCACAGGGGCGGGAGCAGGTGCGGGAGGTGGGAACAGGTGCAGGGGCCAGTGTGGGCGCAGGAGTAGGAACAGGCAGGGAGCAGGTGTGGGGGCAGAAGCAGGTGTGGGGGCAGGCACAGGGGCAGGTGCAGGAGATGAGAACAGGTGCAGGAACAGGTGTGGGGGCAGGAGCAGGGGCAGGAGGTGGGAACAGGTGCAGGAGTGGGTGTGAGTGTAGGAGGTGGGAACAGGTAGGGAGCAGGTGTGGGGGCAGAAGCAGGTGCGGGAGCAGGCACAGGGGCAGGTGCAGGAGATGAGAACAGGTGCAGGAACAGGTGTGGGGGCAGGAGCAGGGGCAGGAGGTGGGAACAGGTGCAGGAGTGGGTGTGAGTGTAGGAGGTGGGAACAGGTAGGGAGCAGGTGTGGGGGCAGAAGCAGGTGTGGGAGCAGGCACAGGGGCAGGTGCAGGGGGTGGGAACAGGTGCAGGAGCCAGTGTGGGAGCAGGCGTGGGAGCAGGTGTGGGAGCAGGAGACGGGAGCAGGTGTGGGAGCAGGAGACGGGAGCAGGAGCAGGTGCAGGAGGTGGGAACAGGCACGGGAGCAGGTGTGCGTGCGGGCACAGGCGCAGGCGCAGGCGCAGGCGCAGAGGGGAGCATGCGGTGGGGGCGCTGCCTCTGCCCCGGGTGGCTTTCTGACCTTGGGCAGCCCCCCACTCTGAGCCTTTCATCCTGGAGGATGTCAGGGTGTTTTACCAGATGATCTGACAGATGGTTCCCAACATGTTCTGATCGAAGAATTTTATTTTCTTAAGAGGACATTACCCTGAATCTGTCAAATAGGGTCCATCAGAACATTTCCTGATTGAGCTCCTTCATCCACATGGCATCTCCTTTCTGTGTCACCTAAAGTGACAGGGCAGACCCGGGAGTGGGCGGCCACCTCGGCAACAGCCCGCTGTGAGCCGTTGAGGCTCTCGGTAGCTCAGGGATGCTGCGTCTCCCCTTCTGCTTTCCATTGGGTTGCCCTGTGACTTGGATAAGGTGTCAGAGACCCTGCAGACCCACAAAGGCAACGGAGCCTTGCCCTCGGCTGCGGGGTGAGGGAGCTCAGGCCCAAAAAAGGGGACGCCCACAACTGAGAAAGGGTACTCATTTGCCCTGTCGACACGAGTTTTAGGACATCTTCATCAGAATGCTTCTTTTTCCTTCCATGGCCGGTCCACTGACATTGTATTCTCCCCCCACTTTTTGTTTTTCACAACTTAAAACCTTGAGAAAGGTCAAAGAGCAGCCCAACACTTAGCCATAGCTGCTCTCTGCTTCTCGCTCATTCATATTCAGACGCACGCGACATCCCCGTACAGGTGTCTGTGTGTGTGTGTCTGTGTGTGTGTGTATGTTGGTGTTTATTTGAGTTTTTATTTTTTTATTATTTTTTAAATTTTTTATCTGACTGCAATTTAGTTAACACACAGTGTATTATTAGTTTCAGGGGTAGAACCTAGTGATTCATCCATTGCATGTAACACCCCGAGCTCATTACGTTTTGTTAGGTGATTTTGAAAGCAAAATTTTAAGTGTCCTGACACTTCACCCCCAAAAGGCTTCAGCATCACCCTTCCCGCCCCAACAGAGGTACACCTCTCGGCAACCACAGTCATGAACGCAGCCTGGGGGCTCAGCGTGTACATCATATTATTGAATTTCAGGTCTGTTTTACAATCCCCCCCACTATCTTTTAAATGGTTTATTTTGCCCAATTCACAGTCCAGTCATGGATCAAGGTGTGCAGCCAGTTGCCACGTCTGGGGTTCTCTGTCTAACGAACCACCCCCTGTTACTGTGTTTACCACATTCAGGCTCGTGAAAAGAGAACGGGGGTGGAGGCGGGGGTGGTCCCGTAGATGTTCCACAGCCTGTACGTGTCTGGTTGTTTCTCCGCCATTAAAGGTTCAGATGATGTGTGTTCAGGAAAAGACTCCACAGATGAGCCAAGCACTCTGCCGCGTGTTGTCTCAGGGTGATGGATCGCCGACGTGCGCTGTCCCGGGGCTTTCAGCCTCTGTCCGGAGACCCCCTTGGTGCGGACGACCTTTCCCATCAGCGCTTTGAGGGCTGCCATGCAGATCAGGTGCGTAGCCTGTGCCCCAGACTTCCCCTCAGTGGCCACACCACCTTGCAGGAGAAATATTAACAATTTTCTTTTTCCTTTTTTTTTTTTTTGCTTCTTTCTCTCCATATGATTCATCAAATCCCCTGAGAAAACAGGACAGAGGACGCATTTGGCTGTGTGCTGGGTGCAGCTGACTGGTTCAGGCGTGAAGGTGCGGTTCCCTGTGGATGAAGTTCTCCCCTCGTCCTACAGGTGCATTTTCCGGCTTCCCCTCAGCTCCGCTGGATGTTCTCACAGATGACCAAACCTGGGTACATGCGCCCTCTTCCCAGTCCCACGGCCACAGGTCAGACCCACGGGACGATGAGAAGGCCCCAGTGTTCCTCGGAAGCCCGCCCGTACAGGCATTCTGCCTGTTCCCCCGAATCCTCAGAATTGGGACCGTCGCAGAACGCAGGTCCCCGTTCTCCGGAGGAAGATGCGGAGGCTCAGCCAACCGAGTTCCTGGTGCCAAGGTGCCAGCTGCAGAGCAGTGACGCCTGGGTCTGGGCGACTCTGCACTTAAAATGCCATCACCTCTTCTCTATGCTTCCTCCTCTTTCTTCTCAACACCTGACGTACAATATGCCTCTTGGCTTACTTCTTCATTTTCTGGTCCTTCCTCCCAGACAGGAAGCTCCCTATAGACCCAGCCTGGTGTGTGGCTGGCCCTCGGTACTTGTCTGCCGGAGACATGCACTGACCAAGCTGTCCTGCCTCCAGAGCCCCGGGCTCCCCTTTATGCCGTGCGCTCGCCCCGCATTGCTAAGAAACACTGTCTTTCTCTGGCTGGTGCGAAGCAGACGATCCACAGTCGGCTCCCCTCATATGCCAACAGGCCGGTGCTGAATGCGGTGAATAGGAGCGGGGAGTCCTGGGAGGTGAGGACGGAGAGCTCAGGGACCTTCCGGGCCAGGGCAACAGGCTGGGCTTCGACTCTGAGAGAAGGGGGAGCTGTGGGTAGGCTCTGAGCTGGGAGGCGCAGCCCTGGCCGCAGTTCCCAAAGGACCGGCGGCTCATAATTGTGGTGAAACTTGTCTACGGCTGAGCCATTCAATCAGGAACAACCTGCCACGTGGGGCTCCTTAAATTGAAATGCACTAAAATTAAATAAGATGTAAAAGTTAGTTCCAGTAAAGGAATACTTGGTGAAATTCAAATCAAGCCTGCAGTTTTGGCTAATCGCATACTGGTGCTGGTGTCTTGGGTTGGATAAATGCACCACGGCAGAACGAGAGAGGGAAACTGGGTGAGGGCCATGCGGGGACCTCTCTGCTCTCTTGGCAACTTTCCTGTAAATCTAGAAATATTCCAAAGTAGAAAGTAAAAAAAGACCCACAATGTAGTAAAGACCCACAATGTAGTTCCTCAGTCACACCACCCTGCTTCCCATAGCCACAGATGCAGAGCATCTCCACCCCCAAGGGGGGTTCCTCCGTGCTGTCCAGGGGCAAGAAAGGGAGGAAACAGGACCGCTACGGGGGCTCAGGCAGCAAAGCAGGGACCAGGGCTGCAGTGGAAGTTGCAACAATGTTGTCACACTCGCATCAGTGATGTCACCCAATATTGGCACAGTTGCAACAATGTTGTCACTCTTGCAACAATGTTGTCACTCTTGCAACAATGTTGTCACACTCGCAACAATGTTATCACATATCTCAAGTACCTTCCAATTCAGCGACCCCTCGCAGCTCGGAATGTGAGACCATTCTGACCACAGATCTTGTGTCCAAACGTCTGAGAGGGTGTGCTCACGCTCCCGAAGTAGAGCCTGAAAGTTTTTTGGCTTCCTGGGGGTCCCGGGCACCCCTGCACCCCGGAAAGACGCCTGGCCCTGTGCCGGCAGCGCTCCCCATCCGAGTTCACCCGCATGTTCCTCGTGCTGTCCCACCTGCTCGCTCCCTCGCTGGCTGTCAGGGGAGCCTTCTCCTCCTGACCCGTTGTTGCCAGCAGTGAGTCAGGAAACCATGAGAAAACAGAGGTCAATTCCCCCAAATACCATACTTTAACTTAAAATACATAAATATGTATTTATTTTGCCAATCGTTTTGGCCAGGGCCATGGGCTTCTCTGAACGGGAGTCCACTTTCTTCTTTGGTTAAACCGTGGCTCCCCTACTGGGCTGTATGAAGGTGTTTTCAGCTGCAAGTGACTCAAACTGATGTAAGTAATAATTAATTAATTGCGTCTCCTAGCGAGGGCTCCGAGAGTTCCCGGGGGCCTCGGAGTCGTTGGCCAGCACACTCACAGTGCAGCTCTCCTTGGCAATCTGCAACGCGAGCTTCACGTCAAGTGCATCTTTCCTGAGGGTCATAAGGGGAAGCAGGACTACATGTATTTAGTGGGAAAGTGAGAACTCGCCCCACTGTGGAACCCTATCCTTCTCTCATCTAAGATGCGCTCCAGCTCCAATGGTACTGACACGTGAGAAGAGGTGCATCCCCTTAGGAAGGGGAGAGACAGGACTGGCCGAGTGGTCTCTAATCCTTCCCAGCACTCACATCCGCACTGTGATTCTCAAGTATAGGACTGGGGGAGAACTCAAATTCACTTTGCAAAGAGCCCCAAGAGCCAACTCCTTCCGGACAAATGTTTACAATGATTTCACCCAACCTTTTTCTCATTTGTGTTCACATATGCCAGACATTTCCCAAGGACTCCACTTATCTTCTATAGAAATTTTCCTTTTTTCTAGCTGAAAGTTCATCAGTTTATAGTAGTTTCATATCCAGTGTGTCTCAGGGAACGCTGCCTGCAAGGTGAACCATTATAAGCCCCCAAAAAGAAAACACGTGGTCCACCGACTATGACACGCCGTTACTGTGAGAACAATCCTGATTTCAGTGACACTGTTGGCACCCAGAGTCGGTGGCAAATGGTGCCACCTGCACATGGCAGGACAGGCAGGCCGGGAAACAAGCACAGCTGACTCTGGTAGACCTGAAAACCCCAGCAGCGGAGCGGGGCCATGTGGACCTGCCGGAGGGGTCCACGTCGGCCGTGGCCGGGAGCCGCGTGCCCTGCAGGTGAGGCTGGGGGGCTGGTGGTTGGAGGTTGGACAAGAGTCTACTTGTTATTACACATAAGATGCAAATTAAAAAAAAATCGAAACTCTCCAAAAGAACTAAGATCCATATTCCTTTCTTGTTACAGCCCCAGATTCCGCACTGCTAGTGAATCCTGCTGGTTAATAATGGCTGGCCGGTGTGCGGAGCAGCGGGCACCCTGGTGCCTGGCTGGTGGGAAGGGGAATGGTGCCACCAGTCTGGAAAACGGGGAGGCCCCGTCAGGAGAGGGTGGGGTGCCGGCCCGGGGTTCAGGACGACGTGCTGCTGGTGCCGGGCAGAAAGGGGCACGTGAGCTTTCAGGATCGTGCCTGACAGGCCGCCTCGAGCTGGGAGCAAGCTGCCCGGTGCAAAGATGGGGGCACGGCGCAGGGTGGGTGGCACAGGGCGCGAGGGGCACAGGCACGAAGGGAGCGCTCTTGAGCTCTGAGACAGGAAGCCTCCGCGGCACCCGGCACCACAGCGACCCTCCCAAATGCGGGATGAGCAAAGGACAGACGCAGATGAAAGCCCGCGGCGGGGGGGGGGCGGGGGGGTCACAAACTCAGAAAACACACCTCTCGCTCGGGAAGCCCTGTGCGGGCCAAACTGTGTGAGGAGAGCGAGGAAGTCCTTCCCACAGAAGCCAGGGTGACGGTGACCTCGGGGGGTCTGTTTCTTGGCCCCAGAAGGGTTCCCTATGTGTCTGTCTTATCATTACTTGTTAAGCGGTAGAGGAACACTTTGGGCACCTCCGTGTCTACAAACATTTCAAATAAGGAGGAAAGTCCTGCATCCCCGCCACTCGCAGGTGGGACTGCTTCCCACGACGGGGGCGCACCCCGTCCTGTCTCCCAAGCCGCCCTGGGGCTCAGATGCAAACCGTCCGCCATGCGATGTGCTTCTTGCACAAGCGGCTGCAAGCTGCCTGACACAGAGCCCCCGCGAGCAGGGTAAACTTAGCAGATGTGTATTGATTGGCACGAAACAGAGCAGATCGATACCCCCCTCCCCATCACGCTTCCTCCACCGCCCGCGCGTTGGGTCTGTGCTCCGGCGAGATCGAAGGGCAATAAATGGGGTTTCTGATTTCAAGGAACTCTGGACTTAGGCTGGGAGGAGAACAATCCATGTGCCCCTGAAGCATGAGGCCAGAGTGCTGTGGCGCACAGGGTGGTGGAGAGGCCGGAACGTTCCAGAACCTCTCCACTCCCAAGAGGATAGGGCTCCCAGTGCCGCCGACCGGGTATGCGACGGTGCAGGTGAATGGCCTGCTCATGCGGGCTCAATGCACACAGCCCCCTGTGCCAGCGTTTGGGTTTTATGAGACCTCGTCTGCCTGAGAAAACCAGGAAAGGACAGCGACTCTATTCTGGGGCTCTGGGACCACTAAGACTAGGACTGGGGTCACTAACTGGCTCCGTGACCTTTGGCAAGGCCCTCAGTCCTTCTGCAAATGAGAGCAAGGACCCAGCAGGTGAGGTGATGAGTCCGGGACAGGACAGACAGCGAGAGGCCTGAGGCTGTACGTCACCGCCTGTGTGACCAGCACAGGGGTGTCACTGGGCTGGGGCCCCAGCGGCCCGCAGGAAATCCGGAACAGCGTCATGGGTACAAATCTCACTGCACGGGCAGGGTACCAGGTCCGCTGGAAACTCACACACCAAGGAGCAGAGCGGGATAACAGCACAAGTGTCCTCGTCCTATGGAAATGTTAGATGGGACTTAACTGCCTGTCCCATTATTGCTGCTCTGCTCCTCCCCCTTGCTTGTGTGCACACTCTCTGGCTCACTCTCTCTCTCTCCGCCTCAAATAAATAAAAAATCTTTATTAAAAAAAAATCCTCAGAGAAACCTGAGCTACTAGGAGAGAAAGTGACATTTCCACACTAGAACGGGTCAGTTCAGCAAACAACCCCATCTGGGAGGCTCGGACACGCCCAGCGATCGTGTTCGAGTCAGATGAGCCCAGAGCTTTGGGAACTGCGGGCAGGGCCCACGGGGTTTCCAGCAAATGACCCTGAGGATGGGAAGCGGCAGAGCCGAGGAGTTCCTGACAGAGGCGGGGATGGGCGCACCGATGTCGAGCAGCAAAGGCAAAGAGCCAGAGCTGAGGGCCCACTGGTCTTGGCCGCGTGAGATCTCGTCCACTACGGGGAGTGGGGACAGGAGACACATCGGGCCGACCTCGTGGGCACCGCCGATGAGCGATGGGAACCCTGGGTGGGTCCAGGAAAAGGCTAGCGGTCACGGATTCACTCTTTTACAGCAACCGCTGATTTCTGCCCCGAGGGTCATCTGTGACATTCGGGGAGCGAGGAAGGACGAGTCCCCTCCCCTCACAGCCCGACACGCACAGGCACAGGTCCCCGTGGAGCCTCGCCGAGCCCCCTTGCACCCCCTCCCCGAGGGGCGGCCCGCTGCACCTGCCGCCTGTGCGGACTCCGCGATCGGCGAGCCGCCGGGGCAGGTGGGCATCCGTGGGGCGGAGGGGACGTCGGGACTACACGCTGGAGGTTTTTCAGACTCAGCAGCCATGCTACTCCAGCTGTCACCAGGCCTAAAACCCCGGCAGAGCCCTCCAAGGCCCCGGGAGCGGCGCAGGCCAGGAACAGAAGCCCCACGCAGCGGCCCCGGCGGCCCCGCAGACCGACGTGGCAGAGGCTTTCTGGGGGCAGCTCTGGCCTCTGCCTGCCCCAAGGGAACTTGCGGAAATACCTGCTCCCGGCGCAACCCAAGACCCTAAAATCCTTCCTGGTCCCTCCATGCCATTTGAGAAGGTGCTAGAGTCAAAATTGGGGCTGGAATTTGTCCTCAGGGGAGCTCAGTGGACAAACTTTGAACTCCCACGACCTTCTCATGACCTTGGAAACGAGCTGGCGGTGTGGGTTCCCCAACCAGGCAAGCAGGGTCAGTCACAGACATCCGTTCCCTCAGCTGCTGTGCACAAGACACACGTGTCAGCGTGTGGTACGGGAGGAGGGGGACACGCCTGCAACACGCCTGTATCCCCCACCTCACAGCCCCGACACTGGACTGAGAAAGATGCCCGAAGGCTCCCCTTTGGCGAGTACTAGAAGTTTCCGCGTCCCTCCCAGAACTCCCTCTGCGTCCCCAGCCCGCCGCCTCCTTCACATGACTCATCTGCTCCTGCCTCGCCCCCCACGCCGGAGGGGAAAGCACGTGCACCCACCCAAGGGCCTTTCCTGGCACTTACACGGGGACCGCAGCGTCATTAGCTCAAGTACAAGTTGGACAGATGTCCCTGGTGAAGCTAATGAGGCAGGAAGAAAAACAAGTCAAATAGGCTAACGATATGACAGACACAAAGTGCCATTTCCCCCCGTCAGCCCGATTAATTAAAAACCAAAATTAAAATTATGTAGGATCATTCAGCAAGTCTTTCATTTAAACACAGGCTGACGAAACTAATTGCACCAGAAATCTCACCCAGCGGCTCCCGGCGGCCTCCACTCCGTCCCGGGAGGACTGGGAGTGACGGCGCAGGGGACGCTCTGGCCTCAGGACGCTGCCCCCTCTGCTCCGGGGCGTCTGCAGGACAGATCACAAGAGCTTCGGGGGTGACAACTTTCTTTTTCTTTTCTACCCGGGAAAGCAAGTACTTGCTTCCAAATTTTGTTTTCTTCTTTCCTAAGCAGGGATTGGACCATAAACATGGATTTTTTTTAAAAAAGATTTTATTTATTTATTTGACAGACAGAGATCACAAGTAGGCAGAGAGACAGGCAGAAAAGGGGGGGAAAGCAGGCTCCCCGCTGAGCAGAGAGCCCGATGCGGGGCTCGATCCCAGGACCCTGGGATAATGACCTGAGCTGAAGGCTGAGGCTTTAACCCACTGAGCCACCCAGGAGCCCCCATAAACGTGGATTTTATTAAAGTTCCACTCTGTTCAGGGGCAGTAACCCCAGGGGTGACGTCCACAGATTCAGGCATAAGGAGGGGTGTGGTCAGAGATGCCGGCCCCAGAGGAGGTCCAGGCGTGGGGTCCTCACGCTCCAGCCCCAGACCCACTGCCCACCGGCTCCAGCACTAACCACGTGACCAGGGACAGTACATCCTGGACCCCAGCCCTTTAGTGGGAAGATGTCTTACTGGGAGAACCAAAAGAATCAATGGAAATTAAGAATATTTACAAATTAATTTTGTGAACCAGAAACACTAGCTAAGCATAAAGCATGAACAGTTCCCACTAGGCAAACAGAGGACTTTCCGAGTCTGCTTTCCCTTCCTTACAGCGCTTATGATGGGTAATTGTTCCATAAACTGCATGGGAACATCACGTCATTCTCTATAAGTGCAGAATCTTATATAATCAGCACTATTATTTTGGTCTAATCTCTTCCAGTGTGTTCGTACGAGTCTACCTGCATCTCACTCTCTTTCCGAGGGCAGGCATGTGGGTGAGAGAGAAACAGAGAGAGCAGGAGGGACACCGGAAGGGAGAGAGAAGGAGAGAGGCAGAGGGAGAGAAGGAGGGAGGGAGAGAAAGGGAGAGAAAGAGTTAGAGATTATTGAAAAAACATTTTAATGCCCTCCTGACACGCCACTCACACAGCATGCCAGGAATGTCCTTATGTCCCTATTGGGGGTCCAGAAGCCGACAAGATAAACACAATTCCTACCTCATGAGCCTAAATTCTATTTGGAGAAACAGAAACATAAACAAAAATCATTTACACAATGAACGGTTTCCTCACAAAAAGGGTAAGTACCACAAAAATAACCTGAATGACATGGGAGGAGCAGAACACCGAGGAGCGGAGACTTCACGGTACTCACTGTTTTTAAGCCCGATGTCCTCAGTCAACCTGGCAGAATGGGCATCTCTGCGAACGCCTCGTGGCTGCGTAACCTCCTCTCTATGTAGGGTAATGCACTCTGGCCACGTCCCCCATTGCTAGATTTTTTAAGTAAAAAAATCATACTGCAAGGAGTGTTCTTGGACGTAAGTCACTAATTAATGTCTTATTAACTCCATAGAACACATCTCTACAAATCAGAATACCAAATCAAAAGCCACAAAAACTTTGAGATTCATAATACATATGTTAAGTGGTTTTCCAAAAACCTGGCTCAGTTCACACTCCCCCAGCAAATTTAAAGCACCTCCTAGTACTGACCATTGCACTTAAAAAATTGCCAACTTGCATGGTCAAAAGTTGTTTACTCAATCAATTTGCATTCATTCAAGTAGTGTTTAAAAATATCTGGTGGCTGTTTGTATTATTTTTCTATTTTGTAAAGTACATGAATGTCCTTTTGCCAATTCTTTTCTATTGGAGAGTTAGTATGTTCCTTATTGTTTTTGAAGGGTTCTTTACATATTAAGGAATTAACCCTTGATCAAAGTTTATGTATATGTATTTCTCAGTCTACTGTCTTATCGTTTCATTTACAAATTTTGACATAGAAACAGTTTTCAATATTCTAGTAAGTCAGATCAGATGATGTATTTTTGTGAGATTTTCTTTCCTTGTCATGTCTGTTTAGAAAGTGCTTACCCATTCTGAGACCAATTAAACATTCAATCATATTTTCTTTCCTCACTTTATGATTTAGCTGCCTTTACTTAACTCCTCTGTCTGGAGCTTGTTTTGAAGCACAATAGAAAGTGAGGGTCTTCTTTACCTATACTCAACTTTCCAACGTGGTTTATTGAATCGTACATGTGTCCCCCAATTTTGATGATTCTGTCAGAACACACAAAGTATGGAAGAGCAAGTTCAGCCTGTTTTTCTCCTGCTTAGTAATTCAATAAAACAAATTTCTCAATAGTGCTTATGGGAATCCTTGCTTCATTCCTGAATTAATAGGGCTGTGTCAAGTGAGTGAAGACAGACTTTCTTTACCATCTCATGAACAGCTCTTTATTCTCAACTATTTATCATCTTAAAATCAGAAAGGGTCTTAGATTTTGTCCAACTACGCTCTCCTCTTCCGTGATCATCACAGGTGTAGAATTCCCTGCCTTGCTCGGGTTTGATTCTCTGACCCTCGTCTTTCTGGGGTCTTGGGGTTCCAAGAATTGGCTGTAATCGTGAGGTGACAGTTCTTTCGCTAAGATGATTTAGCTCTCAGTTGGCAGGCAAGGGACACATTTGTAGAAACGGCAAGAGACGGTGGGCACAGGAGGCCTGGGGACTCACCAGACCCCAAATCACCCACGTGCCACCCATGTGTTTGGGGACGTAAGAACCACTCCGTCTGCGACCCTGACCCCCACGTGGCGGCCACACTTTCCGGACTGGAAGGACTCGGCCCTACGTGCATCACTCATTTATCAACCCCCATCAAGGCCAGTGGCGGGAGGTGGGACTAGGAAAAGAGATGGAAAATGAAACACACGAGAGCAGACTGATTTGGTAATGTGAGCACAACAGTGGGGAAACGTCTCACCTGGAACGAGCCCATCCTAACGGACAACCATCTGTGTCTTCCTGGCTCGCTGTCCTCGTGTAAATGTGGAACCAGACTTAAAAATAAGCTTAGCACAGTGACATAATTTAGCGCATGGGAACAGAATCAGACACTGTGCTGGGGGGCCTGTAAATTCACTTGAGCGGAACGTATCTGGACTCTCTGATTGAGCTCATTACTGTAGTGTTTCATCATAGCTCACGAACCCCAGCTAATAGGAGGGGCTTACTCGTGCCCACTTTTCAAACTCATGCATTAAAACCCCAATCCCCAGGACTTCAGAATGTAACTGTGTTTGGAGACAGGGCCTCCAAAGAGGGAATTGAGTTAAAATGAGGGGGTTGGGGTGGGCCCCAATCCAGTCTGATGGTGTCTTTACAAGAAGGGGGCATTTGGACACAGAGAGACACAGGGATGCGTGTGCACAGAGGAACGCCGGGAGGCTGGGAGACGGCTGTCTGCAGCTGACAAGAGAGATGTCAGGAGACACTGAACCTGCCAACACCCTGACCTTGGACTCCCGGCCTCCAGAACTCGGAGACGACAAACACTGTCATAGTCCGCAGCCCGCGGTACGGAGTCATGGCAGTCCAAGCAGATGGAAAGGACAACAGCGACCCAAGCGTGACGTGTCCCTCCTGCTCCCTCCCCGGGGACCTGAGCCGAGACAAGCACCCATGCACAAACCTCCTGCTCCCTACTCCGGACTGGGGGCTAAGGGCAGCTCTGCCCCAACATGGAACCAGCAGGCACCAGGTGCAAAGACGGCTCCAGGAAGGGAGGAGGAAAATGGGACCTAGCGCTGTGGCTCACCTCGCCCCCAGAACCCAGACATCACACCGTGAAGCAGAAACACGGCGTTTCGCTTCTGAGGTGGCTTCGTCACCGCGGCCGACAGGCTCATCGGGGAGGCATTGAAGAACCTATGGGGGGCATTCAAGGGGTCTTCCCCTCTTTGGATGCTTGGTGTTGCCCGTACTCAAAAGGAGTATCTTATTTTCTGCAATGTGCCCATCAGATGGCCAGAATAATTATTCCCACCATCCCTCAAAGAACCTGGGACAGCACCTTGAGGAGAAGCAGGTGCTGGAGGGTTTCACCACTCGCCGGAAGGGCTTGGAGGGGAGGAGGGAGGGAGGTCCCTGCAAACAGAGAGCAGGGAGTGGGGCCATGGCACCTGGCACCAGCACCCTGCAGACAGGTGTGGGTGCCGTGCTCGTTCGCTGCCAAACGGAGGGATACGTTATCAGGGAAACAGCCAAGCTCTGACGCCAAGGCCCGAGTTTAAGCTCTGCACGAGTGTCTTTTAGCTGAGGAACTTTGCATAAACTATTTAGACTTGCAAAGTCTCAGTTCCATTCCCTTTAAATCAGCGCTAGCATCCCCCATACCACAGGTTTTCTGGAAAGTTCAGTAGTGGTTGAAAATGCTTTGCGGGGGCACCCATGTGGCTCAGTTGGCTCAGCGTCTGAGTCTGGGTGTTGGCTCCGGTCGTGACCTCACGCGCCACGGGATGGAGCCCCCGTCAGGCCCCACGTTCCGTGGGCATCAGCCTGAGACTCTCTCCCTCCCTCGGCCCCTCCCCCCAGTCTCGTGCCCTCTCTTTCTCTTAAAGAAATGAACCTTTTAAAAAATGCTTTGTAAACTTTAAGTTTATGGAGAGAATTTGTTAGAACCTTAATAACTTCTGTGTCTAGTTTCATCCCGCAAACAGGACAAGCCATTCCTCAGCCGCATACGCGCACTCGATCTGATCTGCTCTCCCTTGTTCCGTTCGGCTTCCCAGACCACAGTAAACATGACCGTGAGGTCTCAGGCTTTGTTTCCATCGGCCCTCCCTGTGCGTGAACCCTGTCAGCAGGGACAACATCATCCCTCTTCTTACAAAGCCCAGGGCACCCACAGCGGGACCAGGGCTCCAAACAAATGGGAAAAAAAGCACAGTGTAGGAGACACAAGTAGTCGTTGGTCACGGCCCAAGTTTGGATATTCACTCAGGGACAAAATGTTCTCAGAACCACTCACCAAAACATACACTTAGGACGAAAAGATATTTTAAGGGCTGTGTCAGAAAGATGAAGTTGAGCCTGTCCTTGAGGCGGACGCACAAACACACACACTCACTTTCGTTTCATTTTGTGTTTTGTTTCCTTTTTTAAGAACGGGGATTGCAAAGCTATAAGGAAAGAACCGTGAGCGGTATAATAAACGAATTAAACTGGGCTGCATGAAATGGCCAAAATTTTGGCCATTTTTCCATTAAAAATTACAAGTTTATTCACTGTGCATTATATCCCATAGAACCAGAGAAAGGTCTGCTGATGGTAGTGCAGAGGTTATTCTCCTGGGAGACAAACCAGAACACGAAAGGGGAGAGTCACAACAGACAGACCACCTCTCAGACCTGAGCTGCAATGGGCAGACTTTCCCTCTCCTCAGCTCCGGCAACCCTGTGACCCCTCCGAGAAGGAGACGCAGCTCTGCAGGGAGGTCGCTGAACCTTAGGGAAAAACCATCCAGCACTGGGCGCCGTCAGAGATGAGAAAGATGCCAGGGGACCACGTAGGAGCTACCCTCACCCTGGTCCACACCCGCTTGGCTCAAGGCTCCCACCAAGGATGCCCCACCGGCCCCGACCCAGCCTGCATCTCTGAGCACCCTGCCCCATCTGCAGGGAACCCCCGCATCTACCTGCTGGATCCTTCTGGAACCCACCACCACCTGTGTTCCACGGTCCCTTCCTGAAGGCTGCCCCCACCCCTCTCCTGGGCACAGCCTCACCAGCCTGTATCTGGTCCTGCCCCTCTCCTCTCCACACCTGTCCAGAATGAGCCACCCTTGAACTCTTGACTGCTCTACCATTTACAGAGCCCTTCCAAAGCTAGATTCTCTCTTCCCATCCAGATTCCTGTATCTTCACACTGTACACTCTGGAGAACTTGGCTTCTCCAAGGTCCTTGAAGCCACCATGTTTCCACAGGCCTAGGGCCCCGTGTGTGGTGGGCTGGGACCAACGTGTCCCTTTTGAAGACCATGATCCTATGCTGGTCAACATGCACCCCATTCACTTCCTTTCATGGTCACCAGCGCAAACTTGTTTCTCAGTGGGGCTGTGCTGATGCTGTCAGGGACCAGTAACAAGGCAGATGTGTCCTTGTCTCCTCCTTGCTGTGCTCTCACTACACCAGGCAGGGCTGGAGAAGGCTCAAGAGGTCATGGGAGTGACTGTCACGTGCCTCTCGAGGGCAGCAGGATCTCTGAGCTCCGGGCTGGCACTGGGCGCTCCTGTGGTCATCGTTGCAAGGGGATACCCGGGTTCATCCTGGCACTTCCGCAGCCCCAGACTGCACACACCAGGTTAGCTGTGCTGGAAGAGTAAAGTTAGGGCAAAAAGGCCACCTCCTGTGGCCGCCCTCTTGAGGAAGCGATGGCGACAAGTCTGGGCAATCCGCCTCATGCAGATCTTCAAGGCAAGATGTTGGCCCTGGAATCAGACCTCAAGGGAACCAGGAGGCCCAATGCCAACATTTGATCAACAAATCAAATGGATGTTATGAAATCTGTTAGTAATCTCTAGTTGATCCACACCAATTCAAGCAAGCCATGCAACTTGGAAAATCAGTATTTTATTTAAGGCTGTAGCCTGGTTCCTTCCGGCTGAAGTGTTCATATCCACAATTAGTGGCTACAGTTTCCGGGAGACCTTTCCAAGGGCCTACTGACATCCAGAGCGCGCACTGTGCCCTCTTCTCAATATCCCCACTATCTGCATAAAAAATGCAGTAGAGTCAATCTTTCGGTTTTTCTGTATCAAATAGCAGGCACATGTCCTAGAAAGTATCATAAATAAATACAAATTATAACCTGTTACCTGGGCCCAGTCTTGGTTCAGCCACACAGCTGCATGGTCTGGTCAAGCTCTGTACTTTTCTGGACATTCACTTCCTCTTCTGGACAGCTGGGGTCATTTCTACCTCACCAGCCTGTCACACATTACCCCAAATGCAGCTGTGGAATTCTGCATCCAGCAGACCCATGAGCAGACTTCCTTCTCCAAGGAAGACATACCAATGGCCAACAGACCAATGAAAAGATGCCCGACATCAGCCGGCATCAGGATAATGCAAATCAAAACCACAATGAGATACACCTCCCACCAGTCAGAACGGCTTAACTCAGCACCACCGAGAGACAACAGGTGTTGGAGAGGATGCGGAGAAAGGGGAGCCCCCTTGCACTACTGGTGGGACTGCAAACTGGTACAGCCCCTCCAGAACAGTACGGAGATTCCATGACAGGCTAAAAATGGAATTACCACACGATCTAGTTACTCTACAACTGGGTATTTGCCCTCCAAATACAAACACACTGAGTGAAAGGGAGACATGCACTCCTATGTTTACAGCAGCGTTATCTACAACAGTCAAGATACAGAGGCAGCCCAAGTGTCCATCAACTGATCAACGGACAAAGCAGACACGGTGTGTGCACAACGGAATATTACCCAGCCACAAATAAGAGGGAAATCTGGCCATTTGCAATGACGTGGATGGAGCTAGACTGCATTATCCTGAATCCTCTCTATTGTATAATAATAATAATAATAATAGTAATAATTAGTGACAATTCTAAAAATAAGTCAGAGAAAGACAAATACCATATGATTTCACTCGTTTGTGGAATTTAAGAAAGAAAACAGATGAGCAAAGGGAAAGAGAGAGAGAAACAAACCAAGAGGCAGACTCTTGAGTCTAGAGGACACAGTGCTGCTAACGAGAGGGCTGGGGTGGGGGGTGGGGGAGCGGGTGATGGGGGTGAGGGAGGGCACCTGTGACTCACGGAAGTGACGAATCACTGTCTCGTACACCTGACACTGACAGGACACTGTGTCAACTGTACTGGAATTAAAATTAAACAAAATTAATACAGAAAGAAAAGAATAATGGCTCTATTTTAATCCTTGGTCTAATTAGCCTAAGCAAGAGGGCCAGATACCTCATACATTACTATTATTAATGTAATATTAACAATCTTTAAATTTCTCCTAAATGGTCCTTCGATTTCTCAGAGTCTGATCCCATTCCACGCCCTCTGGACTCACTCCTCCCTGACACTGCGACGGCTTCTTTCCCATTAAGCTGAACACGCCGCTCACCCCACCCCTGTCCTGTCCCTATGCCGTCGACTTACATGTGTTGTCCCCCGTGGAATGTGTGGGTGTTGATTCACCTGGCACTCTGCTTCTGTTTTTGCCACCAACTCCCCCACAAAACACCTTGTGTGCAGGTAGAAAGAACAAATGTTACCTTCACCAAGGGTCTGTCTCCGTGCCTCAGGGCCTTTGTCCATGCTACCATGGCTGCCCTTTCTCTCCAGCCCCCCACGCAAGGTCAGCCCTGGTGCCCCGGCACGGCCAGAGTCTCCCAGGGGGACTCGTGCACCTGCCCCCTACCCGCGCGAAGTACCTGGCATGTCGTTTAGGACGGCATTGGACACGAAGCCGCCACAGTCTGCACGTGGGACGGCACGCCCGTGGAGCCTGCTTGCCCCAGTCACGTTCCACGGAGTCCGGCGTCTGTCCGACTGCCTTCTGCCTGACCCACAGCACGGGAGGGGTAAACGTGAAGAGTGAATGTGGTAGAAGCACGTATTACCAAATTCAGTATACCCGTTGGTACTTGACATAGTTGTTGTTTTTCCAGTAGAGGAGATGAGTGCTAGATCATCAGGAACATGGGGAGTGTGGAAATGACCAGAATGCTGAAGACAGTCATTTGTTTATGGGACTTTCAAGGAAGGAAAACCACTACACATCTTAAACTGTACCCATCTATGTTCTACCCAGAAGGATCAGCATTAAATCAGACCAGGCTGCCCTCTCCTGGCTGTTGAGACAGATTTCCAAACAGGACAAAAACCGCAGGGCACAGTTTCCCGAGAAATGGCCCCTGAGATGCCAGCCCAGGTGAGGGAGAGCCCCCGGCGCTGGCCACCAGGACTCACACTGTGGAAGGATTTACGGAGCACGCTCCGTTATGTCCTAGAAGAACAGCCCTAGGTTCCATTAAGAACACGAAGTAAAGGGTTAACTGATTCAAAACTCTTTACAACAGCTACTGAGCCTTTTACTGTGTGTGAGCCTTTTCTTTTCCTTTTCTTTTTTTTTTTTTAAGATTTTATTTATTTATTTGACATAGAGAGACAGAGAGCGAGAGAGGGAACACAGCAGGGGAAGTGGAAGAGGAAGAAGCAGGTTCCCTGCTGAGCAGGGAGCCCGATGTGGGGCTCGACCCCAGGACCCTGGGACCATGACCCGAGCCGAAGGCAGAGGCGTAACTGACTGAGCCACCCAGGTGTCCCGAGCTTTTTCTTTTTCCTCACACCCATTACTACCAAACCCAAAGTAGGCTCGGATTGCAGCAGTTTTGGGACCAAATTTCCTGCAAAAAGTTCAGAAGCTCAGTCCCACCCTCCTTTCTGTGCAGACCCCATGAGGTTGCCCCCACTTGTGCAGAGAATCATTCAAGGCACACAGGAGAGAGCACAGGTACAGAAACCAAGCACAGACACAAATGACTTTAAGCATCGTGTTTCCATTGGAAACATGCCAGAGCGGACACAATCCTCCTTTAAGACAAAGTTAGTGGCTAAGATCACCAGGCCAGCTGGAGCGGATCCTTAACCAAAACCTGAGGTAAAGGAAAAGTCCTTCCCACAGAATGTGTTCCAAATCCTGCTCGGGGAAGAACTGGGTGTTCTGTCCCCAAGTCCGCAGGAAGGAAGCTGAGCGAGGAAGGGGGAAGCAACGGTCTTTGGGGCAGGACCACGTAGGAAGAGAGCGGATGGCCGTGCTCAGCTCACACTGCCCTGCTGGCCTTGCAAGTGAGGCAGATGAGAAACCCACAGCCCCAGCCCGAGAGTCTGCCTTACATCACGATGATGAGCCCCATTGCACACTTATAACTAAGCCAAAGTGGAAACCATCAAGAGGGCTCGCCGGCTACTTTATCTCCCATGCGCCTGTGATCGGAAAAGAACAGGGATTAGTGGTCCCAAAATAGAAAATTATCAAAAGGCAATTTTCTTCCAGCAGATTGATCCAGAAATGACGGAAGCACAAAGCTGGACCCTCACCAGAAGTCTGTGTCTGAAACTGCCCTGCCCCGTCAGGCCCACCTGGGTCGGTCGCTCGTGACCACAAGAGCTCTGGCGACTCTCCCGCGTGTCGGAGAGTGGAGACGTCATAGCGCGCCTTCCTGGGGGGACGCAGGCCAAGGAAGCACTCTCTAAAAGTCGTTGACGGCTTCCAAGCCCACCCACCTTCCTGGTAACGTCAACAACGTTCCACTCAGTTAAGTGGTCTGGTCGGTCAGGTATCCGAATCCTGATGGTTGTCTGTTCTGTATAAATGCTAGAAAGTACTATTTTCAAATGCTGGTACATTTTGTTTTTGTTGATAAAACATGAGGGTCATTTCCCCACAGAAGATACACAACGACTAGCAAGCATGTGGGAAGGTGCTCACATCACTCATCATCGGGGACGTGCAAATCCAAGTTACATAAGACACCACCTCATACGCCTTAGGACGTCTGTAATGAAGGAAAAAAAAAATAGATGAAACAGCAAGCGTAGGTGAGGACGTGCAGAAACGGAATGCTCCTGTGCTGTTTGGTGGGATGGGATGGACTGGCTGCTGTGGAAAGCAACATGGCTTTACTCAAAAAATTCAACATAGAATTACCATATGACCCGGCAATCCTCCTTCTGGATACACATCCCCCCAGAACGGGGAGCAGAGCCCCAAAGAGCTGCTGGCCCACTCATGTGACCGACGGATGGCGCAACCAAATGTGGTGTGTGAACACAAGAGACCGTGCTCAACCTTAACAAAGAAGGGAATTCTGACACCTGCTATGATACGGATGGACCCTGAGGACTTTGTCCTTGGTGACATAAACCAATCACAAAAGGACAAATATTGTATGATACCACTTAAATGAGGTTCCCAGAGCTGTCAAATTTGTAGAGACAGAAAGTAGAAGGGTCGGTGACAGGGCTTGGGGCACAGGGAAGTAGAGACGGATGGTGGGGACTGTTGTACAACAATACAAATGACCTTAATGCCACGGCACTGTCCTCCTAAAAATGGTGAAGACAGTTAATTTTTTAAGTAGGCTACACACCCAGTGTGGGGCTTGAACTCAGAACCCTCAGATCAAGAGTCGCACGCTCTGGCTGAGTCGGCCAGGCCACCCCTGGCTGTTAACCTTCATGTTATGTGTATTTTGCCACAATTAAAACTTCTCCTAATGCGAGGATTAAAAAAAAAAAAACTACGAAAGATTACTCTCTAAAAATAGCTTATTTTCCTGCTTTTTAAAGACATTGAATTTATATTATACACATATTGAAATATTTTGACGGTATGCGCATTTTTATAAAATTTAAATCCATCGGACATCACAGAACAGACACAAAAGGCCAGATATCATGTTCATCGGGCAAAAATTATGTCACGGGAACATGCTGCTCTTTACAGATGGAGCTTTCAACATCCCCACATCCATGGGCCACTTGGATAGGCAAAAAGTGCTCATTGCACATTCTCTGCTATCCTAAAAATGCAGAACCACACCCCCAAGAATGTAGCCAGAATGCAGAGTGCACAGCAAACGGCTCCTGAGGGAGATCGCACCTTTCACACCCCTGATTAGGTATTTCAAATGAGAGAGTTTGAAAGATGTCGGTGAAGAGACCCAGAGGACTTGGTATGAATAATCTACACTCTTCCGAGCTGGCCCAAGTTTCAACCTGAAGTGAGTGTCTGCAAGACTCTGAACCCCGAGGGCCCTGAAGAAATGACAGACAGGTTGGTCTCTGGCCCTTGGGGCACTGTGGCAGAGAGGTCCCAGATGTGCAGGTGAGGAGCCCAGCGCTGGGACATGGTGGGAGCCCGTGGGATGTTTGGGGAGGAACCGCCACCTGCTGAATGAGATCTCCCTGATGGGAGCAGGCGGTGTGCAGGGGCGCAGGGCCACTTGGAGAGGCAGACGCCAGATGCCCTGGAATGTCTGAGTGAAAAAGACTGGGGCCAACGGCCACGTGGCCTGGGACTGAGGCTGGTGAACAGTCACATGGACGCACTGAGAAGCAACTGCCCACCGGTCAAGCCTTCAAAGGAGACCACAGCCCCAGCTCACAGCTGGAAGCAACATCACAAGAGACCCTGGGCCATGGGCGCCCAGCCACGCAGACCCACAGCCACTGCGCCACAGTAAATGCTCGCTTTTATGTTGGTATGTTTGGGATAATCTTCCATGCGTCCATGGGTAGTTAATTCAGGGGGTGAAAAGCTGAAACCCGAGATAAAGTCACTCTCCAACTTTAAGATGATGAGTCTCTAATGCTCATCTCTCCTTAAACATAAACATATGCTTTAAGACCTCGATTGCCCAAGTAAAGTGTGACCCTGTATACTAATTTGGAGTGTGACCCTCACACCAAGAGGATTTTATTCACAAATAAAGTTTGTATGATGCCGTACAAATATCACACAAATAGTGTATTTTATTCACAATTTTCTTTGTTGTATTTGAGATCTGACAACTCACAGTTCCTACAGATGACAGGATGGAAAGGAATTTCTCCACAATCGCAGTGTGTCTAACGTGTTACTTAAATGCAATTTTGCCGTTGCCCTTTTCATCAGGGCATTGAAGAGCAAACCGTCTGACACCGTTAAGACAAGCAGAATGACACTTTTTTTTTTTTTTTAAAGATTTTTTTTTATTTATTTATTTGACAGATAGAGATCACAAGTAGGCAGAGAGGCAGGCAGAGAGAGAGGAGGAAGCAGGCTCCCTGCTGAGCAGAGAGCCCGATGTGGGGCTCGATCCCAGGACCCTGAGATCATGACCCGAGCTGAAGGCAGAGGCTTTAACCCACTGAGCCACCCAGGCGCCCCCAGAATGACACTTTTGAGAAATTGGGTGACAGGGCTGTTAGAAGTCAGGGAGAAGGAACAATCCCCAGCTTGTCACTGTGGCTCTGGTCTATTTGCAACATTTTTAGCAGGATGTGTCTGGTAACTGTTTCCATTCAAAGTTGGGTGTAACCCACCAATCCCCAGCTGCCTCGGGTGGAAAGTATTTATTAACCACGTGATCGCTGGGTAGCGAAACAGGGAGATCCAAGGCAAGTGGAGACCACTCCTGCCTGGAGCCCATGGAGTGTCGGTGATGGACGCACAGCCACCCCAGCACAGCCCTCCTCCGTACCGACCGCGACACTCAAATTTGCTCATGTGGCCCAGCTCGTTGTCAGGACAGGAAAGGCCACCACCCAGTGTCAGGATGCCACGTCCTTGATCTGACAAGGATGACCGAGGTCAACTCGTCAAGGTCTGCCTTCACCTCTATGCTCTGAAACCGACCGAGACCACAGACTGAAGGGGGAAACCGGGCAACAGGGCCCAGGAGGGGCTGCCCAGCAAGCCTAAGTCAAGGTGACAGCCGGACCCTGTCACGGGGCAGCCTGGACCCGAGCTCAGAGCGGAGCGGGGGCGTCCCGTTGCATGTCCGTGAGTCAGCAGCACCAGAGACTCAAGCCAGCAGGGCAAGAGCTCACCCAGGTTCAGATTCACAGACCCAGAGGCGAGCCGAGGGTTCTGAAACTGGGGACCGTGACAGGTGTCACCTCGGCCTCACCTTGGCCCAACTTACAAGTTAGAGCTGGTGACACTGCCCCCAGATTCTCTGTCAGGTCCTGCCAGCTGACAGGTCAGAGGCTGTGTGTCTGCTCTGAAGTCAGTACGGGGAAAAATTATAGGAAACAAACCCTACTAAAATGTCCTCGTGGAGATAAAAGAGACACAGAGTGGTCCGAGGAAGTCGCTCCACAGGAGGAGGCTGGGGGCTGAGGACGGGGTGGGAGAGAGACCAAACCCAGGGCCATGGCTGCCTCTCCACGTAAATCCTGACCCGGGACAGATATTTCACCCTGAAACCATCAAAATTCAGGGACGATGAGAAGCCAGTGGGGGATACTCGTGTTACTTGGACACCAGATAATAACGGTCATTAATCAGCGCACAGACCCTAATAAGACATTACAGCCTATTATCATCTGAACTCCCCCTCTCTGAGCAGGAGGCTGTGAAGAGGCAGGACCTTCTCAGCTCCTTGTCTTGGTTCGTGAGTGTCACAGAGGCAAGGCAGCCAGTGCTCACCCGCACACGACGCCCGCCGGACACTCCTGACCCTTTTGCTTGATTTCGGTTCTGAATAATAATAATAAATGCTTACACCTCTAGATGTCTTGTGAGTGTGACAGCAGTGCTCGTTTTGTGGAGAAGACCAGACTTCTATCTCTGTGGCCAGGGGCCCATCTCGGAGAGGAGATGGCTCGCGGACGCCAGAGCACCAGAACGGACCCCAGTCCCCCGCCACCTGCCCCGGAAGGCCGAGGCCTTGGCGTGCAGAGGGCCAGGAAGCTCCTGCTTCCTGCCTCCTGCACAGACGTGGCCTCCCAGGAAGGAAGCCTTGCCCTCGGCTGAGAGAGACACTCTTGCCTTGAGCCCGGGGGAGAGCAAAAGTGCTTTCTCACCTTCTCCCACACCCACAGCATCAAGTGTGGGAACTGCACTGGGCCGCACCCCGGGCAGGCACCCCAAGCCCCTCCTGCCCCTCCCCCGGCTGTCCTCTCTGTCCTGTGTCCTCCCACCTCCCTTGGTCATTATACTCCCACTGACTCTGGAGCTACCTGACCACTTGTGCAGTGCCCAGCCCTGGGGCCTGGGCCACGCGTGTGCAGGTGGACACAGGGGTGCCGTGCCGGGCCCCAGGGCACGGGCCACGTGTGTACAGGCTCCTCCACACACAAACACATCCATACCGTCCCCAAAAGGCCAGAGACCTAGGTTCTGTGCTGTGAGATTCCTCACCCCACAGCTCATACCCACCCGAACAGGGGGTGGGGAGTGGAAGGGCCCAGGGCCCGGGCTCTGCTGAGGTCAGGTGACCTGGAAGAGACGAGGGGCTCCCAGAGCTTGCTGGCCAGCATCCACACGGGCCTGCAGCGCCCCACGTCCAGAGCCCCGGGCAGTGGCAGACGGCTGTGGGTGGCGGGCAGGGCCCTCACGGACAAGGAAGGTGCCCAGTGGGACCAGCGGATGGGAGTTCGCCGGAGACACTGAGGTGCCCGCGGTCTTCTACCGTCTGCTGCTAAGATCAGCCTGGACTTGTCGCGCAGGAGAGATGTGCTTGTTCTGAAACGTTACCGTCAAATAAATACCAGCGGGGAGCCACCAGCACTCTCCGTGCTGGGCAGCCACCGCGGAGCGCCCAGGACGGGGCGCCCAGGACGGTGCGCTCGGGGGCGGAGCTCTGGGGGAGGCGCCGACTGTCCTCCTGATACAGAAACCCGCTCAGGGTCTCTCCCGCCCCCGCCCTCAGAAAACAGGAACCCGCAAGTATTCTGCACCCGGAAAATTCTTCATAGTCATCCGTGTCAATAAATAGGTTCTTTTTGTTTAAAAAGAGCAACGTAATGCGTTCAGAAAGTTATTTCTGGCAAACAGGAAGGCTCCAGCGTGGGGGACCGGGGGACTTTGATTAGGGACGATGGCGCTTTGAACGCAGCAGGGGGGCGCCCGGCGGAGACACTCCCGGGCGGGGACAGGCCAGCAAGGTAAACATGCACATCGGGCCGGCAGTTTCCAGCGGGTCCCGGATGGGGAGGAATGTCGCGGCAGCTGACCCGGGGGGGGGGCAGGGTCCCCAGGGGTTACCACGCGGAGCCCGAGGGGACAGCAGGACATGCAGCCCAACAGGCGCCCGAACGCTGGGTTGATATCTTCGGAGGGAGGGTGAGGAGAGGATCTGGGGATCGGGAAGCACCGCATGGGATCTAGGAATGTGCTGGGGACGTGTTTATGGAAATGACAGAACTCCCACTTGGAAGAGGCTGGAAGTGAACCAGAAGTAAGCTTCGTGATCACAAAGAAACGTTTTAAAATTCATGATCCTCATTCCTGCCCTAATACAGACACTTGGAAAGCAAACCGCGGGGAGCAAATAAACGGCCGTTGAGGCTCCAGTTTTCTCCGTCTTGCCTCCAGGCCCGTGGCCGGCCTCCTGCTCACCCTCCTCCCAAGGTCAGCGTCGGCGCCCACCTCTGCACGGGAGAGGACGCGGGGACAAAGATGAGCAGGACACCTCGGGCAGGCGCCTTGGCCTTTGCCCCTTGCAGGTTCCTGACGGGTGGGGACCCGGGGTCCCCAGGCCACCCCGCCTTCTACCTCCAGCGGCCCTCGCCCGCTCCCTGCCCAGGTCAACCCCTGTGCCTCTCCCCTGTGTTCACAACCTGCCTGTGAAACTATTCCTGGCAGGCCCTGCGCGCAGAAAGGCACCAACGTAACAGAGCGGACGGGCTGGCCACACGGCAAGTCCCCGGCACCAGCCGCTCCCGGGGGCAGGTCACCCCACAGGGAAGGAGCGCTCACATCTTCTTTCGTGGTGAGTCCGGGATGCGCAGGCCTCCCCAGCATGACAGACGGAGAGGAAATGATGGTCCTTCTCTTTCCGATCCTACTTTCTCTCTGTTTTCCAGTTCTCTATACTAGAGGAATTCCCCAACATTTTCCCCATTTTTATGATTTTTTTAGCAGCCATATTGCAAGGCTGGAAGAATGCTTTCCCCTTCCTGGATCATGGATGCTTTGTCTCACCCTGTTTGACATATGCCTGCGGTGCCGGGTTTTCTCAGATCTCTGTAGGCCCACGAAGGTCTCACCTGTTCCCTGAGCTACACCTGCCTCTTCTGGGGCTGGCATTGGTTTGCTTCTCTGGAAGGGGAGGAAGCTGCCGCCATCCCAACGGGAGGACGGGCACACCCTGGCTTCGCCTCGGTAAGGGACTTGCTGCACTCACGGCCTCTCCCTGGGGTCTTGGAACGGGCCCCCTCTGGGTTCTCTTGGAACTGCTGTGGACTCGTCTCCTGACGGGCAACTCCGTCTCCATCACTTTGCTTCCGGGTCCCTCAGCGGCTCCTCATCCCCACCATGTGCTCTAACTCCTCCCTCCACCAGGTGAGATATTTCGCGGGAGATCTCGCGTGACCGCACGTACAGCAACCCCAGGCGCTTCCTTCCCCACCTGATCGGGTGTCCCTGTGCAAAACCCCCCGGCAGCCGGCGTCTCGGACGCCCTCCCGCGACAGCTTCCGTCTCGGAGCTCTGCGGTGATCTGCGTTTCCTGCCGCAGCGGCGCTCGGCGTTCTGCCGTGGGAACCCCCCTTGGAATGTCTGCACTTTTAGACTCTTCCAGATTCAAATCATCTCCTTCAATCTACGCCCCTGTACATAGCCGCACATTAAAGAGCCTCATCATCACGACGGAACTACTGCTCTGGTGGTCTGCCCCGCGCGGCTTGCCCACGGCGGTGGCCCCTGGAACTCGGGGAAGGGTTCGTCCATCACCCGGCACAGGAGAAGCACATGCTCGAGAGACTGGTTTTCCTTCAGCCTCGTCTTCCTGACCTTGGGGAGAACCTCTCGCTACAAACGTCCTCGGGTCCACCAAGCTCAGGTGGATTTCCACACGGTTGCCGGCGTGCTTGGAGGACGGAGAGCCCAGCACAGAAACCACCTCCCAGTGTGTCCACAGCTTGGCCCCCATGCCGTTGCCCTCCAGGAGCCCAACATGAGGTCAAGGGCATGTGGGTAGGGCTGGTTTTCCCACGCGGTGCTGAGAGACGGAGACCACCAAGGCAGGACACAGAAGGAGACACGGTCAGAATTGCCCTCAAAGCAACCTGGAACCGGACGCAGGGTTGGGGGTGACGCATAAATAACGAGACTGGCCTTTACTTAATAATTTTGAAGTTATGTGTCTGTGACAGATCCACAGAAGTTTATTATTCTCTTCTCATCTGTACATCCTCACAAATTTTACAATAAAACTCATTTTCTAAGAAGGGACTTGCCCTCTCAAGCAAATAAAGGAGTGTGGCTGTAGATTACCTGTAGAGAATAGGACTTCTAAAAAGCTTCTGATATTAAAAGCATCCCAGAGCAGCATGAAATAATCCACTTCTAGAGCAGGTGTGCTCAGAAGCAGCCGTGACCGTGGGCGCTCGGACACGGATTGCGTCTGTTTGTCGACCCGTGCTTGTGCGGTATCGGCCCCGCCGACGCAGCACCGAGCACAAAGCGAGTCTGTACCCCTCACCCATCCTGCCTACGTCCCTCTGCTTCCACGTGACGCCAGGTGCTCCTTCCAAAGGCTCTGTCTTCGTTCAGGGCGTGTCCCTGCCCCCTCCTGTGTCTCCGCCTCGCCCGGAGGAGTCAGATCCGTGGGAGCCACGTGCCCCGCGACGCATGCCCGTCCGCTGCGTCCCCAGGAGCTCAGCCCCGGTGCCCTCCGCTTTCACGTGATGCGACAGGAAGACTTGCCTCTCCGCCTTCGACTGTGCTCTCCTTCGTGTCACGTGGGCAACCCCGGCTTTCCTAAGGAAGACTTGAGCTCCACGACGTGGGGAGGATGTCTTAACGTCCTTCCCCATGGGTAAGAACACGTGTGAAGACGTCACAGCCTCCATCAGCCGACGGGGAGGACGCTGTGGTTTGTGAGTCATCCGTGGGCGGGGGTCGGGGGCGAGACAAAGACCGAGAGACGGGGAGCTGCCGAGAACCCCGCAGCCCTGCGTCCCACCGCAGCTGGGAAGCCGCCCAGGGGCTCGGAGGCCGGTCTTCTAGCTCTACACGCCTTGTGTCTCGGGCCGCACCCCTGACCCCCACCCCAGCCCCCGCGTGCGGCAATGCTCAAAGCTCGTGCGCCCGGCGCGCAGCTGGTGATGGCAGACGAACTTCTGAAGCTGGACGGGGGGCGGCGAACGGGGGACGGGGGACGGTGTGTATTTAGAGGGCCGGTCCCCTAGCGGACCTTTGGTCATGGTTACTGGCAGATGGGACCATATTTGTTTACCACAAATACTAATTTTACAGAATTAGTTCAGCACAAATAGGCAACAAGACAATGAGTTTGGAGAACAAAACCACCAACAGAGCGACAGTTAAGTGAGAGCTGTTGCTTCTCAAGTCACAGCACGGTCACGGTCACATCCAGACAACTGGGAAAGCACCGGACAGCACAGAGGACAGAGCCCAGGGAGGATGGGAGGGGGACGGAGACCGTCCGTGACCAGCACACCATGTAGCCGGTGTCAACTCAGAGGGTGTCCCGGCACCACCTGTGCTCGGGGAAGGCCCGTCGGGCTGTGGCGCAGCGGCCCCAGGGCAGGGGTGCCGTCCTTCCCAGCAGCGCCTTGTCTCCCGTCCCCCTTCCCCCTTTCTGCTCAAAGTGGGGTCTGTGTTCTGCCATCAACAGCAGAGACAGAAGGAGCCAGAAAGAAGCAGGGGGTAACCGTCAGAGCAGGAAGGGAAGGATCTACTCCTTGGTGCCTAGACCCAGAAACGTTTGGGGAAGTGCGTGGACACATATGCACAAGCCGCACCCCCGTCCCACTTTCAGCCCCCTGTGGGAAGAAGGCTCGCCGGAGCACTAGATGCTGTGCCTGACAAGGAGAAGCCACAGGCGCACACGCGTTTCCCCTTCCCCAGGATGGATGGCCCTCACGTCCCAGCAAACTGCAGCTCGGGTCGCGCAAGGCCACAAACCCATCATTGCCCACAGGCCACCAAGCCCACTGCCCTCTCTGTCCCGACCCCCATACTGTGTCTCCCATCAGCCCTGCACTCGGCATCTCCCTGTTGGCCTGTCCCCAGGGTCCCCCTCCCCTGCCGCCCAGGGCCAGCCACCTGGAAGAAGGTTGAGCCTCTCTCTGCCCCAACACCTGGGGTTCTGGGTGCAGCAGGGGAGCTGTATCCCGGTGGCCCCCAGACTCAGCCGCCCCCTCGTCATGGGACCCCAGGTCCCAGCACTGTGTGTGTCTCTTGGTTTCTGCCCCCGAGTTTGCTCCCAGAATGATCGGGTGGCCTCTGTCCCAGAGGCTAAAGTCCTCTCTTGACTTCCCCAGCACAGGCCCCCCGGGATGCTGAGGCGCTGACCCCCGTGTCCCCCCAGGCCCAGAGAACCTCGTCCTTCACCCTCCTGCAAGGGGATCCGGCACTCGGCCCTCCTGTGCGCGTCACTGGACCCCCATCACATCATCGGCCCTGCATGGTGGGCTTGGGTTTGACTCTCATGACGATAAGAATATGAGAAGAAAACCAACGTACACAGCACATTGTCTAATCATCAAATTGCACTCGTCCTTAAGTAGTGTTCTACGGGTTCAGATGCTGCTTTTATGTTTAACCCACGGGCAACTTACCCAAGGAGCACATTTCAAAACAAACTTCCATTCCAATGATTCTAGGCAATAAAACGTACCAGCTTTCCCCTTCTTAATTCATTAATGAATTGAGGAACATAAAAGCTCAATTAAAAACAAAGCTGTATGCCTCATTGGGCACTTTCAGTCCCGTTGACTTAATAAGACGCTGAGCTGAGGAGCCACTGAAGGGAAAGGGGATATCCCGCTCCTTTTCTCACTTGGGGTTCACCCTTGGGTCCCATCAGTGAATGCCAGACGCCTGCTCACCGCGCCACACTCAGAGCCCAGAGGCCCTGGGCAGCACAGAGGCTGGGGCACAGGGACAGAGCAGGGGTGGGACGGAGAGCCCGGAGGGGCGGGCCAAAGCTAGGGCCTCTGGGGCGACCCCAGGACTGAGGTGGGCACCAGTGACCCAGACACAAAGGACACAGGCTTCAGCACACCTACAGTACAACCGTTGGTCAGAGACTCTGCAGTGAACCCCACTTGCAGCAAAGAGCCGCCCTGTCTGTCGTCGGTGTTCCCTAACCTCCCTGCTCGACGCGACTCCCACTCCGCGCTGTACCTGCTGCTCCCGGCAGCCCACCAGGAATGCCAGTGCTGGTGTTCACAACCCCACTCTTGTGGCCACACCCCTGCAGGGTTCAAAAGCAATGCGATGGATAAGGAAGCTAAATGAGAGATGGAGGGAAGGTCTGGCGGTGAGAGGACACCCCGCCGAATCGCGTGCCTCCGGCTAAGACCCCGCAGGGTGGCTCCGGCCTGCGCTCTGGGAGGGGACCCACGCTGCGTCACTCTGCAGTCCCCACCCCACGGAGTGCCTCCGGAAGCCACTGCAGACGGGGCCAGGCTTGAACCCGAGCACACGCGTGCTCAACGGCCACTGACATCTTCGTGTGTCTCCGTGAATATGCCACAGTGTATATCACAGGTGTCTAAAACTTCAAAGCCTTTAATTTTATAAATGATGTGCAATTATGTTCTCTTAATTAGGAGAAAACATTGTAAAGGCAAGAAAGGTAGCAATGTATTCCCAAACGAGCCTCGAGTAAAAAAGAGACAAAATGTTTGCTTCAAGAGTCAGTTATGATCGACAGACCACGTTCCCTCAGTTCCAGAGAACTGGAACGTTTAAAAATGATCTTATTAGTTTAAATTATTAGCTTTAAATTTACCTTATTAATCACGTGGTCCTATGACGTCAGATTTCATTTGTAATAAATTAATGATTCACCTAGGAACGATCAAGGATGGAAACACTTCCCTCCACTAATCAGCACTTTACTGTCGGGGAAATCCATGTTCCCAGATCAGTGTGTACACGCACAAATGTCACCAGAGCCTATCAGACCCAGAAGGGACAAGAGGAAAGCACTCTGGGCCCTTTAAACCTTGGAGGACCCAAACCCACAGCTCAGGGGGTGGGGCCAGCCCCGCCCAGCTGCGAGAGGGTCCAGATGCTTTTGCCACGAGGGCAACATTAGACACCATGAGTGAGAGTCAACAAAAGTCATGGTGACACAGGCTGGCTAGCGTGTGCCAGGACGTGAGCCCTTGGGACCTCCACACCTCGCAGCCTGGGTCCAGGGACTGCGGAGAACAGCAGCTGGGCAGACCTGGGGCCCTTCCAGACCCAAGGAAGGGGGCTGAACTTCATCAGGCTGAGACACCAGCCCTCCTGCAAAGGGACGGGGCCACCGTCAGCCCTGCTGGCCCCCGTCTCCAGCAACGACAGCCAGAGCTGGGGCTGCTCACCGGAGCAGGGAGTGTGGGCGCCCCACCGAGCAATGTCCGTCCTCCTGCTGTGGGACCCTGCGGGACAGAGAAGGTGGCTGTCCTCGTCACTGGACACATCGCTGAGCTCCTTGTGCCTCACGTGCAGGTGGAGAGCTGCTTCTGAATGAGCTCTGGGAACGCCAGTGTGCAATACTAGTGCCCACGAGCGAAACTCACGCCAGAACGTACCATGACACCCACCACAGCCTGTCCCCTGCCTCCAGACTCAGTGTCATCCACGGCATTTCACATCGTGGCTCACCCTGTGGATCCAGTGAGACCTGTCACTTCCTCCATGAAGACCACCTGGACTGCCGGCAAGAGCACACGCTTCTGCGCCCCCGTGACGTCCAGGTCAGGGCTCCCAGCTGTGCAGCGCGGGGACCTCCCCACACTGAGTGCTCCCGCGGCACTCACCGTGCTCCCACTCGTGTCCCGGAACCTGGCGCTCGGGCGCATGTGCTGCCCAGACGGCCACACACCGGGGCCGAGGGGTGGGGGGGAGCACACTCTGGGACTGCACCCCAGTGGGTGTGGCAGGTGGGAGGAGGGAGGAATGATGAAGAATCAGGCCAAGCAGAGGCGTGGAAGGCACGAGTCAGGGCCAGAGAGGCTTGGGACACGTGGGTGGCGCGCGCCTGGTGGCCGTAGCAGCCACACCGGGAGCAGAAATGAGCCACGCTCTGCAGCCCCACGCACCTGCCCACGGCTGCCCCAGAGCTCAGGAATTGAAAGACGGGACAGTGTCACCCTTGGGCAACAGAACCAGCCCGTGGACCCAGTGCCCCGTGGAAGATTGTGCGTTTTCTGTGCTGGGGCTGAGCACGGCCATGGGAAACCGGGACGGTCCCAGGGAGCAGGGAGCCCTGCACGGCATGCTTCCCCTCCAACCCCAGAGCCTGCACACCGATGCTGCCCAACCTCACTGTCCTCCTTGTAGACCCACCTTCCCCGCTCAGAGGAGCCCACCCACCCAAGCACTCGGGTCTCTGGCTCCCTGGGGAGGAAACAGAGCCTTCCGACAGTGCCAGGTGCCCAAACATGGCCCAGCGGAGCTGCTCCTCCGTCTGTGACAATGTGCTCATCACACAACGGCCGTCTTGCAGTGGGGACCCCCTGCCCCCAACGTCCATCACCCCCGGCTCCTTTTCCAGGAGAGCGGTTCCTCCTCCTGCAAGCCTCAGACAGCATCTGCTCCTACAAGGCACAGCTGCCTGAACGGACCTTGCTCGGCCGGCCAGCTTTCCACCCCAGCGCTTTCTTCCAAATGATCCACGTTTCCCGGGAAAGGAACTGCCCGGCTTTCCTCCCTGCACGCCGCAGCAGGATGGAAGGTACTTCAGCCGAGGAGAAATGCATCTCACTTTCTTCAGTGAGAACCACTGGGCCCTTCTGCCCCCAGTGGACCCCACAGCCGGCTTCCCTCCCACTGGCTACCGGACCAGCGCTGCTGCGGAAAGTGAGCCGCTCCTCCAGCAACGTCTCCCCCACGAACGACACCCGTCCTCCCGACCCCGCGTGCCCCGTGCTTCTGTGTGAACTGACGATGTTCCTTTGCTTCCGTGGAAGGATGGGTTCTCTTTCCTCCACCAGAATTCACATCTGAATTCACGGGAAGGCGCCTGGGACCAACGGCACAGATGGCGGTGATGCGTTCCTGCAGCGTCTGCAGGGAGCTCTCTGACGGCAGACCTCCGTGTGCACCTGCCGGGGGGTGCGTGCCCTTGGTCTGACCAGGGAAGAGGAAAAACGTGCGTGGGGCACAGAAGCAGTAAGCATGTGCTGGAGCGCCCCAGGCGCAGGCAGGGGTGTGGAGGGGAGGGGAGGCCTGTCCATTCCCACCATTCAGAGTCCCCAGGGCACGTCGTCCCAGGCCAGGCCCCTCCAGCTGCGCGCTCAGACCCGCAGGCCCTGCTGGCCCAGTACAGGTGACAGGGCTGTGCTGGCGTGGGGGGGACCCACAGGACAGGCGGGGGGAACCGAGGACACCCACGGAAGCCAGCTGCTAGAATGCTGTGCATTTAAGTTCTCCCGGCCTTTAGGGGCAAATATTTGGAGACTCTGAACAAAACCTCCCGCTCGTAGCTATGAGGTTGGCTTGGTGGCAGCACCTTCTCCATGAGGGGCGGAGCCCAGCGTCCCCACACTTTGCTGGGATGGGGCATCCTTCTGTTGTCCCCTGCAGAAGGGGGTGTTGTGACAGGGACTGATGAGATGCTGAGGGCCACTCAGAGTCCCCGGCCTTGCTGGTGGAGCCCCGGGGTCCTGGCCGCATCCCTCCCCGCGGAGGGGCTCTGAGTGCCGGGACAGAAGCTACATCTCTGCGGCACGGACACTCCAGGCCCTGCACTGGGTCACGCCTGTCGTCTGCATTCACGGTGGCCCCAGAGACCCTTAAATAAACCCAGTCCTGCGGGGTCCTGTGTCCACATATGCAGAGTGAACCCACGAGAGCCGCGAATCAGCGAGTTAACCCTTTCCGTTCCGCAGAAGCAGGGCAAACCTGCTGATTCCCCAACACAGAGCGTCCCAGACATGGAAACACTTGCGCCTCAACCCAGAAAGCCGCATGGGATCCCCCCAGATGTCTGTCAGATCAGACATGTGCCCCTCTGCTGCCAGCATCACGTCCTGGCGGCCGGTCCTCAGTGTCCTGAAGGGAGAGAGCACCTGCTCCGTGACCCCCCCACGTCCACCTCTGGGTCGGTGTCCCCTGGTGTCCCCCACACGGTGCCACACAGACGGTCACCCTGTCTGTGCGTGAGGCCTACGTTCCCACCCTAGGGAGGGCCACACGGGGCCTGGGCTCTGTAGCGAGCCTGTGTGTTCCCACCGCAGCGTCACCGCCGTCCGTCCCCAGGTTCTCGGGGGCGCCTGCTGTCCGTCCGCTCCTCGCGGGGCCGGTGGGGTCAGACCCGTCCAGGCCGCTTCCTTCACCTACACCACGTTACTCCACGTTTCACCTGCTCCCCGTGTATGACATACCAGGCCCCGACATTTTCTAAGAACTCCTACCCAAATTGTTTATCTTCAAAGTGGCTGGGGGCCCCATGGGTCTGAGGCAAAGGCACATTCCAAACAACACTGCTAGGTGTGTTTCAGGCATTTACCTATTTATCCAAGGATCGGAAGGGGATATTAGAATCACGGAAGGCTAGGAGGACGCTAGCCAGGGCGCGGGCCCCGTGCCGCTGCTCAGAAAGCTCGGTGAACAGCCATGGACCCATTAAGAGTCGTCCCCCGAAGCGGGACCAGTGACAGGACGGGGAATCCTGCGTTGGGAGAGTGAACTACACGTTAGCCAAGAGATGACGACACCCACAGGCATTCCCGAGGAGGCACCGGTGAGCTGGGCGTGAGGGTCTTGGAAGAAGTCCCGCAAAGCAAGCCAGGGTCAAGGACCTCACCGCCCAGCTGGCCGTCCTCTGCCGGCACCTGCTGTGCCCTCCTCCCCCGAGGAGGAGCAGGAGCAGGAAGTGGGACGGGGTCGGCAGAGACAAAAGAAGACAAACGAGGATGAGGACGGAAGCACGAGGAAAAGGTAAAAGGAGTGAACCGAGCTCAGCCTCCTACCTTGTGCCTCGAGCTCCGGCTCAGCCAAAATCGCCGCTTGCCGCAAAGAAAGCCGGGCAGCCGGAGGTCCAAGCTCGTGCAGAGACACGAGGGCACCTGCACGTCCGCCCAGTCAAGGGCGAGACTGAATGACGCCTGACAGAGGACAGACGCCACGCAGAGCAGGACTCTCTCGCAAGCCAAAATTGAAAGAAAAACAGAAATAATGGAGAACAACTTTGCACCCAAGCAAAGACAAAAGTGGAAGAAGCGCGTGTTTTAAACCATCATCCTCTGTCTCGTATTAAATACTGAGAAGCGGGGTGGGGGCAGGTCACAATGTCTATGTGTGACTTTGAGAAGAGCTTCCCAGCGGGCCAGCCGGCCTGGCTCCCGCCGGGACCGCCGAGCACCGGGCAAGGAAGCACCGCCCACCGCCAAGCACTCGGTGAAAACGAAATGAAGGTACTTACTACCAGTGCCCCATAGAACTTAGAGAAGGCTTGTCGGAAGCGGGACAGCATCCTGCCTGAGGGAGAAGCGGCGGCGTAGGGACCCACTCCTCCTCGAGCGCAGAGCGTCTGAGCCCCGAGCAAACCTCCAAGCGCAGCTAGTAAACATTCGGCCGATTCTCACTGGGCGGCACCCGAGACGCGGGTTCCTTGCGGCGAGGGCAAACCAGAACACTTTTAGTGGCTGACCTAATCCAGCACCTCGGGGTCATTTACTTAATATAGGGCCCGCAGTCGCCATTGGGTGGCGAGCTGGCAAGGTCGGCCACCTGTTGGGCTGAGCGTCTGCCTGTCTCGAGCGGGGCCCAGATCGGACGAGCCGCTACCGCGCAGCCCACGGCGGCGGGGACAGGACGCGCGCCGCCGGCGACGAGGCAGCTGGCTGCCATCTCGGGTCGCCGCTGTCAGACCCCCGTGAGGCTCCCGCCGCAGCCCGGGAGCCCGCACGGCAGAGCACAGAGAACGTGACTCTCACGGTTGTTAGCGTTGTTCCCGTGCGTCCTTTTCTGGAGACTCCAAGTCATCTCCAAGCTCTGATCTCCTCGCCCCGTTGGCAGGGCCCCTGTCGCAGAAACCTGAAACCGGGAGAGTGTGAGCCACGTACAGCGCCGCGCAGCTTAATTGCAAAGCCACAAAGATTCACTGTTCCCGTGTCCGGCTGCTGTCCTCGGTCTCCTAAACTAGCCCGTCTCTCTGGACCTGGGGCCGCAAATGTCTGGGGTAGCCTCGGACTGCTCGTGACAGGGCCCCAGCCGTTTGGTAATGATGGAGGGTCGGTTGGTTGGTTGGTTTTTTAAAGAGACGTCCATACCACAAATACCCGGCCCACGGCTCCTTGAGGGGAGTGAATGTGATGGCCCCCCGGCCCGTTAGGGAGCACGCCCACCGGCTTAAAAGCCCAACCATCCCCACCACTTCCTTTTCTGTGCTTTCCCAAATCAGCTAACTTGCTGTTAAGCAATCTGGGAGGGAAACCAACAAAAACAAGAGAAATACATGAAAAATACATTCCATGGATGTGTGTTCTTGCTTAGACAACCTCTCAGCCAAAAGTGAGTCAGCGGGTTTGCCTAGCGAGGACCTCAGCCTTCGTCTCCCTGAGGCATCAGTGTCCCTGCGTCCCCCGGCAAGGGACTCCTCTCTCATTGGGTTACGATGGTCACGGTTCTGTTGACAAAATTCATACGTGTCTCCACCATGTGTCACTGCACGCCGCTGCTCACTGGGAATTACGTGACGTTTGTAACAAGAAGATAGAACATGTCTTTACGCCCATGAATCTCCACAAAGGGGCAGCCTGTCCAAATGCTCTTGGCCCCACACGGCTTCTCTGCCACGTGGGGACGTGGAAAATGGGGAAGGTTTTCTCCGGCAAGTCGGACCTCCACAGACGCCGCCGGCTCAGCCTCACCTTCAGGCGGTCCATGGGGTCAGGAGAGCGGGTGCTGCCTCTCGGGGAATTTGCCGAGAATCTCCGCGTTTGGAACCGCCTGTCCGTCCACGGCCTTCCAAGGCACTGAAGACGTGCTGTCCCGGCCCGCTCAGACCCGTGGAGCAGCCCCGTTTCGGAGAGGGTCCCAGTGCTGCTCCTGCTGAGGACGGAGCTCCCGGCCAAACAGAAATGTCTAAACCTGCCCAGTGGCCGCGCAGGCGCTCCGCTCCCGTCCTCTGGACCGCGCCGGGCTGGGGTGGTGGCGCGGGTCACTAGAGTCACCGCTCCACCAACCCAGAGGATGGGCTATGTCTCGGCCCCACTCTGGGGACCCCTTATCCCCGGGCAGCATTCGCCACCATCCACACATGGCTTAATCCAAGCTGTGGGGGTCCCGGAGCTCCAGAAAGCGGCGCCCGCCTCCTGCTGACGGAGCAGACCCCGTGCATCTCCGCCAGCGTCCTTGGTCCGGCCACTTCCTCCTCGAGTCCAGCTGCAGAGAGAAGTCTGGGGGTGAGGCCCCGTCCTCTCTGCCTCCAGGGCGCCCTGGGTTACCCTGCATGGCCAGAGCTGTCCTAGTCTGTGTCACCCACTGGCCTTTAGGCCCCGGGAGCCAGGGGCGTACCTTACCTGCTCAGTGCACGTCAGCACCCCCGCCCAGAGAGGAGGGGCCCCTGCCGTGGGTGGGCCTGTGCTTTAGAGAGCTCAGCATCGCACGGACACACAACCAGTCATGAAGGAACGTGCACGCACAGCACAGCCCACGGCCCTGAAGGGTCACGGTCCTGACCCGCTTTGTTGGGGATCCCAGAAATACTGTTCCAAGCTCCCACCCCACATCTGCAAGACGCAGGAAGGCGAACGTAGGGGAGGTGAGTGTGGGGACCTCGGACACAGATGCTGCTCCGGACAGAGCAGGCTGGGAGACGCAGACGCACTCAGGAGAGCGTGAGGTCCCTGGTCACATCCGCCTCTCAGTGTGTGGGCACCAGACTCTGGCGTAGCACTGTCCCCTCCCAGTAGTGCCAAGGGCGCATTTTCTTGCTTCTCTTCATGCTCCAGCTCGTGACCTGAGAAGTACTCAAGACCGCCTGGATTTGCATAAAGTCCGTGTGGCCGCGGACTCACACTCATAACATGAAACAAGTCACGTCACTCTTAAATCGGCACATACACATATATGTCTAGTGTCACACATACAAATTCGAGAATAGCGAGAACTGCTCAATACTGCAATATTTTAAAAAGATTTTATTTATTTACTTATGTTAGAGAGAGAAAGAGAGCACGAGAAGGGGTGGGGGGCAGACGGAGAGGAACGTCAGACTCTGGACTGAGCGCAGAGCGTGACGCGGCCTTGATCCCATGACCCGAGACCATGACCTGAGCCGAAACCAAGGGTCGGACGCTGCACCGACTGAGCCACCAGGCGCCCCAATGTTGCAATGTTTCTGAAATGAATGAATGACTCCCTTTCTCTATCAAGACAGAGGATACACTAAGTTAATTCACACTAACACGCCACGTGGCTCAGAACGTGAGAGCTCTGAGGTACGCTTCCTGCCAACGCCCAGAGCACGAGGCCGCCGGGACCAAGCGCTCTGGATGCACGAGCCCCTCTTCCCGGCGCGGTGCCGGCTGCCGGCGAGATCGGCACGTGCTCTGTAATTCTCCGTGCGCATCCACGCATCCGAGAAATGGGCACGCGTCCCTGGGCTGAGAATGACCCTCCGGAAGAGCGGCGGTGCGCGGGAGAGACGCCCGCTTTGTGGAGCTCCCGCTCTGGGGCAGGAGCACCACCGGACAAACAACCCCAAGTTAAACACACGAACACCGTCGTCAGGGGGCCGAGCGGCGGGTTACCTTGAGCGTGGAGGGCCGCAGCGAGTGTCCTCTGAGCGGAAACCCAGCAGGTGAGTCAGGGATTAGGTAGGCAAAGGAAAGTGAATGGAACCACGCCCACAAGCACAGACTATCGGGCACGACACAAGTACAACAGACCCTGAGCCTGAGGTCACGGCAGGGCTGTGCGGCTGGAACCGGGCAGAGCAATGAGCCCCACAGGGGTTTCAGTTAGAAGGAGTTTCTCCGTGTGGAACTGACTGGCCAGGGGTGGCCTGGAGGACGTGCTGGCCATTCTCCAGGAGCCCGATGGTGGACCTGGGCCAGGCTGCGTGAGCAGCAGGGTTGTCCGAGAACCCGCAGGTGGGACTACCACGGGGATGGGAGACTGACCGCGTGCAGGATGAACAGAATGGCGAGCTCAGGGCTGGTCATCAGACACCTGCTCAGGTAGCTGGACATGCACCATTTGTATGAAAAGGACAGCTCCCTCCCTAGGTCGGTGCCAGACTCATCTTCGAAGCCTCAGACGAACACGTCCACAGCCTGCTGGGAACGTTAATTCCACTCTTTCACACAAACTCGACTACCCCACCTACAGCTGAACGCGTCATTTTTTCCCTGAACCACCCACTAAAACAAACAGCTCCTCCTCCACTTTTCCTCTTTATGGCAAATGTTCCTACCATTTGCTAATCGTCCATGAAGGTTAATTTCCTGTGTCAACGTGACTGGGCTACAGGGTGCCCAAATATTTGGTCCAATATTACTCTGGGTGTGTCTGTGAGGATGTTTTTGCATGAGATTAACATTTGAGCAAGTAGAGAGTAAAGTAGATTATCCCTCCCCACCCCACGTGGGTGGGCCTTGTCCAATCAGTTGAGGTCTTGCACAGAACAGAAGGGCCGATACTCCTTTAAGAGGTAACGCCACCTACTGAGGGCTTTCAAGCGTCAGTGTTTTTCTGCCTTTGGACCTACACTGAAGCGTCGCCCTTCCGGAGTCTTGAACCTGCTGGTTTTCAGACCGAAACTTATGCCGTTGGCTCTCCTGGGTCAGCCTCCACAAGCACATGGGCCAACCCTTCACGAAGCCCTCCCTCCCTCCACCTCCCTCTCTGTCCCTCCCTCCCTCCCTCTCTTTCTCTCTTTCTCTTTCTGTCTTTATGTATGTTTCCTATTGGTTTTGTTTCCCTGGAGAAAACTGACCAACACAGCAGGCAAAGAGGAGTCATATTGCCTAGGAAGAAGGTAAAGCAAAAAGCAAAACACCAAACAAACCTAGAAAAACTAAGACAAGCTATAAGATACCACATGGTATAAAAAGAGTCTAGAGTACATGAAAAGCATGATTCACTTCGAAGTCAGGGAGGTTGGCATTCAGGCAGGGCTGCATCTGGATGCCGGGTCAGCTAGCGCCAGAGCTGTGCCCCAGATTCCCAGACTGCTGAGTGTGGCTGAGTGGCTGATCTCAGCTCGCTGGTGTGCGTGGGGGACTGATGTGACTCCACGACATCTCATTGGTGATGGACTCAATATCCTAGACTTTCTGGTCTTCTGAAGGGTGGAAACCCTATCCGAGAAGGATCCTGTTTTACCTCCATGGGAAAGGGCCACATTCTCCAAGATGGTGGGGGGGGGTGGATGGAAGAAACCCAGGTCCCTGAATGACCTTGTGGAGATGCGCTTCCATACCGGCCGGGACAGTTACATTGGAATGATGCCGTGGGATTCATTCCTCCCCAATGTTAGTCACAATGTGTTGGAGTGTCTCTACTGCCCTGATTTGGCTTGTGTCCAAGCAGAAATGAGGATGGAAACACATCCATGGACTCCACAGCACGGGCTGAGCCACAGTTCTCTCCGACACGGCGGGAGGGGCCTTCCCTGTGCGTCCGTGGGCATCCACGTGCATCCGTGGGCACACTCGCTGCGTTAGTCACGCCCCGGGGAGCACCTGCACACGGCAGGCACTGGGGAGCCATGTGAATACCAGCAGACGGAAATGCTCGACTGGAGACGAAAGGAGGGTGAGGAAGTGGGGTACGAGGGTCCGACGATTTACTGGGGAGGGGGGGAGAGCCTCGTTCCAAGGCGCGAAGCGGGTGGCCTGAGACTTAGACAAGCAAGAGCTTTTAAAAGCCCTTTTACCTAAGTTGGAGCTTCCTCCTTGTGATGCTATTAGAGACTTTTTTTTTTTTTTTAAAGAGAGATCACAAGTAGGCAGAGAGGCAGGCAGAGGGAGAGGGGGAAGCAGGCTCCCTGCTGAGCAGAGAGCCCGATGTGGGGCTCGATCCCAGGACCCCGGGATCATGACCTGAGCCGAAGGCAGAGGCTCAACCCACTGAGCCACCCAGGTGCCCCTTAGAGACTTTTTTTTACCCACCGGGTGTGTCTGCGGTCTACCTGTCACACGTGTGCCCTTCCAAACCATCCCTGGGAAGCTACGTGTGGGATCGCATTGGATTTTTAAAAATAATTTCTCCATTTTCTGTCTCATGAGGACCACACGAAGGGGACCACTTACACTGTACCCTAAGAACACCTCTATTCTCTCAGGAGTCATTCTCAGGCTTTGTCCTAAGACCTGCCTCCCCGAAGCCTGGGACACGTCCAAGCTCCTGGTTCTTCATCCCGGACAGGACGGCCTCCTCCAGCTCTCCCTCGGACGCTCCCCACAGCAAACCTCTCCTGCTTCCTTCCTCCCGGGCTTCCGTCTGACTCACAACTGTCCTGCAGCACCGGACCTTTGCTGGGCTGGAGGTCCACACTGCCTCATGTGGCCTGATTTTCCAAAACACGTCTCTCTGATGCGACGAGACTCCCGTCATCTTCGAGCCAGGCCTCATCTCACCAAGTGAAACAGGTAAAATCAGGTTATCACCAGTCACAGCGGGAAGTGTCCCGCTCATGGAATGCGTATTAGAGGTGGATGCCAATGGCTAATGTATTGATTAAAACCCCCTTTCCCAATTAGGTCGACCATGGGAACGACCAGACACACTTTAGATGTGACCTTTCTTCCTTGTCCTAGGAGAGCGGGTTTCTCCGTGGGAGGGGCGACAGCTGTTTGGACTGACAGTGCATCCGACACGGTCTCAACGTGTCCTCATTGAAGACGTAGGAAGAAGAGAAACAGGGATGCTTAGCGTGTGAAACCGTAGGGCAAAGGCTTGGGGTAGCGGCGCACCGAGCTGTCGTTACTGGGCTTAGAGTCAGAAAGTCTACCACTTCCGATTTCTTCGATGCGATTCAGTTAACCTAGTATGTACCTTTCTGCTTTAAGGTGTTAAGCCTTTTTCTGCACGAGAGAAACACCAGAGGAGAGCGGAAGACACGATGAGCGCGTAAACCCTAACAGAGACCCTTCCGTAGCCCCATCTGTCTTGTGAGCCCGCTTCCTAGCTGCTGTCTCCAGGAGAACTTCAGTTGGTTCCGGGTATTATTCTCATGTTTTGGAAGAAACTGGCTCCCGGATCTCACAATCAGGTGGGAGCTTGACTTTGCATGGGGGGGGGGTGGGTTACATCTGGAGAAGCACCGCCCATCCCCCAAAGAACTGGGAAACGCCTACGAGGATCGTACTTAACAGACACTGAAATGCCCGTCATAGACACAGCAGTCTTCAAATAAACAGTCATAAGGTGGGTGTGGATCACATACAGAAGGTCGCCAAGGTGATTCAAGGTCAGCAGCTTCTTCTAGAAGCTTCCGCAGATAATCAGCCTCCCCCAGACACCCGCCTGATCCTTCACAAGAACAGCCCCCTGACATGGGCAAACCAGGCAGCCCGGTTTGCAGCGGGAATATGTTTTATCGAACACACTCGTAACCAAGCCAGGACTGAGAAGGTGTGAGCATCATGTAGGAGCTGCGAGGGGCACAGGCACACGTCGGCAGCACACGGAAGTCGCCACGCTGAACACCAGGTGTGCTATCACCAGCGTTCACGGCGAGGCACAGAAGCCTACGTACCCACAAACGACACCCACCGAGCCACGCTGCCACTCCTGGTCCTGCCGGGCCACATGCTCGGTCTTGAAAGTGTCTGGGTTGCAAGAGTCTCCGGGGTCTTTGTCGGGAGGACCAAGCACAGATAACGTTCCAGAACACCCACTGCGGGTGTCACTGTTTCGTGCAAAGCCCGCAACTGTGTCTCGGACCTTGCCCCCCCGTCGGCCACCCTGCCCGTCCTTGCCTGGCCTGTCACCAGGCTGCCTTGTCTTCCTCTGTTTACAGCAAAATTCCGTGGGTACCGCAACATACTTCATTCATTAGGAATCGGATAAATTTTTTTCTATGCAAGGATTTTAAAATAAGAATGTTACTTTTCCGGTTAGTGCTCTGGTCACAAAATTTCTAAGGTATTGAATGTTCCACTGCAACCCAGTATGTCCCCAAAGCCCTGGCTATTTCCAGCGGGTGATTTTGCACAATCCAGAGTTTCTCAGGGACACGTGGATTGCCTCATGGCTCACACCCTGTCCTGCCAATCCCTTAGCGAACACGTTGAAGGGGAGATGATAATTGCATTTCGGGGCTCACTCACTTTCCTACCAGCTACGGTGTTGGGGTCGGGAGCTATAACTCATACGCTTGAGCCACCTTAGCTTCTTAACGTTCTGTGTTATTCCTGGAACTCGGAGAAGTCTGCCGTCATTCACATGCTCAGATATTCAGGTACAAGTGCTGTAATGCGTGATGTCATGTTTGACCTTACGAGCAAGCCTCTCTGCCTGGGTGGGAGCCCCCCGCTCCCCCGCAACCCAAGGACCTCTTTCAACCGGGTATTCCGAACTTCTCCCAGATAAATAAAGGCATTTTCGACCACGTCTCTGATGACCGCTGCAGTTCCATTTTGTCCCTCAAGAACGTCTGGGATTCTTAGGTTCTCACTGGCTTCCCAGTGCTCCCTCTCCATCAGCGTTCAGTTTTGTTGGAATCTGGACCGAACCAGATCACATCCCTGAGCTCCAGACCTCTCTATCCAGTATCCGCTCAAGTCTTATTTTGAAGATCTCCAACGCACGCCAGGGTCCATACCTCTCACAGCTCGCCCTGACTCCACAAATGGTGTCCGTCCAGTTACGCGAGCTGCGAACGGGGAGACATTCCCGACGTTCCTCTCCTCCTGTCCCATTCCTCGTCTACTGCCTCAGCCCACCGATTTTACCTTTAAGTGGTCCTCAAATGGCCCACTCGTCTGTCTCCCCGCCACACTCCTGACTGCGAGTCAGCTATGGCCATCCCAGACCCGGACCGCCGCAGCAGCCCTCGCTGGGTCAGAGCAGTCCAGTGAAACACGGACCTGAGCACATCACCACCCTCCGCACAAACGCTTCCAGAAAATAGGAGTCAGAAAATGTTTTCAGCTTGGCGAAGGCTGTATTCCCAAAACACCGAGCAAACATCATACTTAGTAAAGAAACTCTAAAATCAGGAGCAAGGACGTCTGTGAATACGAGTGTCTACCCTGCTACCAAGGGTCCTTCTTCACCATGTAATGAGATGGTGGGGGGGGTGGGGCAGGGAAAGGGGGAGGAGGGAATGAGGGAAAGAAGGGGAGGGAGAAGGGAGGGGAGAGAAGGAAGGGGGAGGAAAGGGGGAGAAGGGGGGAGGAAGGGGGGAGGAAGGGGGGAGGAGGGGGGGAGGAAGATGAGAAAGTGGAGGGGATGGAGGAGGCCTAGAAAGGGGCAGACGACATCACCCTAGACACAGAAATCCTGACAGAATGAAGGCACTTAAAAGTAATGAGTGTTCAAAATGTTGACGGATACAAAATCAGCTTAAAAATCAATGGCATCTTGGGGCGCCTGGGTGGCTCAGTTAGATACGAATCTGCCTTTGGCTCAGGTCATGATCCCAGGGTTCTGGGTTCGACCCCCACGTCAGGGTCCCAGCTCAGCGGGGAGCCTGCTTCTCCCTCTCCTTCTGCCACTCCCCCTGCTTGTGCTCTCTCTCTCCCTCTTTCTCTCTGTCAGATAAATAAAATCTTTTAAAAAGTCAATATTTCTCTGTGCCTACAGTAATTAATGAACATTTTTATCAAACTTACGTGATGAATTTTTATCAAATGCCTTTTCGGTATCAATAATCGTATAGCTAATGTGGTCACTGAGAAAAGACAAGAAGAGCCTGATTGAAAAACAGGAAAGTCAGGAGAACGGCTCGGAGCAAGAGAAACAGATCCCTGACTGTGAGTATAGGACGAAACGTAACTCCCTGGACATTAGCAGAGAGGGACAAAGGGAGGAGACGCTACTTTGCGACTGTCATAGGCACGCGATTCTAACGGTCCGATGGCACCACGCGTCGGTGAGTGTGGGCGGAAAGGCTTCTCGCGTGCCTCTTCTGCGAGGGTGAGTCACTGTGGCCATTCTGGAGAACATTCAGCAGTAATGCACGCTATGGACCCGCGGAATCTGTGACCTGCCCGTCCCACGCCACGTGGCCCAGAGACCCCGTCCCAAAGACTGTAAGGCCACAGGGAAGCGGACAGCTACTTAGGTAGGCTTTAAAAGCAGTGCTGGGGGGCGCCTGGGTGGCTCAGTGGGTTAAGCCTCTGCCTTCGGCCCGGGTCATGGTCCCAGGGTCCTGGGATCGAGCCCCGCATTGGGCTCTCTGCTCAGCAGGAAGCCTGCTCCCTCCTCGCTCTCTGCCTGCCTCTCTGCCTGCTTGTGATCTCTGTCTGTCAAATAAATAAATAAAATCTTAAAAAATAAATAAATAAAAGCAGTGCTGGGGGAGAAATACAACCGCAGGACAGCTATCAAAGTAAACTAAACTATTGCACACGGCTGTCCCTCCCATCCACAGGCACACACAGGAGGCGCAGCAGACCAGACCCCATGGCCAGGACGGAGCCCGTTACCACAACCCGTGCCTTGAACAGCAGTCATGAAACTCTGTGTATGAAGCGTCCAAAAAATGCTGGGGTTCAATAACGATCTTTAGAATTATTGGTGGAATCGGGATGGTCAGATAGATAAATTTGATTTAGGGAAAGAGTTTTACCAAAATTGAACGAGGCCCAAGATATCTGTAATTAGTCTTCAGGAAAAAAGAAGATTATCCAGAAAAGTCAAGAATAAAGACTGTTCAGAGAAGTTGGTAGGAAAAGGAAAAGAATCGGCATCAAGGAGGCATCTCCCTTGTGGCAGGCCCTTGACGATCGCCTTAGGAAACATTCTCACTAACGCGGACGTAGGCAGTGTCCCCTCTTCCTAGAGAGGCAGTGACCGCCATGAAACTATGTAGCAGGACAGAAACCCAGCTCTGTCTCACCCCGGTAGCGAAAGGCGTTATGGCAGAGAGACTTTGGGGAATAAGAGAAGATCAGTCTCCCAAAGGCAGCACAGTCTTCTTGATCTCTTCTTGTTGATCTGCTAAGAACAATGCAAACAGGAACCTTCTAGAAACAATCGTCGTGGTGTGGTAAGGGACACAGCTGGATTACAGGTGACTGTGGTGGGGAAGTGACAGAAGAATTGAAATCCGGTGACTCATATTTCAGGACAGTGAGGATCTGGGCACACTTTAAATGATGGAAAAAATACGGAGTCGAGGGGCTCCCAAGACCCAAGACAGCTCCGAACGAGCAGTTCCAGAGGCACGGCAGGAACGAGAGCGCCGTTAACTGAAGAACTGCCCGGTTACCCTCTTGATTGGTTTTATTGTTTGTTATCTTTAAAGAAGAGAATTTTTCTTGCTGAAATTGTATAACCACAGGAAAGAAGGAAAATATTCCCTAGTATGATTAAATCTATGCATTTACACTTAAATTCATATTTAATTCATTAAAAGATGTGTGTTCTCTGTTGATTCTGGAAAAGAACTTACTGAACTCGGGATATTTTTATCATTAAGTAATAACACTGCAAGAACCATAATAGGATTAAGCTTGACGTCAAATTAGAGTTAAATCACTTTTTTTTAAAAGATTTTATTTATTTATTTGACAGACAGAGATCACAAGTAGGCAGAGAGGCAGGCAGAGAGAGAGGGGGAAGCAGGCTCCCCACTGAGCAGAGAGCCTGATGCGGGACTCGATCCCAGGACCTTGAGATCATGACCTGAGCCAAAGGCAGAGGCTTAATCCATTGAGTCACCCAGGTGCCCGACTTAAATCACTTTTAAGATTAATTACTTAGAGGGGCACCTGGGTGGCTCAGTCTGTTACGGACTTCAGCTCAGGTCATGATCTCGGGGGTTCCTGGGGGTCCAGTCCTGTGTCAGTCCCCCCACTCAGTGTGAAGTCTGCTTTAGGATTCTCTCTTTCTCTCTGCTCCTCCCCTTACACTCTCTCTTTCTCGTTCTCTCTCTCAAATAAATATATCCTTTTTTTTTTTTAAAGAATATTTACTTGCATTCCACAAAAAAATTCCTGTCTCACAGAAAGTTAAGCCACACTCAACGATCTGTCTTACCAGGATGTTGTAAAAGGGTCAGATGCCAAAAACAAAACAAAACAAAAAGAAACCAAATTTTGGTGGATACAGACCCTCCCCATTTTCCTGCCCTGTGATGCTGCCACCAAGCAGGAGAGTAGGAGGTAGCCAGTGACACTGTGCAGGTGGGCACGTGGGGTCCTGTGCGGAGGCACGCAGAACCATACGGTGTGCACCGGGACACAGGCAGACCTCGCTTCTAATTAAAATATTAACAGGTGTGAACTTACTGTAAGGTTTCACCACAATGGCTTACTTTCCAAAACAATCGAAATCTTCTCATTTTCAACTTTAATTACATTTTCAGAACAGGTGATTTCTCAACTGGAGTCTCTACCATTGATTTCCATGGGCAACAAATGATAGAAACAGTAAATTGTGCCACAAAATTAAAGGTTATTAAACTCTGTGAGTCGAATAGAACTAATTACGTAGACAACTGGGAGAAATGGGGAACACAGGGTACGGGCTTCTCGGTCCATCCACGTGCAAAGAAGAAAAACGAGAGCAGGATGGCGCACATATGACAAGCCGAAAGCCCGGACAACGGTCACTCCTCACTCTCTCACCTCCCGTCGCTTGCCCTCGGGATGTCACTGACCCTGACTGGGGCTCAGTTACCTCTTTTTTTTTTTTTTTTCTCATTTATTTGACAGAGATCACAAGCAAGCAGAGAGGCAGGCAGAGAGGGGGGGAAGCAGGCTCCCGGCAGAGCAGAGAGCCCGATGCAGGGGCTTGATCCCAGGACCCTGAGATCAAGACCTAAGCCGAAGGCAGAGGCTTAACCCACTGAGCCACCCAGGCGCCCCCAGTTACCTCTTACCTAGCACTGGGCAGTCATTCATGCTGGGTGTTTGTAAAGGGGTGATGGGAGAACGCCCGCAGGGTGTTCTTCATACAAACCTGACACATCACGGCTTTTATTAACAGAAGAACCCCAGATCCCTCGTCCCGGAAGCCAGAAATAACAACAGGGCATGCACTTAAGATAGCTATGGACAGAGAAGAGGAAGCTAAGACTGGTTTGGTTTCAACTCAATCTTTCAAATTACATTCCGCTTGTAGTCATTGTTATTCTGGTCACCACCTCTGTCCCCCAGGAGTCACACCTGCCAGTGAGATTGGTGAAGAACTTGACGTACAGGTGGATTGGCAAATGTCAAATAACAAAAGGGAAAAGCTGAGGAGAGGGAAGGAATGAAATCTGATCCTGGTGCATGTTTTGGCCGGCTGTGTTCTGTCTTTCCCTGCCACGGTCAGGATTTATAGGTGCATAAATGTCCCCTCTTCTCCAGGATGGATTTAATTATCGTCAAGAAGTATTTTTCAAATAAACACTTCAGTTTCTGTATGAGCCTCTGAGTCATCACAGCTGAAAACAAATTAGGGGTTGCAAAGATCCACATCATGTAGGGAACAACAGTGATTTTCTAAACGGAAGGACAGCTTTAAACACCTGAGAGAGCTTCAGTTTTCATCGGCGCCATATCCCATATTTAACCAGAATCTGCCGTAGAGAGTCACGTGCGCCATCCCGAGGGACTACGAATCAAACCAGGGCAGTGTGAGTTTAGTCATACTTGTGTCTTAAGCCTTTGAGGTCTTCTGCTCCTTTCCTTATCAATCTCCCCGGTTACTGCTGTTAAAAACACTCCTACGACACCGTCTTGAGCACATCAGCTGAAGACCATGTAACATGAACCTCCAAACGCCAAAAGATTTGGTTCAATTTCACTTTCTATGTTGTGCCTCATTTTGCATGTGAAGTGCTAAAGATAAGACTCTCGCCGTCATCCCTGCAGATGTCGGGGTGTTCAACCAGTAATACCCAATTTAAATGGGTCCCCAAACATCACTCCCAGCACTGACTGCTTCACCAGCACAATGCACTCTGTGCCACGCTCCTCAGTCCACTTTCTTCTGCAATAATGTGTCCGTGCACACCCCTCATGCGGGGGTGTGTGGTCAAACACTGTCCCTTTGTTACATCCTGGGAGCATCTTACACCTTTAGGAGATGGGACACGTGCTCTTTTCCTATTCCTTTCATGAAGAACAAGCGAACTTTCGATATCTTACAGAAAACAAATCTCAGAGGACTCTGAAATGTGGAGAGAGGTAAGCAGGTCAGCTCTAAACTTCAGGGCCCGAGGAATGACATAGTGGTGGTCAGTCCCCAGGGTTTTCTTTTTGTCTCATGTATCCCACACCTGGAGCTCAGGAAACCAGCAGCCCCAAACACCAGCAGGCACAGAGGAAAAAAAGGAGAAGAAACTTCAACAAAAAAAGCCTGTCCTGTCCTGTGGGGGAGCCTGGGGTCCTTCCTCGCCAGGCTGTAATGAGGGTCCAACACCCCCACAGGAGGCCGTTTGTGAGCCAGAACACCCCCTTCTGTTCAGCAGCAACAGACGCCCACTCAGGAGTCAGGGGGAGACGGGTGGTCTTGCTCCCCTCTCTGTAGTAATGAGGTTGCAGACCCACTTCCGGGGTGGTGTGTGAGCACACTTGTGAAACCCAAGCCTTAGAAAAGATTTGGGGTCTCACAGCATAATAACAAAAAATGCAGATTTCAACAAAAAATCACTCATCACACCAGGAAGAACCAGGAAGATTTCAATCCGAATGAAAAAAGACGACCAACAGATGACAAAACAGGATGACAGAGATGTTGGAATCATTTGACAAAGATTTCAAAGCAGTCATGAAACAATGCTTCAACAAGAGATTGGAAACAGGTTGAAACAAATAAAAATAAATGGATAAAACCTTCAACTAAGAAACAGGAAATGTATGGAAGAACAAAGAGGAAATGTGGAATCTGTAAAAAACAATAATCAAAATTAAAAGTTTGCAGTTTGGCCCCAATAGCTGAACAGAGGGAACAGAAGAAGGTATTAGTAAAAAGGAGAATAAAACAACAGAAGCCCTCCCCTCCAAATCTAGAGAAAGAGCAATACCAGCCCAAAGGAAGCACAGAGAAGGACGTACATAAGTACAAATATGCATGAGGAAATGAATGAACGAATAAATAAAAACAAAGAGCAGTGATCAATAAAATTAAAAACTGACAAACAATAGAGAAAATCAATGAAGCCATGAGCTGGGTTTAGAAAAAATTCAGTAAAAAAGACAAACCTCTCACAAGACCGACAAAAGGGAGAGCGTGAGAGAGGGAGAGCGAGCGGGCACAAATTGCCAGCGTCAGGCATAGAGCAGGAGGCATCACTACAGATCCTACAGACGTCAACGGTTAATAAGGGATGCAGCTCGGCACACAGACATTTGCCAAGGCAGGTGAAATGCACCTGGGGATGGACATTCTGCTGGCACGGTCCACCCACCTATGGGGGGATCTTTGAAAGAGACCTGCACAGGCTGGAGTGGGAAGTTCGGTGTCATCTGGGCAAGAAAGTCCGGGTCCCAGGCACTTGGAGCACAGTGAGAAGGGAGGGGTTCAGAGTCTGGAAGAGCATCCTCTGATGAGGGACAGGCCAGACGCAGACCAGAACAAGCTCCTGATGCCCAGGTCCTAGGACAGGGGATCCTCTTTTCCAGATCTAAACACTATACTTACTAAAGATTTTGGGTTGTTTTTTTTTTTTTTCTGTTGATAAGGAGATGACACACATAGACAGATACAGAGGACACTAGGTACTTGGGGCCAAATTAACACCCATCGTGTAGGTTTCTATGAGGCTTTGCAGCTGCACCATTCACTATCTGACAAGAACTTATGGGGCTTCTGTACTGAGCCAAGAGGTGGGCTTAGAGGCTGGTGGTAGAAAGACCCAAGAGGGGCCACAGCAGCCTAGGGAGAGAGGTACCACTGCCTGCAGTGGAGAAGCCAGGACCTCCACAAGCTGTGGTGGTCACCGCTCTCCCTGTGTGGTCTTGATGCAGCCCTCCAAGGACCACAGATTTGCTGTGTCCCTACATGTCTGGAAAATTACTGAAACTGGAGGGCTCTGCCTCCTCGATTGCCCATCACCTATTCTGCCGTGTGTTCTATGGACAGATATGACCTGAACAGCTACCGCAACACAAAGTTTATCCCGAGTTTTCTCTCTTTATTGTCAGGGAAATAAGCCACACCATGTGTCCGTGAGGTGCATTAATCAGAACAATCTAGTATGTATTTGGGGGCTGACCATCTGAGACCTCCGCCTGGTAGGTGCTGTCAAGGAGATGCTCCACCAGGATGGGGATGGTGAATGACTTGCTGGTCTACCCTCCGGTGGGAGGCAAGGTTCTGCCATGAGGGTAAGAGTGCCCGATGGAGGCCTTCATCCTGACAGCTCGCTGAGAAACTGAGCTGAAAAACACAGGCACAGATTGAGAAAACCATCACACGATCACGGAGAGGATCCATCTTCCATGGAAACTGCCTCATTGGCTCGCAATCCGCGGTCTCATACGTCTCACTGGTGCTGACGCTCCTGTTCCAGTGCTGGCAAGTCGTGTTTGCCGCCCTCGTCCAAACACTGCTTGAGTCTGGTTTCTTGTCAGACTGTGGCAACCCTAGTGCCCAGCTCAGCTCTGTGGTCACTGGGTTCCTAGAGATCAGAACACACAAATCCGTGGCTGGATTTCACGTGGAGAAAGTGGGAGGGTTTTTTTGTTTGTTTGTTTAATCATAGTTGATTAATAAAATGAGGAGAAAAATACATCTAAGGGACACCGAGGGGGCCGAAAAGAGCAGGTTTTCGTCAGTGCCCGTGGGCCACGCAGCAAACAGGCAGCAGCCCCTGCTTTGTGCTCTGTTCTTTTAAATGAAATCTGGGCCATGGCCCTGGGCAGAAATGCAAAAACATTCATGCATGACGTGGAGGGAAGACAAATAACAGGGATATTGAGGAGTGGCTGAAAACAGGAGAACACGCGGGTGAATTACAGGTCCTAGAAGTGAGCTCGTTCCCGGCCCGACGTCGTCATTGGCTCAGACTCCCTCTCCCAGCGAGAGAACCCACAAAACTGAGTCTGTGAAATATTCCACGTGAAACCAGAGGCAAAAATGAACGCGTCTCGCCCGTGCTGTCCTGGAGGTCAATGTGGGCCACGTCCTTTGCAGAGGTGGCCTCATGGTGCATGATGTTCTAAAACTAGAGAAGGTTCCTGGCGCTCTGGGGCACCTGCCACTCAGCCCACTGCTGTTTTCTACAAAGTCAGTCTGGTGTCACCCGCATCAGCCCCACGGCTGCCTCCAACTCCCAGCCCGAAACCCCACTGCGTGGTGCCCAGCTTCCGACGTGGCTTCTGACATGGCTTCTGATGTGGCCTCCTGGTCTCAAGATCTCCGCGGGGCTCACCTCGGACGGCCTGTGCCAACCATGTCAGTTCCCTGGTCGGTTGTCAGAGATGGACCCTTCCTGCCTGTCACCCAGCCTGACCCCAGCCCCCAGAGTACCACAGGGGTCCCCCCAACATCCTGCAGCAGGTGGGGTAGGGAGGGGCTCATTCTCCAGTCTGGTCTGCGTGCCACTGGCTTGAGACGCAAAACATATTCTCACAATGAAGTGACATGTTGGGTGGTGTGTGGGTCCTCGTGATAAACCACAGGAAAGCCGTGTGGCTCCGGGCAGGGGCCCGGCCCTCCAGGTTTAGGTCCTGAGAAGACACATCCACGAGACAGAAGATGAAGGGGAGGAAGGGAGAGAGAAGCTAGCTTATTTACTGGTCTGTTATGGGTTGAACTGTGTCCCCTCAAAAGATCGGTTCAAGTCCTACTCCCAGAACGGTGAACGTGACCTTATCTGAAAATAGGGTCTTGGCAGGTACCATCGAGTTAAGACGGGTCATCAGGGTGGGCTCTGGTCCAAACTGCCCGAGTGCTTACAAGAAGAGAAGACAGGATGCAGAGAAAGGAGGCCGTGGGAGGAGACGGGTGGAGGACCAGTGTGTCTACACGTGGGGAGAGCCGTGCCCGGCCCACAGCCCAGCACAGGGCGCGGGTTCCTCTGCGGAGCCCAGGGAAGAAAGCAGCCCCACCGACATCTTAACCTCAGGCCCCTGGCCTCCAGATCACCAGAGAATTCATTTCTAAGCTGCTTCATATGTGCACAAGCAGCCACAGGAAACCAATACCTGGCCCTGGTGAGTTTTTGTCAAAGGGCACAACTTGGCTTCGGTACACTGTGTTCTAGATTGTTCTCTTCAGCTCAGGGGCCCAGGCTCACTGCCATCAGTGCTTGTGCAGGGGCTGGGCCAGGCCTGCCTCCCTCCTGCCGTGTGCTTCTCTCCCAGAGCAACCCTCGGGGTCTTAGGGCACAAGCGGCAGGCGACATCGAGCTCAGCAGCACGGGGACGGTCTGGACAGCAGGTCCGTGTCGTGACAGTGAATGGACAGAACAAGGACACCTGGACAGGAGAAAGCTTCATGGAGGGAAGCACGCAGGAGGGCAGGACACCTCCTCCTGGTCCCTCGGTCAGGCCTGGAGCCAGAAGCAGCCGTCCGGCGCAATCCCACCCCATCGCCCTCCTCTGCTCCTTGGCTCAGGGAGGCCAGGTCAGCCCCACTCCAGGTCACCCAGGACGCGCTGGCAGGTGCAGTTCCGCTCCGAAAGCTCGGTTCCCGCGTGCCACACCTGGGCTCTGGCCATCCGGTCAGGTGCATGTGGGAATACCGGCCCCGGGCTGCTGCCACTTAGAGCAGAGTACCCCTGGGTGCGGGGGCCCGGCCAGGCGGAATATGGCCAAAAGTAGGCACTTTCAGGGAGAACAAAAACCCTCTTAGATGTGATGGGCAGCAGGGCAGCTGTAGCTAATAATACTGCGTCGCCCATGGGAGAGTTGCTAAGGAAATAGATCTTAAATGTTGCTACCAAAGAAAGAGATGGTAACGCGGTGACGCACCGGGTGGTAGCGGGAGCCGGGGGTGACCCCCTTGCAGCAGATTCAGCAGGTGGGCTACAGCTCGCTTACACCGGCCCGTGGTGCAGCTCAGGTACGTCTCAACAGAGCTGGAAAACCGGAGTAAGAAAAGGCAGACTTGCAGAAGAGAAAAATCCCAAAACAGATTGAGGTGAACCTCAACCTGGTCCTAAGACTTCAGGACATAAGTGCTGTTTGAAGTCAGAAAAGAAAGCAAAGGTTATAAGAACAAGTGAGTAGAAAGGGACAGGCGGACAGCTTGGAAAAAAAATAAGTTGAATCCCTAGCTTACACCTTACAATTGAAGGTGCCCAAAAAATTGAGTCTAAGTGTGAACAATCAGCCCTGAAGAAATAGAATACAGTGAGGCTGAGTGTTCATGTCATCTTTTGATGGATGTGACTTTTCTAAGCATGAAATCAAGACCGAGTTTTAAACGTCGGGACGTCAAAATAATACAATCAAAATCTAAACTTCAAAAAAATATTTGCACCCTGCATAACAACGACTTGATGTGCCCTTGGAAGAGCTGCCACAGATGAGTTCGAGAACAAGAACGTGTGTGCGCTGAGCTTCTAGAAGGACCCTGGAGTGGGCGGGACTGGACGTCCGGGACCCAGCCCAGGGTCGGGGCAGAGACGAAGGAGACAAAGGCGGAAGTTCAAGAACAGCGCGGCGGGGGAGGGCTGGGGTGCCCGACACATACAGCCTCTCTGCTGGAGTTCCAGAATCTTCCCAGAATACAAATAAGCACGCCGGAAAGGCGTTTCTGCCATAGTTAACGTCGATCTGGGGCAGACATATTTAATAATAGATTTTCACAGTCATGATTGTTTTATTGATTCATCATTTTCTTACAAAGACAAAAACAGCGTCGTGAGTCTACCGCCACTTCCTCTAATTAGCTTCCTTAGTTACAAGCACTGGGGAGCAAGCACAGACCTTACCAGGAGCAGCCCGGCTGTCACTCAGTGGGCAGATGGCCGTCATGGAGGCTGGCCTGGGGAGGACACTAATGCCCAGCAGGAGACACTACTCAGCCTCATTTGTCAGCCGGGACTTCAGTCTCCAAGAGGACCCCTAAACCTACTCATCGGGAAAAACAGAAAGCCTTGGAAAACAATGTTCCCTTTAAAAAAAGGCTAAGCAGTCCATGTTTCTTTGAATAAAATTAATAACCTTAGGGCCATATCGAAACCTCAAACAATACATATTGCCTTTTTAACCACATAACAGAATACAAACCTATCTGAAAATATAAGTTCGTGCACACATTAAAATTATCAAAAGAACTTCACAACACGGATTAATGAGGATGTGTTTCCCAGAAAGTAACTAGCAAGTATTTTAAGAGAGACTTATCTCAAAATCTCACCAACTCTTGCAAAATACTTGCACCCTCACACACACACAAACACACACACACACACACACACACAGAGGCAACGGAAACTGGACGAACACTGTGAGGTCAAGTGCATCTCGGTAATGCACCTTGAGTTCACGGAGAGTGAAGTCTCCATGTTTTTAAACCCGTGAGTCAGGTCTGGAGCCTGTCGATAAAGCAGGGGAGGGGAAGGTTGAAGGCTACAGATCCAGCCGCTGGGTTTCTTCACACTCGCCTGTGGTCTGGGGCGTGAGCGCACGTGTGCACATGAACGACCAAACATCGGAAAGTCACTAAGAACCGCAGGAAGCAAAGACCATGAGGACTGTTTTCTAACCACAGGGATGTCCTCATCTGGACCGGAGGCTGACTCTGAAAACAGCCGACAGACAACGGCAGCAGTCGGTAAGACGTCCCTGCCGAGCGCCAGCCTCTGCCGCACTCAGCTCTATCCCTGCCGCGGGAAGACGCCCGTGGGCAGCAGGTCCACGCGTGGGCGGGCCTGAGGTACAATACCTTATGTACGGGAAGGGAAATTTGAATTTCATACCATTTTCATGGATCGTGAAAATTTTTCTAATGTTTTCCCCCCAGCCATTTAAAAAAATGTAAAACCTATCCTCGGCTCAAGGACCAGACCGAGATTGGTGGTGGGCACGGGTCTGATGTCACTGGCAGGGTCCCTCCATCCCTGGAGGGTCAACAAAGGGCTACCCTTCCAACGGTGAAAGCCAGAATGAACCCCAGCCTGCCTGTGGAAGGTTCCAGAGAGATCAAGAGGAGGGAGTGGCTCTTCCGAAACAGAGGTGCCGGGGTGGAGGGCAGCCCCCTCCCGAGCGCCTCCCCCTGTGCCTCGTGGTGCTCGCTACAGCTCTTCGTTTTCTCTCTGCTTTTTTTCTGCCTGGTCCTTCGCTGCCACTCCCCAACGCGGCCCGGGGGCTCAGAGTCCTCTGCCCTTTTCACTTTTTACATAACCAGAACGTACGCAAGCTTTGACACCCGTAAGGACTTTAAATGAATCGACTCCTGCTTCAAAGTCAAGCGCGAGCGCCCCACTCCGCCGTCTGTCATTCAGTGCTGTCACTTACGCGGCACAGGTTGTCCGTAGGGATGTCTCTGGGCAGCCGCCTCCATCTTGAATGACTTTCTTCAGCCCCGTGATGGATCTGGATCCGGCCAAGAGTTTGACTAGATAGTGTTAAATAGATCCGAAAATAAATGTGCCTCATGTTCTGCCCGCTTATCACTAAAAACACCAACCCGCGGGGAGATCCTCAATCTCATCATTTTTCAGGTCGGAAGCTACTCCTTTCTGCCCGGGAAGCCCAAGGGCGTCATCAACCTTGCATTCCTTCTGACAAACGTCACCCTGGTGGTGCTGGTTGGAGCGCACGCAGGAGATCTTATGAGGAATGTTCATATTATACTTTGCAAATTCTACGCCCCAACATTCAGCAATGATCTGCAGAAGGGAATTCATGTCAAATTTCTCAGAAATGACAACTTCGGGACGTGTGGGAGAAAGAACTTCAATCTGAACATTTAGCTGGTTTCAATCCCCAAACTCCCAAATCCTAAGATCTCTTTCTTTCCTTCTTCTTTTATTTTGAGAGAGAGAGCATCAGTGAGGGCAGGGGGAGGGAGAGAATCTTCAGGTCCACGCCCGGTGCAAGGCTCAATATAGGGCTCCACCTCATGCCCCTGAGATCATGACCGGAGCTGAAATCAAGAGCTGGACGCCTCACTGACCGAGACACCCAGGAGCCCAGGAAGAGCCGTTTCTCGTCATTACTGACTTTCATTTCTCATTGTAATAATCCAATGCATATTTTAAAGTAATAGAACCCTATAACATAGATATCTTTTCATTAAATAGCTGTCCATATTTTATTTTAAATAAGAAGTACCCAAATGTTAGCTGAAGCCTATACAACATAACTACCATTTAGGGACTCCTACTACGTACTGAGAACGTGGCAGACACTTTCTTCTCTCGGATGGCAGCATCATATTAATTACAATATTCATCTTCCAAGATTACAACAAATAACAGGTTTCTAACAATTACAATCAGAAGACGCGTATGTTAACTACATTAAAGGATGTTTCCGTGTCAGTGGCTGGCACTGAAAGTTCAATGTCACCCACACGCTTCCCCCAAAGTGAGCCGGCAAACCCAGGAGGAAACCCAGGGCTGGCGGACCCAGACCAGAGCCATCAGCCACCATGTAGCTGCTTCTTAAAAAAAAAAAAAAAAAAAAGTAAGACAAAGGAAGGTGTTATCAGAGGAAATTGAGTAAGACTTGAGTAAGAAACTAGCATTGAATAATTAGCTTTCTGAGGCGGTTTGACCATCTTCCTAATTCAAAATGAGAGGAAAGTCTTGGTCATAAGAAACATGGCCTTGATTTACGTGGGGTCTAGCTGGCGCTGGGTGTCTTTGAGTGACCTTGCCTCACCCGGTTAGCACAGCCCTGTCAGCTCGCTAGGCCCTCACGCACCTGGGAAGGAAAACCAGACAGGAGCGTCCAGTCGCTACAAAGTAGCAAGGCCGCCTCCTCCTTCTTCCTGTTAAAGTCCCGAACACCCCCCGCAGAGCGCCCGAATGTCTATGCCATAAACTCCCACGTTCCACCTAAGATATCTGAGGAGAAGATACTTTCTGAGAAGTGGCGTGTTTGATTCAAAAGGGTAATTTCTCTGTTGAAAGTCTCGTACTGCACACTTCACAGAAAACCTGGCGGGCGGCAGGCGGGGCTTGCGGCTGGAGGACACCTGCGCTCACGGGAGGGCTCTATTGCTGTTTTAGGAGATGAGTAATTACTTATCGATTTCATGAGGATCGCAACCCCAAACCTGTACTCAAATTGGTGTGACTAATGAAAGAGTTTATGTTGAAAGAGTTATAGACCAGGGCAAATTAAATACCAAAAGCCCACATGCTGGAGACACTGGTAGTTTCTAGACAGGAATCTGCTAGCCAGACCTGAGCGTGGACGTCCGTCTTTTGGGCACTCCTCGTTTCCAGCACATGCATGGGACACTCAGTCTCCCTGTTACAGGACTGACATCAAAGGAGGCTGTGTGGCTGGGAAGCCAGACCCACGCCGTGGGTGGGGCTTGGTGGGGCTGGCAGAAGTCCTTCTGCTGCTGTGCACATAAACAGCCACTGTCCACGTCTGTTTCCGCACCCTTAAAATGAGGAACTTAGAACCGGTGGCTGTGGGGGCCTCCCGGGCTCTGGCATAAGGCAGGAGACTTGTTTGGGCAAGCAGAGGCCGGCGCTAGGAGGGCCGTGGGCAGAACAATGGTCCTGAGGTGCTCAGGCATCATTGTTTACAACAGGAAAACCCCCAAACCCTGAATGCCCGTCTCGAAGGAAATGATTTCATACAGCCTGCCAGTTTCCTGCCGCTGTCTAAAAGAATAATGCAGATTTACCTCCAAGACACGCTGTTGAGTGGAAATAAACAAGTTGCAGTTATAATTATATGAACCCTCTCAAAATACTGCTGTATATTTTACATGCCCAAATATAAGTTTCTAAAAATAAGAAGAAAATCACTCTAAAGCAGGTGCCCTTGGTGGGACGGGAATTGGGGTAGGATATACTTTATAGTCTGAGTAGACCCTTGCCTTATCAATAATGTTTCTGTTTTTCACAAGGTGATTCCATTCTAACTATAATGACAAATAAATGGCATGGGGGGGGTGGTCTGTCCCTCGATCGTAGCTGCCCTAAGACAGTACTGGCTCAGGACACAGTACGCAGCCCAGACCCTGGGGCCCGGCATGCAGGACCCCGCTGGTCCAGCGGAGAGCCCCTGGAGATGGACGATGGTCACGGTTAGTGCGCGGAGGAACCCTGTGGTAGGGAGAATTCTGGATGGAGCATGGGTGGGCCCAGGGGACTCTGGGAGCCCCGAGCACCCCGGCCCTTGAGTCTGGTGAAGAAAGTGCCGAGTAGACACCCAGGTTGGAGTTAGGACGCCTGCATCTGAGACCCACGCTCAACTGGCACCCAGGCTGGGGGGCAAGTTCTGAGCTCCGTTTTCCCCATCTGGAAGAGACAGGTCTCTGTGACCGCGTCATACTTCGCACGGTGGATTTGGAGATTGTGAGGGGACACGCGGGCAAGTCCGCTGTTGACCATGTTGGTCATCAGCTACTCTCCTGCGGCAAGGTATTGACTTCTTGAAAGCCTTTTACGATTTTGAAAACTAACGCTGTCGTTCCGCAGTAAAGGGAAGTCAAGGCGAGAAAAGAGCTGGCAGGTCCGATGCCAGAGCCCTCAGAAGACAGCTGGGATTGGAGGAAACGACGGGGATGCCGGGCAGTTTATCCTGGACTCGGCTGGTGCCTCTACAAGAAACGAACGTTCGCCGTGGCCGGCCACAGCATGAGGGCAGGTCTGTGTCGCAGTGGAGACCAGACTCCAGAGACCGACCACTCCGGTTCAAATCCCACCTCTGCCTTTTATGAGCTGTGTGACCCTGGGCAAGTGACTTCACCTCTCTGTTTTATCGCTTCCTCTTCTCTAAAATATAAGAATATCACTCCACAGGTTGTGAGGAAGGGGAGTTAATGCTTACAAAGTACTTAGAACGGTGCCTGGCGCATGGCCACGCAGGCATCTGTGAAATCAAGCCGGCGTGCCCATCACCAGGACGTCCACCACCCAAACAAGCAAGACCTCCTGGCACGCCGCCGTGACGATCCGGGGCTGGTGACGCCCACGTGCCCATGCCAGGCTCGCCAGCCTTGGCCCTCTCGCGGCTCCCTGCTGCCCACCACCTGCTGCGCGGGCTGGCGGGCACTTGCTAAGGGTAGATTTTAGAGCGCCTTTCCGGGACTTACTTCATTCATTCATTCGTTCATTCAAACAATTCAAAAGAATTCCAATTTTCTGAGCAAAATCACACATGAACGTGCTAAAAGCTCTTAAGAGCAGAGAGTGGGGTGCATCCTAGCAAGGCTGGTGGACCATCGCCCTTCACGACCGAGCCCTTTATTCCCAGGCAGGGCCCACGCAAAGGCCAATCCCACGCACGGAGCTGCTTTGGAATGTTTTGCAACAGAGTTAGCAGGACTGGGAGTTTAATGGAAGCCCCGTCCTTGTTTTGCAAACTCTGTCTGTCCACTGAGCTGTCTGCCCCGGAAACTGCCAACTCAGAGGACAAAGGCAGGCACCAAAGTTGGGTCAGATCCAGACACTTCACTCACAAACAGCCCTGTTTCCCTCACGTGGCCCTGCCCACCAGATGCCACCACCCCCACCAAACACCCCCGATTCACCGCGTCCAGTTGTTACACTAGCTGATTCTACTCAGAATATCATAAAAGTAAATACGAAATAGAGCAGGAAAATACAATCAGGACGAACGTATAACCCGGACACAGTGTGATCAGAGAACACACAGGACCAATCAGCAGGTGCTGGTCTTCTCTGCGCCTTGTTAAGACTCGACCGCCCAGAAAAGCAACCTACTTCTCGGGAATGGTTAAAACGGACGTAGGGTCACGGCTCCGAAGGCTCCGACAGTTGGGTCTACATTCCAGCTCTGTGAGCCAAGCACTGCGCCATCCGGACTCGTCTCAAACCCGCGGAGAATTCGCGTGGAGGCGGAGGCCAGAACCTCTCTTCCTTCAGGGGCCGGGCCGGGCCGGGACGCACCCCAAGGAAGGGTGTTCTCTGAGGCCGGGCGGGCCTGCGACACAATGGAGAACCTGAGGAGGAGCCGCGGGACGGGGAGGACACGCAGGCAGGCTCTAAAGCTACTGTCCCCGCGTCCCCAGGAGCAGCAGACCACTGAGGTCATGGCTTGAACTCAGCATCCCCTGTCAGCCTCCTGACGGGGGCAGAGTGCCCAACAGTCTGTCAGTCCGGCGTTTACTCTCTCCCACCCCTCCTCGGGGGTCCGAGGAGACAAGTGCCACGAGGCCCTTCTGTGGGGGCTGCCGGAAGTCAGTCGTCAGCAGAAAGATTTTCCATTTCCTTCGATCTCATCCTCTGAAACATTCGGAGCTCTGTGCTGCTCTGGGCGGCGCACGAGCGTCCGTTCTGATGTCTCCCAGGCATTTCCCAGTTGCTACAGGACCCGCCGTCTCGGCTCCGGCTCAGGAACTCCCTGCCGCTCTCCCGTCCCAGAATAATTTCAGCTGCTCTTGTTTTGAGCGGCTCCTTCTCTGTGCATCCTTGTGACTCCTCAGGACTGCACGGGATACCGGCTGCGTCTTTCTCGAGGCTCACTGCAGGGTTTGGGGCCTGCGTGCCCAGGGGAAGGACAGAGTTCTGTCACGATGCAGAATAAAAGGCCGAGAACGGGACCTGAGTGGGGTTCACATAAAGTTGCTAGAAAAAGCAGAGGTGAGCCAGGGCAGACGTATCTTCTGTTGGACGCAGCCCTGCAGCACGAGCCTGGGCCCTGCCAAGTATCCCGGGCTTCTGCTGCCACATGGCCGTGACCCTGGCTTGGAACAGAGTCTCCAAGTTCTTCAGAAAAACCAAAGCACTCACTCCTCGGGCCCGAAGGCGGCAGTCAGGGGAGCACATGCACATACCACACACGTGTACATGTGTGTGATGTGCACCGGGAAAGAGACGGAGAGAGACCCACTCCCCGAGCACAGCCTCGCTCCCCATCCAGTATCCCTAAAGCATCCTGCAAGGATGAGCTCTCATTTCAGAGAAAACGCGATCATTTCCTAAAAGCGGAGCAAGTTCAGCAGAGCAAGTTCACATTCTCCGAGCACAGGGCCACGTGTGACAGTTTTCTCCCTTGTCCTGCTCGGACTTGGGTCCGGCCACGCACACGGCTCTGACGTTGGACTCCTGAGCCCACAGAGCCTGCCAGAGGTGAGGTGCGATTTCCCGACCTTGTGGTTCCTCTGCTCGTGCGTCGGGGGCTGCTTCGCTCCCTGAGCTGTGGTGCTGCCATCTGGTGCGCGGCGCTGGCCACCGAGCGCGTCCCTCCAGAGGGCACTGTCACGTCCCAACGAGCGTGTTCACCGCGTGCCTCTTGAACTGAGCCTGGCGTGTTACTCACTGTGCAGACTGCGTTCTCGTGTGGAAGCTCTTCAGTCCAGACTTGTATGGTCCGTCTATCACAGACACATTATTTAGGGTGCAGTGTTTCACATCAACAGGCAGGCTTTGTTTTGGGAGGTTTTTTGTTCATTTTTTAAGTTATTTTTACTTGCATTGAGTGTATGCAGAATTGTCTTTTGTGCAGCCTCCTCTTCTGGCTGAGGAATGGCTGCTGCTTCTCAGGAAGGCTCGTCTCGACGGGGTGGGGAGAGCTCAGGTCTGGGTGAGTGCGACCGTGAGCCCTGGAAGTTCTGTGTCGTATCTGGGGGCTCGTTCCCGGGACGTGCTCAGGGACCAGAGTCTATACCCCGTTAGTTCACCATCACTCTCCGCACAGAAGCCTGTGCAGCAAACACTCAACACACTTGGGGGGCCGCCGGCCCCGGGCCCAGCCCCTCTGTTTGGCCCACGCCATGTCACAGCATCAGAGGGGACCCGCTGCTTTGCAGGGTGACGTCCCGCAGACACTTGGGGGCTTTTTGGATGTGCATACCTTGCACTGGCTGGGCAGTTGCACGTGTGTTCCTCAAGTGAACACGAAGATGTGACCCTCTCAACTTGCATGATTCTGTAGGATTTTCTGGGTCAAGGGAAGAGGAACCACTTTCAGAGATAGCCGCTGGCCGCTCAGCCAAAGAGCAGTTTTTTTTCTTGACTCAGTCTGAGTATTAGTGCATGTTGGCAGCGTGGATGTGTTTGAAATGAAATACACTCGTCTCGGTCTCGTTGCCACACTTCCTACTATGTTTCCAGTTTTCTGGCTTCCTTCATTTCGTATCTTCTGCCGTCCAGCCTGACTTCTTAGTTCTGTGTGTTTCCACCGTGATGAGCCGTCGACAGCTCGCCTTCACGGAAAGATTTACGATCTATGCAAACCTCTACTCCCTGCCTCGTCACCTTGGCACGGACGCCCTTGAGGACTGTCCACGACAGACGAGCATGCTGGCTCACTTGTCCGCCTCATTTTGGTTTGGGTTTATTAAATGACAGCATTTAATTTTCCTGGTAACCCAATACCTGTGTTCTTGATTTATGCCATTAAAATACTCCGGTGGACTCGCTGCAGGGAGCAAAGGAAACAGCACGGGCTCCCCACCGCGTCTCCCGCCACCCCGGGCTCTGACGCCATTTCACAGGCTTACCACGGATGACATGTACACTCTCTTCCGTCACAAAACCCCAACAGTTATTGGGCTTTACTTCTATATCTGAATAGACTCAACATTGTCTTTTTTTTCTATGGCTTTTCCAAGTACCCCTTGGCTTGCTGAATGAATTAAAAAAAAAAAAAAAAGCCGATAGATTACTACTGCTCCTTGACCTGACTTCTCCTAGGTGTCAAACGTCCTTGTCCTAGAAGATGGTCCTTGGCTCCACTGTAAACACTCTGGTCTCCTGAGTCTCCTGATGTTTTCTCTTTGAAACAGGATATTGGGGAAACTGCATACATTGTAACATCCCAAATTCTAGAACGGATTCTTAAATCTTTGTTTACAATATATTCAGCTGAACAATTAGTCCTCTGTTGAAAATTAGGACTGGGGCACCTGGGTGGCTCAGTGGGTTGAGCCTCTGCCTTCGGCTCAGGTCATGATCTCAGAGTCCTGGGATCGAGCCCCGCATCAGGCTCTCTACTCAGCGGGGAGCCTGCTTCCCCCCACCCTCTCTCTTTTTGCCTCTCTGCCTACTTGTGATCTCTCTCTGTCAAATAAATAAATAAAATCTTTAAAATAAAGAAAATTAGGACTAAAATCATGAGATAACCCAAGAATTAAAGCTTAGGAATCTCATACACAAAAAGAAAAATACTCAAGCTTGCACTGAATTTTAAAAATGGGCGGTGAACAACATGGTCCACTTTTAGTTTGTTTCAATATCCCACTACTTTGCAAAAATTGTTTTTGTTTTCTTAAGACTTGGATCGGGTTCAGATGCTCACCTGCCTTTTACGTGTGTCTGCCAATAAAAGGGAAGCAGCAGCTATCACTCTTCAAATGTTCCCCGAGCAGTTACCCTAACAGTGACAGGAAGAGCGCGAGACTCGACCCTCTATCAGAACACGTATTCCCAAAGGCTGAGAGTACGGCTCTACTCTCCGAGTGAAGACGTGCGACGAGCATCCTGACGGGGCGATGGGCCGTGCACCCCTCCGTCCAGCCGCTCGAGACTCTGCATAGAGAACTTGGGATTTGCTTTCCCATAAACCTCCGTTTACGTGTCGAGCTTTTATTCACCCACAGAATCCGACAGCCCTGCTTTTCAACAGCGGAGAAATGTCCATCAGAAGGGAGAGTTAAATGGGGCAAAGGGTCTCCCAGAGGGAAGGGAGGAGGCAGACCCCCCCAAACCGGGCAGAGCCGTAGAGAAGCGGGGTGAGAAGCGGGGCCCCCAGGGTTTGAGCGGAGAACGTGCAGGTGCGTGCACGGCATGGCAGGACTCAGAATCGGGGTACAGAGCGGACCAACGGCACGCTCGCCTTTTACTGGGTCTCATTTATTCGGGCTCAGATACCCCTGAAACACGTTGAGATAAGCCTCCTTTCCTCCTACTGTCCTACCAGTGCTAATAGGTGACCTGAGTAAAACTCTTTTTTTCTTTTAAAGATTTATTTATTTTTCAAGGAAGGAGAGACTGTGAATTGGAGAGGGGCAGAGGGAGGGAGGGAGAATCTCGAGCAGACTCCTCGCTGAGCGCTAAGCCTGAGCCTGACACGGGGCTCGATCTCACGACTCTGAGATTGTGACCTGAGCTGAAACCAAGAGCCAGACCTTAAAAAAAAAAAAAAGAAGAGCCAGACCCTTAACCGACTGAGCCACCCAGGCACCCAGTCCAGAGTAAAACTCTCAACCATCCTCTCCAGCTCATTCCCAACATGTGAAATTCGGGGATAGCGCTACTCAACCTCCAAATGCTCAGAAAATGGAAGTCCAGCCAAACTGACTCTTTCTAGCAGCTTCCCTGTCACTTTTCAGCCATTTTTCCATTCTCAGCTACCCCGTCGCTCCAAGACAAACACCCCGACCTCGGATAAACCGTCAGCTTCACCATTAGACTTGGTGAACCAGATCATGGCCAAGCAGGACCCACGCTAGCGAACATCAGAGAGAACCAGTTCTCTGTCCCTGGGCAGGGTCCGCCTGCACACTTACAAGACAACACTGCTATTATAAAGAAAAAGCTTTCCACTTTAAAAAGAGATGCTAAATTTTCTAATACAGACATAAAATACATAAAGGTGAGCCGGACTAACTTTGTGAGATGTTTCATTCCCTAAATATTTCACTTGGTGGAGGATAGCTGCGGATTCCTCTTCCTTCTGAAGCCTGCCCAGGGGTGGCTAAGACGTCGTACTAACGCAGAGCTTGCTTGCTACCCGAAATAACTGTCTTGCTGAGCGCGCCAAAGAAAATTAAGAGTAAACTGAAGACAAGATTAGCTCTTCCAGAGACAACGAATGGAAAGGACAGTCTCTTCCACAAATGCTGCTGGGAACACAGGATATCCACACGCAGAAGAATGAAACTAGGGCCCTACCTTATACCATTAAAAAAATAATTCGAACAGGATTAGAGATGTGAAGAAGAACCAAAACTATAAAACTCCTGAGAGGAAGCAGGGAAAAGCTCCTCGACACTGGTCTCAGTGAAGAGTTTCTGACACCAAAGCACAAGCAACAAAAGCAAAAATTAGTAAGAGGAACGACGGCAAACTAAGAACGTTTCCGCACGGCCAAAGAAACACTTGACACAAGGAAAGGCAACCTATGGGACAGGAGAAAAACATCTGTAGAGTGGTAAGAGGCTGATCTCCAGACATAAGGAACTCATACAATCCAACCACAACAAAAACTGAGCAGGCCAGTTTAAAAATGGGCGGAGGAACGAAACATTTTTCCAAAGAAGGCACGCAGATGGCCAGCAGGGAGGTGAAAGGGGCTCAACGCCACCCACACCGAAACCACAGTGAGACGCCTCCTCACACCTGTTAGGACGGCGGCGAGGATAGAGAGAAAAGGAAACCCACATGCACTGCTGGTAGGAATGCAAGTGGGTCCAGCCACTGTGGAAAACAATATGGAATTTCCTCCAAAAATTTAAAAAAAGCAACCACCAAATGATCCACGGATCACACTTCTGAGTTTGTATCCAAAGGACGTGAACATAGGATCTCAAAGACACCCCCCGCCACGTTCCCTGCAGCATCATGTACAAGAGCCAAACAGGGAGACACCCTGAGTGTCCATCAGTGGACGAGCGGATGAAGAGAGTATCACACACGCACACACGCACGTGTACACGTACACACGCACACACAAAGGTAGAATGAAGTATTACTCAGTCACGAGAGAGAAGGAAACGCTATCATTTGTGACAACACGGTGGACGTTGAAGGCATTCAGCTCAACGAAGTCAGTCAGACACAGAAAGACAAAGACCACATGCTGCCCCTCACGCGTGGAATATAAAAAAAGCCAAACTCCCCAAAAGAGAGAACACAGTGGCGGTTCTCAGGGCCGGGGAATGGGGCACACGGGAGGGCGGGTGGGAGTACACACTTGCGGTCACGAGATGACCCGGGCTCTAAGGAAAGTGCCGTGCGGGAGCCTCTCGGGAACAGGATAAAATCGTGCTGAAAGACACATTTTATAAGGAGGTGATCTCTGTATCCGTCCATACAGCGCCCACTGGGGTTTTTAGGGCATTTTAAGTGAAGTTTTCATCATTTTTAACGAGGAGAAGTTCTGCCATTTCCGCACAGAAGTCTCAGGCCGGGAAGGAACGCGGAGGTCACATCTAGACCACCTTTAGACACAACGCGCCCTTCCCAAGGGCCCTCGGCCGGTCTTCAAAGCGCGCCGTCCGAGGGGAGGGGCCCCCACCGCAGAGCCGAAGCCGGCGGGACGCTGACCCGCTTCCCCGCATCCCTTCTCCGCGTGGATTCCCGAGTATCCTCCGGACCACACGGCGCGGTCAGTCGTGCCTCACGCTAGTCCTCCGACCGTTCAGCACGACGCAGCCTCCCAGGTCCCTAACCGCGACTCCTCAAACAGCCCGAGGTCGGGAACCTTCCTCACCGGCCTGGGGGCTCCTGGGCGTTCTCCTGGGCGCTGCAGCGTCCCAAGACCTTTATTCGTCCTGCCCACGGCTCAGACTTCCCGCGGGGACGGCTTCCAAGCGACGCGCGGCACGGAGTCGTGAGAAATCACTCGGGCAGAAAGCCAGCGCGGGAACGACGCGTCCGGGAGTCAGTGCACAGCGCGTCCGGCCCGTGATGGAAAGAAAAGCCACCCGGGCAGCCCCATGTTTTGGCCACGCCACGTTAGGAGTGTTCAATTCCTGCAACTCCCCTGGGGCCGCTCGCACTTTGATTAAGAAAGCCTGAGAGTTCTTCTGATTTTTTTTTTAAATTAAAACATTTTAATTATCTTTGTTTTTTGAGGGACAGTTTTTAAAACTGACTCTCTCAAGCCTTTGATTCCTTCCTTGGGAGCCAGTTACTGGCTGAGCGCTGTACTGAGGAAAGCGATGTAAACGGGTTCTTTTGTCTGACCTGTACAACGACCCGAGGTCCTCACTCTCCGGCTGGATCCCTGGGATTCGGGAGGAGGACGATGGCTGGGCCACCCGGTCTCCAGCGACAGCTCTGCTTCCCAGGAGAGCAGAGCCTCCCGCTGACGTTCAGGCTTCCAAGCCTTTGACACGGGGAGACTGTCTATACTATGAATATCTGCTTGAATGCCCAGGACTAGTTCCAGAGGCTGGAAGCCGGGGCTCCCACTGCCCCCCTGGCACGCAGGCGGGGACAGCAGGCGACAGGGCTGCTCCCAGGACAGCTCTGGCTGCAGGCTCCTGACGGTGGGCCAGAGCGGGTGGTGGAGGGACACCAAGGCTGCTGGATGGGTTTGTCAGGAGAAAAGCCAGGAACTGTCAGAGCTTGGAAAAACAGCAGCGGGAAAACTGAAAACAGGAGACCAGACCTCAGCTTCCGAAGTGGATCGTTAGGGGAGGGTCAGGAAGAGGGGCTCATGAGTCAGCTTCAGGGTCACATTCCCAAACGAGGCCACTCACCCAAGACTCTGATGTCACACAGCACGAGTCACACCCAGGATCCTCAGGGAAAGCGTCCCCAGGTTATCTTAAGGAAACCCCTGGGGTCCCAACTCACTCCTGCCAGAGGAAACTGGAAATCAGTCGCGTGGGTTTTACAACGAGATCAGGGGAACGCAGGATCGACACCGTGGGCCTCCCTCCGCATTTCCACCGCTGCCTTGTCTGGGTTTACATGGATTGCAGCTCGTCCTCCCACACCAGCTCCCAAAGCCGGCGAGGGAACCGCGTGCCTGGCCATGAGAAGCGTGCCACACGCATCCCTGGTGCGTGATTGCTCAACGTCCTTAGGAACGGTCATAGTAGGGCAATACTGGCGTTTCTTAAAGTTTAGGGGAACGAGTCTATCTGCATCCCTTGTTAGTTTAATTTGGCGAACTTAGTCGCATTTACTTAGTGATCTGCCCTTTAACAGCCTCGTAGAGAAGAAACAGACTCCTGCAAAATTAGAGGGCGAGCCGTCGCCCGCAGCCCACTCCTCATGGGCCTCCCCGCCGGACTCTGGGAGGCCTCCTCGCCAGCTGGCCCTGAGCCGGGGGGTGCTCACTGCCAAGGGTTAAGGACTGTTTCCTGCGTGACCGTCCACCCAGGAGACGGGATGACGAGCGTCTCATAACCGGGAAGGGGCCACATCACATCAGGAACGCGGAGAGCCAGGGCAGGACCTGAGTGGTGGCCCCCTAACGATAGGAGGAGGACAGCACAGTCACCTGCCACGGTTTTGCATGTCATTTCTACAAAGAAATACGGAAATGTTGTCCGTGGAAACTGAAAAAAAGAAAAAGTTCCTGGAGCTTTCTAACCCCTCCCTCTGGACGGGCCAGCGGACAGCTACTCTGAATCCGGGCAGCGAGTGGACAAGCATCCCGAGCTGGCGGAGGGGCGGGAGGGAGCAGGGGCCCTCGCCCGGCCTCAGAGGGAGCCGAGCTCTGGTGTCACCCACCCCTGATCCGGACTTGCAGCCTCGAGGGCTGGGGCACAGATGCCGCGCGTGTGAGCCGCCGTCCGCCAGGCTTTATCGACGACCGTCCTAGCAAACTCACATGAAAATAAACGAGTCCTTTTTGAAACCTGCCCCCTCGGAAGTTCTGCCGTTCCCGTTTGCTTTGCTCTCCCCTCTGCCCCCTTCCTCCCCCTGCCTGCCTGACTCTCCCCTGCAGACCTTCCCACCCCATCATGGAGACTCAGCGCAGGGACACAGACTGAAGTCAGAGGCCAAGTGTCCGCCAGCCGATGGCTGCCTCTGGCCAAACCCCCGTTGTGTGTAGACCGCCCGCGGGTGCTCCGTGGATGGGCCCGCTGTCCCCGGGCCGCGGCTTGGCTCCCGGCTGGGATGAGCGACTGGGACAGGCCCCCGGCCCGCTGAGGGGAGGAGGACGGCTCCAGGGCGGTGTTTTCTGTACCTCCAAGGCCTCGCTAAGGAGATCCGGACACGCAAGCCGCATCCCACACAAACACACGGTTTCTAAAATCTATTCAGAACCCGTGGCTTCAGGGCCCAGGAGACAGTTGGCAGAAGCGTTTGGACAGAAGGCTGACAGCACCTGGTAAAGTTGAACGAACACGCCCCACTCTGTGACTCAGCGGTTCCTGTTCCGGGCACACGGGGCGGGGGGCGGGGGGGCGTGAGGGACATCAGTCCCAGGCCACAGTGACGAGGGCCCAGCTACGGCCACAGGAAAACCCAACTCACAATGCGGAGTGTGCAACCCACAGCCCGCAGAAGAACAGACACTGAGACTCTACTCGTGCAAGTTTTAAGTTGTGCAACTATTCTATATTTTTTAATAAACACATATTCTTAACAAAAGGTACAGAAGGGGTTGGAAGGTATCAGTCCCAATTCTGTTGTGATGGGTGGTGAGGACAGAAAGGCTGCAGAAATAATACTGCTGAAATAATTTTTTGCCAAGACTTTAATTTTTTTCTTTTCCTTTTTGTTTTACTATAAAAAGAAAGATTTAAAAAAAAAACCCAAATATTAACATATCGAACCAGATGCTGGAAACCTGCTATCTTGTTAAATTTTTCCTGAACTCCCCTATAATTTTATGATATCCCCCAAAATATGCAAATTAAAAACAATTAGGAGTATTTGTGCGCATTGGGATAAAGCAGCTCACAGAAGGAGAAGTCTTCTCCCAAGCCGGCTCTGTGGGGTCAGTTCCCAGAGGCCATCGGCCACCCGGGAGACAGCCGGTCAGTCACCTCCCCGGCCACGCTGGCCTGGTGGCAGGAGGGGACGGCCAGCACGCACGTGAGGACTGGGGATCACTACCCCCTGCCTTAGGAGTCGCCCCGGGAGCTCACGTGGTCTGGACATGCCCCCTGTCCCGATTCCATCCAGCAAACATCACTGTTCCGGGCTGCTGGCCCCTGGGTGTCCGCTAGTCTAAGCCCAGAGCCCCCTTTGGGGGAATGTCCGGGGTGTGGAGACAGATGAATCGCGGGGGGTCCTTTAAACTCGGCTCGTGCAGAGAGGACGTGCTTGACGGAGGCCTCAGGAGCCTCAGGAGCCACCCGACAGGTGGCGACAGGACTCTGAAGGCCGGGCAGGCTTGGCCAGGACGAAGGCTGGAGGAATCCGGGGCTGTTGGCAGGCAGCGTGCCGGGAGGCGGGACACAGAGGTGACGTGCCACAGACAAGTGACCTCAGGCCGGGGCGGGGGGCCCTCCCATCCACCGAGTCCAGATACACGTCCTTGGTGGGACCCCCGCACTTCTCAGGTCAGTGCTACCCCCGGGCAGGGGTGGGGGTGCCTGGTGCCCCGACAGCCGGCTCTGGTCGTCGGGCGTAACCCACAGGCCCGGCCTGCCGGCGTTCGTCAGGGTGCGCGATCCTGAACTCGGCTGCTGAATCTGCTCAGAAACCGTCCGGACGGGTCAGCGTCCCACGAAAGCTTCTGTGTTCTCCCCAGAAAATCCCCAGGCGTTCCCCAAAGGTCACATCTATCCCTGGAGGTTCAGGACCTCCTCGAGGGGGCTTCTGCGAGCCTGGGGGCAGGAGAGGGGAGCGTGTCCTCCCATCCGAGCCAGACCCCCCCGCATCAGTCTGCCCCTTGAGGACTCTCCACCAGGTTGGGTTTGGGTGGGACGCTCTCGGGTGGCTCTGAGGTGGCCGCGGCCGGCACGGGGGAGCGATGCCCGCAGGGCTGCACAGACCAGAGATACAAGCTGCTGTTTCACGGCAGCCCGGCAGAAAGAGACCACTCGTGCCGCTAGTCTCTGCTTCCCGCTAGCAGACGTGGACCCGCTGGAGTGCGTTTCAACAGAAAAGGATCACAAACATGAGGTTTTCTCCCTCCCTGAAGCACCACCTACCCAGGTGGAAGAGAAACATCCAGACTCTCGGGGAAAAAAAAAAAAAATATATATATATATATATATATATATATATATATATATATATATACATATGGGTCTGGAGCAATGGCACAGACACCTGACACTGTCAAGGGTGTGACCCTGGGCTCGGAGCAGTGGCTCACAGTTCTTTTATACGCCAATTAAACCTGCAGTCCTTGTTCAGTAAGAGCTTCGAGAGACCTAATGAGTTTACACACGGGTGCACGGGGCCAGGCAGCAGCGAGAATTAATGATGCAGGTTTACGGTCCCTGCGATGCCGCACCTGTCGCCCCGAACGCCGGGCTGGGGCATGCCTGACATGGCAGTGCGGAGCTGTCTTTTATTTCTAAAGCAATTTCTCCTTCAAGGGCTGTTAAATATTTTATAAACTGGTCTCGTGAAGTATTTAGCAAACTCACCCTTCTCGTGACAATGTTCTCCTATACAGAATGGTACGATGTCACAGACTGGGACAGCTCGCATCCGCTTGTCACCACAATCAGTAAGACGCTATTCGGACAGAAGGGCGTCTCGGTTTACAAATTTTAAGCCTGCCCCTATCTGAGCCCCTGCAGATCCAGCTTCCAAGCCGGGATACTCGGGAAGACCGTCTCCGACCCGGTTCCCGGCAGACCCGCAAGGACTTCACTTCTTCACGTGGGAGACGCCGCGGGGGCGCCAGCAAAGCCGGGAGCGGGGGCTCTCTCTTCCGGGCAGGCCCACCTCCAGAAACGTGCCGTGGTCCGCGGAGGAAATGCGTGGACGGCAGTGATTGGCAAAGCAAAATAACAAGAGCTCCAAGAAGAAAAAAAGAAGGGAATGTCTACAGGAGAGAGAGGTGACGAAGCCCCACGGTGGAAGGATTGAGTCTGCTTCCGAGGGAGCGCTCCAGCCGAGCGTTCTGGAAAGTTCCGTGGGAGAGGCAGCAGAATGTGTCATTTATGGGTACGTGTCGGATCCGGCTGAACAAGATACTGACGGTTTTGTTAAACGCATGTCATGAGCCTTCCCAAATGATGAAGTTCACGGTAAAACCCCCTACAACCATCAGACCGTCAACAAACGCAGAACAACCGCGTATCCGGCTGCTGGTCACGGAAGTAAGACCGCACGCGAGCCGATGATTCGGGGGTGAAATCTACACGTGTGACGCCAACTCTGCTTTTCCGTTAGAAAATTCTGGAGGCTCACGGAGCACTTGTACGTCAATCTTCAAGATACGGCTGAAGTGGTTTGTCTTAAAACAGACTCAGTCCACCGGGTCGCTCTGTCCCGTGTCTTGACTCTTACTTGAAAGCCTCTGCTGAGATTTTCTCAGAGTCCCGCGTGGGAGGAGCACGTCTTCACTGGGCACACACCGTTCTCAGGGGACTTCCAGGTGAGGATGGCATTTCTGACGCCCCCCTCTGCCCCCGCCCATGCCATTTGCCATTTCAGCGGAGCCGGCAGGTTGGATCTGTTGTTTTTCCTGTCCTTTTCTTTGACTTCCTTTCATGTCTCCAGTAAATTTTTTCCCAACTCAAGAGTGAGGCACAAAATATCAAGGTTCCTTGTGGTGGGGAAAGTCAAGTTCACTCGGAAAGTGTTCCTGGTCACACACACACAAAAAAATCCACTCCTAATCTGCAAAGGTCTAAAACCTCTTTAAAAACCCGCTGCTTGTCCTGTCAACACAGCAACCTGGTTTCTCAAAGACTCAGAGACTCGGGGGCTCATCCCCACCCGAATCCCTTCACAGCGTCTGTGGATCACCAGTCTGGTTGGGAGTGGGAAGGGGCGGGTGGCTGCCTGGGACTGGGAATCTCACAGGGAGGAGAAGCCTTCATCTCCCAGGTATGAAGTTTGCAAACCACAGCCGAGCTGACAGCGCCATAATGGCAACAGGAAATGAAAACTATCTCTTGGCAGATTTGACAGACTTGGAAAATCCCTGAAGACCTGTCCTCCCAGAAACACGACTGCCTGAAGAGGGAAGACAGGAGAGGGGAGCAGGGGGAGGGGGAGGCGGCAGAGCTCCCAGCCCTGCGTGTGTTCAGAGGAAAAAGGGTAGATCACATAAAGCTGTGACATGCTTTGCCACCTGCATCAAGGAAGGTTCTGGGTGTTGCATTTATCTGAAACCCTACGATATGAAACTCTTAGGTCATTTCTTCTCACTTGTCAAATAGCGATCACGCTGTGCTCAGTCTACAGAGAAGGGGTTGTACTTCTCCAATTATGTAGAAACAAAGAGGTCTTCAAAGCTCTCAGGTTCCCATTACCTAGTAAATCATGCTTGGCCCTGCCAGCCGCAGCCTGATGTAGTAAGTGGTTATGTACCTACGGGTTGCCCTTCACTCCAGAAACTGCTTCATTAACCCCCTTAGCTTCCTGAGGGTGCGTATCCAGATGCCTCGTGAAATGGCTCAGACCTCAGACCCTATACTCAGCATCACGCAGGCACGGAGGGCTCCATAAATGAGACACAGGACACACACATGCATGAAAGAGATTCTAGACTTCTTCTCTGCAAGTTCTTCTCCCATAGGAAACTTCTGCTCCTCTAAGCTACTGAGACAGAGACTAAGTAAGGGGCTTGTCCCAGCCACAGTCACCAGCACCAGGCTGGTCCCCCAGAGGAGTCGGGTCCTTGGTCTGAGTCCCAATGTAAAGGACCCACTCACAGTTGTGAACTTGAAAGACGTTGTATCTGGGCACGGAAAACTCTCCGGGAACATCTCAGGGCAGAGAGGCTGTGACCCATGACTTTAAATGTTACCAGAAGTTCAGCATTAGTCCCTTTACATAATGACCTCAACGTTGAGAGCATCTGTCCTTATATTCTGAGGAAGGAAAAGCAAAGTACCAGAAAGGAATGTGCTCTCCTAGCAAGGATGATGAGGAGGGTCAGAGTTGTAAAATTAGGATCACGGTTTCACTCACTGCTCCTTGCTTTAGCTCAGCCCTTCCTGGGTACCCTCCCCCACCCCAACATCTACACGTACAACCCCATGTGGTAGGCAGCCTTTGGGGTGCCCCAAAATGAACACACCTCCTGCTGTCTCTCCCCTTAGCCCATCCCCCTCCTCGAGTGTGAACTGGCCCCACTATCTTGCTTCAAACCCACAGAATATGGCAACGATGATGGGTTGTCACTTGTGCAATTATGTTTTGAGCAATTGTAACTTCCGACTTGCCGGCAATCTATGGCTTCCTGCACTCGCATGCATAGATGAAGCCGGCTGCTGGGCTGCAGAGACTTGAATGTCGAGGAACTACCACAGCCGCCAGCTAATAACCAGCGAGGAACGAGGCCTGTGGTCTAACGGCCCACAGCCAAGGGACTTGGAAGTGGGTCCTTCCCCAGTCGAGTCTTCAGATGAGCCCAGACGTGGCCAACACCCACACCACAGCCTGTGGTGACCTGGAGCTTAGGATCCACATTCCTGGCCCATGGAAACTTGAAATAATGGACATGTGTCATTTAAAGCCAATCAGTTTTAGAAAAACCCATTACACCAACGGATAATGAATATGCCCATCTTTGATTGTATTGTCTACATTTTCTTCCTCTGGAGATGTGTTGGTCTACCCACACCCCGTCTGGAGGTAATGCTCCTTCGTCCGTACTTGCACACACGTGTTATCTGTCTTCCCCTCTTGTCACCCCCGACTGACCCCTTCTGCTCCTACTGCTGAGTTTTAGAGCCGGTGGTCCTGGCTACATGAGGTGTCACCTGAGGTGATCACCCTCATGCTTCCAGCCCCCGTGCGGCTACGCACACAAGGAGAGTTCCAACACCAGCTGAGTTAGCTTAGAGATGAAAGAGACGCCTCTGCTCTTGGAAAAGTTGGGGCAGGAAGCACGTGGCAATTAGCGTAACCAGAAATAGTGTGTATCCCCAGTTTAGATGAACCCCATATGGACCTCAAAGTCCCTTGGATATACACTGTTTGTTAATTTTTTCATAAAAAGAAATACCTTTATTTTTCAGGTCATGAAGAAAACCACTACTCCTCATTGCAAAAGAACTAGAAAATAAAGAAAGTCACATGAACTAAAAGAAACATTGTAGCTGCTCACAGAGAACTCACTGTTGCCATGGTCTTTCCTATCCCAGAAGTTTAGGCATACGTAAGTACGTACGTACATACTCGTCTTTAATTAAGATACGGTTTCTGCTGTACCACTGTCTCATACTCTGCTGCTGGCATTTTATACATGCGTCCTTTCCCCTATCAGTTAACAGTTGAGTGTCTGTGTCATTTTTGAATGACACGTAGATCATTTCCAGTTTATTACTAGTAGTAGTAGCAATAGTCACATTATGAATAGAAGGGCAGAAAGGGAAGTTATAACTGAACAATTAAAAGCTACTCTTTGGGGAGCAAGTCTACCCACATTTTAGAAACGATTCCAGAAAATTCCCTAGCTCAGTCCCTCAGGCACATATCTTGTATTACTTACTGCTAGAAGACAGCAGAGCACAGCGGCTGGGAACCTCGGCTTTGGAGGAAGACAGAGGAGGGACAGGCGCGGGAGAACAGAAGGGCCAGATGCCAAGGTCATTCAAGAGCAGGGCAAGGACCGTGCTGCGTGAACACGAAGGCAGCCCTTAGACCCACAGGAACCTGCCTTCATGGTTAGAGACCAGCACCTACACCTGCTCACGCAAGGTCTTTCCTTGTGCTCTGGAACCTGGGGCTACCTTGGAGTGTGGCACATTTAATTGTCTTTCACGTTTGACTAATTCCATTGTCCTTGTGGCCCTGGAAGTACCAGTACCCGAACCAGTGTGGGTCCCATTTTACAGATGAAGAGAATATGGCTTTCTTGAGTTAAAAAAAAAAAAAATTGCATAATTTGATAAAATGAAACCTACCCTGGAGATAGCAAACTTTCACACAGAACGTGGGAGACCCCAACCCATGGAGTTTCAGAAAGAAAGTTTGCTTTTAAAAGAGAAATGTTTGATTCCAGCAAGGGGACCCACCACTGAGAAAATATCCAAAGGCATTCGGAGTTTCCATCCCTTTCCTGCGAGTGGGTCTCAGGAGGCGTTTTGAGCCTCACACAGCAGGTGTGCCCAGAAACATCAGTTTGTATATTTACAAGACAAACGTTTGCAAAAACACACACAGGTTTGGAAACGTGAACTGTCTCGTACACGTACCAGCAATGTTGCTGCGATGCACACCGTAGGAAAAAGTCAGGAGTTATTTTTAAGCAGAGAGAGGGGGAAAAACACCCTAACATCAGAAATAAAATTTACAAGAGTTAGCAGATATTTATAAAACTCATGACAAACTTAGCATCTGCAGTGAGTCATTCACATTTAACTTGTCTAAACTCATGTCTTCAACGATTTTAACATTTCCTCTTTTCCTTGATATTTTGCACGGTGTTATTCCATTTTTAAACAGTTCTAAATCTGCAAGTCACTTAAAGCTATAATGCAAAAACTTAAGTGTGAACTCCAAGAAATCCGCTAGGTTTAAGGATCTCCAAATGAACCCCTTGAATAACCCTGAACCTGAGTGGAAACATGCCGCGTCCTGCCATCGGGACCAGACCGGGAGTCCATCGGTTTCATTTGCTGCGGCCTCGCCTGTGCCGAGTCAGGTGACTGAAACACTATGGGGCAGAGGCTGCCAACTCCAGAAAGGATGGGGGAAGAGCCTGTTGTCCCAGAAGCAGGCGCCTCAGGTCAAGGTCCCCCACCGCCACAGGGACAGTCGCGCGTCTACGCAGCCCTCTCTCTGGCAGTGCAAGCTGACGGCCAGAATGCGCTTCCACTAGGCGAGCCATCGCTCCCCTCGGCAGATGTGAATCTGAGAGGAGCACCTGTGAAGACACCTGTCTCCTCGCAGTTTCCCCCCACGGGCCCCACAGTAGCCAGAGCCCTTCTCCGCAAAATAGCCACGTTTGGAAGCACACCCTGTTTTTACTGTGTTCTTCCCCTCGTGTCACTGACACCAGCTCCTTCCTTGTTTCCCACAGGCCACGCTTTAAAACCACGTATCCCCTAAGTGTTTACGGAACACCTGCCAAGGCCAGGCTCTACTCTCAGTGCTGGGACCCACGTCAGGGACCTTACATTCTAGCCGGTGTGGGAAAGGTGTCCTGAAACATCTTCTAGGAACCCAGTCCTTGGAGAGAGCAAGCTGTGAGCTGAGTTCCCTCTGGTCTAGATCCAACGCCCGACCCGTTACACCCTGAGGAACAATCCAACCAAATCCCAGCATCGTTGAGGAACGGATTCGGCGCCGGGCTTGATACGCAAGTAATGAAAGATTAAACGCTGTGTCAAAAACTAATGATGTGCAATATGGTGCTAACTGAACATAATTTTAAAATTACTTAATTAATTTAAAAAAGAGAAAAACTACGAGAATGAATGAGTTGTCTTAGCGCCTATTTCAAAAATAATTTTCAGTTGAATAATCTGTGTATTTTTCCTGAGGCTAAAGGGCTCACAACACCTAAAATGCACATTTAAAACCAATAAAGTGTACACACAGATGCATCAGAGAGGAAGAGAGAAGCGAGTCAAAGACAGCTCAGTCAAAGACAGCTCAGCTCAGAGAACAGCTGTCTTTCTAGAAGAAAATGATTTTGGTTTTAATATCACCATACGCAAAACCAAATTTAGTATGAGAAGGAAATAATGATTCACTATTACAAGGAAAAGAGACCTTTAGGTAGGAAGAACTTCTTAAGCAACAAACAAAAATATTAACAAAAATATTGATGGGTTTGCAAAGCTCCAACATTTCTTATTATAAAAGACCCCACATGGAGACAAGGACAACATGCCCTTTGAAGCTACTTGCTGCCTGTGCGACAAGGGACTAATGTCTAGAATTTATAAAGGACATCAGGAATCATTAAGGAGAACAGATAATCTAATAGGAAAATAAAAAATTCACAAAGAAACCAAAATGGCCAACAAACCAGTTCAAGAAATGCCCGACCTCACCAGCAACAGAGAAACGCTGGTTAAAATCTCTCACCGGGACGCCTAGGTGGCTCAGTCGGTTAAAATATCTCACACGTGAGGTTGGCAAAATGTCTAAAAAGTCTTAAAACATCAAGCATCCTCCCACTTAGCAGAAATCTGAGTGGTAATTGGCAATAATCTAATAACATTTAAAATGCACTTTCTGACCCAATTCCATGTCTACGCACAAAACAGCAGGAGGCCATGCAGCCTCGTTTAGCTGCCAGAACTCGGAGAGAGTGTGGACGTCCAGCAGAAGGGCGAGGAGGGAAAGGGACACCCGCAGCTGAAGGGGAAAGGGAGGGTTCCAGAAAGATTCCAACACGTGATTCTGAGGACTAGACTTCGATTCTACGTACTGTTAGCGTGTGCGTTCCTTCTACCCTCCGGAATGTGCTCCAGAATGGGAAGATGTGGCCCGCCCCCCGAATCAAAATGGTGACAGGCGGGGGATGCAGGGGCGGTGGGTGGGACGGAAGTTTGCAAAGGGGACCTCAGCTTGGTTTCCACACACTCCAGACCCAACATGTTGGCGCTTTCCCAGTGCAGTGCGCCCGCACGTGTGGTGTCTAAGTGTCGGATGGTGACCTTTTTTTGTACTTTTGTACGTTCAGCTGGAAGAGGAAAAGCACAAAAATAAACAGAAGCCGGCCCATGAGTGGGTAACCCAGCCCCTATGCGCGCCGCCTCTTTGAATGAAGGTAATTTGAATCCTTCTTTACCCCGTTAATAATCTCGTTGGCTCAGGAACCGTTTCTTTTTTTTTTTTTTTTTGAACATTTTATTTATTTATTTGACAGACAGAGATCACAAGTAGGCAGAGAGGCAGGCAGAGAGGGAGGGGGAAGCAGGCTTCCCGCCGAGCAGAGAGCCCGAGGTGGGGCTCGATCCCAGGACCCCGAGACCATGACCCCAGCCGAAGGCAGAGGCTTAACCCTCTGAGCCACCCGGGCGCCCTCAGGAACCGTTTCTATGCACCCTCGGTGTGCCAGCGAGGGTCAACCACACATCTCCTGCCCTGCCCCCCCCCCGTCCCTCCCCGGGTCCCTGTGCTTGCAGGGGACAGCCCTTGCCAGCAGCTCCTGACCAGGAAGCGCTCCCTCTGCCACTCACCCCTTCACGCCCCCACCTCTGCTCCCTTCCCACGTGCTTTCTTCCCCTCTGCCGCAGGCAGCGCAGTCCTCCACCAAGCACGTTTCCCGCACTCACAAGGCCCATCTAACGACCTGAGCAAGTGTGAGCTCCAGCCGACAGGCTCGGTCACAATTGCATTGACCGTTGCACCAGCCCTGGGGGGAGGGGGACCAGGACAAGGGTGACTCTTGTTCCAGGTTGTGCCTTCGCCGACCCTGAGGGGCTGGACACACGCACAACAGGACAGTTCCAGAAGGAAGCAGGAGTCACTCTGGCTGAAGGCGCGGGAGGAAGGCCGCAGCATCCGCCCGGCAGGAGGCCAGGACTCTCCCCAAGACATTTACCACGGAGCTAAAGAACCGGTATTTAAAAGGCTAATATATTTCCCCAAAAGCTATTCTAAAAATGGGGCAAGAAGGATCTGTTTCCACGGCCCCCCAAATGCCTTCTGTTTTATTTCTGCCCATTTCTCTAGCAATGCTCGCGAGCCCCGGGCGCTGGCGATCTAGAGTGTCCCCAACCAGCTGGTGGAGACGGCCATGCGGGTCTGCGTGGCCAGCCCCAGGAGAGGACTCACCAGGGAAGCCGCCCCGTGGGCTCACCCGGTGAGGACAGAGCCGCCCCCGCAGGGAGGCAGCGCTTGGGAGCCAGGTCTGCAGGGTCGCGGGTGCCCCGGGCCGGGCGCGGGCGAGGACCCTCCCAGTCGCATGGGGAGGACGTGCTCGGGACAGTTCCCTGGAGAGACGGCAGTCCCAGTGCTCAGCCTGGCAGCGCGAAACTCTCAGTCCAAGCGCGTTCTGGGCCCCAGCGGCTTAGCCGTGTCACCCTTCTTAAGGAGCCCACGATGTAACATAACGGGCGTGCAGACGTGCAGCCGCGCACAGTTGAACACCCATCGGAGGCTTGGCCCTCGCGGCTCTAACAACGGCTGTGACTCCACGGAGCGCTCAGTAGGTCCTGCACCACAGGGGAGCAGTCCTGCTCCCTCAGGGCTCCGTCACATCGGGACGCGCGCAGGGCTTCAGTCTGTGTCCGCCCGGCCCGCCTGTCCGCCGAGCGTACAGACACGGCGAGGGGCCTCTCTCCCTTCTCCTCCTTACCTTTCGCACTCACGTGGCCCAAATGACAGGCCACGTCCCGTGGGCCTGGGCTCCCAGGCACAGCCCCACCTCCCTTCAAGCAAGAAACAGAGCGAGACTTGGAGGGACACAGAGCTGTGGCTACTTTCCTGTTCAGACATCCTCGCGCACAGCCAGAAAGCCCGTCCTCCCCATCAAAGCCGAGGTTCGGCGCTGGGGCCTGAGCACACCGCGGTGGGGGCGAGTCTCCGTGTCTTCCCCAGAGCGCCCGAGTTTCCAGGCGGCGGGTCTACACCCCCACGTCCGGGCACGAACGCTGAAGCTCGCAGCACGGCCCCTCCTCCCACGAGGCCCGTGGCCTTCGTGCGACGCTGTCCACTAACCTGCGTTCTCCTTTCCAGGTCCCCGAGGACATCCGGCCCCGCCAATGTGGCGATCTCCCGAGGCATGCAGCGGGGCCCTGCACCCTCAACCGGGGAGGCGAAGGTCTCGGGGCAGCCCCTGGCCCGCCAGACCGCAGGTGGCTCGTGGGCCATGGTGGCCACTGACGTGAGCGCGCAGAAGCTTGACACCCGCAGCCCGTGCGTCGCCCCGAGCCGGGGAGGGCAGCGTGCAGCCCGGAGAAGGGCTCCTGGGGCCGCGAGGATCCCGCGGGCATTCTCCTCGTTTCCCAGCACGGCCTCTATGGCGACAAGGCAGAGGATAAACAATGCTGGGCCGTTGGGCGCTGTGGCCGCGGCAGACAGCCGAGGGATGAGCCCTGGGAGGGGCGGCGGGGCCCACGGTGGATGAGCAGAGCCCAGAGAGGCTCACACTGGGCTGTGTGTCCTCACGGGCGAGGCCAGAACCCGTGGGGGCACGCGGCCGTGGGGCACAGCTCCTGCTATATTCTGGCTGTGCTCTGTCCCCCGTTTCCGAAGGACGAGGAAACTGTCCCCAGACGCAGTCAGTGACGACTGCGGCAGCTGCAGCCAGAGCTCCTGGAGGCACCCCCTGCCCCCCAGAGCCGCAGCCAGGTGTCCATCCCGCCCAGGAAGGCCGGTTCCCGGTCCTCCTCCTCAGGGCCCTCCCTGTAGCATCAGGAGAGCCTCGGAACAGACCCCACAGGCTGGGCTGCTCCCAGCAGACGCTCGGTCTCCCCTGCTCGGAGACCACGTCCGCGATCCGGTGTCAGCAGGGCCGGGCCTCCCCGCTGGGCCTGCTCCCTGGGCCCCACCTGCTCGGCCCCTGTGTGCGTCTGTGCCCTAATCTCCTTTCTGTGAAGAAACCAGTCATACGGGTCAGGGCCCCCCGAGGGACAGCATTCTCATTTAACCCCCTGTAAAGGCCCTGATACGGTCTCCCTCAGAGGTCCTGGGGACAGGACTCCCCACACGTGAATTTGGGGGCACACAGGTCTGGATCTGAGGCCGGTGCTCCCTGTGTTTGTTGAGAGCACAGTGTGGACACAGAGGCTCTGTGGGCCCGGGGACCTCAAGATGGCCAAAAACACGGTGGCTGGTCACTGTTCACACCATCTACCAAAGCATGGAGGTTAAAACCCCTTGTGTTATGACAATGACTCAGAAGATAAGAGACTAATTTGGAGAGAGCCACCGGGTCAAAGTGCACGTGAAGACGCTGCTACTCTTGCCCGGTAAGTGCGTAACCTGACCTACCAGCCCTCGGTCCCTCGAGCCACAGTGGTCAGCCTTGTTCTCTATGATTGTTCACATCATGGCCACTGACACTCATTTCTTCTGGTCCTGCCGACTAGGACCAGGACCGCTGGCCCTACAACTTCCCTGTGACAGTCATTTTGGTAAAGCGGACTGTGATCTCCGAGCTGCACAGGCTCTGACGCGTGCGGGGACGAGAAGGTCCTTGGTCCGGGAGCCAAAGGCGCGGGCGCTCCTGAGCTTGGGGGCCAGCCTGCTGTGCGACCCGGTACAGACTGGCCTTCTGAGCCCAGTCCCCGTTCAGGCTGGGACACCCAGGGCTGGGATGCTGCCGGCTCTGGGACTGCTGACAGCGGCGGTCACACACGCGAGCCGAGGACCTCTCGAGGCCGTCAGGTGCCTGCCTGTGCGTGAGCACGGAGAACGTCCACCGCGGCCGTGGCAGACGTCCATCCCCGGGCGCACTTACACGCAGGCAACGGTCTCCTGAACGACATGACTGAGCACAGTGCAGAGCCCAGCTGGGCGCCCAGGTGCGAGCTCACACCGGCTCGGAGGTTAGGACCCGAGCTGCTGGGGTGCTTTGCTTCAAACACAAACGAGCTCACCGGAGCCCACCTGACCCTTGCCGCGCCCAAGGAGCCGTGGACTTCAACCGGGGTCCCCACCAGCTGGGCCTGTCCAAGCCTGCGGCTGTTGCGCCCTCCCACCTGGGACGTGTGCAGGGAAGGGCAGGCGGGGCAGTTGGAACGCTGGTGGGAGAAGCGCCGCTGGTGTAGGGAGTGGCGTCGGGGAGCTGGCGGGGGGGCCCGTCTGGCCTCACGGGGTTCCCACCAGGGCCATCCAAGCTGCTGGGCCTGGAACTTCTGTCTTCAGCTGCAGATGCTGGTCCGAGTACCACCGACTTTCCTGGGCTGATGTCGGCCTGGGACTCACCGTGTCCTCACCGCAGACTTTGAGCCCTGTGTCCCCCTCCCCATGTGCACACTCACACACCCGTGACCTCCCTGCCCGCACTCCCTCCCGGAGCCCCACACGGGCCCTTTCTGTCTTCCGCAGACACCAGGCTCCTTCCTTTGTGCTTCCTCAGGACACTCCCAGCACCGCCTCCTTCTGGCCATGCTGTTCCTCTTCTCTGTCCCATCACTGTCCCCAAGAGCACACAGTCCTCCTCCCGATAGCCTAGACCATCAGTGTGTGAGGGCAGCCACCTGCTATGTTCCTGGCATGTCGCTCGGGGACAGAGGACAGCATCACTCACTGAGGCCGTCCCATGGAAGCCTGACGCCCGTGCTTTAGGAAGGAGGGCCGTGTGGGTCGAGCCCGGCACCTCCCTGACCCAAGCGGGACCCTGTACCCAGCAACGGGAGCCGGAAGTTCCACACATCTGAGCCTCCCCTTGGCAGGGGGAGCGTCCCCGAAAGCTGGGCTCGCTCTCCGGCTGTGCAGGTTACGATCACATACCGGGAGAAAGGCCCAACTCCTGGGGGACAGATTCTATTTGCCTTAAAGGAGGCGGGGCCCCAGCGGCCATACTCAGGTGTGACACATCCTCTGGGAGCACGGTCCTGCCTCACATCCCGCCGCTCAGCAAATCACAGAGCACATCACCGCGAACGGCCCCGCAGCCCCAGGGGCCAGCAGCCTTTCCGGTGTGCAGGGACAGACCAAGAAAGACACTATGGGGTCTTTTCTGCAAATTAGCGGGTTGGGCCAATCCCATGCTGCTTCCTGGAAACCTCACAGATGGGACCTCGAAGCTGCCTGTCATTCTTCAGGAGGTGTGGGACACCGGCCCGTTGGCCTGGGGACTCCAGAGGGTCTCGCAGGCTAAGGCATGCGATGAATTCCAGGGCCGGGAACCGCACGAGTCACGGGGAGGGTTTCTTCTGCAGGGGTGCCTAGGGCTGCTGCGGGAATGGCCGAGCACCTGCTGGTAACCCTCAAAGGGGAGGCCTGCAGAAGATCCCGTGTCTGCCGGGGGATCCACCCCCCGTCTTGCCCTTGGGGACCGGGAACAGACACAGAGGGGAGGAGGCGAGGCCCCTCTCTCCTGCTGGACTGGGTGTGCGCTGACACACCGCAGCACCCCCGAAGCGTGTGGGGAGCACCTTGCCCTGGTAAGGAGCCTGGGAGGAAGGGGTGTGTTGGAGCCGGGATCGCGGCGTTCCTGAGTCTCCAGTCCGGGAGCCCCAGTTGGACTGGACATGGTATCACTAGCGGATTCTAGCACTTAGGCAAATTGGGATTTCCTGCAAGGCCAGACAGATGTGCGGATCCTTGGGAACCTTGAGGACAAACAACCTTTGTCACGACTGTTTGTGGCTCACAGGCTGTGGAGCCAAGATCCCGAAAGGCAGAAGCCGGTCTTCCCGTGAGAAAAGGACCTTGAAGAGCAGAGAGCGATAGTGGCGGACCCGATCTGTGAGCGTTAAGATTTACTACCTTTTTCCTGTCTAGTCAAAAAAGGCATGAGTTCTGTACCTGAGTGTTAACATTATTTAAAATTCTTGCTTTAAAAACTCATCCCTGGCTGACTTGAAATTATTAGAAATTTTGTAAAAATCAATGCTTATTCTTTTCAATAAAGACATCGTTTCTAACAATTTTGCTTATAGCATTTATCCCCCAGGAGGGGCCGGCTCGCAAACCGGGGGGTGGGGAGGCCCCCCACAGCCGGCAGTTGAGCTCGGCGGGAAGTTCACGCGGGAGACCGGCCCAAGGGACGTCTGCGCGCCCACGGGGTCGTGAGGAGCAGCACATGTTACAAAGCCTCCAATTCAAGAACCGGGGAATAAATCAGAATAAGGAGAAAGAAATCTTTACGAAGAGAGAGCTTGACGCGTTAGTAAGACTGGAAGGACCCGCTGACTTCAGAAGCAGACACTGGCTAATGGAACAATGGGTCGTTAAATAATCAATTCAAGGACCAACGATGCATTGGCAAGAGACAGTTGTCACAGAGTGACTCTATCAGAGGAAGCTTCTGGGCCTTGGAGACCCCGTCCTTGGGTTGTCACGCTCTGTCCGACGGAAAGGCAGCCTGCAGAGTCGTTCCAACCTCAGAGAGGGACGCGGGTTTGAATCCTGCGGTGCCACCGCTCGCGCCCCTCTCCTCTGCCTGTCCCTGCTGCCACCATCCTTCCAGGTTGGTGCTGGCGGCTCACTTCCTGGTGAGACCTGGGCCCGGGGAATGGATGCTCTCGGGGACGTTCTCCCTGCGTGGTCACTGAGGCCCAGGCCCCAGCCTCACGCGTTCCGCTGGGAGCTCGACACTTCCAGTCCTGATGGTGCTCGCAGCCGAGCGGCTGTGACCCGCTTGCCATGAGCAGCTCGCCCAGGGGGTGCCTTTTGCAGGAGGTTGAACAAGGCGCTATTTCCCTGGATGTGGCATTCAGTGCGTCCTAGTCCCGTGTGGAGCCCACGGTTCACACAGGCAGAGGGCTGCCGTCCTGCGGGACTGTCAGAGGGCAGACCCGGTCATCCTGCTCACTGCGGCGACCCTGGTACCCAGCCGGCGCCACGCTCTCGAACCAAATACTCACGGAATGGACGAATCATCATCCTTAGATCAAAGACACGGCATCGCCACAGTACTCACCCGACTTCCTTTGCCCACTGCGACTTAAGCCTCTCACTAACCAAATTGAGGTCACAACTTCAGAAAACTGGGTCTCTAAAGACCCAGTAAGACACTAAAAACCTCTGTTGTGTTTTGCAACCTAAGCAGCCTTGATATTTACTGGAGGCGAGGCTGTCTTGGTATTTTCTCTCCACTCTCAGCCATTGTGATGGGAGGCCGACCCCTGGGTCTCTCCACTCATTCCTAAAAAGCAGTGTCCCCCGTCACATGCATCATCACCGTAAGACATAAGCGTGTGCCATGGGGGTCAGGAGTCTATGAGAAGCAGAGAAATGAAGCCAGGTCGGTGGCTTTGCCGGTCTGAGAGGATCACAGGGTCTGGGGAGCCACAAGGCCGTCCGTCCTCACTGTGTGAGCCAGAGCGAGACATCAGACGGGGGCATTCCCAGAACGACTTCCCCGTTCTTTCCTACGTCACCAGCTGCTTATATTTTAGCTGACTTCTCAATTTCTATGAGGTTTCACTGTTATCAATTTCCTTTAAAGAGAATTTTTCGTTGCTAAAATGAGAACAGAACCAGTAAATGGGCAAATGGTTACTGAATTATACTTTCTGTAACACTCTCTCCTCCCTCCTTGACTGGGCCATTCTCTTCCTGCAACCAGTTTGTAACAAACGGTACGTTTTGTATCAGCGTCTTTACATAACCCTCCGTGGGACCCGCCTTTGGACACTCCTCTCCTATCAGTCTCCTAAGTGTCCCTCGGATGCGCCAGAAACCCTTCTCAAGCTTCAGTCTTTAAAACAATATAATTATATTTCTCCCACCTCGTTTCTAGCAAGTCGAAACTTTACTGCTTACACTTCTGATTACAGAGTAGCTGCAGATAATGCTGTCGTCCTACGGACACAAAATGTCCCATACGCGCACAAAAATCACCGCCAGCCCCGTTCTTCCACACCTAAGTTTCTAACGTTATGGCACGTTGTCAAAACAAAAACACTTCGATTCAGATGAGCTTAATAAAAAGTCACATCGCGGTTTAGCAGCGGATCCAGAGGGAAAGAGATCAAACACTCTGGTGCGAGTTTCTCGCCGCGAGAAATGCCTTTCACCTGCGACGCAGTCGGGCTGGTCCTGTGACTGGTGGTGACGTGCGCTCGTGGGACATCATGATGACGTTATCACTATTATCACGCAGCGTGCTTGGTAAACGTCTTCAGTGTCCGTGAGACTGGGAGAACCCACGAATGAGCTGCCCGTGGGCTCCGGGGTCAACAACCGAAACCTTGGGGTCCGCTCCCTGAACGCACATTCTTACCAGACGCTGTTAATCGACACCAGGGCGAGGACCTGTGCCTTTGGACTGTGCCTTTGCTCATGCCGTGAACTTCCTGTGCGATGCTCTCTCGTGCTGATTCTCCACGGCACAGACCGCCAGCCATATGTGGTCCCCGGCCCCTCTCAGGGCCCAGGAGGCCTCTGGGCCCCACCCTCCTGGCTGGCTTCATCATAACCACCCACCACGCACTCTCAGCCATGGGGACGGGATCTCACCTGTCTTAGTCCACACAACACGTGTGCTGAATGTTCCAGAAACAACAGACATTGCTGTACAAAACAGGCTGGATAAGTCCTTGGGGATGGCAAGGCCAGCGGACAGGAGACAGCTGCCGCTGGGAAGACGGTCTGTGACTCCTGTCCCCAGGAGGTGGGGGCACAGCTGACACACAGGGCCACGGGGGAAGCCGGGTCAGTCAGGGCCAGAGGGTACAGAGGACCTTTACTGAGGGTTCCATGGGGAGGAACAGGTGAGGTAGGGTCGGGAGGCTCAGGACAGGCTAGGTTGGAGGATTTCAGTGGGCTCTGGGGTGTCGGGCTGCCAGAAGTGATCCGGTCCCTGCTCCGGGATGAGGAGGGCGGGGGGTTAGTAGCTTAGAGTGAGAGAGCCCCGCAGAAGGGACTGGCTTGCAGGCGTACTCCCAGTGAGCTATCTGCCGTCTCTAGGAACTGGCTCACGCTGGGAGGGGCAGTCACTCTGGGGTCAGCCTCCCCAGATGTCAGAGTGTCAAATACAGGAGGTAACGGATGGTTGACATGGGTGGGTAGGGTCCTATCCCAGTTCTCTGGGGGCAGTGCTGACCCACGACACAGCTGCCCATCACGGCACAAGGAGAAGGGCCCCACTCTCCTGTGCACTGTCTGTGTGATCTTGGGCATTTCGATGTCTGGGACCCTCAGTCTCCTCGTCTGGAAAATGAGTGGCAGACTCTGATTTTTAAAACCCCTCCCAGGGCCCGAATTCTGCAAGCCTCTTCTCATAACCTGCGGCACAGAAACTCTGTATCCCTGTCCTTGTCGAGGAACCCAAACTCAGGCCACGACGTCCTGACGAAACGCACGGACCCCCTCCCCAGAGTTCCAGAGCACCATCTGAAGGTCCGACGTCCACGTGTCTGTCCACGTGGCTTCCGACGTCCCTCATGACGTCAGATCTCCAGACAGCTGTCTGCCTGGACTGCGGGGGGTCGACTTCTGATTCAAGTGCTTTTGTGTTTTGTATATTGGTCTTACCCCCTGAGCCTACAATTCAGGGCATTACAAAAAACATGGTTAAGAAACGCGGCACACTCGGCAGGAGGCACTGTTCCCGCGTTTCCCGTGCTGTCCTCTCTAGGAAGGTCTCTGGGCTCAGGGACAGAAAGACAGGCGTTAACCTGAATGCCTGGTTTGGGGTTTTTGCTTGTTTTCGCTCAGGCTGTGTCTGTCCCACTCCTCAGGGAGCTGGCGGCTCAGAAGGACACCCGCGGCGCCCACCTGCGAGTGTGCGGAGCCCCTGCCGTCGTCTGGGGCTCTCACCTCACACCCAGCTTCAGATTCATTTTTTCTACCTTATTTCCTCTCCCGCTCCATGCACGTACTTTTTTTTTTTTTTATCTCATTTTGATTATAACTGTTAACTCTATCGATGTCTTTGGGGAAAGGGGAACCAGAAGGACGGACTCCTGAGCCTCCACACTCACGCCAAAGGCGCCAACAGCCACGTGAGGACACAGGTTTGATGGCGCTGGGCTGGCAGAGGCGGGCGAGGGACACAAGTCGGGGGTGGACTTGTGCATGTAGATCTGTCCACACTTTTGCACGGAGGGTACACCCCTATCTCCTTAATGCTTCAGCTTACTTAAACCCAAAGTGACGGAAACAGCTTAAAAAATCACTACAAATAGTATTTCAGGAGTGATTTTAAAAGTGAAACCCAAGTTCATCTTCAAATTATATCTTCATGCATTAGGATCTACAAGTAACGTTTTCGTTAGCCACAAAACAGCCTACAACAAGCATACAACCATTTAAAGACATTTACTAAAGCGAAACAAGAGAAATCAGAACGTTTCTTATCTGGCATAAAAATAGATATATATATGAATTTGGAAAATCACAGATTTTCTCCAAAAAGCATTGACTCACAAATCCCATACCGTGTCGGTGTGTCAGGGATTTCTGGAAGCCTGGATTTCATAGCCTCCTCCCCAAGGGCTACAGCTCAGAGCAGTTTCTCCAGCAAATCCGACAGACAGACAGACAGACTAGCGGCTACTTGGCCTAGCTCGGACCACACAGAGAGGCACAGGCTTGCTGCTCGGGGTCAGCGTGTGTGAGCGCACGTACGAGCGGGTGAGCACAGGGGCCGAGCGGTGGGGACGGCGTGTCTGTGGGGCAGAGCCTCTGTCCGGGAAGCCGGGGGTGCTCCGCACAGGGCGCTGGGGGCAGCCGCAGGGCTGAGGCGGGCACCAGACACCGCTGTCCACAGGATGCTCAGAAATGGTTTAAACGGTCAACGAAAATGTGAAATGGTGAAAACGGCCAATTTTGAAAATGGCAAAATTTCTGGGATATGCATTTTACTCTGATGGAAATTTTTTTAAAAAGGAAAGACTGTAAGGGCCGCCTGCTGAATGGGAACGTCTCCTAGAAGCTCCGCTTTCCGCAACGGTTTCAATCAGTGTCAGCCGGGTCATCTCGCGTTCCCTGGGCTTCCAACATCGCACACGTGCGACCCGGGGCCTGACCTCCCTGACTGTGCGACGAGCGCAGGACAGCGCAGCCATCGGCGGGGACGGCCCTCGGACAGGAGGGAGGGCAGACGCGGACCTGCTCTCCCCACGCAGCCCCGACCCGTGACTCCGGACTCCCGACCTCGCTCCTCAGAGAACAGCTCTGACCTCCGCCCTCCCTGCGGGAGACGGAGGACACCAGGGACCTCCCAGCAGCAAACGGTCGGCCCTGCCCCCGGGGCCCCCCGGCAAGCACCCGTGGCCCCTTTACCTTCCTGAGGAAGAGTTTGTGCAGCTTCCTGCGGGGCAACCTGATCATCGTTCACGCCCAGGAGCCCGGGGGCCGGTGCTGCGGGGTGTCTGGGCCATCGTGCGAGCTGCTGCCGCCGCTGTCGGTACCCCTGCAGCTCGGCCCGCCCTCCGCCTGGCGCCTCCGCCGGCCGCTGGGACCCGCTCACTTCCCCGCGCCGCGGTGCCCCGGGGTGGGCTGTTCCGCCGAGCCTGGCCGGCTCCCAAGTGAAGGGGAAAAGCGGGAGGGGAATCGCCTGGAGCGCGGCCGGCTCTCCTGCTCTCCGGGGAGCTCACAGACTCGGCTGAGCCCTCACAGCCTTTCGCACAACATCCGGTCGAAGCCATCAAAGCGGGGGCTTCACGGGGAAGAAGTCGAATGTTCCAAAGTGTCGCCTGCGCTGCAGGGAGGGGGCGGAGAGCCCCCTCCCTGCAGCCCCGCCTCGCAGCCCACCCCCAGCACAGCAGGCCACACTCCCCGGCCGGGAGGGGCACATGGAAACAGCAACTTCTTTCCGGTGGCCCTGGGTCCACTAACAGCCACGGGTCCTGCGAGCTCATTGTGTTCGTTACTCACTGTCCCGCCCTCGGGCTGACACCTGCGCCTCAGGCCCGCACACACTTTCCGTCTTCAGTGGAGCACTCCTGCCGGCTAACTGGGCGTGGGGCCTCTCTGGGCAGCAGAAAAATCGGCTTTGCCTTCCTGGTGACAACGGAGCGCCCTATTTCCTGCAGAACAACCAGCCTTTGCGTCTGTCACTAGCCCCGAGCCTTATCTCGCCGTGCCACAAGTGTGCGAGGTTTCACACGAAACCTGGGAGCACGGAGCGAGGTCAGGGTGGCCCCTAGAGCCCTGGTGTTGTTAAAGCTTCTTGTGATGGGGCGCCTGGGTGGCTCAGTGGGCTAAGCCTCTGCCTTCGGCTCAGGGCATGGTCCCAGGGTCCTGGGATCGAGTGCCGCATCGGGCTCTCCGCTCAGCAGGGAGCCTGCTTCTCCCTCTCTCTGCCTGCCTCTCTGCCCACTTGTGATCTCTGCCTGTCAAATAAATAAAAAAAGTCTTTTTAAAATAAATAAATAAAGCTTCTTGTAAGTGCATAATTGGCTTCTCCTCCTAAGATCTAAAGATGCAGCACAGAAAACCCACTGACAACCAGCTTTTGGCTAACAGATAACAGAAGTCATTGCTTCAGGAGCAGGAGTAGAAATAAGTTGGTATAAAAATGTGGAGAGAAGGGATCCAAGACAAAGAAGAAATTGAAGATGAAAGGGATAGAACGGCCGACCCAGGATGGCCCCATTCGTCTCTTCCCTGCACCGAAACGCTCCGGGAGACGTCATTCCCAGCCAAACAGAACGAGATATACCACTGTCCACTCGCAAGTGGTTGTTGTCCCAGGAAATCTGTTCCAACCAAACACCTTTTCGCTCACTCCACTGTCGCTGGAGAACGTACGCGAAATGTCCCTTTCCTCGAATGGCAGATCAGACTCACACACGTTCATCCCTGTGTCCTATCCGTGCAGACACACACACACACACACACACACACCCCTCAGACTCACACACGTTCATCCTTGTCCGTGTCCTGTCTGGGCACACACACGCACACACGTATCGGTAGTAACGTAAGATCTTCGGGAAGAGTAATGACCAGGTCAGCCCTCTGAGGCACGCTCTAAGACAAAACTTTACTCAGCACACCTTCCGCTGGAAAGACTTTGTTAGGAACCTAGAAATTCAGGATTTTCAGAACATGTGCCTACATCGCTTGTTTTACACACGTCTTTCCTCATGCTGGAGCCACCGACAACGAGCACATTCTTTTTTTCTTTTTAAAGATTTTATTTATTTATTTGACAGAGAGAGATCACAAGTAGGCAGAGAGACAGGCAGAAAGAGAGGAGGAAGCAGGCTGTCCACGGAGCAGAGAGCCCGATGCTGGACCCGATCCCAGGACCCTGAGATCATGACCTGAGCTGAAGGCAGAGGCTTAACCTGCTGAGCCACCCAGGCGCCCCCAACGAGCACATTCTAAGTGAACAATCATACCCCTGAACTTACTCACTTTGAGAATAAAGCGCGGTTTGTTCATCGGCCAGATTATGACAGTAGAGAAAAGTGCCCCCGCTTAAAAAAGAAAGAAAAATAGATCTCTGTTCCATTTTGGTCCTGAGAGCTGGCACAAAATACTAACATCGGAAAATTACTAGAAAGGACTCTTCCCCTGTTCTCACCGAATTTCTTCTCTCTCCGTTCGGGCCCAGACGGTCCCTGCACAGGTCAGTCTGGGATTCTCAAAGCTTGGAAGCTGGAAACACATTCTAGCTCCACGGCCTTCCCCTAAAAGAGAAGTTCACACCGCATCAAGCCCCCTCCACAGTGTTTTGGAATGTCGAAAGAGGATCACATAGAACACTTTCCTTAAAACCCGGGCTCCTGTGATCCTTCCTGGAGATTTCGATTATTTTAATAATCCTTCGCTTTAGTGAAAGAATATTGTATCTAGGCTTGACCGAAACTTGGAATTTTTTACTGAATTTTTGTTGGTGGAGGGAGGGTTGTTGAGGTTCTAATATTATCACAATTGCAGGGAACACACACAGGAAGTTCATCTTCTCTATCTAAAATAGACGTAACCCCTTGAAAATGAAACTTATCTCACGCAAGGCGGTTCACAGCTCAGGTGACACCGGTGTCACCTGGGGGTGGCCCTTCAGAGAAAGGACCGTGCGCTTGTCTGGGGTCACAGTTTCTTTGATTATTTTCCAGGCAGAATAAAATCAAAGGCTTCAACACCTGCTTCTAAGGGCGCACCTCTCTGGTCTCCTATAAAAGAAGAAATCCCGAGAGCTGTACGGGAGTCATCTCAGCAGCGCCCCAGACACACTCGGTGGCACTCCGGCTGCCGTGACGGTGGGGAACTTGTTTCAAGCGGAGACACCGAGCCTGCTGCCCTTTCCGGGAAATGGGCTGGCCCAGGCTAACGGGCACCGCACAAAACTCAGGAAGAAGATCGGCCAGAAAGGTCCTCTTTCCTGGACCCCATGTTTCACCCGGGTCATCTGAAAGAGTGCGCTCACCGGCAATTCTCCCCGTCTTCACCTGGTGGCAGTGTGCGTGAGCACGGAGGGGGCAGGGCGGGAGGGCCAGGCAGCAGGGGGTCTGGGCAGCGCGGCCCTCAAATCTCCAGGCTGGTTGTACCATGACCTCAAGGTTCCCAACCGCGATTCAACTCACACTCCCGTGAGGATGAGGAAGGAGTTCTCGAAGACTCGGCGCTTTTGAAAACGCATTAGCAAAACGGATCGGGTCTTTGGTCTCTAGCTAAACCGCGGCCGTGGTGAATCTCGTGGCTTGGTGCTGGCGACCTTCCCTTCCTAATGGAATTTAATTGCAGGTCTATGTCAGCCCGTGGACTGGACGTTGTCATGGCAACTGACAAGCGATTGCCTTTCATGCCGTGGTAGAGCTCCATGGCAATCCTGGCGTATTCATCTTCCAAATACTTTTTCAAAAGGCATAATTTTGAGCACCAGTAATCCCTGTGTATTGGCCAGTGCCTTAAAGAGACTGCTGCGGTCGTCACCGTGGGCATCCGTCCTCACCGGCAGAAAGACGCTTGCACAGTTACGCTCAAGAAACAGACCACCACAGAAAGCATCCGTTCACGTTTCCGTCGGACACGATTGGGTGGACTGCGGGGCCTCAGTGGGGGGTCTTCCCTGCAAAACCAAGTACCGGTGTCCCCTTTCTCGGGACCCCACGGAATCAGACAGACCAGCCCAGGGCCGGCCCAAGACAACGTGACGTGTTCGCCGTGTCTTTCCTTTCCGTGGGCCAGGAAAGAGGGCAGCTGCGATCGTCCGTTTGCGCTCTCTCGCAGAGCAGCTGTGGTAGAACTGAAGCACCAGACGAGGTCGTTATGGGGCAGAGAGGGAGGAGAGAAGAGGAGGCTCTCCCGGGCGGCTGAGGCAGGAGGAGAGCCAGCCCACGACTCGCAGGAGTGTAGGTCAGGAGGGGGCTGTACTCTGCCCCTGTGGGCGCCATGGGTTTCCCGCAGCACAGGAGCTAAAAAATGCAGCGGAAACCCTTCACCACGAATGGGCAGCTTCTAGTAACGGGAGGGAAAGTGTTTCTAGGAGGAATCTGGTGACCGACGGCAGCAAACATCTCTATCTTCACAGACGTGTGAGATGTTTACGCACCACACGTTCAGTATCTGCAGGTGCACCAGTATGTGTCCGAGCAGACGGGAAAGAAAAACAAAGTCCTTAAGGTCATAGTCACCAAGTAGCCAAGTGGGGAAAGGAAAGGACCCTCGCCCAGCCCTAGGGGCCTCTGGTCTGGCCGTTCCCTAACCCCGCTGCAGGGCCCTGCTGCCGGCCGCTGACACGGTGGTGCAGAGCAGTCGCCCGCCCCGCGCTGAGGGAGGAAAATATCCAAAGGAAGAATCAGGGTCGGACGAGCAGTGTCGCCCACTGAGACAGGAACGGGGACAACCCTCCAGGGGAAAACCAGTCGAAGCCCTCGCGGGGCCAACACTGTAAGGACCGTAACGTCTCCAGACGAAAAAGTAGCGTTTCCAAAGATGTGCGAGAATCCAGGGCTGGGAGGAGCTCGGCGTTGCCCGGGCCGCTGCTCCACAGGTGACCCCACCCGGCCAGCTCGCTGGGGCAGTGGCTCTCCCGTCCGCGACCACCTGCTGCCACGTGCGCCCACAGCACCTCCCCGGCTGCTCCCGGCTCTGACACTTTCCCCGGCCGTGGGGCCGTGGGGCCGGTTCCCCGACGGACCCACGGCTCGGGGGCAGGCGCCGGCACATCGGTGCGGAGGCTTGGCTGCACCGTTATAAAGAAATAATGGCTTCATTTACCCTTTAGTAGATCATAAAAGGGAGCCGTTTTCCCCAGGACCACAGTTCAGAGATCTCGGCCCAAACCTGAGGCTGGGCTGTAAGAGGTCGAGCCGGCACTCATAGAACTATGCAGAGGGCATCTCAGGCGTCCGAAGGCAGGAGGCCGAGCCTCCCCGTCAGCGGCACAACAGAGCAACGTCCTTCTGGCCTCCTGACCCTCCCTTCCTCTTGGGAAACGCAGGAAGAGTAAAGGAAAAGTCACCCCACAAAGCTGCCAGGGAGGGTGGCGGGTGCTCGGTGATGAGCGGTCCTTCTGCGGACACCTTCCCCCCGCATCTGCCACAGGGACTTTCCTGCTTCTCGAGGTTCACCCGAGGTCGGTATCTTAGTGGCTACGATGACAACAGGAGGAAGTCACAAGGCAAGTTACAAATTCAGACAAAACCTCCTGTGGGTTGCTCGGGGTACAGGTTACAGCCGCAACCCCTTTCAGGCTGCGTTAGTAAACTGCAATGACTCGTCAGCCAATTGAATTGAATTCCTTTGTGCTATTTGTCACCAAACATCATGAAACGTCACCTTCAGTTGGTGACATCGCCGAAGAGTTTTCCATATGTCACTAAATCCAAGACATCTGCAATCTATCACCACCCAACAATTCTAGTCATTTTAATACTTTTAGGATGACTTGAGCCCTAGCTAGTTATTTTTTTCAAAGATAATTATTTTACAAGTAGTAGGGAATTCTTTGAAAATTACAGAAAAGTCTCACCAAAAAAATCACCTGTGATCCTAGAACTTAAGAAAAAGACTTGTGACTTTTCTGGTGTTTTGTTTTGTTTTCCTCTCAATCTTGTCTGGTTTGGGTTGGGAACTAGACTCGAGCTAAACATGCTAAAATTTAGGGTTCAACATTTTTCCTCGAAGTTAATGTTTGTTTTTTCTCCAACTATCCTGAAGGGAAAGTTAAAAGTATGACCTCGATCCAAGGACGCTCCTAGCAGAGAACTGGCCCCTAAACCCTTCGCTGGGTTTCTGCTGAAGGTGGAGGGACTGTCCAGTGATTAAATGCAGGAAAGGGACTGGGCATTTGTCTCTCTCTCCTGATGACTCGCGAGGGATGGAACCCTCACAGAGGTCACAGACGTGTTCCTTCTCGCTCGCGGCTTGCTCTGCCGTCACCGCTGTTCTGAACCCTTCCCTGGGCGCCCGCGTGGGCCATGGAGACGTGTGACCCAGCCGCATGGGGGTTCTGGGTCTGATGCGCCTTCCCCATCACCTGCCCCGGGGCCCCTCCACACCCTGTCTTCCATCCCTCCTAGGACTGTGAGGTGACACGGGGTTCCCAGTGCGTCTCTGGGGTAGGTGTGGAGGAGGACGCCTTCACCCAGAACCCAGCTAGCAGGGAGGCTCGGCTGCGTGGTGGGCTCTCACCCTGAGGGCAGAGTGAGCACCAGAGTCCCACGCCTACGCCAAATGCCGCATGCCGCACCATCCGGGCACATCCCCTCCCACCTGCCGCACCAGCAAGAACCCTGATAGGGATCCCCAACGAGAGTGAAACAGGTTTTCCCTTGAACAGGTTACAAACTAGACTGCAAAGAGGTCACAAGAGGAGAAGGGCCATTCCTTCCCACCATGACATGCCTTATTTCGAGTGGCTCTGCACGAGGCTGCAAAGCAAGCGGGCATTCAGACGCCTGTCCAGCCACTTAGCCAAAGTGACGAGAACCGCCTCGAGATGTTACAGACCATAAGTCACCATCACCAACCCTCAGTGCCACGGACACAACGTTTATGTCTACTAAGGAAGCTCCAACTGGCACAACACCGTGGTACAGAGAACCTTTCCTCCACCAGCTTCTTAGCGTTAAGCTACTTATAAAAATCTACTGGTTGCAGACGGCAGTACCGTAAGTATGCTAAAAGCACAACAGTACAATTGCGTGGTGAGCTCGTTGGCGTGGACGCCAGCGGTCAGATGCGAGACGGACCGTTCATAGACGGGCTTCCTTTGCTCCGGGACACAGGCTCCTGGAACGGGCCAGGACTCTCTGTTGTCCCTGGGACTTGCAGACCCACGGAGGAGCTGCTGGGAAGCCGACTGCTTCTGTGCACTGCCCCCAACCCGCTCCCGCAACAGGGCAGCCCAGCCCCTCAACGAGGCCGGGGAAGCAGAACCCCAGAAAGCCGCCAGATGCCGAATGGGGGGTTCGGCGTGTATTTTGTTTAGTGTGAACCAGAACGAAGTCTGATGCTCTCAGAGACGTTAAACCAGCCTGACCAACGCCCAGGTTTCAAATGACCTTCTGGCCCCCGTAAGGCCCAGGCCCCTCGTTCCGTTCCCGCCGTGCCCGCTGTGAACGTGCAGCCTGACGGGCAAAGACGCCTCAGCCTTGCGGCGCGCACAGCGTCTTACGGAGCGGTGTCGTGGGAGCCAGGAGAAGCAAACAGCCATAAAACCACTTCACCCAACTTCTTACTTGTGACGTTACTGCTCAAACCACATACCTCTCAAAACACTGCAGGAAATCTACCTTCATCTAAAATGACCCATTTGAGGCTCAATTCCCAGAAATCTTCCAATGAGGACTTGACCTCTGCGTGTGGCCAGAGGGCCCCCGCCGCTCCAGGCAGACCCAGCTCGGGGCCAGCCCCACCCCAGGGCCACCTCGTTCGGAGGGCTCCCTCGCCAGGAAACTCCCAGCTGATTTTGAAGGCGTGATAGAGTTGGAGGAACGATGCTCATGGAATCCTGTATGTGACGTCCCAGTGCGCTACAGACTCGGAACAGAACGCGCCGTCGTCAGGGGGAGCAGGAGACCGTCCCAGCTTCGCGCGCAAGGCAGACCCCTGCTGCACAGAGACGTTACTGCACGAGCCCAGGCGTGTCTCTACTTCACCCAGAACGTCAGATAATTGAACTTCAGTGTGTGGGACCCCCCGCACCCACCCGAGGGCACGTCCCCACCAGGTCTGCTGGACTGAGCCGTGACAGAACCCGAGAAGCTGAGAGAACACCTCACACGCGACATTCTCCTGAAACGGGAACTCAGAGTCTCACGGGGAGACGAGCGAGCGCGGCAGCTCTTACCTCCGCGGGCGCCGCTGGCTTGGTCTCAGGCAAGGTCGAGTCCCACTTGCCCTGTCAAAGCGGAAAGGAAAGAGAAAGTGCTGTAAGTCGCAGGACGGCACCGGCGAGCCGCTGTGCGGTGAGGACGGGGAGACACTCACCAAGCCGGGGAGCTTTTTGCTTCTAAACATTAACCTCCACATGGTGCTAAAGAATTAGAAGAGTCGCTCGATCTTCCAGGAAGCTCGAAGCAAACAGCAGAAGAAAGGAACTTGCACACTTTTGTGCAACTTTACAATTCAGCCAAAGGAAGTGATGATGTTCCCATTACCAACCTCAAAACTCAACCCAAAACAACAACAACAAAAAAACCCCAAAGAGTCACTGGTTTCTAATCCAGACGCATATTTAATCAGCAGGGGCTATCACTAACGGAAAGAGGCAGACGTCCTAAGGTGACCTGCCGGCTCTCGGTTCCCTGGGAGGCCATCATTCCGGCTACGGGACCGCGGGGGCTTGGGGTCTGAGCGCACACAAGTGCTCAGCTAGCGACAGCCCCGCCGGGTTCTGTCGTGGGGTGCCAGAAACCCGCTTCAGCATCCCTGGCTCACCCCACGCCGCGCTCGGGCTAGAGTGAGGCTGAGCAGCGTGCAGAGCTTAGCGAAGTGCTTTAGGAATTTGGCAACAGAAAGCCAGGCTGGTTGTGTTTCTGCGCCCCCAAACCACGGTCTCCGCTTCCCTTTTCTGTTTTCTCCCCTCCTCCCCCCTCCGTTCCCTGCTCCCTGGCTCGTACCTGCTGCAAAATAAGGGGTGGAAGGAAGCCAAACGTTAAACGAATCTCCCGCAACCCTCACGAGCGATCGTGGCTCATGACCGCACGGGGACCCGCGCCCCCGTCACGGACCACAGAGAGGCCCAAGGCATCCGCCGCGAGAGAATTCTGCGTTGCTGGCCATGAATTTTCTCAGCTTCAACCTACACCGCCGCTGCCTTCCCACACACCTGGCAGCCCACCTGCCACAGCCTCGGTTTCCCCACATCCCTGCCTCTCCGTGGTCGGCGCATGCTAGAAACCTCTGAAGCTTTTTTCTTTTCTTTTTTTTTTTTTTAAGATTTTATTTATTAATCCATGTTAGAGACAAGAACGAGAATGGGAGAGAGAGTGGGGAGGGCAGAGGGAATCTCAAGCAGATTCCAAGCCCAGTGCAGAGCCCCACACAGGCTCAACCCCACGACCCTGAGATCACAACCTGAGCTGAAACCGTGAGTCAGTCGCTTGGCCGAGCGCCCCCCAGGCTCCCTGCAACACCGGGACCGCAGCACACTCCCGGACGACCTCCAGCCGTGCAGAGACGGAATCCTGCTACGTCAGAGCCGACCGTGCTTCCGGGTGCTGCTAACGTGGGGTCAAGGTTGAGAGTCCTCGCTCTCCTGTCCCTGCATCCCTGGTCCCTGTCCCCCAGCTGGACGGGGAGTGTTCGATAGCACACACACTCGTACAGCACTGGGCCTGCAGAGGGCACGGGCGGCAAACACTGTGGGTCTCCTCCCCGCAGCCTGTCCCCCTTCACGGAGAAGGCACCTTCCCTTCCACGGGGAGTCAGTCCCATGAAGTCCAGGACAGCGTGAGCCTGCCGTGACCACCCGTCGCCCAGGCAGGGCCGTGACTCGGGCCTGGTCGCTGTCCGGGCACAGTGTCTGCTCTGAGACGGCACGAACCCCGCGACAGGTGAGGCCTCCGCAGGGCTCCAGGAGAGCCACGGCCCGGGCCGTCCCGGCAGCCGGCTTCGCAGACGCTCTGAGCCTGGAGTCTGTGCTTGTCGTGCCTGGGAAATGCACCTACCTGGGCACGGAGGGACAGTCCGTGTTAGGGCCTCGCATTCAAACCCGCCAGAAGCCCTAACTTTTCCAACCACGGGGGCTGATAAATTGCCCATTGTGCTTATGCCACTTTGATGTGGTTTCTGTAATTTGAAAAAGAGCGTGAGGTCTAACGCAGTATCAATGCCGTGTTGGCGAGTCCCCAAAGCGCCATAGAATCACGTATTCACCCGCTGTCTGACCCAAGCCCATGATCGACCCACCAACTGGTCACCTTCTGTGGGGGAGCCGTAGCACACACGGTGCCCCCCACCCGGGCTGGCTTGAAGCCCCGAGGCTGTGAGTACCGAGTGTTCAACGTTTGGGGGATCTCCCTGGAAATTCGAGATGCTGAATTTGCATGTTCTCTTAGTCACAGTCATGGAGTCTCCTTCCCCTTCATTTTCTGGGTCCCCCACTTCACCAATAGGAGTCAGCGAAGTAAGTGGGGGCAACAGGTCAAACAGAAATGAAATGCTAGTCTACTAACCATCCGGCAGGTGCACACCCCACCCCCAACGGCAGACCCCTTCATGTCCCTTCCTCCCAGCTCTTCTCCATTCCCTCGACTCTATCGTCAACCTCCAGGCTCAGCTCTGAGCCAAATGTGGGGGGCAGGGAGCAGGGGTCTTTCAACTCCAAAAGGGCTGATCCCCATCCTTCCTACCCCATTTCAATCCAGGATGAGCGGAGAGGACGTCCCTGCAGGTCCCACCTTCCTCCCTCGGAGCACCTGTGATTACGGCAGGTAGGGAAGGAGACAGAAGGCAGGTGGAAGGGAGAGAGGGGTGAGCCGGAAGGGTGCCAGCGTGGGTTTCCATCGCTAGAGGAGTCGGGCCCGTGCTCTGTCTTCCTGTTACCCCCCTGTGACTGCGTTCTTGTCGAAACGCACCTGGCGCAAGTTCAGTAGCATCATGGGCGGCTCCCCAGGGAAAAACGAGAGGGACGAGGGTATGAGGCGGCTCACACACACAGACGGGAGTCCAGGTGTGTTCCACAAAGAGGAAACTCCTCAGACTTGTTAAAATAAACGCACGGGGCAAATGTGCTGGTGCTTTGTTAACTTGAAAGAAAATATCAGACATATCTAGACAAAGTGTCAATAACCATTCCGGAAAACATGACTTGAATATTCTTGGAAAGCTCTAGAAAGCGATCACATGCCACAGAACAAGTGAGAGGTCCCCACTGTAGCGCTCACGGCGCTTGGAATTCCCAGTCTGGATGGCCAAGCGTCGTGTGACTCGGTGGGTCTGTAGAGACGGACCGTCCAGAGAGGAGAGTGGACAGCCCAACTCTGGCTGGCTCCCAGAGTCCCTGATTACCAGACGACGGAGTGCCCTGCAGACTTCGTGCACCGTCCTCCAAAGCCACGCTTGGCCAGGCACGCAGGCGCTAGAGTGAACACACTATCCTTCCCTCGGTGAAACCAGCACATGGGACACGGAGAAAACTCAACACTTTAAGCCCCGGTTTTCCTGGAATGTTGCTGTGGCTTTAAGTTACCGCCCGAGCCCAGGGCTAACCGTGTGGTCTTGGGGCAGGCTGGGGTTCCCCTGGCACAGACAGACAGCAGGTGCAGGGGCGGCGAGGGCAGCGCTCAGGCTCCTGGCTGTCTCCCGCCCCCAGGCGTGGGGCAGATGACTTAGCCACTAGCTGTGGCCTCGGTTTCCCTGCTTGCTCAGCTGGGGCAGCACCTGGCCTCTGGGGAAGTTGGGAGAAAGGGGCAACAGGCTTTGGACGCGGGGCATGCGGCAGCCTGTCCGTGTCGGCCACATGGCAGGAAGGCGCTCCCCAAATCCGAGTGGCTCCGCGGGCCTCAGAGACATCTCGTCCCTTGAATGCTGGCATCGGTGGTTCGGGTCTGGGATCACTTGCAAGTCGACCCCGGGGTGCCGGACGAGATCTGACTGCTGTGTTTCGGGCTGGGGTCCCACGCCCTGCGGAGGGGCAGCACCGCCACGGACGGACACCAGATGGCGCCAGAGAGCCGCCAGCCGCGGAGCGCCGCTTCCCGGGGAGGGGAGCTCAGCCGGGGCTGAATCCTGTTTCCCTAAGGAATTAGGCCATAGATCAGTGTTGAGTCTGTTGTTCTGGAACGTTCAGAAATTCCCCAAATCTCTAATCGAAGATGTCGGGTTTATGCACCCTTTTCTCTGCGGTATTGATTCTTAAATATCTGTGATGGGGCGTGGCTCCGGCACCCCCTCCCCCACCCCCCACGCAGGGCCCCCGCTGTTTGAGTGTGTGTGTCCACCCTGCCGTCCACCCTGCCGTCCTCCCCGCGGTCCTCCCGAAGCTCGGCGCGCCTCCACCTCCCCACGTGCACTGGGACGGCCCATGGATCCCCCCCGGGGTTCCGCAGCCAGAGAGGACGGTGTTGACACGCGCGATCTCACAGATGTGCTCCCCCGGGACCAAGCACGAAGGTCCCACAGAGCCCACACGGTCAGGGCTGTTCTCCAGAACCCCGAGTCCCTTCCTCTGCTGGGGGCCTAAAGCCCCAGAGACCCTCGGCTGTATCTGGGTGGCGATTCCCCCGAGGGTCGTGGAGGGGACGGGACAGCACCAACGGGGAAATCCGCCCTGGCCAGCCACCACGGTCCTGGGCCGGGGCCGGAGTCTCTTCTAGATGAACCGAGCCAAGAGGCCGTGTGCCTAGTCCCAGCAGGAGAAGATTCTGGATTGCAGCTCCGTGCTCCTTCCCCTCCCCGGGGCTCAGGGGTCAGCCCCTTGGTAAAACAAAGGGGGGCCGCTCGCAGCTCATGCACTTCCCACAAACGGCAGGGACATCCAGTGACGAGGACGTCACCACGCACACTCAGAGATGACGGGAAAATGTCTCTCGATGGGCAGCCCGTGTGGCAGGAAGGATGGGGAACCCACAGGGACTGAAGGCCACAGGGCCACGGGCTGGACCCCCACCAACTGGGGCCTCGCAGTTTCTGTCATCTTTGAAGTCTGATTTTTTAAAAACATTTTCTAATTGAGGCGAATTTCGCATAAGATAAAATTAACCATTTCGAGATGAGCAGCGTCACGAAGCACACTGTCACTGTTGTGCCATCGGCCCACAGTCCACTCCCGAATATTTTCGTGGCCCACAAGGGACCCCTGAGGAGTCCGCACCCCCACCCCCGTGGCCCTCCTCCCCCCACCCCCACACTTCCCACTCCCGAGCACCTTCACGCAAACCGAACCGGACCACAGAGGCTTGGGCGTCCGGCTTCCCTCCCGCAGCATCGTGTTTCTGAGGCTCGTCCCGCGGCCGCACGCACGGGTCCCTCGTTCCTTTCCCGGCTGCGCGGCGCTGGGCGGCAGGGCCCTCGGCTCCTCGCTCAGCCCTACACCGGCCGGCGGGCGCTCTGGCTGTCCCCGCCGCCGCCGGCTGCGGGTGCCCCGGGCTTGCCCAGGTGGGCCTGGGTCTCGCGGGGGGGTTGCGAGGTCCGGGAACAGGGTTCGGGAACGGCCGGATTCTTCCAGAGCAGGGACACCACTTCACCGTCCCTCCCACTGGCAGCGAACCCGAGCTCTTCGCTCAGAACTTGTTACTTGGCATTTTGTTTTCTCTCCTTCCCCTTCTGGTCATTTTAGTGGGTGCGAAATGGTGCCTCGTTGTGGGTCTGACCTGCACTTCCCTAATGGTCAGTGACGTTGAGCATCCTTCCTCGTCCTTTTGGTCACTTCTGTGGGTTCCTTGGAGGAATGTCCGTCCACGTCCTCCGCCCTTTTCCAATTGGGTTGTTTGTCATTTTGCTGTTGGTGGCGGGTTTTCACACTCGCGCAGGTACAAGAAAGGAGAGCCTGGTCCCGTGAGCGAGGGGCTGGTGCGGAGCCGACCGTGGGAAGCCGGCCGGACACTCGACCAGCCTGGGGAGGGGTCCGCTGGGACAGTAATCCACTGGGCGGATGAGAATCAGGAAATTCACTTCACGTGGTCTGGGCTCCAGTAAAATATTTTTTCTTAAGTCATCCTGATCGTTGAATATGCCGGCCCCGTGCCGCCACGGGTCCGGGTGGATTTGTTGCCGCAGGAGGGTCATGCTGAGTTCCACACGGACGTTGCCCCCACGCGGGGAATCCCTCTGAGCCGCCGCAGACCCACCAGGGCGCCCCGTGGATGGACACGGTCCGCAGCCAGGCTGCCAGCGATCCGCACGGAAGGAGCGAGGCTGCAAAGCCACCTTCAGCCCCGAATCTCGGAACCTGAGATGTGGCCTGAGGAGAAGCCAGCAGAGCCAGACAAGGGCCCAGCCGCACCGCGGACTTCCTACAGCAGCAGGCGGCACTGAACAGAACATAAAATAATAGTTTTAAACTCGAAACAGACGTAGTAGAAGTAAATGTAGACAAACACGGTGGTCAGAGACCGTCCAATCCTCTGTGAAATTCGAGCGAACCGGCTGACAACTTACTCATGCGAATCAGAGAGGGTGACAGTCACTGAACGTGACAGTAATATGCAGAACTTAGCAGAGCTTTTGTCCACCAGCAGGAAACCATTTGAAGAGATGATGTTCAAAATTGCAAAAAGGAGGAGGAGGGAGAAAGACAAGAAAAGAGAGAAAGAGAGAGAGAGAGAGAGAACCTGTGAAGTACAAAGGGTGTATCGAACGAGAGTGTGTAAGGAGTTTATGGAAAATACGAAAGACCTCATTGAAAGAAAAAAAAGAAAACCAAAGTAAGAAAGAATAAGTATCCCATTCCGGAATGGAAATCTTAACTGGAGGAGGGGGAGGGGGCGGGGGGGGGGGGGAGAAGTCGTCACTTTTCCCGAATCAATCTATACATTTTATGCGATGACCATCATCAACCCACGCAAGAATCTTTTTTCCTGGGATCAAGTCAAAGGGTGAGGGCTGAAAAGCAGCCAACACCGTTTTGAAGACGGACAAGCAGGGGACACGCGCGACCGGATGGGTGTCAGCGCCCACGGCAGCGCCGGAGGGATCGCGTCCGTGAGAGGAGCCCAACCGAGCCCAGAGCCACCCCACACGCGAGAGCTCAGAGGACAGACCGGACGCTGAGGGACGGACGAGGGTTCCAGCCGAGTGACGGACCAGCCTCCTACTGCGGACAAAAATAGATGCCAGACGAAGACGGGAAAAAGCTAAACTACAGGATGGTTGAAAGGACATTCAGGAGATTGTATTTTTACTTGAACTATTTAAGGATTTTTTGAACAAGTCAAAAATCCATACATTATCTTTTTAAAAATCAGTAGATTTGACTACATGTAAATAAGAAATACTTTGCATGACAAAAGACGCCACAAGGTCTAAACAGGCCCCAGACCGGAAGGACACACTCATAACCCGTCCGGCCCGAAAAGAATCAACACCAGAGACACGTCAAGGTTAACGCGTAAAGTAGAGAGAGGCAGAGAGGGGCTTTCACCCTCCTCAGATAAGCAAATTCTTCGCTCTTAAAAATAGCCCAAGTGGGGCATCTGGACGGCGCCATCCGACTCTTGATCTTGGCTCAGGTCGTGATCCCTGGACCCCGAGATCGAGCCCCGCGGGCGTCAGGCGTGGAGTCTGCCCAAGATTCTCTTTCCCTCTCGGTCTGCCCCAGCCCCTGAAAATAAATAAAAATAAGCCTTCAAAAAAATTAAAAAAAAAAAAGCCAAAGGATGCCAAACTGCGTTTCAGTGGGAGTTGTGAGCATCCAGAAAAAGGACGTCTGGTGACTCGTCAAAGGGAGATCAAATGAGTCCAGCCCGTTTGGAGACGGATATGTCCATCCCAAGTCAGTCCCGGAAGGGCACGCATCTCACGGCCACCGATGTCACTTATAAGTATCTACACAGAGAAACAAACTCTAGAGCACGTTCAGGGGAAGACACAGGTTCTCCACGGAGCACGGCTTACGGGAACAGAAACTGGAAATCCCCGGACCTGGTCCTCGGGCGGGAAGTGGAAGAATGGAGAGGAAATGCGACGCAGGACTCGAACCGCGTGATGAGCGCGAATATAGCTCAGAAACAGCATCACGAGCTTTCTGAAAATAAGTGTCAAGAGGGAATACGGACTGTGATCCCATCCACGTGAACAGTAAGAACACACCCCCCGTTTATAGGTGCGGACGGACACGGGCTGAACTGTGTCCCTCAAAAAGTCCCATGTTGAAGCCGGAACGCCCACGACCTCAAAGAGTGACCCTCCTGGAGAAGGGTCTTCACGGAGGCGACCAGGTTAAAGGGGATGACGCGTGTCATGGGCCCCGATCCGACGGGACCGGTGTCCTTGTAAGAGAAGGAGATTAGGATACAGGAGCACACACAGACCACGTGTGGTGCAGGCGCTGCCGTCGGCAAGCCAAGCAGAGAAGACAGAGGTGAGGCTGCCCACCCCCGGGCCGCTGACGTCCAGCCTCCGGGCCTGTGGGGCCTGTCACAGCAGCGCCAGCCGACGAGCACAGCCATCGAGGCCACGTGCCTTCGCGGGCCAGCCTGGAAGAGCCAAGGAGCCGGTTCCGAAGTCCGCTGAGCCTTCAAACCGTGGCAGCCGTTGAACTTGAGGTATGAGCCAAGTCCAGACATCGAAGACACTCCGGGGGCTGTTTCAGGGGGCGCGTGCCATGCCACTTACGGTCTTCGTCTACACCCATGGAACACGTGTGCCTAGCTCAGAGACCCGGGCTACACAGAGCCCCCTTGACACGGCTTTGCAAATCAGCCGGGCTGGGTCACACGGATGGATCCGGGGGTGCGTGTGGCCGTCACAGTCCAAGGAATCGAATCATAAACACTCAGGTGTGTTGCGTGACTCTGCTAGACTCGTAACTTCTGTCCTCGAATCCTTCTGGAGCACTGAGGTCCTCTCCCAGCATCTGAGGACCAGAAGTTCCCTCTAAAGAAACTGCACGGCGAGGCGGCGGGTCAGAGCTCTCCTCCCCACAGAGCCCCAGGCCGTTTTGCGCCTCCCTCTTTGGCTGCACTGGGGAGCGCCAGGCGTTTGCAAAATAAATCAGCACGTGATATCGGAAGGCAGAGCCCCAGGTGTGGAGCAGACACACACCCACACACCAGAGCACGAAGCAAGGACACATTGGACCCCTGAACGACGCCCACCCCCACGTTGTTGAAAACCTACACGTAGCCTCGGACTCCCCCCAGAGTTGACCGCTACTGGGCTACCGTACCACACGGCTTACCAGTAACCTGACGGCGGTAACGCATAATCCATGTTCCACCATGTGCTGCATTCTTACCAAAAGTAAACTAGAGAAGAGAAAACGCTGCTGAGAAATCCACGAAGAAGAGAAAACCCATCTCCAGAACGTGTTTAAGACCAAGTCGGATCGTTACCAACGACTCTCCCGGAGAAACTAGAAACTAGTTTCATTTCATTCCTAATTATCCATGACTGCGCCGTGCCTTCCAGGATTGCCAACACAATATTAGTGTGAGGGGCTTGTCCCCACCACTTGGCACATGTTGTTTGACCTTACACGGAAGCAGGCGCGCCTGGGAAGCCCCTGCACTCACTGGGGTTGGCCGGGCACTTCGCGGATGGCCAGGGAGCCATCAGCTGGCCGAGCAGACGCGGCGTGGACACGGTATCCTGGGATTCAGCGTGGAGCTGAGCTGTGAGCCAGAAGCCCAGAGGACACCGCACGAGAGGCAGATCCTGGAGCTGGCTCAGAGGTTCCAGGGGCCAACTCTCCCCAGGAGCCAGCGTGCGGGGCCCTGGGTCCCCACCTCAGCACTACCGACCCATGGAGCGGCACCTCTATTGGGGGGGAGGGTCCTGTACATGCACGGTGTTGAGTAGCACCCCTGGGCTCCAGTGCCAAGAGAAACCTCTGTCCCAGTTACAACCACCAAAACCATCTCTGCACATGGCCGGTGTCCCCAGGGCCATGAGATCACCCCGGCTGCATCTTTAGGCGCAAGACTCCAGCCCGCTGGGGGTCCTGGCAGGTTCTGGAGATGGGGGAGCTGGGTGTGGCCGAGACACACATGCACGCACGAGACTGGAAAACACGGCCGCAGCGGTGCCCCCAGAGGGGCTCAGAAGCCCCAATAGTCAGACTGTAGCTCAGCTAGAGCCCCGGGGGGAAGCATGACTTCACTCTGATGCACAGGGATCTGGGCCAACCTCCCTAAACCCTTCTGAGCATGGGCGGGGCTCCTTGGACCCCGACGCACAGCTGAGAGGCACCCAGCTCCAAGGAGAGAGGACTGTCCCCTTCCCAGCTCAGCCCTGTGACCACACACACCACACGCGTGCAAGGGCGGGAGCACACATTTAAAAACGTTTTCATAAATCCTAATTAATTTTTGATTTGCTCAGCAGAGCGCTTCATCCTCTGCCCCAGATGGAACACAGAGACCCCTGCCCCCGGGACTGCTCAGCCCTGGCCAATGACACGCCTTCGGTCTCCAGGAACAATTAACATGCGTGTCCACCTGGCCCGGCCATCGGACAGGTGCTGGCCCAGCAGCAGCCTGGATGTCACTGTGAAGGGTTAGGCCCATTTCACCTTCACATCAGGGGCCTTTGAGTAAAGCAAATGGCCCTCTGTGCTAAGGTGGCCACATCCTCCAGTGGACGGCCTTCGGGGAAAAGACTGAGGCTTTCCAGGAAGGAAGAGCTTCTCCTCAAGGTGGCCCAAGACCACAGTACCGTCCAGCAGCCTGCCCTCCCTGGCTCAGGCTAACCAGCGCCCTGGGGCCACGGGGGCCAGTCCCTGATGGTACATCCCGCCCCTCTGTGTGTGTATAGACACACGCACACCTGTCCACACCTGCACACCTGCACATGTGCACACACCTGTCCACACCTGCACACCTGCACATGTGCACACACCTGTCCACACCTATACACCCGTGCATGCGCGCGCACCTGTCTACACCCGCACACCCATGCACACGCACATGCACACACCCTCTGTTAGCCTGTGTCTTCCGAGGACCCCGGCCACACGGCCCTCTCGTCCATGGAGGCAGTTCCCATTCTGAAATCACAAGACCCCCCCCCACCATCCTTGCAGTACCCACAACTTCCAGCCTGATGGAAAAGTCTCTCCCCGACCAGAAAGCCAAGGAAGGGACTCAGGGCCTCCCCAGCCCCCCGTGCGTCGCCACCCTTTATGCCACCGGGCAGGTCCCCCCCGATTCTGTGAGCCTCCCTCCCCTCACCACCAGGTCAGGGGCCGTGCGGACAACACAGTGTTTGCTGGTTCTTGATGTGCCAGAGCATTTGTCTTTCCTGAGCAGTTGCTTTCAGGACGCGGTGCGCCGGGAGACACCCGAGGCCCGCCGAGCCCCCGCTGCAGGCGCACTGGTCCCCATGGGGACTCCTCCAGCCCCAGCCCCGTGTGCCCCTGAGCAGCGGAGCGTGGCAGAGCGCGGTCACTTCCCCAGCGTCACACGGCCAGCACCGCAGGATGTGGTTTCGAGGATGCCCAGGCCTGTTTTCTTTTTTCTTTTTTTTTTTTTTAAGATTTTATTTATTTATTTGACAGGCAGAGATCACAAGTAGGCAGAGAGGCGGGCAGAGAGATGGGGAAGCAGGCTCCCTGTGGAGCAGAGAGCCCGATGCGGGGCTCGATCCCAGGACCCTGAGATCATGACATGAGCCAAAGGCAGAGGCTTTAACCCACTGAGCCACCCAGGCGCCCCTGAGGCCTGTTTTCTTGACCACTGTGGCCAGCTGACAGTCACCTTGCTTCCAAAGCGGCCCTCCCAGGGTCCCTGCCGGGCCCTCCGGCTCACGGCTTCTCAGCAGAGAGCGGGACACAGGCGCCTGCGTTGGGGTAAGCAGTGTCGAGCCAGGAACGCTCATTCACCGTGAGTGTTGCCCACACGCGCTTTCCAACATCCTACAGACACTCAAACTGGGAAATCAAATGTGGTTCCCAGATGAGGCCCAGGAACACTGTTTTGCATCAGACTCACAAGATACAAACTGTTTCTATACAGAAAAATCCAAAGTCTTTTGACCCAATAACTAGGTGTTTACCCAAAGATAAAGACGTAAGAACATAGACATTTATTAATGGTTTTTAATAATGGTGAGAAATTGAATGCTTACCCAAATACACAACAGCAAAGACTGATACAAATAAAATATGGTATAACTATAGGATGGAAAATTATACAGTTCTTAAAAACGTTTAAGGATTTTAGGGAAGTTATAAAATGTTAAGGAAACAGCATTCTGGTGGGTGGGGGCCCCGTCCGTTGAGCGTCCGACTCTTGATTTCGGCTCGGGTGATAATTTCAGGGTCGTGGGGTCGAGCCCCACACCGGGCTCAGCGCTCAGCAGGGGGTCTGCTGGAGATGCTCCCTCTCCCTCGGCCCTCCTGCACTGCTCACACTCACACCCTCTCTCTCTCTCTCAAATAAACGCATAAATCTTTAAGAAAAAAGAAAATATACAAGTGTGGGAGTCAGTGCTAGTTGGCTGCATGCGTGGTGGGGCACACACACGGAACACGGTGCTGATTCCAGGTGACGAAACAGGTGTGAGCGTGTGCACCCGGGGGGGGGGACGGAAAGCCCAGGGAGCGAGGCATGGGATGAAGAAACGCGCGCGGGGCTACGCGCGAGGAGCTCTGGACTTCCAATGTCTTCTTTACACGTTTCTGCGTCCCTCCACAATTTTTATGATGCGATACATTTCTTTGAACTTCGGGAAGAAGAGAAATACATATTGTGTGTACTCGTTTTAAAAACAAAGCAAAACACCTCGATTTGGCCTGTCAGTGTCTCACGCTCGCGAAGCCGACCCCACTTGGGACGGACTGACCAGCGTTTCGCGGGAACCTGCACCTCTCGAGCGTGCTCCTATTTCTTCGCGGTTCTCGCAAAGCCACAATATCATTATGATGGGGGGAGTGAGGGAAACCTAGTCTTCAAATTAAAGGAACACAAAACATACACACGCGCAGTTGCTTTGCTCCAAAACCCTACACCTGCGAGACGCTGAAGCGGGTCCCGCGGGAGACTGAGCGTGAACGTGGGGCATCACAGAGCCGCGACCCGCACAGGCTCCCTCCTTGAGCCCTCCTGGCCCGCCTCCTCCTCCTCGAGTGTTTCGGGACCCCCTTTCCCTGCACAGGGCCGGCGGCTATCGCAGACGGAAGCCTTCCCGGTCTTCACACGCAGCGAAGGACCCCGGGCTCCGTGGGAGAGCTCAGCGTCCACAGACTGACAGCCCGTGTGACCGCGCGCGTGTGCACATAGGTGGGGTGCGGGAAATCAGGGAGAGTTTGCACCAGAGCCTGGCCTGGACGGCCCAGCAGACGGGAACAGGTGTCTGGGCAGAGGGAGGACTGCAGGACAAGGTGGATCCAGGACATGGCTGGGCTCATCTCTTGGCCTGGAAATCAAGGAAGGCAGAGGACAGGAACAGTGACCCATGCTGTGGGGACCCACTGGGAACCCCAGGGTCCGTATAAAGACCCCTGACATCCGACAGACGCAGGAGGAAGCCTTGTCACGGCTTCGCTCGTCAGAGCCAAAGCAGAAACTACCAAGAAATGAGCTCGGTCGTGAGTCTGCCCCTTTCCTGGGGAGAGAACAAGCATAAACCGGCCATGAACCCCCTCTCTGGGGCGGGGGGGGGGCTCCTGGGCCCTGAAGAAACCAGTCGCGGCGGACGGACAAACCCCACACACACTTTCTCCTAAAAAAACGATTTATCTTCCCTGAAGAAACGCATTCGTTCCTCCCACAGGGGCCTGCCCTCGCCCCTCCCCTTCCCAACTGAGTCAGGTGCGGAAGCCCCAATGCTGACGACCCCTCGGAGTTCCTCCTCATTGAGCAGCGTCGCGTGTGTGCTGGGCTCGGAGGTGAGATCTCTCTCCCCTGCTGCCCAGATGCCCTTTGTCAGTTTGACTCAGAGCCCACGGGACCTGGAACGTGAGGGGACAGCGTGAGCCTCTCTGTTCCCAGGCCCCCGCCCGGGCGGGCTCAGGGTCCAGGGACGGGAGGCAGCCCCAGTCCCTGCACGTCGGAGGGTGACCCAGGCCGGGTACAGCTCCCACGGGATGTGGGTGTCGTTCAAACACACGATGTGTTTTTCATCAGTGGTATGACAGAATTAATTTATTTTAGAAAAAAAAAATATATATATATATCTCAATGTGGAGAAGCCCTTGAAGGGTTTTAAGTACAGAAATGCCCGATAACCTCCCGGGGAAGGGGGGCAAGCGCCTGCCTCCCAGCCGTGTGGGGGACAGAGCGGGACAGCGAGGGCCCCACGGTGGGCCCTCCAAGCGCCAGGACCGGGGACCAACCGGGTACCGGGGCAGAACACAGGCAGAGGGAGAAGAATCCGTAATTTTTTCGCCGCACAGTGGGAAGCAGCAGAAGGAAAACAGCGTCTGAGTCACCAGCCTCCTTGCTGGGCAGACCTCGAGAGCCGCGCAGGACCAAACTGGGGGCGGAGCCGAAGTCCGGGGCCGGGAGCGCTCGACTCTGCTCCACTGTTCCTGTCCGCGTCCCACGCCCAGTAAAACGGGCCGTAAGTGCAGGACGGGGAAACGCGGCTGCCAGGCTCTCGGGGGCGCTGACACGGGCCTAATCGGCCCAAGACGTCTGCGGAGTCAGGAGCGGAGCACGGGGCTCTGCTCGGCTCGGCTCCTGGCGCGGAAGGCAGGAAGCCCGCGGCGGGTGGGTGACACGTCCCCTCCCACCCGCCCGCGTCAGCCACCGTGCAGAAGCCGAAACCATGACACCCGCACGACACCTCTGGGCGTGTGCGAATGAGCTCCTCACCACTAACTGCAGACGAGTCTGGTATTACTAGTTAGAACCCAAAGGAGCTTATATGGGCAAGACCGAAACCCTGGTGCCCAAGGAGGCCATGACTGGACTTCCCCCACGAGACCCCAGACGACCTCTGCCACCCTGTGCGCAGGCAGTCACCTGCCCGGCTCTCCCGGGGGCTGTGCTCAGATCCTACCGTCTGCCGGCCCCGCAGCCAGCTGAGACCCCCATTTCGGGGCTCCCCAGACTGGATACGCATCCATGCAAAGACCGTCTCAGGGCCATGTGGGCATAAATACGTTTAAAGCAAATTATACGTAATGTCCAGGTCCCTGGCTCCTTCCTAAAGGAGACCGAAGAACTCCTCCCTCCCTTCTCCTTCCCCACCGTCTCCACAGCCTCGCTTCCCCTTTCCAGAACAGAGGCTCACGCTCACCCCCAAATCTCCCTCCGTGCATTTTCGGGGCAGCGGGCATAGACACCTGGGGGCCACACAGAGCTCCCGACTGAAACCCCAGAATCTCTTCCCGCTCGGCTCCCCTAGCAAGTCCCACAGCCGCTCGACGTTGGCTTTTCCCCAAATCCGACGGTAGCCTCTTCCACTCTGCAGCCGGTGGCGCTTTCAGAATAATCTTCTCCTACAAGCACATGGCGCTGGGGCGTGGGGCTCCGAAAACCAAGTCGCGTCATGACAACGAGTCTTCTTCAACTCCACCTTTCAGACCCACTGACGGGAGCGAGCTTCCCAGCTCAGAAGCAGGACGGTCACTCGAGCGCTCGGCGGCCTGGCCCCGGGCGCCTAACCCCACGGCGGGGGGCGGAGGGGGGCGTCCTCTCTTCCGCTCTGAATCTCCAGTCACTGTGCTCGTCACCTGTGATCATCTTCCAGGCTCAGAAACACGTTCCTCCACTGGACACCGGTCATCACTATAACAATAATTCCAAAGAAACCCAGCACTAGAGTCGTGTGGTTACAAGGAATCCAAAAACCAATGGACGCACAGATGTTGACCGCGAGAGTACAGGTGGTGAATAAAAGGCTTTTTTTTTTTGCCAAGATCCATGTTCATCACATTAGGACAATATTCCGAGGGGTGGGTGCGTGGAGATCCCAGTTCAAGGAGAAGAGGGGTCAGAAAACAAGTCTGCCTGCCTGGAGAAAAGCACCGTCACGCGTGTTTCGGAAAGGTGATCAGCTCACTCTGCGTTCAGACTGCGGGGCGGGGGTGGGGGGCGACGCCTCAAAGAGGTGGACAGTTTTATTTTGTAATATCTGAGGTTTTTAAATGCCAGAAGATACTCCCTTGTAACTAATAAAACTTACTTTTGGATGCAAACGTTAAAAGGCATGGTCTGGTGGTTCCTCCTCGCTGCTGAGAAGACGCCTCAGCCTGCCTGGGGCCGGTGGGGGGGTGGCCGGGGGGGGTCGCTGAGCAGCGGCCTCACCGAGATGACGGGGTCTCCCTATAAAAACCAGGTCCCTGTTTGGTTTCTAGCCGTTCTGGGAGCCGCTGATGTCACGAGCTCATTTAGATCCTGGAAAACGGACGGCTGTTTCAATTAGGCTGACTCCTTAGGAGCTCTAGAAAGAGTTTAAGTCGATGACACATCTGACGCCTGGATGAGAGCTCACACGGGTGTAATCAGGACGGCACAGCAGGAGTGCAGGAGGGGGGGGGTTCGGGTGATCGTGATAAAATGGCGGCAGTGTCTGCCCTGGGCCCGTGGGACGGAGCAGGGATGGGGGCAGGGATGGGGGGCAGCCCAGCCCCATTCCAGCACCTGCTGAATCCGGGGCTGGGTGGGCTTAAGATGTTTGAGGGAAACAAGTGGGGGAGGCACGTACAAACTATAGGAATGAGGTGCCTTTCACGAGTCTAGGGAGCCACACCTGCTACTTGAGATCATTTCTTTCTTTTTTTTTTTTTAAAGATTTTATTTATTTATTTGATAGACAGAGATCACAAGTGGGCAAAGAGGCAGGTAGAGAGAGGGGGGGGGGAAGCAGGCTCCCCGCCGAGCAGAGAGCCCGATGCGGGGCTCGATCCTAGGACCCTGGGATCATGACCTGAGCCGAAGGCAGAGGCTTAACCCACTGAGCCCCCCAGGCGCCCCCTTGAGATCATTTCTAATTCTAGTCACTGCCCTTCTCTTGATCGTCCGTCCCAGGAAAACGGGTGAGAGGTGCTGGAAACGTGCCTTCGGTTGCCTCTGAACTTGCAGACTATTCATAACGCATACAGGAAGACTCAGAAAGGAATAAAACTTGCAGCCCACAAAAGCAGGTGGATTGAGGTCCACGTTGTAGGGACACCAGAAAGGACAGTGAAACCGAGAGACTCTGGGCTCTTCGGGACCAGCGCCCCCGTGGGAGGCAGAAGCCGAGGAAAGCAATCTGCCAGCATTAGCGCTTTGGTAGGTGGTTTTACTAGTGTCCTCAGCAGTTCTAGAATAAGGTAATTGTGTGTCTACTTTTAAAGAAATTTAGAACATTTAAGAGAAAAATGGAAGGAGGAGACAGAGAAAGTGAAGGGAAAACAATGGTCGACGTGGTTTAATAAATCTAATCTTATTCACCTTATTTTTAACTTTGAAACACTAAACATATTGTATGGGTCTTCATACTGGTCTGTATACATTTATTCATACAATTTTAAACCACTACGTAACTGCAAAAAAACCTAACATTTTGAGAAATCACATCAAATGTATTTTTTTTTTTCTTATTAGCTGTGTGAATAGTTCATAACTGGTAAGAGAAGAAGGGTTTGGGGGAGTAATTATTCAACGGCCTCAAAGGTGTGTAATATCAAAAACTCGGGGGGGATTACAGAAAATGTTTTTGAAAATGCTTCCCCAGACATCAGCAAACAGTAAAAGAAAAGTGAGTTACTTTTAATTAGTTGTAGTGACTCTTTATTTTAACTTATTCATGCAAGAAAAAAAAAATAGAACAGTCTATAAACCAAGTGAAGATAAGACCCAGTTTAGGAATTTGAAAAGTTTTTTTTTTTTTTTTTTTGTATTGAGGAAGGGGGGGGCGTTTATTCCTTCCTCCCTCCCCCCACCCCCCACTGCCCCCTCCTCCCTGACCCTTGGGAAGGTGTTCTGTGCTCAGGAAAGGGTGACACCCCGACAAAAGGAGATAGGGACGGTCCCTCAGCACAGCCGCTGGCCCCACTGGGTGCTGCTCTGTGCTAGTGGCCTGACGTGGTTTTCAGGCCTCCTGCCGAGGGGAGTCCATCCAGACCCCGACTCACAAATAGGGGAGCAAGACGTGAAGCCCTGGATGGTCTCTCTGGTGCAGGCAGCCAGCCGGTGACCCAGCCAGTTCCCTGGACAAAATGGCATCCGAGTTCAGCCAGTGGTCCAGGCTCATCGTTTATCAGAAGGAGAGAAAATGAGACAAGCCGCCTTATTAACAGAGACAAAATAATTCGCTCATATGTAAGCATCATATTAAACTGCTAGTTACTATTTATTAAAACGATAGATCTCTGTGACCAAGTGATAAACAGTAGATGATAATGTATATAAAATGACGAAATGAAAGCGAGTAGAATACTTTCCAAGACCTACATTGATTTTATGTCATTTCATTTAACGACACTTCTTAAATCCTGGGTATTAAATCTGTCCCTTTGGTCCTAAGACTGTACAAAGTCTTCGAGGTTTTAACAACAAAGAAGAAGAATGTCCAGAAACAGACGCAGAAATCATCGTGCGTTTGACTAAATATCCTTCAAACAGAAAATCAGACGTATTCGAGGGACAAGGCTTCCCCTGGTGGTGTGGCAAGAAGCCAGCCCGCAGGTGGGCTTAGGAAGAAGCATTGGGATCCGCAGCCAAGTGTGCCAGGAGCCGGTTCTCACGACTACGAATATTCCCGTAACGGGATGCAGAGAAACGAATGTCCTTTGGATGCAAATGTGGTTCTGTTTGGGCCAACAGAATCCGGTCCCAGGCTCACAGCTAAGCCCGGAGCCCCACTCACCTGGCCAGCCACGGAGGGACCCACCCCAGCCAGGTGTCCCAGCCACCGGGCCACTCAGAGGGAGAGCTGCAGGGAGACTGGGAGGAAGCCCGCCCCGCAGGAGGGAGCGCGGGTGGAAATCTGCTGAGGTCCGGCCTCCCGGCCTCCTCAGGGACGGAAGCTGGCCTGGCCTGGGCGGGTTATTCCCACGGGAAAGTCGACGCCACGGGAACCCACAAGCTGAGTGACTCCCGGGTTCTGACCACCAAACCAGCAGTTACCATGAAGACGGGGTTTGTAGCCATCCCGGGTGGGGATCACCGCGACAAGCCGGGTAACCAGACCGGCGGAGACAAACGCTTCGCTGACACACTCAGGTTTCCACCCAAGCACATTCCTCCCCCGGGACTCGCACGGGATCCTCAGGACTGGAAGCCCCGAGAGGCCTGAGCCCATCTCCTGGACCGTTCAGCCCGCGTGAGCCCAGAGCTGCGGAGCACGTGGTGTTTCAATTTACATAAAATCTAGAAAATTGCCCCTACATTTTCCAAAGCGATATTTCAAAGCTGTCTTTTTTTAATTCAAAAATGGAAACTCCCTTGGAAATGAGCAGAAATGGCTGAAAATTGCTTTTAAGATGTTAGCAGAAGGCTAAATGTACCGCTGCTGTGAAATTGCCTCCCAAATGGGCTAACGTCATCTTTTAGACTATTCTTGTGGAACCCAGATAATATTGCAAAACCATGAGCCTCTGAAAAATTTTCCACTGGAAATTTCTGTCGAGTTTTAAAGTCTCTGATGCTTCTCGAAGTTCATTACATTTGCTGATTTCCATAAGTGGTTTTTAAAGTTAAGCGACCCCGTGTGAAATAATGAAGGTGGGAAACAGCGGGAATTCACGGTGAAGGCGTCTACTGCGAGATCACGACGGGCCCCGGGCCCAGGACCACACGGAGACATCAGGACATTACCTACGTTTATATTTCTACCTACATAAATGTGTTTGTTTTACCCCTTGTACCGTTATCACCCATTAAGTTTTCAAATTCTATCCAAGATGTGAAGCAGTCCACGCCGCCCGGCGGGGGGATCCGAGTTGCTCCCTTTGAACACGAGTGACCCGCACACCTACCCGGATCAGCAGCCTGGCCTGAAGCTACGAGATAAAACATCCCCCGACACTTGGGTTTTAGTCAAGGAGAAAGCATTTCCTGGTGCTATTGCCAAGAAAACACACTCCCAGGCCCAGCAGCCAAGACGGCTCATCTTCTCCCTCTCCCTTCCTGAGATACTGTTATTAGGAAGAAATTCTCCTTCCCAGCTGCTCCCGCTGCGATGCGGCCGATTTACGTTCTCGTAAATTCCCAGGCACCAGGTCAGCGCTCAGGGTCCCCAGCGGCGTCCTCGGGCCTTGGTGCCTGCACAGAACAGGCCGAGAAGAGCTCAGCAGGGCGGCCTCGTCCCGGCTTGAATCCAGCTTTCTCGGGGTCTTTCGGGGGCGAATCCGCACAGGGCGTGGGGTAGAAAGATGAGTGGAGACAAGCCCGTCCGAGAGGCAGCTCTATGGCCCCCTTCGCTGCGATTTAAAAATGAGGCTCATTCTACTGTTCCTGGAAATGTACAGAAATCTCGTCCAGTTGCTTTATTTTCTCCCTGGTTCTGTCCACGGCCCCTCTTCTGTAAGAGCCGACCCAGCTGCGGTGCGAGAGTGTGCGCTGGGGAACCCCCTCCTGCCCCGGCCCAAGTCGGACCCCCCTGTGGCGACGGGGCCACCTCTCCCCAAGGCCTGTGGCCATCCGAGAAGGCACAGAACCCATGCCCGTCCCCCTCACGGGGCAGTAACAATCCCGAGGAAGAGACGAAAACTTCAGAAGCAAAACGGGCCGAGCTCCATGACGCCAGGATTTGAAGTGGTGTGAAGCCGTCACCCGTGGGCCTCGCGCACATCGGGGGCGCCCGACTGGGGGACAGTTTGATGGGCGGTCATATCACCCGCCCTGATATGACCTTTCATGCAGAAACACTAACGGGCTCACAAATTTCAGGGCGTAATGACAGGTAAGTAAGTTTGCCTGGGACAAGCTCACTTTATAAAAATCCCCACCAAAAAAACCCCAAAAAGCTGCAATCAAAAGAATGATCGTTCACAGTGAGCAAACCTGCACAAGGTCCCACAGAGGCCATGGCCAAGGTCAAGGACCCGGCTCCTGAGTGTTGCTCTAGCCACGTGTCCCTGGGCAAGTCCACGAACTTTCTGAGACGCGATCTGCCCGCTTGAGACTCACAGGAGCCCCGGACAGCCTCCTGCCGCCTGCCTCCATTCCGTTACCCCTTCTGCTGACCGTGGTCTCCAGCTTCCCTCCTCCCCGCGCTCTGGAACTCAGCCTTCTGCCTGAGCCGCGCTCGGCACTGTTCCCTGTGGCGGTCCCCCCTCTAACCCCACCTCGCTCAGCTCCTGGGCCGTTCCTTCCTTCCTCAAACCCCCCATCACTCAGCTTTCTGCACTGAACTCCCCCTACACCCACACCCAATCTTGCAGAAGATGCTGGTGACTCTAGTTCCAAATACGCCCGTAGTAAGACCTCTTCCTACCACCTCCCTAGCTACCTGTGCCTCTGGTCCCGGCAATCACGGCCACTCGTGTGGGATTACAGACCTCTCCCCGCCCAGCACGGCAGCCAGGGTGACCCAGTGAGAACACAGGTAGGACATCACACAAAGACAGTGGTTTCCACTCACCGAGCAGCCACCCTGACCCTACAGTGGTCCAAAAGTCCCCACGCAGTCTGGTCCCCATTACCTTCATGACCTCACCTCAACGTTCTCCTACTCCCCCTCTCCGCCAGTCCCACTGGCCTTCTCGTGGTTCCTCCTGGCCTCCAAGGGGTCAGTGCTCTCCTGCCTCCACCTGGAGCCACCCCGTGGGGACGCGCAAGGCTCCTTGCTGTCATGCTCCCGTCTTTATTCACAGGCATCTTCCTGAACACGCTTTTAAAATTACAGCTGCTCTCTCTCTAAAACAAACCAATAAATCTTTAAAAAAAAATGGGGGCCCCGGGCTGGGGCTGTCTCTATCTTTGTCTCCTCTTGCCCCTCCCCCCAGGAGACGGGCCCAGCCTGGCGCCAGCAGCCTCGGTGAACTCCCTCCGGTACTTCGCTGTGTGCCTGACCCTGCCCGGGCGTCCGCGTTATCCCCATGGCCCCCCGTGGTTTTGGGGAAACTGGGTCGCTGCACAAAGAGAGGTACAGAGTCCTGGGACCCCAGTGAGCCAGGAGGAGCCCCGGGAAGCCAAAGAACCCCGCTGGAAGATGAAGCCACAGCCGTACAGAAGACAGGCTGGTCCGTCGTCGTAAGAGGAGCGTGTTTCCATGACTCAGGAACGAAGACAATTGTTCAAATGAAGAAATTCCCAAAGCTCAAGGCAAAACAGAAAATGCATATTTGGTAATATCAAATGTGGCCTCGTGTTCGCTGCAGGACAAGGTTACTGTAGAGTCGCTCCCTGAAGGGTGACGTCTTTAATTTTTAAAACTGACAAGGGACCAACGTGAAGAATAAGTAAGGGCGGCCTGCGAAGCCGAAGAAAGGGACGAGAATTCAAATACAGAAATGGGCCAGGAATAGGGACAGGAAACGCTCAGAAGAGAGGACCCAAGGTGATGCCCGGCCCAGAAGAGAGAGGTCCAGATTAAAAGAGCCACCGGACACGACTCGGACGCAAGCCAGACTGGCCCAGTCGGAGCGCCAGACGGCGCCAAGGGCCGGAGGAAGTGGGGGACCCAGGACTTCGCGCACAGCCACGGGGCACAGACGGACACAGCCCCGCCCGACGGCCTTCAGGCAACGTTGATTCACACTAAAAACACGCGGAGCCATGACCCAGAAACCTCACTGAGTGTATCCCCATGGGCGCAGGTCCGTAAAGGAGTGCGTGTGGGGACGCTCACTGCGGCTTTGTTTGTGGTCCTGGTGATCACCAACATACATGATAATGACCAACACACAGTGAACCAAGCGTCCGCCCGCTGAGACCACTAACAGCTCAACATCTGTGCGGGGGACCCCTCTTCCCCATGCCGCTGCCCAGTGGCGGAGCGCTCCATGCCAAACAGCTTGCTCCGGGCCAACGCTCCAGCGGCACGGAGGTCACGGAGACGAGGAGGTCCTGCAAACACACGTGCCATGTGAGTGCCCTGGGAGGGGGACCCGCCGGGGCTGCTGAGAGCAGTTTCAACAGCGTGTGCCGTCAGCTGCTGCTGAACACGCCCCCGAACCAGGCGAGGCCATCGGTCTCTGATGACGACGTCATGACCGGAGGCTCACAGTGACCTCACCCCGTGTCTCCTTTAGAGGCAGTGGTCCAGGATTTGCCAGTTCAGCATTCGCGGCAACTTCACAGAACGGAAGCACCTAGAGCAGCGAGAACAGTCGGTCGCACCCGCGGCTCCCAGCACGGCCATGTCAGATGGCACCGTGTGAGCGGGAGCAGCGGGCACCCTGAGCCGAGGCCCAGCCGTGCACCGTGCCCACTGCAGCGACAGCAGACCTGGGTCAGGGGAGGCGGTGTCCCCGTGACCGCTGTCTGGGGCTACGGTTCAGCAAGGGGACAGGCAGGTGGGCTCCCGTCTTAAAGGCCATCTGCCCCAGGTCGCTTCTGACAACGCCCCCCGGCACCTGTGTGACTAGTGTGACTAGTGGCTTCTTGGCCTGTCCTGCGTGCTGACGATAGCCCGTCCATGCGGCCAGACCCACCCACCCTGCCCTCGGACGGCCACCAGCCCCTGCCATCCGTGCGCGGACACGGGCCTGCTCACGGCCAAAGGAGGCTCCTGCCCCGGCCCGGTGACCCCGGGACACACACCGACTACGCGCGTCGGCGGTACCGGAAACACCCCGCTGCGGAAGCGTCCTCCCCCTGCGACTCCGCTTGCGGCCCGGCGCGGGCGGGCAGCGTCTACCGCCGGCCCCGCCGAGTCTGGGAGCGTGAGTGGGGGAGGGGCCCGGTCAGGACGCCTGGTCCCTCGCTCCCGCCGCGACTCTCCCCTCCCGCTCCGCGCCTTCACCAGACCCGGGACCAGCGAACACGGAGACGCAGAAGAGCCGCGTGATGTACTGTGAGTTAACTGAAAATAAGTCCTTGAGACTGGTTTTTTCTCTGAATGGTCTTAAAGTCACTAAAACGAGCCCCCTGCAGTTCCCAGCGCAAACACCCCTTCCTCAGACGGGTTCCCAGGTACGCGGTGTGGACGGTGTCCCCTCGAGACTCTTCTCCAGAAAGGTGGTGTCCTGTAGCTTCCCCTCCTGGCACCCGACACCCCACGTGCCCTCCTGCCCCACTCAGCGGTAAACAGCTTCTAGCGCCTTCTCAGGCGAGTCCGAGGCCTTGTTCCTGTAACCTCACACCTAGATTCATGAATAATTTTAAGTCAAGAACTTTAAAGACCTCGGAAGACCCCACTCATCTGCACATTTTCAGGCCACATCACGAGCGGACCAGCTTCACGGCGTCTTGTGCCGTCCGGTGCCGTCCGTCTTTGAGCTCCGCACCACGTCGCAGACAGATACGTCCAGGACTGTTTGATGGGTTATAAATCCAACGACCCCGTCCAAAACGGAGCTGAGCCCGGACAAAGAGAACTTCCTATAGAAGTCAGGAAACTCCCTCTCTACCTGAAAGTACCTTCGGGGGCACCTGGTTGGCTCAGGGGTAGAGCGTGCAGCTCTTGGTCTGGAGGTTGTGAGTTTGAGCCCCGCTTAAAAAAAAAAAAAATGGTAGAGTTTACTTTAAAAAAAAAAAGTTTTAGTGACTTTAAGACCATTCAGAGAAGAAAACAGTCTCAAGGACTTTATTTTCAGTTAACTCACAGTACATCACGCGGCTCTTCTGCGTCTCCGTGTTCGCTGGTCCCGGGTCTGGTGAAGGCGCGGAGGGGGAGGGGAGAGTCGCGGCGGGAGCGAGGGACCAGGCGTCCTGACGGGGCCCCTCCCCCGCTCACACTCCTCCTGGCCAGACCGCAGGTGCCGCCTCACCACCAGCTTCCTAGAACCATGGACGTGATTCTGTTCAAACTCCAGATGTGATCTGGACTCTAATGAGATGAACGGACACTCAGTCTCCGCGCTGCCCCTTGTCGTCCAAGCTCATTTGGAATAGTGTGTGTCAGCATTCCGGGGTTGCCGGGGCAGTCCGCCGACCGGAGCGGAAAATAACACACGGTCTTGTCTCACAGTCTTGTAGGAGAGAAGGTCAAAGTCGGGCGCTGGCAGGGCCGTGCTCCCTCTGAAACCTTGAGGCGAGCACCCTCCCTTGTCTCTGGCGGCTCCTGGTGCCTCCTGAGCTCAGACACACCAGCCGGCTACGCTCTGCCTCCCTCGGCTCCCGCGGTCTCCCGAGGTCTCCCCGAGGGCCCACCCTCCTCTCCTCCTCTTCCTCTCCTAGGGCTGTCGCAGTTGACAAAGACCTGCCCAAGGGACCTCATCTCCACTTGTTTCTCCCTGTGAAGTGTCTACGTCCAAACAGGGTCACACTCAGAGGACAGCACCACATCCAGTGAGGGGGACACAAGTCAACCCGGGCAGGCAGTACTAGCAGCATTTACCTTCCCTGTGAAGAAAACTCCGGGCATTACTGGTTATTTCCTAAAGGAAGTATATTAACATTATAATGTAATTTAGAATACATTATGGAGTAATACCATGGGAGAGGGACTGGACTGTCGCCTCACCTTCCTCCAGCATATTTACGTCAGACATCGAGGTCAGACTGTCCTTAGCGATACCTGGTTTCTGCTGTTGGCTCTGGCACGAGGCAGGCACTAAATAAATATTTTTTGATTGGTTCATTGTTACTGAGCAACTCCGTGTTACTGATGTATGTGCGTCTTGCAACAAACAACATAAGATATAGTTAATGCTTTTCAAAGATATGTACGGTTTTATGCCTAAATTTTTTTGTACCAGATCATCGGAGACACCACATGGAAGATATTACGCTTTTTGAAAAGACTGTCTATAAAACCAATTATAATCAAGAATCCTTTTTAAGTGCTGGCTATATTAATCAGGAAAGAACAAAGAGATAATATTTTACAATGTAATCTAGAACTCATACGAGCTCTTTCATGTTAAGGCGCAGTAGAGCAGAGATAAAAATCTTTGTTTTAAATGCTCAGGATTATTCACCGAAGCTACAGGAGACTATCTCGGCCATAGGCGCTAGTGTTTTCTCCCAAATCCCCCAAAGCTAGAAATATCTTACCCCAGCATCTACGACATGCTACTCTGTGGTACGACAAAGCAGAGAAGAAAAACCCCAAGGAAAACAGGGTTTCATGTGCATGATTAAAGAAACAGACGAAAACCACATGAAACACGGGGCGCCTGGGTGGCTCAGTCGGTTAAGCCTTCGGCTCAGGTCATGATCCCGGGATCCTGGGATCGGGCCCCGCATCGGGCTCCCTGCTCAGCGGGGGGTCTCCTTCTCCCTCTCCCTCTGCTCCCCCCACCTCTTGCTTGTTCTCTCTTTTTCTCTCAAATAAATAAAATCTTTAAAAAGAAATCACATGAAACAGGAGTTTAAAGATGGTTCTACAGTCAGCACTCCATACACCCAAAAAACTGATCACCTCCATCATTTCCCGTCTGACTGATACGGGGGCCCCGGGGGGCCTGTGGGCCGCACCAGGGCATGGCAGAGCAGCCCCCGGGGAGCCGGGCTGCAGCTCACCGTGTGGGAAGTTTGCTACAAATGCCTCCTTGGGTGGGAAGCGTGAGCGTGGACTCCTCCAAACTGCTGAGCTACCGGAAGAACGGGTTTCAGCGTTAGCCTATTCGGACTTAAAGCTACGAGCACACAGAACACCCTTAGGATTCAAACGCCATTGCAACCAAGTCCAAACCAGCCCCTCTGCCAGACCGGCGTCACCCGCCTGTGACTTCAGATCTACAGATACCAAGCAGGTGGGGAAACGGTTCAGGGCACGGAAGGAGAAATTCTCGCGGAGCTGCCACGGGCGTGGTCCCGCTCCCCGTCCCTTCTCCCTCACCGCACAGGGCGCTCGGCCCAAGGGGTCGGCATTTCAGGAAGGCCCTGGGGGCCTGGGACAGATCCATGACACAGGACTGGAGAGGAAAAGACGATAAAAAGACGAAGTCAAGAGAACTGCCGGTTGACCAGGGAGGGAACGAGCGCAGACCTTCACGCCGGCATGAGGAGGCGGGTTTTAGCACCGCGGACAGCGCTCGCGGATTTCTCCGCTTTCCCTCGGGCTGGCATCCCAACTGTCGCCCTCCACAAAGGCGCGGAGACGCTTCGCACGGAAGCGCAGCGGTTGTCCCATTTCCACCCAGCACCACGCCGAGAAGAGCACTTCCAGGACCTTTTAAAAATACTGCTGTGGGTACAACATGCGTCTTCCGAATACGGACGGCAGGTGACTGAAAGGCTTTCGCTGAGATTTTAAAACCAGGTAAGAATCCTCCCGTAACGGCAGAACCCCGCCTTCTCTTCCACAGCTCCCCCCCACAAGCGCGCACACCCCATCGCAAGGTTCCCGAGGGGCCCAGGTCTTCGTGGCAAGCACGTGGCGTTGACCCTAGAAGAGGATGGACCTGAGCGGAATGGGAAGATGATGGTAACGCCTTCAAGTGGACATAAGCGGACTCCGTCTCATTAAGGAATTTTCAACAGAATGTCTTGGGTTCCTCCAAGGGAAGTTCTCAAAACCAAAGTCAAACTACGTCTCAGGAGACTATCAAACGGTCAGGTGGGGAAAGATGCAAACGCTTAAGTGTCGCGATGCTCATATGTTGTGCCCCACGGACATGACCGGTTCACGGAAGAGCCCGCCAAGTCCCCGTTCTATAGAGCGGCAACCTGCTGACAGGCTGGGTTGAACGCAGAGTCCCAAACACACGGGCCCCCCAGACGGGGCGGTCGTGACCCCAAACCACCATTCCAGCAGAGAAGAAAGGGTCCCACTTGTACAAAAGCTCATTTAGAAAACAGCATGGACTCTCCCCTAAAACTGAACACACACACTCTGCGAGTTCCTTCCAACACCTCCATCTCACCGTGTGTGTGCGTGTGCACGTAGGTACATGTACACCTTATTCTGTGTGCGTCCATAGGCACATGCCTGTGTGTGTGTGTGTGTGTGTGTGTAAACCTACGTGCACTGGCACTTGCAGGAGAAACTCTGGCACACGTGCTCCGTGTGTCGAGAGTGAGAACGTCTATAGAAAGCAAGTAAATGAACGATAAGTCGATAAGGGCGGTGCGTGGACGAATGATGAGCCACTGAGGATCCCAGTCAAAAGCAACCTGAGAACAGTGTCGTCCTGCCCCTCGGCCACTCAGTACAAAGCAGCCCACTTGGCAGAGTGACTCATGCCACCCGTGGTCTGTCCAGCTGGAAGCCCTGCACGAGGTCAGCGGCTAGTACTTGGGATTTCCACTTTATACGATGCTCCAAGGACACATTTCCTAGTGACCCTTGAAGTGAAATTGAATATTTAATCTGGCTCCAAGTCAACTCTTTCTTGGTGTGCATGTGTGTGCTCAGACCTGTGCCATTAAGACAGCTAACAGCCAAGGTGTCATGCGTTAGGGTCCCTGCTGCCTGGCCCCTGCTCACTGACCACAACTCCACACCCCAGTGGGTCGGAGAGCTTGTTGGGCTGCGAGCTGCCCTCCCTGCATGGCCTCTAATGGGACCCGAGCGTGCTCCAGGTCCCACCCACACGGCCGCATTTCAGGGGGTGTTTCCCCACAAATGAAGAAAAAGAGCCTTGAAAATCCTTTTAAGAGCCCAGCTGGCCTTGTGGTCAGGAATCCATTTCCAAGAGAGAAGAGCGGCAGGTTCTCCAAATGAATGGAGAGGTCGGGCTGGGGTTCCAGGTGCGACCGCAGAAATGAGGGTATGCACCTGCTGGCAGGGAAGCAGGGAGGGAAGGGACTGGATGGACTGGGACTGCTGTGTCCAGTGAGCTGGGTCTGCCAGCAGCTGCCACTTTAACAGGCAGTGACTCTAACCCTTGTTTTCAGATAATGCCGTGAAAAAAGCGACACTGGGCCTGGGCTCAGCTGGGCTTCAGCCTGGGGTGGGGGTCGGCTGGAGGAGACGCGGGACCTTGGAAATGGGATCTCCCGGCGGCAATGACCAGGGCTCTGGCGTGAGTGTCACCCCATTGTCCTGCCTTTTTTGTCAATAATCTTGGGTAGAAACTAAAGAAAAATGGGATTAACCTAAAAGAATGAATCAAGACAAATATAACAATGAGTCATTAAACAACACTTAGGACATAAATAAATGTTCTTTTTTGGCAAATCTTCTAGGTTGGTGAGTATTTTAAGTTTTACTGAGGAAAACAGATGTAAATTTTACGAACGGGCTGGAGTCACTGGAGCAGAGAAAACATTTTTCTCTTCCTCTTCCTCCTCCAAATCAACTCCGAGTCGATGTGCAGTTCATATGTGTGACCTAAAAACTGATATGAAGTTCTCTGTGTGTTCTGAGAAAAGTCTTAGGGCATGAGGACTACAACTACAGTCTACGTCTTCATCATGTTTGAAATGTTACGTCCTGTGGCGCACATGGAGCCCAGAGAACAGGGGTCCAGACCCCACTGCGTCCCCAGCTTTGTGCTGCACCACAGGGACCCTGAGCCCTTGTCCCTGAAATCAAGGATTGAAGGCACACACAGAAAAGGGAGGAGCTGGAGCCTCATTTTATACCATATACAAACACCGACTTAAATCAAAGACCTAACCCTAAAACCTAGAAGATAAAACCCTTAGAAGAAAACAGGGATGACCTGTCTACCATCACATTTGGCAACGATGTTTTGGACAGGACACCAAAAGAACAGCAACAAAGGAAAAAAACATATATTGGACTACATCAAAATGGAAACATTCTGAGGACCAAAGGCCACAATCGACAGAGTGAAAAGGCAACCCGCTGGATGGGAGAAAATAATCTGCAAATCCTACCTAGACAAGAGGTTAATATCCAGAATGTTGAAGAGTTCCCACCGCTCAACAATAGCAAAATAATCAGATCAAACACGGGGAAAGGACTTGCATAGACGTTTCTCCAAAAAAGATATCCAAATGGTCCATAAGCGTCTGAAAAGATGCTCAACGTCACCAGCCATCATGGAAACGCAGACCAAGTCCACAAGATGCCACTTCACACCCGTTAGGAAAGCTACTGTCAAAACAAAACAAAGACAAAAACAAAAACAAAAAACAAAACAAACAAACAAAAACCCAGAATACAACAGATGTCAGCAAGGATGTGGAGACACTGGAACCTTTGTTGGGAACATAAGACAGGGCGGCTGCTGTGGAGTTTCCTCAAAAAATGAAACACAGAAATACCATGTAGCCCAACAATTCTACTTCTGGGTATACACACACACACACACACACACACACACAAATGAAAGCAGAAATTTGAACAAATATTTGTATGCTCATGTTCAAGGATGCATTATTCACAACAGCCCAAAGACACGAGCAACAAGAGTGTCCATCAGCAGATGAACAGATAAAAAGTGGTTTACACCATGGAATCTTACTTAGCCTAGAAAGGAAGGTCGTTCTGACCCTTGCTACATACAACACAGATGGACCTTGAGGACATTACGCTCAGTGAAATAAGCCAGTCACAAAAGTCAAATCCTGTACCATCTCACTTACATGAGGCCTCTAGAGTAGTCAAAATCATAGAGACGGAAAGTAGAAGAGTGTCTATTCCTGTGGGGGGAGGGGCGGGACTGAAGGAAGGGGACATGGAGAGTTACTGCTTATGGGTACAGAGCTTACGTTTTGCAAAATAAAAAATGTTTTCTGGAGGGTCAGTGGTGATGGTTGCCAACAGTGTGGATGTCAAAGCCATTGAATTGTACAGTTAAAAATGGTTAAGATGACAACGTTTATGTGTGTTTTGCCGTAATTTTTGAAGTATCTCCCCCAAAGAATGACATCGCTGGTCCAGAGTATAAAACACCTCTCAATCCGTGTGCAAGAAAGAAGCTACACCAAGCTCATAGACTTCCTTCTGCAAGGTAATGAAACAAGGATGGTTGTCTTAGAGGCACCGTGGGGTGAATTCACACCAGTGTGCTTTCTCACAGACCTGCTTCGGTCGTGGGATCTGACATGTTCCCTCCGCCTGGTATTAGCTCCCTCCCGTCTCGATCCTGAAAGCAGGTCTGGTACCTGTGCACTGCCTTAACCCCCTTCTCCAGGCCAGGGGTGAGATCCCACACCCATGACCTTCCATCCTGACTCCCATGTTGATTTTCATGACCTTTTATTCGAAATTTGGGACATTCTTCCTTCTTCCCCTTCTAGACTAGACTAAGGTTTCTCCTTGCTCTTCCCATCACACTAGAGCCCTGGCCATGGAAAGCTTCTGGCCAGAAGTTCTCTCTTCCTTGGAGCTGGACCATGCCATGCAGTTGGGAGTGTTACTTCTATGATGAAAGGCCTCCTTGGAGCCACAGCCCACCAGGAGTCTGACCGCAGACACTGGAGTGTGACTCCCAGCTCTTCAGCCCGACTCCTCCAAGATGGGAAGGGAGATCCTTCCGGTGGCTGCGGAATCAAATCCCTGCAAGGCACTGCCCTCAGCTAGGAGATCCCCTTCACCCAAGAGCTGGGGGGTGCCCGTGATGGGGTAGAAGGACCTCGTCCCTGGATTGGCGAGGCCTTTGCTGTAGCTACATATGTGCACAATGCTCCTTCTGCACAATCTCTCCCCTTGCTCCCCGCGAGTGTGGACCCCGAGCACGCCTATGAAACTCCCTCAAGAGTGGGTCTTCCCTTGAGAATTCCAATTCCAAGCAGCCAAACCCAGAAGTCCCACCACATAGCTGAGCCCCAGCACCCTCAGCTTGTTGGATCCATGGAGGTCACAACCACTGTGTATCTCTAAGAAAGCAAGTGCACTTTCTAGGCCTGAGCAGGAGAAGTGAGGATCACACCTCCCACTCAAATTTACCCTTCAACCCCTTTCATGTTTCAAATAACCATCACTCCTCCCCTCTGCCAAAAAAAAAAAAAAAAAAAAAGATCAACTCTGAGGACACTGAGAATGTAGAGCCTTGAGTTCACGCTCTTATGCTTCTCTGGACCTCCTCACAGGAGCGACTTCCTACAGAGGAAGGGCTTCGCACATCCTGGTAGGAGTTCTTTTAGGGCATAAAACTTCTTTCCTCTTTCTCTGGCTGTATTCCTCCTCGCTTTCCCCAGGCCTGGTCATACCAGCAAAAGATGATAGAGAGAAATTTCAAAACTGAGGGAAATTACGACAGGAAGCATTTCAAACAAACTATATTCTACCACATTTACATACGTATATATGCACGATCTCATAATTACATACTGCTGACAGGTAGATAAAAGATAGAGTGATTGACAAATAAAGAATAGAACAAATAGATGATGTCAATGACAGGTAGCTGATAAATGGATATTCAAATTACAGACGGGGATGCCTGGGGGGCTCCGTCGGTTAAGTGTCTGCCTTGAGCTCAGGTCATGATCTCAGGGTTCTGGGATCAAGCCCTGTGTCCAGCTCCCTGCTCAGCGGGGAGTCTGCTTCTCCCTCTCTCTGCCCCTCCCCCATGCTCTCTCTCTCTCAAATAAATAAAATCTTTAAATAAATAAATAAAAGATAGTCTAAATTAATGAAAACCATGAATCATATACCATATTTTCTAAATATGCAGTTATTACTTTCAAGCACACATAATCAAAGGAACTAGAAGCTGGAAAAGCATTATGGAGCCTGAGCGTTTCCATGATGCCTCACAGAGCAGAATTTATTTATAATGTCCCCATTAAAATGCTTCAATGTAAATAGATATTGCCGAGGCATTTGAAAACACCTTGCTTTTTTCATGTAAGAAACTTAATTAGCCTCTTTAAGATGCTTCCTAAGGTGTTTCTTCCATGACAATGCAGACCATCCTCATAGCAAGCATTTACAGCATGCTCACTGTGTGCAGGCAGTGAGCCAAACTGTCACACAGTATTTCCTCATTTAATCTCACAGCTATGAGGTAGACAAAAATCTTATCTGCACTAACAGATGACCCTGAAGCAGAGGTCACAGAGTGAAGGTGAAATAGATTCAGAGGAGCACAGAGGGTTTTCAGGGCAGTGAAATGACTTTGTAAGATATTGTAACGATGGGGAGACGTCATCACACACCATCCAGACAGCCCCGCACTCGAACCTTCATGCACACTTTGGCCTTGGGAGACTGTGACATGTCGATGTATGTTCATCAATTGTAACAAGTGTACCACTCTGGAGGGAGACAGCAATAGTTGGGGAGGACAAGCATGTGGGGGGCCGGGGACTATTTGGGAAGTCTTGGTGCTTTCTGCTCAATTTTCTGTGATCCTAAAACTGCTCTAAAAATAAAAGGAAAAAAAATCTGCTGAGACTTCAGTTGGCGTCACACTGACTAGTAAAACCAGTTTGGAAAATGAACACCGTAAGAGTATTGAGTTTTCTTGTCCATGAATATAGTACATCTCTTTATTAATATAAGTCTTCTTTAATCTTTCAGCAGTGTTTTTTTTTCCCAGCAGTAGTTTATAGTTTTCAGCATACAAACCTTGCACACGTTTTGTTAGATTTATCCCCATGTGTTACAGTCGTTGCATGTTATTGCATATAACTTTAATTTCAATTTCCAATTCTTATTGGTAATACCTAGAAGTACAGGGAGCAGCGAGGGGATCCTGACCCCCTCACAGCAGCTAGCCTTTAGCTACCCCACAGACAGGGTCCCTCCAGAGTCGTGAGGATTGGAAGGAGCACGGGGCTCCTCCCAGAGGCTTAGGTCTTTGCATCCTGTGAGAGAAGTGCTAGGAGCAGGGTTCAGGTCTCCCACAAGTCATGCCCTGGCCCCGATCTTTCTCCCATACCTCCAAGGAAGGCCCATGGAGAGAACATGCAAGAGAGTGTGGGCTCCCATACGCCTGGGCTCCCCGGATTCTCAACTGGTACAGATGCCCCCACTCAGCTGTTTTGTTTTCGCTTCCATGGCCCCGTCTTCCACCTGTTCTCAGCTGCAGGTGAAAGAGATCATGTCCCAGCCCTCCTCAAGGGGCTTGTCATCCTTCAGGACGAAAACCCCCGGTTGCCTTCCTCTCTGATGGGTTCAAAGAAAGTTACAACTTTGTAGCTCATCTGACTTTTCCTCACTCCCAAGAACATTCTGTTCATGATCTTCTGCATCGTAAGCAGAACCAGAGCCCCAAAGTCTTCTGCTGATGCTGTTTCTTTGCTTGCTTGCTTTGAACCAGTAACTTACCCGAGATTTTTTTCCCTTCAGAAGTAAATAAAGTTTTCACGTGAGAAAAAACAATCAAGAAGCAGAACTTGTCCTAATTCACAATGAACTTAAGACCTCTTTTTAATTACGTTGACTCTGTTCATGATCATGTACGCATTGACCAAGGCTCTAGGTCGTAAGCCCCAAATCTCCGTGCGTAAAGAAGGTGTGTCTGAGTCAGGAACCCAGCACTCCAGGGTTTAAAAGCTTCACAGGAAAAGCTCAGCAGCTAGTCCTCTTTGTTTAAATTAATAGCTAGACATCAATGCCTGTCCGACAGGGTAAGATTCAGCTGTAATTGATTTTTTTCCATGGAAGTAAAATAACATGCACAGAAGGGTAGGTAACCCTTATAGACTGAGACGCTTTGGATCCTCCTGATCTAATGGCTCGGGGGAAGGCAGCATGGGCATTGTGCTTATGCAGGAAAATGTTAAGTTCAAGAAAAAAAATATTTAACAAGGAAATGTATGATTCATATACTTTACCTAAAAATACTTGAGCAAAAAATACTAACAAAAAGTAATCTACAAAAACTGACCTATTCCACCTGCCACAACCTCCAATTGTCCCGAGAAATTGTCCCCTTCAGACTCATGCAGAGACCAGACCAGCTGTCCGACTGACACGCCCACTGGGAATAACGACCCCCAGAGAGCTCCACGTGGGGAGCTCTGGACCCTGTGACGCGGTATCTTCCACGCTGAAGTTAAGGATCTTGAGATGGGGAGACAATCCTGAAATATACAGATGCGTTTGATGTCCTCAAAGGGTCCTTCTGGGGGGAGGCAGGAGGGTCAGAGTCAGCAGATGGGAGGGTGGACGAGGAGGGCGGGGTGAGTCGAGGCTCTCAGACCCCTCTGGAGGCTGGAAAAAGCAAGGAGGCTGATTCTGGAATGGAACGCAGCCCTGCCGGCACCTAGAAGAGCACTTCCGGCCTCTGGAACTCTAGGTCCGTGATGCTTCGAACCGGTACCTATATGGTCGTTTGTGACTGCAACGATCGGAAGCGAATCCAACCGCTGCGCGGCTCCCCGGGAGCTGGGTCACAGTGCTCGTCACCTTGTTCCTTTCTTTGGGTTTTCCCTACGAACTTGGCAGCAGCTTTGTTGAATGTAACTTTCTGCACCGTCCTGATGAACCTATCACGAGGTGCCCTGAACTGTAATTACCAGTTCTTCTAACCAGCAGAAGCCGTGTACCCAGGGGACACGGGTCCTTTATCACTACGTCTCCCGAACTGCCCTTTGCAGGACCGCTGCTAAGAAATCCTGCCGAGATAAGGGAATAAATAAATAAATAAATACTCTTCACAGAGCCACCTTTAAGGAAGGTAAAAGGAGAGGGAATGAGGAGGAATGGGGAAATGTGCCACATCTGGGGGCTTAGCTACTTTTATTTTCTAAACGTAAAACAAAATGCACTTGCTCCTCACCTTATAACGGAGACGTTCGAGGAGCTCAGTTTGCCAACTTAAAAACGGCTGCAAGCACAAGCGTCCTCATCCGAGGGAGGCAGAGGGTCACCAGTGGAGAGGGATACAAGGACCGCAGCTGGCGTCAGAGTCGAGACGAGAGGCCGCGCTGTCAGCTTTGCAGGCGGACAGGGCCAGCAGCCCCGGAGGCCGACAGAGATAAGAAAGTGGGATCTCCCCTAGAGTTCCCACAAGGAACACAGGCCTGCCGGCGCCCGAGCTGAGCCTGGTGACCGCGGAGACTGGGTGTCTGCTCTCCTGAACCGTCAGATCATAACCTCATGCAGCTTAAAGATGGTAATAACTAAAACAGAAAGGGACAAATATCTACCTTCCCAACAGGTCATGAGATGCATTATTGAATAAAATTGGTATTTTCCATACATACAGCAAAATCTTTGTGACGGAATAAGGACTAGACACTAGCTACAAGACAAATCAATGAACGAGTGCCAGGTCCTTGGAGAAAATACGGGTTTGGAAGTCACTGACATGGTTCTCAAAGACTGCCCGGTCTACCACATTGCTTCTAGAAAAGACTTCGCTAAATGTTCTTGCCCTCGTTCTGAGGGTTTCCCGCTGTTGGGGTTTAAGGGATGGCTCAAGGACTGGAAGCACCACTCCCCTGGAGAAAAGAATTAGTTTTCTTTAGAAATGCAGCGTCAGAAATGCAGGTTAGAAATGCAGAGTCTCGGGCCCCCCGAGACCTGCGGGGCGGGAACTGCGGCTGCAGATCTCCAGGTGAGCGCCAGACTCCTGAGCGAGCCCCCGCCCTCCCTGCCCTCCTGCAGAGCTGAGCCCAGCTGGGGCAGCCCGGGAAGCTCAGCCCAGACCCGAGGAACAGGCCAGGGCCGGGCGAAGCCTGGGTTCTGGATCGACCCCTACGTGGGCCACGACAGCTCGAGAGCAATACAGAAGTCCAGACTCAGGCCCTCGGGTCTGTCAGCCGTGCACGTCTCCCAGCTCCCCGCCGTGAGCTCGCCGGCTTTTCACAAAACAGGGGAGAGCTGCCCTTCTCACCACGAAGGACAGAGCACGGCCTCGCCTCATCGGACAAGAAAGCAGCGTACGCTCACTCCTTACTGTCTCGTTAAAGTGGCCCTCAAGCTCGAGCCCCCGGCGCAGCCTTCTGGTCACGGAGGGTGCCCCGTGCTCCGGGAAGCAGTGGCCGGGGGCCCACCGGGTGGCAGGACGGGGCAGGACGCGTGGTTTCCAGGGGCTGCAGGAAGGCGAGAGGAAAGCCCGAGAAAGGAGCCGAACCTCACGGCGAGAAAATGTCCAAGTTTAAAATTTCTGAGCCTGTGGCTCTTTCAACACGTGTCGTCCCCACAACGCTGGCCGCCCCTGTCCCCCCCAACCCACAGGGCACACCGCGGTGAAGTCAGGAGAGGACCCGGGATGAGGGCCTCGTGGCTGAGCGTCGGTGGGAGTGTCTACAGCACGTGCCATGACCCCGTGAGCTCTAAGAGGGACAGGCCTGACCGAGGGGGACGGTTGTGCCGGCAGAGGAAGGGTGTCTGAGACAAAATCACCCCAGAACGTTCTCTCATCCCAAACTAGGCACCCCCACCACTGGGAGCTTGGGGTCGCTCAACGTCAGAGGGAGACCCACACACTGCTCGGCAGGCGTGGAAGAAGAGGTTGCTACAAACCTAGTCTGCACACACCTGTGGGTATTAGTTCACACCCTAAAAAGCAGGGCCTGCGGCAAAGACTTTGAGCCCCAGACCCGTGGAACCAAGAAAACTGAGTTCCTCAAACACAGTATTTGTTATAGGTTGTACTCTGCCCTCAGATGTCCTAAACCCGGGGACCTCAGAACGTGACCTTATTTGAAGAGGGACGCTGCAGACGTAACTCGTTAAGAAGTAAGTCATCCGGTTGGGGGCTCTAATGCAGTGTGACAGTCCTTGTATGAAAACACAGGGAGAAGTTCCCTCCAGGACAAAGCAGGGACCGGCCACATGGGCACAGCCCGGGGACACGGAGGTGGCCAGCGACACCAGGCTCGGGCGGCTCCTGGAGTGGGTTCTCCCTCTCCGCCCAGAAGGAAGCGACGGCTGGCACCTCCAGGTCAGGCGTCCAGCCTCCAAGACCGTGGGCATCAATGTCTGCTGCCCAAGCCCCGTCCGTGGGGCTGGAAAGGGGCACCGGAGGCCATTCCCGGAGAGCCGACACCTGCCAGCCGCACGTGCGCCCACCACTCGCCTGGGCCGGCCTCCCGGAGCCCACTCTGCTCGTGCGAGCTCTGAGGGAGCCTCCCGCTTGGAGGTCCCCCCAGCTTCCCAGAAAACCTGGAGTAATGCCAGAGACCAGAGCCCGGTCCCCACGGCCCTGTACCCTGTCTTCTCCACCCTGGGCTCCCACGCTCGCGGGGCCACCGCACCCACCCGTGGCCGGACGGTCTTCCCCCGGTTCCGTAGCTGGTCTGTCCCTGCATTCAGGTCCCAACCCAAGCGCCGCCCACTCAGAGCAGACGTCTCTACCCACCGCTCTGCTGACACGGCCCCTGGCTCTCCAGCCCCACCGCTCCCCCCACACCACTGGCCGCCGTGTGCAACGGCGTCATTTAGTTGCTTATGTGCAGGATCACTAAGTTGGAAGACCCCACGCACGGAGACTTTTGTCTCTCCTCTGAGTCACTGAGTCCCCGGAGCCTGGCACAGCGCCAGGCACACGGCGCTCGCTCCACATTTGCTGGAAGAATTGAGGAGGAGGGAGGCGGGTGGGAGGAGGTGGAGGGAGGGGAGGGCTGGCTCCACAAGGCACGCGCCAGGGGCCTCTGATCCCCACGCCCCCGAGACCCTTGTCATTTTGAGAAGAAGCTAGAAATCACGCTCTGGTATTTATCCTGTTACTCTAGAAACAGGCGTTTACGTGTCTGGATCCTCAAGATCATGATTTCCTCAAGAACGGGAGGTCGTACTCACGTTTCTGCCTAAAATAGACAGGAGACGCCCCCCACCACGTCTTCACGGAGACTCGAGTTCTTTGCCTATAAGTTGTGTCCACTGTTTGCTCCCCCCATTCTGGGGCAGGTGGGAATCGGGATCGGACCAGGGGAGCTGAGCCCCCCCGGGAAGCCGGGCTGGAGCCAAGACGGACGGCAGAGATGCTGCCGACGCCCGGCCGGCGGCTGACTCAACATGCATTTGGCACCGAGGGGTGTTTTCGTACTACATCTTGGAGAAAAATATGTCTTAATGATTCCCCGGAGAGGTTTATGACTCACAGAAATTGCAAAGTCTATGTCTCCACACCCAGCTCACAGCTGCCTCTATGCCACAAGAGGATGGCTCTGTCGTTTTACTCTTTATTACCTCAAAATATCTGAACGGTCATATACTACCCAATTTTCTACCCGTATTTTCTACTCTGAATTTTACCTGCACACAGAGCATGACTGTGGAGGACACAGGTGTCCTGTCTCACCATAATGACTCAAATTATCTATTTGAGATTAACAGACTGTAAAGAACTTCTGCAATTCTTGGATTTTCTGGTACCCATAGAAACCAAGTCTGTATATTCTGACCTCGAACGAGCGGGAGAGAATTTTGAAAAGAGGAAAGCAGAGAGAGTCCCAGTGCGAGAGCGCAGAGCCCGTGAGTTCCCGACAGCCCTGAGAAGAGCACATGTGGCCGCAGGGACGCTGCCCGAGGCCTCCTGTTGGGCAGGGAGGCCCCTGGCACCTCGCTTCAATCCCAGCAGAGAAGACAAACCACCGCATCTGACCCAGGCCCTGATAAAGCCACCAGCCCCCGTCAGCGACGCCGGGGGGTCAGTGATTCCAGGACGAGAACGTACAGCGGCGTGAATAGCTTCGGTCTGAAAGGCCCTTCTCTGCTGGTTCCGCCTTACACGGAGCAAATCGCAGCGTTTCGGATGCGTCCGTTTCACCACCTGCAACACCGAGGGCGGGTAATGGACCGCGCTCCTCGCGCTCCCTCTCGTCCGCGGCTTTGCAAGGACGGAAGGGGACAGAGATCAGATTCGTGTTCAAGGGCAGTGTCCTTCCTCTGTCGGGTCACTGTGTTTCCTCTCTGGCGGGACTGGTGCGCTGTCCTTCCCTGGGGGCTCAAACACAGGAGGCCCTAGAAGACGCCCCAGACCTGACCTTAGGGCTTTTCCCGCCCCAGTGCTCTGGGTGGACGTACCGCTTTAGCGAGGTGCTCACCTCCCGGCTCAGCAGCCTCCTGGACACGGGATGTGGCTGGCTGCGATGGGACAGGGCAGCCCCCCTGGCCCGGGAGGAGCGGCGTCTTTTTGATGTCACTGCGCTGGTGGGCAGCCCGGGCCACCTCCGCGGCCATCCTTTCCCCAGCAGCTGCCATGAGGCCCGCAAGGGCCGCTCTCGGGCTCACACCGGCCGCAGCCCGCACACGGAGCCATGCGGGTGATGTCCTCCGCCTGCCCAAACGTGGGACCGCGCTGCCCCAGGTGGGGAGTGCGAGACAGCAGGGCAGGTCCCCGGTGGGCGCCCAGGGCTCCGAGAACGTCCCCATCAGCGTGACTGAGCCGTCCTTCTATCGTCGCCGAGAAACACCCGCAGAACCGTGCTCGCGGCCGGCTTTGTCCCAGAAGCAGAAAGAGGAGGCCACGTCCTCCCACAACCCCCTCCTGCCAGCCCCACGGTGCGTCCAAACACAGATAAGGTTTTTGCTGGCTCTGTCACACGACCCTCTCCTCCAGATACATTCTGGTCACAGCACCTTTGCCAGAGCCTCTAGAAGGGCTGAACGCCCGGGTTCTGCCGGACAGAAGACAGGGGGAAACAGGAACGCAAACGGGCCTGCGGGGGCGAGGGGGCGCGGGCGACCCCAGCTTCGGGGGACGTGACGAGCGCCTGACAGGCAGGAGGGGGAGGAGCGGGGCTCGGAAGCCCGTCCCTCTCTGTTCCCAACTGCAAACTGTCTCTGTAAACCTAATTGCTTCGCTCTTAACGGCTTTATGAGTTCTGAGCCTTCGTGATTCTCCTTGACTCATTTCTATGCCAGCCGGTTTGGATCGCTGCTTCTGTCTTTTTTTAAAGGAACAATGGAACTGTCTGGAGCCCCGCGCGAGAAGGGGAGGAGAGGATATGCTGGAAAGTACGGGTGATGGGTGATGGGGTGCCTCAGCCCGGACTCAGGTGACACCCCCCTGGACCTGACTTTAGCCCAGAGGGTTCTGACAACACCGGGGAAGTGCTGCGCTCTCCTTCACGTGGGACGGGTCTCCAGGTCCCCCGAGGCTCTTCCCAGGTCTCTGTCCCCCGAGCAGACAAATCAAGGGGTCCAAGACGCAGCTGCTCAGAAGTCCGGCTGCTGGGCACTGAGGGAGGCCACGCCGATGGGTGCTCAGAAGTCACAGGACACCGTGTCCCCAGCAACTGCCCACCTGAGCCCTGAGAAGGGGCCAGGGGCCCTGCAGCAGGGAGGACATCTTCAAGCATCTTCAGACGGGCGGCGGGAGCTGTCTGCCCTGCGAGGTACCCCCCCCCAGCTCTCTGCCTGCGTAGCTGACCTCTGACCTCAGCAAGTGCTGCCCCCACACTCTGTCCCGTCCTACAGATGTCAGAATCTCCACTGTCAAAACCCGGAGTAGAAGCTCAGGGGGGACAGGGAGACACCCCAGCCGTCTTGAGGAAATAAAAGTGAAACCATGAAGATGTGGGACGAAGTATCGGGACCTGGTTTCCAGAGTCGACCAGAAAATGGGGCCTGGTAATAAACAGAGTCCTGACATCGCAGCACTTTAACGCCAGGACTTTTCGCGGCTGTTCTGTGAAATCAGGAACTTGTCTGAAACACCCGTGTCTATGATACAGAGACGGGGACACAGCGCCGGGGGCTGAGCGGCCTGGCCGCCGCATCGGGGAGGGCCCCTCCTGCCGCCTCCGCACTCCACACCGCGGCCCCAGAGAGCAGGGACGGGCTCCTGGCCGGTGCGGAGCCTCCCACACACCCACGAGTCGCCTCTCCGCTCCCGGATCTCCCTTCCACGACTGGGAGTCCCTCCCCGTAACCCCAAGGGACACGGCTTTAGAAATGCTTCCTGACGCCTTCTGCTGAAGGTGTTTTTTGTTTGGAGTTTGTAGTTTTTTCCCAGACTCTCCTGGGGTCTCACCTGCTGTGTGTCAAGAGAAATTTGACCAAGAGTCGCCCTTCTGGACTCGGGACACAAACGCTCAGCCCCAGTCCCGACATCCCGGTGTGGGGGGGGGGTCTTTCTCTCCGTGGCCGTGGGGAAGAGGCACGTGGCGCCAACTTCCTGTCTCACTTGCCATCTTTTGTTCCTCCACAGACAGAGCCGTGATGTGAAATACGACCAAAGAGAACCACACATTGAGATATTTGTACAGAAGGTGTCCCAAGTGTGTGCTCTGCTTTAAAATACATCCCTGGGGGGCGCCTGGGTGGCTCAGTGGGTTAAGCCTCTGCCTTCGGCTCAGGTGATGGGTCATTCGGTCTCAGGGTCCTGGGATCGAGCCCCGTATCAGGCTCTCTGCTCAGCAGGGAGCCTGCTTCCTCCTCTCTCTGCCTGCCTCTCTGCCTACTTGTGATCTCTGTCTGTCAAATAAATAAATAAAAATCTTAAAAAAAAAAAAAAAGAACTACCATACGATCCAACAATTCCTGTTCTGGATATTTATCCAAAGAAAATAACACTAATTCGAAGAGGGATGTACAGCCCTATGCTCACTGTAGCATTATGTACAATAGCCTAGATATGGAAGCAACCCAAGTGTCCATCAACAGGTGAATGGATAAAAAAGATGTGGGGGGCACCTGAGTGGCTCAGTGGGTAAAGCCTCTGCTTTTGGCTCAGGTCATGATCTCAGGGTCCTGGGATCGAGCCCCGCATCGGGCTCTCTGCTCTGCAGGGAGCCTTCTTCCTCCTCTCTCTCTGCCTGCCTGTCTGCCTACTTGTGATCTGTCTGTCAAATAAATAAATAAAATCTTAAAAAAAAAAATACATCCCTGTGAAGAAGGGACCCCACAAAGTAGCCTCAGCAGAGCAACAAGGCTGCAACAGCTCCTGCGCTCTCTCCCACGCCCTCTCCCGCGCCCTCTCCCGTGCCCTCTCCCACGTGCCTCCAGGACACACCCACTTTCCTTGTTGCCCTTCCATGCTGGGCACCGTGTTCTGCCCACAGGTCATCAACGAATATGCCTGATCCGGTGAATGAATGAACTGTGTTGATCTGAATGATTTTTCCTAAATAGGATTTTTCCTAAATAGGATTTTTCATCATCGCACAGGTCAGATTGGCCAAACACATGAACCTTCTCTGCTCTTGCTTCCCTCCCGTGTCAGAGCCACAAATCCTGCAGGAGACCTCCGCTCTGAAGGCCAAAGAGGACGTACAAGGAAGTGGGAGCTTCCCACCGACCCGCAGGGAGTCGTGTACACACTGGGCTGCCGGGGCTGCACCTGCAGGTGGCCTCCAGCATCGTCTATCACAGGAGCGGCCTGGGGCCCCTTATTTCTCAGGAAGCCCCAACACCACAAACCTGTCACGTATCCCCAAGACATCCTGCAGAAATACTCCTAAAATCTGCTTGGAACTTTCTTCCTTTATTTATTAAAAGTCAAAGTTAAGTTGATTTTCTACCACCAGGAAATAGTAATAATTCACTTTGTCTCACCTCCCGTTAACAAAAATAATTTTAAAGACGTCGAATTATTTTACTGTGACAAACCAGCATCTGCATTTCCATCCAATAAGACACCTTGAGACTAGGAGATCTCTGGAAATAAATATTGTTAACGAATTAAAAGATTCTCTTTTAGGGGCGCCTGGGTGGCTAAGTCAGTTTAGTCAGCCTTCAGCTCAGGTCATGATCTCGGGGTCCTGGGATCGAGCCCCACATCGGGCTCCCTGCTCAGCGGCGAGTCTGCTTCTCCCTCTGCCCCTTCCCCTGCCTGTGCTCACGGACCTCTCTCTCTCAGATAAATAAACAACATTTTTAAAAAAGAGATTCCCTGTTAATTGCACAAGCACTTCTGTGCACGTCCCTTTGCACAGTCTTGGCGCTCAGGCTGGCCTACCCGCAGGCAGGGTCAGCACGGCTATACAAGCCCAGCACTGAGAGCTGGCCTCCGGAACGGAGCTGCTCACGACCCATGTCAACCTGCCTGCAAGAAACACACCGGACGTTTCTGGCCATCAGAATTCCCACAAGGGGCTAGCGGAGCATAAATACAAGTGGCAGGTCAGGCGTGGCTTGGCTTCTCTGAGACCCTGGGCGTGTGGACCTCGGCAGTTTGCGTGGAGGGCACTCCTCCCTTAGCCACCCCCGCTCCTGGGAGGCCGTGCGGCTGTCGGTCTGCCCGCTCAGGGAAGTCAGTCTCTGGCTCCTACGTCCATTGGCCCTTTGACCTCTGTGGAATTGGCACAAACAGGGCTACACCTACTCTCCCAGGGGATACACAGGGGACACGAGGCCGAACGTCCTGTCCAAGATGCTGGGAGCTCTTTGCAGAGCCAGGAGCAGAGCCAGGCTGCCCCAGCAGAGCAGTGACAACCACATGGAGTGGAAAGGCCTCCGGCAAAGACGAGGCGCTCGGTGCCCTTCCCCTGCATTTCACCAACGTGTCATCATGGGACTGATCGATTGTAAGATCCAGAGGCACCGGCTGAAACTGCAGATCGGCCGGCATGAAAGACAGTTTCTAGCACCGACAGGCTGTCTGTAAAGTCAGCCGTGTGCACCGACCCGCCCCCCCAGCTGTTCTGAACAGTCAACAGACACGCACATCTTACAACTTTCATGCTTCGACGGGTGCATCGCTGAGCACCTCGGGAAATGAAAGCCTCTTGATCGTGCTGTCAACCTTCCCCAGCGACAGGCCCCTCTTCCCAAGCAGCCGGAATGCGGCGGCTCCAACAGAAGCCCTTGTCTTTGGCCGTGGTTCAGCTTTGGAAGGATGCACTTTCCTATCCGGACCCCTCAGAGCAGGCGTGCTGCTCCCACGCCGCGTGCAGACCAGGCTGACACCGGCAGTGGCAGCGGATGCCACGGGCTCTTTCCCGTTCCACGCCCCTGCAGGGCGTCCTCCCCACAGTCCGCGTGTCTCCTCCAAGTCTCCCCTCCTGACCTGCTCCCGCGGAGGGGCCGCTCCCCCACTGTGCTGGCGGCGCCCGAGAGCACAGCCCCGCCCGTGTTCAGAGGCCACAGCGCCGACATTCCCGCAGGTGAAACCGGGAGTCCCTTCCGTGCCCGCGGCTTACTACACGCCTGTGTTTACTGGTGAGGATACGTCCTCTCCCTCTGGAAAGCCCAAGCCCAGAGACTATGCCTTTGACCTCCGGGTGTGATTCCGCGTCCTCTGTTTCGTGTACCCCTTTGGAAGGAAACGTACTGGCCAGCATATCCCCCCAGCGTACACGTGTGCGTATGTGTATGTGTAGGCGTGTGTCCGCACACATACATTTCACTAAAACAACCACTCGCGAGCTATTAATCTCAAACTTCCAGTCCTCCCCCGCCCGCCTTCCTCCCCAAAGAACCAGGCTCCCATAAAACATGTATAATTACTTCTTGCGCGGTCTCTTCGACGGTGGGCTCCGGGTCCGGGTGCAGATCCTCCTCGGCGGTCTGACAACAAAGACACACAGAGCAGCGTTAGTGGGGCAACAGTCGCGTAAAGACCAGCGTACAGATAGTCAACACGGAGGACGAACGAGCTAGTCCCTGTGCGCATCGCAGAGCACAGCGTCTGTGGCAAGACCCCCGCCCACCTGCGTCTACTCGGAAGCATGTGAAGCTTCGCGCAGGAAATGGATCTTTCTTTCTTTTTTTTTAAATTTTATTTATTTATTTGACAGAGAGAGAGATCACAAGTAGGCAGAGAGGCAGGCTGGGGGCGGGGGGAGCAGACTCCCTGCTGGGCAGAGAGCCCGACTCGGGGCTTGATCCCAGGACCCTGAGACCATGACCCGAGCCGAAGGCAGAGGCTTTAACCCACTGAGCCACCCAGGCACCCCGGAAATGGATCTTTCTGCAACAGGCGGGGAACGAAGCCCTGAGTGTTTGCCTCCACAACTGGGAATTAATCCATCAGCCGAGCGTGGATAACTCAGGCCAACAGTGGAAGGAGAGGCAGGTGCTTTACGTAACTCCCTAACTGCAGGACGGGGGCTGTGCATTTGCGTGGGGCTCAGAGACTGGCAGACAGAAAAGGAGAAGTGACAAAGGGAAGGCGTTTGTAACCATTCTTGTTTGAACGGAATAAAATCAGAGTCTCCGCTGACGCTCAAAGAATGACTTAACTCAGACAGAGTCAAGTTCCTGGCCCATAAACACGTAAAGGAGAGGGTTTCTGGGGGACAAGGCTTCACCAGGAGGGTCTGGGTCTGAGTCGTGCTCACTGAATCGTGGCTTAAAACAGACGGCTTAACCCTGGCCTCAGAGTCCCTGCACCTGTCTGGAACAGAACGGCGTCTACCACCGAGGGACGCAGAGCGCTCTGGGGAGGAGAGCCGGCCGCCTGGCAGCCCAGCTGACAAGCCAGACCATAGATGTCGGAGAGATGTCGGAGAGTCCTATTTGATTCGCAAAAACAGGGGCTTTTCCTTTCTTTAATGCATGATGACATCCCAGAAAGGAAGGTCATGCTTATTCCTTTAAAAGAACACAAAAAGGACATAAATGGGTCAGCTAGCTCCCGTGGGCGGGTTTCTGCTCTCACCTTACTCGTCCTGTCTTCCGTTTTCTCACCTTCCTGCCCCCCCAACGTGTGCCCTTGGCCGCAGTAAGTCTGCTGAAAGCAGTGACTGAGAGTCCCACTAAAACATCATAAGTGGCTTCTTTTTTAGGCCAGATTCTTCAGGAATTTTATGGAGGGCCTGATCTTTAATCAGCATACGTCTCCCTGTCAATTCATCTCATTCACTGGTCAAATACACTGAAATACTTCAAAACAGTTCGCAAAACCGCAAACACTCTCCCTCGACAGTCAAATGAGTTTCCCCCGTCTACGTGCGAAGGCAAAGCTGGTTTGTGTAAAGAGAGCCGCGTCTCAGGCCCATGAACCCAACCCAACTCGGGTCGGTCTGAGAAAACAAGGCAAGGGGAAAGCGCCCGGAGTTAGAACAAATCCGGAACCCCGGAGTGCTGGTCGCTAAAACAGTCATTGGTCCTGTTAAATTTGTGCAAAAGCGAGTCACAGAACCCCCAGGGCACAGTGTAGCAGCTTCTCTCGTCGGAAGGGTCTGCGAAGCTTCTCACGCAAGGGTTTATGCTGTTTAACTCGGAGTTCAGGGGCCAAATGTATTCCAAGTGTTTTGCCCAACGCCTTGATAGGTGAGACATTTTAGTATCGTACAACCTAAAACATGCACAAAACCCGAAAACAAAACGAGCCTGAGTCATGAAGCAGACAGATCTCCCCTCTGTGTGGGTTCAGAGGACCCCCCGGGACCCAGAGGACCTCAGGACCAACGCTTCACGTTTAATCGTTCCAGAAAAAGCTCTGGTTTTCCGCGTTCCAAAGCAATCAGATTGGGTGCTCTGTCTCCAGAAAGCCAACTGCAGACGGGGCGCAGTGCTCAAACGTTCACCCAGGAAGCCCGAAAATAATTTCTTTTGCTTCGGGACCGTCTACTTTATCCAATTTTCATGATTTGTTGTGACATACACATCAGCCTCAACAACTTTAAAAATTTGCCCTCTAAATGGGGTGGCAAGGCAGTGCTGTCCATGACTTGTTTTTTAAGTAACATAAAGACATGCATTAGTGCTCCATTCTCAGTCCTTCTCCAAAACACTCACGACACGAGCTGCTTCTCGGAGCTCTGGTCTGCGGCTGTGGAGTTGGAAGCCCTATGAGAAATTCTGCAAAGCCCCTTGGCTTCCTCACTGCTGTCCTCCTTTCCGGACTTGCAGCCAAATCCTGCCCCACGTCGTGGGGCCCAGATTTGAGGGGGGGGTCGCTGGGAGCTAGGTCTCCCCCACAAACATAGTTCAGATTACTAAGAGGCTTCAGAAAGCTCCAGAAAGTAAGAAAAGAGCTTCTGGCTGAGCGTTATTAATTCAATTCATTCATTCCATTTTTTAAAAAACTCAAATCTCTCCAACAGAAAAAAAAAAATGAACCCTGAATTAGCAACCCTCGTGAGAGGCTCTTTTGAAGGCACGGTCTTGGACACCAGGAACGACATCCTGGGCAAACAGCGTAGTCGATGACAGTAAGGAGCTGGGTTGTCACCTTTCTAGGCTTGGGGGGCTTGTCATCGGCAGCAAAGACAAGCCGTTTCATCAAAAAACAGGCTGCATACCAACATAAGTAACATTTACATGAAGAACTGAATTTACAGACAGGACGCTGGGATAGGAGATAAGACAAAAATTGAAGCTTGGACTTTGTCAACATTTAGCAAATTATCGGAATGTGCCATTTGGGAAAGCAGTCTGAATTGCTAAAGACACGGCAGACGTATGTCTAGTAATTCAGTAGGTGGTCTGATAAAGGACGGGGGTGGTCTCGGGATGCATAATTGCATAACGCATAAGTTTGAGGAACTTCTTCATGGGAAAATGTATGTTGATCATCTATAATTCAAATTAAGCAAATCAAATCCCATGGATTGGGTTTCCAGAGAGTTCCAGGTCCCTGGGGAAGCGGGGAGTCAAACAGTATCACAGGTGACTCCCACCAGCCAGCCCTGGGGAGGGGCCGCCTCGACACCTTCATTCCATTCTGTTTTCTCTTTATTTGTAACAGCCCCTCTCTACCGGAACACACGCTATTACGACTGCATTATCTCCGTGCCTCTTGTTTCTTAAGAGGTCGTCCCCGGCTCGCCCCTGGTTTCATCCTCAGCCGGAGCCGATGGAGTTCCTACCATGTAAAGCCACTTGTTGAAGGGCGATCAAACAGACTCAGGTTAGCTGGAGCCGGGGACGACCCCCGACACACGCAGGGCTCAGCAAGCCCGAAGTTTGGTCGAAGAGCCACGATGTCTTTCTTCCCCGCGTTGGTTTTCATTCATTTAATTGACCCCACACACCGCTGTGGCTGCGCGTGTGCGTGCGTGTGTGCGCGCGGGGGCACCTCCGCGCACGGGGCTTGTGTGTACGCGCGCACGAGTGCCTGCACAGCGCACGGCACACCAGCTCCGCACCCGTCACGTATTCAAGGGTCTGTCACATGCCAGGCCCCGGTCGATGGGAGCCCCTCCTGCCGCACGCGCCGCAGCTGGGTTCCCGCCGAGCGCGCTCCTCCCGGGCACTCACCTCTACGTCCATGGGCTCCACCTCGATCTTCTTCCATAACTCCAGCAACTGGGCAATCGGCATTTTTTAAAACTTCGCTCTCCGTCGACTCAAGGACTGCTGGCGAGGGCGAGAAGCCGCAGAGGCCGGACGGTGCGGAGGGGCGGTCGGGTCGGCGCCCGGGGCGGGAGGGTCCCGCGGCGGGCGGGGGCCAGGGGTCTGCGCTGTGGCCGCGGGGCGGGGGGGGGGGCTGCGGCCCGGGGGCTGCTGCTGCGCGCGAGCTGCTGCTCCCGCCGCTCCCGCCGCTCCCGCCGCTGCGCCGGGCCGAGGAGCGCGCGGGGACCCGGCGGCGAACCTGCCCTCGCAGCCTCCGGCGGCTTCCCGGCCTCGCCCCGCCCCTGCCATCGCCACTCCCTCCTCCCCTCCCCCCACTATTTTACCTTAATTGGCTCTAAATGATGGGTGCAGGTTGGGTCTGAGGATGCTGCTGCCATAGAAACCGCATAGCAACCAAGGGCTGGGAAGAGGGGAGGCGAGGAGGGGGCCTGCGGCAGACTCTGCCCTTCTCCCTCCCGGGGCACGCGCGCGCGCGCACACACACGCGCACACACACACGAACACACACACGCGCGCACACACACACGAACACACACGCACACACACACGCGCACACACACGAACACACACGCGCGCGCACACACACACACGCAGACGCACCCCCTCCTTCGCCAACCACTCCCCAAGCCGCAGGAGACCCCCGTTCGCCCCACAGGAGGGGGTGAGGCAGGAAGTCAGGTGCCGCGGAGCTGCTTTCCCTGCTCGAATAGCCAAGAAAATCCTGGTGCGGGGAACTGCCGCTGACCCGCCCGCGGACACCGGGCCTCCCGCCTGCGCACAGCCGCCCACCCACCCACCCGGAGCGCTGGGCCCCCCACCGGAGAGCAGCAGGGCCCGCAGGACCGTGGGGCGCGGGGGGGAGGGGCCGCGGGTGATGCAGCCCCCCCACCCCCACCCCCGCCCGCTCCCCACGCGCCGCGGTCGCGCTGCAGCCCCCGCGCCTGGACGCAGGACCCGGCTGGCGCCCCTGGCCACGCGGCCCCAGAGCCTTCCCCTAGGAACGAAAGCGAAGTGGGCTGTTTAAACGGGCAATTACATCCAAGTCAAGACAGGCTTTGGGGGAAAATATTAATTCAAACAACGTAGGGTCAGTCGTTTACCAAGTTCCAGGAAGAGTGCTGTGCCCATCGTGCCCATTTTCTCATTTAACTTCCATCTAACCTAGATTTAACAATCCATTTTCATAGATGAGAGAAGCCTGAGGCTCAGAGAAGGAACTTGCCGGAAGGCACCCACCCACAGGGCAGGGCCAGAAGGAAGGACTGGTGATCCCAGGCTCTCTCCAGAGGGACCACGAGGTGTGCGTGTCTCAAGGGACTTGTCCATCCTGGTTCCTTCTCTTTCTGTTTCCTTGTCCTGTGTGTTTACTCCATTTCTCTCTCAGAACAAAAGACCCATGTCCCAGACTTCTAAGTGCTACTCTGATGCTTGGTTCCCTCTTTGGGGAAATAGTGTTAAAATCAAATACCTCTATTCATTTCTACAGCAAATTCCTTTATCTTTGAGAAAAATAAGCAAATGGCTTACTGCTTCCAAAAATTATCAACCCCTTTGTCTTTTTTTCCTCTTTATAAAACCGTGAAGAAACCCAGTTGATTACAAAGGAAACAAACAAACAAACAAACCTAGCTCCAATCCCAGATACTCCATATTTCAGAGCAGAGTTAATGGCAGAGGCTCCGTTCCACTCTCGGTATTGATTTAGGAAGCACTCTGTCCACAAAATCAGGCCAGCAAGGCCGTGAAGATTAATCCCATCCGATAAAAATAATAACAATGTTGTTTGTTTTCAAAGCTTTCGCTGATAGAGCAGAGTGAAGGGTTTCCGTGTCTTCACTCTAGTAGGGTAATTTGGGGCATAGTGTAAGGCGTCACAGATTAACAGCATGAAATGAAACGATGTTTATGTAATAAAGATAGGGAAACCATGGACAGAAAAAACAGCGCTGGTGAGATGTCAAGATCGTTGCACTTGAACGACTGAGAACGCGGAGCCCCTAAAGGCAGTGGGGAGGGAAGTGAAATCGAATGTCTTATTGGGCGTTTATAAAACTTCTACTTTCTGGAATTTTCCACAAGCACTCAGAGGTAGGCAGACTGCAGGAAAACATCACCCTTTGGTTTGGAGAAGGAATCTGGGAAAGGACTTGGTCGGGACCTGCTGTGACCGGCCAAGGCCCCTGCCGCATGCTGAGTAGGGCCACCCACCCCTAGGAGCCCGGCCTCTGGCTGACGTGCTGGGACCCAACCAGAACCAGCCGTCATCAGACACAAAAGAGCTATTATTAAAGGCACATCTTTAGGAATTGCTGCAAATATGGTTCACGATTCAGCATGATGTCCCTTCTCAGACTTCGCAGGTGTGGCCCTCACAAAAGCACTGAGAGTCGTTTAGCCGGTCCACAGGTGAGGCAGAGGAGCCGGGAGTGGGGAAGGAGCCGTGGAGATGACTAGACGGGATCTGATGTGATCTGGGAGTTCTGGAAACACATTCCCGGGCCTAATCACTCTGCACCGTTGCCTTCTGAAGCAACCAAGATGATTACATAAAAACACCCGCCCCGGTGAATGACCTCTGCACTCATTTTTAATCCCGTGCCACTTCCCTGGGGACAATCTACCCAGACGTGGCACTGGGTGTCCCGGACGAGAGAAGACCATGAACATAGACCACATGCAAGACCAAAAAATAAATTAAAATTAAAAAGACAACTTTCAAAAAAACATAATCGCCCCAGGGGAGTATTAGCCACATGCGGAGAGCTCACACGGCCATTAGGAGGCATGAACAGTTCGAGGACAGAAGGACAGTTTTTTCAGAAAGGAGACAACGGTTCTATCTGAGCACCTTAAAGGATAAACCTTCAAATAAAGGACTCAAGAAATCATGTGCCATGGGTCAGAGTGTTCAATCAAATCCCAAGAAAACTCCTCGAATAACGTTTTCAAGAGGAACAACACCTCAAACAGCTGATTTCCAGGAACCCCACCCACAAGCGTCAACTTCCAAGAAGCAATGGCCGCTGTCGCCGACTCGCCGGAACGGGTCTTTAGCGAAGCCCGCCCCACAGGCGACAGGGAGTGCGCAGTACCTCAAGAGTCCCTGGCCGCTGGATCACAGCGGAATTGTAGTGGGAGGGGCGCAGGGGCGCCCGAGCTCCCGGAGGGAGGGGTCCCGTACAGACCGGCTCTGGCCGCTCACCACGGACAAAACCCAAAGGCAGAGGAGCGAGCGGTGGTGAAAGACGAAAGGAATTTTTTCAGTGAGGCCAGTGCCGGGAAGACAGTGAACGAGGGTCCAGGGCTCTACCCAAAAGGTGGAAAACATTTCTGGGATTATATAAGGAAAATGTAGGGCAATAGCGGCCGGGTGCGCGCCGGCGGGCAGAGAGGTCCGTGGGTCCCTGCCGTGGGGTCAGTCGCGGGCGGCCTTGCTGGCCCGGGGCCACCCTCGCGCTTCAGGGGTGGTTTCAGTTTCCGTCACGGAAGCTGCTCTGCCCACAGGGTCTTCCCCTGAGCCAAGACACCAGCTGGAAAGAAGAATCCAACTGGGAAGTTCCAGGTCAAAACGCGGGCCGCTGAGATGGGAACGGGCACGGCACGGCCTGAACTGGGGCCCCCAGGAAAAACTACTCTCCTGAGGACATGAAAACAGGAGAACTTGGTACGTCCCCTACCCTGCCGGGAAGGAGAGGAGGGCGGGACAGAGCCCCTTGACCCTCCGGGTCTCCGGTAACCAGAACAAGGCTAAAACCTGCGGAGCCCGGAAGTGGGATCAGGAGTCCGACTCCGCCCCGTCGTGCCACGAAGACCCAACCGGTCTGAAGCTCATCCCGTCCACAGTAAGTGCGTAAAAGCGTGAGTCGGGATCTGAGGGCAGCGACCCCCGCTAACGGGAGGGGTCTGGTGCTCGAGATGCTGAGTCCTCTGCGTGGTGATGGGCATGTTTGACTGACCCACGTGGTTTAGCTCAGGCTGGTGCATTTTGCAAGTTGATGTGTTCAAAGGATTTGGTAAAATGAAGAGAATCATTTATTTCTAGGGGCATGATCACCGGCCTTGGTATTTCCAATCTCCAGAGTGTCACGAAATCCTCCCCAATCCTCAAAACCAACTCAATTTTAACAAAAGGCATGTTAGCCATCATTATGGGCTGAACTGTGATGTCCCTGTCCCCATCCCCAGATTCACACGTTGAAATCCTAGCCCCTTGCACCAAAGAGTGTGACTTTATTTGGAAATAGGGTCTTTCCAGGGTTAACCTTAGAAATAAATCTACCAGTTATTTCACCAGCAAAAGACGGGTTTATTGGGGAATAAGAGAGGAATTGCCATCTGGGGCAGACAAGCTGGGACCAAACCTTAGGGGAGTCTGGAGGACAAAGGAGAGGCAGGAGGCTCTGTAAAGAGGAAGGAGTCAGGGGGAGGTGGTCGTAGTCGGAAAGTCCGTGGGGGTTGGAAGTCTGGCAGCGTCCCCTTGGCTGAGCTGATGCAGGTTGAGGAACATGTCTCTTCCCCCGCTCAAGAGGGTCGTGTCCACGTGCAAGGTCAAGTCCACGTACGGTCTAGTTGGGCTCTTCCTGTGGGGTCTGCAACGGACTCCCCTTGTGACTCACAGGTCACGGGAGCGCCCCCACCCAAGCTCCCCACTCCGCTGTAGTGGGGTTTTCTGTTCCCGATGTTCACGGTGGTCGTAATTCGTTGAGATCATACCGGACCAGTGGGCCCTCATCCACGGCAGCCGGCGTTCCTAGAGAAGGGAACCGTGGACACAGGGAGAACACCGTGGGAGACGCGAGTTCTGCTGCTGTAAGCCAGGGAGCCGCCGGGAGCCGGGGGGAGGCTGGGACCTTCCTAGCTCCTTCAGAGGGAGCGTGGCCCTGGGATGCCCAATCCAAGACCTGCTGCCTCCAGTCCCACGAGGCAGGACGTTTCTGTCGTGTAAGCCAGTCCGTGGTACCTTGTTACGGTGGCTCAGGCAAATGCACCCTGGGCAATGAGGACAGAATATAACCATGAATCAGAAAGCGCTAGAATGTTACAGTTCCACAATGATCAGGAACCAGAGACCCAAATAAAACTGGGGAGCAACGACCCTTGTTTGCATCATCCTTCTGTGGGGACCAGCCAGGGCTCGGGGGACATCATTTCAGTTGGCAACTCACAGGCTTCCAGAAACCACTTTACATACTAACATCCCGCAGTCTGTCCAGAAAGACCCCAAATGTAACTGGAATCTGAGTCAGCCCCTTTTATGGGAAATACCCAAAGCCCCATTTCTAACAAAACAGGGTCATGACATTCGGCAATGCAACAGCAGCTGTTTTCCAAAAGAAATTATTCACAAGGAAGAGGGGGAAAAGGCTGAAATACTGAGGAAACAGCATCTCTTCGCTATGAAAAGTAAATTATAAGCTAGGAGGAAATTTTAAAGAAGGAGCTTTTATCTACAATCCTCCCAACTAATTTTTTATCTCACTGGTGAGGAAGGTCGACGTGACCCGGCCCTGTGATTTCTGGGCCACTGGCAGCCGGGCCCCGGGTCTCCGAGCGCTGACGCTGACGGTGTCTCACTCAGGGACGCACGCAGCTCTGGCGAAGACTTTCTCGTTCGGTCACAGGAATCTCACACCGGAGGTAGAGAGAACACACGCGCGCACGCAAACACACACACACACACACACACACACACACACACACACACACTATAATGGGAGGAAGTAAAAATGAGAAGATATCTACGTGAAACTCTTCAGCTCGCTCGTCTGTTGTCCCCACGAATAATACCTCCCAGAAGTCAGCACAATCCTGCAGGAAAGTAGAGAAGTAAATAAAAAGCCTGCGTGGCGTTCCCGGTGGGTCGGCAGAGATGCTGGGACAGAAGCGTCCCTCTCCTAACCCAGCGTCCTCTGTGGTCATTGTCAATTAAGCGATTCCCAGGGATTCATTTAAATTAAATGAACGTGGCCTCAAGCCAAGCATACTTGTTCCAAAATCTACTTCAGCTCTCGTAAAGCTAACCCTACGGCCCTTCAACACACGGACGCGAACACACCATCGTCTACAAGCCGGGGCGCTGGCCGTGGGAATTCGCATGAGTAACCACGCCTTCCAGAAAGTTTTAAAGGAAAATAAATGTATTCCTAACTCTTTTTCTAAAGCGCTCCCCACTGGATGTACTCAAGCTCCTTTTGGAAACACAGACACGAAGGTTCGTATCCGTAAGGCGAACACATACAGTTTCTTTTAAAGGAAGTGGCGTGAACGCAGTGGGGATGTGGACACAGAATCTGGCTTTGAGGGCCGGGGAGGGTGTCGGGAACGCAGCCCGGTCAGTGACTCGGGAACACTCGGGAACAATGTTCCCGGAAACGTTCTCTCACGTCCCTTCCTTCCAGTGGCCGGCGGCATGCAGGTCATTTACTACTACCACCGTCATTTACTGAAGTTTTAATGATGACCGGTCTCTGTCCTAAGAGAGAAATGACCGTCGCTTATCAGGGTAAGAACAGAAAATGGCAACAAACATCCATAAAGACCACGAAAGACTGTAAATAGTGAAACTTAGAAGATTGCTCTGTCCTCGCCTCAGTTCTAGGCTTTGGGAGGAACTGGAACCAGTCATCATTCCCACTGACCTCACAAAATTAAGCATACATTTGAATAGTACTTGATGAATTCTTAACACCATGCTAGTTACTTTCTTAGAACATAAACCATCAGTAAAAACACGGTATTTAGAGGAATATAAATTTCTATAAATTTCCTACTCTACCCCTGGTGAAAGCGTTCGAAGTATGGCACGATAGTGACAGTCACAGAACCGTAGCGACAGTGGCACGGACTTCTCCATCAGGAATGGGCCCTTGCCGCCGCACCGTGTGCGCAGCGGAAGGGCATTTGCGAGCAGCCAGCAAGGCGCTGAGGATCCCAGGACACGAGTACCGCCCCCCTGGCCGGGGCACCCAGCGCGCACTGCACGAGCTCAGCGCTGAAAGCCTCAGCTGATGAGCGGCTGAAGGACTCTGGCAAGTTACCAAGCCCGCGAGTGTGCATGTGCACACGCGTGACTCGGCGACTTCCTGGGAAGACCGGAGGTCACGAAATCGTCCTGCGCTCTGCCCCCTTTGGCTTGGTCCGTGGACCACCCAGCAGAAGAGCTTGCCGGCAGGGGACGCCTCCATCCTGCGCTCCGCAAGGGCAGGACACCTTGTCCCGGCTGAGCAAAGCGCCTGGTGCACGCGGGGTCTGTGCTCGTGTCTGCCCAACAGAGGGACAGCGGAGGCTGTGGAGGGTCAGGCACGGCACAGGGAGACACTCGCCATGTGTAGGACCGACGGGATCTGTGCTTTGATCGAGTGCTTTGATTACTGATTTTGCCAGCATGGTGTGAGGATAGAAGAAGGATGTTTTTTTTACCCTAGTTTTTGGTTTTTTTTTTAATTAACATATAATGTATTATTTGTTTCGGGGGTACAGGTCCGTGAGTCATCAGTCTTACACAGTTCACAGCACTCACCATAGCACACACCCTCCCGTGTCCATCCCCCAGCCACCCCATCCCTCTTACCCCCCCCCCCCGCCAACCCCCAGCAGCCCTCGGTTTGTTTCCCCGAGATTAAGAGTCTCTTACCGTTTTCCTCCCTCTCTAGTTTCATCTTGTTTCATTTTCCCTCCCTTCCCCTCTGATCCTCTGTCTTGTTTCTCAAATTCTTCATGTCAGAGAGATCATATGATAATTGTCTTTCTCTGACTTATTTCGCTCAGCGTCATAGCCTCTAGTTCCATCCACATCATTGCAAATGGTAAGATTTCATTTTTTGATGTTTTTTGCCCTAGTTTTAACCATAAAATCTGTAAGTCAATATTGACTATAATAATGAGAATATTGGTAAAGGAATCATTATAGCAAAAAAAAAATTTTTTTTTTTTTTAAGCAAATGCTTCTTTCGTCCTACTGGGCTATTTCTTAAGAATAATTTAACTAAGTCAGTTAAGCATCCAGCTCTTGGTTTCAGCTCGGGTCATGAGCTCTGGGGTATGACACGGAGCCCCGCCGGGCCCCAGGCCGAATGGAGAACCTCCCTGAGAGCCTCTCTCCCTCTCCCACCCCCTCGCCCCTCCCTGTGCTCATGCATGCACACTCACACTGAATAAATACGTATCTACATATTTTTTTTAAATAATCATTTAACCTAAACTTGAATTCTCGAACTAATTTGGGAATGAAGTAGTGTGTATCTCTTGTAAGGATAAGAAGTCTTGGGAAAAGTCCATTCTGTTCTTCCCCCCAAGTCCCCAAGGGATCCCTCCTCTTTGAGTTCCTGGACCCACTTCCCAACCCCCCACCGCTCCTCCCCCCCGCGACACACACACCACGAAGGTGTCTGAGAATCAAGCCCGTTCTGCCGCTGTCTGCCGGGGTCCCACAGGGGAGGGCTCAGGCCTGCAAGACTGCCTCACCTCCCGCTGCACACCGGGGTCTCCCGGGGCCAGGCCCGGGCTGGTACCGGGGCTTCTGACCCGCAGGATTCCGGCGGGGGGTTTCAGGACCCCTTCTGAGGCTCTCGGCACGCGCTAGAGCGGCTCGCGGAACTCCGGAGACTCCGGGTTGCCAGTTCATGAAAGGACGTGCCCAAGGGCGCCGGTCAGCCGCCTGCGGAGCGTGTGCAGGGCGGGGCCCGCGCGGAGCTCGCGTCCCCCTGGAGCCCCAGGCCTGGCTCCGCGGCCCGAGGAAACGTTCTGGTCCCCGCGCGCAGGCGGCCAGACGAAGAGGACCCCCAAAGCTGTCCTCTTTGGAGTGTTTCGGGGGGATTCAGTACACAGGGGACGGGCCGCCCCGGCGGTGGGGCCGCGCCGGCCGAGTCAGGACACTCGGTGCGGGGCCGCCGGGGCCCGAAGGCCCTTGAGAATGAAGGACCATCGCGTCGGGCGGTTCCTCCCGGCGGCTGCCTGCGTCCCCCGCGGCCGGCGTCCCCGGGGCGGTTACCCCGACGCGGTCGTTGAGCTGCCGACCCGCGTCTTTGCCGCCGGCGCTGCCCACGGGCCGGAGGGCGGCCTGGGCGCGACCCCCGCCGTCCGCAGGGCGTCCCCTCGCGCGCGTCTTCGCAGCCCCGCTCCCTTCCGTGGGAGACCCTGAGGTCTTGGCTCCGTCGAGCCCGCGAAGAGCCCCCCGCGCGCGCTTCTTGCGGGTTGCGTTGCCGGCCGGACTTGAACCACAGAATCCCGCCCCGGGTCTGGGAGCGTTTCTCCCCCGCCGGCCGCCGCCGCGCCGAGGCGGCTCCCGTCCGTCCGCGCAGGGGTCGGCCCGGGTCGTCCTGCTCCGGAGAAAACAGACGTTTCGCGGTGGGGGCTCGGGAACCCGGGTTCGCTCCTCGCCGCGTGGTCTGCGCGGCCCGGTCCAGCCCGAGGACAGGGGCGACCCTTCCCCCGACCTCCCGTCTGCGGCCACGGAGCAGCCGGCGGACCCTGGGGGGACACGCAGGCGGGGACGACAGGTCGGCTGGGGTCTGGCCCGAACGTTTCCGCCGAGGCCGGGGGACCCGCGGGAGCCCCCAGTTCTCCCTCCCCGACCGCCGCAAGGCCCGGGGCCCCGGGGACGTGGGTCCGGACCGCAGGGGCCGCTCTCGCCGCGCACTCCCACCCAGGGCAGCCGCGCGGGCCGCCCGCGGAGCCGGCAGAGCCTGGGGTCCCCGCGCGGAGGGAGGCCAAGGGCGTGGTGGGGACGGCGCGTCCCCCTGGGGCCCTCCGGGAAGGGGGTGGATCTGCAGCCGCCCTCCCTCACCCCGCCTGCACCCGGTGTTGTCCTTACCCGTCAGAGTCCCTCGGTCGTGAATAAGGGTCGTGGGCGAAGCTGCTCCGAAGAGGACGCAAGACAGGCCTCGCCCCTCGCGGCCGGCAGAGCGCGAATCCGCAACAGGGGCCTCGGGGCCCTCGATTATTGTAAAACTTGCGGACGGGGCTTGTCTCTGTGCCCAGGCGCCTCTCCGTACGGCCTGGGTGGAAAAACCCGGACCAAGAAGACAAGTCCCTGTCCGGGTCACACTGTGGTTGGAGGACACCAACAAGAAGCAAAGATCAGTCCCACGGAGGATGTCCCTGAGATCCGCAAGGAGGACCGGGGCCCAGGCGGGGCGCGCAGTTCTCCGCAGAGCAGCCCGAGGTCCGCGCAGGGAGGAGCGTCCTGCAAACACGCGGAGGCGGTGAGAGAGCCGGTCACCGTCGCGGGGCCGCCTGGGGAAGCAAGCCAGGCCCACAGCAGGAGCAGAGCCCTGAGGGTGTGCGGGGCGTGTACTGGGGTGTACTGGGCGTGTCCTGGGGTATACTGGGGGTGTGTACTGGGCATGTGCTGGGGGTGAACTGGGGGTGTCCTGGGGGGGTACTGGGCGTGTAGTAGACATGTAGTGGGGTTTACTGGGTGTATACTGGGGGTGTGCTGGGAGTTTACTGGGGGTACACTGGGATATACTGGGGGTGTACTGGGCTTGTACTGGGGTGTACCGGGCATGTACTGGGATTGTATTGGGGTTGTACTGGAGGCGTACTGGGGTGTACTGAGCTTGTACTGGGAGTGTAACTGGGCTTGTACTGGGATGTTCTGTGTGCATACTGGGGGTGTCCTGGGCATTTACTGGGTGCGTACTTGTGTACATATTTAAGGAGCGTCTGGGTGGCTCAGTGGGTTAAGCCTCTGCCTTTGGCTCAGGTCATGATCTCAGGGTGCTGGGATCGAGCCCCATGCGGGCTTCTGGCTCAGGAGGGACCCTGCTTGACCCTCAGCCCCTCCCCTGCCCATGCCCTCTTTCTCTCAAATAAACTAATAAAATCTTTTAAAAAAAGAAAGAAAGAAAGAAAGAAAAACGAGCTGAAAACTACGGAGGAGAGAACAAAAAGAGGAACAGGAAACGATGCGGTATCAGCTGGGACTTACACTTAAAAGGCACGTTGATGAGAGCAGAGCAGCGGTGACACAGAAAGCTTCGCAGAAGTCAGCGGGAGAGAGTCCCACGGAGCAGCTGCAGAAAGTGCACACGGACGTAGAACAGTCGGGAAAGGCTGCACAGCGGTGACGAGAGACAGCGGGGCCAATGACTACGGTGGGGAAACTGGCCCTTTGGGGGGAAAACGGCTTTAAGTCTCACTTCCCAACACACAAAGCTAATTAGGGAGAATTAAAATCGTCACGGTAAAAAATGAAGTCATAACAACAGCAACAAAATATAGCTGAACATTTATCTGACTCGGTTGGGGAATAACCTTTTAAGCATAAAAAATGGAATAAATCACAAAAAAACGAGCAGATTTGTCTACATGAAATTTAAAGACTGTTCTTAATATCCTGAGGGGCCGGTAAAGGTTTGCAACAATCGCTTTCACATAGCTCGTGTTATTACAAGGTTTGAAATACAGGAACAAAGCCAAAACTTAATTAATATGAGCATAATTAGAAACCTTCCCTTTCCTTTTTTGCTTAGAAACAAAAACTTCTGCCTTTTTGCCCAACTGGGGGGGAGGAAGGCTTTTCAGACATGACATCGAGGCATCATGTATATATTTTCATTATGTGTCTGCAACACTTTTGATGTTTTCTACTACATTTTAATGAGCCATCTGTCCAAAAATTATTCTCAAAAATTGAGAAGTTAGTAACTGGGTAAATGACAGACTTGTTTATGCTTATGTTATTGGTGGTTATTTAATGGTTACTATCTGAGCTAGATGTTCCAAGAAACGAGGAAGCAGTTGTCGGGGTGGAAAAGGAGCCCAGACAGGCAGCGCAAGGTCCAAGGAGGTCCTAACTTCCACACTGCTCTTTGAGGGGACAGAAATGTACATTCCTGTGTAGCCCTGAGGAAAATTTTTAAGTGGATTAAAAATAAAACTGAACAAAACACAAAAGCTAGATGCATCGGGGGCAGATCAGGGGAAGGGCTGGGTGGTGTGGGATACTCACAAACTACAGAATCAGGAAGATTTCCCTCCAAAAGCCGTGATCAGCGTTTGAGCAGGTGACCCCCCAGGTGATATGTGGCCTCGGTGTGAATAAAAAGGCGTTAAGTCGACCTACAGAAAGAACATGGGTGTGGGGTAGAAAGACCACAGCGTCCAAGCCCAAGACCCAAAGTCCACACCCCAGCTCCCTGATTTAATTATCCTGTGGCTTGAGTTGATGGCCTCCCTTTTCTGAGCTCCAGTTTCGGCCCAGAAATAAGAGTTCGGGTCTTGTAATCAACAGCACTGACAACCACGTGCGTCCGGAGGCTACAGCCCCCCAGTGGTGTCGGAGCCTCCTGGGCTCCTGGACAGGTGGAAGGAGCACGTCCCACTTGTGCTACAAGCAGCCCAAACCCCAGATGGTGGGAACCCAAAACCCGGGAAGGAAGGGAGGCCACACTGAGGAGCCAAAAGTCCCCCAAAGCCGGTCCGTGGGTCAGAAAGTGAGGGAGCTAAGCGCATGGAACATCTCGAATAGGGAACCAGTCTTACTGGGTTGAGGGAGCACCGTCCTCGGTGGTAGCCTTCACGCGCTGGGAGCCGCCTCGTGAATGGGCGTGTCGGCTGGGTGTGGCGGGACAGGGTTTTGGATATCACAATCAGTCATCCAAATGTTAACTGAATCCCTCATTGTTGGCAGATGAGTATTCATACTTCAAGTCTTTCTTCAAAATTACCTCCTGAGGCTTTTCTGCATTCTTCCAAGGCTCTGTGGTGGTCTGTTGTGCAGGTGCTATTATACTGGGGGGGGGGGGCTGTAATATATCGGGGGTGCCACTGGCACCGTCCTGTGGTCCCGTGCCAACACAGCCCTATGCAGCGCCCCTGCTCCCCTAGGCCGATTTGTACGACGCCTCCCTTAAATCCACACTGGGCGTCCTTAGGAGCCTTATAACAATTACCTAAGTGTGTTACACTTTCTTCACACATGTCCCCGGATAAGCTTTATGCCACCTGCTCTCGCTTCTGACCTAGAATCAAATGATCTGAGAACAGAAACCTTGATTTTCAACTTTATCTCTAACACTTCTGGAAGACTTGGGAACTTACTTAATGAGTTAATAATATGAATGGTTGCTGTATTATATCTTAAAGCCGCTTCCATCACAGAATGGTCAAAGCTCCTTCCAGGTGGGATTATGGGTCTAAGGGCTAGCGAAGGTCAGGAAACGGATGTGCAACTGACTGGCTGGTGGGGGAAAGGGGTCATGGTTCACCTACTGAGAATGTTCACAGTTGAGACATTGACTGGGTCCGGCCTAGGAAGAACCAGACAGTGAACTAGAGGATCAGAGGATGTTTTCACATTGACTGGCAGTATTGATGGGGATGTATTAAGGATTAAGTAAATTGCATTTTTTAAAGAAAAGATGAAGTTTGGTTTCACCTTTCAACAGACAAATCTCTTGAATATAGTAATCGGTGACTACATTCAGAATACAAAAACAACTACCCAGAGTCTCTGATAGTAAACTAAAACAAGCAGATTTTGGAAGGGAGACACAGTTTGGGAGAAAGAAATGCCACATGGTGAGTTTCTTGTTTTATGACTTTTAGCCGTAGTAACAGTATGGTATGGCTGAAAACTGTGATCAAAACCCACAGAGACTTCTGTTCACCAGGATGGAGAAACAGAGGCTGGGTTTACCCTCCTATCTAAAAACAAAAAGATACATAAATGTATTTTTCAAAATATGTGGAACAATGACTCTGAGTCACATTTTCTTGTTTCTTTTCATGGCTGCCAATTCTGATTAGATGCTGGACATTTTCAGTCTCAGCTCAGGACAGAAAGCCCATCAACCATTTATTTGAGAGAAGGGAATGAGAGAAGCTGAGCCCTAAGACTTCCCGCCTTATTGCCTGGAGAGAGTCTGAAGGTGACAGGGCAGGAAGCAGAGTCCAAACGGAGCTTAGTGGTCCCCCTGAATAGAGGAGACAGAATTTGGGATTTGGGAAGCATTTAGGATTTGGGAAGATTTGAATTTCTGGTTGTAAAGCCAATGCAGATGGACCTCCAGAAATATGAAGAGATGTACCTTTGAAAATGTGGCCAATACTTACCTGTTCATGTATACGGGGAGTGTATCAGAGGACAGAAAAAGAGCCATTGTAAAGGAACAGGGAGCACAATGCGTGGAGCTCACATGGGGCTGAGAACAGGTCATGCTTTCCCCAGCTTGAGGAGAAAGACGTCCTACTACACGAACATCAGTAAAGTCCTCAAAAGGGTACTGCCCTAGTGAGAGGAAGAAATCATCCCTAGACTAAAGGCTGTCCTGAGCCCATGTGATAGGGTTTTAAAGCAAGCTTTGAAGAGATTAGACTAATTACAAGTAACTAAACTGCATCCCCAAACAACACTCAACAATACTGAAATAACAAAATTCAGCACCTAACAATGTTAAATTTAAATGTCCAACATCCAATCAAAAATCTTTAGCCACGAAAAGAAACAAGAAAATACAAACAACACAATAACAACAGAAACAGACTCATAAATATAGAAAACTCATAAAGACAGAGAATTCATTGGGGAAGAAGATGGGGGGGTGGGCAAAATACGTGAAAGGGATAAAGAAGCACAAACTTCCAGGTATAAAATAAATAAGTTATAGGAATGAAAACTGCACCACAGAGAATATAGTCAATAAAATTATAAAAGCATATGGTGACAGATGGTAACTATACTTACTGTGGTGAGCATCTCATAACAATACAGAATTGTTAAATCACTATGTTGTACACCTGAAACTAATATAATACTATATGCCAACTACACTTCAATTAAAAATGTTTGAATTTAAAAAACAGGAAAATATGGCCCAAAGTCAATAGAAAAACCATCAAAGAAACAGACTCAGGAATGACAGAGGTGAGGGGTGCCTAGGTGACTCAACTGATTGAGCATCACACTCTTGATACCGACTCAGGTCATGATCTCAGCGTCGTTGGATTGAGCCCTGTGTCGGGCTCCATACTGGGTATGGAGCCTGCTTAAGACTGTCTCTCTCCCTCTGCCCCTCTCTGCCATGTTCCTCTCTAAATAATAATAATAATGAGAGATGATAGAAATAACAGAAAAAGATATTAAAACTGTAATAGGAGAAAGTAGAAGAAAGCACGAAGAAAAACCGAAGTTAGGAGAAAAAAGATCCAATCGTACTTCAGTAGATGAAAAACTACAAAACTTTCAAAATTGGCACAGATAACAGAAAATCTAAATAATCCCATGTCTATTAAAGTCATTGAATTAATATCAAAAAAACTTTTGATGTTTGGCCCAGATAGTTTTAGTTTTGAATTCAAATATTGTAGAAAAAAAGTAGTATGAATACCACCTAAATTCTTCCAGAAAACAAAGGAAAGGGCTGCCCGGGTAGCTAAAATGGTTGGGCATCTGCCTTGGCATCTTGGGTCATGATCTCCAGTTTCTGGGATCAAGCCTGGGCTCCCAGCTCAGCGGGGAGTCTGGTTTTCCCTCTCCCTCTGCCTCTCCCCCTGCTTGTGCCCTCTCTGTCTCTGTCTCTCTCTCTAATGAATAAATAAAATCTTAAAAAAAAGAAAAGAAAACAAAGGAGAGAGAAACACTCCAATTACTTCATGAGTCCAATCTAACATTTATACCAAAACCTGACAAAAACATCAACAAAAACAAAAAATAGGAAATTACAAATCAGTAACCCTCATAAACACACATACTCTTAGCAAAATACTAGCAAATATAAATTAAACATGTATGAAAAGAAGAATATATACTTGAGTCAGTTTTATTGAAGAAATTCAAGATTGGTTTAAACTTGATCAAAATCAAACACCCTGTTAGTAAAGAAAAAGTAAAAAAAGGTAATTTCCAAGTTAATAGATAAAAAAGAAGAAAGCCCACATGATTGTTTTAATAGGTTCTGAAGAAGCATTTGACAAAGTTCAATATCCGTTCGTGATTAAAGGGAAAAAAAAAAAACCCTCAGAAATGGATGAAGGCATCTTCCATCTGACGAAAGATCTGCAGCTAATGTCATCCTTAATGGTAAATTATTAAATACTTTCCCTTAGGAGCAAAAAATAAGACAAGGATACCTTATCTCATCATTTTTATTCAACACTGTCCTGGTGATTCTACAAAGTACAATGGCCAAGATAATGAGATGGAAGACGTAACTGTATAAAAGAAGAAAAAATTATCTCTATTTACAATGACATAACTGCATATATAGAAAATCCTTAAGAATCTATGAGATAACTCTAACTAATAAATGAATTTAAAATAGTGTTATATTATCACATTAATAAGCAAAATTTATATTTATAGCAAATAATTGGAAAATTAAATTTAAAACAAGTCCACTTATAATACCATCAAAAACAAAATATTTAAGGACAAATTTAACAAAAGATATATAAGACTCTATACTAAAAAGTGTAAAACACTGTAATGAAAAATTAAACAAAACCTAAGTAAATGGAGAGATATATCATCCTCACTGATTGGAAGACTTAGTATTATTAAGATGTCATTTCTTCTCAAATTGATCTATGTATTTAGCTCAGTAACTCAGTCACAATCAAAACCTCAGCAGATTTTTAAAACAAAAATTGGACACTAGGTTCTAAAATTTATATAGAAATTTGAAGGTCCAGGGGCGCCTGGGTGGCTCAGTGGGTTAAGCCTCTGCCTTCAGCTCAGGTCATGATCCCAGGGTCCTGGGATCGAGCCCCACATCAGGGTCCCTGCTCAGCGGGGAGCCTGCTTCCTCCTCTCTCTCTGCCTGCCTCTCTGCCTGCTTGTGATCTCTGTCAAATAAATAAATAAAATCTTAAAAAAAAAAAAAAAGAAATTCGAAGGTCCTCGAATATCCAAAGAAATCCCTTTAGAGAAAAATCAAGTAGGAGGACTTAAACTTCCCGACTTTAAGATTTGCCATAAAGCTCCAGTAATCAAGACAGTATAATATGGGCAAAAGGACCGATGAATGGACGGAATAGAATGGAGACCCCAATAACAGACCTTTATTGATGTAGTCTCCCAATTTTCAACAAAAATGCAAAAGTGCTCCCCAGAGGAAGAGACAGTCCTTTCAACAAACGGTGTTGGACTAACTGGATGTCCTTTCTGTAGGAAAAGGACACTTGACTCTCTGTCGTATATAAGAAGTAATTTGCAATAGATCCCATTTAAGACCATAAAACTTTTAGAAGAAAATGTAAGAAAAAAACCCTTGTGACTTAAGAGTAGACAGATGTTTCTTAAATAAGTCACAGAAGGCAATAACCGTAAAAGACAAAAATTGGATTATATTCAAATAAAAACTTCTCATTGAAACATACCATTAAGGAAACACCTAGGCAAACTACAACTTTTTAAAAAAAAATTGGAAAACATACACCTAAGGGCTGGTTTGCAGATTATGTGAACTACTACAACTCAGTAATAAAAACACAGTCCTCTGAAAATGGACAAAAGACTTGAAGGGCCCCTGCATGAAATAAGATACCGGGACAGCTAATAAGCACAAGAAAAAGTGCCAACATCATGAGTCATCAGGGAAGCGCAGAGTGACACCGCAGGAGACACCACCTCCAACTTACCGGAATTCTTACAATTAAAAGATCAATACCGCCACGTGTTCGCCGGAGGCAGAGGAACCTGAACTCCTGCAAGTTGTTGGGGGAGGATAAATGACATCACCGCTTTGGGGAAAAGCTCTGCAGTTTCTTTAAAACACGAAATAGACACTCACTCTCCGAGGCAGCAGTCCCATTCCTACGTCCTGACTCGAGAGAAACGACCGCTGGCTCATCCCAAGACTTGAACGACACGGTCAACCGGCGCGGACGGGGAGAGTCCAGCGGCCAGCCGCGGGCCCGGATAAGCGCGGCTGCCCACTGTCCGGCCAGCGTGCACGACACGATGCGTCTCGGGCCCGCGGGGAGGACGGGGCAGACAGGACGGCGCTCTCCTAAGGATCTGCAAGGGCTGATCCCCGGAACCCTGACTGCGCCGGCTTCTGACGTGGTGAGGAGGCGTCCGGGGTGCTCATCGGCTCACCGTGAAGAGGGAGGTCATCCCGAATCACTGGGCGGGCCACTGTCGTCCCCGCCCTTCACAGCGGAGGAGGGAAGAAGTCCGGGCGGTGCGCGGTGAGGCCAGAGAGGCCGCAGCGGGCTTTGCAGATGGAGGACAAAGGTGTAGACCGAATCGCCCGTGATCAGAGCGACAGGGGCAACTTCTGTTATATTTCATGTCGTCTTTGGTCCCTGAAATAGTTTCAGAACAATAAAAGTGAAAGGTGTGTCCGTGGTTCATGACAAACTCTGAGGATATGCAAGGAGGTGACTTTGGAAAGCCCCCCAGTGACCTACGGGTGGGGCCGGCCACCAGGGGAACCCACAGTGGCATTAGAGAGCGGGAACTCTCGGCCCTGCCCCCGGCTTGGGGTGGGGGAGAGGCCGAGGCTGACTTCATCTCCAGGGGCCCGTGACTGCATCGATCGCACCTGTGTCGTGAAGCCTCCGTAAAACCGGAACAGGACCCTCAGCGAGCAAGAGCACACCCGTGTGTGGGGACGGCGGCTGACCCCACGCTGCACGGGGTCAGACGTTCCCGTGCCTGGAAGATAAAGCTGCATTGTGTAAGCTGCTAGCCTTGTGATCATCTCTTGGGGCAGCCGTAGAAATCCGATACAGCTAAGCGGGAGAATCCGGCCGTGGAAGGGCAAAGGCTGTTCAGCTCCAATTTCGTGAAATTATCGAACAGGCCCATCTCGAGGGTGATGGGAAAAAATCAGCACAGTCATGGGGGCGGGGAGTAACCGGGGCAGGCCGGGGAACCTCCGGGTGGGTGGTCGGTTCTCCAGACCGATAAGGTCAGGGTCACCAAAGTGTGTGCGTTGTCAAAGCCCAGTTAACGGACACTTCGGATCTGCATTTCCTTGAATGCAAGTAAGACACAAAGTGAACACCTGTAAACGCCTGTTAATCTGTTAATGATGCACACGACGAAGTATTGATGGGGAAGGACAGAGACGTCGGCAGCTACTCTGAAATGGGGCAAAAGCAAGATGGCTCCGTGGAGGGACCGAGGGACGGGTAAGCGGACAGACGTCGGAATGAACGTCGGAAAATGCTCACGGCAGAGCCAAGGGGGCGAGTACACAGGTGTTCGCTGAGATGTTCCTTCACCTTTATCGTTTGAAATTGTTTGTTTTTTAAAAAGGTAACGGGTTGGCTCGGTACAGAGAACGTAAACACAACTTGGAACCAGAAAACCCAAAGCTTTAGGTCAGTGGTTAGATCACGGGAGAGATTTTTCAAAAGCTCATGTCTGAGGCTCCCCAGGATTTGATAATAATTGGTCTAGGCATGAATGATTTTTTTAAGAGAGAAAGTCAGGCTATCATCAGTCAAGACCCCCCTATTGTACTTGCCAGCAAACACCCTCCTGCGAAACAGCTAGTCCCCCAGCGTGCCGACCCAGGGCCCCTCGGCCCTGACGCAACAAGGAGACGCAATCGCTCACACAGCACCCCCCACACAGTACCCTCACAGCACCCCGCACACAGCACCCCCGCACACAGCACCCTCGCACACAGCAGCCCCGCACACAGCACCCCCCACACAGTACCCTCACATAGCACCCCTGCACACAGCACCCTCGCACACAGCACCCTCACACAGCACCCCCACACAGTACTCACACACAGCACCCTCACACAGTACCCTCGCACACAGCACCCTCACACACAGTACCCTCACACACCACCCTCGCACACAGCACCCTCACACAGCACCCCTGCACACAGTACCCTCACACACAGCACCCTCACACACCACCCCACACACAGTACCCTCGCACAGCACCCTCGCACACAGCACCCTCACACAGCACCCCTGCACACAGTACCCTCGCACACAGCACCCTCACACACCACCCCACACACAGTACCCTCGCACAACACCCTCGCACACAGCACCCTCACACACCACCCTCGCACAACACCCTCGCACACAGCACCCCCGCATACAGCACCCTCACACAGTACCTTCCTTATCACGATTGCTCATTTTCCTCTCAAAGCAGGACGTCCACTTTGAGGGCGACCTGGGAAACTGAGGCAGGGCCAAAGAAGGACTGGGCAGCGTGTTTTTATCCTTTTCAAGACCTGGGCAGCTAGAGCTTGGTTAGGAGGACAAAAACCTCGGCGCCTGGGCGTGTGCACACACGGGGGTGACTGGACACTGGCATGGGTGTTGTGACTGGGCCGAAGGGTGTCCCACACCCAAGTCACGTTGGCCTGCAAATTGCGGTTTGTCCTTCCCGGGAAACAGGCAGGGTCTCTGCAGACGTGGTAAGGTGAAGCCAGGCTGGGTCGGCGTGGCCCCAATCCGACGCTGGGTGTCTGATAAGAAGAGAGAGCTTAGTCACCGGGAGGCCAGGCGGAGGTGGAGGCTGATGTGGGAGGCACGTGGCCGCAGACGAGAAGCGCCTGGAGCCACCAGAAGCCGGACAAGGCCGCCGCGAGAAAGAGCGCAGCGTGCTGACACGCGACGTGGGGTCCTGGCCTCCGGCGCCGTCAGCGCCTGTGCCGTCAGCCCCCCGGTGAGGTAACGTGTTCCGACAGCCCGAGCAAAGCAGCACACGCCGGACCTGGCGCCCGAGCGACAGCTCCATTGTCCAGGCTGACAAGCTGGCTCTCCCTGCGCGGCTGACGCGGGAGGAACGGTGAGAGCACCTGTCCCCAGCCGGGCCCAGGGCCGTCGGCATCGCCTTCCTTTGACAAGAGCCTCTCCCCGTGCGGGCAGAGCTTCACGTGTTCCCTCACAGGTGCCGTGGGCGGAAGGTGCCGGGTGCCCAGAGGACCAGCCCGATTCTTCTCCAGCAATTCCTACCTGCAGAAGGCCCAGCCCCAGCGCCACGGACAGACAGAAGCGGTGGGAGAGGGAGCACAGCGGGGCCGCAGGTCGCTCCCGTCCCCCGAGGCTCCGGGTCTCCGTTTCAGGGGCTGCCTGAGCCAGGACACGGGTCCGTCCCTGCAGACCTGCTTCCCTGCCAGCAGCATCTCTAGGCGGAGCCTCCTGAAGGCAGAAGCCCGCTCGTTGACAACAGCCGTGGGGGCATTTGCGGCACGCCGCGAGCAGAGCCCAAATCTAAGCTTTCCTCCCAGGGTTCAGGAGAAGATGCTCCGTCCACCGGCAAGGGTCAGTGTTTCAGGGCGTGGCAGACACGGGACGCTGAGGCCAGAAACGTGGGGTCAGACATAAAGCCCGTCCCCGTGCACTAGCTCGATGCATCGCGGCGTGCTGGCGGGGGTGGCAGGCGTCTGTCCTTCCCAGCAGAGGCCTCAGACGTGACCGAGCCGGCTCTGCCTCCTCTCTCGACTGCTGACTGACGGTCAAACCCCGGGGTTACGGTTCGGGGCGGGGCGGGGTTCTGTGAACTCAAGCGGGGAAAAGAACGACCCTCTGCTTCCAGCAACTTCCAGCAACTTCCAGGATGCCCTGCATGTCCTGCGCTCACGAGCGCGGCGGGAAAACCCAGCAGCCGCGTCAGGGCTGGCAAGGCAGCTGCTGGTAGAAGCCGCGTTTCGCGTCTCATCCCGGGTTAACCTCGGTGCTTTACTTTATGTGTTTAAGGACATTACTCTGAGAAAAGTCCGTTCCTCAGGCCGCCGAAAGGGGACAAGGCCCCCAAAAGATAAAGCCTGGCAGTAAGCTGGACGGTGCCAGCTGAGCCATTCGCCACCGGAGCCCGGCCCCCAGTCACGGCGTGCGAAGTCGCCCACCAGCCAGAACGTTGCAATCCGCCAGCTCCACGGGAGAAAAAAGCTGGGGTGTGTTTACTACAGCCGCTAGCATCGTCCCCCTGCCAGCTGATGCAGAGACATCCAGGCCACCCGCGGGAGCCGCCACGCGGGCCTGGCCCCGAGCCCTGTCCTCGTTCACCGCCCCTGTAGCATGGGGTGGGAGGGTGGGGGGCGATCTGGCCCGGGAGCCTGAGTCGGGCAGGCCTGGCTCTTCCCCCCCCGCAGGCCTGCGAAGCTCCGCCCAGCCCCTTCCTCGGCCGCACCGCCTGCCGAGAGTCACTGCCAGTGGTGTCGCGTCGTGATCGGTCTGCTTTGGAAAGGAGGCTGCAGTCCCACCGTCCGCTGGCCTCGCAGGGGTGCCCGAGAGCAGACGTGGTCCCAGAGCGGTGCCCTTTCCTGCAGACAGAGTCCAGCGCTGTGTGATCAGCCGCTGTCTTCCCACCACCGCCGACACGGGCAGCCGGGTCCACGCTGGCACGCAACCATGGACGCGCAGGGGGAGGCGAGGAAGGGGGAGGGGTGGGGAGTGGGAGGGGTGAGAAGCGGGAGGGGTGAGAAGTGGGGGGGGGTGAGAAGCGGGCCTCCACCAGCCTGTGGACGAGCCAGCACCCAGCGCCTCTCGCCTGCCCCACAGGCTTCTCGGGGACTGATGGCGCGAGGCCTCTGAAATCTTACTGCGCGCCAGACACACTTCCACGCCGGTCCCTGAGCCGACTGGCCTGCGGCTCCCGGATGCCGCCTGCATTCCACAGGGCAGGGAAGGGAAGCCGAGTCCGGTGAAGCCAGCGCACCATCGAACGGGGATTCGAACCCAGGACTCTGCCATCTCTCCTGGACCCTCACGCGCTGATGCCCCTGCCTGTGGGTTCTGCTGCTGTTCTCACCCACCCCTCCCTGCCTGTCCCCGCTGGTTGCTCTCAGCCTTCCAGGGCTGTGAGTCTACTTGGTTCTGTGTCCCAGAACTAGACACGAGTCCCGAGCTGCCTCACGGGGAGACAGCGTAGAGCTGGGGAAACACCGAACTTTCCATCGGAAGGACAGGGTGGTTGAGGGGGCCATGGAAAGTCCTGGCTCTGGGCCCCGAAAGCCACGCTTGTCAGAGGGCATCGAGTACAGCGATCCCCGGGGCCCCTGCTGGGACGCAGACTGAGCCACGAGGGGAGGAAGAGCCCGGGACCCTGCGCGGCTAACCTGCCCCCGGCGGTTACAGAGTGGGAGACCCAGGGCCCATGCTGCACTAACATGGACCCACTGAAGGCTTTTCGGTAACCTTTTGGATGAATGTGAGCGCACCTGCTCTGTCTGCCTGCCCGGGCTTGCTGGGAGGACCAGTGGCAACTGACAGAAGGGAACACTGAAATCACAGAGCACAGGTCACCCCACGCGGCTCGTGGCTACGCTGCCCTTTCGGGTTCCTGCTGCCAGTCCCTGTGGGGCAGAGAGGGGAGACCCTGGCCCAGGGGTGCTGACCAGCAGGCCCCACAGAGGAGGAGGAGCAAGAAGCAGGAGCCCAGCGAGGCGTCCGCACCAGCAGGACGCTGCCCCACCGGACAACTCCCAGGCGGTGAGATGGGCCGGAGCAGCGTCAAAAGAACTCGGGGTGAATCCGGCCAGCGACCTCAGCCCCGACATCATTTCAGGCTAGATCCAGGGGCTCGGCGCCAACCGCACTGCGGGCGGACACCTGGCAGTGGGTGCAGGACCACGGAGCGAGGAGGAATGCAGGGCATTCTCACTGCCATCCGGGAGCCGAGCGCCAGAGTTCCAGCCTGATGCTCCCTGGACGTGGGCGTAAAATCCCAAGGTCGCCATTCACGGCGCTGAGATGAGAAAGTACAGAGTGTGGCTTTCTGCGTGTTATGTCACAATACATAATTCTCTCTTTCATTGGCTGCCTCCTCCCTCCCTTTGCTCGCAGCCTTGACTGCGGCGGGCGGGAGGGGCCCTGGGCTGAGCGGGCCTGTTTCCATGGAGGAGCGGCCCGCAGCAGGGGCGCCCGTACGCGAACACAGCCCGCTCCTCGGGACACGCAGAAGGGTGAGGACGGCTGTGGGTCTTGACCTTCTGAGAGTCTCTGGGAGGTTTTGTGCCCAGAGATTTAAGTGTTTTCTGTGCTGGAGACCATGGAGACCGCGGAGACCGGGAGGGGCACATTCTCTGCTCCAGATGTGGAACAGAATGTTTCGGGGAAGCAGAGACGTGAGGGGACACCGGCCAGTGAGCGAGACGCGTGAGGTCCCCAGAGGCGCCCGTGTGCTGGAGCGCCTCATGGGACCCGGCCTCACGCTCACTGCCCCATCCAGGCAGGCCCTTTAGTGGCCGTGGTGTCCGGCAGGAGGAGGAGGGAACTCAGGGGTTCCCCCCACTTGCCACGAGCCAGCCAGCCCTCGGCCCCTGCCCCTCGCCCGCAGGAGGTGCTCTGGGAACAGTTGTCAAATAAATGAACGAATGGATAGAGGTGAAAGTGGACGGGCAGCCCGGAGGCACAGGGGACAGCCACAGGAGCAGACCGACCCCAGGATATCTCCGGTCACCATAACCAACACCCCCTAACCCGCACCACAGAAGCCTTGAACCTCACTCCGTGCGTGTGCCATGTGCCCGCCCCGCGAGAGCTCACGGGTGTTCCAGGAGTACACACGGGGCGATCTGGTGAAATAATCCTCAGCAGGGGGCTCGGCGCTCTGAGCTTCGTGGCGAGGCCTCTCCCACAGCCTTTCCTCCATTCCCGGCAGAAACTCGGCCCGGCCACACCGTCTCCTTGCACCCGGCCAGCCCCCGCAACCCCTCCCGATTACCCGTGGTGGGCAGCAGTCAGCCTGCGACCCACCTTTGCCTGGCCTGTGCCCCCCACCCCCATCGTCGCCCGGGGTCCTGGCACTTCTCTTTCCACCCTGCCCTGCCTCCTCCATGGTCACCTGCCCCCGACCGAGTAGTGGCTGAGCTCTGAGCCCGGCATGCGGCAGAACAGCTGGACTCTCCTCTCGGAAACCCGCTTTGCTAACACCCCTCCCCACCTGACTTCCAGGAGCTGCCAGGGTCAGGGCAGCCCCTCGGCCCTTCTGCGGGCTCGCCCGCGCTCCTTCACAAGCTCTGCCCCATCCCCGCTCCTGCCTCGCGGCTTCCCACCCCACCCCCACCCCCACCCCCGTGTCGTTGCCCTGACAATTCCGCTGCCCCCGGGGGCCCTGCCTCGCTCCCCCTCCTTGGCGTCCCGTGGACCCAGCTCGGGGTTAGCTCACTCTCTGCGGCATCTGTTCCGTTCACACGGCGTGTCTCCTGCGGCCAGGTCCTCTGTCCCGTCTCTCCAGTTCCTTCACCCAGAGGCCTGATAACTTAATTTATCATGAAGATACTCCTGAGCATTCCCAGACACGTCAAGACAAAACGTCTGGCTCGGAAAAGCAAGGGGATAAACGTCGGCGGGTGACTCACAGGACCCCCCGACACGGCCCAGGGTCCGAACCACGTGTCCTTCCGCAGATCGTACCCACAGTCACCGGCATGAGTGAACCATCGCAGGCACATTTCCTGAGCCTGTAGTTTACGGAAGCTACTCTTAAGCTGGATTTCCCCTTTCCACGGAGTTATTATTCCCCCAGAAATAAGTATACCTCGGTCCTGACTCCACGAAGCCCAGTCTGAACGACGCTGTGGTTGATAATCATTGACAGCAATCCACTGTCCAGTGTCTCTCCTCTGGGACACAGACGCCCGTACGTCCCCTCTGCAGGAAGGGGGAGCCCGGAGGGCAGCTCGAGCCTGTGGGTGAAGACGGGGAGACGGCGGTCTCCTGCTTTCCCTGGGAGCGGGTGAGGAATAGAGGCAGCCGACGGTGTCTCTGGTTAGACGCCCACCCCGCCGCCTGCAGGCCCCACACACCTCCCGGGAGGCGCCCGAGATTTCCAGATGGACAGAAACCCGAAGAGATTCCCCCGAGACGACCAGATTTCCAGTCAGAGGCCTCAGCTGGCCTTGGTACCCGGTACAGCCTGAATAACAGTCCCCACATGTGTTATGCTGTGACCTTCCTCTCCAGGGTGAGGGTGTTTGGAGGGGGCCTTTGGGAAGTGATTAGCCCATGGGGTGAAGCCTTCACGAATGGGATGAGCCCCCTTATAAGAGACCCCGGACACCCCAACCCTGGCACCACGTGAGGACCTAGCACGGAGACGACTCTGGGAACCAGGAACGGCCTCCTGGATGCCGACTCTGTCGGCGATCTCAGACCTCCAGTTCCGGAACTGCGAGAGGTCAATGTCTTGTCCAGAGGCACCCGGTCTGTAGCGTGTTTGCTAGAACAGCCTGAGGGATGAGACGTCCCACTGCGGGACGCGGTATTGTGTCCCGGTCTGTGGCTGCTCTCCGGCAGGCTCACTCCTGACACCGTGTGCCACGATTTCCAAACACGTCCAGTGGCTGGGTCATCTGTAGGAAGTTGGTCAAAATGATCCTGGGCAGTTATGTCTGTGGAGCGATGAAAACCGCCATCAAGAAGGGACAGGTGGCAGCTGGCTTCAGACTCGGACATTCCTGAGCCGGGACTGCCGGCCGGGCCCTAACCGTCCGCGTGGCCGGGACCAGTCTCTGATGTCGCAGCCTCATCTGTCGCAGTGTCTGCGGGGCGCTCAGGCCCCTGTGATGGGTCCCTGCTCCACCACAAACACACCAGGAGCGCGAGTAACACACTAATAATAAAAATTGCAGGCTTCAGACACAAGCATGAGTGAAACATTACAGCGACGGGATCGGAAGGCCGAGGAGGCAGAGGGAGGAGGTGGTAAGGTGCCTGTCGGGAGCAGGCCGTGGAGAGGGGCCGGGGGGAGGGGCCGGGGGGAGGGGCCGGGGGGAGGGGCCGGGGGAGGCCCTGGGAAGCACGGCCCTACAAGCAAGCACAAGCAGCCGCCCCGGGCGCGGGCAGCCATGGTCACGGACCCCGACATCCAACCAGGACTCGAAGTCACTGTCCCCGATGGGCCTGCTGCCAGAAGCTGGGGACCCGCGCCCCTCACAGTGCAGACGGGGAAGGGGACAGGCGGGGACAGGCGGGGGTGGTGCCGGAGCCACCGAAGGGGCAGAGGTGGCTTCAGGCCACCTCCAGGTGTGTGAACGCGTCCTCTGCCTCTGATCGCCTTGCGTAGAAGGAGATCTGCCTGGACGCTGTTCCTCGCCCGGGGTCCTGGGACCGAGCCCCGTGTCCGGCTCCTAGCTCAGTAGGGTGTCTGCGCTTCCCTCCGCCTGCTGCCCCCCTGCTAGTGCTCCCTCTCTCTGTCTCAAAAAAAAAAAAAAAAAAAAAAAAGAAAAGAAAAATGATTCTTCATAACACAGAAGATTCAAAAAGGGATTTCACCCCCCAATTCCCTGCATGTTCCTCTCTCCCGGGATCTTTGTCCTCTGCTCCCCGACCCTGCACTGGGCCTGTGTACCCCCACCCCCCATGGGCTCTCCTGACCCCGAGATACTGAGTAAGTATTGCTCTCACGTGCCAATAAACAATCAACTCAGGATTCTTCGTTTCTAAGCTAGTCCTCGGGTCCCTCTCCCACGTCCCCATCAGTAACACCCGTATTGATGAGCGCAGACACTGAGGTGTAGACACAGGCCTGTTGGGGACATGTGTGTGCCTCATGTGACCCGTCCATCACAGCCATCACGACAGAGCCCGTGGCAGACTCCCAGAAGAGGAACCGAGCGCAAGCTGGGACCCCGAGGGGGTGACGGGCAGTCACTGGTGCCCGCTGTGTCTGTCCCTGAGCCGCCAAGCAGCGGACCGGCCTGACCGCCAGGGGCCACGGCCCTCATCTGAGCGTGGTCCCGTCCGGCATCACCTCGCAGGGCCTCTGGCAGTGGCGTGAGCCCCTCCTCACTCCCAGGGTACCCATGGGGGTGAAGACAACAGAAGGTGGTAAAGGGGCAGAGGTTATGGAATTTCTCCTCCCCAGAAATCTGGCTCAGGGGGATTTGTGTGATAAACAGGACGGAGGAAAGGGAGCGAGTTTACAATCAAGACTGCCTGGGGCATGGCTTCTGCCCTGTGAGCTCTGAGAAGAGGCGGCCCGGGGAAGTGCTCTGGCAAAGGGATGCTGAGTGCGGCTCTGATCCCAGGCCAGACCCAGGGCTGTCCTTGGGGCGGCCTAGGCGGCTCTGTGTGACTCCACGAGCCCTCTCTCCCCAGCGCCGGGGACATTGCTCTCACGCTGGCTCTTCAGGAAGGAACATCAGCTGCTTCTTCAACCTTCCCCGGTGGCCCCCCCAGCTTCCCCTGGGCGACAAGCTCTCCGTCCGTCCTCTCTGCTCGGCGGCCTCACGGGCTTCCAGCACATTCTCTCCTGCCTGAAGCAGACGTGTCCCCAGCAAGGCCCATGGTCCCCCCCCCCCCCCCCCGCTGCTGTCAGCTTAGAGAGAGACACGGCAAAACAAATGATTTTAGAAGAGTGTTATGGCAGCATCACAAAAATCCAGCATAAAGGGAGCCAGGAATGCCCCCGGCCCCACCTCGGAGGCCCAAGAGAAGCCGAGCGGCCCCCCCCCACCACAACCCCCAGTCGGCCCGCAGCAGCCTTCGGGGCAGGTCCACACAGCAGGAAACTGGGATGTCATCTGAGTGCCGGGCGTCAGAACGTCCTATTACTAAACATCCAGCATTCCCTCCGGCCTCACGGCCTCCGTTTTACGTCTGCGGGAAGAATCCGGGGCACAAGTTGCTCAGGCACAGACTTCACAGATGACTGAAACGCCGACACCACGCTCAGCTTGACGAGGGCTAAAACTCCCCTCCTCCCCCCGGCCCTCTGGGATGTTGGGGCCCCGGTGGAACAAGGCCCCGTAGGGATGGGGGATGACAGCACGGGTGTCGGAGCGCATGCATGGGGCACAGCGGGGCGGGAGACACAGGGACCGACAGCTGGCTTTGCCAACAGTAGAGAAAGCCACAGATGTGGGAAGTGAGCACAGCCACGATCTTGGCAGTGGGAGCCTCTGCGTGAACCAGCATCTGCGGTGCGATGGCCCAGTCCGGGAATGCGTGTAGACGGGGAGGACAGAGAGCCTTTCTTCGGTGCCAGAAAGCAAGGAAATGCTCAGGCAACGACAGGACCACGTGAGCAGCCACGGAGGCCAGTCTGAAGGGGTCCCACGGGCAACCCGGGGGCCATCCGAGCACCGAATGATGAGAGGAGCGGGTTAGGACTCACAGCATGAAACAGGGAGCCCGGGGTCCCCCCGACGTAAATTACTAAATGAATAGACTGAAAGCACCACGAGGAACAGGATACTCGTGTAACAGCACCGTCGGTGCACCCGCAGAACCGTCCCCAACCACAGCAAGAGAGGTGACGTGGAATGGTGGGGAGGCCGTCAGAGGGCACTTTGCCGGGACACGTGGAAATCAGGCACCCCAGCGGGATGCGGGAGACCCAGGCCCACTTCTCCAGCCACCTCGACAAGGGACACGCCCTGAGGAAACCTCAGAGGAACCCCGCAGGTCGTCCCCCCGCGTGCCGAGGACACGAAGGTCACACACGTCCTGAGGAACATCCTGGATGGGAGGCCACGAGGGGGCACGGCCACCAAATGCAAGGACGGGTACTGGGAGGATGGTTTTTTCTGCAGGCGGCGTGGGGACGGGTCGTGCGGGCAGAGCAAGCCTGTGGACTGGGTGGCCGTGGAGGGGCAGGCCCGGTCCCTCATCCAGACGGCAGTGCTGGGACGCGGGAGAGGAGGTCCTCCGCTGTAGGAAGCCCAGGCCGAACGCGCGTGGCTGACGGCATCGCGGCGGCAGCGACCCTCCAAGGCCCCCGCGGTTCGCGATTCTTGCATTCCTGCGAGTCTCCCGCAAACTCGAAACTCTTTAGAGAGAGGAAGCCATACGGCCCCCTGCGGTGGAGGGTCTCTGAGGGACTAAGGATGGGACGCGGGGGGGCGAGTTCACTCGTCAGCACGTTTTCGGCTCCACGTTTTATTTCTAAGATTTTATTTACTTATTTTGGAGAGAGAGCGCGCGGCCTGCGAGCGTGGGGAGGGGAGAACCTCTCAGGCAGACTCCACACCGGGCGGGAGCCCGGCGCAGGGCTCCGTCTCTCGACCCTGCGGTTATGACCTGAGCCAAAACCAAGAGTTGGCTGTTAGACCGCCGGAGCCCCCCAGCCTCCCGGATCCACATTTGACTATTTCTGCCAACTCCGTTGACATCGGTGGTACCGATGTGCTGGGCTCTGCAGACGACGCGGGAGGCTCCTGCGACCAATGCAGACCCATGAACGAGGCTTTACTCCGGGACTGAGCTCAGGAGGTCTCTGCCACCTGCAGGCTGGAGAACAAGCAAAGCCCGTGGGGTCCTTCAGTCTGAGGCCTGAACCTGATCTTTGCGGCACAGTGACCCACGGTGGCCTTATAGGTAACACAGAAGCAGGACCATCCTGAGCTCAGCTTAAAAATCAGGGGCCCGTCTGGGAGCGCCCGGGTGGCTCAGTCGGTTGAGCGACGAACTTCTGATTTCTGCGCTGGTCATGATCTTGGAGTTGTGGGACTGAACCCCATGTTGGGCTCCAAGTGGACCCTGCTTGGGAGTCTCCCCCTCTGCCCCTCCCCCCACCCTCGGAAATAAATAAAATCTTTAAATTTCATTTTATATTTTTTTTAAAATTTTTTTAATTAATTTATTTGTTAGAGAGAGCGAGCGAGTGAGCACAGGCAGACAGAGCGGCAGGCAGAGGCAGAGGGAGAAGCAGGCTCCCCGCTGAGCGAGGAGCCCGATGTGGGACTCGATCCCAGGACGCTGGGATCATGACCTGAGCCGAAGGCAGCCGCCTAACCAACTGAGCCACCCAGGCATCCCTAAATTTCATTTTTTAAAACCAGTGGCCAGTCTGGGGATTGAAATAAGCAGATGTACCACATTCTTCAGAGACGGACAGACCCTCCTCTAGAGATTACTGACACCAGAAAGTCACTGATAAAGGAACACGGATGCCTTCAGACAGGGAAGATGTGTTCTCCCGAAGGCGGAGGTGAGCTTTACAACATAATCTGCCACAGACCGATACTGATGAGCCCTCTTTTGGATACAGACTAACAAGTAACAGCAGCCCATGGTCAAGCTCAGTGAGGCGGGATTGCCGAAGTCCTCCTTTTGATATGCAACAAGCCACACTCACCGGAGGGAAAGCCACCTGCCATCTGCGTCCTGGTGGTCCCAGCATTCACTCTGACCAGCCCCAAGCACCTGCTCCCGCCCAGCCCGGGGCCCAGCGGGAGGCGCCAGGAGGATGGGGAGGCAGCGCTGGGGCGGGCTCCCTCCCGGGTGGGCTCCCTCCCACCAAACGCACCGTCTTGGCATACCTCCGAGTTAAGAAAACTGCCAGGGACGGTTCTGCCTCCCGGAGGCCTCAGATTGTCTTATCCCCAGGACGCAGAGCAGTGAGCCCTGCCCGAGTCACCCGTGTCAAAGCAGGCGTCCGTCCAGGGCACTCTGGCCCCGGGGACCGCGGGGAGGCAGTTGAGCCCACGGCCCGAGGCCCGAGTCACCGCCTGCCCCCCGTTCTCGGTAAGAAGAGGAGGAAAAGGCACGGGGCCGAGCCAGTTCGCTCTAATGTAAGAGCAAGTGCGCGGTCATGAAATGCTGTCCCGGGCCGCAGCGGGTCGGCGGAGAGAGCCTGCATGTGAGCGGGAACGGGCTCCTGGTCTCACTGCGTTCTCTGGCCCTCGTTCTCCGGCCCTCGGTGGCCACTGCACTCCTGGCCCCATGTGGGCACTGCGCAGCGACCCGCACCACACACCCTCCTGGAACTGGGGCCTCCCGGGTTTGCTCGCCAGGCGAGAGGCCACCGTGTCCCTTGGACCATATCTGTCGCAGCATTGAGGAGCTGCCGGGGGGCGGGGGTGTCACAAGCCTCACCTCGAGGTTAAAGAGGGTTAGAGGGCGCTAGCTGTCGCCAGGTGTCCACGCAGGCCTGCACCTTACTGGGGTCTTCAGTTTAGCAGGCAAGGGCCACAGGGCACCAGGGACTCACATGGGGCACGGACGGGCACGGGGAGGCCACGCGGCGAGATGCAGAACTGTTTGCCAGGTGCCATCTACACCTGTCTCAGCAGGTGCCTGCGCGTGGGAGGGGCGTGCTCTTCTTATCGCCCAAGACAGCTGTGGCCGGGCCCCTACGCCAGTCCACCGGCTTAGCCGTGGCAAGGTTACGCCCTGTGGGGCTGTCCGCAGAACTAAGCAAGAACACGCTGTTCAGTGTTCAGGGCGCCCGGGGGCTACACTGTTCACTGTTTGGGGCGCCCTGGGGGCTCAGGCGGTCCAGCATCTGCCTCCAGCTCAGGTCACGATCCCTGGGTCCCAGGACCGAGCCCTGAATCTGGGCTCCCTGCTCAGCAGGGAACCCACTTCTCCCTCTGCCCCCCCCACCCTACAGCTCTCATGCACTCACTCCTGCTTATTCCCTCTCTCAAATAAATACATTTTAAAAACCTTTAAAAAATAAGAACATACACATAAGACACCTGGTATCTGACTTGCGGTATGTGTCACATGTCCTGTCCTGACTAGGCATACAGTGTAAAAGCCACCGTTCCTACAACCCTGCAGCTCTGAGTAGCAGCTGCACACGGGGACTGCTTGTCCTACGGCCCGTAGAGATAAAAATGAAAGAATGAGTCCAGAGAGACTCAGTTTGGTGGAACATTGCTTTGCTCTCAAAGGAGATGACTGGGAAGCCCCTCCTGGATGGGTCAGAGGCTCGGCCTGGCGGCTGCCCTGCGTTCCCCATGGAGACAGGGCGGAGGGCACACCGCCCTGTGGAGGACAGAGCCCAGCCAACTGCACAGTAACTGAGCTGCACCCCTGATCAAACCACACCTGAAGGCAGTTTTCAGCTACTGAGGCCAACCCCTTCCCTTCGTTTTTTAAAGATAGCTTTCATTTTCTTGTTCTTTGTAATTGTCAGGGTCCTCACGGATGTGCACACATGTACGTGTTCATGAATATGTATGTTGGTAGTCACATTGGGGATCCTCACAGATGCACACGTACGTATGTGTTCATGAATATGTATGTTTGTAGTCACGTTGGGGATCCTCACAGATGCGCATGCATGTACGTGTTCATGAATAAGTATGTTTGTAGTCACGTTGGGGACATACATTATAAATGTGAAACAAATATGTACACATGGCCTCAGGAATCACTAACTCACATCCACAAAAGGAAAGACTCTCCCAGAGCTAGAATCCCCTCCTTCGCTGGCGCCTGCCCGTACCTCACCGTGTCACCACGATAAGTGACGCCCCACAGCACCCACGTCATAGACAAGACTGTCGCTTGTAACAACATTACGTCCTCCCCACTCACGCGCATGGCGTCGCCCACCTGCGGGAGACTCCCAGCATCCTGGGTGGGCCACGCTCACTGTTCTTGTTCCTGGTGGGCTCCGAGCTCTAACTCAGAGGAAAAGCATACAGGTGACCTTTAAGTCTGCAAGGAAGGGCGCCCGGCACCCAGTGTAGGACACTTGTTGGTGACTAACTAGGGCCACCTAGAGGTGACTTTGCATGAACCGGATTCCCACAGGACCACTGCTCTTTCTGCAAATCCCGTTCACCAAGCACCGACTGTGTTCAAGCAAGTGTGCCACGGCCCACGCAGGCATGAGACGCTCCCAGCTCACGGAGGAGCCCAACACAGACCCCAATAATTGGGAGAGTGGGGCCTGGAGTTGGGGGACCAGCCATGGGGGACAAGCCAGGGTCAACACCTTTGCTGGCGAAAACGGGCCCGTGCAACTCTGCAGACCTTTCAACATCCAAGAATGAGCACGAATTCCTGCACCAGCCTTGCTTTCTGAATGCACGGAAGCCACACAGTTCTGGAATGTTCCAGAGTCCACGTGAAGTCACTGTGGACCCCATCAGCCCTGACCCTGTGCATTTCCGACCCTCTGGCAATCCAGTGTCACCCAGATCCGAAACTCCGTCCTTCTCGTCTACAGCCGGTGGAGGGCAGGCTACAGCTCTCCGAAGCACGGAACCCCCTCACAAAGCAGCATTTCTCACCGTCTATCAAAGCTTTGCTCAGGATGCGGAATTCCTATTACCACCCCTCTGTGTAAATGCAGCTCACCCCATAAAACAACGCGGCAGGCCGACCTTACAGAAGCACAGACATCGGTGTGACCTGTGGGCCATGTCCCGGCCTCCCCACTCCACAAGCCGGATCTTGGGAGCGAGAGCAGCTCTCTGGACAGCAGGAAGCGCTTCTGCCGCCCTCGGCAGTGCTGAGGATCGTGCCAGTGGAATTCCGGACAGATACTTACAAATTGCCGGGAGACCTGGATTCAATGCTTTGTGTTCCTGACCCAAAGTTCACAAACACACCATAAAAGGAAAAAACATAATTAGAGAGTCCCTGCGCATTCCTCCTCCCCGCAGGGACAGAGGCTGACAGCCCCTTCGCTGCCCGAAGGACCGCGTCCTTCAAACCTCAGCTCCTCCTCTACCCCCAAACTCGGCACCAGTAAATAAACCACCCAGGGTCCTCATTTTAGTCATTGTCTGTCGCTCCCTCCACTAGGATGTCGGCTCCAAGAGGAGGGGTTTTTGTCTGTCTGTTCACTGCTGAACCCTGGGGCCTGGAGGAGTGGCGGCTCGCGGAAGTGCTAAAAGGTTCGCTGAGTGAATACAGAAGCCTCTGGTCTCATAGCAAGTGAGGTGTAGCCCGTGTCCACGCTCAGCAGAGCTCCACCAGGGGCAGGACCCCAGACGCCCCCAGGCCCCGGGGCAGAGCGGGGTCCAGGAGGTCTGCAGGGGAGCCTGAGGGTCCCTCAGGCTCTAACTCAGAGGCGCTGGTGCTACCGTGTAAGTGGGGGTGACTGAGCTCTGGGAGAGCGGCTCCCGGCGGCGCACAAAGCAGGGACAGGGAGAGCTGCCGGCGGGGGCCCTCCAGAGCCCCGGGGGTGCTGGTGCCGCTGACGCCGGACACTGCTGGGCTGTGGTGGTGGAGGGCACTGCAGGGTCCATGGTCCCCACGCTGAGGGCTGCAGGTCTGACCCCACCGCAGAGGGCCTCGGCTGTGATTCAGAGTGACCGGAACGAGGGACTGCGGTGCCCTTGGAGGAGAGCCCGGCCCGGACTCGGCAGTGGTCTGCACAAGGAACGCGGAGGCTCTGAACCAAGTCCTCACGGAAGGAGAACATGGATCTAAGTCATGACAGTTGACTGACAGGGACAGAACAAAGGAAGAGAAAGTTCCAAGTTCACACTGCGGATTCTGCCAGGACCAAGAGAGGGGAGGGCAGGGACGGCATTCACTGAGCGGGGACACACCAGGCTCCCGCGGGAGGCAGTGGCTGGGGACAGTAACCACTCAGGAATGACGACAAGTCACCAGTAGGTAGAGGCACTGCTTTGGCCAGGTCGGAGCACCAGTGCCAGGCTCCGTCCTCGCCGGGGGTGCCGAGGCAGGGCCAAGGTCATTGCTGGGCTTCACCCCTGGCGCTCCTCCTCTGGGTTTATTCAGGGGCCCCTTCTGTGGTGCTCCAAGCAACGGGGTCTGCCCACAGCTGGCCCACAGCTTTGGGGTGGGGTAGCGCGGAGCCGTGGGAGACCCCTGCTCCCCTCCCCTGCCCCTGCTCCCTCCCAGCTGCTCCTGCCTCCCTGCTAGGCTCTGACTCCCAGGGGAGGGGCCTCTCTGGGTGCCCCGGGAGACCCCGTCTGCCACTTCTCCCACCTGCTCCTGTCCACCTACTGGGCGCTGACTTGGGGGGGCTTTCTTGGTTCTGTGGGAGGCCCCTGCCCCTTCCTCCCCACCTCCCTCCCCTGCCTGCTCCCGTCCACCTGCTGGGCCCTAACTTCCCCGGGTGGCCCCAGCCCCACCCCCGAGTGTCTGCAGCAGGAAGGGCTGCAGCAGGAAGGGCGCAGGGGGAGCTGCATCCAGCGAGGGAGGAGGGACGAGGGAGGAGGGACGCACGCACAGACTTCTGCCCCCCGCAGGGCCCAGGCCAGCTGGGTTCCAGCCAGGTGACACAATGCGTGTCCCCCACCTGCTGTGTGCTCCAGGCAAAACAAGTGCAGGGAAGCCGTCCCCAGCAGGGCCTGAGTGGCACCCTGAAGGGATCAAACCCTTCTCCTGCAGTTTGCCCTGGTAGCAGCTCCCAAGCCACCTGTCCGCGGCTTCCGGCTTCCGCTCTGCCTGGCTTAGCGGGCAGCTCCCTGCCCCCCTGCGCCATCCCCGAGTCTCCCCCCTTAGGAAACGCGAGGGGACTAGCGCACTGATAAAAACGCCCTATCTAAAAAGATAAGGGCTTATCGGAACAAAGGAAAGGCAGGCTTTAGATTGATGGGGTCTGGGGAGCCCTGCCAGACCCCTGCTTTCCCGGATCAGCCCCAGGCCAGAACAGAACTGCGATTCCTACACAGACTGACTGGCCAGCCACGTATTTGCAAAACAACGGCAAAGAAACAGCAGCCATCTACTAGATGACTCTCTGGGGTATAAAGTCTCTTTATTGAGTACAGACGCTGCCAGAGGCGACCAAGTCAAGGAGGGCCATCAGCCAGTCTAGACACAGATAAAACCTGTTTCTCTTTACCCTCTGCCTCTCCAGACAGGGACCCACAGGGTCTGCGCGGAAGCGAGGCCAAGATACACGAAGCCGCACGCCCACAGGATAGCCAGGGCCCTTTCCCAGGAGGCCGAGCCCGCGGCCCTCTCAGCCCCCAGAGAAGACAAAATGATGCTACTTGCTTGTGATCAGACTCCTGACGAGGCCACTTCGTGAGCTGTCCGAGGACAGCCACCACGAGCATCTTTGTCTCAGGAAACCAGTTCTCGGCACACCGCTTATTTCTAGACTTGGCCGAGGGCCCTCTGCAGTGCCTGGCAGGCTTTGGGAGGCAGAGTCTCTCAGTCCGTGATGAGTTCTAGAACATAGGTGAGGTTGGGTGGGGTGAGGTCCGGAGCCGATGACCAAGAAAGAATTCTTGAGACGTCTTTGGTGCAAAATGGCGGTTTATTAAAGCGCGGGGACAGGACCCGTGGGCAGGACGAGCTGCTGCCCCGGGTTGTGAGGGGTGGCCAGGGGTGGCCGGTTCTGTACCATGGGGGTGGGAGGTGGTAAGGAAAAGGGAGGTTTCAAGAGAACTTTCATGTGCTAAAGAGGACCTACAAGATACCAATACCAGAGGCCTTGCCATTGCCAAGGTCGTTTTGCCCTCTAGCAAGGTATTAACATTAAGATGGGTGGGAGATTCCTAGAGAATGTCACAGACGTCCCACCCAGGAGTGGGGGTGGGGGGGTTGCAAGGTGTCAGCTTTTGCTTTGTCCTCAGCCAGCCTTCTGTCCCTCATCAGTCAGCAACACCTGCTACCCTCCTGTCCCCAGGTCAGTCTCTGTCCCTTTCAAAGCCCTGCATTTCAGGTGCGTCTCTTTTATACCATGGAGTTTGGGTTTTGCTTTTGAGCCATTTTTAAAAGTTTCTTTTTCGAGGGGCGCCCGGGTGGCTCAGTGGGTTAAAGCCTCTGCCTTCTGCTCAGGTCATGATCTCAGGGTCCTGGGATCGAGCCCCGCATCGGGCTCTCTGCTCAGCGGGGAGCCTGCCTCCTCCTCTCTCTCTGCCTGCCTCTCTCCTTACTTGTGATCTCTGTCTGTCAAATAAATAAATTTTAAAAAAAAGTTTCTTTTTCAGGGGTTAAGTAACGTGTCTGCCCATGACTGCCATGTCTGGTCTCAACTCTGTCATTTACGCCATGTGGCAATTACTGTGTGTGTCGTGCTACATTAAACGTTCCCTCATTCGGCGTGTTCTTTGTGTTCCGCGACAGACTGATTCTGGAACTCGGAAGGTCTGTGTTTTCACTCTAGTGGATACTGATGTGAAGTGTTGGGGTTCGCGAACGGTCAAGAAGGAATTCTTGAGACGTCTTTGGTGCAAAAGGGGTGGTTTTATTAAAGTATAGGGCCAGGACCCACGGGCAGAAAGAGCTGTTGGCGGCGGGGGGGCGCGGGGGAGCAGTCCTGATTCTCTGCTTTCAGTTGGGAGGGGTTTAGGGAGAGCCTCTAAGGAATCTGGAATTCCCAGGACCTTGAGGGGTCTCTCAGCACCCTCGGGTAAAACCTTAGGAGACCATTCCAAGGTCTCTCCTTGGGTGATTGCACGCATACCCCCGGGGCACTGCCGTTTGTGAACGGAGACTGGCAGGGCCCTGGAGGTCCGGCTGATGTCACGGCTGCTGTCACAGCCGATGTCACGCTACAGTTGCCTTTTGCCCTTCAGCAAGTATCCACACAAGACCGTTGAGATCCCGGAGGAAGGTGACCCTGCCTGTCCCAAGCAGCTGTCAGTGCGATGCGGGAACAGAGGCAGAGAGAGAGGTAGACTGACTGTGCTTATAACCCGCAGCCCGCTGACAAACACTTGAGGCGGCGGGACGTAACCCTCCTCCAGGAAGCCCCCAACGTTCATACTTTGCTGGAGGGAAAAACCACGTCAGCCTGACCACAGCCAGGCCCCCGGACGCCGTGAGTCTCTACCGGATCGAAGTCCTTTTGGAACTTCCCTCTGTCTTTCCCAGTCTGCAACAGTCGCTCCTCACAATCCGGGACAGCAGCTCTTTCTGCCCCTTCTCCCCTGTCCCCATGCTTTAATAAAACCACCTTTTTTTGCCCAAAGACGTCTCTTGGCCACAGGCTCCAGACTCCAACAACACTCTAAACCTCGCCACATGGGCTGGAGCTTACAAGGAAGGTTAAGTGTCTACAATGGATAAAAGGTGTCCTGTAGAGGGAAATTGTAACAATGTAACAAAACCACCATTTAAAACTATAAGCCTTGATGGGGCTCTAGGAAGCTGCGCATCCTCTAACTCTTAACTTCCGCTCAGGTCAGATCACAGGGTTGTGAGATCAAGCCCCAGAGCCCTAGCTCGGCAGGGATCGGCTTAAGAGTCTCTCCCTGGGCCCCTGCCCCAACTCGTGCATATGCTTTCTATTTCTAAAATAAATAAGAACATTTAAAAAAAATAAAATAAAATTTACAGGGGCGCCCGCACTGGGCGCGGAGTCTGCTTAAGATTCTCTCTCTCCCTCTGCCCCTCCCCCTCCCCTGCTCAAGCAAGCTCTCCCTCTCTCAAAAAATAAATAAATTTTTAAAAACAAAATTACAACCCTTGAAGACATTCCAGAGATAAAAGATGTGGATCTATATAATTCAAAGGACCCACTGCACTGGGTACCAGGAGAAATGGATCCAGAATGGTCTGCAGAGAACACAGCCTAGCAAACCTTCTCCGTAGAACTAACCTTCCCGGCCCTTCTCAACTATCATGTCTTCTCTAATCTCCAGTTGCCAGGGTTTGGCTGTTCGTACCCTCCTCTATCTCCGGGAAGCTTATTTATGCATCTGTCAGCTGTCCGGGAGCTAGAATTCCTGTCCCTTTCAAAGGTCCTCCTAACGGATCCAAGGTCAAGTTGACATGAGACGGATTAACAGGAGAAAATCAAATTTAACAGTGCACACACGGGAAACCCACACAGACGTGGGTCCAGAGCCCAGCAAAATGAGGTTTACGTGTCATTCTGAACTAGAGAGAAGAGGGCAGGGGTCTAGGGCTTCCGGGAAAGAAAAGGAATTCACAGGAAGAGGACAATGAGTACAGGGTTGGTAAATAATGTTTGCGGGGCCACACAGACCCACCGGGACCAGGAGACTCTGATCCAGCAGGGCGCCGGGCTCCTCCTCCCCGTCTCCCACCCCTGGTTCATACGGAGACAGCGCTCTTCCTGGAGCAGGGCCCCTATCAATTTTTATTTTATTTTATTATCATCATTATTATTTTTGGCCATTGAGCGGAAGGCAAAGAGCTTCTCCCGAATCTCAGTTTTGACGCCTTTAGAACTCAAAAATCTTCATGCCAAAGCGACCTATCTGGGGCAGCCCGACCCCGGCCCCCAACAGCGCACTCCCTCCAAGTCCCAGCTGGCTGTAACTATTCACAGTCACAGCCTGGTCATACCTGCTGAGAACCTAAGTGTTTTCTCACTGTAGTCTTTGCACATTACCGGAAAGACACAAGTTACAAAGGATAACCTCAATCTTCCTAAAAAATCCCTTCAGCCCCGATCAAGGAAGCCATCTCCACTGTGTGGGTTTTAAGTGTGTTGAGATCCTTCTGAGATCTCCTCTCCAACAATTCCCAGGTTCCCCGTTCTTGTAGGAGGATAATTTCCCAAAGGGCTCCTCCCTGGGGTAACGGCGTTGCCGAAAGTCCTACTGTACAGAATACGGAAACCAGGAGCCAGACCGGTCTTGTCTGTGGTCGATGTCGTGGGTTCTAATCCCCATGACTGGTAAACATGACCTTATTTGGAAACGGGATCTTTGCAGATGTAATCAAATTAAAATGAGGTTGCTGGGGTGGCTCTGGTCCAACATGACTGGTGTCCTTCTAAGAGAAGGGGGAGGGAGAGCTGACACAGGCACACACGGGGAGAAGCCACAGGAGGGCAGAGGCCGCGCCTGAAGGGAAGCCTCCACCTGCCAGGGATGCCAGGAGCGGGAAGAAGACAAAGCAGCGCTCTCCCGCGAGCCCGAGCAGCCTGAGCGTTCTGAGCGAGGGTGGCCCTGCCCACGCCTTGGTCGCAGAGGTCCGGCAGCCAGAGCCACAGAGGAATAAATTTCTGTGGCTGTAAGGCACAGTGTGGTCCTGTGTTGCGGGGAACACACAGAGTCACCCCACGGGGAAACAAAATTGGGACTTGCTCTGATGAGAAATGCAGAAACTTTTAAAAAACCTTCTTGCTCTTGGAATCCGTCACACACACACCCCCCCCACCCCGTCCACTGACACTAACCCTAAACCAAGAAAGGAAACATCAGTATCCCTCACAGCATGACCTTTCATGGCCACTCAATCCAACAGGCTTTGTTAAAAACAGGGTTCTTGGGGCGCCTGGGTGGCTCAGTCGATTAAAGCCTCTAACTTCGGCTCAGGCCGTGATCCCAGGGTCCTGGGATCGAGCCCCGGTTGGGCTCTCTGCTCAGCAGGGAGCCTGCTTCCTCCTCTCTCTCTGCCTGCCTCTCTGCCTACTTGGGATCTCTGTCTGTCAAATAAATAAATAAAATCTAAAAAAAAAAAAAAAACAGGGTTCTTTTGAAAATTGTTCTCAGGATTAAGTAAGTCAGTGTTCTGAAGGACACAGAGTCGATTCAATTCCAAGTGTTCGATGAATAAAAGAACTAGGACGGCATCAACCTGATTAAAGACAGACAGATGGGTCCAGCTTTAACCCCCAGAGCCAAAGGCCAAGCAAGGAGAAGTTTCGAAACTTTCATTTCAGAAGGGCCGAGAACAAGGAGAGGTCGTGTTAAGAGGGTTTCCCGGGCTTCCGCAGTCCCTCAGGTGTCCCCATTTCACAGATGAAGGCGCAGCGCGGCGGGTGGGGAGCCTGCCCAGCAGCAGGACGAGTCCTGTCTTCTTGCACAAAGAGGAAGGCGTGATCTCTGGGGGCACGGGGCGCTGCCCCCGGGGCCAAACTGTGTCACCGTGCTTCTGAGTCCCATTCACCAGCAGCCCCACATTGTGGCAGCTGGGCTACCTGCTCACAGAGGGGACCCCAAACTGGCTCTGGGCTGATGTTCAGCGGCACCGGACTGGGTGGGGATGCTGGCTGGCCTGTCCCCTGTGGCCCCTCGGGGCACCTCTCCTGCCCACACCAGGCCACTGAGGGGACATGGGTGAGTACGTCCTGAGCTAGGAGGTGGGACGCCCACCCGCTGCTGGCCTCCTTCCAGCCTGACAACAGGCTGGCATGTCCCCGCGACCCCCACACCAAGAAGGCTGCCGCTTAGAGGGACAGGCAAGAGCTGTTCCGAGTCCCCACCGTGTGCCCATCTCCAAGGGCCCCTGCTGTGTCTAAGACGCCAAAGACCTTAATAAAGGAGAAAGAAAATCCACATCCTTTATTCCAAACACAAAGCCCTTACCGGGGCGTGGGAGACTTCCCTTCTCTCAGCGCACCCATGCTGGGCCCACACTTACAGGTGCCATGAAGTCAGCTCATGGGCGTGCGGGGTAACGGAGCACAGAACAGCCGTACAGTAGAGACGCTTGTGCAGTAGAGACGCTTGTATACAGAACAGTTCACCTGGAAGCCACTTTCTGACAAGCAGCGGTTCGTGGTTCTCTCCAGCTTTTCGAAATGACGTCCCCGTGGCTGGTGGGCGTCAGCGAGTGCTCTGCGGTGGTGGGGGGTAGAAGGCCGGGCCGTCCTCGCAGACCTCCAGCCCCGGGCCCCAGGCCCTCCCGGACTCCCCCAGCTCCCCCGGCTCCGTGCAGTTCCGCAGCCGCAGGTCCTTGGTGAAGCACAGCTCGATCTGACCGATTGTCTGCACCTCCTCCCCCTAAAACCCAGAAAATGAGAGACGTCTGAGAATCCACATCTCGGGGGGCCCCCTGCTCTGTGGTCATCAAGCCTCAGAACCTGAAGAGACAAGGGAGGATTCCAGAAACGAGCCCCCCCCCCCACCTCTAGCAGCGACCCGCAGGGGGCCGCGGGGCTCACAGCCTAGTCACCACCCAGACGTCCCCTGTGCCAGCCTGGCGACCCTGGGTGACAGGGACACGGCTCGAACCTCGGACACGTGCACCTGTGTGCCTGCAGCATACGCATCACGGCATCACCGGGAGAAGTGGTTCTGTAGAATAAGTAGGTCAGGGGACCCCACTGCTCAAAAAGAATTAAAGTCTTATCAAAGCTGACAAAAGAAATGACAGTCCATCCGCACACTAGATAAATACGTGCGGCGACTGAGACTAACAACGCAAAGCCCAAGAAATCTGTCACTTAGACCTGCTTCCTACAGCCGCCTCTGGCTCCGGCCGCACCACTCCTTCTTGTTGGAGAGAAGTCTCAAGTAACAGACCCTGTTCGAGCACGGCACTGAAGGACAGTTGTGTGCGTGTGTGTGTGCGTGTGCGTAATTTTTTTTTTTTAATTCCAGTACAGTTAACACACAGTGTCCTGTCAGTGTCAGGTGTACGAGACAGTGATTCATCACTTCCGTGCGTCCCAGGTGCCCTCCCTCACCCCCATCACCTGCTCCCCCATCCCCCACCCCAGCCCTCTCATCACCAGGGCTGGGTGTCCTCTAGAGTCAAGAGTCTGTTTCTTGGTTTGTTTCTTTTTTTTCCTTTGCTCATCTGTTTTGTTTCTTAAATTCCACATATGAGTGAAGTCATACGGTATCCGTCCTTCTCTGCCTCACACACTGATCAGCATTTTACTCTCTAGCTCCATCTGCATCATTGCAAATGGTAAGATTTCATTCTTTTTGATGGCTGAGTAATACTCCACTGGAAAGAGAGGCCACATCTTCTTCACCCAGTCATCTACTGATGGACACTTGGGCCGCTCCCGCAGTGGGGCTATTGTTGATAATGCTGCTGTAAATATCGGGGTGCAGGTGCCCCTCTGAAACTGGGTTTAACCAACTGCAATTTTAAAGCACATGCAGGATCTGCCTGTGCACTCACACTCCCACACACGCCTCTGCCCCTGGCAACTCTACGGTGAGCGCGTGGATGTTGTCGACAACCTGTCTTCCTGATACAGACAGAAGGAGCAGCAAAACAGCACATCTGACCTGTTTTGGCGGAAGACACTGGACTTTTGGTACGACTCCGTACATGCTGGCAAGGGCGTCTTTAATATCTGAAACCTGAAATGGAATCAAATGCATTAGAATTACGTGGACACAGGCGGTGTAAGGGCTCCGCCCAGGCAGACGGCACACTCGGCTTCCGCACTCACAACCCGCACGGCTGACCACAGGGCACCGTCCTCTGGGCACTCCAGGCTCGCAGACAAGACCCCAGGAGAGGCTGTCACCCACCTGGGCTCCACCCTCAGACCACAGCGGCCCCCACACGCGCTCCACCGTCTCCATTCTCCCCGCTGCCCCGTGCTTCTGTCCACACCTGGAGCCTGGCGCTGCGTGCGGTAAGTCAGACCCACTTTCAGAGGCCAGGACTCCCGTCTGAGCTCACCTCTTGCTGCTTCTGAACCTAACAGGGCACCTGCAGCACACGCGGGGAGCTCAGGACACTTGCTGTCCTTGGTCATTGAAATAAGTGGTCTGACTGACACATTCTGGGCAAAAATGTAAACACAGTCCCCCTACCTGCTTGAACTTGAACCCAGAGGGCCGAGGGGACCCTGCCAGCCCTCTCTTTCCTGGGGCAGCGGACACGGTCTCCCCAGGGTCACCGTTCCCTCCCAGCCTCACTCTCGGTGCAGGGAGGAAATTAAATGGAAGATCCAGATCCAATCAAGATCCAGCTCAAGCGGGAACCAACCGCACAGCAGAGCACAGACGCCAGACAGTGCAGTGGGGACGCCGACTGACTTCCGGTCAGGGGACCCAGGTGACAGCGCAGTGTGCAGCAGAGGACTGGAACCGGGGATCGCTAAAATTAGTAACTTCAAATCTTTTTTTAATCCCAGGAGATTAAATCAGCCTAAGTAGAGAATGCATCAGGTTCTCTAACCCAGGAGTCAGTCAGCTTACTGGGTAAAGGACCAGAGGACAGACCCCAGGCTCCGAGGGTCACCCAGTGTCTTTCTGAGGGGACACCTGCCCATGGAGGGTGACCACGGGCAATGGTAAAGGAATCAGCCTGGCCGGGAGCCACGAAGACTCCATTTACAAGAACAGGTTCTTCTGGGTAGAAAACGATCATCTTTTGTATATGCTTACCAGACAGTAAGATCCAGGCTGTTTAAATTTCTAGTTTTATCACGAAAACAAAAACAAATCTTATGCCTCTTCATCGAACAAAGCATCATAAAACGGAATGTGCTTTTCAAACCACCTACTTCCCAGCCCTGAGCGAGCTGGGAGCACGCGTCTCACCAAGGGACCGTGAATCTAGGCTTCAAAATCATCGGTTTACGCAGCTTTCAGATCCCACTCAGTGTGCACCGGGAAGCAAGACTTAAATAAAACCGCTCTGGAACCATAACAGTCAAACAGGAGGGGGCTTGTTCGAGGCACTTTAAAATCCCGGCGTGGACTAGGCTGCAGACAGTCTACCGTGGAGACACGAGGTGCCCTCAGGTAGCAGACACACATTTGGTTACGGAGCTGAAAGCAAGACTTACCTGGTAGTAATTGATAGATGGCTTTATTCCCAATTTTTGGAGTATGCTAAAATTTAAATTAAAAAAAATTAGCTGTATAATACCGTACATTTTCCTTTCTTGTTCTTCTTAAACATCCTGTTTCCTAATAAAAATGAAGACACTCTGAAAAGAAAGCACTTATTTTCTATTGCTTTAGGCAATAAATCTGGGCACAAGGACAGCCAGTAAATGGTACTCGGGCTTCGCCAACCACCCCTCCCCGTGGCTCACATGCTGCTGACCCTCCTTTCTCCAGCACCCGGACCCTCTCAACAGTGGCCAGACGGCCCACACCCACTGTGGTTACGGCACACACGTGACCCCCTCTCTGCCAAGCCTGTTTCAAAAGACAGTCAGAAACTGATTCTGGATTCCAAGCTTATCCTAGAAAACCACACTTGGTCAAATCCTCAAATACACTCAACACCCACAGACGTGAATCATTTCCTAAAGCATATAGTTTTGACCAGCCATCCCAACAAAACACCACACGACTAATTTACCGGTTAAATGATGGAGTGGGATATAAACAATTCTCAGATTAATGGTCTCAAAACAACATTCGAGCCCCCATCACGCCTCCCTAGATCATCCAGGCCATGAGCCCCCGGAGCAGACGTGAGACCCGGGCTGCCTCTCTGGACAGGGGCATGGTCAGATGGGTCTGTCCGAGGAAAACCGGACCGCCCGGGGCACGCCTCCTCCTGCTGTGATTTCTGGCAACAGCATACATTGTGTTAACAAGCCAGTGTTTGTGAAGCCGGCACACCGCCCAGTGTCTGGATCTCAGCTGTATGCTCCCGGCCCCGGCAGGAGGAGGTGGTGGGCAAGGGTCCTTGCAGCCTAAAAAAAAACATGCCCACAGCCTGCCCTCACACTGTCTGCGCGGCGTAAACACCAGATTTCAAAGGCTCTGGCTCCAGAATTGTAAAACTTTGCAAATTTTAAAATATTTATTTCAAGTTCCAGTATTTGGGGTATGCTGGGATAAATAATATAAAATAATCTCACTGCTTTCTTTTTGCTCTTTTTAATGAGGTACTAGGAAATTTTAAGTTATGTGTGGGGTCTGCACTGTATTTCTACTGGGCGGTGTTGCTGAAAAGCCCAAGTCAGGTCACCAAGGAAGTGAGGCAGAGAGAGAGAAATATTTGGGGAAGCCTGCCATTCAGCCCAGGTTAGTCTATAATGTTTTCTACGGTGTTGCCATTAGTTTGACATTCATTCCCTGGCCAGTGTCTGTAGGTTATCAAAGATCTATTCACAGTATCTCGCCTTTTTTCAGGTTTGCGACCTTCATATTATAAAGTGAATAAAACACTTAGTTTATGCTAATATGACAGGCTTCCCTCTAAGAAACAGATAATCTGCAGTGATGGTTTATAATACAGAGAAAAATACAAGGGATTTTATGTTTTGACTTCCTAATTTTCTGAGTACCGCGATTTTAGATTTTCCTTGGGGGACCGGGGACAGAATATAATTTCCCTACAACTCTCTCCCCATGTCATCTAACAGACACTATGCCCCCAGCAGGACGTCGTCTCTGCAGGAGGAGTAAGCAGGCATCCCCAGCGCCGGCCCCAGCTTTTCTGGTGCTGCAGCAAGCCCGGCACCAGGACTCCTGCACGCGCGTGTACAACGGAGAGCTACAGAGACTCGGCAAGCGTAAGCCGGGAGACTTAATAAACAGCCATCGGGTGAAGGGAGGGATGACTTAGATGTTTTAGAACCTTCCAGCAGGCCCCATTCACTGCCCTCGTCCCGCCTGACTGAGCAGAACGGGGCCCGGGGAGCGAGCCGGACCTCGCGCTGCTCGTGCATCAGGAACGCCCGGGGCAGCCTCCTCCCTGCCGCGGCTCCCGACTGGACCGCGCTCTGCCCGTCCGCACCGCAGACACTCCCGGTTCACTCCCCCCGGGACGTCTGTGCTCAGTATCCCCTAAACTCTGGGGTGAGGAAATGCTCCCCGAGGTTCTGCTCTTGCGGCGAGAAGAGCCTGCGGAGAAGCCTGGCCCGCAGGAGCTGGGCGGCGCGGCTGGAGCGCACCCGCCGGCCCTCGGGGGGACCCGTCCGTCATCTTCCGGCTCGGCAGACGCACCCAAAGACGCAGCAACTGTACACGGTGCGCAACGGGCGTCCTGTTCTCCCCACAGGCACTCGCCCCTCCCGCGCCGGCACTGGACCCCTCCCCCACCGGACCCCAGTGAAACGGGGAACTGGCTGCGCCTCCGTGTGCGGGACGTAGAGGACACACGCAGAGAACCGATGGGGGCCCCGCACTTTCTAAGCAGACGGGACGCACCAGCTTCCGCGCGGGTGAACAGCAGAGGCTCCTGACGGGATCCGGGCTCACTCTGACGAAAACACACTAACTGCCTGTCCTGGTCTTTGAAACACGTCACAGGTTTATCGCGTGACGGCCCAGATGACGTCGAGCGGGATCCCTCCCACACCGGCCGCCAGGAACGCGCGGACGGCGCACGGCCAGCCTCGCCCCCACTCTCGGTCACGGCCTGGGTGGCGGTAGGGGGCCTGGCCCTCCGCAGGGCCATCTGGAGGGGATGTTTACGAGGTCCGGGTAGTTTCTAGGCTCCGAGGACCCCTGCCCACCACCTCCTCCTGCTCGTTCCAGAAGCCCGAGAGCAGAGATGCAAACGCTTAGAGATGGGCGGTCTGTACAGAACCTGCCACGTTAGCGCGACACGCTCCCGTCCAAAATCCCGGCTGAAACCCGCGTGCCCTGGTCAGTCTTGCTTCCTCGGGCCCCTCGCCGTCCCATGACGTCCGAGCCCAGACGGGGACGCAACTGCCCCTCGGAACAATGTGTTACTTAAACTATAACCCTGGAGGATTTTACTAGTTACCAAGCACATTTAGACACGGCCTGAAGAAAAACTGGGAACAGGTCTTTGGGGAGAAGGACGATCTACGACGGTGAAGCCGGGCAGCCGGGGACGCCGGTCGGCCCAGGGCGGAACGAAACACCGCCTGCTTCCCTTTCCCGTGGTCGCTCCTTTCTCTTCCAGAAGCGCCCGTCGTGAGTTAGATGAGTCCTTTGGATGTGCTCGATTAACTATAAACTTTATCCCCCTTCTTGCTTGTCCATAAGACAAGCGACTAACGTTTGACCTTCATCGGTTCCTCTGTGGCCTATTGTTTCTGCCTAATAAAAGCGAGACTGTGCAGTTGCTCGGGGCAGCCGTCTTTTCGACGGGTGTCCCCTGCTCCCAGTCTCTTACAGCTGACTTGTTTGTGCCTAATTCTTCTCCCGTTCGCCGACTGGAAGTGGCAGGGGACCCGCGTCTCCGAGGCTGCCGTACGTGACTAGGCCCAGACTGATCCGGAGGGCTGGGTGGGAGGCGCCAGGATTCCTCAGGACGGCTCTGCGGCCCGCGAGCACCAGGCCCCCGGAGGTCCCTACCTGTTAAGCTCCAGCTTCTCGTAAAGACCCAGGCTTCCCCCGAAGTATTTCTTCTGTGAGTTGAGGGCGTCGAGCTGAGCGGCACAGGTGCCGTGCTTCTCCCACTCGTGCTTCCTGCGAGAGGATTTTAACAAAAAATCTCTGGTTAAAAGTCATGAAACAAATTCACGAGGAAGAGCTCGCACCAGGACGGGACAGTCACTCGCACGTGGTTTCTGCTACAAAGAAAGAGGACAAGACTCCCCGTGTGCATCAGGCATGACGCGGGAGTCCCCTGCGTGTGGGGACACGGCCCCAGGGGACACAGTCCGGTCTCCAGAGAGTGCGTCGTGTCCCTGCAGCCTCCGCCGCCAGCGGGGACGACTCAGTTCGGCGACACAGCACAGCCGTGGCTGAGGAAGAGCAGACGCCACGCCGCAGGCCCCCAGCCGTCCGGCACGGGCCTTCCGCGGGGGCTCCGGCTTCACAGGGACGCTGACCTGTCCTTCCTCAGCAGCGAGCGAAGGACAGCGGCCACACGACCTCCTGAGAGACGCCGCAGGCCCCCTCCCCGTCTCCACTGTGTCCTCATCCGCCCCCAACAGAACTCTAACAGGACAATACGCGAGCAGCGATACGGATCCAAGAGGAAGATCGTAGATAACAATCCCCCACGTTTCATCGCAGGTTATCGAGAAGTTTCACGTTCTTCTGCAAGGCAAACATACTGCTGGCTCAGAAATGGGGAAACTGAGGCAGAGGGGCTAGCGAGGCCACCCAGCCAGCAAGTCCCAGAGTCCGCCCCCGAACGGCACTCTGGACCCCACGCCGCCCCCGTCCGGCCACACCGCAGAGCCACCCCCACAACCCGCAGACGCGGGGCGCACTGCCCTCGGAATCGCAGGCCGCTGTCCCATCGGATGCCCGCCATCGCGAGCGCAGGAGAGCGGGAGGGGCATTCGCGGGGGGGACCTCCACCGCCTGTGATCTGAGCAGACACCAGCACATCCGCAAGGCTCGTGCACAGGGCCCGTGCAAAGTGACAAGTCGCGTCAGCCTAAGAAAGCGCCGTGGGAACCTTTCTTCATCTACCGCAGCCTCCAGAGTGAATTATTTCTGCAGAGCAGGGAAAGGATTTCTTTCCGACGAGATGAGGATGGAACCCGCGGTACAGACACCCTCGTTTCCGTGGAGCTGGAGCCACTCCAGGACTTGCCACACGGGGAGCTCGCGGAGCCATGAGCCTTGTGCACAGCACCTGCACGCCAGCCGGGGGCTCCCCACACACAAGAAATACTCGATAAATGTCAGTTTGGATCAAGCTTAAGGATCAGAATCCATGAGGGCATCGTTAGTGTACGTCCAACACTGAATCCCACCTCATTTGGAACAGGAAAGTTTGCACTTAACACAAAATGGTCAGTGACCAGGCAGAGGTGCCCATCGTGGGCTTCCCTCGCCTGCCGGAGGGCACATGGGCAGACCCAGGGGCCGCCCTCCGGGATGAGAGGTGGAGGCTCCTCTGGGACGACTAGGCCCAGGTCACCTCCCTCAGTGAGGCTGCTCGCCAAACTGGGTCTCACCCAACTCTCCTTTTTTGTACAAGCATCAAAAAACAAAGAGAAATCCTACTTTGCAAGGGCTGTGTCCATGGTACTTTTCAATAAGGCTAATTTTGTGAACAGATTTAATTTTAGAGAACCTTCTCGAGCATGAAGTAACACCAAGACCGTGTACTCTGCAGACTTGAGTACTCTCTGGGATGAATGAGGACAGTTTTCGGACAGGAGCCCCCCTCTGCCCCGGGGCCCCAACGACGAAGCTGAGGTGGAGAGGCCGGAGTGCCTCTGGGACCCTCTAGAAATTCACAGAGCCAAGGGAATGTGGGGAACAGGGAAGCACGACCCAACGCCACATGCAGGGGCCAGGGACGACAGCTGCCCTGTACCTGGGAGCTCTAGGAGCAGATACTAACAGGAGCAGGGCAGTCACCTCCGCATTTAGAACACAAGTTTTGAGATGTGCTACCTACTATCCAACCTGAAAAAGTATCATTTTGCCTTTCCGAGAGCACACACTCTGCCCACACTACTGGGATGACGTGTTCAAGGACCAGCTCGGACCACCACCTTTACGGGTATTTGTCGACTCACTGGTAAGTCACCCAGCACCAACGAGCTGACCGGCTGTGGCACGGAACACGCCGGAATGCGTGGAAACCCGTACTCTGCGTGCCTAGCGCGGACTTCAGCAGTTCTGCGTGCGCTGTGAAGTGCTCTAGAGGGGTCCCCCGGCTTTTCCCATCCTCCCACTCTAGCTCGGCTGGGCGTCAAGTTCCGGGAAAGCATTGTCGGGAACGCGCCTATGCAGAGCACGGGTCGGAGAGCCGGGGCTCTCTTCTCCCGGACTCTGCGTGCTTCTCCTGTGCAAGAGACCCGAGAGGGTTCCAAGCACCAGGGAGCCTGGGGGACGGGCACCAGTGCCGCTCCGTGGTTTCAGAAAGCTTCTGTCTGCACTTAATTCTTTTCCTGAATGCTCTAGACACAAATATTTCCAAACCGAATTAGCCATTCTTGATAAAATCTAAGTACTTGAGACGTGAACGTAAACCGCCACATCGGAGTGAGCCCGAGACAGTGATTATTTCCGGCCAACGTGACATAAATGAGAGGAATGTTAATTTTACCTCCTTCCCAAGCACTGACCTAAAGAGCTACCTTGAGTGAACACAGCGTTTTCCTCCTTGGCTCAGCTCCTGCTACACTTCAGGACGTTTCTGGAACAGGCAGCGGACCGAGCCGCAGGTGGGACCCGACCCTGTCCTCGCTAAGTCGTAGCACGAGACCTCGACCTCTTTTTCTTCCTTGGTGGATCTCGTGGCAGCAGCACAAAGTCTTTAAGAAACATCCGCTGCTGCCTGCGCTGCGGCGAGCGCCCCGTCGATACCCGAGTGTTTGTCTTAGTGAAACTCAGGAGAGGAGAGCGTCAAGCAAAGTGACGAACGAAGTCGTGGACTGAGAGCCAGTCTGCGAATTCCACGTATTCGCAGGTTTTTTTCCAAACAGGCTTCACGCCCTGCGCAGAGTCAACGCAGGGCTTGAACTCACAACCCTGAGGTCGAGACCCGAGCTGAGGTTCAGAGTCAGACGCTTAACTGAGTCACCCGGGTGCCCCTCGCCCACATTTTTCATTTCCTGGAGAAAGGCCCCGAAAACGGTCTCCCAGATAAAAAGTGGTTCACCCCTTCGCGCCTCAGAAGGGCGGCCCCGTGGTCCGTCCCCGCGCCCCAGCCCTGCGCCCCCCACCCCCCGCAGGCTGCGGCGCCCCTGCACTCACCAGAAATGGCTGTGGTTTAGTGGATGGATCACATCGGGCCAGTACATCTTCATTTCAGGCAGGAGGTCCTGTGCACGAAAAAAAAATCCACGTAGGACCTAAGGACTCACCTAGGTCCTTAGAAGGTCTAGGTCTAGACTGACCTAGAAGGCCAGTCTGATTCACCATTACATTAAAAGAAGTGACCTCAGCCAATCAGTAACACTCACGGGAGGAAAACGATTCTGTCCCTATTCTGCACGAAGCGACAACACAGAGAAAGGTGAAATTTGACTCATCATGAGGGTGCACTGGAAAGCAGGCGCGCTCAGAGGGGAGTGGGTGAGCACACGCCGGTCCAGCCCGATGAGGGGATGTAGCTCTAACGAGAAAGCAGCCATCAAGCCGCGATGGGACACAGGAGAGCCTTCCGCGCCTATCAGTGAGGCCAACCTGAAAAGGCCGTGTGAGTCCCGACGTGGCCATTTTGGACAAGACTAAAGTACGGAGACAGCGAAGGCTTAGTCAGGGGCCAGGGTGGGGAGGGGGACGGGCAGAGGAGGAGGGATTTTAGGGCAGTGAGATGCCTCCATACGGTCTAACGAGGGATGCGTCATCTGTCAAAACCCATAAGCCTCCGTGACACAGAGTGAGCCTACGGGAACCGCAGTGTCTGCTAGCAATGAAGTACGACCCTGTGACAAGTGTGTCAACCGCAGGGGACATGGTGTGTTGGGGGACATATATGGGACGTGCCACTCAATTTTTCGGCTTTAGGTTTCTGCTCTAAGAAGTAGCATCCACGGACTAAAACACGCACCACAAAAAGCAGGCTCTCCTTTCCCTCGCGGGGAGCTCATCTGGGCGGGGAGACGGGCCCCCTGAACTGTACAGATAGTTGCCCTAAGCTGCACGGCGTCCAGGTTTACTTCTCAACTTCTCCAAACTCACTAGGCCGGAAACAATGTTCACTTAAAACAGTGTCTAGACAGACTCCGGGCGACCTCGCTTTCCCCTATTTGCCACCACCCGTCGCTACATGCCAGTCACCAGACAACGGGACGCCCCTCGCGTCCCCTGCCGGTAAGCCTTGTCCTCACGCCCCCACGGCGAACTCCCCAGGAAGTGGTCTGCCGCCTCGTCGGCACGTCCCCCACCTTGCACTGCCCACACGCGGGCTTCAGCTCCCACCAGCCCCACAGGAGCGGGGAGCAGGCCGCTTTCCTGGGGGACCAACACTAAACTGGGCTTTCCGGGACAGAACGAGTAAACCAGCAGTGTTCTGAACGAAGAGGGCTTGTGGCCACCTGCCCACCGCGCCCAGCAGGCCGCTCCACTGAAGGGCACCTTCAGCCTTGCTTTTACGAACCCCACCAGCCCTCACGAATCCCCTCTCCTGGCCCCCTCCTGCCCTCCCCTCCTCTGGCTGCTTCTTCACACGCGCCCCCATCTCTGTTCCGGGCTGTTCCTGCGTCTCTACCCCGTCCACGTTCACACCTCTGTGCGTCATTCATCTGTGCACGGATCACACCCAAAGTTCACTTCTGGCCCAGACCGCTCTCCTGACAGACCCACGGAGCCCACCTGGACGTTTCCAGGGCACTTCAAACTCAACGCATCCAAAGCTGACTGTCACCCGCACATGTGCCAAAGCCCGGCCCCCCGCCCGCGCCCCCGTCGGGAAGGAGGACACCCCCAGCCAAACCCCTACCCAGAGCCCCACTGGAGCTTCTGTCCCAGGGAGGCACGGAGCCCCGTTCACACGACTTCTGTGGTCCCCTCCAGCCTTCTGGCCCCACGGCCTCTGCCCCTTCGGCTCTTCAGCCCTGGCCGGCGCCCCACAGCGGCTCTCACGTGAACACGGCAGCCGAGGCGCTTTCCCACTCCAGCGGGAATGCCAGAGGCCCTCAGTACAATGTCAGTGAATCTGTAATTCCACTGTCGGGTCACGAGACTCTAACCAGGAGCATCCCCATGATAGGAGGCAAGCTGCAGCGGGTCCGGGAAGGCGGATGTGTGTGTCTGAGGAACGAGACGCTGCCAGGCTTTGGGGTGCGCTAATAATTCTTACAGACGGTCCCCAGACTCAGGCCTCCAGGCTCATGCCAGCAAAGGTCCTCACAGGAAGGAAAGAGGAGAGAGTATCGTGGGGACTAGAACACGTGAAGGGTCTGGAATGTCCTGCCGTGCCCCTCTGGGGGCCGTCTATTCATGGGAAGGACCCCCATTCTAGCAAATCCTGACGCTACCTCCTGTTTTCAGGGAGGCCCAGTGCCCTGGCAGGCCCTGCCCTACGAATCCAGGTCCTCGTCACGGGACAGGTGACTGGTTCCACGCACAGTGAGGTGTCTCGAGAGCGTGTCGGCTAGCAGCGCTCATCAAAGCCGCTCCCTGGGCTGCCCCCACACAGGCCTCTGTTCTGGAAAGGCCCATTCCTCCTGCTCAGAGGCCCCCCCTGGAAGCCCACCCACCCACAGCCAGAAAGGCCAGGCGTGGTACCCCGTGCCTGTCCTCCGAGCCAGAGTGGTCTAGACATGCTGACCGGGAGGCACAGGGGCCCCGGGACTAACGTGGGCGGGCGGGGACCCATCGGGGTCTGCTGTCACTTCACACAGTTCCCGTCTGGTGCCGTGGGCCCCGGGCAGGGGAGAAGGGGCCATTCGGACTGAACGAGGAGTGTTTTATGGATCCAGAAACGCGAGCCAGGTGCCAGGGGCTGAATCCCAGCGAACACGAGCGAGATTCCTCACGTGAGCGCAGGCCGTGGAGGACACACCTGCGAGGGGCTAAGCGAGGGCAGCACCTGCGCAGCCACGGAAGGGGGCGTTACCTTGATCTCTTCGAAGTGGAAGGGCCACGAGCCGTTGCACTCTTCTGCTCTATCCGGCCTGGAAATCAAAATGGAAAACAACAGAAGTTAGTCTTCGTTGAGATGAGCTCCAGATGCCAGGAGACACTTCCATCAGCGTCTGCAGGGACCAAAGGCCGAGACGCTCTACGGCCCCACGAGTCACTTAAGGAAGAGCGCCCGGGTAGGGTGACCAGAGAGCCCTCCCCAGGAAGAAATGAAACCGGCCGGTAGGGGGAGCTCGGGAGTCAGGCGCGGGCCTGAACGCTCCCTCCTCTGCCAGTCTCAGGCCACGGGCACCGGCGCATCTCCCTCTCTCTAGGGGAGGACTGGGCTCAGGGACCAGCATACAGACCGCGCTCACACAGGGACCCAGGCTCAGCGAGTACGGCTTCTTAAATCCCCAAGCACGGATCCCTCCCTGCTTCCCCACGTCTAGCTCTGCACGGGTCAGTCCCAGGCTGCAGATGCCGCCGAGCTCACCAGGCCACCAGCTCTGCTTCCCAGACCGCCGACGTGTCTCCGCGCCAGCAGGCCTTGTACCCTGAAACCAGGGCAGCTCCCCGCCGGGACGGGGCAGCACTGTGCACTGTCCTCCCAGCTGCAGGGACATCAGCGCGACCCGAGGAGACCCAGCTCCCGCGGACTGCAGGGTCGGACCACTGCCCCGGCCCCCGCTTCATCTGCTGCCCACAGACCTCCAGTCTTGAGGAACAAGCATGTGCCGGCAAAGACCAGAACGGCCCCTCCTCCCACGGGAGCAGCAGGACAAGACGCGTCCCGCTGACGGGCTGACTCGTGGGCACAGTTAAACATGACAAATACACGCGTGAAGAGGGAAAGAATAAAGTGCATAAAACGCGTGTGAAACCCGAGATGAATCCGGTAAACGTGACACACACACCATGTACACACACACAACACGTGTGTACAGCGCACACGCGCACCGTGTACGCACACACAACACGTGTGCACAGCGCACACACGCTCACTTATTTCTAAGCATCTACTTATTGCCCCCAAAGAAGCACACAATGAGAGGCTCAGGGATCCTAGCCTGGACCCAGAGTCCCTACAAGCGTATGTAAGCCAGGTTGTCACTGTTCTACCAAAAAAGAACTAACCAACCACAGGATCAGGGTTACTGTACAAACAGCGGAGATATTTTAAATAAGGATTCGGTCCACTGACTAAACTCCTAACGAAAACCACTGGTGTAACCCTTAGCACCAGCCTCAAGCTGCTTTCGGGTTGGCTAGTGGAACGTGAACGGCGCTGGGCCTTGCCATAATCCGTGGATGGTCCAGTAATCCGGAGGGTCTCTGCAGTCCTTCTCGACCTCCTGCAGCAAAAAGACACAGAGCACATCACTGTTCCGTTGCTCCTTCACTGCGGCTTCCCGCTCAGCCCCGAGGAGCGACGCGGGCGCGGGCGCTCGGACAGGAAGGAGGCACCGATCCTCAATGACGTAACATAATTAAAAACTGAGTTTTGCTTTTTTTTTTTTTAACGTGTTCCCAAATTAAGTCCATCTGATGGAAACGCTCCCACCTGCCCATTCATTTTCTTCCCACGTAACCATAAACGTGTGAGGGTTCCCGGTCCCCGTGAGACAAGAGGGTTCAGCCACAGGGGCCAGATGTGTCAGCGACACACTCAAGTGTGAACGTTGGACGACGTAAACATGAGCGCTCGGGCGCAAAAATGCCAAAGTGAGGAGAGCACGACAAAGACAATCTCACAGAGAGGAAAGCTGAAGCAGCACCCCTCAGGGACCTCCAACTGTTTAGCTAAATGGGGAATTCTCCCGAAATAACCAACTACCAAGAAACATGTGGACGGCTGTGGGACCAGGTAGGACAGGACTCGTGTGCGATGCCCTGTGGTGGGGAATGAGCCCCTGAAAAGCAGGTGTGGGGGTCCGGTGAGGAACAGGTGAGGCTCCAGGCAGATTTTCAAGCCTTTCCTGTCGGGATCACCTTCTGTGGGGCGGCAGCTCTGCCCCAGGCTGGTCTGGAAATTAGGGAGGCTCTGGTTTAGGACACTGGCACGAGGCGGCGAGAGAGGTCCCTGCCGCAGGCTGAGAGGGCAGGAGAGCATGGCAACAGGGTTCAGCGTCAGAGCGGGGGTGTGTGCCTCCCCTCTAGCGACACCCCAAGTTCATCCCGCAGGACAGCGCAGTCCCAGCAGGGGCCCGTTTCCCACAGGCGCCAGGCCGGCGGAGAGCAAGGTCAGGGCCCATGGCCGGAGTTGGGGGGAGTCTTCTACCGGCCCTACATCCAGTGTCTCAGATGAGTCTTTAAGGGGACAACTGGGGCCGAGGATCATGGAGAAAGAGACACCAGCCGCTCTCTGTAATGCCTGTGTCACACACACAGGGAATGAGCCCGGAGACACCCCCCACTCCCCAGGATGACACCAGGGCCAGAGTACCGGGACCCCTCGTCCTGGGCATCCTGTAGAGAAATTAATTCCCTGACAATGACACTTCATGAGCAGAAGATTTTTTAGAAATCTCATTTCTGAAGCCTCGAGCTCAGAACGCATTTCCATGCATGGATGCAGTCCGTGCCCAGGAACACACCCACATTTTGTCACAGAAATGCCTCAGCCACCAAATGACCCCGCTCCCTGCCCCAAAGGCAGATCTTTCGGTGTTACCCAAGACGGGAGCTCCCCACGGGGCCCTGCCCACAGGAACCCGGGCTCCTGCGAGGCCCCGTTGCCAGGGTGGGGAGCCAGGTCTGCAGTGACCCTCAAAGCTGGTCACACTACTCTAGCCCGCGCAGCAACAGCCCTAAAGGCAGAAAGCGACAATGAGGCGTGAAGTTTAGGAAACTGGACCCAGAGACAGAGAGCAACTATGAATGACACGTCAGGAGGACTACGAATGACACGTTTCCCCGAGGAAATGTGGATACAGAAACCCACTCCGCACAGGGCTTCACCAGATGAACGGGGCCAGTCGAGGCAGAAAAACTCACCTTGCACACTGTCACAGGCCAGTGGTGAACCATAATTAGTTTTTTCCACTCATGACTGTCACTGTTGGAAAACAAGGAATTTATGTTTCAAGAACTGTTCTAAAGTTAAAGAAAACTTCATCTATCCATCCATCTACACCGTCACGCATTCAACCAACACTGAGTGACTGTCATGGGCCAGGCACCACCGCGGGACAGGGGCGCTGTCCTGGGCGAGGGACCAAGTCCCTCCCCCCGTGATGCACGCGTGCCGGGGAGGGAGACGGTGACCACGGTAGCTAAGAGAACACACGTGGTGCCCACAGTGACAAGTGATAAAGAAATGTGAGCAAGCAAGAGGACAGGCACGTCAGCAGCGGGGACAGGAACTGAAATCTTAGGCCAGGAAGCCCGGGAAGGCCTCACTGAAGGGAGGCAGAGGCCGGGAGGGAAAGGAGGAAGGAAGCCTGAAGCGGCCTTCCTCCTAGGGTTGGTCACGAGTGTAGAAACAGAAGCACCACCATCTCTCAGCCGCATCTGCGAAACCCGCAAGGCCCTCAAGCCTGAATCTCCACGGGGCTCACTTGGCAGCGAAACATGACTTGAACTAGCATGAGGGGTTGAGTGCCCTGTGCCCCCTGGTGTGAAGGTACAGGTGCCTGGCTCCATGGTGCTCCCCCAGATACAGTGCTCCCTCGGACTCAGTCCGGAGCGTGGCCGTGCCCCGCCTCACCTGCACGCCCCCCTCCCCCGGCTCTAGGACCTCCAGGTGAGGGCGGAAACTGTGTCTGCAAACAGGTTGAAGCAGGATGGAGAGCTACGGACGGAAACGCCAGCGGCCACACAGGGACATCACCCAAAGGCACTTCCATTAGATTCAAAAGTAAAGCAGGACCAAGTTCTCACACGCTGGCTTCTTAAAGAGAGCGGTCGTGCTGAATCAGTACAGAATCACGATTCAGATGTTACAAGAGCGCTGCCGTGAGCTGCACTCAGTATAGAAGCAGCACGAGCTGCAGCACGAGAACGACAGCTGGGACAAGTGTCAGAAGCTGCTTTTTTCAGGGTACAAAACCCTCGTTTAGGTGGAAACTGAGGCTACGGGATTAAAGCTACGGCCAGGGAAGGAGACCCCGTTCCTCCAGGGAGGAACACACTGTGTACCGTGAATCTATCAAGACTGAGAACATCGGCAACACAAGGGCCACACACAGTCCAGCGAGGTGCTGGGGGCGCAAAGCAGCGCAGCCGGGAGAGTGAAGAGAGAAGCCAGAGGCCGGGGAGGAGAGGACAGTCACCCCGTTGTCAACCCAGCCGGCGCATGGGAAAGCCCCCGCTGACCCCTTCAGTCCTGGACGGTTGAATCAACTGTTTTCTCCAGACCACGCCTCGCCCACCACAGCTGTCTGACTAGTCAGCGCAGGGACTATGCAGGGAGCGGGTGGCGGGGACCACATATTCGAGCCTCAGCTCTTTACTGACATTTACTGACGGCGGCTGGGCAGGTTCTATGCACATTCTGCCTCTGCTCAGGAGGCAGGTGCTGTCGCTATGTCCCCCCGACAGCGGAGCAAAGTCACCCAGGCAGCTCCAAGGTCACACATCTGGATGAACCAGTGGCTGGTACTCAAGCAGGACCCCACACCTCCTCTCCAATGATATACTCTTAACCTGATGGCCAAAATGAATCCATTAATAAATGCAGCTGGTTTTTTTTTTGTTTTTTTTTTTAGAAAATAGGCTTTCTGGGAAAGCTGAACTATAATGTTACCTTCTCAAGTAGATGATAAAACAGCAAAAACAATTAAAAAGTCATTGCTTTTCCCTCACCTACTATGTAAGAACGAAAGCCCTTTTTTTTTTTTGAAGATTTTATTTATTTGACAGATCACAAGTTGGCAGAGAGGCAGGCAGAGAGAGGGGGAGAAGCAGGCTCCCTGCTGAGCAGAGAGCCCGATGTGGGGCTCGATCCCAGGACCCTGAGATCATGACCTGAGCCGGAGGCAGAGGCTTAACCCACGGAGCCACCCAGGCGCCCCAAGAACGAAAGCCTTTATTAAATACGAAATCACTACCCAAAATAAATAGAAGAAAAATTACAATCCGGTGCTCGGAATTCGGTTCCGTCTACACGGGCGCAGCGAGACTCCACACGCGCTCCCGTCCAGCCGGCAGGAGCGGCCACACGGAACGCAAGCGGGGGGAGGAGGACCCGCGGGGAGACTTGCGAAGAGGAAGCAGCGCCGGATCCCCACGCTGTGCTGGGACCCAACCCAGACGTGCACCGCTACGACGCCCTGCCGGCCCCGACCCCGACCCCGGCCCGACCCAGACCCCGGACCCCGACCCGGCCCCGGACCCCGACCCGGCCCCGGACCCCGGCCCCGACCCGGTCCCGGACCCCGACCCGGACCCCGGACCCGACCCGGACCCCGGACCCGGAGCCCAGGACCCCCGCCCCGATCCGGACCCCGGACCCCGGCCCCGACCCGACCCCCCGGCCCCGACCCGGTCCCGGACCCCGACCCGGACCCCGGACCCGACCCGGACCCCGGCCCCGGAGCCCAGGACCCCCGCCCCGATCCGGACCCCGGACCCCGGCCCCGACCCGGCCCCCGGCCCCCAACCCGGCCCCCGCCCCGCGCCAGCCGCGCGCACTCGGGGGCTCCGGGCTCACCTCGTGGGGGACCCGCGCGCGCCGCCCCGGCAGCACAGCGCCAGGCAGAGGGAGCTCAGGAGCAGGCCGTGGGGGCTCGCGGGCTTCATCGCGCGCCCAGCCAGGCGACGACGCGCTCCGGGGTACGAAGCCTCCAGTGTCCGGCGCCAGGCCCTGCGTCTCCCTGAAAATGGGCGAAATCCCTGACGCCGAGCTCTGACCCGCCGACCCCACCCCGGAGGCGTCCGCCGTCCCGAGAGGCCCCGGCCGGGGTCCCCGCCTCACCCGGGCGCCCAGGCGCGCAGGCGTCCCTGCCGGTGCCGCGCCGCGACCCCAAACGCGACCTCGCAGCTGACACCGCCCAGCCGTCCCGACCCGCGCGTTTCCGGCCCTGGGCGGCCGACCCCGGACACGCCCCCGCAGGCGGGCACGCCCCGGCCCGGCAGACACGCCCCCAGACGCCCGCCGCCGGGACACGCCCCCGGCCCGGCAGACACGCCCCCAGACGCCCGCCGCCGGGACACGCCCCCGGCCCGGCAGACACGCCCCCTGACGCCCGCCGCCGAGACACGCCCCCGGCCCGGCAGACACGCCCCCAGACGCCCGCCGCCGGGACACGCCCCCGGCCCGGCAGACACGCCCCCAGACGCCCGCCGCCGGGACACGCCCCCGGCCCGGCAGACACGCCCCCAGACGCCCGCCGCCGGGACACGCCCCCGGCCCGGCAGACACGCCCCCTGACGCCCGCCGCCGAGACACGCCCCCGGCCCGGCAGACACGCCCCCAGACGCCCGCCGCCGGGACACGCCCCCGTAGGCGGGCACGCCCCGGCCCGGCAGACACGCCCCCTGACGCCCGCCGCCGGGACACGCCCCCGGCCCGGCAGACACGCCCCCAGACGCCCGCCGCCGGGACACGCCCCCGGCCCGGCAGACACGCCCCCTGACGCCCGCCGCCGAGACACGCCCCCGGCCCGGCAGACACGCCCCCAGACGCCCGCCGCCGGGACACGCCCCCGTAGGCGAGCACGCCCCCGGCCCGGCAGACACGCCCCCTGACGCCCGCCGCCGAGACACGCCCCCGGCCCGGCAGACACGCCCCCAGACGCCCGCCGCCGGGACACGCCCCCGTAGGCGAGCACGCCCCCGGCCCGGCAGACACGCCCCCTCAGACGGGCACGCCCCTAATCCCGGCCCTTTGCCCTTCTCGCTCGGGTCTCCCGGCGGAGGCTGCTCTTTCGGCCTCGCTCCCGCCCCGGGCCTGCCTTCGGTGGTGTCCCGTGTGTCCTCCGGCCCTTCCTCGCGGAGCTGAAGCGCCTGGGGCCCCGGGGGCAGGGCCGCCTCCGGGACACTGTGCGCAGAGCCGGTGACAGGTGCCGCAGCGCCGGGCTCCCAGGGCCTGGGCCAGGTCCCCGGCGGAGAGAGCGGCCCCCTGGGCCCGCGCGGACGGCTTAAGGCCGCGGGCGCGCGGCTGTTCCGCGGGACTCCCTGCCCTTCCCAGCACAGGGCCGTCAGGGAGGCAGCCCGGGCCCTCGGTCCCCACACCGGCCCCAGCCCACTGTACTCCGCTCTGCTCCGCTCACACGGTCCCTCCTGCGCGCACACTTCACGGAGCCCGGGGCGAAGGGCTGGGTGTGACCGCGGAAGCTGCCCCCTCACCCTCCGAGGGCCATCGGGACACTGGCACGGAGAAGCAGAGCTGTGGCAGCAAATGAACGTCCTTGGGTCTAAGAACAGGGGGCGTGGGGGGAGGGGCGCGTGCAGATCCTCGGAGCAGGGGCTAACATCACTTCCCTCCACCCTCCACCACCTAACGGGCTGGCCTTCACCGTCCACGTCCTCTTTCTAGGTCCTCAGAAACTGGACCCTCACAGATTGCCCCAAACCACCCAACTGCAAGCGTGTCTTGTCCCCTTGGGTTTTCTGTGGCCCTCACGACCTCCACTGCCTGGGTCTCTTGTGCAGGATCCGGGTGCATACCGTGCCCGAGGCCCTGGCTCCCCCAGCAAAGCTGGTCTGTTCAGGGTCCCAGCCATGTCGCCACCCAGGCAACTCTGCTCCCACCGGTCCCCGCCCCACACCCCCAACCTGGTTAATGCCAATCACAGTCACCTTTCCAGAGAACGCATGGTTTCCCCAGAATCCTTTGTCATCCAGGACCACCTAAGGGTCAGGTGCATAGGTAATGTGCTCTCCTGGGTGATGTCTGCAGTTACCTGTGTTCGCATAAAGTAAGTGCGTGATTATTCCATACTGTCCGTCTTCCCCTCTGGACTGACCCCTCAACCTGTGGTGTCTGACGCTAATTCCAGGTAGTGTCAGAATTGAGTGAAATTGTAGGAACCAGCTACCAGGAATACCCTCCATACATATGGTGACCAGAAGTAAGTGTTCTGTGGCAACAGTAAGAGACACTCGCAGGGAAGGGACACAGACGGGAAGAACCGGGTGTTTTCCTCTGTGGGGAAACTCAGTTTTTCCTTGACACTGAGTAGAGGCTCTGTCATGGGGACGAGCAGAGGGGGCTCCAGCTTGCAGGAACCGGGAGGAACCTGGGGGTGATACTGACAGCTCTCAGGAGACACCATAAATGGGACCAGTTTGAGGTTTAAGAAGTGGAGTCAGCTGGTGCGGAAGCAGGGGCACAGGAGGCAGGGACAAGATGGCAATGGCCACTTCTAGGAACGGATCGTTCTTAAGTCAACGCTGATGCCTCAAGCGGAGACACTTGTACTGACCAGCTTCTTGTCGCTTTAACTCCCCGGTTTCTCAAGTCCAGGTCGCTTTTGCCAGGTTATGCTGCAATGGCAGTCCCCAAACCTCAGGGGCTCACTAACCCCCCCAACCGCGGTTGGCCTGTGCTCATGCTCCATGCTGGCTGTAGGTCAGGGGCCGCCGCAGCCCCTGGCCTCGTTCACTCTGGGACCAGCCAGAGCCGCCGCCTGCCATTCTAGCGGCCAAGCTGTGGCAGAACCACACTGTGACTCCGGACCTAGGGGGTCTGATGTCCGATCTCCCACTGAAAATTTTTTTGTCCCAAAGAAGCGACATGCGCAAGACTGGCATCGGTAGAGCAGAAAGTATCCTCCTCCTAAAAGTGGGGGCCTTGCGGGCACAGACAGACGTCTGGGACGTACGGGAAGTACAGCAAATAGCTGGGAAGAGTAGTGCGGCCTGTCGTAGGTGAGGAGGCAGGAACAGGACCTTCACCCACCCCAGGTGGGAAAGCGAAGTGCGAGCAGAGCAGACAGCACGTGGGGGCCGGATGGGATGGGAGGGCGCTGCGCTGCTCCCGCAGTGGGGCAGCCGGGAGGGCGAGGGGTAGAGGTACAGGAAGCTGGGGAGAAGCTCCAGCTCCACGGAACAGCTCCCCGTGGGCGAGCAGCTTCTGCTGGCGGGGGATTTGTCGGAGGCAACTAAGAGACACGAGTACTCAGTTGTGGAACAATCGGGTATGCCCGGAGTCAGGCGGCGAAGTTTCCAAACAGGCTCTTCGGTCTCCGTGTGTGTTCAAGGAGGCGCCTCCGGGGGCTGGCAGGGTCCCGGCCCACAGAGGGGGGACTCTGGCCCATGACCTTCAAAGCTCACATTTACGGGGGTCTTCCAAACAAACAGGCGTGACCCAGGCCAGGGCGCTCAGGGTGGATGGGGCTTCGGGTCAGGTGCCTCGTTTCAGAGAAGAGGGCGCACCACGGGCAGGAGCCTGTGCTCTGACGGTAGGTGGCCCCGTGTAAGTTCAGGGTCTCCCACTCGTTACCTATGTAAACTCAGCGCCCTAGCAGGCTCCTCCAAGCTTTGGTGACCTCGTTTGTAGAGTAGGAGAGCAATCCTCTCTAACAGTGTCGGGGGGATGAACACAGACGTCAGTGGCAGCTTCGCAGGAGCCCACCGAGCCTGGTGCAGGTGGGACATCAGGGCTGCGTCCTGTCTTACTGCAGAACCCTGGACCCTCTGCTGGGAGGGAAGGACAGTGAGGGGCTCCTGTGGGACCTCTGCAGACTCTGCCTTAGCCCTAAGCTGCCTTTGGGGGTGCTGCTTGTAGACCTTGCGTGTTGAAGGTGTGAGAGACGTCCGTGGTCCCCGTCTCTGTTGTGTCCAGTGCTCTCAAGCTCTAAATAGCTTTGTCATGCTTAGGGGAATCTTCTTTTAAAAACTTTGTATTCTAAATTACTTTTATGCTGAGAAAGTTAGGACACTTTCTAAATGTTTTATTCCTGAGCTTTCTTCTCTCTCTCTCTCTCTCTCTTTTTTAAGATTTTATTTATTTATGTGATAGAGAGAGAGAGTGAGTGCACACAGGAGCTGGGAGGGCAGAAGGCGATGGAGAAGCAGACTCCCCGCTGAGCAGGGAGCCCGATGGGGGGATGGAACCCAGGACCCCAGCATCACAACCTGAGCCACCCAGGCGCCCCTGAGTTTTCTCTTCTTATACTACCAATATTTGCAGCCTCTCCTTGTGGTGTGGCTACTGTGGCAGGGGTTTCTGTAGACCTGTTTCTTCTGGGCAGTGACTACCACAAAAGAGGGACGGGAGAGGGGCAGGGAGGCCAGACGAGGCTTCTCAGGATAATGTTTCTTGAAGATGTCACTTTGCTAGTTGGAACCACAAAGAAGAAACTTTCTGAAACAGAAAATAACCAAATATCATCAAATAGCATGAGATTCTGAAATGTGAAATAAAAGAATGTGCGTCTGACCCTTGGACAGCTCAGGGGTCAGGGGCACAGACCCATGTAGTCAGAAATCTGCATAACTTTTGACTCCCCAAAACTTCAACTACTGATAGCCTGGGTTGACCAGATGCCTTACCAATGACATTAAACAGTCAGTTAATATGTATTGTGTATGTTGTATGTATTACACACCGTAGTCTTAAAATAAAATAGAGAAAAGGAAATGCCATTAAGAAAATCGTAAGGAAGAGAAAATACGTTTATAGTACTGTACTGTCCATTGAAAAAAAAAAAAAAACAAACCTGCATATAAATGGACCCAAGCAGTTCAAGCCATTGTTGTTCAAGGGTCAACTGTTTTCACTTTACTCTTTGGTAACAAACTTTAGACTTCAAGGCCAAGGAATTATTACCAAATGTTTACCTAAAAAGTCTATTATTTATGATATTTCTGAATGCTCTCATAAGAGGCCCTGAAAAGGGCACAGAAAAAAGATGAGCACACGTGTTCTCACCCCCGCACGCACACTCGAACACACTCCTACACAGATGCCAGAACAGACTGCTTACCTGGGCTATTTTCAACAGTTATTTTTCCTAAAAGGACTAAGCGAGCTATTGTAGACTTCTGAGGGGGTCCTGCCTGACTGAGCCACTCTCCTTCAGAGAAACACTCTGCATCATGAAAAATAGTTGAATACTGCATTGCCTGCTCATGTCGTGGATATTCTCAAATTTTTAGGGTTGGCTGATAGGTTTTAGGAGCGGAGAGAATGCCCCAACATAGTGGAAAGAGCACAGGCTCCAAAGCCAGCCACGGAGCAGCTTACAGTGTCTCGCTTGCCCACCGTGCGGCATCAGAGGCTCGGGACGTGCCCGGCAGCCCCTGGGGGTCGGAGGACCCGGCACCCGGCGCTCATTCCACCGCCTGTCACGTCCTCCCTAGAAGGAGTGCGTCCGCGTGCGCCGGGCCGAGGGGCCCACCTGCGTTACCAGAGGCTGCCTGCACACAGAAGCCTGTGCTCTCTTTGAACACGAGTCCCACAATGACAGTGAACCCTTACACAGAGGCTTTTACAAGTCAATTAAAAACTCTCCAGTCCTGCAGACAGGAGCAAGTGTCCTCCTTCCCCCAGAGCAGAGGGAGGAAAGAGGGCTCCTTAGGGCCCAGCCCTGCCCTCTCTGCTCGGCCCCTCTTCCTCATTCTTAGGGGCCCTGTCCCTCCTCGACACCACCCCCCTCCAGCTCTCCAAGTCCCCTCCCGCCCCACTGCGATGGGGAATGCTCCCGTGTCACTCTTCCTGCTCTCCTCTGTGGAGAGTGGAAGGACAAACCGAAATCCAGCTAAAACGTGATGGCCCTTAGTATCCAAAATGGCCTTGGCGCTCTTCCCAGAGACTCTTCCAGAACCTTGCCCTGCTCATATGGAGACCCCTTGTCCCCATGAACCTGGATGGGACCGCTGACCCCTGACAGACAGAAGGCGGCAGAAGGAACTCCCAGTGGCTTCTGAGGCCACGTGGTCACCCTGCCTTTGTCCCTCTGTCCTAGGGCACTCACTGTGAGGAGGCCACCAGCAGGGCCACGGGGAAGCGCAGACTCGCCCAAGCAAAGGGACGCCCGGAAAGGCCTGTCTGGACAGGAACTGAGAGCCAGCAGCGGCCCCCTGCTGAGGACCCGGGCCTCCGGCCATGGCCTCTCCCAGCTGAACTCTGCCGTCATCCAGAAGCCCAGCCCGGTCATCCTGTCGTGGGCCTGTCTGCACTGGTGACCCACAAAGCCAGTGAGTCTGATACATGGTTGTGCACGCCACTAAGCTTTGTGTCCTTTGTTCCACGGCCTTAGAAACCGGAATGAATTGTTCTCAGCAGAGGGAATGAAGGACGGGTGCTCTTCGAGAGTGACTGTCTTGCACATTTAACTTTGGAACAGCGTACATGTGACATAATCGTGCAACACAAGTTACTTCTTAGAAAGGCAGCCCCGAAGAACTGAAAGCAAACCGGAAGCAATGTGTGCTGGTGTGGAATGGGGGGGCGGGGTACACCTACACCGTCCAGAATGCTTGGAAGTCACTCTAGCCCCCATAATTTGACTGGACTGCCCAATAGGACACATCCGATGGCAGAAAGAACTGGAAAGGGACCGAGCCGTGGCACTGTCCATTTTGTCAGCAAGTGCACGGCATTGTTACTTTGAAGCTAAGAAAATAAGTAAATGGAGCAAAGAGGGAGTGAGATGTGAACGCCACTAGGGATGTTTTAGGAATGAGAGAAAGCCAGGGCCAACCCAAAAAAGAAAATGAAGAAACGTACTACAAATTCAGAAGTTCCGTCATGTTCAATTTGAATTGTGAAACTCATTACAAACCCGTGATGCGTTTTCTGCAAAAAGGAGACACAGAGCCAGCCAGACAGGAACCTTGTTACCTCTCCACGGAAACGTTCCAAGCCCCGAGCCTGGAGCCCCAGGGGTTGGGGGGGGGGGGACGCCGTCCAACACGGCCAGGCCAGGCCACGCCGCTCAGGAGTGCAGCTGCGGGGCTCCCATTGGCAAAGTCACATTTTTCTGAGCATTAAAAGAAAAAAAAGAAAACTGCAGTGGATTGAAACACACCAAATACATTAAAATCTGTGAATGCTCAATGACACCCCCTGGGTGAGGATCGCCGACAGAAGCTAAACCACTAGAGAAGCAGAGGGAAGTGTACAGGGGCAGATGGGTGAGCCCCGCAGCCATGACCCAGGCTAACGTCCCAGGAGACAAGCAGATGGGGTCTCCTCTGGGTTCGGGGAGGAAGGGCGTGCGCGCCCCCCACCCATCCTTGCCGAGGTCTTACATTTCTGCGTATTTTGCTTTTGACTTGTTCGGTGCTACGGCTTCCTGCCTTCTGTATACGGTTCCCGTTTATCGTTAGGAGCCTGTCCCTGGTTTTGTCTTTGCCTCTAATTCCACAGCAGTTCAAATGCATTTTGCTACTCCTGCCTTTTCGTTGACAGGCAGCCTGGATCCTTCCAGGGGACATCGTACTCAGAGACCACGGTCCCGGAGCTTTTTGCCCCCGGGCTAGCCACGGGTTCCCAGGCCGCGCAGAGACCCAAGCCCAGGAAGTAAGTTTTGTGAGTCCATTCGTTTGGAGTTTGTTTGGAAGAAAATGCCTCGCGGGTTCATCCGTGAGTCCAGTCCAGGATGGAAGGGCGGATCTTCCAATTTAAACACATCTTTATGTTTCCCTTTCGTCTCTCTCAAGCGTTTATGTGGACACAGATGAAAAAGGGCACTCTGTGTAGTCTAAGTGCTATTTAGTTCCTCCTCCAACGCACAGCTGCTCATTAAAGCAATTTGCCCTTTCCTCGGGGCTGATTTGGCCCGGCAGCTGGCTAAACCACGCAGTAGTGTACCTGGACCGGCTTGAGATGGTGACTCATAATTTGTCATAAGTAGCTTAAAGTAAACAAGAGCTCATCATAATTTGGCTTTCATCATCGTCTTAAAAAGTCTGTGTCGCGGGGGCGTCATTCGCCTCATCATTAATTAACCGTCTGTATCTGTGCCTAAACACAGCGTCGAACACCGCGGGGGGGAAGCCAAGAGTTGGGGGGCAGGGGAGAGGGGAGGCTGCCTCCTGCCAGGCCCGCAGCACACCTGGGGCCTCCAAGTGCGCCAGGTGTGTGCGCTCAGAAACCAAACTCTTGCTCCTTCCCTCTGGGTCTTCACGGCTCTTGGTTTTAACACCCCTGCTGGGGGCCACTCCCCTCTGCTTCAAACCTGCCCATTTCAAAACGTGCGGCACAGAGACCACAGTCGGTGACTCCCTGTTGCATGCTGGGAAGCTGCTGAGAGAGCAGATGGTAAAGGTTCTCATCCCAAGAACAAGAACTGTGTAACTGTGTGTGGTCGCAGAGGTTTGCTAGACTTCCTCCCGTGGTCCCTCGCAATGGACACAAACGTCACGTCACTACCTTGTACCCGGGAAGCTAATACAATGTTACATGTCAATTACGTCCCAGTAAAAAAGGAAACAAATCCCACCACTGCTCAAAACTCAAACCAGCTTTCATCTTTTTGCTTGAAACTTGGCCCCTTCGTCTAATCCTTCCAGTTCCTTATCTGAATTCCAGTTTCTCTGTAGCCTGTAGCCACTGAAAATACAGTCTCCGATGCAGACGTTACCACTCACTCTCTGACACGAACTTACCAACGCCTCGCACCCAGCTCGGGCTGCTGACCCTTGCACGCTGCTCTCGTGCTGTGGCCCCGGGGAGGCAATTAACAGGCACTTGCTAATTAATAAATTCTGCCCTGTTTCGCCCACTCAGCCAAAAGCTATCTTTCCTCTATATTTGCTTACAAGCAAAACAAAACAAAACACTTCCATTTACGTAGCAACGTCTGGATTTGAAAGCATTTTACTATAATAATTCAGTCTCTGACATTCCAATAGGTAGACAAAGCCGGGGTTCGGGTCCATCGCTCAGAAGAGGAGCCTGGGGCTGTGAGACCTTCAGCACGTGTGGAAGGAGCCGGGTCCGTGGGGGGCCCAGTGTCCCGAGTCCTCAGAAACTGTTCTAGGCCCTATAGCACGGATGTTCTGGAAAATATTTAGGAAATGTTACCCAAGACTCGGAAATAATGCAAAATTATCATTACAGGCCCTTCCAACGTCTCCCTGCAGCATCATTCTACAGGTCTGCCCCAGGATTACCTGATCCTCTAAGACAGCATTTCTCAGACTTTGTGGTCTCAGGATCCCTGACATCCTGACAGTTACTGGGGACGCCGAAGGACGTCTGTTTCTATGTGTTACATTTAATAATATTTACCTTATTTGAAGTTAAAACTGAGAACATTCTAAACATTTATTAATTTAGAAATCATAAGCCCTTTATGCGTAAACATCAATAACATTTTAATACAAATAACAATGTTTTTTCGAAATAAAAGCAATGTCATGGGAAGCCTGGCATTGTTTTTACATGTTTGCAAATCTCCTCAGTGTCTGGTTGATGAAGGAGAATTGGATTCTTGTATTTGTTTCTGCACCCGCTCTGCGGCAGTGGGTTGCTCAGTTAAAGTTTATAAAGAATATCCAGGCCCACTCGCATATGTAGCTGGAAAGGGTGGGAGTATTTTTAATAGCCTTTCAGATACTAGACAAAAGCTCTGGAATATAAAATTCGTAAAAGATTAGCTGCAATGCGGGATCTGAAACTACGTCCATGGACCTCGGACTTCATCACCCTCGGGTCCATCACTCTGCCCGGAAAGGACTCAACCCACTGTTGCTAGCTTGGAAGATGGGAGAGGAATTCCACGCGCTGGGAAGGTGGGCCTGAGAGGCTGGGAAGACGAGGGAACAGATCTCCCCTGGCACCTCCAGAAACGCCCTCAGTCTGATGCGCTGCCTTGGTCTCAGCCAGGGGCATTCGTCACACTGTGGCTGTTTTCCCCTCCCGACCGTCGGTCGTGGCAGCAGTGGGAAGCCCGACAGCAGGCGGGACTGGAGCGTCATGTACTGGGAATCCGGACAGCCGTGGCTCGCTGGGTTCTAGGCAGAGTCCCCCGGTGGCGACGTGTCTCGTGACACAGTGTCAGAGAATCCTCCTCATTCACGTCACACCGACCTCCGCAGAAAGCTCTTTAAACATTAGGAAGCTTTCAAGCAGCCACGGCCGTAGCAGCTTTCCGAAGTTTTCACTTGAAAACTCCCGTGTTAGCATGGAGGACGAACGTGGCCAGCTGTGTTTCTTGAAGGAACAGTCTAAACTTTATTCATTTTTGGAAAAAAAGTCTTCCGGATACTGAAGTCTCCGCAAGCGCTGTGTCCGCCTGTTGTTCTCTCAGGTAAGAACGCGTGTGGCTGGGCAGCTCGGCCGGCAGCCCAGGCCTCCGGCTTCGCGGGGAGCCGCCTCGTGCTGCCGTGGGGGAAAGTGCTCTGCGGCCTCTCCCAGTTGACATGACGGAACTCTGGGACGCTCACACCAGGGGCAAGGGAGCATAAAGTCAATACGCTAATCTTCATCATGGTCAATAGTACGGGAACTGACTTGTCTTGAAATTTGTTGCTGTAGTTTAAATTTTAATTCTATTTCATAAGATTGCTTTTTATTGAACTTTAAAATGGTACTTTCAATAGCTTAGTATTGAATAAACGTGACTTTTGGGATCAGGGCTCATTCTCAGCACCCTTGACACTTTGGTTCAGATGCTCCTTGGATGTGCGGGGGCGGAGGCTATAGCACGGGGGCAGCATTGCTGGCTCCTCCCCCACCAGATCCCAGGAGCACCCCCTTGGCTGGGACAACCCGACGTGTCTCCAGACACTGCAAATGTCCCCAAGGGGCAAAGTCAGCCCCCGCTGAGAACCAGAGATCTAGTCCTCTGACTTCAAACATCTCTGACACCTGAAACTGACCCAATTTAAAACACAAGCCCAACCAGGCCTGACATTTCATTGTGATGTAGGGACTTCAAAGGTTTTGCTGCCCAACTTCTAAAATAGTTTTGAAAGCCTACAAACCCACTTGCAAGTTTACATGAAAACATTACCATAAATTCAAATCATTATAAAAACATATTTTCTGGGGCACCTGGGTGGCTCAGTGGGTTAAGCCTCTGCCTTCGGCTCAGGTCATGATCTCAGGGTGCTGGGATCGAGCCCCACATCGGGCTCTCTGCTCAGCGGGGAGCCTGCTTCCCCCTTCTCTCTCTGCCTGCCTCTCTGCCTACTTGTGATCTGTCTGTCAAATAAATAAACAAAATCTTAAAAAAAAAACAACTTACTAAATTCATGGAGAATGTCAGCCAGAACCCCAATCCTATCCTCAGAGTCAAACCCGTTGGTCAACTCAGGCTTACTCTGGATTGGAGAAAATCTTATCTTTCTAATTTGAGGGATCGTGTCCGGCTCTCACTATCTCTTCAGGTTCTGTGGAGTAGGTAGGGAGCCTCAGGAGGAAGAGACTTTGCTCTCTGGGGAACTCCCTCAGGAGCGGTCCTCTGGAACTGCCCCTTAGTTGTGCTAGAGGGTTTGACACCCCAAGACAGTATGCCACAGAGAGGGGCTCCGGGGGCCAAGGGAACATCTTTTTTTTTTTTTTCTTTCTAGAGGGGGAGAAGCCTTCCTCTTCAGAAGACTCCTTCCCAAGAAGTGCAGTGTTAGGAAGAAGCCTCCTTCGAAGCTGGGCACACAGAAATCAGTCTTAACCGTCCGCCCTCCCAGCATCACGTCGGTACCGTCGAGGCTGACACGCTGCTTCACAGCCGGAGCGCTCCTGGAGGACGACCTCACGCAACGTTATTTTAGTGACTTGTGTTATTTATCATTCACTAATTTTATTAAGAGGTCTCTGGTAGGAATGAGGGCTCAGGGTCAGCACAGCGGCAACGGGGACAGTGTGACCGTGAACAGTGTCCGTCCACAGTCACGAATGTCCCCTCGATAAAGGAAGCCACACGCCACTGCAATGGTGTGCTCAGCGGTTCACTCGAGTTCCCGCGCCAGCAGCCGTGACCCACTCCTCCGAAGTGCAGATAACACAGAGCGTGAAGCTAGAAGGGAGACACCTGCGTTAGGGGGTCAAAAAAACCTGCTTTTTTCCTGTCTTTTCAGGGTGGCACGTACGGAAGGCTGACCACTAGTTCTTACCCGAGACAAAGCGACTGAAGGTGGCTCCTGCCTTGACGCCAGTCATTAGTATCTTGCCGCCGAGGGCAGCTGAGGGCTCGTCTTCAAGCGGTCCTGCAGGAGAACCGGCAGCTGGCTTCGGGGGGCGAGGCTTAGGAACCCACTGCCCGAATCAGAGGCGGCCCTGAACCTGTTCACGCTCCTCCAGCTCGAGGGACCCGTTGATGGAAATGCTGAGTGGTTATTGACTGTTATTAAATACAAGTCCATGTGCGTATGAACTGTCTGCAAACCCAAGGGCAAGGAGTGCTGTGCGGTGGGGAAAGAGGTCGTGCCAGTCGTCCCAGCGCCCCACCCCAGGCCCGGGTTCCGGAGCAGGTGGATCATGCAGTGCGGGCGTGCAGTCCCCTTGCTTGCTGCCTGCCTGCGGCGCTCGTCCACCTGCGGATATGAGGAAATGAAGTCACGCATGGAAACGTACCGGGTAAATGCACGTTAGAAGAAAAAGATGGTCTCGGGCATGGGCACCACCGTTTTCCTAAGCCACAGTCTGTGTATTGGCCTAAGCCCCTCTCAGGCAGCCTCCTGGCCACACATACTGCCGACGCCATCTCAGAAGCACCCTGGTCTGTCTTCTCCTCTCCAGGCTCAGGACCATGTCCTAGTGTTTCTGTCCCTTTGCTGGGTAGGACCCCGTGCTGTGCAGCATGAACCAACGATGACTTTATCGTGCCCACAGACTGGGGGGGGAAGGCCCGTTGGGGATGGCTCTGATGCCCGTTTCAGTCTGTTCCCACGGCCGGGCCCTGAGGCCGCTGGAGCTGGGCTGCACTAATAATGGAAATCGCTCAGCCATAAAAAAGAAGGAAATCTTGCCGTTTGCAACCACGTGGATGGAGCTGGAGAGTAGTACGCGAAGCAAAATGAATCAGTCAGAAGACAGAGACCGCATGATGTCACTCGTGTGGAGTTTAAGAAACAAAAAAATGAGTAAAAGAAAAAAAAAGAGACAAACCAAGAAACAGACTCTTAACTACAGAGAACACTCTGATGGTTACAGAGGGTGGGGGGTGGGGGAACGGGGGATGGGGATGAAGGGGAGCACCTGTGCTGAGCTCCTGTGATGCACGGAAGTGATGAGTCACTGTATTGTACGCCTGACACTAATATTACACTGTATGCTAATAACTGGGATTTAAACAAAAAGTTTTTTAAAAAAGAATGCTTGTTTTGTCTTAAGTAGCTGATATAAACATGTATGTATACATATGTGTGTATGTTGACAAAACCCTGAAAACATTTTCCTTGGATTTGTTTTATCTTCACTTGTTTTATAATGACTACATGCTACTTTTATAAACAGGAATCTAATTTTTAAAAATTAAAATCCAGACATATAAACCTGTGTTTTCTGGTTTCTTCACGTCGATCCAAGTAAAGTCACACACCTTAGCTATTCTAGGACGTTGGGGACATTAAGGGATAAGACTTGGTCACTGGCCAAAAATCAGCCACGGGGCGGCTGGGTCGCTTAGTCCGTTGGGCATCCGACTCTTGGTTTCAGTTCAGGTCGTGATCTCATGGGTCGTGGGATGGAGCCCAGAGCTGGTTCTCAGTGGGGGTCTGCTGGAAGATTCTCTCCCTCTGCCCCTTCCCACCATCCATGTGCACACGCAACCATACACACACTTTCTCTCTCTCTCAAATAAACAAATAAATCTTAAAAAAAAAAAGACAGAATTCTGAACCAAAGTAGGACAAAGTATACAGAAAAATGTTAAATCCAATCCCCCAGTTAAAATCTTTCTAGCTGCATGAAATGACCATCAGAATAATTTAGCCTTCATCATGACATTTGGAAGTCAGTGACCTTGCCACAGGAAAATGACTTTAAAATATATATTAAACACAAGAAGTTAGCAAATTGAAAATTGCAACTATAATATTATTTCACTTGTTACAATATTTTTACCTAATGAAAATATTTTTTCATTAAAAAATATGAGAGCTGGGGGGCTCAGCTGGTTAAGGGTCCGACTCTCGGTATCAGCTCAGGTCTTGATCTCAAGGTCATGAGTTCAAACCCTGCATGGGGCTCCACATTGGGCATGGAGCCTACTTTAAAAAAAAAAAAATAAATAATAAATAAAATAAGTATTTTTAAAGAAAAACAAAACTTTTATACGGAGAGATAAAAGTGCGGCAGACTTTGTGTCTAATATTTAAAATACTAATTTATTTTATTTATTCTTTATTTTATATTATATTATATATCTTATATTATTATTCATTATATTTATTTTATTTATTATATTTAAATATAAAATATTTAAAATACGAATTTATTTTATTCTGCTTTCAGTTCTGTGAAATGTTCATTCAGGTGAATTAGGAACAGTTCCGAGGCACGCACTGCTCCTCCAGAGGCCGTCTCTGCCTGCCCCTGCGGTCACTGCACGTTTTCCTCCATCGTTCTGACTGCGCTCACTCTTACTACTGTCCCCACATTCACCTTGAGTGTTCTCTGTAGTCGCCCAGTGAGGGAGGACAAGGATTTAATGGCCTATTTCAACCACGTCCCCCAATTCTCCTCTTTCTTTCCAGGCAGTAAGAGTTCAAACACTGTTAATTATTTACCTCATGCGAAAATGGAAGTAGGCTTTCCTGTTGAGACTAGTCGAATACAATGTATCACTCTCCTGTGTCATTTTCACTTTCCCTAGAGGTGATCGTTGGTGACTCTGTGATATTCCTCTACCACTGCTCCTTAGGCTCGCCAAAAGGACATGTAAGGAAAAAAGAGCCTAATTGTGATCTTCCAGATGGCCAAGTCTATCGGCAGAGCAGCAGGTTCCTATCCTTTAGGCTGGCTCGGGGATAGTCCACTACCCGCTCCCGGTGGGACACGTTTGTCCGTAAAGCTCTGCACACCTGTCTTCCCAGGACTCGCATTTACCCTCCCTTCCGACGTGCGTGCGTCTTGTCAGGACAGCCCGGAGGACTGCCCCACCCCTACGGACCATGTCACCAGCCTGGGCTCCCCTAGATGGCCCGGGATGATCTTGATCTCCCCACCTCCGCTCCCTCTGCCTTCTGGGGAAACAAACACAGGATCTGGAACTCCCTGGGCAGCCGTCCTTCTGGCCACCGCCCAGCTCCTTTCAGATCTTCCCATTTTCTCACCTTCTCTTAACTCACTGTCAGTTCTCTTTACTGGCTTTTATGATATTTCTCTTCATTTCTGAAATAATTTTTTAAATTTTTATTTCAATTCAATGAACATGCAATGTATTATTGGTTCCAGAGGTAGAGGTCAGTGATTCATCAGGCTTCTCTAACACCCAGTGCTCATTACATCACGTGCCCTCCTTCATGTCCATCACCCAGTACCCCAACCCCCACCCCTCTCCCCTCCAGCAACCCTCAGTTTGCTTCCTATGCTTAAGAGTCTCTTATGCTTTTTTTCCCTCTCTGATTTTATCTTATTTTTTTTCCTCTCTCTGACCCTCTGTTTTGTTTCTTAAATTCCACATGTGGAGATCATATGATAACTGTCTTCCTCTGATTAACTTAGTTTGCTTGACATAGCACCCTCTAGCTCCATCCATGTCCTTGCAAACGGCAAGATTTCGTTTTCTGATGGCTGCATAGTATTACATTATATATATGGACCACTTCTTTATTCACTCATCTGCTGATGGACATCTCGGCTCTTTCCACAGTTTGGCTATTGTGGACGTTGCTGCTATAAACACGGGTGCACGTGCCCCTTCAGATCACTACATCTGTATCTTTGGGGTCAATACCCAGTAGTGCGATTGCTGGGTTGCAGGACAGTTCTATTTTCAACATTTTGAGGAACCAGAGTGTTTCTCAGAGTGGTGCACCAACTTGCGTTCCCACCAACAGTGTAGGAGGTTCCCCTTTCCCCGCATCCTCGCCAACACCTGTCGTTTCCTGACTTGTGAATTTTAGCCATTCTGACTGGTGTGAGGTGGGATCTCATCGTGGTTTTGATTTGCATTTCCCTGATGCCGAGTGATGTGGAGCACTTTCTCATGTGTTTGTTGGCCATTTGTATGTCTTCTTTGGAGAAATGTCTGTTCATGCCTTCCATTTCTGAAAAAAAAATTTTTTTAAAAATTAATTCTTTCCTGCATTTCCCACCTCCTTCTGAGTTTTGCTTTAACCGAAGTGTCACTTTTCCTATCTTCCATCGTTTTCCCGTCTGCTGACTTACTTCGGTCTTTCCGAGGAGGATATTTTTCGTGGCGGTACAAGTCATTTAAAAACATTAGGGCGTCCGGCTGGTGGACGCCGACATTCAGGCATGATCTGCTGCCCACAGGGTTGTTGTTCATCTTCTTTTTTCCTTATAAGGACTCTGTAGGGGTTTGACCTTAATCCTCGTCTGCTGGTCATCTTTGGGTAACACTGGTTTTCTCGAGCATGGGGCAGGGCCGGTTTGTTTAGGGTGGCGCTCCTGACGTCACGGTTCTGTTCTCTCTCCCGCGGTCCGCTCTCCGCTTGTGAAAATCAGGAAAAGCAAGTGTCTCGGTTAGAGCTGCGAGCGAGGCCAGCAGGGGGCGCTCCGGGGCCGCACCCCCGCGGCCCTGCAGCGGCGACGGGAAGAGACCCCCCTGTGAGCCCACACCGCGGTGGTTCCTAACTTACCGTCCCGGCGGCGGAAGAGAAGCTTCCTCCGCCCCCTAGCAACGGCGCAGCCAATGAGGAGCCACGATCCTTCAAACGCTCAGTTTCATCCAATCCCCTCTTCGTTCACAACAGGCCCCACCCACGGGCCCTGTGCTCTGGGGACCCGGGGCTTCTCCGTCCCCTGGCCCTGCCGGTGGTTGCGTGGCTGGGGCGGCCTGGGTGAATTCCCTGCTCTTCCGGAATAAGCCCGTTTTTTGGCTAGTAAAATAATCGGCACTTTTATTTATTTAAAGATTTTATGTATTGATTTGACAGACAGAGATCACAAGCAGGCAGAGAGGCAGGCGGAGAGAGGGGGGGGAAGCAGGCTCCCCGCTGAGCAGAGAGCCCGATGCGGGGCTCGATCCCAGGACCCCGAGACCATGACCTGAGCCGAAGGCAGAGGCCTCAATCCACCGAGCCACCCAGGCGCCCCAACAGTTTTAGTTTTGAGGTTAACGCTCAGATCCAGTCAAGATCCGTGCGTCTTTGCAAGGACGTTGATGAAGCCGTGAAGCGTCCCGCTGTGTAGGGGCGCCGAGGGCAGCCACAGGGTTCCCGAAGAAGAGGACAAAAGCGGAAGAGGGCCCGGTCGTACATCAAAACACATTATACCGTTATCACAACTGGTTTGGGTGCGGCTATAAACCAACCTAACACTGGAACAGAATACGGACCCCAGGGCAAAACTCAGGGATGTTCGGAACTGTGATTTATGTTAGAGACCACGTTGCAGGTAAATGGCAAAGAAGGGCCCTTTCAATGTAAATTGTGCTGGGATCATTGGTTATGTGGGTGGGAAAATGACATCTAATCCCTCCTGCCTTCCATACACAGAAAATAATTTCAGAGAGTAAGGATTTAAATAGGAAAAGCAAAACTTCAAAACTTTTAGAAGAACACCTAGAACACTGTATTCCTAATCTTGGGTTATGCAGGATTTCTAAGAAAGACCACAAAGTAGTAACCATAAAAAGGATGGTAAATATAACTACATTAAAATTTATAAATTTCTGACAACACAAAGAAATTGAAGAGATAGGACATAACCTGCAACACACCTTACTGAAAAAGGATTGGTATCCATGCTATATAAAGAACTTGAAGAGGGGCGCCTGGGTGGCTCAGTGGGTTAAAGCCTCTGCCTTCGGCTCGGGTCATGGTCCCAGGGTCCTGGGATTGAGCCCCACATCGGGCTCTCTGCTCGGCGGGGAGCCTGCTTCCCCCTCTCTCTCTGCCTACTTGTACTCTCTGTCTGATCAATAAATAAAATCTTAAAAAAAAAAAAGAACTTGAAGAAATCAACAAAAGACAAACTACTATGAAAACGGGCAGACAAAATCTCAGGGGATCACGCGCATACAGCTAGCTAATAAACAGAAGAAGAGACATCAATCTTGATAGTCGTTTGGGAAACACAAACTTAAAACGCAAGTCAAAGGCAAAAGGAGGAGTTTGGTACATGTATGTATGCAAAGATACATGAAACACATTTTAAGAGGCTAAGGGGTTCTCTCAATGGCTCTATCATGATCTCTGTGTGCTGTATGTATTTTAATCTTCATGAATAGTTTTTAGATTCACCAATTAAATCAGCCTAATTCTTGTGCTGGTGGAGGTTTCTATGATCTGTCCTGCCTAAGTCACCACCTGGACCTGCAGGTAGGGGGCAGGTTAAGGAATGTTGTGTGTGAGACACTGGCTGCATCAGCGACCTGGGGAGCCTGGTTAGTGACATTAGCTGGCCTCTAGGTCAGAACGAACCCTTCTGGTCCGGACGTCAAGGACTCTAAATCTTGCCTTACATCCCCTCGGGCTCCAGGCTGGGCTGGACACCTGGGATGAAATCCAGGAGGGGAGGCAAGGACACCTAGCCCAGGCTTCTTGAACATGCAAGAACATGATAATTTGGGAATGCAGCTCCCTCCAAACTGCACATAGATGAACAAATGTTTAACTTCAGACCCTGTCATCTGCCCAAAAAATATGGCCCTTATGGGACGGTTAGTTAGGAGTCTCACCTGAGGGGAGGACATTCCTCCCAGGCCTCTCCCTCGGGACTCCAGCCTGGCTGCCTCGACGGGCTTCTGCCGCTGGTAGGTTGGATGCTGTAAGTACCCGTTTGATGCAACTCTTGTCTCCTTTACTGCTTACTCCTGCCCTCGCCGACGCACAGATTTCCCTGTTCTTCTTCTGTTTCTATTAGATATTTATTATATCAATCAAGTGTTTCTTCCCCTTTGAAACTGAGAGTATGGCTACCGTGAATCTTTTCTTTAGAACCATTTTCTATTTCACTCACATTGTAGAGAATGAATTCAGATCCATTTGGGAATTAAAATTGTACGGGCATCTAATGGGTTTTTTCTTTTTTCTTTTTTTTAAAGATTTTATTTATTTATTTGACAGACAGATCACAAGTAGGCAGAGAGGCAGGCAGAGAGAGAGAAGGGAGGAAGCAGGCTCCTGCCGAGCAGAGAGCCCGATGCGGGGCTCGATTCCAGGACCCTGGGATCATGACCTGAGCCGAAGGCAGAGGCTTTATCCCACTGAGCCACCCAGGTGCCCCTAATGGGTTTTTTCTTTAAGATGTTATTTATTTGTTTATTTGATAGAGAGAGGGAGGGAGAGGGGTCACACGGGGTGGGGGAGGAGCAGAGAGAGAGAAAAAAGCAGAATCCCCGCCAGCACAGAGCCTGATGTGGGGCTCCACGTGGGGCTCGATCCCACAACCCTCCGATCATGACCTGAGCGGAAATCAAGTGTCAGATGCCCAACAAACCGAGCCACCCAGGAGCCTCCTGATGGTTTTAATTAATTTATTTTAGCCAAATTCTGAGCTTCCATGTCAAAGATATTTAACTAATGGATGAAAATCGTGACTCAAAAATAACAATTCCAAGTAATTTTTAAAAGTCCCAAGTCTTCAAGTATGAGTAGAATATAGACGGCTTCTACAGCACAGAGAATGTGTGCTTCCGGGGTTGGAACATACCACGTGCATGTATGTCTCTGCTACCGATCGACTATGTGTGCACATGAACTTAGCAACAAGATGATCAGATTCATAGAGAGGAGGGGCACTGGCTGGCTCGTCGGTGGAGTAGGGGGCTCTTGGTCTCGGGGTTTTGGGTCCAAGCCCCATGCTGGGTGTGGAGATTACTTTCAAAAGTTTTAAAAAGTTCCGTGAAATAGAAATTCATAAAGAGGGCTACACACCGTAAGGCCAAATAAATAAATATTCAGAAGTAGGAGAAAGAAGAACACCTTCACATTGTTCTCGGTATTGAGGAACATCTCATTTGAAAGCATCGGTTAACTGGAGGGTCCGAGAGCTGATCCCAGTGGCATCTGCTTCCTCATTAGACCCTTGTTTGCTAGACCAGTTCACGAAAACCGCGGGAGTAGGGCCCGGTTCTTGTCTGCTCGGGCACTGCCCTCTGCTGGCTTCGCTCCTGTCTGCGACGGTAGAAGCGCCTTTCCTAGCTTTTGCATCCCATATTGCCGTCATTCAATAACTTCTTTTCTTATTTTATTTAACTCTATTTTAAGTAAATAAGTGACATCGTATAAATATTGGGGGGACCATTATGGGAACCAGATCGCTGCTGGCTGTGGGTGAACCAGCAAACTTTTCCTGGCATGAGTTACCTCCTAGGGAGAGTTGAAAATACCCAGAAACTAGCCCAGAGGAGCACAGAAGAAAGGAAATAAGGCTGCACATGCCAAAGAACCAGAGCCAGTTACCACTCTGACCGTGCTTCTGTGTTTCAGACCTCTGATGCCGTCTTGCCGTCTTCTAGAACCGCACATATTCATGCACAGAGTTCTACCGCACAAACAGGAAACCACGGCGCCGAGAGTTTAGGGAATGGGCTACAGTCCGTCCACACAACAAGGAAGTGGATTTGAACCTGGGCGAGGTGGTTTGAAAGTCCATGCTCTTAACCACCTCGCAGTCTGCCGTCAGTAAGACCTTGTTGGAATCACGAACCAAGTAATTTCAGTAAGGGGTGATGAACACGCGCAGCGGGCGGAAACACAGAGTCCTCCCTCCCCACATGTCACCGTCTTTTACACAATCTCTAAGACATTTGTGGAAACCTCTAGACCGCAGAGAACCTCGTTCATGCCCCGCTCTGTTCAAACACTCCGGAGCCCCACAAGCCCAGGATGGCTGGCCTGGGGACAGAAGGCGCTGCCCTTCCCGAGTACGGGCTCAGTAGTGACTCCACGTGCGCTCTGCTCATTCCGTTCTGGGATGTGAAGGATCCAGGCCGTTCTATGCTGGGAACATGCAGGTGGGGTGTCCGAAGGAATTTCCCTACGGCAGCCTCCAGAATTCACTCTCAGAATCTGGGGAAGGAGTTTGCGTTTGTGGCTCATGCCTGTCTCCCACCACCTTCCGCGCCCCTTCGCTTCTGCAGCCTGAGTCCAGACCCTTCTTTTCTTGGAGGGCACGTTGTCTTCACTTGCTGGTGTCAATCACAACCACACTGAATAAATACAGGCTCGCACAAAAACTTGACTGTGTGCTGACAGCAGCGTTATTCATGAGAGCCGGAGCTGGAAAAAGACCTAAGTGTCCGTCAGCCCATCAACAGTCTGCAGTGACAGTAACACCTTCTCCTTAGTGAGACGCCAAGTCTGACACACGCTTGGGCACTGACGACCCTTGACAACGTGATGCTCAGGAACAGACGCTGGTCACAGGAGACCCCCTGTTGTAAGAGTCTGAGTTATAGGGATAGGTCAGGATAGGCAGCATTACGGAGACCTAACACAGACTAGCAGCTGCCCAGGGCTTCTGTGACTGTTAGTGGGTGTGGGTTCCTTGTAGGGAGGACAAAAAAATTCTAAAATCAGAGTATGGTGATGCTGTACAACTCTTTAAATATACAAAAATCATTGAATTTTACACTATATTTGTATTTATTTATTTATTTTTAGAGAGAAAGACAGTGCATGCAGGGACGGAAGAGCAGAGGGAGATGGAAAGAGAAAATCCGAAGCAGGCTCCACACCCGGCACAGAGCCCGGAGCAGGGCTCCATCCCAACACCCTGAGATCATGACCTGAGCCGACACCGAGAGTCAGATGCATAACTGATTGAGCCCCGCAGGTGCCCCGAGTTGTACACTTCAAATGAGCGAATGCATGAAATGTGAATTATTCCTCAATGAAGCTGTGATAAAAGAGTAATTTATTGAGTTGCTTGGATAAGGCATAATTACCAGCTGTACGGTTGTTTCTCTCTCCTAGTGTTCGCCAATAAAACACGGAGACTAAATTAGTGAAAACAACAGGCTAGATGGGAGGCACGTAATTAGTCACACTTAAGGGATCTTTTTCACTCTTTCACTTTAAATATTTTTTAACCTTTAATCCATTGGCTTTGTGAGATACGGAGATTAATGCATTATTATCTCCTTTACCTCTCTACACAATCAGTAAAACGTTTTCCACGTCTTTCCCCTTAATGTAAAGCTTCTTTGGGAAGTCTTTGAATTCTGCAGTCTGTTTCCTTTCAACGACTAAGTAGATTTTAAGCAAATGTATTAAAAGTCTCACGTATAGACAGTGACATCTTCAGCCTCAAGTTCTTCAAGGAAATGAGTGTTTTTGGACGGAGCTTCTACTTCATTGCCTTCGGGACAGGAAACACACACATTTTAGGGCAAATTCCCCCACTGTCACCTACTGTCTGGGAGTAGGTGAGGAGTTACATGAACTCTTATGATAAAGAAGTCACTGAAATAATACCGTAGTGACTTAAAAAGTTATCTTCTCAAGCTGCTCAAAGAAACAAGATGGAGAATTGTGGTTTAGCTGAAAGAGGAACTCCAGCTGCAGACCTAGAAAAGGCTGAACCAAACAGGTCCTCTCGCGGTCATCTGGTCAAAGCAGTTCCCCCCTCCCCCATCCCTCCTATCCTCCCCTCCCCCACCACTTCCTCCCACCCTTCTCTCTCCTCTCTTCCCTCCCCCTCCCTCTCCACTCTTCCTCCCTCTCCCCTGCCCCATCTCTCCCCTCTCCCCTCTCCCTCCTCCTCCCCACCACTTCCTCCCTGCCCTTCCCCCTCCCCTATCGTGGCTCCCTTCCCCTTCACTCTCTCTGTGCCTCCCTTACTGATTTCTCTCTGCGGGAGCACAGCAGCGCATTCGGGCCTCCCTTCTCCTTACCTCGCATATTCGCTCAGCTCTGTACCATCCCGCTACCGATGGGCGGGCATTTCGGCACAGCTCCTCTCCCTGATCCCTGACATCAGTCTGCCAACTTGGTACGGGAAACGGGCTGCATCATTTCATTCCTTCACTTTCTGAGCAGGATCTGATCTCAGGTACACCCTGCTGGGTCCCAGCGGAGCTGCCCTAGTAAAAGAAATGGTAACACACTATACTATACAATACACATGGCAGGTGGCAGTATGTTCAAAGGATTTTGAGCTCCTCCATACAGAAGGGAATTAGGGAGTTTTTCTCCTTGATAGTCGATGAAAGAATGGAATTTACACAGTAAATTTTGGCAAAGTTTGTTTGGAATTCCTGACCATTAGCCTTCCCCTCTGAGCCGAGTTCAAGCCCGTCTTTCTCCTCTCTGGGCTAACCCTTGCCTCCAGTGTCCTATCTCTGACGCCCCGGCCTGCCCTTGACCGAAGGAACCGGAGCTTGTCTTCGTACACCTTCCACAGTCAGGTGCTGACGAGTGAGTCTCAGCCTGCCGTGTGGACATCCAGACCTGGTCTTCACCGCACACTCACACTCTCCCTTCCCCAAACAACCCACCATTACTTGCCTGGAACCCGCTCCCCCCGCGTCTGCAGCTGATGGGAGCTCGGTTCCCTTCCTCAGTTCCCCCCACCCGCAGCTCTTGTCTCTCCCCCGCCTGAAGTCCGCATTTGGTCATTTCCTCCCATTTCCTCTCATGTGTCCTGGCTTTGACAGCTCAGATCCCACATTTGCCAGCGTGGGCCTACTTCCTGGCCCCTTCTCTTACTCGTGTTCACCTTCATGTTTGGAATGAGCTTGATTTCTGATTTAATGTTTCTCCTCAAGGCCAATCTCAGAAGCCAACTTGTCATTAAGTCTTTTCTTGATATCAGGAAATAGATGTGATTTCCAACAAACTGTCTTATTTTATATTATGAAACTCTGTGAGGTAGGTGACCACCTCACAGCTCAGGGTTGAAGGTTAGTGAGGTCTAGAGGCTTTGAGAATGAACCAGCTAGAAATCCTTGGCTTTGGGAAGCCTCATGAATGCAAAGGTGTGCTGGTAAATGCTTAACAACTTGCTCCCTTAAAAAAAAAAAAAAAAACCCAAATTTGTAGGGTTTGCTCATCTCCACAGTTTCCTATCATATGGGATTTCTAGCTGCACAGGCGGTGTCCTGGGAGTTTCTGGCTGGCACAAGGAGTTTCTACACCATGCCCTAGGCTGAGAGTTGGCTGACTTGAACCTGTCATCTTCTTCCTTCAGCACCCTGATATCATTAAAAAAAAAAAAAAAAAAAAAAAACCCTGACTCCAGAATCTTTAAAATGGCTGTTGCACCCATCTCTGTCTGATGCCAGAGAGATGGCCCAAGCCAGTGTCCCCCTTCCAAGTGCCCTCCCCCCGCTTTGTCCTACTAGCACAGCTGCTGTGCCCCGGGATTGCGGGCAGCCCCTATACGGTGGCCATGGCCCCTTGCTGCCACGTGGCGGGTAGACAATCCAGTTCCAGAGTCCCATCCCTGGGGAATGAGTCTGGACTAACCGTCTTGGTTCGAGTGCCCAGAAGCAGACCACGAGACAAGGGTTTGAATGGGAACCGTGTATTTGAGGGGGAGGCCTGGGAAACTCGGGATGGGGAGCGGGGCAACGGGGCAACGGGACAGGGCAGGTAGGAAACAGGTAAAGGGTGTGCTGCCCAGCACTGGAGCTCAGACCTGAACCACGGAGGCTAGTGTGGAAACTTGTCCCACTGGGGAGCAAGCTGGGGGTCCTCACGCGCTCACTGCCCGAGGGGCTCTCAGGAGAGAGTTTCCCTGGGCCCTCAGGCCTTCTCCGAACAGGGCCAGAGCAGGCTCCTGTGTCTAGAAACACCGGCAGGCAGATCATCTCCGGTGTTGGCAGGTGGAGGTGGGCCCAGGGGGCAGGAAATGTTCATTTCGAAGGCGTATGGGCTTTGCCTCACAGACCTGCTATGCCCCTAATGTTGGGAATGCTGAGACTGTTTTTCAGTCAATCGGGGAAGAAAGTTTGAGAGATGTTAATTAAGGAAAGAATGTACAATCTTGACAGCATAAAAATAAGAATCAAACTGACAGCATTAGGAACAGTGGGAAGGGCCTGGTGCGGGGAGAGGAGAGATACCGATGTGCTAATTTCTTCACCTCCCATAGCAGGGACCAACAGGCGATGCGTGGAATGGATGAATGATGATGTAGATGGACAATTTCAAGTCCCAAAATCCTCACCAGTAAAATTAAAAGTAACATAATTTTAAGAATTGGAAGTTAGATGATACATTTTCATTCTTTGGGAGGCACCATTCCTGGTTGATGAATGAAGATGTGGGAGTTCAGCGTTCAGAGTTACAATGAAAAGAAGCAGAAGAATGAAAACAAACTTAATGGTGGGCGGGTCTAGAGTGTGGGACCGGGGGAGGGGTACGTGAGCGGGAAAGATGGGGACACAGTTACTTTCTTTTAATTTTTCCCCCTTTCTCTGGATTTTTTGGATAGATTCCTCAAAAATATCTTACAAATACTTAATGATAAATAATCTATTAGGACAATCAAAAATTTTTTTTTAAATTTTTGTTTTACTTCCAGGTGGTTAACGTTTGGTGTTGTATTAGTTACAGGTGTATGATGTAGTGACTCAGCATTTCACCGGGTGCTCATCACAAGTGCATTTCGTTTGGATTTCTAACCATCAGTGTGCACTGCCTCTACAGCCAACAGAACAAATGCAAACCAACCCTCGTGTCGTTACGAAAACTTGTATTTGGAATGTCCTTCAACAGAATACTATGCAGGAGTTAAAGAAGGAGATAGAATCTTCGTGTACAGATATCAAACGGTGGTCAGGATTCGTTGAGTGAAATTAGTAAATCAAAAAGTAAGCGTGGGATGCAAACTATGGAAGGGGAGAAGTATGTGCGCGTGGAGCATATTTCTATATAAGACTGTCTGGAAAGACATATACCGATTTTAGCAGATGCTGCTAGAAGGGAGAAGAGCCGGCCAAGGCAGAAAACCTCCACTTTCTTCCCTTACACAAGAATCTGCAGACCTCCCCGCCTCCCCGCCGGCATTACGGTCACCTGGGCTGTGAGTAAGATTCCTAGGACCTACTGCAGGCTCAGGGGGGTGCCCAGGAGAGGGTTCCAGAATCTGTACTTTTTCTTACTTAGCTTCCTCATAGTTCTGGCTTCCCTCATTTTCCCAGCATGTTCTTGCAGAACTATTGAAAACAGGCCGAGTGTAAGACACACTACAGCAGCATGCTGGACACCCATTCTCCAGTGCAAACGTGCACGCCCTCTCCGTGCATGTGCACAAACTCACACACACCCATGTATTATTAACCTCAACAGTAGAAGTCGGTTTTGTTTTGTTTTTTCTCCAGCAACACTGGGTTTATTTGGGAATAAGAGAAAACTGCAGTTTAGGACATGCAAGCTATGCCCAAACCATGGGCAAGTCCCCCAAACAAAGGAGACGAGGTTATACTACGGAGTTAGAAATTGGAAGGGGTTGTTTTGAACCACAGCCCTTTGCAGAAAACCAAGAGTTCAGGGCGGGCATGACTTCTGATTGGCTGACCTGCAGCTGCGGTGGACTTTTTGCGGTTTTCTTGCTGGGGCCTGCAGGTGATGACTGTCCTGTGGACCCCTCTTCTCCCAAGATCGGTAACTGACCATTGTTCCCGAAATGGACACTGAGTACCCGCTTCGGTGGTGCGGTGCAGGCTCCGGGGGCGGGCGCTCTCTCCCGGTGAGCGTGCACACACGCACGTCTGCACGGGCTCCATCGGTGAGCGTGCACACACGCACGCACGCACGCACGGGCTCCATCGGTGAGCGTGCACACACGCACGTCTGCACATGCCCGCTCGTGATGGGCGCACTCCCACGCACGCCTGTGTGTGCAGGCTGTAGGGCGGGGAGCGCGCACACCCCCCCCCGCGTGCACGTGCACACGCTGCGAGAGCGCGGCGGAAACCCGGCGGACAGCGGGCCGCTGCAGCGCGTCCGCAGGGGCAGCCGGCAGGTGCCTCGGACACACATCCTCCGCCGCCCGGTCCCGCCCGTCGGCGCTAGCTGAGCCGGCCTGGGCGTCCCTTTCGCCCCGTGGGAACGCGTCTGACGTTCACAGCGCACAATCCATTTTGCGTGCGACGCGAGACGAATTTAACGACGAGGCGCCGCACGGCAGCGCGGCCCACCCCACCGCGGCCGCTGACACGCCCACCTCGCGGAGGCCCGCCGCGCACCCGGGGCTCCGCCGCAGCCCCGGCCGCAGGCCACGCCCCCACGGGCCCAGGCCCCGCCCTGCCGCAGGCCCCGCCCCCACATTGTCAGCGGCCCCTCCCCTCGGCGCTTCCCCTCGCCCCGCCCCCGACGTGCGGGCGGGCTGCGCGCCGGCGCGGGGGGGCGTGGTCTCGGCCGCGACGCCGCGCCGCGTGCGGAATCTGCGGCGGCCGTTGGCCGTTGGCGCGGCTTGGGCGGTTGTCTTGGAGAAGCAAGATGGCGGCGACGGCGGCCGCGGTGGTGCCGGAGGAGGACACGGAGCTGCGGGACCTGCTGGTGCAGACGCTGGAGAACAGCGGGGTTCTGAACCGCATCAAGGTGGGCCGGGCCGGGCCGCGGGGATGCCGGCCGCGCCCGCGGGCCGCAGGGCCTGCGCGGACGGCGGGCGTCACAAAGGGTCGCGCGGGGCCGCGTCGGGCCGCGGGCGGGGGGCGGCTCCCTGCGGCGCCGGGCCGGGTCTCGGGGGCCGGGCCGGGTCTCGGGGGCCGGGCCGCGCGGAGGCCGGGGGTGCGCTCCCGGCGTGCGGGGCCGGGGCCGGCTCGCGCCGCAGCTGCCGGGCGGTGACTGGCGTGGGGTCGCGGACGCGAAGGCGGGGCCGAGCCGCGGGGCCGGGCGCTGGGAGCGGGCGGGGCAGGCCGGGGGCTCTCCGCGGGGGGCCCTCTGCGGGCGGGCGGGGGACACCCCGCGGCGCCTTCCCACCTCTCCCCTGCCCGGTGGGCTTCCCTGCCCGCGGGGCGTCGCCGGCCGGTCGGCCTCGGCTCTCGGACGGTGGGACGGCGCCTGGGGAGCTTGGGTGTGCGCCCGGGTCGTGACCGTGGCCTTCAAACTACTTTTGTTCCTTCACCTTTTTTTAAAAGGCCGAGCTCCGAGCAGCTGTGTTTTTAGCACTCGAAGAGCAAGAAAAAGTAGAGGTAGGAGATGCACGACCTTTCACGTCCCCACTCGTTTGTGTCCCATTTCTAGGACCTGCACGTTGTCCTAAATCCTGCGCGTACTGGTGCGGCCCCGGGGTGGATTTGAGCTACGAAGGACCCTTACTGCTGGGCCAGAGGGGGGACTCTTCTCTCTTCGTCTGTATCTTAGAATTTCGGGGCGTCTAAGGGAGGTCGGGGTCCCAGTAGCTCTGGGGCCAGTAGTGAATCCTAGCAGGTGTAGACGCCTGTGGGGGGGGGGGGCGTCTGACGAGCAAGGTCAGAGGGGCCCCGTGGAGAAAGGCTTCCGTGGTCAGTGCGTCTGCGGCAGGATCGCAGGGCCTGTCCTGTGTAGTGTGCAGGCGAATGCCACCGGGTCCGGGCAGTACCGTGCGCACCTCTTCTCAACCAGCCGACCCCCAGTTGTCGTAAAGTCATGCGCTCTTTGTCACTGTCACAAGTCCAGCCACTTCTTCATGTAAGTGCATTCAGTTTTTTCCTGTCCCTCAGGTCTTCCCATCCCCCTGACGTCGGCGGGAATTACCCCGTAACCGGGGGCTTCACCTTGCTCCAGCCGCCTCGGTCTGATGGCCCCTCACTTTAGACGTAGGCACCTGCTCCTGCTTAACAGCATGAAGTGCTTCCGCTCTTGGCCCTTACGTGTTTGTCCGGGCGTCCGTCTTCGCTCGGCGCGTTCTGTTCTTGCCTTGTCTGGGCCTCGTGCTCCACGTCTGGGAAACCGCAGCTCCTCAGCCGCCAGCCGCGCTCACTCTGGGAAGAACCACAAGTGTCATTTCGCTGAGCAGACTAAGTCCCCTCCTGCGTGTGCCATGTCCGCGCTACAGCGGTCAGCCAGCGCCGGGTTGCTGCTGCCACTCACTGGCGGGCGCCTGCCTCGGTGAGGGCCGAGCGGGCCGTGAGCCGTCTGCGCTCAGAGCTCTCACTTAGCTGTGCGCTGACCCGCTACCTCTCGTGCCTCCTGCACTCTCAGCAGCTGGCCCGGTCTCTCCTTCGCGGGGAAGTAGGAGCATGAGGTCCCGACTGTGTCTTCCCTGCAGCTGCATCACTCGGCTCGGAGAGAGCCGCCCCCGCGTCCCTATGCGACCGTCCCTCCTTCCGGCTTTGCTGCGGGGTTCTCCGTCTTGTCCAAGAATAGTCCCGCTCTCTGGGTTTTGCCTTCCGGGTACTCAGCAGCTCAGCCGTTGGCCGTGTCTTTGGCCTCGTCCTTGCTGTCGGTCCTTCTCTGGAGCATAGAGACGTGTTTGTGTGTCTCTCAAGGAGAAAGCTCTTGTCCTTACCTCATGTTCTGCTTTTAATACCACTCGGATTTCCCCCCACAGTTGAATTTTGAAAGAATGTGTAGGCCTTATTTCTTATGTTCCAGGCACCCTTTAATACGTTAACATCTTAAATCCACTTAAATTCGCCTTAGATCTCCTACACCTGAGACATCCCTTGGCCGGGGTCAAGAAGAATCTCCTTACTGAGTATATTTTGCTTCTAACCTGTGTTCTTAACTTAGTTGTTCTTTGTGGCATTTGACATTCTTAATTCCTCTCTTCTTTCCTGAAAATCTCCCTTGATTTTTGGGACTTTTTTCTTTCTCTTTTCTCCTTTGAGCACTCCTTGCTTTCTTCAGTGCCGTCTTTCCCTCTACACCGGGCTTAAACCCTTGGTGTACTATGCAGGAGCTCTCATTCTGTGTTTTCTCCCCGGATGACCTGAATTCTACCCCTGACTTCAGCCCTGAATCCTTGATCAGTCTTGTCAGCTTCAGACCCACCTGTGACCCTGTCTGCCAGACTGGTCTTGCTTCTGGGGACTGCGGTTTGCCCGAGCAAGAAATCTGAGAGTCGCCTGTACCTTGCTCTCTGCCCCCCTGGCAGCCCTGCGGCTGAGCTGTGTGAGGAGGCCCTCTGCCACCTTCCTGTCCGGTGCTGCGCTGCTGCTTTTGCGGGTGGCTTCACCCCTCCTCCTCTCTAGTCTCCCCTTTGCTCGTGTCACTCACCATCTTCCTGAAGTCCGTTCTCTGCATTGTTCCTAGTTTGGCTGTTGATAATACACATCTGCTTTTGTTCCTCCATTTTTCTTTAAATATTTCATTTGACTCGGTGGCTTAAAATTCCCTAGACCAACCTACCAAGGACCTTTGTGATCTTTCCCTGCCTTGTCTTTTTTTGTTTTTTTTTTAAAAACAACTTTATTGAGGTGCAACTGACCTATAGTAAACCCAGTACACTTAAATGTGCAGTTTGTTACATTTTAATGTTTATGCAACTTTGAAACAGGATAGTGCACTGTATTCTTGATCCTTGAAAGCTTCCTGAAACCCTTCGTGGCACCCTCCCCCACCACACACCCCAGGGCGACCATGTATTTAAGAGCCACACATGCGGGATCCTACCGCACAGACTCTCTTTTCTTTTTTGATCTGGCTGCATCCATTCAGCATAATGCATTTGAGATTCGCCCATATTGTCCTTTGTATTAATAGCTCATTCTGTCTTTCCCTGTGTAGTGTCTATTGTACGGACGTGTGACAGTTTGTTTAGTCATTCATCTGTTGATGAGCGTTTGGCTTGTTTCCAGTCTTCTGGTGTTATAAATGGGCTTCTGTGAACACTCACGTACATGTCTTTGCTTGGACCTGTGCTTTTCTTGTGAGAAAATGCCTACAGATGGGTCCTATGGTAGGGGTACTAACTCTTTAGAACCGTTACTAGACTCCTTTCCAAAGTGATCACACCATTTACAATCCCAGCAGTAGAATGTCAGTCGTTATACCCATAATTCATTCGGTACACTTAAAGAAGCTTGAGTGAGCCAGAAGTATTTTTCCTGTATTTATTCAAGTAAACGCATAATGGCAGAGGTAAGTTGGCCTGTGCATGACCCAAAGTCACGTCACATAATGCTGACGAGCTGCAAATAGCAAGTGTGTAATTTGAGCCCTGCTCACAGTGAGCGTGCTGTAAATGGAAGATATCTATGATGACAGCGTGTCACCGTGTATTTAGAATGATAAACACTTGTTTTGTAAGTAAACGGAACGCCATTTCACATATGAGTAGCTGAAGGTCTAGCTTCTAAAGTTGTTTAATAAACAATTTGTGGAATATTTAAAAATTAAAAATAAATGCACATTTTCATGTGTGGTTTCATTTTATTAGCTTTGAGATAATAAATAGCATCAAACAATTCCTGTAGTAATCAATCGTTGTAGAGGGGGCTTGACCATAATTTTATGAGTGACCGTATTTTACTATATCTCTGCCAAAAATTAAGCTTTAAACCACATTTTGTAGTTGTTTTTAGGATAAATGCATGACATACTATTTCATTTTTTAACAGAACAAAACTCCTCTAGTCAATGAGAGCCTGAGAAAGTTTTTAAATACGAAAGATGGTAAGATGTTTATTTGTGCTTATTTTGTCTGTCTCTGAATTTTCGAGTTCTATTTAGGAGAGATGTGGAGTTTCAGATTTTTTTTTTTACAATTTCATTTATTTATTAGAGAGAGCGCACATGAAGGGGATTGGGGAGGGTAGAGGAGAGAGAGAAGCGGGCTCCCCTCCCAGGGGAGGGAGCTCGATCCCCAGACCCTGAGATCGTGACGTGGAGCCGAAGGCAGACCCTTAACCAGTTGAGCCACCCAGGCGCCCCGACGAATTTCACATATTTTTTGAAGTCTGTGATTCTAACAGGTTCTCATTTTAAAATTGTCTTTTATTATGTAACTGTTAAGTTGTTTTGAATATTCTTGGTCATAGGAGATTGTTGGTTAAAACCAATTTGTTTGTTTTTTTTAAAGATTTTATTTATTTGAGAGAGAGAGAGCGAGCACATGAGAGGGGAGGTCAGAGGGAGAAGCAGACTCCCTATGGAGCTGGGAGCCCAACGTGGGACTTGATCCCAGAACTCCGGGATCATGACCTGAGCAGAAGGCAGTCACTTAACCAACTGAGCCACCCAAGCGCCCCAAAACCAGTCTTAGTATAAGAAGCAGAGTACTCTCATGCTCTCAGGCACCTACGAAATGTCGTTTTAGCACTAGTTAGCTTCACACGGTGCTAATGAAAACACGAGACTGAGATTTTTATTGCTGGGGTTCTTCGAAGATAAATTTATCGTTTAAGCTTAGAAACCTCTCCTCTTCAGTTGCTGACTTACCCTTACCTGGTGGCGTTAGCGAAGGGGCTTCGGGCGTGCGCAGGTGTGCTCACCGCCTCTCCCGTTCCGCAGGCCGGCTGGCGGCTAGTCTCGTTGCGGAGTTTCTGCAGTTTTTCAATCTTGACTTCACCTTGGCTGTTTTTCAACCCGAAACCAGCACAGTAAGAGTCATGATTTTTTTTCATCTAACTTTGAAACCATCCTCAATACAAATGTGTTCATTATAACCTGAAACTTAACAAAATTTGATGTGTTAGAGGGTCTTGCATGTAGGTTATTTCTCGTAGTCGATGTTTCGTTTGTCTTAAAAGCCATCTGAGCTGTAGATGGCTGCTACCCACGCCACTTCGTAGAACTTTGAGAGGAGGGTTTTGTAGAAATAATTGTTCCGATGTCAGAGGGCATCCATTCATGAAGACTTCGGATGCAGAGACTAGTTTAAAAGAAATCTATAATTTTTAAAATGGCATTTTATTCATTAGGAAAATGATCTCTCTGAGTTTAGAGATATCTTTAATTCCAAAAATAATTTTCTTTAATCTCTGAAAATCATTTGCATACTTCTGTGCACTCATATCTCACTCGTTGTATCTTACTTCTTCCCTAGTTTCAAAGTCTTGAAGGCCGAGAGAACTTAGCCCGAGATCTAGGTATTATCGAGGCTGAAGGTACTGTGGGCGGACCGTTGTTACTGGAGGTGATCAGACGTTGTCAGCAGAAGGAAAGAGGGCCACCCAATGGGGAGGTAAGTATAATTCCAGCTTCTGTCATCTTTGTCCGTTTTAATTATTGGCTACTCAGGGTCGCCGTGCAGAGTTCTGCATGCGTAGTGAATTGGAGTTTAAATGCAAAGAAGCTGTCCCTTCAAAACACAACAAAGCACACTTAGGTCATGTGAGCGCAAGTGCTGATGAAAGTCGGAGTCGTGCCGGCTGAGCCCGGTGCCGTGCTTGTTTGTAGTTAGACACTCGGGAGCACTGGGGTCAGGGGTAGGGGGTGACGAGGCTGGCTTTGGCCATGCGGGCCCCTCACAGCTCCCCCGGGTAGGATGGGGAGAGCGGCCGCCTCGTGGGCAGTGTGAGGCTGCACTAGGTAGGGCGCGTCAGGTGCAGCGGACACTCGTTGGTTATTGTCTTGTTACCGTTTTAAACGTAACAGAGCTGATTCAGAGGCTCGTTAGTCATTTTTTGAACTTAAGGGCTTTTTAAAAACAGACTTAGAGCTGTTGAAGCTGTTGATTGTGCTGTTTCTAAACATTTCCGAACTTCTGTTTCCTTGATTAGCTACTGCCTTTCTTGCTCCCGTTTTAGAAACTTGCTAAGGAGATGAAGTCTGGTTTCTGGTTACAAATGTTGGTTTTACGTAGAGAACCTGTTTCTCTGGTACCCGGTTCAACACGTGCTTTTAGGGACTGGTTTGTAAGAAGAATGTGGGGGCTGCGCACTCCCTGGGCTCTGTGTGGCGTCTCAGAGCGTGTTTTCTGTTAGACTCTTTAACATCAGAGGAGCCTGACTGAGCACCCATTGCATAGAGGGCGTAAGAAATAGGTGCGTTGAATGGAAAGATAGAATAGTTTGATGGACTAGAAGAATTGAGAGTTATTAAAGATAAACTGTGTTCCCATAAGGAAATGCACACGGAAGTGATGGCTTATGATAGTGGAGGGAGTGGACAGTAAATGGTTCGTACCACACATTTTAGGAGTCAAATCAGTTTTAGTTAAAGGGGAGCAGTGACTGTCTTTCAAGTGGAAATTTTGTTAAACTCAGTGTGAGAGTAGAGGAGAGGACTGGGGAGGTGTTCTAAGGGGGCTGTGGAGAGCTGGGGCCAGGAGCAGGGTGCTGGGCCGGGTGCTGGGCCGGGTGCTGGAGTGAGGAGCAGGAGGGTGCGCTGCAGCAGGGATGGGGTTCCGGGGTGGGGGCACTGCAGCGGAAAGGGTGCATGGTGGGGGCGGGGGCGCTGCAGCGGCTGTTGGGTTCAGCTCTCTGCGGTGCTGGTGGCCCCCACGCCCTGGTGTGCCCTCCCTTAGCTCAGGAGCAGGAGCGTGGGCTGAGCTGGGATGCTTGGGGTCATGTCCCAGCTCTGCCGTGTCCTGTGTGTGACTCTCTGAAGTCACTTGACCTCCGCGTGCTTTATTTTGCTTTATTTTGTGGGGATGATGGAAAGAACGGCCTCGCGGGTGGTGGTGAGAACCGCGGGGAGTCAAGGTCAGGAAGGTTCGGCAGCAGCGCTTCGTGTGTAGGGACCTGCGAGCGTTTGCCTTTGTCGTCATTTTTGGTCGTTTTGTTCTCATTACTGTCCGGTGACTTCTACGTCCAGCTCCGTCCTTTACCCAGCGTGAAACTGGTCTGCAGCTCTTCCCCACACAGACCCCCGGAGACTCACTAGCACACGGGACGCAGACGTACTCCCCGCGAGCACCCGCCGTCGCTCGGGTCCTGCTTCCCGGCACCTCGGCTGGCGCTGCCCGTGGCCAGTCTGCGCCCTTCCCGCTCGCCGACTCCCATCTTCAGGTTCAGCGCGTCATCTGCTGCTCTGCTCTTTAAGGATTGCCGTCACTGTGCGGTGGCAGCCAGCTGGCTCCCAGAGTCCTCGGCCTCGGTGTTGAGATCCTGTGTGATGTGGCCCCGAACCACCTTTCCGGTTTTATGCCTTTTTGTGAAATGTGGAACCTTGTGTTTCAGCCAGACTTGGTTCTACTTAAAACTGGCTTTTGCTTTCTTGCCTTCCCCTCGTCTGCTCTCCACCTGAAACGGGGCACCGTCCCCACACCCAGCTGTGGCGTGTCCTCACTCACGGTCTCTCTTCCACTCTGCCTTCTGGGGTGGTTCCCTCTTCCTCCCTCTCTGCCGGCGGCTCTCGAAACTGAGCGCCCGGCTCTGCGCGGGTGTGGAGGCCGCCCGCGGTGGCCCACTCCTCCCCATGTCATCCCCTGGCTGGGGACAAGGGCTTGGTCTCACCATTGTATCCTTTGCAGGGTCCAACCCAACCCAACAGGGATTCTTCTTTTTTTTTTTTTTTTTAAAGATTTATTTGTTTATTTTAGAGGAAGTGTATTGTACATGGTGGGGAGGGGCAGAGAGAGAGAGGATCTAGCAGACTCCCCGCTGAGCGTGAGCCCGACGAGGGGCCGGATCCCATGATCCTGAGATCGTGACCTGAGCCGAAACCCAGTGTCCGACGCTCAAGCCGCTGAGCCACCCAGGCGCCCCCACAGGCATTCTTAACAGACCCTGTGTTAGGCTCAGTGGGAAGCTTTTGCAGACTTGTGCAGAGGAAGTACTCATTTGGAAGATGAATTTGTGAAGGTTAGAAGGTGAGAAGAAGGGAACCTGCTGGAAAGCTCATCTAGACAGGACTGGTGGCAGTAAACGCAGACACAAATGGGCAGATAAAGATTCCCCTTTAAGAGAAGAAGCGACAAGACTCGGTAAATTAATAAGACAGCAGAGGATTAGGGTCTCAGAGGATGACACGGGAGGAAGAAAAGTTTGCGACGGCGAAACGGGGTTTTCGGCCTGGGGGAAGAGGACGCCGTGCCAGAAGTCCGCGGCTGGGGGGGAGCCGCGGGTGTGGAGAGCCGCACGGGTCCTTTTCAAGCGCTGGAGTCGTCGGTAGGATTTTCATATAAAATAACCAGCCTTTGATATGCACGTGGTCACAGAGCTGCTAACGGGGTCGTGGCTGAATCTCAGGAGGTCATTTCCATCCAAGAAACATTGAAACCTTTCTTTGCGTTCAGCATAGTGCGGGGAAGGGACCAGCGGGTGCCCCGAAGGCGGTGGTTTTGTGATGCTGTGTGTGTGGTGCGGGGCCGTGCGGTGCGGCCCGGGCTCTGGGAGGTGAGGCGACAACAGGCCGGCGCAGAGGAGGAAGGCGGTAGGGACCTTCGCAGAGCGCGCCGTGTCCGCGCACAGCCGCTGCTCGGGACCCTGGGCACAGTGGAGGAGGTGCGTGCCGGTCCCGGGGCCGGCTGCCCCCCACGGCGGGGCCCCCAGCGAGGGCTTCTCTGGGCGCGCTCAGCCCAGCACGGAGCGGCCTGTTCGGGGTGACTGGGTCAGATGTGTAGGTAATTAGAATCCAAGTGTGTTTTGTTTCATTTTTGCTTGAGTACAATTGGGCAAAATCTAATAAGAACATTTATATTATTTAGAAAGTTCAAAACACCAATATTGGATAGTGGTTTTAAATGCTAAAATTCTGTTGAGGCTTGATAGTATATTTATATTTTATTTTAAAATATGTTTTAACCTGAAACTGAAATATTTTAGGGTGCACTAGAGCTGTCTGATGTTCATTCTCCACCAAAGTCACCGGAAGGCAAAACCAGCGCTCACAGCAATCCCAGTAAGGTGAGTGGGCCGTGGGCACGAGGGCTTCTGCGCTCAGACTCTGCGGGGCGCGGCTTTCCCTCCTCGTCTTCCTTGTTGTAGGTTTTGTTTGTAACGCAAGTGCTGTGTAGTTTCTTGACGTCGCGTTTCTCCCCTTAATGAAGCATGTATTTAAAACTTGTGTTTTGTTGGGAGTGTTTTGAATTTTGTGTCCTAGAAAGGAACGCACTGTTGAATCACGGAATTGTGGGCTGTTGGGACTCATTTGGTACTTGGGAAATTTTCTTCCTCAGTTAACAGGGGGATTTATTTTTCATTTATAAATTCCTAGCTCTAGGATACTAGGTTCCCGACTGTTGTTCCAGAATATTATTATGTTGAATGTTGAAGATGGACGACCAGTTTAGAATTGTAAATCATAATGGCTTTTTATATTAAGGAGCTATTTTGAGGATTTATAATAAAATACGTGTGCTCTGGGGGTGTGTGTGTGGCTTACGGGTTGTTAAAATTAAGGCCTTCTGATGGCAGGAGTTTGGTGTGCTGCAGAAAAGTGCCGAGCGGAGCACTGGAATTGAAAGTCCAGGGTCCCAGGAGTGGATAGAACGTGCCTGTTAGGGGACGCGTCGTCTCGGGCCTGGTTGCAGCACCCTGTGTGTTGGTAGAGCCGAGCAGTCCTACCCGAGCGTTGGTTGGGGACAGGTGTGTTGTGACCATTGCTGTGACTCCCGTTTTGCAGGATGAGGGTGCGGCCCTGGAGCCCGCTGTGTGAGCCTGCTGGTGTCGTGGCGACTCGTGGCCACAGTGGGACCTCCGCAATGGGGTGACTTCTTGGGGGTTCCTCTCTTTCAGGTGCCCGGACTCACACACCAGTGAGCAGCCCCTGTGGTTTTGTTACTGGGTCTTTGGTGGTGTTGCTCCTTTTCATGTTTTCAATTTGGGAATCAAAGGATTTTATGCTTTATTTCCAGCCGAGGGAAGAGACCGTCGTGCTGTTTGTAGCTGTCCCTTCGCTCCGAGATCTAGCTAGCCTTCTCTGTGGGGAGGGTTTCCCTCCATGCTCCCGGGAGGCTGTCACCAGGGTTACAGAGAGATCAAGGTTGTGAGTAAATTTAAAAAGTCCCTTTAAGTGAGTTGTCAGATACAGGAGCCTTGGTAAAAAAGCTTTGCTTCCTGTACGCATGTCTGGCTGTGACGGGGTGAACGTTAACGTGTTTTCCAGAGGATCAGTCCCTGCAGCACTGGGCTGTCGGGAGGTTCTCTTGGTAGCAGGTCGTTATTCTGTGGGCAGGTCAGCAGCGGGGCCTTCTGCACGTGCTGTGTCTAAAGGATGACAGAGTAAAGTCTTTGACGTATTTTCTCTACACAAATTTTATTTTCAAGATCTAAGAACTATGATGAGAATCTTTTAAGTCAGTTAGGATCTGTTGCCTGAAACACAGAGAAGTGCTGGTCGTTGTAGAGGTGGACTTGGAGAGCAGTGAGCTGTCCTCCAGCTGTCCCCCCCCGCGCTCCCCGCCCCTGCCGGCTTCCGGTGCGGTGGGGAGGCCCGGGGGGGGGGGGCAGTGGCCGTGCCCACAGGGCAGTGGCTGACTTGTGGCAAGAGGAGGCCTCGTGGCGGCAGGGGAGCTGCAGTTCCCTGTAGTTCCGAGGTCGCGGATCGGGGTTTCAGCACTCTGCCCACCTTTTTCTTGCCAGCTGTCTGTCCTCTCTCGGTGGTCTTTGAATCATGTTGGGCTCTCAGGACACCTTGTCAGGCTGGGCGCCACGGAGAGCACTCGGGGCCGTGGGATGTTGTGGCCAAACCAAGGGTCTAGCCCGGCCCGCAGAAACCCGCTTTGTGTGCTCCCAAGCAAGGCGAGGTGAGGCCGGGGCAGCTCTTAGGGGAGGCTGCTCCGGAGGCCAGGCCTGGCTTTGCCACCGAGCACCGACCGAAGCGTGGTTCGGCCCGCGGCGGCTGTGGGGGGGGCCGTGGGACCCAGTCTCTGTGAGGCACAGTGGTTACGCGCCAGGTGAACGAACCATGGGAGGAGAAGAGAGTTAAGGAACGAGAAAAAAAATGTGGGTTTCAGAAAGGAACATATTGATTAGGTTTTCCATTCTTCAGAGCTTTTTTTTTTTTTTTTAAGGTTTTATTTATTTGAGAGAGAGAACAAGTGGGGGAGCGTCAGGGAGAGGGAGAAGCAGACTCTCCACGAGCAGGGGCCCCCTTCCCCCACCAGATTTGGGGCTTGATCCCAGGACCCTGGGATCATGACCTGAGCTGGAGGCAGACGCTTAACCCACTGAGCCACCCAGGTGCCCCCTTGAGAGCTTTTCTAATAGGAAACTTTATTAGTTTGGTTATGGATTAGTTTCTTTGTAAAGATTTATACCTTTTAGTAAAATGTCATTTTATTCTCATGCTCAGATACCAAGGTATAAAGGACAAGGTAAGAAGAAGACAAGCGGGCAGAAGTCTGGTGCCAAGGTAACACGCTGAGGGGGCAGAGGGAAGAAGCAGCCCGTGCCGCGGCAGATCCCAGCTCTGCCGGCCTCCTGCGGGCCCCAGCCCCCTCCTGGCCCGGGGTGCCGTGCTCGGAGCCAGTGTCACTGTCTCCCGGCTGCGGTCAGCCTGTGATCGAGCCGTGGGGCCTAAAACACAAAGTAATTTGACTTTTCGCCTTTTACCCAGATGAAAATCATACTGTGGGGTTTCACAGCTGTGCTGTCCGTTTGAGAATTCCTTGTTCTCTTGGTGAATACGTATTTTCCTTTTGAGCAGACGGTCGTATACACGTACTCTTCACGTTATGATTTTCATCTGAGGTAAATAGAGAAACTACTTTTTGGGTAAGTTTCAATTGATAAGTTGAAGGCCAAACTTAGTTTCTTTCAAGACATTTTTGTGAGTGTTGAGCCTTCGGCAGCGTGTCCGCGCCCGCCCGTCGAGGAGCCCTCCCTCGCAGCCCTGGCTCCCGGGGGACCCGCGGGGACGCGCAGGCCTGGGCCAGCTCTGCGGCGGTGGGCCCTCAGCTGCCTCGTCTTCCTCCCCGAACGTGCCAGAAATCCACAAGCCAGTTGGTGCGCTGCTTTGAAAACTTAAATACTGCTGGTCTTAAAAGCGCTCATCACTCTGCTCGCACTTGTTTGGAATAAGACAGCATTTGGTGCCGGGAGAGTCTTCGATTCTTCTGACCCTTGTAGCTTATGGAAGACCTTCCAAATTAAATGATTATTTTGTATTAAATTTTGTATTAAAAATACAATTGTTAAAGAAATTGTATTTGCTGTCGTAGCTGGCTTTAGTTCTAGTGGTCTCACTGGTGAGTTCCCGTTACTGTGTTTGTTCAGGTGTTACGTGTTCCGACCCGCGGAGACACGGGAGGTTACTTAGCAAGCACGTGCGGCCCGTTCCCCGGCGGGAGCTGCTGGGTGCGGGGCTGCGGCGAGGCGGGTCCCCTGCGGGCCCCACTGCGCTGGTGACGGTCTGATGGGGCGCTGAGACCCTCCTTCAGAAAGAGGACTGAGAATACGCGATGGCATATTTGTAAAGATACTTTGAATCAGTTTCTCAGACTTTTTAGGAAAATTAAAAGCGTACCTCATGGCCTTACGTTTTTATCGTTTATTGGTTACAACTTTTGGAAGGCTCTGGATCTTCTAAACCAAAACACGTTCAAAGATGAGTTGTCACTTTGCACACCGCGGCCATGTGGCCCAGACTTCTCCCTCCCTCTGCAGGGGCGGGCCTCAGGGGTGCCAACCTTGGGGGTGAGGGATCCGGACGGGCCCTGCCGGTCCTGCTTGTGGGCTCGCGGTCTGGCCTCTCTCCGTTCGTCTTGTATTCTGGACCCAAGAGCCCGAGTCACCTTGACGCCTTCCCCCTCTCCTTCCTCGCTCTCGTCCAGAGGTGCCTTTCCCAGTGTGCTGTGGCCCCGCGTCCTGGAGCCGGTGCTCTCGGTCCCGTTGCGCGGTCGCCGTGCGGTCCCCGGGGCCACAGCGTTCTCCCCACGCCGGGCTGCCCGTGGCCGCGGGGCCGTGCTCGGGGGCGCGGTGGCGTGGCCGGCTGTGCGGGCTCTGGCCGGTGACCCTGCCTGCCGGGTGTCCGGTGCACCGCCCAGGGGCCTCCTTACGTGTCGCGTTCTGGAAGGCGACCCTTGGCTGTCAGAGAGGTGCTGCTCGTGTTAGAAATGAACTGTAAAGAGCATTCGTGTGCATGTGCGTTCGTGCGTGTGCGTGTGAGCAGGTGGTTGGCACTTGCCGTCATCACCCCGTCAGCACACACAGCAACGTACAGGGCTGGAGGGAACCTAGGATGGGTGCGAAGCCCGGTTCCGGGGCTGCTGCTTGTTACTGTTGGGACACAGCGGCGGCGGGACGCGGGCGTCGGAGGCCGAGGCGGGGAAGCGTTCCCTGAGGGGTGTTTCTCGAAACTTCCAGACGGTATGGGAACACTCCAGCCGAGCTGGCCTCCAGACTGCTCTGCTTCCTCGCAGACACTTTCCTTCTGCCGGACGTGGGGCTGGTGGTCTGAGGGAGGACAGTGCCCCTCGCACAGGACAGCAGGCGTCTGGTAGGGCCACTAATGTCTGCCGGCTATTTAAGTGTTAGATGTTGCTTGTTTTTTTTTTTTTTTTTAAAGATTTTATTTATTTATTTGACAGAGATCACAAGTAGGCGGAGAGGCAGGCAGAGAGAGAGGAGGAAGCAGGCTCCCAGAGAGCCTGATCTGGGGCTCGATCCCGGACCGTAGGATCATGACCTGAGCTGAAGGCAGAGGCTTTAACCCACTGAGCCACCCACGCGCCCCTTGATGTTTCTTGTTTTAGTGTTTAGACTAAGATGCTCTTTGTATTATGTAACGTAATAGGAAAAATCATCCTTTTCGTGGTCAGCTGTCAGGTGTTTTCAAACTAGTACCTGTTGAGGTATTTTTTGCTTCAAGTTCCTAAAAAAGGACTTTTTTTTAATTTGTTGTTCCTGGTTTTTAAAATTCTGGCCTAAGCGCCGCTGATGCTGATGAGGGCCATGATGCAGACCACGGAGTATGTGTGTTGCGGGCGGGGGGTGCACATTTGTGGGTCTTTCCCCCCAGGGCTTTCTAGGTAACCCAAGCAGTCATTCCCTTACTCCCCTCCAGCCCCAGGCGGGATGGACCGGTACACTCAGGTGAGCAGCATTCCCGGCGCTAAGCCCAGAGCCCTTGTGCCAGGCTGCTTTGGATCTGGGACTGCACAGTAGGCACTGTCCGCTGCCCCCAGGCTGCCGCGGGGATTGGGGACAGAGCCGAGCAGCTGCGCAGAGTCTGGTGTCAGCCAGAGGTAAGGGGCGTCTGCAGCAGTGACGGATCGTCCATAGAGCAGAGGGACAGAGGTTTTCTAGAAAAACTGAGTTTTTTAGAGGAGTTTAAATGTTTGTTTTGTGGTTCTAGAATTCCACAGTGTATGTTCTAGGTGAGTAAATTTTAAATATATGTGTCTTAGAACTGTAGTAAAATTGTTTAAATCATGGGTCAAGAAAACACTTCTGGCGGGGTGGGAGAGGGGAGCTAGGGCCTTGAGGTGTGGTTGAGGGAGGGAATTAATACCATGCATTTTTAAAATACTTTTGCAAAACTCGGGTATTTTTTTAGCTTTGATGTTTCTCTGTTACGAGCTTAGAAAAATAAAATTTTTTTTTTAGGTTCTTAAGACACTCTGGTGATAATTCACATTTTGGCTCTTGGGAAATTCGTAGTTCTTTCCTTTTCTTCTTTTTTTATTTTTAAAAGATTATTTATTTATTTAACAGAGATAGATCACAAGTAGGCAGAGAGGCAGGCAGAGAGGGAGGGAAGCAGGCTCCCTGCTGAGCAGAGAGCCACGTAGTTATTTTCAATGTGACACTTGTTTCCCTGTGAGGTTCATTTGCTGTTCATCTAGAAGTGACTGAAATCCAGATGTGTAAGTGGACTTGTAGACCATTATGTATATACTCAAACTTTCTTGCAACTTTGCAGTAATTCACCGTGAAGTTTTAGCCTTGAGATTGGTCTAAGGGAATTTAATGCCTGCTTTTGTGCCGTTCAGTAGGTCTCTTGGTTTTCCGAAAAGACCAACTTCATCATAGGTTCTAGTTCTTTATTGTAAACACCTACAGGTAGGGCTGTGAGAAGGTGCACGGACTTGGGGACTTAAACCACGCTTCTGCAGGCTGCGGGCTGGAGATCAGGCGTCTGCGCGGCGGTCCCTCCTGCGGGCTGGGGGGACAGTCTCTTGCCGCGGTCCCAGGCGTCCCTTGCCTGGTAGACCCTTCACCCATCCCCGCCGTCCTGTTCACCTGTGTTCTCCCCGAGCATCCTCGCCTGCTGGGCACCGGGCACGGTGGGGTAGGGGCCTGCCCCCTGCAGCGTGACCCAGCGTAACTAGTCGTATCGCTCGTGACGCTGTGTGTGAGTGAGGGACGCTCTCAAGTCTGGGCGTTCGGGCTCTGTCTTCCCGGGGGGACTCTGTAACCCTAATCGCTGAGGCCTGTGAGGCTGTCCAGGCGGTGAATTCCAAGGCAAGTCCTTGTCTTAGACACACAGTTAGCTACTTGCCTCCCTCCGGCTGAGCTGTGGAGAAGCTGGCGCTGAGAGTCAGGGAGAGTCTGTGTAGCTAGAATGAAGCGCTGTTGGAAACAAAGAGGTGAGACAAAACCCCCGGACAATGCCTTAACACTGCGAAGGTTTTTAAAATAGATCCCAGGGCTTATGTCATGACTTGATTCCTTATTGCCCCAAAGATTTGGATTTCCTGCCTGGAAATTGCTCTTGAAGTTCTACAGTACTTGCATGTTAATTTATAGATGTTTTGATAAGTCTTTCTCTTGTGTGAGTTTTTCCTAACCTAAAACTGATTTGGAATTCAGTTTAGGGAATTCTCAGTAACCCAGCTGAGTAGTAGTCCTTTTGGTGAACAGATAGCCATAGTTAGAAGCACACAGTTCTGTGTGGTTTAGAAATGGATTTTGAGAGGAGTTCCAAAACAGATCAAGTGTTTTTAAGTTTTACTCCCTAGATACCTAGAACTAGAGTTTTAAAACAAACTGATTATTGTTTTTCAAAATAAATACTTTGCTGAACATGGGAGTGTGATTGTCCATGAAACTCGTCTTCCTCAAACTGGTCTTCATTCCTCTGGCAGGGCTGTTGCTGGAATCAGTGGAAACTAGTCCTGGGTAGATGTTAGTTACAAGTTTAGATGGTTCATCGTGGGGACTTCAGTCATGCTGGTAGTGTGACTTCACGGGGAAGGCCGACTTTATTGGGATAATGACGGTTTTTGTAAAGTGGCTTTTCATGGACATGCCATTTTGCTTCCCACCAGTCTGTCCTCCGTCTTCTCAGAAGTGTTTTGAGGAGAGAGCAGATCTCTCAGGATCTGTAATTGTAAATGGGTTTAAATATCACAAGACTTGGTTTATATTTCCAAACGCATAGGTCTTTGAAAAGACGTAAATCCAGTGTTCAACATGTCTGAGTCACAGGTTGCAGTGGGCCTGGATAAGGAGTACATGGGTGGTCGGGGCTTCTCCGTGTTTGCTCGCACCGGAGAAGTTCAAGAAAGTCGTTAGGAAGTTGTAAAATGTTTCTGCCCTCTGAAAATACCCAGTGTCGTCTGAGGGATGGTAACTTGGTGTTTATTTTTCCAGACGTGTCTGTTAGGAAAATCAGTTGCTCTATATTGATAACTTCCGGAACATGCAGCGGTGTCCAGGGCCCCCGAAGGTGTGTGGCACAGTCTCGCCTGCCGTCCGCTCAGGGGGCCGCTGCCCGGTGTGGAAGGGGAAACGCGCGTCTCCATACACACGCCCCATTCCGTGTCTGCACGTAGTGAAGGGCCGTCCTCGGGGAGTGTTTTCTCCAGAATCTTCTCCCCAGCTGCACATGCCTTCTTTCTCAGCTCTCAGTGCTAGTCAGGTTTGGAAAGGACGACTCTGCTTGAATTCTTGGGGTCACTCATGCCTGTGAACCTTTAGTTCCTTAGGATTGTGTGCTAAGTGGTAGTGCAAGGCTGGCCTGCCCCATGCGCCTCTCGGGAGAGTCTCTCACACAGCCCAGGTGTCAGACACACGGCCCTCTCCCGGGTGCGAGGCCAAGGCTGGGGAAATCGTCCATTTGAACCCACAGAAACTGCAATTTCATATGACTCAGCTGAATACTGTGACATCAGTGTTAAGAGCCAAGCTCCAGACCCTTTCACTTTCCGGGGACCTTGGCACATGACTGAAATGTCTGCATGTCCCCCTTCCGTGTCCGCGGGGAAGCCAGAGCCCGCCCCCCGCACCCTTGGCTGCTGTTGAGGGGGAGAAGGACATGACCTGCGGGAAGACGGGAGGGCTCTCCAGAAACGTCTGCGCCCTCTGTAGTGACCAGCCTGGTCGGTGGTGTTTGCGGTCGTGTCTGTTACTGACGGAGACAGTCTGACCAAGCAGAGGGTAACACGCCGTCGTGCAGCAGAGGTGCACCGGCCTGTTCTGTGTCAATGTCACCAGATCGGCGGGACACAGTCAAGGGGCCCGGAGCCCTCTGTGTTGCCCGGGTGCCTGGACGAGAGGAAGTTAGCAGAGAGTCTGACTTCGACCAGTGCTTTCAGCAGCCTGTGTGCCCTCGGACGGCGGTGAGCAAGGCCGCATCTTTCACCCTGACCCTGTCGTGTTTGCGTTGGGTGGAAAATTGCTGTTTTTACCGATGGACACTTTGTTTTAATACTTGGTTCATTTATGGGAACTGATCTTCCCGCGTTCCTATTGATGTCTTCTCCTTTCTGCAAGTTGGAATTTTACTAATTTTTAAGATAATTTTCGAAGGAGTGATGTGTACCTAAGAGGAAATGCAGAAGTTAATTGTAAGTGGGGAAGTTTGTTTACAAATGCGGTAGGTAAAGGTATTTCCAGTTAGGGTGGGAGACAGAGGATGGCATAAACACAACACTGTCGACATTCTCTCCTTCAGACGCTGGCCGTGCGTGAACTGGGGGTAGACTGTTAGGTCCTGGACTTACTCGCCCCCCACACTTGCACATGTAGACACAGATCTGCGTATGTTTGCGTGACATCTGCTGTTTAAGATAGCGTACTCATGTTTATTTCACCAAGGAGACCGCCGGCCTTTCCCATTCTCTTTTTCTAGAAGGCCAGCAGTGATACCAGTCAGAGTGACACGAGCGTCTCCTCATCAGAACCAAAGAGCAGAAGTGGCCTCCACTTGCTGGCCCATGAAACCAAAATTGGATCTTTCTTAAGTAACAAAAGTCTAGATGTCAAAGACAAAGCCGGTCTTTGTCCAGACGAAGATGATATGGAAGGGGATTCTTTCTTCGACGATCCCATTCCTAAACCGGAAAAAACTTACGGTTGGTGAGTAAACTCTGGTTTTGGATTAGCAAAGTAGAGGCTTAAAAATACGGTTTCTTAATATTTTATATTTTAAAAATGAGCTGCTAAAGCTTCTGTAATTATTGAATAAGTAAGTCTCATTTTCTGTCTTTAGAGCCTTTTACGTTATGAAACAATTCCAGCTGGGGACAAAACGAGATAATCAGGATTTCTGGAGGGAGTGTAGACTGAGCGGGCCTGTTGTGTGCCGGGTGCTGTTTAGGAATGGCCCGGCACGGGCAGGGCACGGGCAGAGCCTTGTCACCAGAAGCTTGCACTCTGCGGACAGAGGCCATGAGAAGCGAGAGCCCCCGCATGCTGTGGGGCAGGTGCGGCTGGAGTGACGGGCCCGGGGGTGAGGGGTCGGGGGCGAGGTCAGGGATCAGGTCAGGGAGTGCCTCCCTTCCAGGGGCAGGTGGAGCCAAGAGCCCAAGTTCGTGAGAGAGGCAGCCAGGATGACAGCGGAGCTCTGGGAGGGCGAGCAGCAGGCAGAGGGGGGCGACAGGTCAGAGCACGGCTGGGGTGGTTGTGGGGATGGCGTTGACTCTGGCAGGAGCGTGGCTGTGCCCTGCAGGGACACTGGGAGCGCCAGGGTCTGAGCCGCACAGTGACCAGCTCTCTGGGTTGCTGGGTCTCTAGCAGTTGTCAGCATTCTCTGGGTGAGAGTTGATGGCAAAAGTGGTGAGAAACAGGTGGTTTGGGGATGTCTTTTGAGGTTCCATCCAAAAGGATTTGTTGCAAAGTGTTGGAGAATAAAGTGACATCAAGGGCAGCTCAGGGTTTTCAGCCGAGTGACCAGACGGTGGAGAACACCGCTGCAGGTGAAGCGTGGAGAGCGAGGAGGGGCTGCGCGGGTGGGTCAGGGGACGGTCTGGAACGCACTTCTCACGGGTCAGGCGTAGGAAGGTTGCTGATGCAGAGGTGAAGCCGGCTGCAGGGCAGGGGGAGGGGTCCAGGGACGAGGGGAGAAGTCTCCATGTTTGATCCTACTGCCCGAGGAACCCGGAGGTGGTCACCTGGGAAGTGAGTGGCCCCTGGAGGTGAGCGAGGGGAGGAGGAGGAGGAAGAAGGAAAGGGACCGAGAGGGGGGGTTCTGGAGGGGGGGGGCACAGTGAGACCTTGAGCTACGTCCTGAAAGTCAGCCATGTCCCATAGCAGCCTAGAGGCAAGGATGATGGGGTCGTGGGTTGGGGGTGGGGGTAGGGGACAAGGTAGCAAAGTGTTAGAGAGAGTTCGGGAAAGGCTGGGGGCATTGTAGGTGGCGAATGCCTTCCTGGTGGGTTGTGGTGGTCAGGGCTGTGCAGGAGCAGGGCGGAGAAACCCGCAGTGGGGACTCGCAGCGCGCACGTCTGCTGAGAGCAGTCCGGTGTTCGAGGAGAGGGGGTGATGTGCAGGGGTGGGGAGACTTAGGTCCCCCGGTGCTATGCGTAGGGGTGCAGGGTGCCCCCTTGCCGAGGCTATCTGCTGCAAGGAGGGAGCGTGTGGGCGCACTTGTGGGCAGGTGGGGGGCGAGGTGTGCCGGCAGCAGCCTGGGAAGTTTCCCGCCTGAGTGGGGGATGCAGGGCGGGAGGCAGGAAGTGGCGGAAGGGGATGCGCCGGAGGGCGGAGCGCGGGGCTGCTGGGGAGGTCGGCTGGTGGGGCTGTGGTGCCCTTTGCCCGTGACATGGCTGTGCCGGTCACCTCCCGTGCCGTCCCTTGCCTGCATTGCCGGTCCCTGGAGGGGGCTTCCGATAAAAACCACGGACACTGGAGACCACAAATGGCAGTGTAGTTGGAGAGCGAGCGGCGTCTCACCGGTAACTTGGCCGTGGATCCGTGATGCTGCTCAGCCGGCCTCGCCTCGCGGGCGTCCGTGCTGGTTTTGAGTCTGCGAAGCGGGCAGCCGTCCTTCCCAGCGCTGCGCGCGTATGTGGTCTGTTACGGTGCTAGTGTCCTAGTGGCAGAGCGTAAGCGTGGCCTCTAACTGTGCGCTTGTTTCTTGTTAGGAGAAGTGAACCTGGTAAGCAAGCAGGAAGCCTCGCCTCGCTCTCCGACGCGCCCCCCTTGAAGAGTGGACTCAGCTCGCTCACCGGAGCGCCCTCATTGAAGGACTCTGAGAGTGAGTGCCTGGGGGCCCCGGGCCTCCTTGCTGGAGACGCGGACCGGGAGGGCTCAGGATGTGCTTTCTCGTGGTTGGCGAAGCACCACGTGGTCGTTGTCTGTTGTGCAGAAGGAGCCCATAACTTGACCAGTGATGGTCCTTTTCATCACTTTCCAAAATGGTTGTGTTTGCTTCATTTTGTGTTGTGTTTCCTGTGCCACCAAAATACCTTTAGGAAACTGACTTTTTAGCTGCCTTATTTAGTAAACATTTCTAAGTAATTTCTCTCTTGTTGGACATTTAGACTGATGTCAGTAGGATTTAAATTCAGTTTTTAAGAGTTTGTTTTCTAGAGTCTGTCCTACTACAGTAATTATCATAGGAATGTTCAACTATTTGGTCTTCAAGGATGTGGATCCGACATCTTTTTTTTTCCTACTTTGGTTATTGGCATCACTTTCGTTCTGTGTGTGTGTGTGTGTGTTTGAATTTTTAGATTTATTTTTTTCACCATGATGAGTGGCGTTTTTTAATCCCCATCACTTGCTTCTTAAATCCCACATTCCAGTCCCACAGCGTTTGTCTTTCTCCGACGTATTTTGCTCAGCCTCATACTCTAGCTCTGTCTATGTTGCATATAATTAAGGTTTCATTGTTTGGAGTGTGGCTCTGTCGTATGTGTTCACGTGTAGCAGAGAGGTGGGGTGTCAGGCAGACATGGAATGGCTGTGGCCACAGTTCACTTCCTGCCCTCTCCCCACATGCGGATGGCAACAAGACACCAGGGATTTGCAGGCACAGCCTAAAACACGGACGTATGTGGGTGAACTTCATTTACAGTATCAGAGTGAATGTATTTCCTCGACAGTGTGTTCAGGGTATAAATGTGCCCCTTTTGAGAACATTTTCTAAAAAGCACACCTTTATTAGGAAATTGTGGTGTGATTTGGCATAATTTTGCAGTATGTCCTCACCTTTTTGTATCCTGTTTGGGGGCGGTAGGATTTGCTGGGACAGGCAAAGGAGGTGATGTGTGGCTGCTTTTCGCCATCTGGCAACCTCGCCGAGTGTTTGCCAGCACCCATCAGTTTCCCTCTCGTCCTTTCTCCCGGTCTTCGTCGCCTGCAGCATCACCTTCGGCACCATCACGTCACTCTTCACACTGGTCAGGGAAGATAGACGTAGACAGGACAGTGAGCACTTGGGACTGAAGAAGCATAACCAGTGAGGTCAGTTGGGTAAATAGAAAAACAATTAAAACAACATTGAGAAGTTCAGAGGAAAGTAAAATTGGTGAGATAATGAACTCCTGCCCGGTGAGGCTTGTTGTAGACGGTGGCGCGGGACGGTCTGGTGGTCAGGTCCCAGTGACGACTGGTGTTGCGTGTGGGGAACAAGGGCCTGCAGGGCTTGACGTCAACATCGCTCATCAGAGCCTGTAATTCTTCCTTGGTGTTTGGTTTGGACTTTTGAGTCATAAACCCTAGGCTGAAGAGAAATGACGCGGTTTAGAGATTGTTGTGTTCTAAAAGTCAATTTAATGTGAATATTTTTCGTTCACAGGTAAACGAGGAAGCACAGTTTTAAAAGATCTGAAATTGGTCAATGATAAAATTGGATCACTTGGATTAGGTAACTAGATTTCTATTTTTAGCACTGATTGCCTGAGGGCGATCATTTTTAGAATAAAATCACGATTGAAATGGCTTAGCCTGTAGTGAGCGCTTGGCGACGGGATGTTTGGGCGGTCTTCTTGAATCCCGGGTTTCTCCGTGTGCCGGGCCTGGAGAGCAGCAGCCCCGCAGACCTTCCCTGTGGAGCTCGGGTTCTGGTGGGGACGACCTGCGTCAGACGGGTCCCTCCAGATGCCTGGGGTTTTGAGAGTCCATACGCACTGGTGTGAAAGTGGGTGGTAGGGGGCCTTACCCTGGCCTAGGCTTTCTGGAAAGGCCTAGTCTGGGAAGTAACTTCTCTGCCAACACCTGTGGGGCAGGGCCGAGGGGAGAGGTTTCAGCTCAGACCGACGACGGATTGTGCAAAGGCAGTCCCTTTTTTATTTTTAAAGATTTATTTGAGAGCGTACGTGAGGGGTGGGAGGCCTGGAGGGGGAGGGAGAGACTCTCAGGCAGGCCCCGTCCCGAGTGTGGAGCCGGATGTGGGACTCCATCCTGCGACCCCGAGAACCGGAGCCGAGAGTCAGACCCGCAGCCACTGACGCAGCCCGGCGCGCCCTCCCCGGTGCAGTTGTTCTGCAGGGCTGGGATGTTACGGAAAACAGACATCACACGCCACTTCCCCGTTCTCTTCCACTCCTGCCTCCCCCTTTGCGTGGTGGCTAAAGTCCGGAGCGTGACCTGCCAGGCCCTGGTGGCCCCCGCCAGCCCTTCTACTCGCCCGTCTTTTTTCTCTGCTCTCTGCCCCCAGACGCACTCTCCGGAGGTTGTACCGACTTCCTCACTGTTTTCCAGATCACTGCCCCCTTCGCGTCTCTGGGCCTTCACGTGTGTTTCTTCTTGGCGCTCACTTTCCCCCATAATTTGCACGTCTGGTGCCTTCTGTAGGTTCCCCCTCAGAAAGTTCTCCTCAGCCTCTCGAACAGCGTCTGGTTGGTCTGGCTGTTGGCTGCCTCTTCCTTTCCACTGGAGGGTTGGCTCCTTGAGGCTAGGAACACCCCTTACTCATGGTCGTACCTCAGGGGCCCTGGGAGTCGCACACGTATCTGACAAGTGGATTAAGTGATGATGGCTTTATTGGCAGAGCATCGTCTTGTCTCGCTAGCCGAGATCTTGAACCCCTCAGTGATGCGTCTGTGTAGGTGCCGTCTGGTCTGGCACTTGGAGGGACTCACGAGCACCCACACCAGTGTCCCCCGAGCCCAGCTGGCTGCCAAGCCGGGCCGCCGCCTCGTGGTCTGCGCTGCCTCGGGCGGCCGCACACGTGTCCGTGTGTCTTCCCCGTGCCGGGCGTCCCTGGGCAGGATGGCTCTTGTGGGCCTCTGTGTTTTCGCCTCGAGGTTCACGTCCGCTTTCCTCACGTGTTCTCAGGCCACGTGGAGGGAGGAGGGGGGTTTGCAAGGCGTAGAGGTGCTCGCGCTGCCCTTCCGCGCGGGACGCTGCTGCACCCGTCTGCGGCCTCCGCGTCCCGCTGCCTTCTGTGGAGCGCGGGCTGCGTCGCAGGGTGTGGGCCCGGCGCTGCGCGTGCTGGATCCTGACGCGAGCCCATGTCTGGTGTGGGTTTGGCCATCATCACGGCCGAGGAAACGGCCGAGGAGGGTTACCTACTTCTCCCACGGGCCGAGAGCGCCTCACAGCTGGAGCCGGGATTTGAACCCTGTCGAGTCTCACGGAGATGCTCCTGTTCGCTTGGCTCTCTTGCCTCTTCACACTTCGTGAGCCTTTAAACATCTACACGCTGTGTGGAGTTGACAGTGTCGGTAACAGGGACGCCTGCGGGGCTCAGTCCGTGAAGTGTCTGCCTTCAGCTCAGGTCATGATCCCGGCGTCCTGGGGTCAAGTCCCCCATCGGGCTCCCTGCTCAGCGGGACCTCTGCGTCTCCCTCTCCCAGCTGCTCCTGCTCTGTCCCTCACTCTCTCTCTCTTTCTCTGACAAAAAAGCTTTAAAAGTATAGCAGTTATGATAACTTGCTCTTATCATGAATATATTTAATCTGAAATGACTTTACAAATAGTAAACATACAATGGGGTTAGATTTTGGGGGACTTGGAATAAAAGATCAGGTATTAACTACATTTCATGACATTTTTATTATTCCCTAGGCACTTTATTTGGTCATTTGCTTTCATATCATGTATGGTTAAAAGTAGTATTTCTGATCCTGGCGACTTCTTTTTTAATGCCGCAGTATAATTCATTAATGTAGTTTTTCCCAAAGGAAATGTGTGTGTGGTCGCAGATAAGTTGTGGAGCATGTTGGTGTAAACGTAACCTCTCTTTTCCTAAACTTACCAGGGACCGGAGAAGATGACGATTACGCTGATGACTTCAACAGGTGAGAAAGCTGGTTGGGCGGCACATGCATCGTGGACAGTTTCTGACACAGGGCGCGTGACAGGATTCCATTCGTGCTCGTGTTAGTGCGTTAGACTCTCCTGTCCGTGCTGATCGCAGATGGAGGAAGACGGTCCGTCCAGATCTGCACGCTGGGCTTGGAAGCCTGTCTTAGTTTGGCCGTAGAACGTGAGCAGACGTGCTCCGTCCAGGAAGCTTGGTGCGAGTGGGTAAAGCTGAGGCCTTGGGAAGTGACGCAGAGCGGCTCCGAGGAGGCCGGTCACCGGGACCCACGTGCTTCCCCACGTCCAGTGGCGGGGGTGGGTGGGTACATGCACATTTAAGAACGCGCCCCCCCCCCCCCCCCAGTTACTGTTCTGATGCAGACGGCATCTCAGATCACCTTTTTACATACGTAGGGACAGTGTAATCCAATGAGGTGCCTAATAGCTTGGAAATAGTGTTTGTTACGGAGAGGATTAGAAATTTGAAGTTAGAGTCAGAATTTTTATGCCATTGACAGGGGTCCCCCCCCCCCCGCAATTGGGAATTTATGTCCCTTTTTTAACAGAGTAGTTAATAAGCATTTTTTTGAGAAGTGGCATGACGTAGTAGATGAAATAGTAAAAATCTGGGTTCGCACCTTCCTGACCTTGTGACCTTGTGTCCGTGTCCCCTCTGTGGGTCTTTGTTTCTCGCCTGGTAAAGTGACGTGCCTGTTTGTGGCTCATGAAGTTACTTTAAGGATCAAGTGAGACAATTTGTATGAAATTCATGAGATTGAGTATCATTTTATTGTATTTTATGTAAATGTTTATTTTCAACGTTTGTTCTTCTTTTCTTTCTCTCGAACTAGCACCAGCCATCGCTCAGAGAAAAGTGAGCTCAGTATTGGGGAAGAGATCGAGGAGGATCTTTCTGTGGAAATCGATGACCTCAACACCAGTGATAAAGTACGGTGCGGCCGTGGCCCGTGGCGCGCCGCTCACGCCTGCGTCTCTTGCCAGGGGCGACTGTGCAGGGTCAACAATTACCGAAAGGCAGTTGAAGGCTGTGACGTGACCGTTCCTGGCCCGCGTTCCGGAGTCAGAACTGGCCACCTCCGCGGTGCAGTCAGCGGACGCAAGAGTCCTGTTTGGGGAAGGCAGGATAGAAATCGGAGCATGGACGAGAGTGTGTGATCGAGGAGGCAGAGCGGCATCTCGGCGGGCGGGTCAGGGCTGGTGCGGAGGCTGGCAGGGACGGTACAGTGGACGCAGGCTCAATGGTTAGGGGTCCGTCCTGCAGAGCCACATTTGGCCTTTTTATTAGGCAGGCAGGGGCGTGTACTGAGATGTGTGTCGGATAGGAGAGGTCAGGGAGCCTCTCAGCATCTCCCGTCGTGCCCATGGAAAGCTGCGGCCCGTTCAAGTGAGGGCCTCTCGGGCATCTCGGGTTAGAGGTCGCTGCAGCCTGGAGGTGAATGTCGCCTCCCAGCATGAGGAGGGAGTCCGTGCTTGTGGCCATCTGGGGATTAGCCGGCGAGAAGGCCCTTGAGAGAGGCAGCGTTTGCTGACAGACACCGCATGTCTGAGCCGGCACCGTCCCGGCCCGTGCCCATCCGTGTACTGTGGTTCTTAAGCAAGCCTTGGCCTCGAGTCCCTGGCTGGTCTGTCTGTGAAGTGCAGGTGGGAATGTCTGCCTCCCAGGATTGTGGGCAAGCTTGAGTGAGAACTCCCGGCACGGGGTCGGCGTCTGTGGTCTGCCTCCCACCTGGCCCCTCGTGCCCACCCTGGAGACCGCCGCGTGCTGCCTCGTGACCGGATGGGCTGCAGCCGGGCTGTTTTAGCACGCTGCGGTGGTGGTGGTAATGCCGTTTTGCTCTTAGCTCAGCCTTTTGGTGATTCTCACAGATTTCAAAATGGGGGGAAGAGGGAGAGGTGGAGGACTTCGGAATGTGAAGCAGTTTGTGGAGCGTAAGATACTATTTAAGTTACAGCGGCGTATTGTAAGGATTCTTTATGACTCTGCTTGCATTCTGACACTGGTTCTCTTTTTCTTTTGAACCATAAAGCTTGATGACCTGACACAGGACCTGACCGTGTCCCAGCTCAGTGACGTTGCCGATTATCTGGAAGATGTTGCGTAGACGAGGAAGAAAGACGTAGTCTCATCAACAAAGGACAAAGGACTCTGATCACTTCCATTTTTTTTCCTCCAGACAATCACTCTTTGCTGGAATGTCTGCTCCCTGTTGGTGCCTTGTGTTTCAAAAAGACTGCAGATATTTTTAAAGATTAAGTTTTCATTATACTAAACAAAAGCTTCCTACTTGAGGCCCTGTGTGGAAGATACACTGTTCTTAATTTGGTTTAGCTACACATTTGTCTGTGGAAGTTGATTACCGACAACTCAGCTTCATTTTGAGGAGTGAACCCGTGAAACCATGAGTATTCTAGCTCCCCGAAAGGTCTCAATAAAGCTGCAGGCTCACACAGCTCTGCGTGTGTGTGTGGCGTCAGCCGGCCAGGATCAAGGCATACGTGACCGTCAGTGGTGGTGCCCGTGGTCGCAGAGCGGCCTGAAGCTTATGACCGGAAGTGAGAGTTGACACGTTTGCTTTATTTTGGATTTCCTTCCATCTGGAAGGGTTGTTAGACCGTTAAGGTTATATTAAATACTCCTGTGTGCGCTAGTGTTGCTTGTTTTGAAGAAATCTAGGGTCGTTACGACTTTTAATCCACGAGTTGTCGCCAGCAACATCCGTGGTCGCCTCCCCTGTCCACAGAAGAAACTGTTAGTCCCAGACTGTCTTTATTGTTGTAATTTATTGGGTGTAAAGATGCCTGGAAACTAATACCAGAACGCATCTGAAAGCACCAAGCAGGGCTTCTCTTTCCGATCTGTGAGTAGATCGTATTAAAATCCAAATTGGACCTTAACAGTAGTAAAGGCCCAAGACCGTGTCCCGTGGGCCGAGCTTTGGGCACCGTCTGTGGCTTCCTCACAGCCCTGTAGGACGGAGTCGCCACTGGCCCGTGGGCAGCCTCGTTCCCGCCGCGCTGCTGCCCGCGGGGTCGCTGGCCCTCGCCCCTGGGAGTGATGCGGGCGCCGTCCCTGGGCTGGATGTGAAGCTGTGATTGTGCGCTACGTTTGTATTTTTTATTTGAATTAAATTATGTTTGTTTTTATTAAAAATCATCTTTATTAATAAAGAGTAAACTAGACCTACTTGACTGGTTTCAGTGAGTAAGCAGACCTCGTGGTTCCTCTAGTGCGGGTTTTTCGGTTCCTGCCTGCCTCGGTGTCACGGAGGCGTTTGCCGGGTGCTCGTCTCTGAGGGCCGCGATTATATAACACGACAGTGTGCTTGTGTAACGTCGAAGTGAAACCCAGCCGTGAGCGTCAAGAGGAAGTAGGACAGAAAGTGGGCCAGCGTGGGCCGGGAGCGGCTCTGTCGGTCTGTCCTCGCGCTGTGGCCTCCGACCTCCGTCCTGCCGGCGTGTGCGCGTGGTGTGTGTGCACAGCGCCGTGTGGAGATGTAACCTGTTGTAATAGTCCCCCGCACGCGGATCGTGGAAAGCCTGTCCCTGGACGTCCTCACTGTAAGCAGTCGCCTTCTCTCAAGCATTGCAGCTCCGCTCTGGGCCTCTGGCATCTGTCCGACACCTGACGTGCTGTCCGTGTCCTCCGATAGGAGCCGGGTCTCGGGAAATGATCTGGAAGGATATATAGCAGGAGGCGCCTTTCAGACGCGTGGGAAACTTGGAACAGCAGCATCTGAAATCTGTCATTCTGTTACGCAGGGAATCGGACCTTTGGATGACATCTGGGAGGACGGGCAGAAAGGGCCAACGTGGGCCTCCTTCGTCATCGGCCGCACGCCTAGTGATGTCAAGTAGCATAGAATTCAGTGATGGAAAGTTCCATTTCCACCTGTGTGTAGGCTTTGAGTGTGTAACTAGTATCTTCGTGTTCGGAAATACATTTTGACATACTAATCCATGAAATACATTTTCATGGTAAAACCTGGATTTTACTGTGAAATTTTTCAAGTATGAGGTGTCATTTTATTGAGGAGGACTCGGAGGGAATAAAAAGCTTTTATTCTCTCCTGTTGGTGTTTGTGCCCCTGTTGTATCTCGTGGTGTGTGATGGGAATGCCGTGGCCCGCTGTGGGCCCGCCGACACCATCAGCGTCCCTGTCCCACCGCAGCTCCCTGGGCCCGCGCGGAACCAGCACGCGCCATGCGCCCTGCCACGGTGGGGCTGGCTTAGAAGGTTTGCGTCTGTCCCTCCTTGTCCACGTGGCCCTTCCCCCAGAACCGCCAGGCTGGCTTGTTTCCCTCTTGTCCTCGGAGACGCTACGGCTGAGGGGACGCCCCACTGTGGTGTTTGCTCTTCTTGTCACTGACGTGGCCCGATCGTCGTCGTAAGCTCTGTTAGAGCAGGACGCTGTAGCCGCCTGGGTACGGGCTCGGCGCCTCGAGTAGCGTCTGGATCTATGCACATGTCGATGGGCTCCACGCGTGCCGGCGAGCGTGGCCGAGAAAGGGTTCTGGTGGGACAGCTGCCCCCGAGGATGGCGTTCCAGAGTTTGGGGATCAGCCATCCTGACCTGAGCTGGGGGAGGCCGCCAGGCTTCCGTTCTGACAAGTGGTTCAGGGTTCAGGTCCGGCGTCAGATGGAACCAGAACTGATGGGGACAGCCTCCCGGGGGCAGCAGCTAGGGGTCCTGCCGTGGCTCGGCGTGGCTGTCGGCACAGGGAGCGGTGGAGGGGGCTCGCGGCAGCTGGACTGGCGCTCCCGCCGGGGACACGAGGGCGGCCAGGACACACGGCTTCTGGAGACGCCGGCCCACGAGTCAGGAGCACGCCCTGTCTCGTGTGCTCTGCCCTGCCCACCCCCCCAACCCCGGACACGGGCGACGCGGCTGGGCTCCGTGCTGGGAAGGCGGCGCAGAGATCACTGTGCGGCGACCCGTGGGACCCACACGTGCTTCCCCGGAGGAGCGTGAACAGCTGAAGGCCGAGATGCGCGCGTGCGGCAGCCTCTGCGGGGAGCCGTGCAGAGCCCGGGACGGTTAAGTAAATCCCAGGCTCCTGCTGGGGAATCATGAGAACTTTGGTGCCTGAAAGAGGCGGCTTTGAAAAACTGATGAGAGGATGGTTGGGCTGGGTCTTCTGGTACAAGGGCCGGGTTCCGGGGTGCCCCCCACCAGCACCCATGCCTCCGAGACGGGGCTCCGCGAGCCGGCGGTGTGTGTGGCATGTGACAGTGGGGGGGACAGCGGACGCAGCTGGGACAGCGGGGATGGGAGCCGTGGCGGCGGGGACAGGAGCCCCGCAGGGCTGGAGCAGGTGACACGTGCCCTCGCGTGCAGCTCCTCGCCTGCGGAGCTGGTGCATCTTGGTGAAATTGGTGATTCTTAGTGTAAACGACGACTTGCAGGAATCTTGACAGGGCTGAGCGTGAGCTTGCCCACGCCGGCTGCTGGCCATGATGGAGCCGGGCCTGCGACCTTGGCAGGGGAAGTGACTTCTGAACATAGAATTTCTATCCCGATGGCAAGGGAACCTTCCTGCCAACCAGAGATGGATCCCAGCACAAGGTTGTGGGCCTGACGTCTCCCGCGTCCTCGGGGGCGGGCTGCTGGGTTGCTGCGGCTCCCCTCGAGGGGGCTGTGACACTTGTTGGAAGTGGCCGTGCCCCGCCGTGGCTGTCCCTGCGCAGACCACCTGACCCTGTGCCCCCCGGGAATCAGGGGAGCCGGCGGGCAGGGCGGGAAGAGCCGCAGCGCGGGTCAGGGGGAGGAAGCAGGCGGAGCGATGGGAAGGGCCCACCCGAGGGCTCGTGCCGTGGCCATTGCTGATGTTCTTACTTGAGCCGCCCCCCCAACTTGAGTTGTTTTTAGCTATTTGTGCCATCTTCAGATTTGACGAAACTATTTCCCCACTAATGTTCAATTTTTAAACATTTATAGTTGCAGTGAAAGCCAACTTGGCTTTTTAGGTTGCCAGGCACTGGCTACCGATTTCCATCATCCTTGTTTTCTTTGGGACCTGCAAGTCTGTGCGACTGAGCGGTGGCCCTTCTGAGATGGACGATTTTTGGCGACGCAGCCCCTCCCCTGTTAGAATCTCAGCACGTCCCTCGCTGCTCTCTCTGTCCATGTGGGATGTGGTTTCAGAGCTTCTCTGCCTTCTGTTTTATAAATTTTGATGCAGAGAGTGATCCCCTGTGCCAGCACATGGGGCCCTGAGCTGCTGTGCCGCGCATGTCCGCAGACCCTCACGCGCACTGCCGCCTCCGCCTTGGATGCACCGTCGCCCACCTCTCCAGCTCGCACCCGCCTCTGCTTCCGGGGTCCGCGTGGGAGAAAGCACGTGTTCTCCGTTCCCCCAGTGCAGCGGATTCTTGTCACCTGTTCATTTTTACTCCTTGAACACCCTGTCCTGGGGCAAGTCTCACCAACAGCTGTTCTCCAGAGGTTTGGGGTGCCGGGCGCACACCTGCTCCACAGGTCGCCCTGCTGTGGCCCCCAGTGATGGGGACCCGGGAGACACCTGGGCCGCTGTGCACTGAGCACTGGAGTAGAGGCGTGCTGCCTGCTGGCTGCTGAGAAACCCACCGGAGGGAAGAAGGGTCCCTCCCTGGGACCCACGGGAGGAGGAGAAGAGCATCCCGCAGGACTGGCAGCACCGTGATGTTTGACGTCTTTGAACTCGGCCCGCGGAAGCACTGGTGGCAGGTGGGTCTGCCCAGGGCTGCCAGAACCACACAGAGCAGCCGAGGGCGCATCTGAGAAGGAAGGGTGTCTCCCAGCTGGGAAGTGCCATCTGGGGGTCACAGCCACAGGGGGCAGGCAGTGGAGGGACCATCGGAAGCCACTGCAGAGGGGAGCCCCCATGATGACTGACCGGTGCTCTCCGCACGCTCGTGGACTAGCTAGCACTGTCGCCGACGAGCACATGCTCAGCAGTAACCTGGTCACCATCCTCACTCAGGCCAGAGCCCTAGGCCTTAGTGGGACCTGGATGTGCAGGGAAGGGGGGAGAGAGCCTCGGGTGGCCGTTCAGCTTCTGAGGAATTGCTGGTGCTCTCCCGGGGCCCAAGTCCCTCGTCGCTTCCCCTTGCCAGAGCCGCCCCCAGAGAGATGCATTGATGACCGCACTTCCTCCCATCCTTGATGGCGGCCCAGAACTGGGACTCCACTGTCCCTGGAGGGGGCTGTTGGGATGCTATTGATGTGGAAACCCCCGGAGCAGTTACAAAATGCCGTAAAACTTACATTCTTCACTGTGATTTTAGCCCCTCAAAGTGCACTGTAGTTCTGTTCTCGAGACGAAAGAACAACTCTCAGTGGTCGCACATTGAGACTGAGCTGGGGACGGGCTCCGGTTTCCACTCATTCACTCGCGCTGCCAGGAATCTCCGTGACAAACTGTCAGAAATTATCCTGACGTAAATCATAAGAGTGCTTTTCAGATCATACCAGAACTAGTAATTCATGAATTAAATTCCAATTACAAATAATGAATAGGCTCTTGTAGTATTTGATAATCCAGTTAATGAGAAGAGAGCATCATGTAAACATATAAAAATATTTAAACATACTGCTGATTTAACACAGTATCAGTAAAGATAATAAGAATATGCCATTGCCTTGAGGACATCGATGACAAACTGGGGAATGAAGATCATTAAAAGAGCATTTATGTTGTTAAAATGTCACTAGTCACTGAGGAAATTTGAAATGCTACAAATCCTATACTCAAGTGAAGAATGGTCTAAAATTTGACAATTCTAAAACTTGCATGACATTTTCAAAAGTACATGTCAGTAATGGAAGAACCATTTTAATTATTCTAGAGTAAAATTATGTAACTCCATAGAGATTTTCAAAAAGTCATTCTAATATGAAGAGTATTATCAAAAACTACATCAAAACAACATAGGAGCCGCTGCCTTCGGCTCAGGTCATGGTCTCGGGGTCCTGGGATCGAGTCCTGCATCGGGCTCTCTGCTCAGCAGGGAGCCTGCTTCCTCCTCTCTCTGCCTCTCTGCCTACTTGTGATCTCTCTCTGTCAAATAAATAAATAAAATCTTAAAAAAACAACATAGGAAAAATGTACTGTGAGGATAGTGTCAGGCACTCTGATCCTTTCTCATGGCCATGTGGTGAAGGTCCAACTGACGTCAACTTACCCATCCTGGGGGTCTATGTTATAGGTGAGGAACCCAAACAATATGAAGCTGGGGATGTATTTACGTATTGTTCCTCTCCCCTCTCTCCAGGAGGTGAGAGCCCTTAGATGTCCTTGTGAAATGTAAGCACAGAACAAAACAGAGGGGAGTCTGTGTGTCTGTCTAGTAACCTGTAAGATTTGTCCTTTGTCCAAGGTCCCAGTAAAATTTGTTCAGAAATCTCGAACCATGTAGAAATATGAAAATACTTTTTCTGCAAGTCTGGTTGCTGGGCATGACTCACCGAAGAACGAGCTGGCAAGTGACGAGTGGGGAATAGCTGAAACAGACTTCAGGGCCGGGAGAAGGTGAGGCTGTCTGTTACTGGCCAGAATGCATCTCATCCCACTTTCCGGTCCTTAACAGCTTCCGTGAGATGTAACTCACGCTAAGTATAGTTTACCCATGTCAAGTGTACGATTGAACAGTTTTTAGTGTGTTTACAGACTTGTGCCACCATCACCACAATCCATTTTGGAAGATTATCATCACCCAAAAAGGCCCTCCACCCCTGTTAGCAGTCCCCCCACACCCCCTCCCTGAATCTACAGAGTCGTCAACTCTGGACATCTCTTCTAATTGGGATTGTATAATATGTTGCGATGTATGGCCTCCGTGACCCTGAGCATCGTGTCTTCACGGCTCGTCCATGTTGCTGCAGGTGTCAGCTCTTCATTTCTTTCTATAGCCAAAGGATAATCTGATTGGATATACTGTATTTGAGGTATCTGTAACTTGGTGGAGTTGGGGTGTTTCTAGGTTTTGTTGCTGTGACTAATGCTGCTGAGAGCATTCCAGTGCAAGTTTGTGTGTGTGTGTGTGTGTGAGTATAGCTTTTTTCTTGGGTGCATACACAGAGGGGGAGTTTCTGGGTCCCGTGATGACTCTGTTTAGTGCTTTGAGGAATTGCCAAACTGCACCCCCAGCAGCTATGGATGAGGCTTCCCGTCTCTGCACAGTCTCGCTAATGCTCCTTAATAGCTCTTTTTTTGAATATAGCTATTCTGATGCGTGTGAAATGGTACCACATTGTAGTTTTGATTTGTATTTGGAGTATATTATTTTATGTGCACTTGAGAAGAATTTGTCTTTTGCTGTTAGGCACAGTGTTCCACAGATGGTTTTTAGGTCCAATTTTTTAGTGTTGTTCAAGGTTTCTGTCTCCTTATTGAGCTTAATCTTAGTTGTTTTATCCTTTATTGAAAGTGAGGGTATTGAAATCTCCAACTATTGTTGAATTATCTCTTTCTTCCTTCAATTCTGTCACTTTTTTGCTTCTTATAGTTTGGAATTCTGTTAGGCGCAGATATGTAATTGTCATATCTTCCTGAGGGAGGACCCTTTTTTATTATAAAGTGTCCCTCTTTATCACTAGCAATTTTGTTTTGTTTTAAAGTCATTTTGGCTGTCATCCTGGCCCTTAGGGTAGCTGTTTGCTTGGTGGTTGTTCCTTTCAACCTACTTGTACCTTTGAATCCAAAGTTTGTCTCCTGTAGATAGCATGTAGTTGGATTAAAAAAAAAAAAAAGGCGTCTGATAACCTCTATCTTTCGACTAGATTGTTTGATCCATTCACATTTAGTGTAATGATTGAGACAGTCTGGATATATGTCTGCAGTTTTAATTTTTGTTTAGTATACATCTCATGTCTGTTTCGTTTCTCTCTTCCTTTACTGCTTTCTTTTGCTATAAGTATTTTCTAGCATAACATTTTTCACTCCTAATTTTTTCACTGTATTTTCACTCTAGATTCTTCCAGTCTTACTGAGGATAATTGACTTGTAACACTATGTAAGTTTGAAGTGTACAGCATAATGGTTGGATGTGTCAATGTTTTGTGAAGTGATCACAACAGGTTTAGCCAATATCCATCTTCTCATATAGACACAATAGAAAGAAAAGAAAAAAAACTTCTGCTTGTGAAGAGAACTCTTAATTTCTACTCTCTTAACAAGTTTCTTGGGTGTCCTCACTATATTTTTCAAGTATTTTCTTGGTGATTGCTCTGGGGCTCACAGTGTACTTCTCAATCAATCAGAATGTGCGTAGGTCTACACTCAATTATTTCCACTAAGTGGTGGAAGCATCTCTCCTGTATAGCTCTCTACCCTCTCCTCTTTTTCTTTTTGTGCTATTGTTGTTCTACTTTTTACCTCTCTACCTGTTACAAACACAAGAATTATCTGTTCTAATTATTACCTTATATAATTTTGGGTCTTTTGAAGAACCTGAGACTATAAAGTGAGGAAGGGAGGCAAGAGGAGAGGGAGAGGGGAGGAAGGGAAATCAGAAAATGGGGGCAATTGTGAACTTCCACCTTCCAGCTCTGCAGAGAACAGAGCCCTCCTTCCTCTGCTTCCGCGGGCCCACGGCGAACCCCATGGGCAGCCCTTTCCTGGACCAGCTCACCTGTTCACGGGCAGATGCGGTTGCGGTGTGTCTGAGGTGACACAGGCACTCCTGGGTTGGTCTTGCACTTTGTTGAGCTGGACATACGAGGGGCACTGACTCCAGGTGGATCTCGGTGGAGTTTGGGGGACAACCATTCACAGCTGTGGGTGATGTCTCAAGAGACCAGAAGCATGCAAGGTGACCGTCCCAAGGACGACCTGCTGGGTGTGCCGTGGAGCCTCGTGGCTGGAAGCAGGGTTGGGTGGCAGGTGTGGAGAGACCCTGGCTTCTGGATCGGCGTACCTGGTTTCCTACGCCCCAGCCCTCCTTCCCGCAGAAAGAAGAAATGTCAACCCCTGGCTAACCAGCGAAGTTCTGTAATGTAATTCTCTCAGAAACGGGAGCTTCTCTTCTTTGCTCATGCCTTGCTCCAGGGGAGAAGGGCTCTGGTGTATAGTCAAGATAAAGCAGAGTAAAGGAACATCTGAATGGCTTCACTGACACCCCCATTACCATGAAACCAAATAACTATTTCATGAAATTTAGCTGTTTCTTAGAAAGTGACCAAAATATTCTGAGCTTTAAGTGCTGAATCAGCAGAGGTGTTGAAATAAGCCTCAGGAAAAATAACTGGTTTAGTTTTTCCCATGAAAATATGTGTTTTAGGTGAAATAGCAAATTGACGTGATGAATGTGAGTGGCTGGTCGTGGGAGGTGGAAGGTCCCACTGGGAGGAAGGAAGCCTGGGTCCCGCTCAGAGTAACAGCGTCCCGGGCTCCGGGGGCCTCTAGCTCCTCCCACGGTGCACTTCTCTGGACCCTGCCTCTCCCAGCACCGTGGGTGCTGACCCCCGGCTCGATGTGGGTGCTGACCCCCGGCTCGATGTGGGTGCTGGCCCCCGGCTCGATGTGGGTGCTGACCCCCGGCTCGATGTGGGTGCTGGCCCCCGGCTCGATGTGGGTGCTGGCCCCCGGCTCGATGTGGGTGCTGACCCCCGGCTCGATGTGGGTGCTGGCCCCTGGCTCGATGTGGGTGCTGGCCCCCGGCCTGCTGTTTCCACCCTGGACTATAGAGCTCCAGGGCACTGGCTCAGGCCGTCTGTGGGGCTGTGGAGGGGAGACTGGAGCCCCATCCGTTCTTCCTTTAACATCTAATCAAGTTGTGAGATTTAAAACTAAGAATTCTCCTTTGCCACTTTGGGGGAAGTGCCTCCAGCCCCAACCTTCTAGGACCTTCCAAGTGACTGCTTCTGTCGTGCACGTGAAGCCGCTAGCCTCGGCTGAGTGGTGGCTGGTGTGCCGCCTACATGGTGTAGCCACCTGGCAAGGGAAAACACCACTTTGTAAAGAAGACCAGCGGGACGGCTGTGGGATCCACCAGACACATCGGTGTCCCGTGGGGTGGGGGCTCCTCGGGGGGACAGGTGCCATTGTGCTCAAAGTTAAAGCGATTACTGAAATTAAAAAAAAATGCCTAAAACGACTTGCTTTTCTATTCATATTTAGGTATTTAAACAACTCTGTCTTCATGATATGCCCAGTGATGGCAACAAGCAAAATAACATCATTTACTGAGCTCATGTGTTCAAGTTATACCCCTGGGAGTGGGGGCAGGAGAACTAGAGTGCTTCCCATTTCTTTAAAAAAAAAAAAATTACCATGGGAGTGTAAAAATATTTGGCAGCCTATGTCCTAAGAAACAGCAGATAAATTTTAAATGTTTTTCATAGGAAGAAAACAAGTTGAGGGCTCAGAAAACCTGGAAATAGTGTTTAATTGACAAACTTTATAAGAACAAGAGTTGATCCATTGTGGGCAAGCAAGGGTGGAGAGAAGAGGGGCAGAGATGAGCCCCCGGGCAGGTGCAGGAGGGAAGTCCGGGTTCCGCTGGAGGAGGAGCATGGTGCGGGGGGCGGGCAGCGGCAGGAGAGGACACTGCTATGGGGGCGCTGAGCCCTGCGCTGTGAGTCAGGGGCTTCCTGGGTGAGGGACAGGTGAGCTGTTTGGTCCTCTGTGCTGCTGGCATCAGAGCCACCCTGACCTGGTGGGCCACGGGATGCTGTGCCCTCACCTCCGGGACTTGCTTCAGGAGCCGGAGTGCAGCAGTGCCCTCCAGCCCGGTTCTGAGAACGCTGGGCTCGGGGGCGGGGAGTGGGATACTTCATGCTACGCATTTGTATGCTTAACCGGCTGTCTTTGTGGGTGACATCCGCTCCCCAACCTGAGCGATTCAAATCTCGGGGAGTTATTTCTGCACTGAAAAAGGAGTGACATCTTCAGTCTTGTGAAATCCATTAATATCTCACTCTTACTGCCGGCCTGCCTGTGAGATCGAATCCAAAGCTTTCCCCAGGTCCAAGCGCCAGGACCTCTGCCGCTCTCATCGCAGGCGGGCATGATATGCCGTCTGTGCCCAGGTTTAGTCATGGTAATAGGACATCTACATGCACCTTTCTTCTAGAGACTCACTCTTCTCTAATCGTATGGGCTCTCAGATGCACTAGAAATATAGGCCACCCCAGGAGAATGCAGACCAGAGTAGGAAACTTTGCAGAAAATTATCTTGCTATTTCTTTCCAGAGCAGCTGAATTTTCCACTGTGGTTTGGCTTCTGTGGTTTCAGAAGTAATGTGTGTGCTGCGCGCGTGCTCTTATATAATAGCAGCCCCAAGGCCGAGGCCCCTGTCCCTGTTCAGCCACGCTCCCGAGCGGGGAGCCGAGCTCACAGGACGGGGCGTGGCATGCTCGCCCAGACAGAGTGTGCTCTCCACACCAGAGGTTCAGAGGCTTGAACATGGAAAATGTATTTACAATGGAGGTTCATTAATTAATAGTCTTGATGAGTGTCCAGATTTTTACTGTTTTTCTTCAGTGACTTAGGGCATTTCATGAATTCGGGCTCCCTTGTCCTCTGTGTCAGTTATTGCCTGATATTCTGTCTGTGCAGCATGGCTGTCGGGAGAGTGCGGCATTCAGCATCTGAGTGCAACCCTTGCTAGCTGTTAGCGGGCTGGCAGCCTCTGGAGTCATGCTTATAGGCCCTAGAGAATGGCGGGGCCAGCAGAGGGGGCAGCCTGGGACCCTGAATGGCTGCGTGGAGCAGATTCCCTGTCTCCCAAAGTTCTCCTGTGTGAAGTCACAGAGGTTTTTTGTTTTTTAAGAGAGGGAGACAATGAGGGCCCTAAGGGAGTGGCAGGGGAGAGGGGCAGAGGGAGACAGACAGAATCCCAAGCAGATTCCATGCCCAGTGCAGAGCCTGATGCAGAAATTGAACCTACAACCCTGAGATCATGACCTGAGTCAAATTCAAGAGCCTGACACTTAACCAAAAGAGCCTCCCAGGTGCCCCAAATCACAGAGATTTGGAAGCTGACTCTTTCAGTAGCCATTATAACTCCCACCCCAGATAACTTAAATTTTCATTTTATGAGAATCATGTGTGTCCCCGCATATTCTTTAAAAGTCACATTCATTCATTTATTCATACTTTCAATGCCATGAGATGGCTGTCCTGTGCTAGCTATTTTATAAAAATAGATCCATCTATTAAGTTTTTGTTGTTGTTGTTATTTGCTTTGCTCCTAAGGGTGATGAATAGAAACAAATTCCAGTAGAATGTTTCTTATTCATGGGGGTGAATCAAATACAAGTTTTCCTGAATTACTTGAAGAGATAAAAATATCACGTTGGTGGGGAATAATAGAAATAAGGTGGGGGGTGGTAAGGGATAGCAATAACCATCCACTAAAGATTACATTTTGGTGTTTCTTTTCCCACATCACTGGAAAAGGTTCTTGTTTACCAAAAATGATAATCATACTAAGAAACTGAGTGGGACTTTTTCTTTTGTTATAAAAATGTTAACATACTCTTAATGCCATGATCCAGGTCAAAGAGATGTACTGGAAAATCACAGCAAACACTGTAGTAAATTAGACAGCATTAAAACAACATTAGAGACATTTCGCCAAATAGACCCCCATTTGCACTAAAATACAAACTGTGTATGATTAAGTGTGATAGGTTTGCAGGACTCATTCATACAGAACATACACAAAGCCTCATACCTATGCTGGAAAGGACACGGGAATCCCCAAATACACAGATTCATCCCATGTTTGGATAAGAAGATTCACTGATGTAAATGCATTAATTCTTGAAGGGTCTATACACACAGTGTAATTTCTTTAGATTCTCAAAGGGCTTTAAAAACACAGAAACTGACAAAATAATGCTGAATTCATGTGATGGAAATACGTGGACAAGCGGTCCCTGCCACTCAGCCACCCACTCTCCACCACTTTGCCACCTTGCTTGTTTCCGCTGTAACTCTTACCACCATTTAAATCACTCAGACTGGGGAGCCTGGGTGGCTCAGTGGGTTAAGCATCTGCCTTTGGCTCAGGGTCCTGGTATCAAGTCCTGCATTGGGCTCCTTTCTCAGCAGGGAGCTTGCTTCTCCCTCTGCCTGCTGCTCCCCCTGTTCGTGCTCTTTATCTCTGACAAATAAATAAACAAAAATCTTTTTAAAAAAATCACTCAGGCCAAGGAAACGGTCAACAAAACTAAAAGGCAACCCACAGAATGGGAGAAGATATTTGCAAATGACACATCAGATAAAGGGCTGGTATCCAAGATCTATAAAGGACTTAACAAACTCAACACCCCAAAACAAATAATCCCATCAAGAAATGGGCAGAAGACATGAACAGACTTTTCTCCAAAGAAGACATCTAGATGGCCAACAGAAATATGAAAAAATGCTCCCTATCACTTGCCATCAGGGAAATACAAGTCAAAACCACAGTGAGATACCACCTTACACCAGTCAGAATCGCTAAAATTAACAAGTCAGGAAACAACAGATGTTGGAGAGAATGTGGAGAAAGTGGACCCTCTTACACTGCTGGTGGGAATATACAAGCTGGGGCAGCCACTCTGGAAAACAGCATGGAGGTTCCTCAAGATGTTAAAAATAGAGCTACCCTAGGACCCACCAATTGCACTACTGGGTATTTACTCCAAAGATACAAAGGTAATGAAAAGAAGAGACACCTGCACCCCAATGTTCATAGCAGCAATGTCCACAATAGCCAAAGTGTGGAAGGAACCAAGATGTCTTTTTTTTTTTTTTTTAGATTTTATTTATTTATTTGACAGACAGAGATCACAAGTAGGCAGAGAGGCAGGCAGAGAGAGAGAGGAGGAAGCAGGCTTCCCACGGAAAAGAGAGCCTGATGTGGGACTCGATCCCAGGACCCTGGGATCATGACCTGAGCCGAAGGCAGAGGCTTAACCCACTGAGCCGGCCAGGCGCCCCCAAGATGTCTTTCAACAGCCAAATGGATAAAGAAGATGTGGTTCATATATACAAGGGAATATTACTCAGCCATCAGAAAGGATGAATACTCACCATTTGCATCAACATGGATGGAAGTGGAGGAGATTATGCTGAGTGAGATAAGTCAAGCAGAGAAAGACAATTATCATATGGTTTCTTTTTAAAATATTTTATTAATTTATTTGACACAGAGAGCAAGAGATCACAAGTAGGCAGAGAGGCAGGCAGAGAGAGAGGGAGAAGCAGGCTCCCCACTGAGCAGGGAGCCCAATGCAGGGCTCGATCCCAGGATCCTGGGATCATGACCTGAGCCGAAGGCAGATGCTTAACCTACTGAGCCACCCAGGCGCCCCTATCATATGGTTTTGCTCATATGTGGAACATAAGGAATAGGGCAGAAGACCATAGGAAAAGGGAGGGAAAACTGAATGGGAAGAAATTGGAGAGGGAGACAAACCATGAGAGACTCTGGATTCTGGGAAACAAAACTGAGGGTTATAGAACAGAAAGGGTGGGGGCATGGGGTGCCCCGGTGATGGGCATTAAGGAGGGCACATGATGTGATGAGCACATCACATGAGTATTATACACAACTAATGAAGCTTTGACCACTACATCAAAAACTAACAAAGTATTCTATGTTGGCTAATTGAATATAATAACAACAACAACAAAAATCACTCAGGGTTTTCTGTCTGTTTATCTCTTAAATAAAGACAATGGCAGGGGTTAAAAGGATATCTTTATATTTCCAGTGTGGTGCAGTACCTGGGATTCAATAGGGATTCAGTAAATAGTTTTGGAAAAATAAACTGAGACAGATTTGGAAGGTCATTTTGTATGCTTAAAAAATTCAGGAAGGTGAAGTGAGAAGTGCTGGGTTAGGGTAATGGATTTAGGAATTTTCAGTAATGTATTTAGTGTTATTACATTGTCCTCATATGTTTTCAAAAGGAAAGAGAATCTCTTAATTTAAACATGAAATGGTCCTTGTGACCTGGACTGTGTTAATTTTGTACAATCATACCCATAGTGGGTATGGGCAGAGGGAGTGCCAGTGGAAACCATGAACTTCTAGCTCAAAGACTAGGAAATGGAATGCGCAGTGCTCACACAGGGGGTAGCTGTCTCCCACTTTGCTTCTCTTGCACCCAGCTTCTGTGCAGTGCCAGTGGAGGCACATAGCTGCCTCATCTTTGAGGGAGGAGGGAGAACCCTCTGCTCTGATTGGAGAACATTAGGTCCCATGAAAGTAGAATAAACCTGTATGAATTTTTTTTCCTCTACTTCTGCCCCTGCGGTTTGGCCCTGGGTGTAAGCACTGTCAGAGGGAGTGAGGAGTGATGTGGTTGATGAAAGCTAGAGCTGTCTGGCAGGAGGACTGGAAGGGAACCCAAGGGGCCAAAAAATACTGGGAGATGGCAAAGAGGGAGCATCCCAGAAAATGACCCCATAACATTGTTTATGACACTTGGGCACCCCTGAGCTGTGCATGCATGGATCTGACCTTACACGGCATACCCTAGACATTGAGTGCCAATCTTTGGAGAAGCCACCACCCAGCCCCAAGGCTGGCCACTGGGTGCCATATGCATTGGACAGATCTGAATGGCACTATGAAGGGTTTGAAAATTGATCTGGCTTTGTAAACACACACTATGGAAGGCAGATAGGGACTTGTAGCTGAAATTCAACTAATTGATTGCCTTCCAAAACAAAAAAAGTGAAGCAAGATCCAGAAGGTTATGCTATTCAAGTATCCTGGATACAATCCAAACTTACTGCAGAAAAGAGCCATTAAAATCTTAACTTGTGCAGGAATGGTGATCAACAGTTGAGATGACACAGCTGATGAAATTACCAGACTAACACTGTTAAGTAGCTCTTGTAATAATGTTCCTTGAGCTGAATGAAGAAATAGAAATCATCAGGAAAGAAAGAGAAGTCAAGAACTTAGTGGAAATTGGAACTGAAAATTGCAAAAAAATGAATGAAAGACTCACTGGGTTTAGTAGCAGAACAAAGATGACAGAGGAATGAGTCAGTGAACTTGAAGACTGATCAACAAAATTAACTAATTTGAACAAGAGAGAGAAAAGAGACTGAAAAAAAAAAATGAACAGAGTTAGGGAATTTGGGATCATACCAAAAAGGTTAACATTTGTACCACTGGAATATCAGAGAGAGAGGAGAAAGAGTGTGCATAGAAAAAATATTTGCTTCTGCATAGCAAAGGAAACTGTCAAATGAAAAGGCAACGTACTGAATTGGAGAAAATATTTGTAAACCACATTTATCTGATAAAGGGTTATATAAAAGTACAGGAGAACTTCTACAACTCAATAGCACCCCCCTCCAAACAACTCAATTAAAAATGAGCAAGACCTGAATAGCCATTTTCCCAAAGAAGATGTATACAGATGACCAGCAGGTATATGGAAAATGTGCACCATCACTAATTGTCAGGGAAATGCAAATTGTAACCACAATGACACTACTTTGTATCCACTGAATGGCTAGAATGATGAAGTTAAAAATAACCAATGTTGGTGAAGATATGGAGAAATAGGAACCTTCATACACTGCTGGTGGGAATGCAAAATGGTGCAGTTGCTTTGGAAGACCGGCTGGCAATTATTTAAATGCTGAAACACAGAGTTATCACACGATCAGACAATTCCACTCCTAGGTATATACTCAAGAGAAATGAAAACATATGTTTACACAATAACTTGTACATGGATATTCATAGCAGCATTATTCATAATAACCAAAGGTGGAAACATCCCAAATGGCTAATCATGGATGAAGGGATACATCTCTAATGTATCCATACAAGGGAATATCATGTGGCCACAAAAAAGAATGAATTAAATGCTGATTCAAGCTGTAACTTGGATGAAATTTGGAAACATAAGCTAAGTGTAAAAGCCATTCACAAAGTCTCCATGTTATATGATTCCATTCATAGGAAAGTCCAGAAAAGGTAAATCTGTATATAGACAAAGTAGATTAGTGGTTGCTGCTTAGGGGTGGTGTAGCAGATGGCAGGATGGGGATCCGGGGTTGAACGTTAAAGGGCATGGAGTTTCTTTTCAAGGTGATTAAAATATTTTAAAATTGACTGGTGATGGGTGCACACATTTGTAAATGTCCTAAGAACCTATTGAATTGTATTCTCTAAAGATGAATTGAATGGCATGTGAATTATTGTCAATATATATCAATAAAACTGTTAAAAAACAAAAAGAAAAAGCATGGAAAGAAATACACTCTGTAAACACAGATCAAAAGAAAGCTGGAGTGGCTGTATTAGTACTGGACAAAACGGATGGCCGAGTAAGGATAATTACCAGAGATAAAGACTGACGTAACATGATGAGTGCAATTCACCAAGAAGACACTGATGACAGAGCTTCAAAACATACAAAACAAAAACTAAAAAAAAGAAACTGAAACAAGTAAAAGAAAGATGTACAGTAATAGTTGGAAATGTCAACATTCCTGTCTCAGTAATTTGTGGAACTGACAGAAAAATTAGTAAAGATATAGAAGAACCAAACAATATCATCATTCAATTGGATCTAATTGACATTTGTCAAATACCTCACCCCACAATGGCAGAATAAACATTCTTTTCAAGCACACAAGGAATAATCACATAAATAAACCAAATCTTAGATTATTTTAAAAAACTCTTAATGAATTTAATGGAACTGAAACGATATGAATATGTTTCTGACCATAATGATATTAAACTAGAGCTTAATAAAAGACATATTAATATTATCACAAGACAATATTCTTGGGGTTTCACAAGAAACTCTAACCTCTTGGAAATTAAACAGTATTTTTCTATAGTCCATAGATAAAGGGGACATTTCAAGAGATATTATAAAATACTTTGAGCTCAATAAAAATGAAAATATATTACAAAGCATCCATAAAGGCAGTGCTTAGAAGGAAATTTACTGCCTTCAGAGCTTGTATTTAAAAGGAAAGGGCTCAAATCAGTAATCCAAACTTCTACCTTAAGAGACTATAAGAAGGAGAGAAAATAAATTAAAAGATAATGAAATTCAAAATTGAGAACAGAAAAAATACAATCAAAGAAACCAAAAATTCGTTCTCGAAAATATCAATAAAATTCATTAAGGTCTAGCAAGAAAAAAGAAGACACAAATTGTTAATAAAATGAACAAAATATAGGATGTCACTGTAGACCTTACATACAGTAAAAGAATAATAAAGGACTACAACAAACAACACTATACACATAACATTGACAACTTAAGGGACACCTGGGTGGCTCAGTTGGTTAAGCAGCTGCCTTCGGCTCAGGTCATGATCCCAGCGTCCTGGGATCGAGTCCCACATCGGGCTCCTTGCTCGGCGGGGAGCCTGCTTCTCCCTCTGCCTCTGTCTGCCAGTGCTTGCTAGCACACGCTCTCTCTCTCTCTCTCTCTCTGACAAATAAATAAATAAAATCTTAAAAAACAAAAAACAAAAAACAAAACATTGACAATTAAATGGACAAATTCCTTAAAAGACAAAAACACCAAAATTCACTTACGAAGGAACACATGACTTACGTGATCCTAAGTCTGTTAGAGAAAATAAGTTTGTAGCTAAAAACCTTTCAAAAAACAAAACTCCAGATCCAGATGGTTTTGATGGTAAATTCTCCCAAGCATTTAAAGAAGAAATATAAATCCTCTCGATAAAACAGAAATTCTCAGCAAACCAGGAATAGAAGGAAACACTCTCAATCTGATAAGAGGACATCAACAAAACCCCACAGCTCACATGATGGTATAGAAGTGAACGCTTTCCTTCCGAGATCAGGAGCAAGAAAAGGGCTGTCCATGTTCATCACTCCTACTTACTATTGTACTGGAGATGGCAGCCAATGCAATAAAGCAAGACAAAGAAATAGAACCTACACAGATTGGAAATAAGAGACACGGTTGTCCCCACCCAAGACTACATGATTTTCTAGGTATAAAATCCTTGGGCTTGGGGTTTTATGCAGCTGGTCTCCTCCAACTTCTCCGGCTCCTTGCCCCAGTCTGTGTGTTGAGCTCTGGGACAAAGAGCCCTGAACTCTGCACCAAGGTTGGGGCAGAAGAGCTGACCCAGGTTTCAGTCTGTCCTCGTGGTATGCTGGCTCATGACAGTGTCCAGCTGTCTTTGGTCTTCCCCATTTTATATCCATTTCACTTCCTGTCTGTCCTATGGATTTCAAACTCCAGCAGCAGATGGGGAGGAAATGAACTTACAGACCGAGTATATAGATATCCTTCTGATTTTACTTCTCTGCCTGAACCTGGATGCAGTCATCTAACCTCTCCGTCTGATCATCTCAAAAATGAGGAAAATTGTACCTATTTCATCAGTTCATGTATATTAAATTGAGATAACATGTTCAAAGTCTGTATTTCTTATGTGAGACTGTTGGATGATTCTCTGCTTTCGTTATATACGTATTGTTTTAGAAAAAAATGGAATTAGTAAACTTTTATTTCTGTGTGATTCTTCCCCAAAGGCAAATGACATATATACTGTGTGTTGTATATATGGGGTTAGAGTATTTATGAAATTCCTGTGGAAATTCCCTTGGTTTCTAGAAATATTCTGGTTTGTTACCTTTCTAGTAGAGAAAAGAAAGGAATCTATGTTTCTTCCTTCCTTCCTTCTTTTTTTCTCTTCCTTCCCTTTCCTTTCCTCTTCTAACACAGTAAGAAGGATATTTAAAGTCCCCGCTGAACATTTGCCCAAAGAGAGAAGAGAATTACATTTGGGTGGCAGCATCGGTCCACCATTTCTGCCCAGTGGGACTTGTTTAAAGGGGTCGACTCCCTCCCCGTCCCCCTTCCTGGTAGTCACCTGTTTAGTATAAAGACTCCAGCTGTGGGCAGGACACCTCCATCGACCACCCCTGAAACCACATGAGCCGTGCCAGGGGCTGGATAGGGGTTGGGCTATGGGGGCAGCGAAATGGTCCCACTTTCAACACAGGGCTGGAGGCAAAGCGATGACACTGGACAAGGATGAGCACTGGATCCTACGGGGACGGTGGGAGGGCAGGATCACCTGGCTGGACTCTGTTTCTCAGTGCAGTCCAGTCGATCTCAGCTAGACTTGGTCCAGGATGGTGAGGCAGCCTCAAAGACCTCTGCTCTTGCCAACTCCCTGAGGCAGTTTCAGAAGGGAAGGGGAAAGTCCATGACTCAGAATTAGGACCTGTTTCCCTGCCCTCCCTCACCTGGCATTTATCTAGAGCAGTTTTCTCTGCTCGCTCTTTTAAAATGGAATAATCAAGACAAATATTTCATAAATCCTAGTTAATAGATCTCTTAACTTAAAGTTTTGAGTAGTTTTTGTCCAAATGGCAGTAATCCTTCCTTGGGCCTTAATTAGGTTTAAAGAATTGATTTAATAAAATTAAAAGTAACTATTCTAGAAATCAAGTTGATTCTCCAACTTTGGAAACATATTCTCTCGCTGAGTGACCACGTGTGCAGACAGACGGGGAGAACGGATTTGGTGAGAAAACTGGCCGTTGGGTCCATCGGCTTTCTTCTCTAAAATGAAACCTCAGCCCTTGACCAAAAAAGCAGTTGCATTTTGATTTCTCCTTTAAAGGATCTGGACACTCGGGCGCCTTGTGTCAGGGCTGAGAGGGAGACGAGGCAGCTGCCCTCCGGCCTGGGCCTGGTCTGCGGGCTCAGTGGCCAGGGGGCTTTCCTTCAGCTCTTCTCCTCCGGGGCCCCGGGGCCTCGTTCCTCATGGTGCAGCTGTCCAGCCGCATGCTCGCCCCAGGGATTTCCGGACAGACCTGCCGTTCCTCTATGGCCTTGCCCTGTGACAGGGGAGAGAGCATGACCTACATAGAAGGCAGATTTTGAATCGAAATCCAGTTCTGATGTGCACTGGATTTCTCAGGGGCCCATTACATAACCCCCCTCGAAGCCTGGGCTTCTGCATCTGTAAGATGGAGACAGCACCTGCTTTGCATAAAGTTTGTGAGCATTAAACCGAAAAGCGACACCCAGGACACAGCAGGTTCTCAGTATTCATTCACCCTCCTCTTCCTCCTCCTCCTCCTCCTCGCCTCTGTGGCTTCTAACGTGTCTCCAATTCTCACGGGCACAAGCTCTTGCCCCAGCCTACGGTTTCTAAGCCACACGTGAGGACGGTAATGATTTGGGGGGTCACCAACACAAAGCCAGCACCTCCACCGGCTCCGCCTTCCAGGGCCCAGATGCGGCGTAGAAGCAGACCGACGCTGTAAGCGCTCCATTCTGATCCCAGTGTCATGGCTTCCTGGTCCTGAAACCTGGGGCACAGGTTTCTCTGCTCTCACTTTCTCTTTCCTGATCCGCAGCATTTCCTGGTAGGTGTGGGGGAGAAAGGGCGGCTAAGCCATGCAGAGTGCCCAGCACACAACAGGCCCCCACGCATGCTGGCAAGACTTACCAACGCCCTCTTTGTGACGTCACCTAGGGACTGGAACCCGCTCCCGTAGCGAAGGCCAGGAGGGAATAAAGTGAGCCCAGCATTTACACAGTTGTAGAGCCACGGAGACCCAGGTCTAGAGGATGGTTGGGGATGGTTGGAAGTTTAGAACCTTTTTAAGGACATTGCTCTGTAGGGAAAACTTTGCTGACCTTTGGAGTTTTTCAAGTCTGTTCCTTAAGATAAGGAACCCTACCCGTCAGTCAGGGTAGGGCTGGATTCTGCCACGGTGACAAGAGGCCCCATTTCTCACCCAGGCCGTGTGTCCGTCCCAGGGCTGCCCCCTGCCGCCCTCCATCCAAGTCTCTGGAACAAGAGAGAATGGAGAGGCCTGGCCAGACTGCGACCTGCTTCCTCTGGTCTCGTTGTATTACCCAAAGCAGGTTGTGGGGCAGCCCCTGCCTAACTCCGGGGGTGGTGGTGTGCGGAGGACGGCAATCGACTCCAACTGTACTCAGAAGGCAGAGAGATAGAAACACGGACGCATACCAACGATTAGCACTCAGACTTGCCAGAAATGCCAGGCGCTGGAACCCACCAGTCGCGCCCACTGATAGAACGGCGCCGGTGTTCAGTGAAGGCCTCAGTGCTGGGGTGTCAGACCAGATGGTGCTTTCTGGTTCCCAGAAGAAATTCAAAGCAAGACTTGTCATTTTATGGTTGAATTTAAAGTGACTTTTGGAATACCTTCTCCTAGGAACCCATAAAGAAATCAAGATCTAGACTTCGAGCCAGAAGCGATCTTATCTGTAAATGAAAACCGGAATATAATTGCTCCTAATAGCGATTCAGTGTTTAATACGTAGTTTGTGCCACTGAGATGCTGGTAACATAACGTTTAAGGAAGCGACAACAGCTTTGTATAGACCGTATCGCCATTCAGAGCATCAGCAAACACTTTTTTTTGGTGACAACTTTCATGCCAACAGATCTGTTATTTAAAAAGACCCCAGGAGTCCTACGTTGCTTTGGGAAACTGGTCTTCAGACCTTTCTTTAAATATAACCTGTATCCCCAGTGTGGACATTTCCGATCAAGTGCGACCTTCAGCAGATCTGACCAGGAGCGGCGGAGGTCCGGTCGGCTTTAGCACAAGCCGTGTCTACTGACCGACATGCGTCTTCATACGGAACAGCACACGCAGCAAAAACACCAGGGAGATCAGAGTAGTGGGGCGACGAGGCCCCGCGTGACCGCTGGCAGGGTGAGCCCCAGGCTTAGGCAAGGATTAGAAATCTGCAGAGAGAACCAACGGGATTATGAATAGCACAAGTGCAGGTGGATGGGAACATGCTCACTTGCATGGCGCGTTCGTTCGGAAAAGGTGTGTTGTCACACGCCTGCAGATGCCGGGTCAGCGTCTGGCTGGGAGTCGGTCGGTGCCTGACAAATGCGTGTAATCGCCCCCAGCCCTGGCGAATGGCGCGGCCAGTGGCGCTTCTGCTGTGTGCTCCGCCGGCCTCCCAGACCAAGGGGCACTGCCGGGGGTCCCCGCGAGGCCCTTTCCAAAAGTCTGAGTTACAGGCCCTGGAGGCGAGACGACCCGTCCATCGGCACGTGGAGTTTCCACTTGGGCAGCACCGCCTCTCTCAGACGCATCCGTGCGGACAGGGCTGTGATCTCCGGGCCCCTCCCGAAGCCCTCCCGCCCAGCTCTCCCTGTACGTTCTAGAACTTGCGGCTCAAAGCGTCGTCTCCACACGGTATCAGCAACCCGTCGCCCGGAGCTTGCTGGGAGGGCGGACTTTCAGGCCCCGGCCTAGGGCTGGGGTATCAGAACCTGCGAATTCACCACATTTCAGGGGATCCACGTGCTCATTCGGGTTTGGGAAGCACCAGCCACAGAGCAACTCACGTTCGCAGACTTAGAAATGATGCTTTTCTGAAGTTTTTTCTTTTCTTTCCTTTCCTTTTCTTTTGAGTTTTTCTTTAAAGATTTTTATTTTTATTTTTTATTTTACTTTATTTTATTTTATTTATTTATTTGACACAGAGAGAGAGGTCACAAGTAGGCGGAGAGGCAGGCAGAGAGAGAGAAGGGAGGAAGCAGGCTCCTTGCTGAGCAGAGAGCCCGACGCGGGGCTCGATCCCAGGACCCTGAGATCATGACCTGAGCCGAAGGCAGAGGCTTTAACCCACTGAGCCACCCAGGCGTCCCTTGGGTTTTTCTTTAAAAGCAGACATTTGCACAGCTAATCATTAAAGACTGCTTCATGGCCCCTGAATTGTAAACTTCCGCTAAGAGGAGAATGACTTTCTCCTCCCACCGCAGCTGGAAGTCCTCAGGGAACAGGTCAGGGGCACACAACCCAGCCTGTGGCAGAGGACCCGAAGACAAGCTCTGAGCGTTCTCCTGCCGCCGGTGCTGACGCACGCTGTCAGCCTCTTCCGTCCCCATCGTTCCGACTCTCAGTTTCACACCCGGTACTTGGATGTTCTACGTCGGTCCGCCGCGGGGACCCGCGGCAGCCCCGGTGAGGGAGCTGCCAGTCCCGGGCGGTCCTCGGCTGGTTCCTGGAACTATGACTCTGCCCTTCTTTTGATTCTTACTATCTGCTCTGGAAGTGTGTTTCCTTGATTTGCAACTTCATGGCTTTTTCTCACATTTTTGGCTCTGCACGTGAGAGATGGCCCCTGGTTTCAGCTTCCGCCCGACCCGGGACACGGTCTAGCTCACGCTCCCCGGACAACTCCGCGCACCTTCCCAGCCCCACTCAGCCATGACCTTGGTGTACCACCTTCTCAGCCTGGCGAGCAGGGAGCCCGCTTCTCCCTCTGCCCTTCCCGCTGCTCGCGCACCCTCTGTCGCGGCCGTCGCGACAGCACGACCAGGGTCGAGAGGGTAAGAGGACGGTGAAGAACAAAGCCGCGAGGTGATGGGGACGGGAGGGGCAGGTGGATGACGTCCAGGCAGCGCCAGTTTAGTCGGAAGGGTGCTCTGGTGTATGTATCAGACAGAGACAATCGCAAGGAAGCAGTGACCCATTACATTATTACAATAGTTTCCACCGGTTCCCCTTAGAAGGTTTCTTAAGGCTCCCGTGCAAACATCCTGACGCCAAGAGGGCTGCTTGAAGATGAATTCCCTATAGATAAGTAGACAGAGAAGGGCCAAAGGGCATCGGGTGCGGTTTATGGCCCCTGCAGGGACAGCAAGTCAAGTTACTGATTCACGGCTTTAGGCCTGCGTGTCCTGTTCCAGATAAGCCCCAGAGGGCGGTCGCGCAGGAGAGCGTGAGACCCACGGCACAGGCCCATTCTCAAGCACCTCAACTTATGAACCACGGGATTGCTTTAACCCTTAGGTTTCAAGGAGGCGCGAGTCAGGGGCTGGTTTGGTTCTCTCTCAAGCGACTGCGCGGCCTCCCACAACCCTCTCTCTCTTTCTCCCCCAAACAAATAAACAAATAAAATCTTAAACAAAATGAAAAAGAAAACTCCCAGTCACCAAATCACAGCTTCTCTCGAGACCTTCAGAGAGTTCGTGTGCAAGACGACGACATGGGCTGAATCCCAGAGAAAGGAAAGCCCCTTTGAGGGGAGGTGGGGAGCACCAACTGGGCCAGACTTGGCCAAGAAAAGAGAACGTGGTGACCGCCATGCCGCAGGTAAGAACAAAGCAGCCAGTTTCAAAGAATCCTTAAAGACCAGGCCCGGCCTAGCAGGAGGCCCGGGACGCGGGGAAGTTTGCGCTTGCGAGCAGGCTCTGTTCTACGAGAGTCTGGCGGTAGGGCAGAGGCCTTGGAAGAGCCCCCCACCCCACCCCAAGGGGCACCGGCTTGTATGAGGTCATCCGTGGCTCTTGGGAGATCGATGCCAACTCCCCGTTGTCCTTTTCTGCCCGTGAGCAAAAGCCTTGAACTCCCGAGAGAAGAGCGATCACGCCTCCCATCCAGGACAGCCCCAAAGCCCTGCACTGCAGAGAGATGGACAGGGAATGTTTTCCCTCCCGAGGCCAGCCACAAAGAAGAGGCTGAGATTGGCTTCGACGGGAAAGAGGAGCAGGAATGCTTATGACAGCCTAACCCCAAGGGACAGATTCGCGGGGTTTGCCTAAGACTCAGCGTCAGGAAAACCCTCCTTCCCCCACCGGAGCCGAGCGTGGCTAACACGCGGGAGTGGTGTACTTGCGAGGGAGGGGCCGGGGCAGAAAGCGGGACCCCGGAGCGGCACAGGCTTACAGGCGAGGCTGAGGGTGAGGAAGGAGCAGGGACACAGGAAAACCCTCGAGCGCCCCAGCCCTGGGTGAGACAGCCCATCCCTGCAGGGTTTGGAAACCTGTGGTGCTTTGAAGGTAATGATTTAAATCAAAGTGAAGCTCAAACCCAGTTCAAGATCTAACTAGATCAACAACTCTCTTGTCCCTAATACCACACAAAAAATGAGGTTTTGTTTTTTTTTTAATGGGCATGAAAACCACTTCCTTCAGTCTCCGCTATTTATGCATGATTTTGAGCAGCCGATCAAACGTTGACACTGAAAGAAGAAAAGCACAACATAACAAAACAGAAACGACTCATTTCCAGCCGACAGAGCAATGACCAGAACCGCAACCAGAGAGGCCCCGGGTGCGGGTGCTCTCAGACAGGGACTTTGGCGTGACTGCGACGAATGCCGGATTGTCTAGAGGGAGACAGAGTAGCAATGAGCAGAGGGAGAAGTTCAACAGACAGGGGAGTTGGTAAGAAAGCGACAAACAGGAGTGCCCCAAGTAGAAACTGGTACAAGACGTGAGGAATTCCTTGGACAGGTGTATCAGCAGACTACTCCCAGCGGGAGAACGATGGATGAACTTGAAGACGGGCCAGTGGAACCACAAAAAGTGACACACAAAGAACACAAGAATGACAACAACAAGCAAGGTATCTAAGCGCCATCGGACAACGTGAAGTGGTCTGACGTACGTGCGACAGACGTCCAGAGTAAAAGAGAAGGAACACCGCATAAGAAGTATTTGAAGAGATCATGGCTGAGAATTTTCCAAAAATAGTGCAAGACAACAAACGTCAGAGACATGAAGTTCAGAGAACCTCAACAGTATAAATACAAAAATCCCCAAACAAACAAACAAACAAAGCCCAAATAAAATAAAACCCGTAATTAAGCTGTTAAAAAAAAAGGGACAAAATACAGAATGCAACCCGGCTGGTTGAGGTGCTAGCGCCTGTGACTCTCGGTTTCAGGGTCATGAGTTTGAGCCCCATGTTGGCCATGGAGCTCACTTAAAAAAAATCAACTGGACTTAATAAAATTAAAAAATATTAAAAAAAAGATAATGCATCCGGAAGAAAAAAGCAATTGGATACAGAAGAGGACAGGCGGTGAGGATAGGTTTCTCTTGGTAGATAATATGCAAGAGAGAGAGTACTTTTAAAGTACTGAAAGGAAAAGAGAATCTATTAACCCAGAATTCTATACCCAATAAAAATATTTTCCAAATTGCAGGCAAAAAATAAAAACTTTTTAAGACAAAACCTGAGAAAACTCACTATCAACAGGCCTGTGTGGGACAGGAAATGTGGAAGGAAGTTCTCTGAGCTGTGGGAATATTGTATCCGATGAAACTTTGGATCTACACAAAGAACTGGAAAACACCAGAAATAGTGAAAATAAAGTAGATATTAAAAATCATTTCCAGTGCGCCTGGGTGGCTCCGTGGGTTAAAGCCTCTGCCTTTGGCTCAGGTCATGATCCCAGGGTTCTGGGATCGAGCCCCGCGTCGGGCTCTCTGCTCAGCGGGGAGCCTGCTTCCTCCCCTCTCTCTCTGCCTGCCTCTCTGCCTACTTGTGATCTCTGTCTGTCAAATCAATAAATAAAATCTTCTAAAAAATAGTTTCCATATCATTATTTTTTAAAGAAGTTTATTGACTAAAGCATAAATAGCAAATGGGTATAGGCAATTGATAAATTATTGGACATGACATCCGAAACTAAGGATGTACTATGTGTTGGTTTATTGAATTTAAATTAAAAAAATAGCCAATGGGTTTTCTAACATCTGGGGAGGCAGGATACATGGAACTCAGTGCAGTGAGACCGGGAGGGAGAAGCTGGACGGAGTCGTGTTGTGAATGTGAACCACTAAGGTCTGATGATAGTTGGACCCTTTCAGATTGGTTTTAGGCTTAAAGTCGTCACCTCAGAGCAGCCGTTCCTGTCAATGAACCCCGTGACACACGGCGAGGTGTAAGCGGTACAAGGCTCAGCTACAGACCCAGAGGAGGGAAAAGGCCTTTTTATCATTTACCTCAGTGGTTCTCCAATCGAGCTACTTCTAGAACGTCTCAATTCTAGAACTACTCAAATCTAGAACTTCTGAAGTGTTCGTTAAAAAGCCGAATGTTTTGGGCACCGAGCCTGTCGTGCGTGATGCCCACACCTGTCTCGGGCGGCGGCTCCCGCTTCACGTGCCTCTGGCTGACGCGTGTCCCCGGTGGCACGTGGGGCCTTCCTCCGGGCAGGTGTCTGAGCCGACTCAGGGCCGGCTGGCGGCAGGTGCGTGAACTGCCCTCTGGACGGACACCAGGAAAAGCCCCCTTTACCAAGAGCGGTGCTCCGGCGGGGTCGGTGTGGAGAAATCGGAATCTCTGGGAACAACCGGGTGTTCTTGACGAATCTGGGGGCCTTCTGCTCTAGGGCCCGGGGGCCACGGAAACTGCGGGCCACGGGCGGCCAACCCCACCAGCCTCGGAGCAGGCCTCTGTGTGGCTTGCAACGGGAGCGTCTGGGTCGCCGCGTGATCCCACGGCCCCCGGCCTGCACACGGAGGCCACGGGTGAGCAGCATCTCTTCAAGGACCCAGGCTGGCTTGGGGCCGCGTGTGTGGCATATCCGTGGGCCCAGGGCTGGGAAGACCAGGCTGTCAAGGGCTCCTGAAGCCGACCGTGCCTGTGGCCTCGAGGTGAAGATCAGGAGGAGTAGCCGTCGGTGCGGGCCGCGGCCGCCGAGAACAGGGCTCAGAAGATGGGCGGGGAATGTGGGACAGGCCGCTCGCCGTGGGCCGCTCGCCGTGGGCCGCTCGCCGTGGGCCGCTCGCCGTGGACGGAGGCGCCGTGGAGGGAGGCCGGCCTCCCTGCTGGGAGGGGTGTGCGGGGACAGGATGGTGCCGCTGGGAAACCAGAGTGGGCGGCTCCTTCCCGGATTCGTCCCCTTCCCTTTGTGGAACGGGAGGGAGCGGATGTTCTCCCTTCCCCGAGGGGCGGAGGTTAGGCTCTGCCGAATCACCAAAATAATAGAAAGCCCGAGTCTCCTTAATGAGCTGCGCACTTCCCCCAGGTGGCGGGAAGAGAAGCGGTCACCCCACTTTTGTGGCTGTTTTTTCCCTTCTTTTCTTGGTTCTCCATACCCACTTCCTCCATTTGGGGGGTTCTTGTATGTAAAGCACTGAGCGACGCAGTGTTTTTGCCAAACTTACACCCCAATGAGTAATTTTCCTACCAAGTTTCTGAAGAGTTCGTTCCCGAAAGTCAGCCGCAGCGGCCCGGAGCCCCGGAGCGCGGCTGGCCGCGGCCTTTCTGACCTCGACCCTTCGGGTCTGCACGCAGGTGGACCCCTGCCGCCCGTGTCTGCGGGCGCCCGCGGCCCGCCCTACTTGCTGTTCCCTTTGTACCAGGCACAGCCTGTCCACGCGTCCCCGGGGCACTCCGTCCCCGACCTCACACGGGAGGAACCGGGGGCCCCGGGAAAGAAGCCACGGAGCCGAGATCCAGATTCCGGCGGGAGCCCGAGGGCCGTCACGCTCCACCGCATCCTGCTCCTGTCGAGACCTGAGATTCGTGTCTCTCCTGTGGCCCGGCCCCGTGTCCAGATCTCCCTGTGTCCCGTGTGTTATTAACTTCTGTGTCCTAGGCCCGTACTCTTTAGTATTTTTTTTTAAAGATTTTATTTATTTATTTGACAGAGATCACAAGTAGGCAGAGAGGCAGACAGAGAGAGAAGGAAGCAGGCTCCCCGCTGAGCAGAGAGGCTGATGCGTGGCTCGATCCCAGGACCCCGGGATCATGACCTGAGCCGAAGGCAGAGGCTTTAACCCACTGAGCCACCCAGGTGCCCCTTTAGTATTTTTAACTGAAGGGGGTGGATTTCAACTTTAAGAGGAAATCAAAAGTCATACAGCCTGGGGGAGAGGCCACACGTTTTCCTGAAACGTCTTTGTCGGGCAGCCCGAGGCACGTGTGTCCATCCGACTAAGACGCTCTGCTTCACAAGATGTCGCAGCGTCCCCGCGGCCGGCAGGGACCTGGTAAACACGCAGAGTGGTCCAGGGTGAGGAGAGCTTGGAAAGGAAGTCGGCGGGCCCCGCTGAGTTTCGTGTAAATGACCCATATAAAGGCTGCCTACGTTTTTTTTTTTTTTTTTTTTCTCTTTCAACTTAAAACCTCTTCCCCTTTTGAGATGACAAATCAGAAAATCGGCTTGCCCCAGATTGCGGTGATCTCCCCCTCTCTGCGCCCGAAGATGGTTGCGGAAATGAGACGAGCTTTAAACAACCCGCACTCTAGTGAAGGGTCCACGTCCCTCACCATTTCGCCCCTCCTCTGCGTGGCCGGCCTCTCGGGGGCGCCTGCTCTCGGCCCGGCCCTGTCCCAGCGGTTGGGAGTCAGGCCGCCACCAAGCAGACGTGCCAGGCAGGGGCAGATAAGGCGAGGTAGGAGCCAGAGGGGGGCTTGAGCCCTGAAGCCACCGCATACCCGTGGCGGGGAAGCTCTGGCCTTTGTGTAGTTGTGCACGGCGGGGAGGGGTCTTCTGGGGCGGGCGCTCCTGGTAGAGACAGAGTGAGGACAGGGCCCTCCATCCGGACTGAGTAAACTCCAGCAAAGGCCTGGTTGCCGGGGTGACCAGTGTCAACAACAGAGCGGGTGGGAGCATGGAGGGGGAGGGCAGGTCCCCTGGGTGCTCTGTAGGTCGGAGTCAAGATGCAGGGTTTTACTGTCATGTCTCCGGAGTGCCCTGGAGCATCTGAACAGGATACAGACGGGATGCGGACAATTTTAAAAGTCCCACTTCAGGGGGCAGGGGTGGGGCAGGAGAGCAGCCGGGAGAGGAACGCAGGGAGGCCGCCGACAGGATGTGCGTTTGATCCGGAAGGGGGAGCTAGGAGGGTCTGTGCGGCGTCTCGTGGGGCGACTGAGGGGTTAGTGGCCTGAGGCCCCGGGAGGGGGTCTGTCGCTGAGACCAGCAGGACTGTGCAGGGCACGTCTGGGGAGGGGCGCTGAGCGTCAGGCAGGACAGAGGGAGATTCTGAGCGGGAAGCCTGACGTCTAGAGTTCCGGAGAGGGATTGTCCTGGGGCGCAGTGTGGGGTGTGCTTGGTGGAAAAGTGCTTCCCCCAAATTCACATCCACCTGGAGCCTCAGAATGTGATCTTACTTGGAAAGAGAGTCTTTGCAGACGGAATGAGTCTTGGGTCTCAAAATGGAATTGTCGTGGCTGCGGGGTGGGGTGCCCAGCCCACCTTCAAACCATGTTCTTATAAGGGGAGAGGACAGGGGGAGTGACACAGAGTTGGGGATGAGGACGGGGGGTGGGCAGAGACAGGGGTGTGTCTTCGAGCCACGGACCCTGCCCTGCGGGGGGCCACGGGGAGCCAGGAGAGAGGCATGGCACGGTCTGCCTGCTGGAGCCGCAGAAGGAACAGGTCCTGATTCGGGGCTCCTGGCCAGCCTGTGAGGGAGGAAACTTCCGTTCTCTTAAGCCATCACATGCTGCTGCTTGGCTGAGATCACGGTGGGAAGCAGATGTGGGGTCTCAGGGCACAGACAGTATTTAGAGTCCGGATGGCCACGCGGGGCCTGAGCCCAGGACACCCCGACATATGGGACAGAGAAGTGAGGGGTCCCGTGCGGGAGCCTGCTGCCTCCTGTCCTTCATCACCCCAGTGGAATTAGAAAGCGTCGGGCCGTGGGAAAGACCAGGGAGGAACAGAGGGCAAGTTTGTGCTGCGCCTCTCCCCTGCCTGCTGTGGGAACGAAGCTTTGAGCCGGGTCAGCTGTCCCTGAGTGTCCTTGTAGCCCAGGGTCTGCTACTGGAAATCAGCCTCGTAACATCTTCACTGGCTTGGCAGGGGTGTCGCGTATCTTAAAATGCAACTTTATTGAGATATAATTTACATACAACAAAATGCATTCATTTTCAAGGTTTTTTCAACGAGTTTTGACAAATTTATACCAGTGTCACCTCAACCACAATCAAAATAGATTTTTCTTTCCTATCAACCCCACGCCCCCGCAAGTCACCCCTGATCTGTTTGGGGTCACCACGTATTAGCGGCTTCTCCTCGGGTCTCCGGTACACGGAGTCACGCAGGGTGTACCCTTCTGTGAGTGCCATTCTCAGACTCCTCCGTGCTGTGGCGTCCCGTGCACCGCGAGGCTGCTGTCCGCAGGCACATGCTGTGCCGCCCTCCCCAGTCCTGCGTTCAGTGCCGTCCCGGACATTGCTTGACCTTGGCCGACGTAGGAGATTCGCACCGCAGGAACTGGCAAGGGCTATCAGTTGGAACGTTCAGTGGCCCGCCGCTGGTCAGGTCTTTGAATATTCAGAGTAACTTCCTCATCGCTCTTTCGGCCGCATTAGCAGAAAACCAGGCACCTGCTGTGCTCCTGTCCTTGCAGCTCTACTCACAGCTGACGGACCCCACCTCCCAAGAGTCCCGGGAAGACGTCCATGAGGGGCTTGTCCTGCTTCCCAAGGCACCACTGAGATAGAAATGGAGACTCTGACCCATCCCCGAGCCTGAAGCACGGGGGCATGTCTTCTACCGTCATTGTTCTGTCTCGGGGTGGTGGGGAGACGAGGGAGCCTTGCTGGGGTTCGTCTAGAGCATTGTGCAAGTCCAGAGGGGTCATCCCAAGGAAGCTGATGACACCACTGAGTCAAGGGTATAGTCTGTGCTTGCAAAAGGTCAGTGTCCTTCCCAGGGTGCTCGGCTCACTGGTAGAGGGAGAGCCTCTGACCCATCTTGTTCGAGAGCTTTGAGTCGTGGTCACCTGCTGGTCCCCCTTTCTTCGTGGCGTGTTTCTCAGGGCTCTTCACGTTCTGGTCCGTGAACGTCACTCAAGGCCACCCAAATCCTCGGAGAAGTTGTAGTAATGCTGAACCTAAAAGGAACACTTTCTCTTTTCTTACAGGGGCGCCTCTGCCCCTGATGCAGATTTCTGCTCCTTTCCCAGAGCCTTACATTTTTGCAAAGTGAGTCAGAGCGCAGCCCTAGTCGAGACACCTGCCAGCGTTCTTGGGACAACTTGCCAACATGGCCTGCGTGTTCTGTGCTTCCGTGACTTCTGAGAACCCAGAAGGCCCCTTCCAGAACCTGTGTTTCTTCTGAGATGGGAGGGAGGCTCTCCAGCTGTGTGGGATTCCTGCATCTCCCGCGGCAGTGCCCACCGGGAGTTCCTTGAAGCTTTATGACTCTCCTTGCGTTTGGAAGGGAACAGACAGTTCAGCGTGAGGCTCTTGCTCTTGGAGTCCTGAGTTCTATCTCCAGGGCTGCAAACGATTTGCTTTGTCTTAGCCCAGAGATGGTTAACTTATTTCTCTGGGCAAAGGCATGCACTTAATCAGCCACGTGAGAAGGATGGCCCTTCCGCAGAGCCAGGGCTCACGGGCGCGGTGTCTGGGTCCGCGGTCTGGGTGCCGGGAACAGCGAGCCCCGCCCGGAGGAGCACCCACGCGCTGTTTCACTTCCAGCTCCTCCTCTTGTCCCACGTGAGCGCCGGTCACATGACCATTCTGTACTTTCTCACCCTTTGGTCCAACAAAGAGGGTGCCGGACGCCTACCTACATGGCACCGGTCTTGGGACAGGTGGTCGTGTCTGGGGTTGGAGCACTTGGTAAGTCTAGATAGGTCTGTGCACAGAAGGGTGCTGGCACGTCCCCACACACGGAACAGCCACAGCTGGGACACCAGCGTAGAGCTGAGGGCTGGAAGGTCCCTGAGCTCCGTGACCCACCCCGGGGAAGAAGATCCCTGGGTGCTACCTCTGCTTAAGGACTCCTCGTCTTCGAGCTCGCTGTGGTAGGTGAACTGTTTGATAGAAAGGAGTCCTCTCATTTGTTAGAAAGTTCTCCTTCGAATGAACCGCTCTCTGCTGAAACTTCCCTTACACTACCCGTGTCCTCGTGCAGCACACTTCCTGGTGTGGAGCAAACCCTCGGAAAGTGTAGGGGAACCGAGAACAAGGCTGCTTCTTGCCCAGGGCAGTTTGCCCCAATCTGAAAATAGCTCTCATGTGGCTCCCACCCCGTTCTCGTCTGGGGCTAAACAGAAGCGGTTCTGACAACTCCTTACAAAGGGGCTCGTGGTCCCAGGCCGTTCACATCACACCTAGGATGTGGAGCCGGGGCTGGAAGAAACGACCTGTTGTCGACACAGACACCACCTGAGAGATATCGGTGGCCCCAGTGGCACGAGGGAGTGGCCCTGCCCTCCTGTCCTTTGCAGTGTGGTTTCACAGGCCCGTGAGGAGGACAACTCGTCCACCCGGCTGCTGGGTCTGCCTGCGCCTGACGCCGATCCGGTCGGGGCGTGTGGCAAAGGGACGTTGTGCCGGTTCCGAGTCTAGCCCCTGAGGGGTTTCTGTCAGAGAGTTCCCGTCTCCTGAGAGCAGGCTGGGGCTGCTTGGTGAGGAGGAGGGAACTCACACGGCGAGATGGGTCGTCCTAGCTGAGGCCACGCTAGACCAGCCAGCAGCGGCTGCCCTGGGAAGACAGGTGTGTCCGGCGGTCCAGCCACCGTGGCGGTCTGGTCCCAGCTTGCCTGTAGACTTGCGGGCAATAATAAAGGTTCCTGGCACGTGCCACTGAGCTTCTAGGGCTCTTTCTTAGGCGGCGTTACTTCGGCAACTGATCATCTATACACCATCCCACCAGTGCCAACCGAGACTGGATTATCCGCTACAGCGACTCACATCAAACCTGGGATCAATTTGCCTTCATCTCAGAATTTCTCCATAGACCAGTATTGAGACCGGGGCTGCCCAGTGTGGCTGGTCGTAGCCACGTGTGACAATGGGGCCTTTGGGATGTGGTTAACTGAGCTGAGCTGAGCTATCAATGTCACACGCACCTCCTATTTTGAAGACCTCCTGCAAAAGTAGGGTAAAATGTCTCATTGATGACTTTTGTATGGCTTACATGTTGAGATGATTATAGTTTGTATATATGGAGTTAAAAATGTTTTGAGGATTGGGGTGGCGGGGTGGCACCGTCGATTAAGCATTGGATGCTTGCTTTTGGCTCTGATCACGATCTCAGGGTCATGAGATCGACCCTGGAGAGGACTCTGCATTCAGCACAGTCTGCCTAGGATTCCCTTTCTTCCTCTGCCCCTATCTTTCTCACTGGTGCTCTCTCTCTTTCTAAAATAAATAAATAAATCTTCAAAAAATTTTTTGAAGATTAATTTCCTCTATTTCTTTTGACCTTTTTAAGTGTGACTATTAGAAAATTTAAAATTATGGGCATGTGGGTGGTGCAATAGGTTAAGCCTCTGCCTTCGACTCAGGTCATGGTCTCAGGGTCCTGGGATCGAGTCCTGTGTCAGGCTCTCCGCTCAGCGGGGGGCCTGCTTCCCCCCTCTCTCTGCCTGCCTCTCTGCCTACTTGGGATCTCTTTCTCTCTCTGTCAAATAAATAAATAAAATCTTTAAAAAAATTATACACGTGACTCATATTATGTCTCACAACACCATTTAAGATAGCGTCTTCCCAGCCTGTATGTTTGTAATTTCCTTTTTTCAGTATCTTATTGCTTTCAATTCCAACCACATCAAATAATATGGAATCTTGAGCATTTTCTCTTTACTATTAGTTATCCATCACAAATTTTATAATTCAGCAAGTTGGACAAGCATCCCTTCCCCATTTTCATCAAGGTCATTGACTTAAAATAATTCTGGTGAGCACAAGATCGATATCACAACTCCATAATGCTTCACTAACCAGTTTATTTCACACGAGGAAATGACTTACCACGCCTGGCTCTGCAGTGATTCAGTCAGTTAAGAATTTCCCTAAGAGTAGTGCCCGTCAGCCTACTTTTTATCATTTTATGCAGAAGGATTTAAAAGGAATTTTTGTGAAACGCTTTGCTAGAATCATAACTTATTTGTGGAAATCCAGACTTGAAGAACGGGAGCTAACATTGAGATCTGCAGAATGGGAGGAGTTCCCCAACGCACCAATGAACCAACACATCAAGAGGGAAACAAGGAATGAGTCAGCCAAGATGATGACATAGGAGGCTTCTGAGCTCCCCTCCTCCCACAGCCACCCCAAATTTATAGCTACACATGGAGCAATTCCCTCTAAAAGTGATCCAGAAACTGGCTAAGCAACTCCTACACATGAGACACATGAAAAAATACCCACATCTAATTGTGCAAGAAAGGCTGAGACACACTTTTGCCATAAACTATATCCGTCCCAGAGTGCCACACAGTATCAGGAGGGAACTGCAATTCCGAGCTTCCCCCTGAGGAGCAAAAGGTTTGGATGCCACATCTAGAGTCCCACAACTCTTAAGACTCCCACCAGAGGGATGGGGCCCCCAGACAACTAGCTCTGAAAGCCAATGGGATGTGTGTCCATGAGACTCACAAGACTGTGGCAAATGGAGAAGCAGTGGTCAGTGGGCAAGCCAGCACTCACCTAGCTACCCCCTCAAACTCAGCACAGAGAAAGCAGGCAAAATTACCTGCCTGCCAGTCTTCCCCTGAAAAGGGTTTATCTGCATACTTGAAAAGTCACTGTCCCAGGGTCATGCTTCTAACTTAGCAGGAACCAAGGTGCTGAAATAGTCCCCAGACACTGGGAGATGGTAGATACCCTTCATCCCTTTCCCTCCAGCCTGCTCCAGTAATAAAACCTGTTCCCAGTGTCTCCTTGGAAAGTGCTTGTACCCACATGTGGCTCCTCAGATTTGTGGCTACAACTGGAATATTCAGAATATTCTTTTTTTTTAAAAGATTTTATTTATTTATTGACAGATCATAAGTAGGCAGAGAGGCAGGCAGAGAGAGAAGGAAGCAGGCTCCCTGCCAAGCAGAGACCCGGATGTGGGACTTGATCCCAGGACCCTCAGAACATGACCTGAGCCAAAGGCAGAGGCTTTAACCCACTGAGCCACCCAGGTGCCCTAAATTCAGAATATTCTAACATTGCAAGGGTTGTCAGTAAATCATGTAACTCTTACAAGGTTAAAGAGCAAAGTATTAAAAATTAAGATAATGACAGGAATGCCTTGATGACTCAGTTGGTTAAGCCCTAGACTCTTGATTTTGGTTCAGGCCATGATCTCAGGATTGTGAGATCACGCCCCATGTCAGGCTCTGCATTCAGCATGGAGCCTGCTTGAGATTCTCTCTCTCCTTGCCCTCTGCTCTCCCCCTACTTGTGCTCTCTCTCTCTCAAATAAATAAAATCTTAAAAAATAACTATAATGACAACAATTTGTTAATGGATACACAATATAAAAAGATGCAGGGGGTCCTGGGTGGCTCAGTCATTAAGCATCTGCTTTTGGCTGGGATCATGATTCTAGGGTCCTGGGATCGAGCCCTTCATTGGCTCCCTGCTTTTCCTGCAGGAAGCCTGGTTCTCTCTCTCCCAGTCCCCCTGCTTGTGTTCCCTCTCTCACTGTGTCTCTCTCTGTCAAATAAATAAATAAATTATATATATATATATATATATATATATTTTTTTTATAAAAGATGCAAACTGTTACATAAAGAATAACATGTGGGGTGGGTATCTTTGGCATGTGTTCAGAGTTAGATTCTTACCAGCTTAAGTAAGATTGTAATGAATACAAGATATTTCATGTAAGCCTTGTGGTGACCACAAAGCAAAAGCTTATAGAAGATACGCAAAACATAAAGAAAAAGGAATATGAGCATACCACTCAAGAAAATCATCAAATCAAAAAAAACACAAAAAACAAAAAAAAAAAAAAAAAAAAAAAAGAAAATCATCAAATCACAAAGGAAGAGAGCAAGAGAAGGAGAAAGGAACAAAGGAACACAAAGCAACCAGAAAACCATGAACAAAATAGCAACACCAGTTCATATCTATCAATAATTTCTTTAAATGTAAATGGACTAAAATTTTCTATCAAAAGACAGAGTGACTGAATGGATTAAAAAATAAAAAACCTAACTACATGTCACCCTCAAGAGACAGAAGTGGACTAAAACTAAAGGTTTTCATATTCCATGTGAACAAAAAAGGAAAAAATACAGAGGTAGCTATACTTACAACAGGCTAAATATATTTTAAGCCAAAAACTGTAATAAAAGACAAAGAAGGTCATTATAGAATCACAAAGGGGTCGATTCAGCAAGAGGATGTAAGTGTGAATATTTTTGCACCCAACATCAGAGCACCTAAGCATACAAAGCAAATATGAACAGAGGAGAAGGGAGAAATAGCAGCACACTAACAGTGGGGAACCTGAGCACTCTCCTTTCACCAGTGGACACCGCAGCCAGACAAAGGATCCATAAGGAAACATCGGACCCACTACCCTTAGACTGGATGGCCTAACAGATGCAACATTCCATTCTACAGCAACAGCATAGCCCTCTTCTTGTGCACGTGGAACATTCTTCAGGACAGATCACGTGTTAGACCAAAATACGTTGTCTATTAAAACCAACCTTGAGGAATTTCAGAAGACTGAAATCATAACAAGCATCTTCTCTGATCTCAATGGTATGAAACCAGAAGCCAATCACAAGAAGAAAACCGAAGAATATACAAATATGTAGAAATTAAACACTGTGCCCCTGAACAGCCAATGGTTCACAGAAGAAATCAAAAAGTATATGGAGATAAGTTAAAATGGACACACAGCATATCCAAACTTCTGTGATACAGCAAAAGCGGTTCTAAGAGAGAAGTTTATGGTGATAAGCACATACATTAATAAAAAGAAAGAGCTCAAACAAACAACCAAATTTCACACTTCAAGGAACTTTACACCTCAGGGAACTTGAAAAAGCAGAACAAACTCGGCCCAAGTTAGTAGACGGAAGGAAATAACAAAGTTCAGAGCAGACACAGAGACTAAAAAGGCAATAGAAGAAAGATCAATGGAACCAAGAGCTGGTTTTTTGAAACAAATAAACAAAAATAGACAAACTTTTAGCTAGATTTACCAAGAAGAATAAAGGGAGGACTCAAGTAAATAAAACTAGAAATGAGAGAGGAGACATTACACTGAAACCACAGAAATATGAAGGATCATAAAGACTGCTATGAACAATTAGACACAAAAATTTGACCATCTAGGAGAAATGGCTAAATTCCTATAAACCTATGACCACCCAAGACTAAGTCATAAAAAGAACATCTGAAAAGATCAATTACTGGTAAGGAAATTGAATCAGTAATCAACAACCTCCCAACAAACAGAAGTCCAGGACGAGACAGCTTCACTGGCACAAGTCTGTGAACCATTTAGAGAAGAATTAATACCAATCCCCTCACATTCTTCCAAAAAATAAAAGATATGGAAACGTTTCCAAACTCATACTGGGAGGCCAGCATTACTCTGATACCAAAGCCAGAGAAAGTCATTGCAAGAAAATTGCCAATAGACCTGGTGAACATAGATGCAAAAATCTTCAACTAAATATTAGCAGACTGAGTTCGACGATACATTAAAATGGTCCTACAGCATGATCGAGTGGGGGGGGGTTATTCCAGGCAGCCAAGGATGGCTCAACTTCTGCAAAAGACTGAATGTGATTCACCACATTAACACAATGAAGGATGAAAATCATGTCAGCTCAATAGGTGCAGAGAAAGCGTTTGAACAAAATCCAACATCTTCTTATGATAACCATTCTTAACGAAGTGGGTATAGAGGAAATATACTCAACATCATAGGGCCGTATATGATGAACCCACAGCTAATAATATACTCAATGGTAAAAAATACTGAAAGCTTTATCCCAAAGGTAGAAATAAGACAAGGATGTCTACTCTAACCACTTTTACTGACATAGTACTAGAGCCCCTAGCCAGAGCAATGAGTCAAGAAAAAGAATTCAAAGGCATACAAATAAGAAGGAAGAGTAAAATTTGTTCTATTTGCGAGTGACTTGGTATTATATAAAGAACCCATAACTCTAAGTTCTAAGTTCATAACTCTAAGTTCTAAAATAGAACCATGAATTGGTTCTATTTGCAGGTGACTTGGTATTATAGAGAGAACCCATAACTCTTCACCCAAAATGGTTTGAACTAATAACAATTTCAGCACATTTGCAGGAAAACAAATCAATATACAAAAATCGGTTGCGTTTCTATACACCAACACTGAACTATCAGAAAAAGAAATTCTGAAAACAATCCCAATGACAATTGCATCAAAAAGAATAAAATTCTTAAGAATAAATTTAACTAAGGAAGTGAAAGATCTATGAACTGAAAAGTATAAGACATTGATGAAAAAAATTGAAGAAGACATAAATAAATGGAAAGATATTCTGTGCTCATGGATTGCAAGAATTAATATTGTTAAAATGTCCATGGTACCCCAAGCCATCTATAGGTTCAATGCCATGCCCCTCAAAATCCAATGACATTTTTCACAGAAATAGAAGAAGCAATGCAATATTTGTACAGAACCATGAAAGACCTCACAGAGCCAGAGCAGTCTGAGAAAGAACAAAACTGGAGGCATCACACTTCCTGATTTCACACTATATTACCCAGCCACATAAATCACAACAACATGGTATTAGCATAAAAACAGACCCAGGGATCAATGGAACAGACTAGAGAGCCCAGAAATAACCCCACACGCATGTGGTCAACCAAGTTTCCACAAAGGAGCCAAGAATCTACAACTGGGAAAAAACAGACTTTTCGATAAACAGTGCTGGGAAAACTGGACAGTTACACACCAAAGAATGAAGCCAGACCCCAGTTTTACTCCGTACACAAACAAGTGACTCAAAATGGATTAAAAACTTAGACACAGAACCTGAAACCATGAAACTCTTAGAAGAAAACACTTATCAGTCTTGGCGACGCTTTTTTGGATTTGACACCAAAAGCAAAGGCAACGAAAGCGATAGTAAACAAGTGGGACCGCATGAAACCAAAAAGGTCCGCACAGCAAAGGAAGCCATCAACAAACGAAAGGCAACCGATAATGGGAGAGTACAGTCGCAAACCACACGTCTGAGAAGGAGTTAATATCTATACTATGCAAGCAACTCACTCAACTCAATATCCAGAAAACCCTCCGGAAGCAAAAGGACCACCCCAAAATAAACCTAATTGAAAAATGGACAAAGGACCCAAAGAGACATTTTTCCAAAGAAGATACAGATGGCCAACGGGTACATGAAGAAATGCTCAACATCACGCATCGTCAGGGAAATGCAAATCAAAACCTCAAAGAGATATCATCTCCCACCTGTTAGGGTGTCCACAGTCAAAAACAACAAGAGGATGTGGAGGACAGGAACCTCGTGCCTGTTGGCAGGAGCAGGAACTCGCACAGCCAGTGTACGTGGAATCTAAAAAAAAAAAAAAAAGGAAAGGAAAAAAAAAGTTGCACTCATAAAAACAGCAGAAAAGTGGTTGCCTGGGGTCCGGGGTTGGGGGAAAATAGAGAGAGGTACTTTTTACGAGCACAAATTTTCAGTTTTGAGATGAATAAGGTCTGAGAATCTCATGCCTAACGTGGTGACTGTAGTTGATAACACTCTAGTGTTTAATTGAAGTTTGCTGAGAGTAGAACTTGGATGTTCTCACCAAAAAACCCCCGAGCTGGTTATGTGAGGGGGGACTCCTGCCCCAGGGTTTACGTACATTGAATCACGGGTTTGCATACTTTCAATATCCGGCCATTTTATCTGAAAAAACAGACAAAGGAAGAGGTGTTTCTATGATGTGCTCTCCAAGCTCTTCTCGACGCGTCCACGAGTAGGACACAGTAAGTAAGCCGTGTGCTCTAACGTGTGTCTGGGGCGTCCGGGGATGAGGAGTCTCTAGGGCTCATTTTCCAGCCTTTTGGTTTTGGAACTCAGGACATGTGTTGTCTCTAGTTCCACGAGCATCATTCTCTGTGGTCCAGTACCCTCTGGCTTGTGGGACACTTGTCATCTGAATTCTGTGGGCACGCGTTCCCTCTCCCCGGGCCCCGTCAGGCATCAGGCTGTCGGCGTCTGCCCGAAGCTCACCCAGACAAGAAGAACCCGAAGGGGTCACGGCTGAAACACCTCAGTCAGGAGAGCTCCACGGAGCCATGCCGGGCCTCGAAACAGATAGAAAAATTATATGCGTAGAGGCAAGCACACTTTTTCACTTAAAAAGTGAAAATAATTCCACGTGAAAGTTTAGTAAAGTTCAATACCTTCCCTGATACTCTCGATTTAACTTTCCTCCTATGAAATATGTTCTTGCTTGTGCAAGGACACGTGACAGATTTCCACTGGGGACACCCGCACCCGCGCCCGTGAGCGCCCCCTCGCCCCTCCTCCACCCACAAGGTGCTGTGGGGGTCTGGACAGGAGGAGCTGGGGAGCACCTCCCCCGGCCTCGGGCCTTGGCTCGTGCCATTCCCTGGAACGGGCTCCCCCCTCCCCTCCTCAGCGACGCCGATCCCGTGTAGTCCTCCAACGCCAAGGTCAAGGGCAGTCCCCTCCGGGAGCCCGGGGCCCCATGCTCGGCAAACCCCCTCAGGGCTCTCCTGTCTGGCCTCGGCGTACCCCAGGTGCACAGCCTCGCGGTGACCACCACACGCCAACACCGCCCGCGATCGGCCACCTGGGCGTCACGTTCACCCCTCAAGCTCCGGCTTCGGTTGTCGGTTCTGCTAATCCTTCCTTCAAAACCTTCACCCCCGTTTCCGTTTTTTTCTCTTCTGTTCTCTCCAGGACCTGGACAGGAAGGAGAAGCTCTTTCCCCTACAGCCAGCCTGGGTTCTCCGGCCGCGGCCCGGACACCGCCGGGACCGCCGAGCGCAGACGGCGCAGCGAGGGAGGAGCCGTGGTGTACTAATTTACTAATTTACTAATTTACTAAGACGGCGTTGGGCTTGTACACGGGAGCACCCAGACCTGAGTGCCCTGAAGGCCGGTCAGAAGGCAGCGGGTCCACCGTCTGGGGCTGAGCACGGGGGAGGGGCCAGGCCTTCCGGGCGGGGGAGGCTGGTTGTGGGGAGATGTCCAGGGAAGGACGGTCGCAAGGGTGGTGAGCCAGTTGCCTTGAGCAGGTAAGAGCCGGTGTCTTCTGCACTGATGGGACTGTGAAGTCCTCCTCCACCGGGATGGGAGAGGGGCACGGGCTCCTTTCCAGAAGGAGAACTTGGGCCACATTTTAGAACTTGGTCCTGCCTCTGCTGGTTCTCAGGGGCTTTAGTTTAAAGTGGTGCACAGGCGAGGGCTGGCCTGGACATGTGGCCTGGGAACACAAGAGACATATCTGGGGGCGGCATGTTCCGTACACTTTGCCCGCATAAGCCAGACCCCTGCAGCATCTTGCTTAACCCGCCCTCCTGCATCTGTCTCTCCCAAACCAACTGGCATCTCGCCTCCAGCCCACAGACTTGATTATGGAGCAGTGCTCAACCTGCTCACCTGTGCATGACCCTCAGGGACTCCAAAGACCTCTGGCTTTCAGGGTCAGAGTCCTCCCACAGGCAGTTCTCACTGTCTCCGACCGACCTGATCATGCTTCTGTCTGTGGGTCCGGGTGATACTGATGGGCCGTTCGGCGTGAGTGCATGGTGGTCATCACGTATGGGGAATTATTCTCGGATGACCACTTCAACCCGAGGATGCTGTGACGTGACCTGAAACCCATCGTCTTTTCATCCTTTCCTCTTGGCCTGGTGACGTAAGAGGTGGTGCTCTCTCCCGTGCCTAAACCTCTTTGGTTCCCCAGACCCCAGGCCCCTGGCAGCTGCTCTGGGGCCGCTGAGGTTCGGGGGAGGGTAAGGGGCGAGGGTGCTTCTGGGTCACAACTCTTACACTTCGGAGTGAGTTTTCTTATAGGGTGAGCACGATGCCCCACACATCAAATTCAGGCTTTAAAACGTGGAGTCAAAACCTTGTTCTCGTCTCGTCTCCGGGACAAACAATGCTAATCCCACCCCTCCGTCTCCCTAACCACTGCGGTGTCCCCTGCTGGCCCTTTGTGCACATCCCTCTTCCCCAGTGAGGTCCTGACTCCCGCCCACTTTCCTGCCCCATCCTTCAGGAGAAACTGCAGGAGTCCGGCTGCTGACACGGCCTCCTTGGGAGCCCGTGCCCTGGGCTGCTGCTCGGGACTCTGTCCCCAGGTATCTGTACACTTGGTCGCATCCCCCGACGGGCTGTGGTTGGGTTTTGTTATCCGTTGTCCTTGTATTGGTCAGCAGCAGATGTTCTTAGACGGAAGACGTAAAGCGTGGAGTCTTAGGCAAGCTGGACTCGGGCTTTTCTCCCCCAGGAGGTCCTGCAGATACACAGTCCCGGATGGGTGATCCCCACGAGGCCCGAGGCTCCCTGCCCTGCCGTCCCCTGTCCCCGGGACATAACCCTCTGCTCACCAACTAAAGGGGTCGCTCAGCCAGAGAAGGGAGAAGGGCACACACCAGGGGACCCTTCAACTACCCTAGGGCCAGAGCTGTCAGGCTGCCTCATGGGATGCCACAAGGGAGGCCGCCGAGGCTGCATGCGGACCTGCGTCTTCGCTCCCGTGGCCACGTGTCCGGGCGACACTACCGGCGCCGAGGAAGCAGCAGGGCCCGGAAACCCGGGGAGGCTGGTCTCTGGGCCAGCAGCCGCCTCTGCGATCTGCGCATATTCGTGCCTAAATGTGGCCGGCAGGGCCCGCGTGCTTTGGAACCCGCCCGCGGGGCCGCGCATCAGCCCGAGGACAACCCAAAGGGGTGGGAAGTTTCGGCCGCTCGTCCCATGGGCCTCGCCGGCTCAAAGGCGGTGCCTGTTACCTGTCCTCCTTGAGCCCCCGGAAGCAGGCTGTCTCCAGTTTTCCTACAGAAGATGTCGTTTTAACCAGTTCCAAACTCAGGAAAAGAGTGTGTACGTGGTTGGAGCCTTGTGGCATCCAGGGAGGCGAAGCTGTTATGGGTCTGGCTCTGCCCTGCAGACGGGGCGGCCGGAGCGGGCCCCGGGAGAGCTGGGCGTCTGCCTCCTCCAGGAAGGGGAGATGAAGCTGGCCGGGGTGGAGGGGGAGGCACACAGCCTGTGTGGCACAGGGGGTCTCCCATCGCCGGCGACAGCCAACATGCACTGGGTTTGTTTGGTCAAAACCGTGACCCCCGGGAGGTGAACGAGGGATGTGGGGAGGGAAATAAGAGACAAAAGCGTTTGTGAAAGAGAATAACAGGCTGTTTCTGGGCAGCTCAGAGCGTGCATGACCGATGACTTCTACTGACAGGAGCTGGGGACACTGGTCACGGCCAGAAGTCACTTCTGTCTCTTTCGTATGTCCAAGGAGATGTCCTAGAGGCCAGAGGCCGTGGTCTTGGCAGCCCTCTTGATTCCAGAGAATAAATGAAGAGCGGACGACTGGGCTTGGGAAGATCCTGAATTATCCTGAAGTCCCAATAAATGTGAACCAAAGGCTTATATTCCAGCACAAAGCGGGCACTCAGTAACTATTGACCAAGTACAGGAGAGAAAATATTTGAGGAAAGTTTTGTTTGTCTGCCAATTTTATCAGTGGTTAGAGAGAAACAACATTCATGAGTTTACTGTTACAGACATCTGTTTGTGGACTGTTTGCTTTGCAGAAGCTTTTGATTTTGATAAAGTCCCAAAAGTTCATTTTCGCTTTTGTTTCCTTTGCCTTTGGAGATAATATCTTGAAAGACGTTGCTGTGGCCGATGTCGAAGAGGTGACTGCCTATGTTCCCTTCTAGGATTCTGATGGATTCCTGTCTCACGTTGAGGTCTGTTATCCATTGCGAGTTTATCTTTGTGGACGGTGTAAGAGAATGGTCGAGTTTCATTCTTCTACACAGAGCTGTCCAATTTTCCCAGCACCATTTATTGAAGAGACTGTCTTTTCTCCACTGTATATTTTTTCCTGCTTTGTCGAAGATTATTTGACCATAGAATTGAGGGTCCATATCTGGGCTCTCTACTGTGCTCCCCTGGTCTATTGTCTGCTTTTATGCCAGTACCTTGCTGTCTTGGTGATCACAGCCTTGTAGTAAAGCTTGAAACCAGGCAACGTGATGCCACTAGTTTTGTTTTTCTTTTTCAACATTTCCTTAGCGATTCGGGGTCTCTTCTGATTCCATACAAATTTTAGGACTGTTTCCTCCAGATCTTTGAAAAATACCGGTGGAATTTTGATCAGAATGGCATTAAAAGTATAGATTGCTCTAGGCAGCATAGACATGTTAACAATGTTTATTCTTCTGATCCAAGAACATGGAATGCTCTTCCATCTTTTAAACAATTCATGGAAACCAATGAGAATGAAGACACTTTGGTCCAAAACCTATGGGATACAGCACAGGTGGTCCTAAGGGGGAAATACATAGCCATCCAAGCCTCCTTCAGAAAAATTGAAAAATCCAGAATACACCAGCTGTCTCTACACCTCAAAGAACTGGAGAATCAACAACAAATTAAGTCAGCCCCACACACAAGAAGGGAAATAATCAAGATTAGAGCAGAGATCAATGAGATAGAAACTAGAGATAGAGCAGAACGTATCAATGAAACTAGAAGCTGGTTTTTTGAAAGAATCAATAAGATTGATAGACCATTGGCCACACTAATCCAAAAGAAAAGAGAGAAAGCCCAAATTAATAAAATTATGAATGAAAGGGGAGAGATCACAACTAACACCAAGGAAGTAGAAACAATCATCAGAAGTTATTATCAACAGTTATATGCCAATAAGCTAAGCAACCTAGATGAAATGGACGCATTCCTGGAAAACTATCAACTCCCAAAATTGAACCAGGAAGAAACTGACAACCTGAATAGACCGATATCTAGTAACGAGATTGAAGCAGTGATCAAAAACCTCCCCCCCAAAAAAACAAGAGCCCAGGACCTGACGGATTCCCTGGGGAATTGTTTCAAACTTTCAGAGAAGAAATAACACCTATTCTCCTGAAGCTGTTTCAAAAAATTGAAGCAGAAGGAAAACTTCCAGACTCTTTTTATGAAGCCAGCATTACCCTGATCCCCAAACCAGACAAAGACCCCACCAAAAAGGAGAATTTCAGACCAATATCCCTGATGAATATGGATGCCAAGATTCTCAACAAGATCCTAGCAAATGGGATGCAACAGCACATTAAAAAGATTATCCACCATGACCAGGTGGGATTCATCCCTGGGTTACAAGGATGGTTCAACATTCGCAAATCAAACAATGTGATAGAACAAATCAGTAAGAGAAAAGAGAAGAACCACATGGTCCTCTCAATTGATGCAGAAAAAGCATTTGACAAAATCCAGCATCCGTTCCTGATTAAAACGCTTCAAAGTATAGGGATAGAGGGAACATTCCTGAACTTCATAAAATCTATCTATGAAAGACCCACAGCAAATATCATCCTCAATGGGAAAAAGTTCGCAGCCTTCCCGCTGAGATCAGGAACACGACAAGGATGCCCACTCTCACCACTCTTGTTCAACATAGTATTAGAAGTCCTAGCAACAGCAATCAGACAACAAAGAGAAATAAAAAGTATCCAAATTGGCAAGGAAGAAGTCAAACTCTCTCTCTTCGCAGATGACATGATTCTTTATATGGAAAACCCAAAAGACTCCACCCCCAAACTACTAGAACTCATACAGCAATTCAGTAATGTGGCAGGATATAAAGTCAATGTACAGGAATCAGTGGTTTTCTTATACACTAACAATGAAAATACAGAAAGGGAAATTAGAGAATCGATTCCATTTACTATAGCACCAAGAACCATAAGATACCTGGGAATAAACCTAACCAAAGAGGTAAAGGATCTGTACTCAAGGAACTACAGGACACTCATGAAAGAAACTGGAGAAGACAGACATCTGTTTTTAAGTGCTAATATGTTACTCAGTATCTGAAGAAAGTTAAGAGCCTGGAAAGAAAACTGGGGTCAAACATTCCACAAACTGTGATTCAGTTGGTTCTCCCTGGAGTTGTTCAGTGTACATCCTGTGCAACAATGAGCAGCAGGCTGGCTTACAGTTACTCATGTGGAAGTTAGCACTCAGGTGCCCAGGGGGCTGTGGCTGTGGGCACCTGGTGCAGGTGTGGACGCGTGGTCCAAAATGCATGTGGATTGGGGAGGTTGTTTATGTGGGGGTATGGGTGGCAACCAGGTTGGGTTATCAGAACCAAACCAAGGGCAGAGGGCAGCTACTCCAGATGGCAGCAGTGTGACGGGAGACTTGATTGACAGAGGGAGGATTGATCAAATAGGTAAATATCCCAACGACTTTAGAAGCCATGTTTCTCATGGTGAGAAGGAAATTATAAATACGGAAAGAGAGAAGACTGGATTAAATCCTACAGTGCTGAGTTAAAATTGGAGATATTTGTGGGGAGGCCTGGTTTCAATATATGTGGATAGATGCAGATACAAGTGTATGTGTGTACTCACGTGTGAGTGTGTGTTTGTGTGTGTGTGCGGATATAAATGCATCCCCCAGCTTTTCCACCCAGAGGACCTGGGAGCAGACAGCCCCATAGCCAAGAATATCTAGAGCCGAGGGACCCGTTTCTGCATCCCCTTCTCCACGGAGTGGAGCCAGGCTTGGAGGAAGGGCAGCTTCCAGGGCTGGGGCTGGGGCAGGGCACACGGGCTGAGAACAGGAAGCAGGACGCTCCAGCAGGGACGTGGTGTTGAGCGGACACAGCGACCAGCTCCAGGAGGCTCCTACGCGTCAAATCTGTAGTGCCTGCACGTCAACATAAGTGACGATGCTGATAGCAATTAAATAACAGCGGGTCATCAATAACCCACTGAGTCAAACAGGACCCCGGGAGCCTGCATTGACATCAATGAACAGGGAAAAGGGGAAGCTGTTAGCCAAGTGGCAGCGTCTGGATGTGGAAAGACGGGTGAATGGAGAGTCACCGCTGGATGCTCCAAGGAAGCGACACAGGAAACTCCCCGGTGCGTTGCACCCTCTGGGTGGAAGGTGGACGAGGAGGGGACGCTTACAGAGTTTGCCGGCTTCTCTTCTTCAAGGACTTCCTCATTCCCAAGTGAGAAAGAATGACCTGAGAGTGCCGGAGTCTGCCAGACACCCCTTCGTCTCGCCGTCGTTATTAACCCGAGCCCCGGACAGTCCCAGCCCCGCAAATCCCAGCCTCGCCCAGCCCCAGCCTCGCACAGTCCCAGCCCTGCACAGTCCCAGCCCCGCAAATCCCAGCCTCGCACAGTCCCAGCCCCGCACGGTCCCAGCCCTGCACAGTCCCGGACCCGCAGCACCTGCTAGGACCCCGTGCGAAAAGCACAGCATCACTCTTGTGATGTTTCTGCTGGAACGGCACGTCCCACATCTAGTGAGAAGGAAACACTGCACAAGCCCAAACTGAGGGACACCCTCCAGTCTGCAGTGCCAGGGGTCAAGGTCATGAGACCTGGGAAGTCTGATTTTGAAAGCTCCCTTGAGAACAAAGCATCCCACGTGAGTGTGCCCTGGCCCTGTCTGAATGGCTTTGGTGGGACGACATGAGGGGACGGGGACGGTCTGTGCGGATTGCGCAGCTGTACTGGTTTCTGCTCCGTGTTATCAATCAATCCTCACTGCTTCTCTGTAAGACGGCGAAATGCATACCAGCCACAGTTTCCTCTACGTGTTCTGCCCGATTAGAGCTGTAAGATGTGAGGCTGTTGAGAAAGATGGAATCTTAGCAAAACCGAGAGCCGTGAAGGTGGGTTTGGAAGACGTTGTTTCGCGGGGAGTACGTCAGGAGGGACGTGCGAACGGTGGTCGGAAAGTGCAGACCGTGGAGGTGGCATTTTATTTTCATCACGATTGTCCTTGTGGCTTCAGACATTTGGGGACCTGCTCTGTTTCACAATTACGTTTCCATTCATTTCCACAAATTAACTTTCTGTTTTATCTGACCCAGTGTTGGTTCCCAAGTGCTACAATAAACGGGCGACACCCCTGAAAAGCTGAACGCCCTCAGGCGACACGGTTAGAAATTTAACCTTGGGAGGCATAAAGGTGGTGCTGGGGAATCTAGTGGCATCGCCCAGCTCATTCAGAATTTAACTTGGACTTCACGTTGGTCCCTTGTCTTAGGAGAACGTGGTAGGGAAAAGGGGCAGATGAGAGGTTGAGCCTTTTTGTTCTAATCATTGAAGCTTTGCTTTTAGTTAACAATTATGTCAATCCAATATGTAGTAACAGGTGCCGGCAGACAACCGTTCTAAATAATGAGGTCATTTTTTTTTAAAGATTTTATTTATTTATTTGACAGAGAGATCACAAGTAGGCGGAGAGGCAGGCAGAGAGAGAGAGAGGGAAGCAGGCTCCCCGCCGAGCAGAGAGCCCGATCCCGGGCTCGATCCCAGAACCCTGGGAACATGACCTGAGCTGAAGGCAGAGGCTTTAACTCACCGAGCCCTCCAGGCGCCCCTGCTTACTATCTATTTTTTTTTTTAAGATTTTATTTATTTATATAACAGAGAGAGAGATCACAAGTAGGCGGAGAGGCAGGCAGAGAGAGAGAGGGGGAAGCAGGCTCCCTGCTGAGAAGAGAGCCCGATCCCGGGCTCGATCCCAGAACCCTGAGACCATGACCTGAGCTGTAGGCAGAGGCTTAACCCACTGAGCCCCCCAGGCGCCCCTAAATAGGGAGATCTGAATGCACACGGAGGGAGGCCATGGCCGTGAGGATGAGAAGGACTAGCCTTCATTATTCACGCCCACACAGCCTCTCCAAATCCCTCGTGCACGCAGGAACACATCTTCTCCTTCAGTGCGGGTGTTATCTGTCACTAACGGTTCTTATTCAAAGATAATGGAGTCCCACGACACTGCTCTGTTTGGCTGGAGGAGGCAGAAATCGGGCCCTCGTCATTCTTCAGGACTAAGTGCACGCTGTGGGCAGCGCGGGTCCCCAGAGACGCTGAGGAAGCTGACAGCCCAGTGGCTTGGTGGCTCGCTCTGCCCCGGTCCCATCTGGCGTCCTTACAAGCGTGTATTTCAACACACCAAAACGAAATGTTTAACCGTACATATTTTTTTGTATGTATTGAAAAGCAGTGTAGGTATTCAAACAATAAAAACATGTTTATCTCAGGGCCATGTTGACAAGTTTGTAAGTTCTCGGTTTGGGGTTTTTGCTAGAGGCCGGGCTTCGGTTTGAGGTGGGACTAGTTCTGTTTATTTCCGGGGCTCAGATAACTCATTATTCCAAGTGGTAAAAAGTCAAGTCAGCCGTCCCCGGGGGGAAGAACTCAGAATCACCTCCCCAGTGCGCGCTCAGGTGCAGCACGTGGGCTCGGGAGCGACAGGGGCCGCGGCGGAAGGCCCGGGGGTTGCGTGGAGCTACCACACCCCCGGGTGCGCCCTTGCTTTGGTGAGCTCCCAGGTTCCTAGCAGTGCTCTCGGCCCGGGCCATAATGACTTCGGTCTCAGGGCGGAATCCGGAAGACCGTTTCTCTTCCCCGTTCCCGTGGAGCACTTCCGATACGTGCCTCAGACGGGCCCCAAGGTTTTCCCTGATGTCTGGGGATGTTAGAGCGCTGGCTACATCACAGAAAAGGCCAGAACAACCTAAAATCAAATCTCGGAAATTTCTGCCCCCCAATTCATGGTACTTTATCAGAATAATGTCTCCCAGGCCCCAGCCCAGGTAAGTCTCTGGATCTACATTTGATGTTTACGAGTACCCATTAGCAGGCTTTCCGGATCAATACAGGTAGGCGACCTTAAGATCACTTATGCTCTACTAAGAACAAGCCGGCAATTTTAGGTAGCAAATTTTGCTTAAGCAGCTTTTTTTTTTTTTTTTTAACCTTGCTGAAATACATCTGCAGTAAACAGCCTAATGCTGTAATTACTATCATCATTACTACTCTGCACACAGGTTTGCTTGCTAAGTATCAGAGTGTTAGAATGTATCCGATGCCTAAGAAAGTAAGTTAGGGTAAGAAAAAAGTGTTGGTTCTATAGATGATAGTAGAATTCAATAATCAATTGTCCTGAGAACTAGCTGGGCCAAAACTAAGAACAACTAAAACAAAATTTAAATGTGTTTGATGTAAAAGACCACCATAGATTTTCTTTGAACATTTATTGATTTATTTGAGAGAGAGAGCAGGAGCAGAGGGGAGAGGGAGAGTCTCCAGCAGACTCTGTGCTGAGCGGGGAGCCCAATGCCGGGCTCCGTCTCACGCCCCAAGACCATGACCTGAGCTGAAACCAACAGTCAGATACTGAACCAAATGCACTGCCCGGGCTCCCCCATCATGGACTTTTAGAGGAACCTGGGCTCCTCTAAACTGTGCACAATCTACAAACTTTTGTAGTTGACATCAAGGAGGACAGTTACACCCAGTCACGATGTAGTCTTTGGTACCCGTGTCAGAGACAAGCCTGGGGGTTCGATAGACCCTGTCCGAAGCTGCGAGGTGATCATTAGTTTCCTTCCTTCTTTCTTTTTTTCAACTAGCCTATCTTTGGGCCGTCACCGGAGTGTTCGGGGGGCAGTCTGTCCTTGGGTCATCCCTGGAGTGTTCTGGGTAGAGTGGGTGGAAGACGGTAGAACATCGACACATTCTCTGTCTTACTCAGTTGGTCAAACCACAGCTCCGCTTGAGTTAAGCTCTCCTCCTACACTGTTCTTGTGCCGACAGATGGGGTCGGCTATGTCTAGAAAAAGAGGGCAGGCAGTGGGAGCTGCTGGTCTCACTTTCCGTTCATGGCTGCTCGCCGATTGCGCCTGGCAGTAGGGAATTCTCTGTCTTTTCCTCCTAATGGCTTCCTCCTTCCTATTTCCCTCTGGTTAAGACCTGACACCTCGGTTTCCATCTTTACGCTCAGGGGATGACGTGGTTTCCTGTTCACTGAGAACACAGGAACCATCAGAAAGGAACCTGCATAAGCACCTCCCCAGCCCCCACCCCCAGCCTCTGCGCCCACAGATGCTGCCTTGTCGCCCACGACTACATGGTGGGAGAGCAGCCCCGCTCCTCCCCCAGTCCGGCCCCTCCCCCCACTCGCTCCAGCCACCTTGGTCTACTCCACGATGGAGAGCGAGGCCTTCTCCCACCCTCTTGCATGGTCGACATTTTCTTCTTTACGGGCCATTCCCACCAATATGCAAACCCAACCCTTATTTCCTGCATCTTAACAAAATATTTTTGACTCTAATAATATCTCAGCAAATTCCCTGAGATAAATGTTCCTATTCTCCCCTATCTTTAACTCTCCTACAGTCAGGTTTTTTTCTCTACACTTCTCAACACAACCGTGGCAAGGCTGCAATGATTTGCATGCGGCTAATTGGTCTACTGGCCCCTTTTTTCAGTTTTGTGTTGCTGGATCTGCCAGCAGCACTGACATGGTTGATCATCTGCTCCTTCTTGAAACACATTGGCACTTGGCCTCCAGATCTCAGAACTTGGGCCTCTTCTCTTGGTCATCTGCGCCCACTCCTTTGGTGACCGCATAAGGGATGAGCCTCCAGCCAGGATTCTCCCTGAACTCCGTATGGAAATACACGTCTGTGTACTGGATATCGCCACTGGGCTAGTCTACTTGTTATCCAGCTTCCCAAGTCCCTAACCAACCTCCTGGTCTTCTCCCTGACCCCCACCCTGCCTTTGCCTCGGTGTTTCCTGCCGCGCCATGAGCTCTCTGTCTCATCGTTGCAGGCGAACACTCGGAGTCACCCTTTGTGCTGTCTTTTCTCTCAAACCACTATATCCAGCAAATCCAGCAAACCACTGTATCTGTCAGCAAACCCTGCTGGCATTTTCTTCGAAACATGCCATCGTCTGTTACTGGAGCCGTTGTCCTCACTGCACCTCCGTCTCCCTAAGCCATTTTTAACGTTTTCCCCGGAGTAATCTCCTTACGTTGTAGATCAGGTGACACCACTCAGAACCTTCCGCCTCACGCTGGCAGGAAGGTGAAGTTGCCACCGTGGGCTCCAAGGCTCCAGGACAGGGGCCCGTCCCCTCCTTGCCTGCTTGGCTTCAACGTCCAGTGCCCTCTCCTGGCTCACGGCCGCCGCTCCGCATCACACCTCCTCGAAGTTCCTTCATCCCGACTCGCTCCTCCCCAGGTAAACGCACAGCTCACGCCACCCCTCCTCCGGGCACTACTCGAGTGTTGCCTTATCCGCGAATCCTGCCCTGTTGACTCTACGGACAGCAGCCTCAGCGATCCCCATCTGACCCTCCGTGGCGCTTGTCACCACCTACCAGACTAAATATCTTTTTATGTATTTTGTCTACTGTCCAGCCCCCACGACTGGAATGTGAACCCCACGAGGTCAAGGATTTTGTCTGTTTTCTTCACTGCTGCAACCCTTTGGCCTGGAAAAGTGCCCATAGTGGGTGCTCAGTGTTTGCTGAAGAAACAAAGGCACTGAGGTGTGGTGTGAGGAGGACTTAGGAGACCCAAGTCTTGACTTTCGGAATCCGCGATTTCTGATGCATGTACTTTGGGGCAAATCACTAACAGTCCTATGTGGTAGTCTCCTTTCGTCTGTAAAATGCTTCTATTTGTAAAATACTTTACCCAACTTGTTTGTCAGGATTAAATGAAGTGATAAATGAGAAAAATATCTTCTAATTTCTATTACATAGAAGCCAATTAACATGAACAACACCATTACAAGCACGTGAGAAGGAAAGGAAATGGACAGACCAGATGTACATTCTCACTTTTGCCCAACAGAGTCTTGTGTTTTGTATCAAGGGCCACTTTAGGACCTTCCTTGAGGTGTTTATGGCTTGAATAATGTTTATTTTAGATAAGCAGAGAATGTATTTCAGGTTACCCCTCAAACCAGAGGGCTTTTCCCAAACTGAATTTTGACAGTTGCTCTGGGGCTGTGAAGACTCAGTTTCTGCTCTTCCTAAATAGGTCAAGTCGCAGTGTGACGGCCACACGCTGTAGAAAAAGGTTAGTGAGACAACGGGGTGGGATTTCTCCTTTGAAACTGGGTTATGCCTGCTCTCGGAGATGGTCACAGGCCTGCAGGATTTGTGACACGCTGGTTCTCTAGTCATTATATTTTTACCATAAAAGCATTAGTCATATTTTTTTCAGGCTTTTTATTCTCTTAAGAATAGGAACGTGGGTAGTCGATGATGAAGTTCATTCGGTATTGTGTGGAGCTTTTCAGAGAACTTTATAATCATTCTAATTAATTTGGAATTTCCAAGAATAAAAAAAAAATAGTCCCCAGACTAATAATTCTGAAACAAAAAGAATTTATAGGTAAAATTGAAATGATCGAGTGACCTACTTGCATACACTTGTCTTCCTTCCTGCACATTATTTGTTACCTTTACGTGATCTGAAGTACGTGCCGGCGGAGTAAACGCTGTGGTGAGGGAGTTCACCCCACCGCCCGGCCTGTGGGCACAGAGCGAGAGTCGTCGCCCAGAAGGTGGCCGGGCTGTGAGCATTAGGCCGTCCGCCGCGGGGGGACCTTGGAGAGGCGAAGCCCGCCCGCCGTCTCCGGCCGCACCGAGAAGGCCAGGCCACTTCCACCCGGGAGGAGAGATCTACAGATTTAAGAAATCTGAAATTTAAGGGGAAAGTTCAGTGGCTGCTCATTTGTGGGACAAAAAGCTACTTGTCCCTGGTGAGTTTTTGTTTTGTTTTGGAATTCAGAAAACACTGCATCTGTGCGGACATCGTATCTGTTTCAGGCTTTGAAGGTAAAAGCAAACATTGCAGCGTCCGCGTCATCGAGTCGGATCTTGACCGATCGCTTATTCGCGCAACTTTGGTCGTGGCTTGGGGACGGAGAAGGACGCGGACTTGTATTGGGCCTGTTAGGAGCTGCACGCTGTTCTAGAGACTTTACGTTTATTTTAGGGAGTCCTGACGGCAGTCTCGGGGACAGGTGTGATTCAGGACGAGCACGCAGGATCGGTGTGGGGCCGAGGGATTTGGGTCCGGGCTCCTCCGATCCCGAGTCTGTGCTCTCCCTGTCTCACGAAGATGTTGAGTACCACCTTCAGGTGCTTGGGACCTGAGGCTGGCGGCTTGGACCTTGGAAGACTGTCGTAGTGGCAGGGAACCCCGTTTTGAGGGCAGTCAGCCGTATGAGCCATAGCCGTGAGGGGGAGATGCGGACTCTGTAAACCCAAGCCAAACACGGTCTCCCTGGCTCAGCGCGCGCCGTGGGCCCTGGGCCGTGTTCCAGGACAGTGTGCTGGTGCCTCTGCACCTGGGTGGTGTGCGGAGCAGGGGTGAGGCTGCGGGCGGGGGCGGGGGGGAACGGACTGCCGTGGAGGGGCAGGAAAGGCAGGGGACGGGGCAGGAGCCAGTCCCGCGCGGACGGAGAAGAGAGCCGGGCCAGCCGGGCTGCCGGCGGGAGGAGGGGCGGGTGAGCCTGGGGCCCGGGCCGCAGAGGGGGTGAGGCTGGGTGTGAGCAGGCGTCCACGCGGGTGCACCCCTGGGTCTGGTTCAAGAGAACGCACCCAGCTCTGATTCGTGGGAAGATGTTCTTGTGATGATAACATCGTCTTCCAGGTGAAAGTGACAAACGCGTGGCGAGGAGTTTCACCGTGTTGTGGGTTCCTGCACTGAGGTCATTTAAAAAATACTGTAATTGTGTTTAGATGACAATATGGGGGACGTCTGCTTGAATTGTGCGTTCTGTTTTCTCTTACTAAGTGTTTTAACTCTTCTGAGCCTTCCTCTATCTGGAGGTCTCTTATCTAATAACAGACTCTCTAAGACAAATTGAGAACGAGGAAGTGAACCCCAAAAGAGACGGCGGCCGAAATAAACACCACAAAGCCCATAGCCTGAACCTTGTGAGTGTTTCTCCCTGGGGAGACCCTCGGGTGCACACGCGGAGGTACTGGCTCTTACTTTAGGTGCAGCTCCGAGAGGTGGGCGGCTGGGTTTCCCAGCGCAGAGCTTATTGGAAGAGGAAAGGTCACCTGCTGGGGTCAGCGGCCGGGAGCAGCCGGCTGATGGGCTGGCTTCCAGCACAAGCTGGGATGGAGAATTCCCAAACACAGATAGGACGGCTCGATACGCTCACCCTGGGGTCGTTCAGTGGAGACAAGCAAAGGGTCCCGAGTATTTGAGCCGTCTCTGGGTGCAGTTTGGGGTGCGGCTGCAGAGGGGAAAGGCCGCACCGGTACTGGGGGCCACGAAGGGCACGGAGCTGGGGCTGGACGACGGCGATCTGAGTGGAAGACCTGTTTGAGCAGGAATCTCACGGATCAGGTCCCTAATCTTAAAATACGGATCCGCACACAGTCAGCCTTAGTTGACAGGTAACGTCGGGCACATTTCCAAGAACAAGAGTGGGCAGAGCGGGCACCGGCGGCTGCTCTGGTGTCTCGTCCCACTCTCAGGGGACGTGATGGCCGCGCACGGGTTTCACCGTCTGAAAAGGATTCCATCCCTGGGGCGACTGAGTGTTTTTGAAAGAAATACATTCCGTTTTACCTTCGGACGTTGTTCGGGAAGCAGAGCGTCCAGATGGCAGTGGGAAGAAAGAGAACCGCACGGAGGGGGAACGCAGGTGTCGAAGGCAGGGCGGGCTGGGGAGGGGGGAAGAGACGTGAAGAAGAAGCGCGCGGTGACACGTGGGGGCTGCGAGGGGGGTGCGGCCACCCAGGAGCAGGGCGGGGCCGGTGGCTCCCTGACCGTGCGACGGTGGCCCTGGGTGCGGTAGGACCTCATCCAGGAAAGGGTCCCGACTACTCTGAGCGGGCTCGCCCGTGCGTGGGCGTGGGGTGTCCTGGGAGTGGGGTGGGCGCGGCCTCTGGGACCCCCACTCAGCACCCTTCTCCCGCATTGGGCTCCCAGGTCACAAGCCCTCCATGCTGCTCCCAGCCCCGGTGGGCTCACTGCACCCCCCGTGTGAAGTTCCAGGGCGTGAGCAGACGGTGAGATTCGTGAACTTCAGACTCCAGACCCTTAACCGAGGTCCTGAGACTCCTCCCGCTCGAGTGCGATGTTCACAGGACCCCAGGCCCCAGCCAGCTTTCTGGGTCAGAAGCTGCATTTTCAGTCCCGGAGATCCACAGGCAGAGAGAGGAGCCTCACCCGCGGGGAGCGTGTTGTGTTGTGTGTGTGTGCACAGGGCGTTTGCATTGGGGTGTGTGTTTGTGGACGTGTGGGGGTGGGTGGGGGTCGTGGCGGGTCGTGGGGAGCCCGTGACTGTCCCTCCTGACGGTACCCTTTCTCATTTCTGTAGCGCCTGTGTCAATCCGCGCGGCTGTTCCCCTTAGAATGACAGGGCAGGCCTTGAATCTGGGTCACTGGGGAGCACAGTGAATCCGGGGGTTCCCAGACCCTGTGCTGGGCGCCCTCCCCTGTCATGCACAGTGAGCGCCGTGGGGAACTGAGGCGCCGCTGTCTTTACAGGCTCAAGGGAGGCGCCTTGAGACGTTACTGTGGGTTTATGTAACATCAGAATCTTTTGCTCGGAGGTCCCCGTTTTCTCTCCCAGATTTCTTTCTGGGAGATAAACATGTTTTATTAAGCCACTGCCCACTGTTTTGTGTGTCTCATTAAATGAAAACACGATAAATTAAGTCAGTCTTCTTTGGTCTTTTTGTCAGTTTGAGCTTTTTCCGATCTAGTGACCCCAGGTGCAATGATTCGCCTCTCCCCTCCCCCACACCCTTCCGAAGCCGCGGCTGACACCGGGGCGCCCGATGGCCTCTCCAGACGCGTGGGTGGCTCTCGAGGTCGGTCGCCAGGCCACAGTGTCCTTTGAGCTCCCGATCTGGTGGGACAGGGGCTAAGGTGGCCCTTCGGTCATTCTCGTTCTGTAATCTGGTGAAACTCACTGTGCCCTCCTCCGAGAGTTTTGTGATTTTTTTTTTTAAGATTTATTTATTTGTCAGAGAGAGAAAGTGAGAGCATAAGTAGGGGGAGCAGCAGGCAGAGGGACGAGCAGGCTCCCCATCGAGCAGGGAGCCCCACGTGGGACTCGATCCCAGGACCTCGGGACCATGACCTGAGCTGAAGGCAGACACTTAACTGACTGAGCCACCCAGGCGCCCCAAGTTTTGTGAGATTTTTGAGTCTGAGAGACCAGTCCTGTTGGAAGTTAGTTTTAGAGCTTCTTAGAGCTGTTTATGGACTGTCTCGTTTGGTCAAAAATACCGCGTTCTCTGCTTTCCTGTGCTGAGCCCGGGCCGGTGTCCAACATTCCAAGGCTTTTCCCGCATCTCATTTGAAACAAAATAGCACGTTCGCTGTTCTGGAAACTGACAAACTGCCATTACAGGGACACTCAGACAGGGAAGATGGTCAGGACAGATCTCGAAGGTGTGATTTTTTTCCAGCAGTGATATGTGTAATAGTTGCTGTAATAGTGATTTCCCTGTTCTTAGAAATTGTTTCATTATGCAAACAATGTATCTCATTGTTAAATGTGCGGAAAGTCCGGATTCCTTCTGTCGTTATAACCCCCCAGGCAGCCAGGGCTCTCATTTGAATGTATTCCCTCCCAGCCTATATTCTGATCAGAGTTTTGTCACAGTTTCTCACTTTTACTTATAAAAACTCATCATTTTTCACACTTTCTGTGTCTAGAACGTTGTGGTCAGAGTTGGAACTTTAAATTTAGGACCTCGAACAAAATGTCGTAGAGACGGCTGCTGTTATGAGGCCAAATTAACGCTTTGGAACCTCTCTCTGCCCCCATTCCAGAGATCCCGGCATTGTATAAGGAAGATGTGGGTTCAGGTGAGCTCATCCCTGAAACAGCAGCTGTGCTGGGCACGAGATGTGTCTAGAACGTCCTGCGTGAGGGGTCGTGTGTCCCCATGGCTGAGGAGCTGGGCAGCCGCCTTGCACAAAGCGTCAGGAACACAATTTCAAACCCTCACGCGGGAGGCGGGACCTGTAGGGCTCCTGTAGAAGCTGTTTCTTAGGTCGCCTTCCCGTCCCTAGCTCTCCCGGACCCCTTGAGCGGGCAGCTTGATTTACTCGGAACTCCTCCTCTTCCTGTCTTTTGGCCCAAGTGTCTGTGTGGTACCCCCGAGAGTGAGGCCAGCGAGCGCTGGTCCTGGGGGGGGCAGCCCCCTCCCCTGGGCCCCCGGCTCTTGGTCCAACCAGCCTCCCTCCTCCTTTCTCAGTGTCCTGCTTTCAGACCCGTCCTGCTCAGGAAGGCAGCACCCAGCCCTACTAACCGTGCCAGAAAGGCTCGTCCATCCCGATCCTTGGTGCTAGGACTTCAGTGACACCCAGGTGACAAGGACCTGGGTGACGAGGACCGTGCTGCTCTCAGCACTGAAATTTCCTCGCCCTGGCCAGCCAGCATGGTCGGCCACCCAGAGCCCGACAGCCCCATAAGGAGGACCGGGAGGTCAGTGCTGGTGTGAAAGGCTGAACCCCGTCCCTGTGGGCTCAAGGGTCCCCTGCTGGCTCACGGGGACCAGGATCTGTGTCCTCTGCACCAGCGGCTGTGTGTGAGGGCGGAGCACCAGACAACTTGAGTCAGAGGCCTGGAGCTTTGGGTGCTGGGGCGGAGGACTGGGCAGAGGGCAGTGTCTGCCCCCAGCCCTGCCGCTGAACCCAGGACTGGGTCCCGGGGGTCCCGTGTGGGGGTCAGAGGTGCTGCCTGATGACCCCTAGGGTGAAGAATGAAGAATTTTAAGAGATTTATTTGAGAGAGAGGAAGAGCAGTGAGGGAGGGGCAGAGGGAAAGGAATCCCAAGTAGACTCCGCACTAAGGACTTGATCTCACGACCCTGAGATCACGACCTGACCTGAAACCAAGACTCGGAGGCTCCGCCGACTGCGCCCCCAGGCGCCCCTGAGTCATGAAAGTTTCACCCGCGTCGGCTGCTCTCCGGGGCTTCACTCTTTTTCTCTTAGTCTCTGGGCCGACCTGTTGGCCACACACTGGCCAGGGCTGCGGCCTCCGGCCCCGCAGCAGCGTCTCTCCGAAGCCCCCGCAGCCGGCCTGCCGCGGACGCGCGCACTGAGAGCCGTCGGCAAAGGGTGCCGCGGCCTCTGGAGGTCACACGCGTCAGGTTTCTGTCCTCACTTTCCTTTCTCGGCACTTCCTGCCTCGCCTGCCTCAGGATACTATGTGAATTTTTTTTTTTTTTAAGATTTACTTATTAATTTGAGAGGGAGAGAGAGAGAGCAGGGCTCCATCCCAGGACCCTGAGATCATGACTCGAGCTGAAATCACGAGTCGGACGCTTCACCGACCGTCATCCAGGCGCCCCAGGAACACTGTGTTAATTCCTCTGGCCACTTCCTTCCGGTCTTTTTTCCTCACTTCAGTTTGTCCTTCTGCTCCTAAGCACACGCACACGCTCCCAGACTGCTGTCCACACCTGAGCTCCGATGCAAGCTCTCTGGGCAGAATGGTGGGGCGGATGCTGCGGCTGATGCGGCTCTACGGGTCTTCAGCGCACGCTCATCTTTTAGAAATCTTTACTCTTTGTCTTATCGATGAGGAGACAGACCCCAGGGACTGACTTGAAAAACGACTAGCACGTGACTGAGCCGGATCTAAATTCACGTCAGTAATGTCCCGTTACACAGACCTTCGTTCCCGCACATTCTGTGCCTGACATGAAATTGATTTCCTTCCCCTCACACAAGCCTCTGTAATGTCGCCACAGGAATGTGTTAGAAACTTAGAAATAACTTCCCAGTTCTTAGCTGCCTGTCCTGTTGAGATGGAAAAATTGGCATCATTGTAACTCCTTCTTTGTCTTGTTTCTTACTAATTTTTCACAATATCCCCCAAACATGCATGAACTTTGGGATCAGAGGACATGACTTTGAGCCTTAGCAGTTCAACTTACTAAAAGCGCATACATTTGAGGAAGTTGCTTTATTTCTCGGAGTTTCAGTTTGACACACCAACACTACCTTGTTGTGAGGGTTAATGACACAGATTAAGGGAAATGTCAAGGTATGAACCCAAAGCACCTGGCCGCCCGCCTTTAGACCACCAGCGACTCCTCCCTCCCCTCCATGACTCCCTCGTGGTATCACTTCTTCTCCAGTCAGTTCCGTGAACTTGCTCCCCGTCACTCCACGGCCTGCGACGCTCCCCTGCTGTCCCGTCCTTCTATCTGTTCTCGCGTTCCAGCCCATGTCCGTGCTTTCCGTGCTGCTGCTGTTTGCCTCCATACCTCCTCCTCCCTGGCTGCGTGCCAGCCCCTCCTTTTTCACAAAGACTGCTCGGACCGGTGCAGTGGCTAGAAGCACACACTCCTTCCCTCCTCTGAAGGCTCCACCTCTCAATACTCTCTTCTCAATGATGAAGCACATTCAGCCTTGCCAACACGGCAGTGTAGCTAACACCAGGGGTTTTTCTCTGTTTTCCAGCTGTGTAAGTTTCTTAAAGTCAGGAAATAAGTTGCACCACGTACCTGTACATAGTATCATGCATGTGGTAGTTATCTAAAAATATGAACTTATAGGAAGCAGATTAGGTCGGAGTGGCTTTTATGAGTACAATTTTCAGGCCAGATAATTTAGGACGTAGAGTCAAAACTGCAGGCCCAGAGCTAGAGCAGGCAGTGAACACAAAGGCTATAACAGCTTGAAATCTTTGTAAATTCTAAAATTTGAGATGTCAGCAAAGCTGGTAATTCCCCCTGTAAAATGCACTTTTATTCTAACTGGGGAGTTTGCTGACATAATTTGCTGAGTAGCGTTTTTCTAATTCTATATGGAAGAAAAGAGGTAGATGGATCCATGGATCCAAGCCACCGCTGAGTCCGAGATCCGATTTCCGGTGTATCCCACGCCTACCTTTCCAACAATGTCACGATTTTAGATTTCTCATCCCCTCCCTCTCCCAGTGCCCCCACTTCCAGCGTGTGTTCTAACTGCTGCCTGCCTGAATGGTGGTTTGCCTGCCTCCTGCCTCCTGCCTCCTGCCTCCTTCCTCTCTCTTTCCCTCCCTTTCTCTCTTTTCTTCCCTTCCCCCTTCCTTCCTTCCTTCCTTCCTTCCTTCCTTCCTTCCTTCCTTCCTTTTTCTCTCTCCCTCCCTCCCATCATTCTTAAAAAATGTATGTTTTATTTTGATTTTAAAGCATTTTTCGTGCATCTTTATGATTTCAGAGGGGGTCTAGCGTGATGAAAAGTACAGAACCATTCCTGTTATCTCTTGGCTGACAAACCACCTGCAGTTGTGGCGCAAAACAATGGTTATTATTGTTGTTGTCGTTATCATTACGATTATCTCTTGCAGCTCTGGGGGTTGACCGGGCCCAGCTGGGTGCTCCTGGAGCAGTTTCACTCAGAGGGTGGCCGGTACCAGAGTCACCCGAAGGCTCTAGCAGGCTGCTTGGTGTCCCACCGGCCCGGCTGGCGGCAGGGGTCCCAGCGGGGCTCTCTGCCACACCGCCTACACCCAGCTTCTCCTTGGGTGGTTTCCGCCGGGCTCCAGAAGGAAGCATCCCAGGAGGCCCCGTGTGCAGCCTCAGAAATCCCAGATTACGACGTCCCCTCTACCCTACCGGTCAGGCAAGGCGCCGGGTCCTATCTAGATTCAAGAAGATGGACACTGGATTTTACTCTCACCTGCGAGCAGCACACCCGCATCAGGAGTAGAAGAACGGAAGGTGGCCGCTTCTTCCCTGCCACTATCACAAGACGTACACAGAGCACCAAGGTCAGCTGGGTCGCACACAGAGCACCAAGGTCAGCTGGGTCGCAGCCACCCCGCGCACTGGCCGCCGGAGCAGGGCTCAGGCGTGTTCTGGAAACAGTGCCCGTGACTCTGTTCTGCTCCTGCTCGGCCGCTAGCGGAGTTGTTAGAGCAGCGGGGGCCCGGGGCGTACGGGCGCTGCCGAAGGGGCGTCCACGTTGCAGCCTCAGGCCCCTCAGTCGACCCTGATGGTCTGGGGGTCAATCATCTTGTTGAAAGGATCCGTAGAGCTTATTGAATCCTTTGTCTTCCTTTAAGGAAACAGCTCAAGGCAAACTGTGAGGAAGTCCATTTGACTGAAAAACTTCCTTTACACAACTGTTGCTTGAAATCATGGACATTTTTTAGGATTTTGTAATGTTTATAATTTAAAAAATTGTTTATTCATAATTACACACATTTCCCAAGTACCTGCTTTTCCTTTAAACCTTTTCCCTCTTGCGGGCGCCGGGGCGGATTCCCCGAGGCGTGTCCGCGGCCAGAGCCTCCCCTGCGCGCTGCGCTCCCGAGCATCCGAGGTCGAAAGGGCTCCTGCCCGGCCCCGGGCGGGACCAGCGCTTAGAACCAGGAGCCGCTGGAAAGTTCGGGCCGGTGCAGCACCCCAGACGCGCCCCACACTGCCAAGCGGTTCCTCCCGGACACGCGGTCATCCGGGAACCGCAGCCGGCCTCGGGCTGAGCACTCCACCCGCGCGCAGGAAGGGCTCCAGGCAGGGAGATCGCGCCTGTGAGACGCTGCCGTGGCCGGTGTCGCCCGAGGCCCCCGCGGCTCTGGATGTCAGTGAAGTGAGCGGCGCCGGTTAAAGTGTGAGGACGGTCGCCTCAGGCTGGGCACTCAGGGGAGTTCGATACAGGCCTGTTTCTAGAGAGATGAGCACACGATGGCTCTGAGCTTCCTAAGGACGGTGTCTGGTTTGGATTTGCTGACAGAACCGAGCGGATATTGGGGCAAAGATCGCCGCGAGCACCAGGCCCGACGGTGAGCCCCAGAGCGAGGCCAGCGCCGGCCGGACAGGAGAGCCGTGACGGGCCCCGCTCCCCGGCTCCTCCGAGAGGCGGCAGGATGGCCCTTTCCTCAACTTGCCCCTTCCCTGGTTTCTGTTTTTGGGTGATGTTTTTTAGCAAAATCAGATCTGGTTTTTTGTCTTTTTTTTTTTTTTTGGGCAGACCAAGTCGAGGGCTATAATTGCTCCAAGAGGGCTCACTTCCCCACCTGCCCGCCCAAGGAGACCATCAAAGGGTATGTTTGTGGGACTCAGTAGAGAGCACAGGATGCGTGCATCCCCCAATTCCCCGGGGGGCCTGTGTCTTCCTCTGTGAGGCCTTTGGGGCCCCTAGAAGGCAGCCCTTCTAGCAGCTTCCCCCCACAGCAAGAAGCAGAACCTCGGAGGTTGGGGGAGGTGGTGGTGGGGGATGAAGTAAGGGAGGGGAGAAGGGCGAGGAGGAGCTCCCTCCCCCGACCGTCAGCCCGCCGCAGGGCAGGGACAGTGAGGGAAGTCACACGGAGGTGTTCCTCTCGCACAGAAGAGGGGACAGGCTCGCTGTGTCGATGGACATCTTAAGCTCTGTCCAAGAGCAGCACCTCTTGGTGTGGAGGGACTTTTATTCAGAAGGACTTTTGTCAGGTAGGGACAAAGGCAGTGGGGGTCCCTGTGACCCTAAGACCTGTGAGTGGCTCAGAATCAAAGAGGAAAAGGCTTTTCTTCTACGGAGAAAGGGGAAGAAAGAGGACAAGCAGACTGTTTTGGGGGACACAGAGGACAACTGGACGAAGGGAACGGTCCGTGCCGCCAGGAAAGCAGCTGTCGTGGTCAGCCAGTTTCCGAGACAAGCTGACAAGGGGCCAGGCTCCGCATTTCATGCTCACCGGGCGCGGGGACAGGCGGGGTTCAGGGGACGACAGGCAGGCGTGAAGGCTGACTAGCGTCCGTGCAGGACACGCAGGGTGAGTCCCGAGCGGAGCAGGGTGAGTCCCGGTGAGCTCAGGGAGGAGGCAGAGACGCTCGCTCCGCGGGCCTGGCAGCCCAGCCTGTCCGGTCCCGGCTCGCAGTGCTCTCTGGGTCCCTTTGCTACAAAACCTTTGGTGTTTCCTGAGACTCGAGTCACAGCAGCACACTCTATGCTGAGCAACACCTTTCTGATTCCAGAGCTCTTTCTCCTTGTTTGCTTTTTTTTTTTTTTTGCTGTTTTTTAAATCACTCGCCCCTAAAAATGAGTTCCCCAAGCAAATCATGAGTTGCCACCTCTAGCGACAGCGCACTCAGCCCTGTCACCTGCCATCTCATAAAGGGCACGTGCCCAGCTTCTCGGGACTTGTCTTTATGCCCCAGTCACACAACAGCTCGCAGGCGATGAGCGCTGTTCTGCCTGCTCCACGGGGACCGACCCGTGTTCCCAGGACACACTGAGGCAGGAGCCACTCAGCCGTTGTCTGACAGAGGAAGGAACTGGGGCGTCCCCGCAGGGTCAGGAACTGATCTGTGGGTGCACAGATTTTGGGGGAAATCCAGGCGCAGGGGCTCCAGGAGCTGCCCTAACCACAGCCTCCTGTACCCGTTCCCAGACTCGTCTGCGCCTTCCCAGGCAGTCTGCAGAGTGTCCTTGCTCGCGGGAGATGATCAGGCCCCGGGGGTGGAGTGGGGGGGGGAAGGTTTGAGCACAAACTGTGGCCATGAGTGGAAAAGCAGCTCGAAGTCACCACGAGGAGCACAGCCACCCAGGTGTCCCGCCTCCTGGGCTCCCCCTCGGGTGGGACTCGGCTTCCAGGGAGCCACATGATCATCTGGTGCCCCACAGGACACATAGGGTTAACCTTCTGCCTGTGGGCCAATAGGCGTTACTTTTAAGTAGGAAGTGGTAGTTCAGCAAATTTGCTTTTGGCCGGTTCTGGTCTCTCACTGTTTTTTTCTTAATGGCTATTAGAAATTGCGTCTTGTCAAGAGAATCACAGCGGTGATGTGAAGCATCACCGGGCGGGCGTAACGGGACAGTGCCCGTCGGGTCACGGCGTTTCTGAGGTGAGCACGGCCAAGCCCTTCACGTCTTTCAAAAGCATCTTCCTTCCTTTGACACCCTCGCCTGGGCGGCATCAGGAATCCCAGGACACTGGCCTGGTGAGTGTGTTGCACTCGATAAAACAGTCTTGGTTTTGCAGATGTTGTCTTTCTGGCTTCAGGAACAGGACTGTGCTTTCAAAAATCTCCTTTTTGCCTCCAAGTGCACAGTGAGTGATTTATCCCAATTGTCTTGCTCTAGAGTGTGGGGCACGGTCTGGGCATTGCTTCTTCAGACAGTTCAATACCCGCAGGGCAGTGGTCTTGAGTGAGATGCAGCCATTTATTTAACATAAAAAGTTTGGAGAGCTAAAAACTAAGCTAAGAGATGTTTTGAAACCAATGTCCAATGTGATCTGTGAGATGGAAGATAGTGGGGAGGCATTCTGGGCGGCTGGGGGTCGAGTCAGAAGGAGCTTGTAAGGTGTTGTTTAAGAGAAGTTGATGGGGTGGAAATTTTTACGAGATTCAGGGGAATACAGAAAAACTCTGATAATGGCTGCAAATGCCATAATGGTTGGAAGTGAGTGTCTCATGACCACGGAAGAGTGCGAGAGGGTCTTGGAGAGGGTCTGCTCCAGATCCCCCCCCAAGACTGCCCTGTAGCAGAAACAGAAACAGAGATTGTGGAGATCAGCCCTGGGAAGAGATAAACGCAAGGTCTGCGCTAGAGCTTTTCTTACAATGAGGAAAGTATGATTTCTGCAAACAAAAAAGAAAATGTAAAAGTGAGCTTCCAAAGACGCAGAAAAACCAAAAGAAAAAAAAAATTACAAACCTATAGACAAATCACTAGAAAAAACCTCCTGGCTTCTGTCTTAACTGGTTTTGTTTGAAAGCAGAAGGGAGCCCGCCTAGACTTTCAGCTTGGCTGTCGCTTATCTATGTGCCCATGATTCAGGTGAGCCGAGAAAACGTACATTTATTGAGTAGCTATGGTTGCAGGACAGGAGATTCTGATACCAATTAAAAGGTTTTAAACTAGACATTTTATCTGAGCTCCCCTGAGTGTTTACAGTCCTTCAGGAAGACCCCGTGAAGACAAAGTGGGTTAGAATGCTTAGAGCGAACAGCCCTCACGTCTTCCATCTGAAAAATGGGTACAGTGTCTACATTCAAGGGTTTTGTTAAAAGAGATAAGAGATGTAGAGCAGTGATCCCTGGTGTCCAGTGTGCAATTGTGACTATGCCCCCCGTTGTAGCACATCCCCACGATGCTCTCCCACACGCACATGCGTATGCACACACCAATATACAAACATGCATTCACACAACACACACTTGCACGCACAACACGTGTACACGCAAACATACACGCACAACACATATACGCATGCACACACACACACAACCTATTTACACTCATACACTTGTGCACACAGGTGTGCGCACACACGCTCCTGTTCAGTTCTTGTTCTGTATCCTGTGGGCCGTCGCTGTTTGTGCAAGTAAGCACAGATGTAAAATCTGCTTCCATCCAATTTTTAACTGTTCGACTTGTTCAGTGAAAATTTTAGCGGTTTTCCTTGCTGGTAATACTTTGATGTCTTATTAATGTTTTCCCCAGATTTAGTCTTCTTGGGCAGGCTCTAACCTTGGCCGGAGGACCAGGAGTGGAAGTCGGTGTGCTGGCGCCCCTTCTGCTTTTCCAGACCTTGTGTCTTCTCTAGGGGCTCCTACTTCCCGTTTGCGGCCCCTCTGCCTGCTGCCACCCACTCCTGGTCCCCACAGAGCATGACTGGCCTGAGCGTGTGTCGGTTAGCCGGTCCCAGCGAGGATGCTTGCTGCTAAGAACCTGAAATGTGTCCCACCTGCCCCTGGTCAGGTGACTAAGGAACTCCCAAGGCCCTCAGAGTTCAAAGAACAGAGTGCGGTGGGATTCCTCTGCGTGGGGGGCACACTTGCACTGGGGGTACGTGGACCGCTGCCTGCCTTCTCCACTGTGGCGCGTGGGCTGCCACTCTTTCCTTGGCTTCCAGGGCTGGTCTGGTTTTTAGGGCACATAGTGTCAGATTTCTGTTTTTTTTAAGACTTATTTATTTATTTGAGAGAGATAGAGAGAGACTCTCAGGCGGGCTGTGGGCTGAGTGCGGAGCCCCGACGAGGGGCTGGACCCCATGACCCTGAGATCATGACCTGGGCTAAAACCAAGAGTTGGACGCTCAAGGGACTGAGCCCCTCCAGCATCCCGTTCATTTCATTTGTGAATGACTCAGTCAATTACCCGTTAGTTTCTGGGACTCTTTTGCATGTGGTATCTAACGAAAATCCTACAGGAAGTCACTCTCTTACTGCAATAAAATATACGTTAACATTTTCAACACTATTTTTTAAAAATGTGACTCTCATTAAGCAACACTGAATTTTTCTTAAAGTAACACTTTGCAAAGTTCTCATGAGATTTAATTTATTGTTATGAGCCTCTAAAACAGGAAGGGGAGCCCCACAAAGGTGTTTCTTTTAATGAAAGTTCGTTTCTGAGCACGCCCATGAGAAGGGAGTGACTCAGGCGTCAGTTCCAGGCTCTAATCTGGGGGGCGGGGGTCTGGGAGGTGGTTCCTGCTCGTGCAAGCAGGCGCTGAAGGAGCGAGGAAACCGCTAGGAAGCTGCCGTGTCAGTGTCCAAGAGGAGGATGCGGTTAGCGGCATTTCCCAAACTTATCAACCGCAGAGCCATCTCCTTCCCACTTCTCCCTTCTTTCCGCCCAGAGCCTTCCTGGGAACCACGTTCAGAGACTGGTCTAGTCCAGCGCTCTGGTCCCTTGACCACACATGAATATGGGTGAGAGGAACGTGGACTGTGTGTGGGACCCCAAGAGCTGAGTGGTCAAAGCAGACATCCACGGGACCCATGGCTCTCGCCAACATCCCATTTTTCTAACGATGCAGAAGACGCAGGGAGCACCAGGTGCATTCCCGGAGGAGCCCAAACCGTTTGCCACGGCCCACCGAGAATGGGCTTCAGCAAGCAGTTAACATGAGGTGTTGTGGGAAGTGTGTGTGAAAACGTGTCACAAAGGTCCCCAGTTGGTACCCACCCATCTTGCAAAGAGAAGACTTCCTGGGTGTCTACTTCCCGTCCTCCCGTGGACAGAGCTCCTAGTCTGTCAAATCCCGTTCACGTGTAGTCAGAAATGTGGGTAACGGGTAGAGTCTGCTCAAAAGCTCATTTAGATGTTTCGATGGGGACCCCCCAGGTTTCTGTCTTTGGCAAGTGCCATTAATGTGTTTCCAAGGAGGGCTGGTCCGGGTTCACGGTCCCTGGAGCCCCAGCTAGAAGGCGGAGGTGCAGCCTGCTGTAAGCCTTCCTTTCCAGAGTTCAGCTGCCAGAAATGCTGACTGAGTGGGTCCGGTGCAGCCCTCGCCACCTCATTTTCAGAGGAGACTCACCAGCCAGTGCTTGACAGAGACGCATCTCCAGGGAGCCCGTGCCGGTCGTGCTCAATGGCCAGCCGTACTTCTGATGTTAGGCCACGGTCTGTGTAACCCCCGCTCGTGGGAGTGCCACGCGAGACCCTCTTCCACGTGACAGCCCTGCAGGTTACTTGATGACTTCGTTCTGCCTGAGCCGTCGTCGTCTTCAGGCCACGTGACCGGCGCTGGCATGCGCAGTGGGCGGTCGCTTCTCCCCGCCTGGCCGTTGGGCATCACTTGACTCACGTTGCCCATCACGCAATCAAAATCACCACGTAAGTCTGCCCGGAGCAGGGTCGGTGGAACTCTCACCCACCTCATCCTAAACCTCAGAGTTTCACTGATTTGACCTAAAATGCAAACAAATTAATTTTAGCAGGATGTGTTTAGGAAGCAGAGTTTTAGTTTTCTACTGCCGTCATCCCAACATCACTCCAACCACTCAGAACGAGTACCTTACAGCTCTGTGGCTCACGCGTCCGGGCCGGGTCCGACCGGGCTGGGGGAGCTGTTGGCAGGGCCGCGTTCCTTCCTGAGTCTCTAAAGCAGGATCTGTCTCCGTGGTCAGTAGAATTGCGGCCGGAATTCAGCTCCTTGTGCTTGTGGGACCGAGCCGCGTTCCTCATGTCGGGTGTCGGGGGCCGCGGGGGGCGGTCCCAGCTCCCAGAGCCTACCCCCCGCTCGGTCTTCAAAGCAGCGACGGACGAGCCTTTCCATCCCTCCCAGCCCTTCTCTCCCACCTCGACTGGGAAAGATCCCCGCGGGTGAGGACTCGAAGCGACACCGGACCCACCTGAGCCATCCAGGGTCGTCTCCCCATCGCAAGGTTCAAATGCTCAGTCCCATTTGGCATGGAAAGGCATGTTTCCCCAGGTTCTGGGGACGAGGCATGGGGATCTCTGGGGCCCTGCTTCTGCTAACTGTGTGCACGGGACCCGTCTCTCGGAGCAGAGTGTCTGTCGCTGAGCGTGCGAGCGGCACGGGATCGAGGGGCAGTACGACGTAGATGACCGGACCTTCCACAGTTGCGCGCAGCTCAGGCCGCGCGGACCCCGCTGTCTCTTGGTGGGACGGCGACCGAGTAAGACTCTTCCCGTCGCTCCTGCGGCCAAACTTTCATTTTCTACCTGCGTAACTGACCATTGAAACCCAAGCGTGGAACCTCTGATTCTCCCCACGGAATGTCACCCTGTGGTGCGCGACCGGTTGTTTGATTCTGTCCGAGTTCTTCCACATGGGTTCTGTCGTCCCGTTTAATAATTCTCGTCTCGGGCGTCGCGTCCTCTTCAGACCTGATGAGTTGCCTCCTCTGCTTCTGTCGCTCACAGTCATAAAAACGGCGGCTAGCGCCGGGTTGGGGACAGAGCCCCGCCTGGTGCCAGGGAGGGCCTTCTGCTGGGCAGTCCCCCGACTGGCCGTCGTTCCCTCATCACGCGGCACGGCGCGAGGCCTGGCAGGTGGCAGGTGTGACCGTGGACTCGCGGTGGGCCCCCGGCCTCCCCGCCCTGCAGGCTCCCGCTGAGCGCTCAGCGCCCCCGCCCCGGCCCCCCGAGCCCTCCCTAACCCCTGCCAGGCTCCTGCGGCGCCGGCCCAGGGCGTGGACCCTCTCTCCCCGCGGGCGAGTTCCGGGAGCCCCTCGGTCGTCCGTTCTCCGGGACCCCGCGGGCTTCAGTCTCGGACCTGGGCCTCCCGCTTCCCGCATCTCCCTCGGTGCCACGCACGGGGGGCTGCGCGGGAGACCCCAGGGGCCCGAGGGGGCGAGAGCCTGTGCGGGGCCGAGGCTCAGGCAGGCGGTGGCCCTGGGTCCCTGAGGCGGCGGCGGGGTTCCCGGCAGGAAGGCTCCTCACGGCGAAACCAGGCGGGACGGAGCAGCGCTTCTGGGTGCGGCGTCACGGTTTCCTCCCAGAGGACTTGACTTCCCTCCGGGGACAATTCCGAACAGTTCGTCCCCCAGATTCCCTTCACAGCGGCTGGTTCCGGACCAGTGTTCGTATTCCTGGCTGTGGGAGAGACGGTGACTTAGGAAATACTCGAATTTCAAAGATGGACAAGCTACGTTTTAAAATCGGTGGAGCCCTGGAGCGCCTCTGTGTGATCCGCTGCCTTCGAAGTAAGAGCTGGCAGGAGAGCCGGCGACAGCGAGGACGTGCTGGGGGGGGGAGAACGACGGGGAGACGCGCTCCAGACACAGGTGGGGCAAGGCCTTCCTTGTCCGGAAGCTTCTCGGCTGTGGGTTTGTCGGCTCAGCGAGAACGGACGAGTCCCCGGCGGCGGCCACCGGCCCCGGCAGAGGAGACAGCGCAGCCCCTCCGTTTAGTGAAGGAGGAAAAAATGTCCTCACGACTTTACCATCTCAGGGTTTGTAACAAAGAAGTTCAGAATGTGTTTCTCCAAAGAGGCGACATTTGCTACCCAGGACCTGAGGTGATTTACTTGCACAAAACACGGACGGGCTTCCTCAGTGGCCCATACGTGGTGGCCCAGATGCCAGTATGTCACCAGTACGGTTTCCTCAGCTCACTTTGCATGAGTCTGCGGTGGCGGTGGTGGCTGGGGCCACGCTGAATCATTTCCAGTCACACGAGTGGCTGGCATCCGCCTAAACTTGACGATGGTATTTTCTATCGAGAACACTGATTCTTAACCACAACAGCACCGAATTTGCCGCTGTCCAGATTTGTAGACTGTGGACACGGAGCAGGCAAACAGGTCCCCGTGCCCCCCAACCCGGCCTGAGCACCCCGCTCCCCCTGCGCCGCGGCGGACACCGGCCGTGAGCCGGCCGCTCGGACCCGGGCCTCCCGGGGTGCCGTTGTACAACGGTCAGTTTGCCAGAGGCTCCGGGCTGCGGCTCACGTGTGACTCATCTTTGTGCCCGTGTCATCCTCTGCAGGCAGCCCATAAACGTTCGTTGAGCGGAATTAAACGTGAATTCAGAAGACATTATAGGTCAGGGTGTGGTTGAAGAAGCCATTTTTCTGAAGCGGGGTTCCCTCTGGGCACCGAGTCTGGAGCGCACGAGGATGCCCCCTTTCACAGCTGCTCTGCTGCCAGCCCTCATGGCCACCAGCCCCCGCGTGGTCCGGACGTCGTCGCGTCCCCCCCATATGGCCCCGTATGGCCCCCCTCTGCTTGGAATGCCTCCCGTCCCCTCTGTGATCACGCTGCCCGGCCACGGCTCCCGCCGAGCACTCCCTCCAGCAGCTCCGTGGCCCCCTGCCGTGTCCCCACACGTCCCCTAGTCAGTACTTTCCCTACTCCCGCGGGTGCCTCAAGTCCTGTCTTGCTCACAGACCTGTCACACGCCCCTCCCTCCTCGGGGGGACACTGACCTACAGCACCTGTTGTCCTAACCAGCATGTTTGTCTGGACCTTGTGCAGTTACTGGATTCTCTCTCTTGGGGTTTAATTTATGTACAATGAATGTGACCAGCCTGAAGTATCTGATTCAGCGGGTCTTGACAAATGCCCAGCAAGATCACGATCCTGACAGGGACACTCTGTCACCACAGAAAGGTCCCTGTGCCCCCTTCAGCCGGTCTCTTCTCATCCCTGAGGCGTGACACTCATGGACCTGACTTTCACCTTTTCTAAAATGTCACGTAGATGGTATAATGCCGTGCCTGGTCTTGGATGTCTGGATTCCTCACCCAGCAAAATGCCTCTGCGATCCCCGCCCCCCGACTGGCGCGTACATCAGGACTCTGCTCCTCTTGCTTGGGGGCGGGGATCTGTGCTACGGAGATGGCACAATTTGCTGATCTGTCCACCTGCTGAGGGAAGCCTCTGCTTTTCCAATCCAGGGCTGTCACAGAGAAACCTGCGGGGAACATTCAAGTACTAGTCTTTCGTTTTCATTTCTCTTGGCTAAAAACGTAAGAGTCAGCTGTTGGTTTATATGGTAAGTGCATGTTTAGCGTTATAGGACATCGCCCCGTGGTCTTCTCAGTGTGGCCGTGCGACCACTTGGCCATCTCCCACGTCTCCATCTGTGCCTCCTGTCTTGTCTGCCCCTGACTTTCAGCCATCGAGTGGGTGAGAAACGGTATCTCATTGCACTTTTAATTTGCATTTCCCTAATGACTAATCACATCGAACAAGTTTTCTTGTACGGAGTTGCCACCCATGTATTTCCTTTGGTGAACTCACTTCACATTTTTTGTCTGTCCCTTCTTGACCTTCAATTGGGAGAGTTCTTGGTATATTCTGGATATGATCCATGATCAGATACAAGTTCACAAAATTTTTTTCCCATTCCGTGATCTGTTTTTACTTTTCTCAAGTGTCTTTCAAAAAGCAGAAGTTTTAAATCCTGATCAATTACAAAAATTTTTGAAAAGATTTTATTTATTTATTTGACAGAGAGTGTGTTTGCATGTACACAAGCAGGGGGAGAGGCAGAGGGAGAGGGAGAAGCAGGCTTCCTGCCAAGGAGGGAGCCTGACATGGGGCTCGATCCCAGGACCCTGGGATCATGACCTGAGCTGAAGGCAAACACTTAACTGGCTGAGCCACCCAGGTGCCCCTTAAATTCTGATCAATTTCAATCTATCAATTTTCTATTTCATTTTTTTTTTACAGCTCATGCGTTTTGCAGCTTAGATGAGACCTCTACCCTTTCCAAGGGCACAAAGATTTTCTCTTCTGTTTTCCTCGGATGTTTTATGATTTGGCTCTCACATTTAGATCTATAATTTATTTAGAGTTTTTTGTTGTTGTTTGTAGCATGAGGAAAAGAAAAGATCAACTTCTTATGCATGAACACCTTGTTGGCCCTGCACCGTTTATTGAAAAGACTGTTTTTCCCTCTGGAATTACCTTGGCACCTTTGTTAAGAAATCGGTTGGCCATGGATATGTGGGTCTATTTCTGGACTCTGTTCTCTCCATTGATTTCCGCATCTATCCTGTTTCCAACACCATGTTGCCATGATTCCTGTGGCTTCATAGTGTGTCTTGAAACCCGGTAGTAGGAATCTTAGAATTCTGTCTTCTTTTCAAGATGGTCTTGGCCCTTCTCAGTCCCTTGGATTTCTATATAAATTGCAGGATCAGCCTGTCAGTTTTTTCCAGAAACCCTGCCACCATTTTGATTTGGATCATGTGGTGTCTGTGGATCAGTTTGGAGAGAACCAACATCTCACTATTGGATTATTTAATCCTGAACCTGATGCACTTCTCCTGTAACCTGGATCTTAATTTCTCTCAGTAATGTTTTATAGCCTTCGGCATGGAGATCTTGTAACGATTTAAGATGTCCTTGTCAGTATTTTACTTCACGGTTTTTGATGCGATTACAGTTTTTTTCCCCGTCTCATTTGCCAAATGTTCCAAGTATTACTAGGGCATTGGATGACAATTGATTTGCGAATGTTAATCCTCATCAGTGCTTTTTTCATGTTATGTGTTCTGTCTTTCATCTATAGAACATTTATTTGGGTCTTTTTAATATTTTTTGTCACTTTCTTCATTGTACGGTGCTTACCTCTACCCTCCAGGGCATCTGGATCAACGGATAGTCGTTAGCAACTTTTTCTGTTATCTCGGTCATTCTTGTTTCTTCGTGTCAATTATGGGTCATATTTCCCTGATTCTTTAAATGTCTGTGTCATGGTCAGTGTGAGAGGCTGTAGCAGATTTCCACAGATAGGGTAGCTTGAACAGGATGCCTTTATTTCTCACGGTTCTGGAAGCTGGGAAGTCCAAGATCCAGGTGACCCAGACCCAGTATCTGGTGAGGACACCCCTGGTTCAGTCTTCAGGAGGAGGGGAGCAGACAGAGGAAGCAAGCTGTCTCTTCTTGAAAGAACACGATTCCTATTCATGAGTGGTGGTGGGGGGGGCACCACCTCGGAACACCCCCACCTTGCAGATTAGGCTTCAGCATATGAATTTCGGGGATGCATGCACACTCAGACTCCAGTGGCCTAGAAATTTTTGTTTGGATGCCTGACATGAATTTTACATGACTGAAGGCTGCATTTCATGGCACGTCTTTAAATGATTTGGGGCTTTGCTCTGGGATGTAGTGATGTTACTGGAATCCGATGGGTCATCTGAGACTTTCTTTCAAGCTTTGTTGTGGCGGACTCAGAGTAGCAGTCACTGGAGGCGATTTCAGGAGTGTCAGTCCTCCGGTGGTGCTGTTCCAAGGCTGCTCTCCATCCCCCTGGGACTTAGAAGGTGCTGTTACGCCTTCTGTGGGAAAGAACTCTTTCCAGCCCGCGAGGGCTCTGAGGATTTCGCGGTCTCTCCTTTCTCACACTCTTCTTGCACTGCTTCCTCTCAGGGACACCTCCCTGCGGCTCCCCTTTCTCTGTGCGTAGCTCCCTCCTCTCCCGCACCTCCTCCTGCCCTGACCTCCCAGAACTCTGATCCCTGTGTCCTCAGCGAGTTCCCCATTCCCTGTTCAGCTTGTTCCCATGCTCTGCACTTGGAAACTGCTTTTGTGGGAGCTGGGAGCTTCCCAGAGCTCAGGTCACACTCACTTCTCCTGTTCTCTTCTGGTCAGGGACCACAGTCTTGGGACATCAGTTGCCCAACAGTCTGAAAACTTATTTCATGTGTTTTCCAGGTGTTTCTGTTTGTTTCATGCAGTAGGGTACATTTGGTTTCCATGACTCCGTCGTGGCTGGCAGAATAAATCTCGCAGTCCTGTTTGATTGACATGTCCCATCGATACCCAGATGGATGTGTTCGTCTCCTACATGCTTTTGTCACACCAAGCCTTTATGTTGTGGTTTTTCTGCATGCCCTGAAGCCCTCAGTGAGGATGCACAGCTGTAGGTCACTGCAGACGTGCACAGATGACCCTCTCCCCGCCCCTAATGTCACGTCCAGAGCAATGGCTGAGAGGCAGCAAAGACTTGCTTCCCAAGTGATGGCTCCAGGCGTCAGGGAGGAAACTGGGTTTGGGCTCCCTGACCCATGACTGCGTAAACAACACAACGAGAATCAAGTGATATGAGAAGTGTGTTCAGAGGGTCCTCAGGCTGAGGTCTGGGTCATACTGACTTCCTCCCCCAGATGTCAGGTAGTGACACCGACCACACAGGTGAGGACCGAGTGGTGTAGCACGATCAAGTCTCTGCCTGTGCACCGGAGGCTTGTAATTCCGTGCTCCTCCTCCTTCTTGCTGGCTGTCCGAGTCCTTCCTTCCGGGGCCCCAGCTTGGTCCTGACTCATCTCGGGGGGACTTCTCGAGTCTGGTCCCGTGCATCGTCCCTCTGGGCATTCCCAGCACATCACCTGCTAGGTGCAACTCAGTTGGTGACTGTCACCTTGAACCAGTGGGGTCGGCCCCACCGTGGGGGGCCAACACTCAGCACTCACGATTCCTTTCCACCGGCTCACCTTCTCTGCCATCCCTTTGCCGGCCCCATGCCCGTTCTCCAGGGACCGAGGGGGCCTGCCCACGGACCATCTCTAACCTTTCTGCCTGCAGTCTGGTTTCTGACGATTATGATAGGTCTTCCCAGCAGACTGGTGCTTGTTAGCTCGAGGGCACGAGGGCAACACCTGTGTCCCGTAAAGATATGTATGCACGCTGCTGCTGCCCTTCAAGCCAGGGGGTCCTATTCCGTGTATCTTGAGAATGACTCTCACGTTCAAACTTGAAAAAACTCTACAAGGGATTCTCACACGCCCAGCCGGGTAGAAGCCTCGGAATCACACTCTACACTCTTCGCAGGCAAGGGCTGTGAATCGTAAGTATTCTAGACGCAGTCCACAGTCCCGCAGGTTTTGTTCACCGGTATCCTGCTGAGTGTCATTGAATTGCATTTTGCACCAAGATTTCTGTGCGGATCGGAATCTGTGGTTTTGCTGGCATCTCCCTTCTTTATGCCATCGATCAGGGCTTGACAAATTGTAGCCATGACAGCCAAGTCCGGCCAAGCCCGTTCACGTGTGAAGTTGTCCGTGTCGCCCTCAAGCCACCAGGGCAGATTCTAGTTGTTGGGACAGAAACTACAGGATCTGCAGAGTCTAAAATATTTTACTGTCTGTCCTTTGCAGAAAGAGGCTGCCCACCCTTGTTCTAAAGGACTATTTTCCTGCAAAATAACATGCCATGTACTCTTTGTGTCCAAGGGAAACAGAACGCCAGCCACGTAACTGTCAGGCTCCCTGGGAATGCCTGTCTCACTCACAGAGTGTCTTGCTTTCCTTCCTCCTTAGACTCACGTCCCCCCATTATCTCCGCTGGTGAGCCAGAAGGCCTGACCGTCCACCCCCTTCCATCCACGCCCGCCCCTCCTGCCGAGAACAGGCACCGCGATGAGTGGGGTGAGTGTCTGTTTCATTTTGGCCGGAAGTGTCACGTCGGTCAGTCGTGGCTCCCCGCGGGTCACACGACAGCTAACTCTACCTTCGTTCACTTTCCAGGAGGGGATGAATCTCAGCGCCGGCTTCAACTTCAACGAGGACTATTTTGGGTCGGGGAACAGTTCGGACTACTCAGCTGACGGTGACAGCCTCGTGTGCTCCCTGCAGGGGGTACGGAGCTTCTCGGGGCTCTTCGTGCCCGTGACCTACTCCCTGATCTGTGTCTTCGGCCTCCTGGGCAACGTCTTGGTGGTGGTCACCTTTGCTTTTTACAAGAAAGCCAAGTCCATGACGGACGTGTATCTCTTGAATATGGCCATCGCGGATATTCTGTTTGTCCTCACCCTCCCGTTCTGGGCCGTGAGCCACGCCACGGGTGAGTGGGTTTTCAGCAACGCCACGTGCAAGCTGATGAAGGGCATCTACGCCGTCAACTTCAACTGCGGGATGCTGCTCCTGGCCTGTGTCAGCATGGACCGCTACATCGCCATCGTGCAGGCCACCAAGTCCTTCCGGCTGCGGTCCCGCACGCTGGTGCACCGCAGGGCCATCTGCCTGCTGGTGTGGGCGGCGTCGGTGCTCATCTCCGTCTGGACCTTCGTGTTCAACCAGAAGTACCACGTGCAGGACAGCACGGTGTGCGAGCCCCGCTACCACGAGGGCTCCGACCCCATCAAGTGGAAGCTCCTGGTGCTGGGCCTCCAGCTCCTCTTCGGCTTCTCCATCCCGCTGGTGTTCATGATCTTCTGCTACACGTTCATCGTCAGGACCCTGGTGCAGGCCCAGAACTCCAAGCGGCACAAGGCCATCCGCGTGATCATCGCGGTGGTGCTGGTGTTCCTGGCTTGTCAGATCCCCCACAACATGGTGCTCCTGGTGACGGCCACGCAGCTGGGCAGGATGAACCGCTCCTGCCACGGCCAGAAGCTGCTGGGCTACGCCACCAACGTCACCGAGGTCCTGGCCTTCCTGCACTGCTGTCTCAACCCCGTGCTCTATGCCTTCATCGGACAGAAGTTTAGGAGCTACTTTCTGAAGATCGTGAAGGACCTGTGGTGCGTGCGACGGCGGCAGAAGTCGCCGGGCTTCTCCTGCTCCAGGCTGCACTCGGAAACCTTCGTCTCTAGGCAGAACAGCGAGACCGTGGACAACGAGAACGCCTCGTCCTTCACCATGTGAGCGGCCCGGAGCGGGCCCGAGGTCTGGGCGACTGTGGACATGGACTCGGGGCCCCCGGGGGTCCCCTGCGGTTGGCCTTCCCCAAAACTGACCCCCGGGACTACGAATCAGACATTTCCGGCAATATTTGTGAAGCATCTCCCGAACACGACCTCTCCTGATCACAGCAAAACGCACAGGGTTGGGAAACCCAAGATGGGAAAAAATCACATAAGAGCCCTTGCACCACTCACCTGAGGCAGAAGGTGAAACATTCCACCCAAGCCGGCAAAGTGGCGTGGGGAGCCGGACGGTGGCTGGAGGAGCACGGGTGTCCATTGTCACCGAGGATAAGGAAGACGAGGTGGTAACAGGCCATCGGGAAAGGGCAGGCTTGCTTTATTTCCCCGGGAAAGTGTTCTCTGCAGTCGCCGATTCTCCAAAAGTCGGGTAGACAGAGCTCCATGAAGCCGCCTTCGAACGGCATACATTCAGCACACAGAGGGCTTCGGGACTATTGTCACACAAATCACAGTGAAATCGGGGGTCACGGCGCAGTTTAGAATGTAAGGTGTTTAAATTACCTTCTTTTAAAAAGCACAAGGAAGCTTCCCCGAGACGATACAGAAAGGGCTTCGGTCCCACATCCGTGGAAGCCGAAGCAGCCCCTGGAGCCAAGGGCATCAGGGGCCACAGGGAGCTGGGCTCCTTCCCTCTCTGCTGCTGGCTTTGGTTTTTACCCAAAGTCTGAGGCTGATCATGGAATCCGATTTTAACAACTCTATTCAACTTCTAGAAAGTTCCTAGAACTCAAGCTTTGAGAGTGTGTTGTAAACCTATGAACACAAGTAGAAAAAAAAAACACATTACAAAAACTCAGGCATGCGTTAGAAGGTACTGCCGTGAGTTACAAAGATGCTGACACGTATAATCCTGAGAAATCTGTTATAGAAACTCTCTGTCGTTCTCATGAGCTTGACGTGCATCTCTGTGTGAAAGTCAAAGTGCTATCTTAGGGTTTCAAGTCTGTATGTCTCAAACATCATTTTAGCTTTGCAAAATGAAGCTCTTTGGTGCATGAAGTAGGAACGGTTTTCCAGAATCAGGGATCTGACTCGGGAGCTGAGGCGTCCAGAGGTCGGCCGTCCTCCCAGGCCGTACGCGCGGGTTCCGGCACTCAGAGCCCGGCGGCTTACTTGCATGCCCCTTGCGGGTCCGGGATGCGCTCAGAGGATGTAAGGAGAGAAGTTTGTGTTTCTAAGCAGGAAATAGCTCGCTTACCGTGACACAGCTGGAAATCAGCTCTTCTGTATAATATGAATTTTCAGATAAGTGAAGCTTCTTTATGCAACAGTCCGTGTAATTTCAGCCGTACTGAATAAAAGTGTTTCTAAAGGAGGAGACAGACTTTATTTTGTCCAATATCATCATTGTTTCTTGCTGTTTGGTGTGATGACGTGTCAATGCCCTTGGGAGACACAGAACCGTGTGGGTTTTGGCCCGTTATTAAGGGGCTCCAGATGGCTCTTTAGCGGTTCTGGTATCTTTTTTTCATTGGTTTCCCTAAATCTCCTCCCAGCGTCCGGCTCTGACTGGACCTTGCGTGTGCTTGCTGGTGACCTGTGCTCTGCCCTTTGCAAACCCCATTCCGCTATGTTCTCTGGTCAGACCTGTCTTCCCAGGGGCGGTGACTCAGGACTTGTCAGCCTGTTATTAATAAATTAACTGTATACACAGGCCTACCTTTGTCACACACTCACGTGTGTGTTCAAATACGATCACAGAGGCTTGTGCTGACCAGAAGATGATTTCTCTTGGTTCCTTGTACAAAGTAGTTGATCAATTATTTTTAGATAAATGAGATTTTCCTATACTCCGTACACCTCGAGAAAGGTGAAAATCTGGTCATTGTGTCACCTGCAAATGATACACCTAGATGGCAGGTGTTTAACTGTCACCTTGCACACTGCATTCTTAGTTGCTTCTGAACAGATAGGCTAGTTTTAAAATGAGGCCAGAAAAGTACAATATTTTCAAATCCCTTTAAGATGTCTGACATCGTGTGCGAAGTCCAGGAACTCTTGGCGGTGTAGGCACAGAGAATCTGGTCTAAATGACTACAGAGTAGATGCTAATCGTATATTAGTGTCTTAGTTTGGGAAGGCACCCTGATGATGTACCCCAGACTCAGGGCTGGCCCCATAGACGCTCACTGTCTTGCAGTCCCGGAGCCTGGAAATCTGAGGTCCAGGTGTGGGCAGGTGTGGGCAGGTGTGGCCTCTCTCTGGGCGTGCAGACAGCCTCGGTCTCCCTGTGTGCTCACTGGGTCTTCCCTCTCTGCTCCTCTGTGTGTGTGCGTCCTGACCTGCTTATCTTATAAGGACACCCGTCACCCCCCACGTGACCTCGTTTTACCGTCATCAGCTTCAGTGACGGCCCCTCTCCAAATACAGTCCCAGGCTGAGGAACGGAAGGCCAGGACACCGGCATGTGAGTTCGGGGGACACAATCCAGCCCATAACCACATTTTCTGCAGGGAGAGCAACTTTTCATATTAAAGTTAATTTCAAATACTTGAGAGTTGTTTTTTTTCCCAGGTAGTTTCTTCCTTTCAAATGAGGTGTGTTCCCAATATCCATTTCCACCCCAGTTTCTCAGACTTTCGGATGCACATCCCCACGGAGTGAAAGTGAGAAAAGACAGACCACGCCCACTATTGAACCTGTTTGGTGACTGAACCCCAGCACCCACCCACCCACTGGGGGCAGCACTTTCTCTGGGGAAGGCTCAGTGCCCTGATTTTAGAAGCTGGTCTGCTGGGTCCCAGCCTTAGGCTCCGCGGCAGTGCCGTGGGAGTTTCCCCAAACCCACCTCCTCCAGGGGCGTGGCGTGGGGGCAGCTGTGGCAGCAGAAGGCGCTGGTTGTGGTGCCCGTGGGACACTATTCTACATGGCACCCCCCCATGTGTGCAAGCAGGGCGCTGCTGCTTCTGAGGTCAGAGTGGCCTCTGCTATTAGGGATTCTGGGATATCTTGTTACGGTGCCTTCCCAAACTACAATAATACACAATTAGCATAAACTCCACAGTCATGGAGACTCTCTTCTGACTCCAGGTAGACAATCCAAGAGGGTCAGGAGGATGTTATTGTCTTCAACTCCAGGCTGTCCTCTTGGTGTAAAGGAGCTGCTCCAGCTCCCCCCATCACATTTCCATCCCAGCCAACAGAAAAAGGAAAAGGGAAAGCAGGTGGCAGGTGTTTCATGGGACAATCTAAAGTTGTGGAAATCCCTTCTTTCCAAACTATTGGCCTTTGCTTAGCTATGAGGCTACTAGCAGGTAGAAGAAAGCTGGGGAAAAGTCCTCGACTGGCTGTCTGCGTGCCCGCCTCCCTCCAAAAACAGTGAACACACAGTACAGTGAACACACAGCTGTTACTGTGCGAGACAGGGGCAGGGACGCCGGAAGAGGACCTTCCAGGGAGCAAGGGCAGCCGGACAGCTCACTTGAAGGAGGAAGGAACAGAGGCTGGGCTTCCCGCAGCCACGGCGGGAGTCAGAGCGCAGGGAGAGGCAGGGTCACCACTGAGGCCCGCGGTGGAGGACGACAGCCCAGCAGGTTCTCTCCCACGTCCCACGGAGGAGCCCCCCGGGCATCGCGCTCTCAGTCCACGGGCTCAGAGCACTGGATTTGGAAAGGGGGTTACTGCTTGAATGACTTTTCATTCCTCTGCCTCCTTTTGAGAGAGTAAGTGGGTTGAGTTCAACGTGACACTTTGGGATCCTTTTCCTGAGCCTGGCCTGTAGGCAGGGGACCCTGCCAGGACTAAGGCCCTAGGGAGATGGCAGGGCTGCGGCCGGCTCCTCGGCGGGGCGTTGCCGCCCCCTGGTGGCCACACGTGGCATCTGCAGGCCCGCGCAGGCTCAGGACCCTTTGCTGGGTTTCAGGCAGGTGCCGCGAGGCTTTAAAGTTTACACTAAAAAACCAGATAATCACAGATAATCTCCCCATCAAAAAATGGGCAGAAGACATGAACACACACTTCTCTGAGGAAGACATACAAATGGCTAACAGACACATGAAAAAATGTTCATCATCACTAGCCATTGGGGAGATGCAAACGAAAACCACATTGAGATACCACCTTACACCAGTTGGAATGGCCAAAATTAGCAATACAGGAAACAAGTGTTGGAGAGGATGTGGAGAAAGGGGAACCCTCTTACACTGTTGGTGGGAACGCAAGTTGGTGCAGCCACTTTGGAGAACAGTGTCGAGATTCCTCAGGAAATTAAAAATAGAGCTTCCCTATGACCCTGCAATTGCACGACTGGGTATTTACCCCAAAGATACAGATGGAGTGAAAAGAAGGGCCATCTGTACCCCAATGTTCATAGCAGCAATGTCCACAGTCACCAAACTGTGGAAAGAACCAAGATGCCCTTCAACGGACGAACGGATAAGGAAGATGTGGTCCATATACACTATGGAATATTATGCCTCCGTCAGAAAGGACGAATACCCAACTTTTGTAGCAATATGGACGGGACTGGAGGAGATGATGCTGAGTGAAATAAGTCAAGCAAAGAGAGTCAATTATCATATGGTTTCACTTACTTGTGCAGCATAAGGAATAACACGGAGGACATGGGGAGATGGAGAGGAGAAGGGAGTTGGGGGAAGGGGGAGGGGGAGATGAACCATGAGAGACTGTGGACTCTGAGAAACCAACTGAGGGTTTTGGAGGGGAGGCGGGTGGGAGGTTGGGTGAGCCTGGTGGTGGGTATTAAGGAGGGCACGGATTGCATGGAGCACTGGGTGTGGTGCATAAACAATGGATCTTGGAACACTGAAAAACTAAAATAAAATTTATAAATAAATACATAAATAAAATTACTTCCGTGTTACATAAAAATACAGAGACAAATAGACGTCTTGGGACATTAATAACTTAAAAAAACTCCCATTATGGTAGACCTCTTTTTTCCAGTCCTCTAGTTGTCCTTTATTTTAGAATCTAAATTGTTAAATCCCCGCTATTGCCCGTTTGCAAGCCCTGAGTAGTCCCACGTGATTCCAGAAAACGAGCTGCCCATGTTAGTTCGTCTTGTGGGAAACCGTCCGAAGGTATCCCGTTGGTCTCCATAAACTCAGTCCTGCGTAACCTACTGGACGGTCACCAGCATCCGGAACAACATCCCTCTCTACCTTCTCGCTAACCCAGGTCAAGAACGTGTGATTTAACATGAAACAGACTCGGAACTGGCCCTTGGCAGAACTGAAATCCGTCCGTGGCGCCTTCGCTTTTCTCTTCACCAACTATCTTTCCCCAAACTCAGACTGTCATTCTCCTAAAACTTAAAGCAAAAAAAAGGACTTTAAAGCCATTTTTTCAAGTCCTCAAAAAGATGAAGTTTACACTCAGAAACGAATATACAAAGCGGAGAAGAGGGGCGGCCCCAAACCCGCAACGTCCTGGCGCTGCGCGGCGGCTGCGGCCTGCGAGCTGCTCTCCCCCGCGCTCCGTGCCGCGCAGCGCGGTGACACCGCCGTGTCCCCCGTCCTGTGTGTGTGCGCGCGCGCGCTAGCCTTTACCGAAGGTTGTTTCTTTGTGCGTCGGTGGGACGGCGTTGGAACGAGGCGACAGCGAAGGGCGTGCTCGGGTGGAAGGGGCCGACTCTGTAAGGCGCAGGCGCGTTGAGAGCTGCCGCCCCGCCGCGCCCCCCCCCCCCCCCGCCGCGCCTTGTTTGCACACAAAGTAACAAAGTAGCTTTGAGATACGTGAGAGCCCGTAACGCTTTAACACACCTCGGGGCTATACTTTCTGGTTGAGGGAATAAACAAAAGGAAAAGTAACAAAATAGGCAACGGAGACTCTCTGTTTTTTTTTTTTTTTTTTTTTTTTTTTTTTTTTTTTTTTTTTTTTTTTAAAGATTTTATTTATTTATTTGACAGACAGAGATCACAAGTAGGCAGCGAGGCAGGCAGAGAGAGGAGGAAGCAGGCTCCCCGCTGAGCAGAGAGCCCGACGCGGGGCTCGATCCCAGGAACCTGAGATCATGACCTGAGCCGAAAGCAGAGGCTTTAACCCACTGAGCCACCCAGGCGCCCCGAGACTCTCTGTTAAAGTGTCGGTTCTAAGGGGAAAGAGGCATAAAAGAAAGAGACTAGATAACCTAAGAGCGCCTGGTGAGTGGAGATGCACAAAAACAACCGAAGCGCCCTCAGATCTGGTATTTTTAATAGGAGAACGTTTATTTGCAGTGACTAAATCTATTTTACAGAAAAAAACCCAAATATACAAAATGAATAAACTCTTTTACTAGATCCTCTACAGTTGGTAGAAAACCCTTGAGATAGTTACTAAGTTTAAATCTGATTGCTGGATTGCTGCGGTTCACTTTTAAAAATTGCCTTTAATACTCATGTAATAGCAGATTGGCTCTTTTTTATTATTTATTTATTTATTTATTTATTTATTTTGTTACGTGACTACCTATGTTTTGGTTTTCCGGTGTTTGCTTGTTTGTTTTGGTCCTGGTGCATGCATATGTGTTTATAAACGTGTCTATGTTTTCTAAAGGATTTAGAAAATATAGTATCTATATATACTTTAAAGTATATATTTTAGGACACTTTTTAGGGTATTCTAAATCTAAACTTTAGGGTATTCTAAATAATAAAAATCGTTTTTCTTTTTTTAAAGGAAGAGATATAATCTACTCACCAGAAATTAATTCTAAAATTCTTAAACTAAACCCTCATTTTGTTAGCTTTCTAAATTCTGGGGATATCTGGTTTGTTGCCCCCCAGTTGTTTGGACAACAGAGGAGTAGTGTGGCATTTGGGGAGGTCAGCATGCATGGAGGATCCTAGGGCTTCTGGTCTGTGCGGTGTGATGGGAGATATACGGGGGTCCCCTCTGGAGAGCCCTTGTCCAAGGTTGCCAGTGCCATGGGGGACGGGGGACTCAGGAGCCTAGCCTCAGTTTTGGGAAGAGCCTCTCAAAGGAGCCGTCCCTCAGTCACATGGAGAGGGTCACGCAGTGGCCACCAGCGGGTCCAGGAGCGGGATCTCTGGGGTCTCAACTATGGAAATGTGCATGACCTTGATAGTCTGTCATCAGCTGTTTGTCCCCTCCCATCGAAGCTCTCTGTGGGCTACAGGTGACGTATCCCTGTGGCAGACACCACGCACCCCACCGCCTTCAGCCAGGTGACTCTGTTCTAGCCAGAGATACTGGGTACCAGTGTGGGCATCATCCTGGGTGACCTGGGGGCGGCAGAAGTCCCACTGGCCGGTCCACCCTTGGCGCTCCAATGTGAGCAAGACATTAACCGTGTCTGAGCCAACCTGCCTTTTATTGTTACTGTTACAGGGCTTAGCCGGGCCAAGTGGCACATCACCCAGGCCTGGCGGTCCCCCTCCCCCAAAGGGTGCTTCCCACCCCACAGGCCCCACCTTCCTCCCCAGCTCTCCTCCCACGCTCTACTCCCCCTCCCAACCTTGGCGGGCAGAGCCCCGAGGGCATTGTGGGCAGAGAGAGCCCTGCCATTTTCCACAAAGGAGGCAAAGACGTCTGCAGTGGGTTGATTATTGGTCTGAGAGCGTCTCCCCTGTATCCCACAGCTGCCCCTGGTCACGGCCCCTTGTGGGTCTCGCACACTCCTGACCCTCTGGTTTTTAAGCCGTGGTTAGTAATAATAATAAGCTGAGCACAGACGTGGGACACCGGTTTTGAATGCCACATTTCGCAGAGAAGCGGCTTGGTAGGTTTGATGTGGCTTCCTGCTCTCCCCGGGACGCCCATACCCTGGGCTCCCCCCCTTGGGTGCTAAGGAATCGGTCAGTATCTGCCAACTGAAGGAGACCCTCGGGCCAGCCACTCACCAGGCAGCTCCAGCACCCCAGGCTTCTCCGGGCTGTCGATGGTCTCTATGGTTACCAAGGCAGCCAGCAGCTCTCCAAGGGATGTGGAGCGGGGTGGGCACAACCTCCAGTGCCTGGGAAGTCCCTTCCCACCAGGAGAAGATGCAAAGCTGGGGTCTGAACGAGATCGGGGGTCCTGGTTGTACGGGCTGCGTGCCCCCCCACCGAGGATGGCAGACTCGGTCTCCCTCTCTGCTCATGACCCTCTTTTTTCCCCCCGCCCAGGATTTTATTTATTTGTCAGAAAGACAGAGGGAGAGAGAGAGAGAGAGAGTGCGCACAAGCAAGGGGCAGGGGCAGAGGGAGAGGCAGAAGCAGACTCCCTTCTCAGCAGGGAGCCCAACATGGAACTCGATCCCAGGACCCTGAGACCATGACCTGAGCCAAAGGCAGGGGCTTCACTGACGGAGCCACCCAGGCACCCCTCCTCTTCGTTTTCATCGTCCCTCCCAACCACTTAAATGTCAGGTGGGGAACTGAATTCTCAGATAATGAGATTACTAAGTCAGCACGGCTTCCAGGGAATGGCACTAGGCCATTTTCAGTTTCCTTCCCTTATTTGCAGAGTGTTTGCTTTTGTATAACAGAAGTAAGCAGTGCGTTTTTCTAGACCGCTCACTCTTAAATTTTCTTATGCTGGTTTTTGAAGTCAAAGAAACGCCATGTTTTGGAATAAAACAAAAGCTCTAATAGCTTTTTGTGTGTTGTGGGTAAGATAACATAATCGCAGGAGCGTTTCCGGGTTAAGAATTCTACTAATGGGTTTGTTATGCAACTCATCGGTCTTCAACCTCAGAAGTGTGATCGGGCCCGAGTTCTAGTGAAAATGAGAACGATGATTCATGAAAGGGTTGGGGAGTTTCCTCCATCTGAGAGCCGCTTGCACGCCAGAAACCAGGGCCCACATCTCACGCCCCCCCGGAGCCACGCTCCCCGCGGCCTCGAGGAATCGTTTCCCAGAGACGCGTTCATCTTCTCTAGAACGTGCGCTGCGCTCGCACCCCGGCCTCCCGCTCAGGCTCACATGGGGTCCCTGCTGCCTGTGCTTTTTAAGTTTAGAAATATTTCTAACTTTTAAATATGCCTTTGGTGTGTTTTAACTGAAAAAAGCGCTGAGCTCAGAGTTGGTGGTTCTCTCTCACGCAGGTGTGAAATGTGGGTAGGCTTGGGGGGGGGGGGGCTCGGCTCTTTTTCTTGCCCTGGCAGGATCTGAAAAGCGTTATACGAATGTGTTGATCTCCGAGCAGAGTGAGCTTCCGTCCCGAGGTTGAAAACAAAGCCGCGTGTGTGTCAGTTTCCGTGTTTAGCAGTGCTGGACGAGCAGTGGCCTCACCCAGCGTGGTGTGACTGTGGCATGAGGACCACCAGCTTGATGATGAAGAGAAACCAGATGGCGAGCTTTGGGGACTGGGGACTGCCCTCAAGCTGGTACAGGTATATGGATGTCAGCGGGGAGCTGGAGGTGAGCGTAGCTGGAACAAAGGGACAGAGCGAACCCGAAGCTCTGTGCGGACAGATGTCACTAAGATCGCTGCTCCGCTCCGTGGGAGCGTGGGGCAGCAGGGCAGAGTCCGTCTTCCTTCTGTCCCTCAGGGCTGCAGACTATCCCAGAGCCTGCAGGACATGGGTATTCAGACCTGGGCGGGGGGAGTTATTTCAAGGATGTGGCTCACGTGTCACTGTGGGAGGGGCACGTCTGAAGCTCAGCGGGCAGGCTGCAAGTTCCAGTCCCAGTCTCGAGGCACCTTCAGAGTTCGGGCTCTTAAGGCCCTCACCTGATTGGGTGAGGCCCACCACATTCGTGAGGCCCCTATTCTTTGCTCTTGGACACCTTACTACAGATGTTAACGGCACCCACTAAGCACCTTCACATAACACCGGACTAGCATCTGATGAACCACTGACCACCATGGTTGGCCAAGTGGACAAAGAAAGTCAGCCACCAGGCTTACGGAGCACAGGACAATGGGAAACACAGTGCAGCGTAGAAGAGGGACCACAGGGCAGGCATCCTCGGGCACCGGAAGGACACACACCGGTGGACATGGGACAGGTACACTCCACCTCGTGGGCCTGGCCACACCCCTGCCGACGGACGCACGGGGAGTCAGTGCCCAAGCCCGGTAGATCTTCCGGTTTCCAAGAAGAGCTGGAAATCCAGACTTTTAAAAATGTGCTGTTGCTGCTCTAACTACACATAATATGAAAATGTAAAAATACCTTTTGAGCCAATGAAAATCTGTCTGTAGGCCGAAATGTGGCTTTTGGGCAGCTGGTTACAGACAGTCATTTACCAGTCTACACAGCAGGCACACCCGGGACCCCCAGGCCCCCGCTGCTAGATCTGGGGGTGGTGCCTGTGTGGGGACCCTGTGAGGTGTGGGTCTGCTGCTTCTCCCTTTCTCTCCCCCGCACGGTCACCCGCCACACATGCCGGCTGGCCCCTGCTCTGAGCCTGTCTGCAGGGCTGCGGGATCTGAGGGGCACCGGGCCATCCCCTGCGCCGTCCCCTGGGCCGTCCCCTGCATCAGTCTCCCCCGCGTGCTTGTTCTCAGAAGCTGCTGCACATGCCAAGTGGGGACGGTGGCAGGAACGTCACGGCTCAGTTCCCCGGATTCAAAGTGACCCATCAGGGCCAACCGTCCTTTGTGAGCGAAAATGCAGAAAGCATTTTGTGCTCCTCCCCCGGATGGACTGACGGAGGGAAGATTCCCGGGTGTTCCCGGCGGCCACAGTCGGGGGCCAGGAGCACTCCTGGGGTGGAGGGCCTGCGGGGCAGCTCGGAAATGTGGCCCCTTGATCTCCCCAGCCAGTGGGAGAGAGGCCGGAACACCTGGGGTGTGGGAGGGAAGGACGGATAGATGGACAGAAGGAAGGAAGGAAGGAAATTGGTAACTGGGATGCTCGTGACACTGTGAGCCCAGCCTCTTGCCCCAGTTCCCACTGTGCCGTATTCAGTCAGTTTAACTTAAAAAGTAAGAATACAGTTTGGAGGTGTGCCTGGGGGGCTCAGCCGGTGACACGGCTGCCTTCGGCTCAGGTCATGATCGCTTGGTCCTGGGATCGAGCCCCGCATCGGGCTCCCTGCTCAGCGGGGAGCCTGCTTCTCCCTCTGCCTCTGCTGCTGCTCCCCCTGCTTGTGTGCACGCTCTCTCTCCCCCTCGCTCCCTGTCAAATACATAAACAAAATCTTTAAAAAAAAATAAAAAAGAATATACTTTGGGCCAAACATTCCTGCTGCTATCCTTGACTAGAACACTAAAAAACCGTTTCACGTTGTGGTGTGCTTGGTGAACACAATACAGGAGAGGGCAGCCCTGGAGCCCGGCTTGGTTAGCATCTCTGGTGTTTCTAAGTTTTCTTTTCACCTAATCGTCTTAGTACTATTCAATTCTAAGTCATCTTAATTCCCCTCCCGGGGACATGCTGCTGTCTCCCACCGCCCTCGCAGGGAGGCGGAATGAGCCGGCCAGCTGTGGGAAGGACTCCAGGTTCCAGAAGGCTTGGACAGGGAGCCCTGAGCAGGGGGAGGAGGAAGGGGCTTGGCTGGGGCCCGGAGGCTGTCCTCCCGTCTGTAGGCAGGAGAGCCGCCAGCATGAGGCTCGCTCCCGGCTGCATGTGACCTGCCCAAGAGGAGGAGCTGGGGTTTCATCCCGGCGTGTCCGGCTCCCTCAGACCCCAGTCCCGGAGCACATCCCTGTCCCTTCCTTAGAAACCCAGGGGCCTGCCTCCCGCTGTCCTCTAGCGACCAAAGCTCTTCCCTCAAAGCCTCTCTCCGTTTCCTCGGGGTCCCCGGATCAGGCTGGCCTCTCGCGAACCTTTACCCACAGGGGGCACACACAGCTTTGTCAGCGACAAGCGGGTACGCAGGGCTCCTGCGGGGGCCCAGGACCACCGCGTCCTCCCCTTGCCCAGCTCCGCCTTCTCTCTCTCTACTTTCTCCGCGCACCTGCAGGGAATTCCGCGCCGCCGCAGCGCATCTGGGCCTGTCCGCAGGGGCACACCGGGGACGGAGGAGGACCGCAGCTCGCGGGGACGGACGCCAGCTCACAAGGGGACACAAGGGGGTACAGCGGGGCCGCGCTGGCGAATCAGCTGTGGAATGTTCTAGAATCGCGAGCCCGCCACGGTGGGCACAGACTCGCGGTGCTTAGCAAACGCCGCGTCTCTCCTCCCGGACGGCCGGTTAGCGGGACGCCCCCGGGTAGGAGGAAAATCAAAATACAAGTAAGCGATGACAGCCCAAGGGCAAGGCAAAAGGCGGAGACAGTCCTGGAACACCGTCACCCCGACCGGCGCCGGACGCCCAGGCTCGCGCCACCGTCCAGCCCACCGCTGACCCGCGCTCCGGCCGCGCTCCCAACCCCGCGGGGCGCCAGCTTGCTCAGCTGCCGACGGGGAATCAGGACTTGCCTTGCCGACCCCCCAGGTCTTGCAAACGGAAAGGGGTTATTATTGAGGCTCCGCGGGTGCGTTTACTATTTCGGGCCGCGGGGGGTTACGGAAGCACAGCGCGCGCTTGTCGGCGGTGTAGACCGTCTACACCCTCACACCCCCTGTGTGAAGGAGGGGAGCTGGAGCCGCCAGGGTCGTGCAGGAGGGGCATCGCTGGGGCCGGGCTTGGAGGGCAGCGGCCGGATGCCGCGGGCGCAGGGGGAGCAGGTGCGGGCCGTCTGCAGGGAGCCGGGGCAAGGGGTGGGTGCTGGGGGCCGCTCAGCTGCGCTGGGGCGCGCGGAAGGGCTCCGTGGGCCCCTCCATCCAGGCGAGGGCCGCTCTGACCGAATTCACAGGGGCGGTCCCGTGGCCGGTGCGTCTGATGGGAAGGCTACGGTGTGAGATCCGGGGCCCCCCCAGCGAGCCCCAGCGCGGGCCTGGCTGTCGTGTGCGCACCCGGGGCAGGGGTTCCTGTTCGTCTCTGAGGTTCGGGGACTTCTGGTCAGAGGTACCAGTCCGCCGCGCACCCCCGAGGCTGGAGCTGCGGCCCCCGCCCCAGAAACAGGTGCGGGGCGGAGGGGGCGGCGCCGGGACCCTGAGCGTGCGGGCGGGACTATGCCTTGGGGAAGCCCCGCGCGGACAGCGGCGGCGGCGAATCCTCCGGGAGTGGCCGCTAGACACGCACACGATCCCGAGGTCGCCCTGGAGCCTACGCCCTCGGAGGGGCTGGAGGCGGGTCTGGCGGGGACCCGCGGTCACAGCAGCACCGCGCGGGGGCCCAGAGGTGGAAGCAACGCAGGCCGTGCCCACGAGCAGGGGGAGCGCGGGCGTCGGGGAAGTGAGCCAGCAGCAGCAGAAAGACAGAGCCGCGTCCCCGCTCCTCGGGGCCCTGCGGGGCGGCCCCAGAGACAGAGAGGAGGCGGGGTGCAGCAGAGGGGGGCGGGGGTGGGGCTTATGGCTGGGTGGGTCGGAGCTCCTGCTGGGGAAGAAGGAAAGTTCTAGAGATGGACTGTGGTGATGGCTGCACCTCAGTGTGAATACCCTTGCTGCCTCTGCACCGTGACAAGACGGCTAAGACGGCAAATCTCACATGATGTACATCGTACAGAGGGGGGTGTGCAGGGCTGGCAGTCTGGGGAGTCCACGAACACTGGGGTGCGTTCTAGAAGTCTGTGACAGTCGCTGACCCAACCCGCAGGGAGATACACAGTTCATGATCCCAAGCCCTGAATAAATCACAGTCTGACTCAATTAGTGGCAGAGGTGACTGTGAAAATACAGAGGACAAAAAGTCATCATGTTTTCATCTGTATTAGTGTCTTCCTAGAATACCCTTTAAAGATATTTTAAGTTTGCCTCTGGATCCAGAATTCCAAATAAAACCTATTAGATGATTAAGAAAGTTAATTTGTTAACTTTAAATCAGGTTAATTTGTTCATGTGTTTATTATTGATTCCATAAACGTAGTCCGTGTCTGCCATGTGCCAGGCCCTGTACCCAGTGCTGGGGACACAAAGATAAGTGGACATTTTCCAAGCTTCAGGGAGGGGACGCAGAGGGGAAAGCAGGTGTGAGCACCAGCGGGTGGCCTGCAGGGTGGGGCGGGGTGGGAAACGTGTGGGGTGCTGGGGGTGTGGTCAGGGGGCTTTAGGAAGCGTCCTCTCAGAAGATGGACCAGAAAGGGTGGGTGGGGAGTAAGACGGAGCTTCGAATGTTCCCGCACCCGGAGGACTTCTGTTTGGCCAAGGAGGGGTCCGTGGCCTACTGGATTTTAGGGGAAACAATGACCTTAAGAGAATTTGAAAACACTGATAGTCCCTTCTGAGTAGGGAAAGAAACCCATCGCTCAGACTGGAACTTGGGCTGCCGGCCGTCCTTCCCGACAACGCTGAGATTTGCCAGACTCACGGACGAGACCGAGCACCTGCTGCGGTAGAAGAAGCGAGTCAATGAAGAAAAGAAAGTAAAACTCGCTACGGACAGCAAAGTCGCTGCGGTTCCGGGGCCTGTCGTCGGCCGCCTGTCCACACGTTCCTTCTGACTCATTTCCTTACTCAGAGAAAACAGTTTGGAGAAGGACAAGATCCCCCTTCCTCCCCGTATGTCTTCAAGAAGACAACTTTCTGAGGCTTCTGTGAGGGAAGTGACAGGACACGACCCCAGGGAAACGTCCTCAGAGGCGGGGTCACTGGATCTGGAACCTGACGACAGACAGAGATGTTGTCCCCTCCCAGAGATGTGTGGAATCACGCTCGGGGCCGACGGAAGCCTCACAGAGATCTGGAAAGGACATACCAGAAAGAAAGAATCCTAACAAACCTTTGAGTTAGCAGAACATTGCGACCTCCAGGTCACTGACCGCCTGTCCCGCTTCAGGCCCCGTGTTGGGGGTGCACAGGCAAACCGCTGTCCCCAAAGGGCACACAGTCTGCTCGGGGATTAAAGAAAGTCGAGGGACTAGACCGGTCACCTGAAAACGGCAGCGTCATACCCGAACGGGGGGCTGACGCTCGCCAGGCTCCGTGCTCAACGTCTCATATGTGATCTTCCTCACTCCGTGCAATAATCCCACAGGTCGGGTGTTGTTACCCCCATTTCACAGACCAGGGAAGTTCAGAGCGGCTGAGTGGTTTGTCCCAGGTCTCAAAGCTAGGAGTGGCAGAGCAGGGAGCCGACCCAAGGGCCCTGACCATGGCCACTCACCCAGGGCAGACGGCTCCGGCTGCACGTTCCCGGAGTTAACTAAGAGGCTCAAAAACCCGGGGGCACCGGGACTCCCCAGACTGACCGAGTCAGAAAGTTGGGTTTGGCCAAAGCGTCAGGGTGTTCTGAGAGATCCTGGGTCCCCCACCTGTTGGCGGGCAGGAGCAGAGAGGAGGGCCAGCGCTCTGCCGGGATGAGACCCCCGGTCACCGGGTTAGTGAGCAGGGGTTGGGGGGAGGGAGTGCAGCCCACGGCTGAGCTCCTGGATGAAGCTGGCTCGCCCGGCAAGGATCCCAGAGACAGCCCTGCCGGGAAGGTTCTGCAGAGCCTGGCGCTGGGCCGGGAGCCTGTTCATGCGGCCGGTGTGGGCAGGGCCGCAGCGAGGTCTCCGGGGGGCTGTGTGGCCTCACAGCCTGATTCACCCGAGCAGAGGGCACCAGCTCTCAGTGTCCATCTTCGGGGAAATGTTTAAGAACCATCTGGACAGATTACAGGGGATAGAGTAAGGAAAGCCTGTGGGGAGTTTATCATGACATGGAAAAGGGTTATGTTAAATGCTAGATTTTTAACAAGTATCATCATGTGGGACGGCGTGTGCCCTGAGCCCACGGCAAGAATACGGCGCGGTGTAGACGGTGTTGAGGGCAGAGAATTTTATTCGAAGCTCCCGCATTATCGTCCGGCCGCAGCTGCAGGCCAGTGGCCTGAAATCCACTCACTGGAGAGGACTTGACGCCGGCCAGCAGCAGCCAGGCTCACTGAGCCGGTTCACTGCCCTCTGGGGACCGTGTTCGGCAGAGCACAGCAGCAGGGACCCGCTTGCGTCGTAACTTTGCTTCCGAGAAGGTGACTCCCTGGCAGGCGAACGATCAGAAGGGAGGGTCGCCGTTTCTTCTGGCCTCAGGCACCACGTTTCACCCTGGATGTTACCAAGGTCACGGGGCGGCCCGGGGAAGGGCAGGGTCTGTCCGCGCGGACGAGGCAGGGGCAGGTCCCGGGAAGGCGACGGGCTGGGCCTCCTCACACGCTAGACCTTGTCCCTCCTCTAAGCATCTTGGGGCGTCCCTTCTGGGGCCAGGTTTGAACAGAGAACGAGACAAAGCAGTCAGGAAGGAGACTTTCAAACTGTTGCCACCCTCGTGAGCTCCGGTCGTGGGGCATCGTTTAAGAGCATGACGTGAGACCATGCGGCCGTGGCAGGAGAGCCGGGGCTGGGCTCAGGTGGGCTCCTGGCCCTGCCTGGCCTCCCAGGACTGGGCAGGTCCCCGGGGGCCCCTCTGTGCCAGGTGGGCCCCGCCGGCAGCTGGAAAGCCCCAATTCATGCGCAGTTTGGTGCCTGGCACCGTGCACTTCTCCACGAGGCATTAACTACGGTGACTTCTCGGAGCCGGGAAGCCGAACGAGTTTCAAAAGCATTTAGACATTCAGACCTCAAGAGAGACATTCTGGCAGCAGTTTTGAGAAATTTGGTAGGAAGGTGTTTCTTATAATAGACGAGGGAACTGCGCTGTCTCTGGCATCATGTACCATCTATGCAGACGAAGCGAAGTGTTACAAACTAGAAACACGGTGTGCCACGCAGAGCCGAGCGGGGAGCCCAGTGAGGTGCGCACCCCCGAAAGTGGCCTTGAGCCCCGCCTGCCGCTTTCCCGGGTCGGCCATCGCAGGTCTGTGCAGCGGTGGGGGGAGCGGACTCCTGGGACAGTGAAAGTGGACAACTCACCGAGACCAGACAGAGTGAGGGCAGCGCGGCTCAGCCTCCCTGCTCCCGTGACGGACCCACGAGAACACCTCCCACGAGAACGTGGCGGCAGCCTGCTTCCAGGTCAGCATCGTCGTGGGTGGAAAGGAGCTCCCGCTTGCTTTTCTGCTTTGCCGTCTGATGGGGCAGACGAGCAGAAGGAAATCCCGCAGACCGCGTGGGTCCAAGCTTGGCCGCAGGGGTGCCGACGCGTGGGTCCCGCTCCTTGGGGTGCGGCCTCAGTTTCCTCTCCCCGCAACCCTCAGTGCTGGTCGTCGGCACTCAGATCCCCGCCCTTCCCGTGACCCCCGGGCCCGGAGGGCTGGCCGGCTTCAGGAGTAGGAGTCTCTGATGTCCGCCGGGGCCTCAGTTTCCCTGCCGCGGCCTCTGAGGGTGTTGAAGACCTTGCGGTAGGAGTATCTGAAGGCGGGGTTGGAGAAGCAGTACAGCACCGGGTTCAGCACGCTCTGCAGGTAGCTGAGGCCGTTGGCCACGTCGGACACGTGCACCATCGCTCCCAGGACCCCGCAGCCGCCCGCGCCGCGGAAGACGGCTACCAGGACGTGGGCCAGGAAGCTGGGCAGGAAGCACAGTGTGAACAGGACCACGACCACCGTCACCAGCGCCCGGGCCCGCTGCAGCTTGGGCTGTCTGTCCGGCTCTCGCAGGCGCCTCCGGAGCGTCCTGATGACCCTGGCGTTGCAGAACAGGATGAGGCCGAAGGGGAGGATAAACTGCAGGAAGAACAGGGCTTCCTGCCAGAGCGGGCGGGAGGACGCGCCTCCCCGGGGCTCCGGGCCGGGGCACGCGGCCTCCGAGACGAGCAGGCTCTGGTGGGTGAGGCCGAGCAGCAGCAGCCACACGAAGCCCGACACCCCCCAGGCCGCCCGCGGGGACAGGAGGTTGACCTTCAGCCGAGGGCGGACCACCCGGAAGTAGCGGTCCAGAGCCACGGCCGCGAGGAAGGCGATGCCCACCCCGCGGCTGAGGACCCGCAGGAAGAGCAGGGTTTGGCACGACGCGTGTCCCCAGGGCCAGGTCTTGCGTCTCAGGTAGAAGGCGGCGTGGAAGGGCTGGCAGAAGGTCAGCAGGAGGTCGGCCGCGACCAGGTTGAGCAGGTAGACGGCGTAGGGTTTCCACACCTTCAGGCGGAAGCAGAAGGTCCACAGCGCCACGGCATTGCCCAGGAGGCCCGGCACGCACTCCAGCACGAGCAGCGCGCCCACGGTCACCTCCACGGCCGCGCTGGGCACCGAGCAGTTGGCCGCGGGCATGGCGACGGCGCCGGCCCTGCCGCTGGATCCCTCCTGAGAGCCGTGGGGCGCCGAGAGCCCGGGCTCCGGGGAGGCTCCTTCCCACGAAATGAGAGAAACGCGCTTTTTCCTGCCCCAGGGTATCTGAAGGAGTTCTGCATTTTCTCAGCAAGAAAAAGTACTGAACCAGCATCAGGGTGAAGTCAAAAGCAAACTAAAATTTGTTTGGGGAAAGAGGATCAGTGGGGAAGGGAAAAATCCCTTGCAGTTTTGTTCTCTTTTGTTTTGCCCTGAAAAGGGGAAACAGTGTTTCGCTTTATTTCATCCGGCATTTCGCTGAGCGCCGACGTCCGGGATGTCTGGGGAGCACAGGGACACGTCTGCGGCCGCTGCCCGTGGAGCCCGAGCAGCTTCTGCAGGCCTGACGCCTCGTCCTCACACGGGTAGACCAGGACGGAAACCACAGGCTTCTCTAGCATACGCCTCGTGGGGAAGCCCCAGGGGAGGGACGCGGACTGAGGCTCTCCTGCGCGGGCCCCGTGTCACACATGGGCACCCAGACCTGGTCCCGGGCATCGCAGAAGACGCTCTGGGTGGCCCGGTCTTGTCGCTCACAGATGCCCACTTTCCGATTGTTCTTTTATTTTGTCCGTTTTTTTTTTCTTTTTTCTGTTGAGGCGCTTCCTTCCCTCCTACGAGACCTGGATTAGGATCCAGACCTGTCAGCCTCCATTGGCCTTGAGAGAAATAAAGTTGATGACTAGATCAAGATGCATAGATTCCGCCAGAAAGTCAAGGTCACGAGATACAAGATGAATTCAGTCATCCCTTCCCATGGTGGACCATGCTTGACCTCTGTTCTGGCCCATTCTTGACCCTGACTCACCTGGGTCCTGATCCACCTGCGACCCTCACCCACCTGGGTCCTGACCCACTTGTGACCCTCACCCACCTGGGTCCTGACCCACCCGGGTCCTGACCCACCTGCGACCCTCACCCACCTGGGTCCTGACCCACCTGCAACCCTCACTCACCTGGGTCCTGACCCACCTGCAACCCTCACTCTCCTGGGTCTTGACCCACTGTTGACCCTCACCCACCTGGGTCCTGACCCACCCGGGGCCTGACCCACCTGCGACCCTCACCCACCTGGGTCCTGACCCCCTGTTGACCCTCACTCTCCTGGGTCCTGACCCACTGTTCAGCCTCACTTATCTTGGTTCTGTTTAGTGTGGTTTGAGCTCCGGAGTCAAGTATTTTTCCATTCTACCTCTGGTTTCTGCACTTAGCGGCAGTGTGATTTGGGGGAACCAAAGGAACTCCTGTGCTCCGGCGTCTTGAGTGAGAAGTGAAGGTGACAGCACCTCGCAGGGTCATGCGTGTCTGAGATTCTGCCACAAATACCGTCCTGCATGCCGCACCCGGGTGTGCCGGGGCCACTTTCCGCTGCCGTTGTCGACCTCCGTGTGACGGCAGCAAAACTCCTTCTGCTCCCAGCATCGAGCTTCCTTCTGCGCCCGTCATCAAGGGTGCTCCGATGTCTTCCCTTCGGAGACCAGACTTTAGACCTAGAAACGTCTCAGCAGTAATCGCTACTAAGGTTTGCTGCACATTTGTCTGGTGTGTGGCCCTCCACGCGCCCGCCCGCGCTGTCGTGGGGCGCAGGCAGCAGTGAGGGGGGGGTAGGTCAGTGTTAAGGTCTGTGTCGTGCACGAAGAAGTGGAGGCCCAGAGAGGTTCATTCTTTGCTCAAGGTCATAGTTCAGCAAACGGCCCTTGGCCCCGAGTCCAACCAGAGCCGGGGGTCTCGACCGCATGGCTCTGCTGTCTCCCAATTAGCCACGGTTCCCTTCTGTGTCACAAAAAGGCCACATCTCCAGAATCCCACCAGGGTCATTGAAATCTTGGTTTCACTTGATTTCAGGTGATTTGACCCAGAGTTTTCCTTTCCAGCTGGACCCCCGGCCGACACATTACCCAGCTCTGCACCAGGCAGGCTCACCTGTCTCTCTGTTTTCTAAGAAGGTACCTTGGCAGAGTTGTCCAAGCATCCAGACTGTGGGAGTGTCCCATCGCCGTGGCGATGTCTTCTGTGGACAGGGGCTCGCCGGCCGCACGCTCACTGTGGACAGCTTCGGCCAGCTCCCGGGGAGGGTCGCCGGAGGCCACCTGCCTCATCTCTGCAACCGCTGTCGGCACAGGAGGACGCCCAGGAAGCTGGCAGCTAATTCTTCAGGGACGCAAGTGACTCGGATGTGTTCCTCACAACACGTTGAAGACATTGACAGAGTTTCAGAGCGACCCCGTAACTGCTGACGTCACATATGCCGAACACCTTCTAAATCATAGATGGCCCAGCTCGTTAGACAGCACGAACATTAATAATGACGTATTTTTGTTTTTAAATATGGGAAATAAAAATAACAGAATTTAAAATTTTGCTTCTTTTCCTCAGTACGCATTTATCTTCCTTATTTCTAAGCGACTGAATTGTTCTTTACTTCCTGTCTTTTAAACTTACACTATTTGCTTCTCCCTTTGGGATCTTGTCTTATTAAATCTTATTACCCCCAGAAACTCTATTTTCAATCATTATTCCTATTTCTTCAATGTTCTTCTCATTAAGGAAGCTTCTCTGTTCTCAAAGAGAAGTTTTTATGATGTATGCTTTGCTTACACGCCTGTTCCTAAATTTAAATGAAAACGGAATCTTCGAGTTGTGGTTGTGCTTCAAACCACTCGCACTTGAATTCTCCTTTTCCTGTCTGGGTTTTCTTTTACATCGGAGGATAAGCAGATGGAAGACTAGATTAGATTTTCCTGTCAGTCGCTTCGAGGTTAGCCAAGGGTGGGGTTTGGAGTGACAGTCCCCACAAGACCACTTCCTCTCAAACACCGACTGTTAAGTCAGGGGTCTCCAACACCACCCCCAGTTTTGATAGTTCTCTAGAAGGACCCGAGAACTCACTGGACATTATTCTGTTCAGAGTTTGGTTTTATTACAGAAAGAGCATAGATTGGAATCCACTGAGGGAGGGAGAAGGTGCATGGGACAGAGTCCAGGAAAGTACTAAGTGTGGCCCTTCCTTTGTCCTGTCGCGATTAGGGATGGAGTGACGTTCTCAGTATCCAATCAAGCATTGTCAGCTGGGGTTGCTCCCAGCCTTGGCATCCAAAGGCCTCATTGAGGTCCGTCCCGTCAGGGTGGCCGAGCTTCCACGTGGCCCATCCCAGGCTCCTTCCATCCTGGAGGGCCGCTGGCGTGTGTGACCAGAGCCCTGCGCCTCATCTCAGCATTACCATCTGGCTGGCCCAAAGCCCCTGGGGAAATCATATCTCTATCAAGCATGACCTTCCAAGGGCTCAGAGATGACCTCCTGGCTGCTGAGACCAAAGGTCAACACCTCTTTTTGGGCAAAGTTAAATACTTTATTAGACACTTTTTTTTTTTTTTTTTTTAGATTTTTAGAACATGTCACGTGTTGTTCCTTTTGTGCTGGGGATACAAATACTTACAATGTTAAAAATCCTTCCTAACTTTGAGGACTTACCTTCCAGCAGGAAAGGCCAAGGAATACACACAGATTTGCAAGGAACGCGTGATAAAATTCAGTAACAGGTACAACTGAAACGGGATGGGGGTAGAGTTGTCAGGGATGCGGGATGCACCCATGGCTGGGCGCCCCGTCCCGACACCCTGACGGCACGTTGCTTCCTCGGCCCGGGCTGCTGGCTGTCCTACGGGCTCTCACAAGTTCACTGCTTCCCACTTTCCTTTCTCGTGGCCATACCCGACTGCCCATCCCTGTGACCCTGCTTCTCCCCGTCCTAAGGAATTCCTGCTTCACCCCAGCGGGGCACGACTCCGGGTCTAAGACTCGGAGACTCTTCGGGGCACGACTCCCGGTCTAAGACTCAGAGACTCTTCACGTCTTTTACTTTCACCTCAGACGCTGGGAGGCTGAGCCTTCGGGGACAGGATCGATGGTCATTTCCAAGAAAAGTGGTCATGTTTTAGAAAAAGGAGCTGGGAGTGTCGCCTCGGAGGGAGGAAGTCATGTGACTGTGGCCAAGTCCTGTGATGATCCTGAGCACGCGTCTGAATTTAGGGTTTGGGTAAAAGAATTTTGGCAACCTCAGAATATCCCTACAACGCGCGTACCACCAACGGAATGAATGATGAGTGTAATCAGTGTTTCACGCACACGGGAGGGAACCCCACCCCTGCTCGGCGGGAGGCCTGCTTCTCCCTCTCCCACTCCCCCTGCTGTGTTCCCTCCTCTCGCTGTCTCTCTCTCTGTCAAATAAATAAACAAAATCTTAAAAAAAAAAAGAAATCATTAGGGATATACGTTATTATTGTAAAAAAATGTTAATCCTACAAAAAAAAGTTGTGAATAATTGTACTCAAACTCCCACACAGGTCAAGTGTAGAAAGGTGCTTCCTAGCGGAATGAAAAAAAAAAAAAGCCAAACAAACTAAAACAACAGCAAGAAAACCCACAACAACTTTCTCACCGTTTTTTGGGCACATGTTAAAATGGAACAGTTTCGAGTTCAGAAGGATGGAAAGCCCCTGACTCTTGCGAAGCGGACGTGCGAGAGGGAGATGTGGACGAAAGCAGAAGTTGGGGCAGTTTTGGAGGATGGGAGCAGGTTTCCAGGGGTGTCCTGTCACCGCTGCTGGAGAAAGGGATCGAACATAGCCAGAAACGGCATTTTAAAATGGACTTTTGTGAGACTGATCGTTTGAAGTACGCGATTCATTTATTTGTTCATTCAGCAAATCCAGGGCACCCTGACCACGGCCGAGTCCCATTTACGACCCTCGAAGCATCTTCAGAGAATAATTTTGAATGTTACCTGATTGCACATCTGATAAGCTCTCGATGCGTAGAAGTGGGAAACACAGACACACACGATGACAAGGGGAAAGACAGGAGCTGTGACACCCCCTCCCTCAAGCAGAGGCACACATGTATTTTTAATCATAAATGGTGTCGGGGCAGCTGGGGGCTCTGTCGGTGAAACGTCTGACTCCCGGTTTTAGCTCAGGTCGTGAGCTCAGGGTGGTGAGACCGAGCCCCCAGTGGGCTCCTCACCTGGCGCGGAGTCTGCTTGGGATTCTCCCTCTCCCTCTGCCCCTTGCTCACAGGGCTTTTTTTTCTCTCTCTCAAATAAATAAATAAATCTTTTTAAAAAATGGTGTCAAACATAGGTATTGTTTGTGCTTCTTCCCCATCCCTGACCCACGCCCTTCCCGGATCAGGGCGGGGACCCCAGTGTGTGGATGCCACCCCCCCCCCCACTGCCTCTTCTCCTTTCCGGGCTTCTTTCCCCGACGGTCCCATAGGCCAGTGCCCGCCGTGTCTGTAGCTACGAGGCCTGTCGGAAGCCATCTTCAGGTTCTGGTTTTCCTGAGGCCGGAGGCAACACGCTGGTCCCACAAACGTCCTCTCTCTCCTCACGGGGGAGGGGCGTGGAGCCCACGGGCCGCTGGTGCGCGCCGCAGGCCCTGAGCCCCGTCTGACACCCAGCACTGGCCCGGCACAGTGCAGACTCACAACCTAATAATTGAGTTCTTAAATTTGTGGTTGTTTTCTAATTACAGGAATGATCTCTTCTATATAGAGAACACAGACGCCAGGAGGGTCGAGAAGGAAAAACATCACCCACAACCTGCCACGCAGACTGCCACGCGGACTGCCACGCGGACTGCCACGTGGAGAGTTTCCTTCCAGGAGGTCGTGCGGACAGACAGAGTCGGAGCTGCGAGACGCGGCTCACAAGGGGCTTTGCCTCCCTTCAATATGCAGTTTTTGCTCATTTATGTTTTAGAGAGAGACCAGGCAGCCCTTCTGGCGACTCACGGGGGAGTCTCAGTTTCCCCTCAGGACGGGTTATTCTACGAGACACCTGGGCCTCACGCTTTGTCAGCGAGCAGAGGAGCAGACACAGGGACAGGAGTGTTTTTAAGTCTGACTAAAAGGCACTTCTCAGGGGCGGCTGGTGGCTCAGTCAGTGGGGCGTCTGCTGTAGCTCCGTCGTGATCCTGGCGTCCTGGGGTCGAGCTCCGCATCGGGCTCCCTGCTCTGCCGGGAGTGTGCTTCTCCCTCTGCCCCTCCCCCTGCCCGTGTTTTCTCTCTCTCTCTCGCAAACATAAATAAATAAAATCTTTCAAAAAATGAAAATAAATGAAACGCACTTCTCAGAGCCTGATCCTTGAGAAGCGCCGCCCCCTTTCTCTTCTCTGCGCCCTTGCGCTCTGTCTGCGGAGCTGTGAGTTTGGGGGAGAAGCCCTCATTTTCCTGTTTCTCGGGCTCGAGGTCGTGGCAAGCCTGCCAGTCCCCTGCTGAGCTGCCGGACGAGCTGTCCTCCTGTGGGCGAGTGCTGGTCCCCACAGACTTGGAGGGGAAGGAATCCTGAGAGAATCACATTTTAACAACCAAGTACCTTTCTCCCTTTATCACAATCAAACAGAAAGTGAAGCCACGTTCCCACAGGAGTCCTCCCGGTTCTGGGGAAGCCAGGGAGCAAGAGGCCTTTGACCTGACACTTAGCAGGCAGAGAGGGAACTTCCAGGGGGCAACGGATCTGCCCATACAGGGAGAGAGGAGGAGCTGAGGTTCACAATGGACCCCAGTCAGGACCAGCTGGGTTTCTCAGCCTGAGGCCCTCAGCGGAGCAGGGGAGACAGTTATGCCCCAAACTAAGACATCTTGGCTACAGTTTAGACACTTTCCAGTATTTGAAGAACGTTATATCTGGTCAATCTAATTGTTCGCAGGGATCACCTTAGGCACGGTCACTACTGTGTTTTCAGACTGTTACTCAGTGGGCGTCATCAGCTACAAATGATCTTTCTGTTAAATTGTAGAATCACAGCATTTTTTTTAGAGCAAGTGAACTCTTAGAAATTAACCCCAACTTCTCATTTTGCAGGTGAGGAAACCGAACTCCCTGGAGATTTACTGACCTGACCTTGACCTGGGCCAAGTTTTCCCAATTAGCGTCTCTGTCCTTCCCGCACGCACGCAGAGCGCCCGGCCGCAGCCCACGCTGGTGACAACGTCTGGTCCCTGGGAGGCTTCTGGCTGTTTCCTCGCCCCGCTCTTCTCCCGCCTCCCGCCCCTGGTCTGCCGTCCCGGGGACGGAGCCCGCCCTGGCCTGGCCTCTTCTCTCCTCGCGCCTCCAACAGCCTGATCCGCTCCTGGCCTGTGGGTACAGTGGGCCTCTGGGGCTCCGCTGGGGACCCACAGTCCTCTGCGCCTCCTGCATTGGGACACCCGGGCGACCGCACCATGGCCCGCCACCTCTGAGACCCTGTCTCTGCCTCCCAGCAGTGTCAGGCCTGCTCTTGTCCCGCGTCTGTAGGAGGACACCACTGCTCCTTCCTCTGGCTGGAAATCAGAGCGTCGCGACCCCGCCGCTCCTCCCCTATCAGAACCGCGGTTCCTCTGTCACCTGTGTTCTCCCCGTTGAGGAGCTGGAGTGTTTGATTTTCTTCATTGCGTTTCCGTTCCGGCTTCTGAGGGTAAGGCCTGGATGTGCACGGTTTACACGCTGTCCTCCTGCTTCCTGCTTGCTGTGGCCGCCGCCACACATCCCCACAGACCTGGTGGCTGAAACCAACGCCTGTAATTCTCATGGAGTCAGAGGTCAGGAGACCAGCCTGGGACCGTCAGGCCTAAGACCCAGGGCTCGGCCGGGGGTCCCCTTCCTCCGGAGGCTCCGGGGAGAGCCCACTCTCTTGTCCTCTCCAGCTCCCAGAGGCACCTGTGTTCCTCGGCACGTGGCCCCTCCTCCATCTCCGAAGGGGAGCGTCGCTTCCTCAAGCCTCTCCCTCCTGCTCGGGGGCCAAGTTCTCTCCCGGACTCTGACCTTGAAGGATGGAGTGATGAAGAGGGGCCCCCCAGATGGTCCAGGATAATCTCCTGTCTCGAGAGCCCTGACTTAATCAATTTAAAGTCACTCTGCTAAGAAAGGTGACAGATTCGCAGGTTTTGGGGCTCGGCCTGTGGGCTTTCCTGGGGACCATTACTCTGCTGCCGACAATTTTCATTCACATGTAAAATGTGGAAAATATTGGCGTAGACATGGCTGTATGACTGGGTTACTAGCGCTTTCTAGACGGGCTCTCCCTCTCCCTGTGTTAGTTTACATGCTTCCGCCAGAGTCCGCTCCCGCAGCCCCCAGGTCTGTCTCGATGGACGTGGCCACTTGCTTATCACACCAGGTGCAACCAGCCCGCGTGTCTGAGCCCACCCCACGCTCCAGCCTCATCCCACACGCCGCGGGAGGCGGGGCTGGCCTGCGGGCTGCCCTCCGCCCAGCTCCCCTGCTTGGCAGGGCCGCTCGGACACATCCTCTTTCTCCCGTCCCGCGGAGCTCGCCGCAGCTCAAGGCCTCCTCAGGTGTCTCCTTGTAGAGGAAGACCCCAGGTCAGCACCGCGCCCTCTGTGCGCCGACTGTCCCCTCGTCACTGAGGTTTGATGGCCCAGGTGTGCCTGAGGCTCCTAGAGACGGGAGACCACAACTTCCATCCGTCCTCGGCCCTCAGTGACCCGCTCAGCACGGGCCCAAGAGACTGCCGACCCGTTCGTAGCCGAGGAGTCCGAAAGTTGGTCTTCACCTGACTGAAAATTTCAAGACCAACATTCGTTCTTATTTATTTGCAACTATTTAGAAAGTGCTGGTTGGCAGAGCTCTGACTCAATAACGGCCAGGAGATGAAATGTTTACTGTGACTTCATGTCGTACAATAAATGTGTATGTCTCACAGGAAGACTTTTAGCCGAAGCTCTAATGAGATTTTGCTGAAATGTATCTGTAAGAGGCACCATTACCTGCTTGTCACGCGCAGTAGGACCGCGTGGGGTTGGATGACACCTGGTGGGCCCCCGGGTGCCGGCAAGTGGGCGAGTCGAGCCCGTGGCTGGCAGATTTGTGGAAGCGCACTGGCTGTCCACCCGCGTCGCACCGTGGCCTCCCCTGGCGTCACAGACTGGGGCCCTCTCTGAGAATTCAGACCTAGAAGGGGAACTAAAAACTGAGTTCAAACCCTATATAACGTGACTTGCCCCGGATCAGATAGCCCTTCTGTGCCAGCGCCGGTAGGGGTTCTTCTTCTGTGCTGTCCTCTCTCGAAGGTGGCTGAGTCCAGGCCACACACCGAGGAGAAAGGCACCGGAGGACGTGAACGCGTTCACAGGCCCCTGTTTTGCTTTTGGAAAAAGTGTGACGCTGCTGGTGTCTTTTGCAAGAATGATTCTGGATCTGCGTTTACTGGTCTTGCATAAACGTAGTAGGTGAAGCAATTACATGTTATTTAAAAATGTTGTGATTTTAAAATCTCATAGGAAAAAACTTAAATTTAATAAACGCCACGGGGTCAAGCGGAACCTGTAGATGCCCTCTATGTTGACATTTTTCTCTTTCTTCATTTCATAGCTCTCAAAACTGATTTTTAAAAATGATTTTTTCTTTTATTGGCGTGGTAAAGAAGTTTAAAACCCAATCTATACTTAAAGTTTTCTTTTATCAAATTATAAATGCACATAACTTACAGAAGCAAGAGGTCCTGTGGGATTCAGGAGAAGAATTAGCAGTGCCTCACCCACTGCCCCACCCAGACTTTCCCCTCCCTACAAGAAATCCGTTTACTTTTTTAAAAAATCTTAGCTGTTGCGTTTTGGTATTTACGAAACTGGTGTTGATGCTTTTTTCCTCCCACCTTTTATTCTGGGCCATTTCAAAGCCACAGAGAAGACCGAGAGTCATAATTCACACAGGGCCGTGGAGCGTCACCTTGGTCCATCCGGCGGGGCCACGTGCTCTCTCCCCGGGTGTGCGGTCTGAGCGGCCCGTGGGGGTCACTGAGGACGCCCTGGGGCCCCTCAGGACAAGGACCTTCTCCAACGTCACCCACACGAGCATCACGCTTGAGCAGACGCAGTTCAGTCTCCAGGATGCCCCCACGTTCCCCTCCCCGCGGCTTCCTCTGTCCTTCTCCGTCCTCAGGTGTGACTCGGGTCCGGGGCCCCTCCCATCCCGCACCTCACACACACTTCTCTGGTGTCCGTTTCTCTTCTGCTTTGGGACGGCCCACCACGGCCGCTCCTCTCCCCTTCCCCGTCTTCCCCTCGCCTGCGTGGCCGTGGGGCTCAGGGCTCTACTGCTCCCTCATGACAAATGCAGCATTTGGATCCCGTTTTCTCCTAAGCTGGGACACCCAAAGATTTGTTCCTCGCATCAACTACTCCTCCTTAAAAATAAAGAAGACGTTCTCTGTGTTTGTGGAGTATTTTTAACTTAGTGTTTGATCTTTATCATCATCTTTCTAATAATAAAGATAAAATATAAATAATCTTTATAATCCTAAGATATTTTCACATAAAATAGGTACAATATCAGAAACACAGCTCAGTTTCTCCCTTGGGGGACACGCTGTGTTCCGTTAGAGATTCTGCCCGTGACGGAGTTGGAAACCGTTCCACCGGGACAGCGGGTCAGTGAGGCTCGTCTTACGTAAACTTAGAGCACATTGGTGCATATCTGCAACACTCGTCATTACAGACATGGACTAAACTTGCGAGGCACCCGAGGGGTTCTGTTCACCTTGTATGAGGATTTCGCTGCTTTCTGGTCAACAGTAGCTCGAAATCCCAGCCAGAGCCCTGAAGCTCTGGACACATTTGGTCCAAGACAAAGAGCTCCTGCTGGGGACCCCGTCCCCATTCCTCCCTGTGGTGCCTCTGCTCCCTGCAGGTGTGTCTGCCCCACATCGGACCCCCAGCTGCTCCTCGAGCTGTGGGACCCCGAGCAGGGAGATGTTCTCCTGGTGACGTTGTTTTGGGGGCGTGAAAGCCTGGGTTGTTGTTTAAAAGGCTTGGTGATTTCACAAACTAACCAACAGCGAAATGAAAGCGGCATCAGTCCCTGCGGGTTGGGAGCGGCGGAAAGCCACAGACAGCTGCGTCCATAGGATACGGGACTGAGAAGACGTAGGACTCGGTCTCAGTGTGGGGCCGCCTGCTCCCGGGCCCTGGGCCGTCCTGGTCCCACACTGTGATCTCTCCCCGCAAGAAGTTCAGGTTGAAGAAGCCTGCTCGGGGCTCCCTGTGGGACGTCCCGCGGCCGCCACTCACCTGGACAGGGGCGTCCCGTCTGGGTCTCCGCAGCTGGCCCCTCCCTCCTTTCTCTCGGCCACGCGCTGTCTGCAATCTCCCTGCTCGTCTGGTCCACCTCCTGCGCGGAGAGAGCAGCACAAAATAGAAGGTTTGGGCCGGTTCGCAGTCCCTGCAGTTTTCTCTGTTTAGAAGAAACGCAGTTACCGTGAAAGGCGTCCTTGACTCCCCCAGCTGCTTTTCAACAAACAAATCTTTGGCGCACAGGTCGCGCTCAGAGCTGTGGTCTGACTGGTTTGTGCGTGTGGGTCTCATCTTGCCGCCGGGAGGGTACGGCCTGGCCCCGGGTGCGGCCGTCCCACGGCGCTGCGCAGAGGACACGGGAAGCTGGGGGCCGCTCAGGACGCTCGGACTCAGCTCCTAAAACCAGAGGAGACGCGGAGTTTGAAGCGCACTAAAATGTGCCTCATCCCTTCGAGGCCACTGCCCGACTGAGTGGGCACCAGGAAAATGGAAAAAAATAATTATTTACCTTTCCGTCTTACCCTTGTGCAGTACAGGAATGCCGATAACACCACGAGCGTTTATAAAATCCGTGTTTGGGTTCTGTCTTGGGACGGATGTTCCCTTTAACCCCACAAATCACAAGCCTCACCACCGCGATCCCGTGGTAATATTAGGAGCCGGAAGAGTTGTGTTACACGAGAACGGGCGAGTGTCCGTGCTAGCGGAGGGTGAGGGCAGGCCGCACAGCACTCGGGCCCGCGCCGCTCCCGGGGCCTCTCCACCGGCCCAGTGTCCGCACCTTCCCGCCCACACGCACGTAGTTTCCTCGAGCAAACGTGTAAGTAAACCGAGGCGTAGGGGATCGTATCTCGATTTCACTTCGGTAATTCCCACGCCACGTGTCCCGTCTGCAGTGAGAAGGACCCGCAATCCTCGTGCCCAGGATGGTTGCCTTGACCAGTGGCCTCAGCTGCGTTTGCCCCAAGAGGAGACTCCGGGCAGTCTCAGGGAGACGGCAGCCTGGTCCGTGCCAGACCCTTGAAGAAGAGACAGAGCAGCTGAGACCCCCCCCCCGGGGGGGGGAGACACCCCTGCGGCTGAGGAGGGTCGGCCACGCCTGGGATACCACCATGAGGAGGTCTCCCGGGGGCACCTGCTCCCATGGCCAGACGGGCGGGTCTGAGCGTGCAGCCGCCGGACGTGAATAAAATCCCCAGCGGGGGAGACCCGGGACACGGGGTCCTCCCACCGCCCCTCGCTGGTGCACACAGTGGAGAAAGATCCCCGAGGACCCTTAAGGTACAGAAAAACGTCCACGTGCTCCAACCGCACAGGCTGGGGAGACCCGCCTGGACACTCCGGGGTGTCCTGGGTCTCCGTGGGGTCGGGGCGCAGAAGCAGGCTTCCCCATGCAGCTTGGGCTCCCCTCCCGGCCAGAACGCCATGCGCCCCAACCCCCCTCAGGGAGCCCCCAGCGTCTCACACCTGCGTGCATGTTGGGAACACACAGGAGAGAGGCTCCTGCATGAGGACGTTCACGACGAAATACCGACGGCTGCTCCTCGTTTGACCCCGAACACGTGTGCTGAGGCCGCGGATAGATCTGACCGCCAAAGAGAGCCACCAAAGACAAACAAGGCAGCCCCGGGGGGACCGGCCCCCTTTCCGGGTGGGGCACGTGGTCTCCTGACACCACCTCTGGGGCTGTTCCTGGCCAAAGAGGCTGGCTTCTCCGGAAGGGAGCCGGGCTGACCCGGGCAGGGCTGAGGAGGGGTCAGGGGGAGGCCCGGACGCCCTCTGGGGCAGCAGAGGCCTGCAGAGCCCCTGGCCAGCAGCGTCACCCCCCGCACACACAGCAGTGGGGCAGGAACGACAGACACCCCCTTCCTGCCAGGGGCCCCAGTCCCCATAAATGACACCAAGCAGGCCTGGAAGGGACGTGCGATGCTAATGGAAAGCCCCCAGTACCAACTCGCCACCTACCTGGGGCCTCACGACTGGGTCAGGTCCTGATGGAGGCTGAGAAAACCTGGGCAGGGGAAAGAAACTTCTAGAATATTCCATGAAGTTTCGATAGGTGACGTTTGATCTTAGAGGTGCCTTTTAGCTGGGTCAGAGTGGGAGGTCAGAGGGCAGCTGGTGACTTAGAATGGAACAGTTTTTGTACATTTTCCCTCAAGAAGAAAAGCATTGTCTCTTATTTAAAAAAAAAAATCCATACTCTTTTTAAATTATTTCATTTTCCACATGCCCCGTCTGTCTCCCCATCCCCCCCGGCCTGCCCGTCTGGTGACAGCCAGTTTGTTCTCTAGGGTCGAGCGTCTGCTTCTTGGTCTCTCTCTCTCTCTCTCTCTTTCCCTTTGCTTCTCTGTTTTGTTTGTCAACATCCACGTACGAGGGAAACCGTACGGTATTTGTCTTTCTCTGACAGTCGTATTTACTCTCCGGCTCCATCCATGTTGCAGCAAACGGCAAGATTGAGTCCTTCTGACGGCTGAGCAACACTCCGTTGTGTGCCTACAGCATGTCTTTATGCCCCCGTCGGCCCTTGGACACGTGGCTCTTCCCAAGCGTGGCGGTCGCAGATGACGCCGCAGCAGCCACGGGGGCGCGCGTCCCCGTGGGTCAGTGATTTTGCATCCACAGTAGTGCAACTGCTGGTTGCTGGGTTGTTCTAGTTCTAACATTTTGCGGGATCTCCGTACTGTTTCTGGAGGGGCTGCACCAGCGCGCGTTCCCACCCATAGTGCAAGAGGGTCCCCTTTCTCCTCAGCCTCACCGACACCCATTGCTTCCTGTGGCATCGACGCGAGCCGTTCTGACAGCGCGAGGGGACACCTCACTGTGGTTCTGATTAGTATCTCCCTGATGATGCGTGACAGCAACAAGTGCATCCATCGATCACCACTATACGGACTACATGCCCCGATCAAAGGTATAGGGTGACAGAGAGGATTAAAAACACAGACAACACGCACACACACGCACACACACAGAGACACACACAGACACATACACACACATGCACACACACACGCACTCACACACGTGCACACAGACAGACACGCACAGACACACAGACCAACCCTTTTGCTTCCTCAGGAGGCTCATTCCAGACTGAAAGACACCTGCAGCTTGAAAGTGAGGAGAGACAAATGGTGAGAGACTCTTAACTGCAGGAAACAAACTGGGGGTTCCGGGGGGAGGGGGATCTGTCTGTCGGGCATTCAGGAGGGCACGTGATGGCATGAGCGCGGGGTGTTGTATGCAACTGATGAGTCACTAAATTCTACCCCTGAAACGAAGAATACACTGTGTATTAATTAATTGAATTTAAATAAAATAAGTTAAAAAAAGAAGTGAGGGGACGGAGAAACGTCTACCCGTCACACCGGAAGAAAGCCGGGGGAGCGGTACTGACGTTGGGCAAAACAGGGTTTAAAACGAACAGACAAAACCCGTACCCTCAAACGGTTCTCAGAAGAACGCCGCTTGTGATGTTTTGTAGGTTTGGGGCTTTTTCAGACAAAGTGTCGGTGGAAGGACTCACAGCACAGTCTTGGTGACTTGACCATGCGAGAACACGACAGTTTTGTTTTAGAATTGAACCATGGAAAACCAAATGCACACAGACGTACGGACACCGAGGAGCGGCCGCGCACATCACAGCCTCAGCGAACCCCAGGGAGAGCCGACCTTACCTCCAGAGCGGGAGTCCGGCAGCCTGTCCCCCTCTCATCAGGGTGACACTTAGAGAAGCAGATTCAGAGACGGGCAAAGTCACCGGGTGGCAGAGGAGGTGAAAGTCAGGTTTATTCACAGCGCTGTTTTGGGGCTGTTTTTCCATCACTCTCTGGTTTTTGAAACTGATGGGTTGTGGGCGCCTGGGTGGCTCAGTGGGTTAGGCCTCTGCCTTTAGCTCAGGTCATGGTCTCAGGGTCCTGGGATTGGGCCCCGCATCGGCTCTCTGCTCAGCGAGGAGCCTGCTTCCCCCTCTCTCTCTGCCTGCCTCTCTGCCTACTTGTGATCTCTCTCTGTCAAATGAATAAAGTCTTTAAAAAAAACCAAAAAAACAAAAAAACTGCTGGTGTGTGTGTGTCTGCGCACACCTGACATTGGGCTTAGGTGGTCCTCACACTGTCCCGTTGGAAGTCTGGTCGGCACACCGTGGCCTGTGCTTGCTGGGGACGGCGGGGTCAGACAGCTGTGTGTGTTGCGGAGTCCGGCTGCCCCTCCGTGTGTCCACACCACGGGCTCCAGGGCAGAGCCCACGGCGCAGACTGAGTGTGGCAGGACGCGCTCCCTGGGGGGGAGCTGGAGGCCCAAGGGCAGGTGCCTGTGTTTGGTTCCACCTGTTGCTGGAGCAGCACCTGCTCTGAAGATAGTCACTGGGCGTTGGCTCAAGCTCCAGCTCCCAACACCCCCCAAATATTGGCACAAATCACTTACCTATTAGTTTAAGCTGTTTTTTTTTCTTACTTCAAATTTTGCTTGGAAATACAGTAAGAAATTGGACAATTCTTGTACATTTCAGGCTGGGGTTGGGGGGATGGACAACGAGGTGCTGGTTCTCTTACGTCATCCCATGGTATCACAGCTCTCCCTACGGTGACCCCAGGGCCTTAGAGCAAGTCCCACGTTGGGTTTTCCCAGTCCCTGGATCAAGGGCAAATTATATATAGTTACATCTATTTAATTTAGATTCTGTAGCTTTTTTTTTTAAACACAAACCCTCATATTGATTTTTATTAATATGTTTTTTGATAGAAGAAACTTATAAAAGAAAGATTTTCAGCTTTAATGTCTGTGACCCTGCTCCTGGGCTCCCAGGGAGGCTGTCCTTTAACGTTTCCCAAGGTCAGAACGACTCGACCAAACTTCAAAGTGCGGGCTCTGTTTCTGCCCTGAGCACACATTGTACATCTGTTTAGTGGAAATATAACCTTTAAAAAAACATTTCGAATATAAAGATAAGAGTAAACCCTCTTCAAGTTCCCATGAGACCCGAGCCAGGCAGCCTGCACATACCAAAGCTTAAGATAAAGTCTGCAGCTTTCTGGAATGTTCTTCATCATGAAGATTTTTAACTCTTTGGGTGAAAAGAAACAAAACAAAAAAACCAAAACACATCTAACTAACTCTGTATCAAGTGTTCTTCCCTGGAGCTCTCTGATCTCTGCGAAGGTGGGGTACCTTGGGCGGCTGTCCTCACTGGGGCTCAGATAAAACTCTTTTTCTTTTTTCTAGAAATTCTAATAGGCTCGTTCAATTTGTGTTGACAAAACGCAAATGATACTTAGGAATTTGAAGGAGAGTGTGACGGGACCCAGGCGGAAGGCTTTCCACTCTCCCAGGGGAAAATCAAGGTCAGACAGCACACGCCCCTTTAAGGAAGGGAGTCCGTTAGAACCAGATGGGGGGGGGGACACACTGGAGGGAGAGGACCGCCACCGGGGGGTCGCGCAGGTGGGCTGACGAGGGAGGAACTGAGGACCAGGCCGGACGCCCCACGTCAGAGAAATGGGGGCAAAGAGTCTCCCGGTTTGGGGCCGCGGGGGTGATGAGGTCAAGCCGACTTCCCCATGAGACTTTAGGAAGCCCCTGGGCCGGAGGGCGGGAACACCGGCTTGTTCACTCATCGTTCCTGTCGGTACCTTTGACGGTCTTTGGTCAAGAGACACAGGCCTTCGTCCAGCCTGTCCTCCGTCGCTCTGGTCCCATGGCTCATCCTCGAGGTCTGTGACAGGTGCACTCCTGCCCCCGCGCAGGGGCCCTCTTGGTCCACCCGAGGCATCTTCCGAAGTCCGCCCCCTCCCCAGACTCGTCCCTGTGCCAGAGAGTCTTTGATGTGCTTCTGGGTCAGAACGCAGCCTCGTTTCGGTGGAGACCTCGTCCCCTCTCATGCAGAGAAAGACGGAGGCCGGGAGCCTCCCGGCGCCGCGGAGAAGCCGCCCTCCCCAGAGCTGCTCCCCAGATCCAGAGCCGCGCGCGAGCGAGAGCAGGGGCATCGCTGCGTCCACAGATGTCCGGGGGGTGTCGGGAGCGCAGCGGAGACAGCTCCGGCCTCTCTGGGAGCCAGGCCTCCCCCGTGGCCCTGCTCCCGCCCCGGAGCTGTTGGGAAATGGGACATGGATCTGTGTGGGGTTTTTGGGGGGGGGGGTTGGGGGGTGGGACTGCTCAGCAGGGCCGGGGAAGGAGCCGAGCCCCAGGTTTCCCAGTGAGACGACCCTGACCACACCAGCCGCAGCGCTGGGGCCCATTTCCTAGGAGTTAACGTGGTTTCTCTCGGTGGCCTGTTCGGGCCGCACGGTCTGTGGCTCCTGACACTGAGATGGCTTTTCCCTGGGGTCAGTTTTGTCACCGTAGGGACAGAGGGCTGTCACTCGGGCTCACCTCACAGTGGAGGGTGGGAGGCTCAGGCCGCTCCCCATGGCCTCCTTCTTCCCGCGCAGGATGCTGACCTCGGAGGAGCCCGCCGAGCCCGCAGAGAGCGGCTGCCTGCGGGAGGATGGCGGGCCCGGGGCCCACACCGAGGACACGGCCACGCTCTCCGGGGAGCACGGCCCGGCTGAGCAGACGCTGGTGAGCGGCCCTGCTGGGGAGGGGACGGGGCTTGCCCTGAGTCTCACCTGCTGCTGTCCCCGTCCCCGAGACAGGCACTGAGGTTCCCCTGGCTTCCTCCTCCGGTGAGATGCTTCGACACGGCTGTTGATATCGTCCCTTCTAGGAGGGGCAAACGGGTCCTCTCCTTCTGCAGCTCTGTGTCTTGGTAGATGAGAGGCAGGATGGGGAGGGTAAGGACCCCTGGGTGTCTCCGTCAACTTCCCTAATTCAGGAAAAGGCTCGAGACTGGACGCACTTGGTTAAAAGAAAGTTAGAAGGTGCCCGTGACTTCAGTCTTGGGGTCGGAGCTCCAGAGCGCCCTCAGCCTCCTCGCCTGTGCCCAGAGGGGAGGGTCCGCTGCCCTCCAGCCGGCCTCCATGAAGGCCCCCATGCGTCCCCCTCCTTTGGTGCCACAGGTCAGCAACAGAGAGAAGGGGCGTCTTGCTTACAGTCCTGAAGCAGCCTTACGTCTCGGGCTGTTTGACTCCCCAGGGCAGGTGATGAGCTCAGAGACTCGTAGGGACACAGACACGTGAACCGGTGCCAACGCAGTCTCGGCGACCGCAGCAGGGCTGCACGGGGAGGGCGCTGTGTGACCCTACGACGCCGTGTGGTGGGGGGCAGAGGACAGTTTCTGGTCAGCTGGAAACACTGGCTCGGAGGGTTAGGAGGCATGTCTGAGGTTCTCCTCAGACACGATTCAGATCCAGGCTGTGCACAGTGTAAAGCCTTTTCCAAATCACAGACCACGACTGCTGGAAAGGGTAGGGTAGGGGTCCTGTGATGACCACGAGCGTCACAGCCCAATCGGAAACCCCTCCCGGGGGGGCGGCTTTGTCCCCGAGCCCTGAGCCGGGGTCACCTCTGTCCCTGACGCCTGACCAACGGTGTGCCTCCAGCTCATCTGTGACCGCTGAGCCAGATCCCTCTCTGTCCCTTCTCCTGTCTCCTCCCATCCCTCGCCCAGGGTCAGCTCTGTTTGACCTTGGGAGGTGTTACTGGGTAGCATCGGTCCTGTCGATGGCAGATAGAATGTGAATGAGCACAGCCAACGGGCTGTTTGTCACATCACAGAGTGACAAACGTTTTCCAAGACACAGGGAGGAACACCAGCTCTGGGCTTGACCTCTCTGTGGGCATCTATAGTCCCCAGCCCATGAGTCTGTGACCTCGGGCGGATGACCGGCCTGCAGGGCCTCCGTTCGCCGGGAGGAGGTCACTTCCCTCAAAGGCTGGTTTCAGAATTACACAAGAGGCCTTGGGAAGCCGGCACCAGTGTTGACCACGCAGCAGAAGCTGGGTAGACCGTGTTTTCATGGGGCCGGTGTGCAGGACGCCCTCGCCTCTTTCCCGGGGGGCGTCCGAGCCACGTTCCTGGCCCGAAGCCATCCGCCCCAGTGTGTCCGGGCCAGGGATCTGCCCCCCGTGCCGGGCCACACCAGGTGGCACGGAGCCCCCTACAGACCGACGGCCTGGTGGTGCCCTCTGGAGCTGGAGATGACTCACCGCCCTCTCCCCGCGGGCCTCTCCCCTGCACATCTCCCCACACCCCGAGCGCAGACTCCCCGTGGGAAAGTGACCAAAGTGCGTCCCAGGTCCCTGGCACCCTCCCAGTTTCCACAGATTCGGCATTATCAGGATAATTCTAGAGTAAACAGAGTGATGCAGTCACTAGTTTCTTCTCAAAGGGTGTAATTTTTCATTTTTAATCATAAACCTGCGATGTGATTCTAATTATTTTTCAGAGATAATCTCTGTGCGAGGAAAATACTTTTTTCCTGAGTCTTTTAAAAAAGATTTTACTTGTTTATTTATTTATTTGACAGAGAGCGAGACTACAAATGGAGGGAGAGGCGGGCAGAGGGAGAGGGGGAAGCAGGCTCTCTGCTGAGCAGAGAGCCTGATACAGGGCTCGATCCCAGGACTCTGAGATCATGACCTGAGCTGAAGACAGAGGCCTTAACCCACTGAGCCACCCAGGCGTCCTGGTTTAGTTTGTTTGTCTGTTTGTCTGTTTGTTTTTGAGTTTTATCAACTCATTTTCTTTATTCTGAGGTTCTCTGCTAAATCATTTCCCAGTAGGCAGGGGGATACCCGCCATCCCGGTGGGTTCTCACGTACGAAGACTCGCTTTGTTTTGTCCGACACTCAGTTCCTCTCTTACTGAACGTCTGACTCGTGTGCCTCCCTGCAAACCGGCAGCACGTTCCAGGGGACACGGGAGATACGGAGACAACGGCGAGTGCTCTCTCTGCGTCCTCCGTCGTGCGGGGTCCCCATTCAGCCCGTGTCCCACTTCTCAGAACAACCCCCCGAGGTCCTGCTGGCGTCGTTTCAGAGGAGACACGGAGGCCCAGAGAGGCGAAGTGTCTTACCAGAGGTCACACAGCCGGGCGGTGGTGACTCCAGGATTAGAATCTCGGTCCGGATCACGTCGAATGCCTGCCTGCTCTTACCCGCTCGCCTGCTGCCCCCTCAGCACTAGATTAAGAGAGAAGTGAGGGCTCTCGGCCTCTGCTTGCAAACAAAGTGACTCTGGAACCATCTTTTCTGGTTATATCAGGAGGAATAGCTCCCGGCGAGCACCGCTCGTTTGCAGAGGTGGACCCGGTGTCAGCGTCGTGTTTGTGTCCTCCGCTCCTCTCCTGGAAAAGTCGGGTCGCCCGTGGGGACGGGCTGGAGGGCGCTGTGGGAGGGGCTGGCGAGCTGGCCGGAGCAGCGCCACCTGAGAGCTCGTCTGCCCCTCTCTCCCCGTGCTCCCCTCTCTCCCCGTGCTCCCTGTGTTCCTTGTGCTCCCCCTCTCCCCGGGCTCCCCCCTCTCCCTGTACTCCCTGTGTTCCTTGTGCTCCCCCCTCTCCCCGTGCTCCCCCTCTCTCCCTGTGCTCCCCCCTCTCCCCGTGCTCCCCTCTCTCCCCGTGCTCCCTGTGTTCCTTGTGCTCCCCTCTCTCCCCATTCTCCCCCTCTCTCCCCGTGCTCCCCCCTCTCCCCGTGCTCTCCTCTCTCCCCATGCTCCCCCCTCTCCCCGTGCTCCCCCCTCTCCCCGTGCTCCCCTCTCTCCCCGTGCTCCCCGTGTTCCTTGTGCTCCCCCTCTCTCCCCGTGCTCCCTGTGTTCCTTGTGCTCCCCCCTCTCCCCGTGCTCCCCCCTCTCCCCGTGTTCCCCTTTCTCCCTGTGCTCCCCGTGTTCCTTGTGCTCCCCTCTCTCCCCGTGCTCCCTGTGTTCCTTGTGCTCCCCTCTCTCCCCATGCTCCCCCTCTCTCCCCGTGCTCCCCCCTCTCCCCGTGCTCCCCCTCTCTCCCCGTGCTCCCTGTGTTCCTTGTGCTCCCCTCTCTCCCCATGCTCCCCCTCTCTCCCCATGCTCCCCCCTCTCCCCATGCTCCCCTCTCTCCCCGTGCTCCCCTCTCTCCCCGTGCTCCCCCTCTCTCCCCGTGCTCCCTGTGTTCCTTGTGCTCCCCCCTCTCCCCGTGCTCCCCCCTCTCCCCGTGCTCCCCCCTCTCCCCGTGTTCCCCTTTCTCCCTGTGCTCCCCGTGTTCCTTGTGCTCCCCTCTCTCCCCGTGCTCCCTGTGTTCCTTGTGCTCCCCTCTCTCCCCATGCTCCCCCTCTCTCCCCGTGCTCCCCCCTCTCCCCGTGCTCCCCCTCTCTCCCCGTGCTCCCTGTGTTCCTTGTGCTCCCCTCTCTCCCCATGCTCCCCCTCTCTCCCCATGCTCCCCCCTCTCCCCATGCTCCCCTCTCTCCCCGTGCTCCCCTCTCTCCCCGTGCTCCCCCTCTCTCCCCGTGCTCCCTGTGTTCCTTGTGCTCCCCCCTCTCCCCGTGCTCCCCCCTCTCCCCGTGCTCCCCCTCTCTCCCCGTGCTCCCCCTCTCTCCCTGTGCTCCCCCCTCTCCCCGTGCTCCCCTCTCTCCCCATGCTGCCTGTGTTCCTTGTGCTCCCCCCTCTCCCCATGCTCCCCCTCTCTCCCCATGCTCCCCCCCTCCCCGTGCTCCCCTCTCTCCCCGTGCTCCCCTCTCTCCCCGTGCTCCCCTCTCTCCCCATGCTCCCCCCTCTCCCCGTGCTCCCCCTCTCTCCCCGTGCTCCCTGTGTTCCTTGTGCTCCCCCCTCTCCCCGTGCTCCCCCCTCTCCCCGTGCTCCCCCTCTCTCCCCGTGCTCCCCCTCTCTCCCCGTGCTCCCCGTGTTCCTTGTGCTCCCCCCCTCCCCGTGCTCCCCGGAACCAGCGGCTGCAGCAGCAGGTGGCCCAGCTGCACGAGGCCCTCAGGAGCCAGGAGTCCCGGTGGGCCGCGGCTCAGCGCCACCTCCAGAGCCAGATAGACGCCCTTGTGCAGCAGAACCTGGAGCTCCGGGATGGACTGACAGCCCCACGGCCGCTGTGGGAGGCAGACGCCGCCCTGGGTGCCAGGAGGAAGCTGGACGCTCTGGTACGGAAGGCGTGCTTGTTTTACGTAGAGGTGGCGTCACAGTAACGGGGATGCAGGGTCCGTGGCTCTGGAGGTGACGCTCGCCCTCCTGCCCGCAAACCCACTGCACTCCCGTAGGTGGTGGCCACCAAGCACCGGTGCCCCGGAGCTGCCAGCTCTCTGCGGGCACCTGGTGACCCATTAGGGCAGCCTCCCTCGTGTCTCCAGGACTGGGTGAAGGCCAGGCAGGGGCTGTGCGTGCCTGTTTGCCCACGGCAGGGACCCCGGTGCTAACCCCTGGGACAGACCTGGAACGTTTGGAATTGGGGCCCCGCTCTCTGACGCCAGAGCCCATGCACAGTCCCCCAGGGGCGCTCTCGTCAGCACCGGGACAGCGGGGTGGGGACTGATCCCACCGCCTGCCCCACCTCCAGAGTCCGTATTTAGGAATCGAGCAGCAGGATGAGTGTGGGGCAGTCTGTGGGGCTGAGGCAACGTGCCGGAGAGGCCATGGCCAGGCCCCCCCCGCCAACCCTCATCCGTCCTCTAGTTCCTGAGTGTGCATCTGAGCAACTCAGATCATCACAGGCTTGTGCACAGCTGTCCACAGGAAACCGTATAAATCCCGGAGAAATCTACGTGGGCTATTTTCTAGTGGATTCGGGAAAGTTCTCATATATCTTATTTGCACTTACCGTGCGAACTTTTAAGTCTATAGTTCAAGGAGTTAGGATAATCAGCTATGACACAATGCTTCACACACACTCACACTCACGCACTTACACACGCATGCGCACACACACTCATTTGAGCTCACGTGCTGATGAATTTCCAAACGTCCGTCGACTCTGCGCACTGTGCTGGTCACAGGGTGGGGGGGTTTATAAGGACAGCATCTGCTCTGAAAAGGACACACAGACTTGAAGAGGACGGGATGGCTAGGTACTCTCACGTCGGGGAGGCCCAGGCCCCTCGGCGGGCAGGAGCGACTGTAGGGACAGTGTATCGAATGGCTAGTGACACATGAGAGCAAGACTGAGGATTAGCCGCTCTGGCAACGGGACCAAAGGCAGTTCCAATCCCCTCCCCATCCACGTGGGGCCTCCCGTCGCTCGGCTGAGCGTCCTGCTGTCCCGGCTCGGCTACAGAACACTGAGTCTTAAGATTTTGCATTTCTGATCTTTGATACGTTGTGAGACAATGCTAAAAGTAGGGTCATATTTCCTTCTTTCTTTAACACTTTTCCAGTTGAAGACACATAATCTGAGGACATAAATGTGGGTGTCGTTTATTTTGTGGCCTTTGGGAACGTGGGGTATTTTGAAACAGTGAACAGCCATGAGAAAGAGCCCGTGTTGGGGATGTTGTGTTCCGTGAGGGTCTTCAACAGGCTGGGGGGAGGAGCCAGCCCAACACCCCTCCCCTTCCATCCCTATTTCTTCCTAGCACATTGCAATTGTTGTTGACTGGTTAAATTTTGAATTTGTCTTATAGTTACTATACCTTCGAAGATGTGGACATTTCCTCTGGATTTTCTTTGTGATAAACCTCCTTGTAGGTATCACAATCTGCTTTTGGGAAAATGTTACCTCTGTCAACTGATAAAGAAATGTTTCTGAAACATGCAGGCTACAGAAGTCATAGTGCTATTGTCATAGGACAGGGACAGTCATCTAAACATGGCCTTTCTTCCCAGGAGACCCTCAGTGTGCATGACCTTTAAAGGAAAGCAGAGGTCAAGCACCCAAACTCACATATCCCACCAGCATGTCCCTGAGAAATTGCCTCCCCGAAGGAGCAGTCCTTCCTATCCTGTCCTTATGAATGCAGGGATCCCGTCCTTGCAAACTCAGCGATCCCATCCTTGCTAGCTCAGGGATCCAGTCCTTGCAAACTCAGGGATCCAGTCTTTGTAAACTCAGGAGTCCAGGCCTTGCAAACTCAGGGGTCCAGTCTGGCAGGTGGTCTCCTCAGCACACTCACCACAGAGAGTCTGGCTGGGAGATGAGCACAGGTGAGGGCTCATACCCAGGGCTGTGTGCTTTCTTTTTATTCATGAAGCCTAAGGCAGGGATTGTTTTTATTAGTTTCAGGGGCAGAATTTAGTGATTCATCAGTTGCATACAACACATCACATGCCCTCCTTCCTGTCCATCCCCCAGTTACAGCGTCCCCCGCCCACCTCCCCTCCAGCAGTCCTCAGTTTGTTCCCTAGAGCTAAGAGTGTTTCATGGTTTCCCGCCCTCTCTATTTTTATCTTATTTTATTTTTCCTTCCCTTCCCCTATATTCATCTGTTTTATTTCTTAAATTCCACCATAAAATCATATGGTATTTGTTTTTCTCTGATTGACTTATTTCACCCAGCATAATATCCTCTAGTTCCATCCACATTGTTGCAAATGGCAAGATTTCATTCTTTTTGATGGGGCTGAGTAATATTCCATTGTCGATATACATACCATCATTCATCTTCTTTATCCATTCATCTGGCAGTGGAAATCTGAACTCTTTCCATAGTCGGGCTCTTGTGGACATTGCTGATATAAACACTGGGGTGCAGGTGCCCATTGGTATCTTTAGGGTAAATACCCACTAGTGCGACTGCTGGGTCATAGGGTAGCTCTATTGTTAACTTCTTGAGGAACCTCCATGCTGTTTCCCGGAGCGGCTGCACCAACTTACATTCCCAGCAATAGTGCGGGAGGGATCCCTTTTCTCCGCATCCTCGCCAACACCTGCCGTTTACTGACTGGTTAATTTTAGCCATTCTGACTGGTGTGAGGTGGTGTCTCATTGTGGTTTTGATTTGTATTTCCCTGATGCTGAGTGCTGTGGAGCATTTTTTTTCATGCGTCTGTTGGTCATTTGAATGTTTTCTTTGGAGAAATGTCTGTTCATGTCTTTTGCCCATTTCTTGACTGGATTTTGGGGGTTTTTTATGTATGTTTTTCTTTGGGCTTTGAGTTTGGTAAGGCAGGGATTTTTAGCAGCACATCTCTTCATGCCCTTTGGTTCCTGTGTCCCCTAGCTTTAAAGCTGTGGTGTTTCCTGGGGTCACTGCTGTGGCTTGTCCTGCTGTTTCCACATGGCTTTGTTTTGGGGCTCAGGGTAGGATGCTGTTTGATGTCTAGGACATTCTCCTTGCTCCGGTGAGCTCTGCTTTAGCGTACATGGGCAGCCAGCAACTTGGAGGCCACCCCAGCTTTGCCTCCTCCTCCTACTCCAGAAGCCCCTCTCTGTCCTCAGCCAGCTTTGGGTAACAGGGTTATCGTGGACTGAGGAGACCCCCGACTCATCAAGACGACCTGATGTCCTGACATTCTTTCCCAACACAGCCGCTGAGCAGACGGCATTTCACTCCTGGAAGGAGGGTCTGGAATCTGCTCTCACCCAAGCCTTTACTGCAAGTGGGAAGAGCTATTTTTTGGGTCAGGTGAGCAAAGATTCTGAAGTCCCAGGATGAACCGCGTGACTCTCTGGGGTCCTCTGAGATGCAGCCTTGTCCTCTGTTCCTGTCCCGCCTTGAGTCATTGACCTGCATGCCGTGTAATCGCTTTGCAAATGAGAGGATGAGAGAGTGCCTCCCTGGCTCAGTCGTGTCTCAAAACACCAATTTTCGAATCCTGCAAAGGGTAGAAAAATTCTTATACATTTTCAAATTCAGTTCTGAGCTATTTATTTTGCTGCGATGGTCAGCCTCCCCCACGGGATCTATCTCAACTTTCCGGAATCCTGTGAGAGCGTGGGCCACGGCATGAGAAATGGGCCACCCCGGAAGTTCTGCCTTGTAAGGTGTCAGACCAGAGCTCCACGGGCCGGCTTCCGTCACATCCGGCACGGCGTGTCTGCTGACGCTTTCGGGTAGAGTGACTGTTGTCACCCCCACCTCTGTGTCCAGCCAGGGACGACGGACACAGAAAGAAGCGAGTCAGGGGAGACAAGGTCATGTGCCGATGGAGACAAAAGTCTCCCTGGAAGCCTTTAGGACGGATGGACAATGCCTCCTTCCCGGGGGACGCCCTCTGCCGAGAGCCCAGCCGCGTCTGTGGACGGGCAGGTGACACTTAGTTTACACTGGTCATCTTCACAATTTACGTTTCAGGAGTGTCCCACTTAGATCTAACAAGAATACCCCACTGAGGACTCAGAATAGTTTCATTTACGTACAGTAACTGGACGGCCCCGGATTAAAGAACGGGGTCCCCCCGGATTAGCCTTAACGCTAGAGAAGCGACTAATTGCGCTGCTGGTCGTTTGCTCTGCCGTGCTCTGTGTATTTCTGCATTTGGAAACGCGGCACACCTGTGGGGCTGAGCGCAGGCTTTTGCTCGGGTCCTGGGACGTTGCGGGGTCACGGTGACAGTTGAGAATGGCTTTCTGCCGCACAGCTTTTGATGTGACGTCACAGGCTCCGGTTTGGGGACTCTCGTTTGCTGCAGGCCTCACGCCGGTCCTCCCAAAGTCTGCAAGAACCGAGCAGCCAACAGTCACTGGAGCCAGCCGGGGGTGTCGCCAGGCCCCGGGACTGTCCAGCTGCTCAGGGAAACGGTGAGCGCCTCACGGGGGTCTCCTTCCTGTTTGCCGCTTGCTTGAAGGCGTGAGCTTTTGTTACACGTGCCCACCCAAAATCTCTCCACGGCGAGTGCACGCAACATCCTCGTTTCTGGGGGTCTTTTCTGCTTCCCTTGCTGGGTCCTCACGTGCGGGTCTTGCCAGCACTCCCCGAAGCGCAGTGAACGCACACCCCGAGCCCCCGGGGGCGGGCATCATTTGCCTTTTCTCTCGGGCAGGCTCTCCTGCCTGTACCTTCCGGGCGCTGCTTTCCCGGACTTCAGGAGGCAGACGGCACCCCCTCCCCCGCCCCCCCCAAGCCTCCGCAAGCCTCCGCTGCCCCGCAAACCCACTGTCATGCCGGCAAGTCTGCAGCTCCTGCCTGGGCCAGAAGCAGGTCAAAGGCAGAGACAGCGTCTTCCTGTCTTCATCTCCCGAACTTAACACTTGGAACAGAGTGACATGCAGTAAATATTTATTCAATACATTCATCAAATAGTTGATGTTTCTTACAAGATCAAATATCACGTGGCAGACTGACCCCCTGTATGTCACGTAATCTCATAAAAGAAGAGAAGGTGTTCACTGTTGGCTTACAGCAGACTTAGAAACTGCATTAGGATAGTAGCATTTTTAAGAAGTGTGTGCGCTCTCCATTAAAACTCAGTATCTTTGCTTTTTCAGGCACCCGTTCACTGCCTCGCAAGGGTCCTGAGGGTGGGCTTCTCACCCGGGAGCAGGAGCGGGCTGGTAGGTCTGCCTGCTCCCCGCCGGGCGCTGCCGAGCCACAGGTGGGTGGGGTTGAGGCCGGCGCCAGGCCGCCAGGACTGAGACCCTCGTCATGCCCCCATCTCCTTCGGAAGAACAGAGCACTAACATGCTTCTAAAGGCCCCTGCTTTCTGGGGACGGTCAGCCTTCCCTATAAGGAGCAACATTATCCCCCCTAGATTTTGGAGTTGCACTTAGCACCTAGTCAAAACAAGACTGATATTTTTACATCACTGAAGAGTTCCCAAATCAAACTTTTATATCATTTTTATTTATAAATTTTCATTAAAATTAACAACATCAAAGGCACATATAGCAGAAATACCTTTTTTTTTTTTTAAGATTTTATTTATTTGACAGAGAGAGATAGGGAGAGAGAGAACACAAGCAGGGAGAGTGGGAGAGGGAGGAAGCAGGCTTCCCGCCAAGCAGGGAACCCGATGTGGGACTCGATCCCAGGACCCCAGGATCATGACCTGAGCCAAAGGGCAGTCGCTTAACCGACTGAGCCACCGACGTGTCCCACAGCAGAAATACTTTTAAGCCCCAGCTAGCGGTTCATTTATTATGTGTTATATTTAATGACAAATGTCAAAGAAATGAGATAATTTTCTTTATGGGAGGAAATGTGGGATATAAGCTTATTTATGATATAAACACAGCCAACCAGTAGGAAAATATGAAAATACGGGTCCCATTTTTCTTGCATCCTCCCAAGAAAAGCCCACATCCGTTCTGCCCTTCTCGACCTCACGCGCGGGGTGCCGAGCAGTAACGGCTTCCTCTGGGCTTCGTTTTATTTTGAATTGGGCTATTGTGGCTCCAGGGCTCACCCCTTCAGCGCCTCAGAATGCGAGTGCGTGGGCTCTCGGGGTGCTCTCCCTACCAGTGCGTGACTTCGTGAGGCCGCACTGTTGTCCCCAGAGCGTCCTGGCCCAGGTCTGCCTAGCGAGGAGGCCGGGGACAGAAGCCGTTGCAGGAGTGCGCCGTGTGGCCCGCTGTGCCCCCATTGCTGCTGAGTGTGGAGCTCATGGGCAGGGCTGCGGGATGTTGGGGTGCCCGGCTCCCCGGCGCTCAGAGCCTCAGATCTCATGGAGACCTCGTGGGCCCAGGGCTGTTCTCTTCCTGCAGAACCCTCCTGGAGAGCCAGGGCCTTCCTGTGTGGACACGCAGACAGAACAGGGGGACCAAGAAGGAGGAATGAGGTCCCCAGCCAGCAAGGTAGGCAGACGCCCTGGTCTCCTGGGGTGGGGGGCGCTCCTGTGTGATTGGCTCTGGGCTCCGTGCAGGTGCCCGTGGGCTTGGACCCAGGGGCCAGGTAAGCAGCCCTCAGAGGGGACAAATGTAGTGTCCTTGGCTGCCGGTTTGTTTCCAGTAAATAAAGCCACACAACGTCCGAATGGGAAAAACATGTTTTAAACCCGACCTGCCCCTTATCCACATTTTTGTGGTCTGTCTGGGCCTCCACATTTTTGCCCTTGAGGAACCCTCCTGGTCATGAAGTGTGCGTCCGCCGGACGACGACGGTTGTCTCAGGAAGCCTGCAGATGGGGCGCGCTGCCGTCACCGCCCCTGCTGTCCCCCGTGCCCCCGGGACACAGCCGCAGCAGCACCTTCCTCCACAACCAACATTTTAAAGATTTATTGATTTATCGATTTGAGGGGGAGGGGCAGAGAGAAAATCCCAAGGAGGCTTCACGCTCAGTGTGGAGCCCGACGTGGGGTTTAATTTCACGTCCCTCCGATCACGACTTGAGCCGAAATCGAGCATGGGGCATAAGGGACTGAGCCACCCCGGTGCCCCTCCCCTCTGGGAATCGTCCTCATCCCTGTGGGGAGCTCTGGCCGACCTAAGGGGGACCTGTGCTCTCGCAAGCAGAGAAAACGTCTGCATAAAGGAGCAGCGGGGAGTGCTACTTGTGGGGCAGCTTGAATCCCTCTAAATGCTCTTTCCTTGGTGTGGTTGTTGTACGGGTTTCTCAGGGGGAGACCATGGGATTTGAAGACCTTACCTCCCCGTCTCACCAGGGGGTCTATGAGAAGGAAGCGACGCTCCTTACCCACTCCTTGAACGAGAACGTGGGCGACTACTCACTCGCTCAACCGTAGGACCCCTCGAGGGCTGGGGGTGCAGAAGGCGGCTCGGTTCCCCTGCCTCGAAGCCTCACGTACCTGTTGGCCCCTCGAGCCCCCGTGACCCCCCAGGCGCTCTCCCACGTCTCTCCTGCCTGGGGTCTCCCCCGTGTGTGTCTTGCATTGGACACACACACTGCGGTGTGCTCGCTTATCGCTCCTGCCTTCCTTTTTTATAAGGTAAACAAAAACTTAACATTTTCCTGATGTGGAATGTTTAAATCATGACTCATGCTTTCTCATTTCTGAGACACGATTGTGTCTTCAAACCTCATCAGAGTTTTTATTGTGGGTTGAGCTGTCGAGCTTCCAAGACTGAGTTGAACACAGACTCGCTTCACCTCACTGGTTGGTTTGGGACGAGGACGAAGAGGTCTTGGTTCCAGCCTGAAGCAGATGGCTGTGGTGTCGCGGGCAGGTGTTGTGTCCACCGTTGACCTTTGCTCGACGGGTCGCCGACGAGGCTCTGAGAAGCCCAGACTCCGCTCGTCGTCCCCTGCACCTTCCCCAGTCGAATCAAGTCCTTTATTCCGAGCCACGGTCGAGAACGACAAGGCCACAACGTAACTAATAATGGCCCTTTCGCCGTTGGGGCTTTTCAGACGCGCAGATGTTACTGGACACGCAGATGTTACGGGACGCGCAGGTGTCACCGGACTCGCAGGTGTCACCGGACGCAGATGTCAGTCCCCCAGATCTTGAGATTCCGTCTGTCAGCGTCCCCCCTTCTGTTAATAGTTACGTGAATACGATTTTCAAAACTCCTCGCTCAGCATTATGCCTCTGAACTCACGTGCCATTTTGCCGACCGTTAATGGAAATCCGTGAAAATTCGGGTCCGGGTGGAGTGGCGCAGGGATCAAAACAAAGGGATGGAAAGGAAAGAAAAATGCACAAATAGTAATTCGGACATAGTAGTGACCGCCATTTATACGGCTCAGGATTCCCACATTCAGCAAACTCAGTGACGTGGACGGTCTAGACAGACAACGGATAACTTAGTAACGCAGGAGCGCTCGCATCCCGTGAGCTTAAGAGAAGCAGAGGTTTGGGGCAAATCATCACCTCCATCCCTCACAACGAGATTTGGGGCTGAGGCGAGGTTTGGGGCGGACTGATTTAGTACTTGCGGAGATAAGCCCTGAGCTGTCGACCGAGCCGCGTCCACAGTAGACACACAAGGATTCTGGATGGGGGAGAAGAATGAAACCGTGAGAATCACGCTTTGAGCCATCTCTCGTGCTGGAACTTTTGTGTTTCCACGAGGGTGGCTGAGGCCCTTGGCGAGGGCCGTGAAGCCGTCACCTTCTCGAAGGACACTGGCCAGGACAGGGGGGCGGCCGGAAGACCACCGTCCTGCGGTTCTTAAATGGGGACGTGAAGAAGATCCTGCCAGATCAGAGAGTGGTGAGTACAGAATCCATTCCTGCCTTTTCTTTTTCATCAAGACCACCAATTATTAGGAAGGTTTCCGTCCGTCTGCACCCTTCTTCCCCTGGGGATCAAGGACGAGGGCCTCTGGCCCGTTGGGCGGCTGGGATGCACTTGGGCCGTGAGATTCCTAATCGACGAGCCCCCGAGTTCCGGGTTCCGGTGGGAGCGAGCGCTAGCACCTGCTGGCCGTGAAGTCCCGCTCAGCCACTTGGAGACCGTGAGCCTCGAGACGCCTCTGTAGTGTGAGACTAGGATTGGGACCTAACTCGGAGACGGTGCGGAGACTCATGGACAAGCCCCCCACCTCCGCGTTCTCTAGGGACACGCAGCGAACACTCAGTTACAGAGCAATTAGTGTGCCTCGTGCGAGCTGGGACCCGGTGGCTCAGATGTGGCGTCCTTTCCTCTGTCCGGCGGCTCTCACAGCCCCGCGCCAGGAGGCCTGTTCTCCCCGCAGCCGCCACCCGTGCGGGGAGGCAGGAAGCGTGGGCCGCAGGGATCGGGGTTTAGTGGACTCCCAGTGACCCTGTGCCCGCACAGGAGCAGATGAACGAAGCTCATCAAGCCCCAGTTTCTGCACCTGAAGAAGCCAGAAATAGCTCTTGTGTGGGTTAGTGATTCTCAGCTGGTTTTGCTTCCAGGACATGTGCAGCATCTGCAGAACTTGGGATGCTCACAGCCGGCTGCGGGGTGGGGAGGGGGTGGGTGCTGCTGCCATCTAGCGGGTGCAGGCTGGGGGTGCGCCGGCTGCCCCTCCCAACCAGGAACTATCTGCCCAAATTGTCCGTTGGGCTGAGGTGGGAGAGCGGTAACGGAGAGCCCCGAGACTCCGCGGGGAGGGGTGAAGTCAGACGACGCAGGTATGACGGCGAGCAGGTGTGAAGGTAGATGAGGGCGCCCTCGATGCTGGGGAGCCCTGATGTGTCTGTGACCCTGGGACACCATGCGTGTCCGTGTGGTGTTACGCTGTCATATGGGGGGGGGGCGCGGATAGAGTCTGCAAAATTTGGAGGATTTACAGGCAAGACTGCCGGAGAGGCGACAACCAGGACAATTCAGGACTTACCGTGATTCTGAAAACTTGGTTGACTTACAAAGGCTCGTTGTAAGTAAAGCCTGGAGGTAAAGGGAGGTTGTAGTACACTGATGACGGTCTTGTAGTGCAGAGACATCACCAAACTGTGTTCTTTACAAACTTACTTATTTCTTTTTTTTTTTTTTTTTTAAAGATTTTTATTTATTTATTTGACAGACAGAGATCTCAAGTAGGCAGAGAGGCAGGCAGAGAGAAAGGAGGAAGCAGGCTCCCCACTGAGCAGAGAGCCCGATGCGGGGCTCGATCCCAGGACCCTGGGATCATGACCTGAGCCGAAGGCAGAGGCTTTAACCCACTGAGCCACCCAGGTGCCCCAAACTTACTTATTTCTTTAAAAAAGTCTTTTAGAATAATCGACATCATTGTTCGTTTATGTTTGTTTTGTTTTGTTTTCTCACCAACTTTTGGGATTTAAATTTGGAGGTTCAGGGCCCGGGGAGTTCTGAATGACCGCGGTGCTCCTCTCTGGTTTCCGCTCCTGTTTTACTGGTCGTAATGAGAGGCGTCTGCTCCCTGCTCTGTAATCCCACCCCGGCCAAAGGCCTCTGACCACTTGCGAGGGCGGCCGTTAGAATCCTGGTGCAGTCGCAGACGTGGCTTCCCGGCCGTGTGCCCTCTCACTGGCCCGAGGTAACCCCGCGCCCGCTTGTCCTCCAGACAGCGCGAACACGGAGAGCCTAGAAGACCCAGGTGCACGGTGACTCTGTTTATGTCCCCGTGCAGTTGAGTCATACGTGACACTGAGCTCATCGGCTACTTCAACTCTTTAAATTCCGAACCCGGAGTCTCCCGAAGTTGTCTCTTAGCCAGAACCCCACTGCCGTCCTTGGAAGGAAAGCTTCCCCATCTCGGTCCTGGCTCAGTCGCGGTGCGGTGCCGGCGGCGAGCAGAAGCGTGTCGCGGTGGGGCACCTGCTGCATGAGTGGGCCATGTTTTTCTCCACTGCTGGCTCTTTGGTCTCGAGGGAAAACTGAGCCCTGGGTCTGGGGTTGCACCTAAAATCACTCGAATGACAGAGAAATCAGCACTCTCCCCGTGTCTCACTTTTGGACAAATTCTGCACATGGGAGGAAAGCCTCAGCTCTCAGCACGGCGCGAGGTGGCTCCCCTCCATCGGACACGTTCCCCACGAGTGCACTGGGCCTCCTTTCCTGACGGCGGGGGCGCTGTCCTTGCAGGAGACCCACGTGAGGTGACCGGGGCCAGGCCCCCAAACTAGGAGTTGAGCGAAATGTCTGCCTTCCAAGTCTCACTTTGAACACATTAGCACGAAACGGGTTTTTGCTTCCTCGCACTTCTTCTGTTTACGGTCTCCCCCCCCATACGGTTCGGGCGCTCCGCCCCGCCGAAAGCGCCACCCCCCCCCCCCCGTAACTGTCCTTGCTGCGGCTGTTCGTTCTCGCCCTCCCTCTCCGCTTGGCTGGAGCCCAAAGCAGTCGTACCGGTTTGAAACATCACGACCCGGTGACCGGTCCCAGAGGCAGGGCTCCATGGGCATCCGAACGCCGTGGGAGCCTGTCCGTGTTCCCTGGAGCGCCTGGCGGGCACTGGGTCCGAGCTGGGCGGCTGTGGTCGTGGGGCTCCCGGCTCGCGCGCTCCGCACCCGTCAGGAAATCGCGGGGCCCGGGTTAGCAGCAGGTCTCCCCAGGACCGCGAGGCCACCCGGGTGAAGGACAGGGCCGCCCCACAGGAGGTGACCTCTCAGACTTGCGGCAAGCCCCAGGACCTTCCCGCGGACGGGGCAGGCCTCTCCCACTGGCAGGAAGTACTTCACTAGGTCAAAGCCAGGTTCAAGATGTTACCACGTGCAGCCCCCGATGCGGGTGTTTCTGGTTACAGGTTTACCGTTTCGCAGACGCTCGGATCACGCGCACGACCCATCCCAGCGGTCTGGCCGTCGTGCGGTTCCCTGAGCAGCAGAGAGGTGAGTGGCGCGGGCTCTCGTGCCCGATGAGCGCGGGCGGCCGTCGGCGCTTCTTGTGCAACGTTCGCTTTAGCAGACGACGGAGCCTGGTGCGCCGGCTGTCCACGGCAGCGACCGTCCGGATACTTCGGGGCTTGAAGAACCGAGTGAGGACCCAAGTCTCGTTTCTCATTCGCATCACGGAGCCCGGAACCCAGTGCTGGGGTGGGGGCTGTAAACGCTCCAGATGCCCAAGGAGATGCCGGTCAACTCGGTCCTAGCTTTGTGCACTCGCTGTCCGCCCTGGACGGAGGCACGATGAGCAAAAGGCCAGACGTGCGCCGAGCCGCTCAGCTTTCCAGCGGCTTTCTCTCCGAAGCTGTCATCTCTCAAGTTCTAAGAATTCCGTGTTCTGGTTAAAACCTGAGGTTCTTGGTTTTGTGAATTTGTTTCTAACCATTTAATTTTATCTCTCATTGTGCTGAGTCCCTCTTTTCTCACATGAATGACTTGATGCTCTGGGAGGACCAGTTCTCTAAATGGGGCACCTTCGTGGGCAAGTCCCCCCATTGAGAGGACACGCTCTCACAATGTCCTTCTCAGGGTCACCACTGTCCCCCCCGACCCTCACCAGAATCTGAATGTGAATTTTAAGAGAGTGCCCTATTGAAGTAAGTCGTATTCCCCGTGTCGCCCTTGTCCGCCGTGGTCACCACGGCGTATTGTATGTGGAAGAGGAGGCGTCATTCCCTTCGCCCAAGTTGCCGCCCTCCTGGTTGAAAAGGACAGAGCCCTGATCCCGGGCCGAGCGTCCAGTGTTCCAAAAGCCTGTGTCCTCGGGCTGGACTCCTACAGGGAGCCGGCTGCCTCCCCGTGACGGGCTGAGGGCTTCCCAGAGCCGCCGGGTGCCGGACGGCCCGGCTGGGGGCTCCTTCTCGCCAAGCTGGCCTTCGCCGGGGCTGCCCCCTGCAAGCCTTCCAGGCTGCGGGCTGCGCACACAGAGGGTGGAGGTTCGGTCAGAGGACTGGACGTTTTCACAGACATCGTCCTGGCACTGGGCCGCGAGACCCTCCCTGATACTCACAGCTGCTGCCTTTGAAAACCCGCTCGCTGGCAGCTCTCCGCGAGAGATTAGCCCCGGGGGCGCTCGCTGCTCAGAAGGACGCAAGGTGGCTTGTTTTGTTTTGTTTTAACACGTGATCAGTAAATGCAGTCATTTAGTCTAACTATACAGTGGCTGTCTTTTTTTTTTTTTAAAGATTTTATTTATTTATTTGACAGACAGAGATCACAAGTAGGCAGAGAGGCAGGCAGAGAGAGAGGAGGAAGCAGGCTCCCTGCTGAGCAGAGAGCCCGATGCGGGGCTCGATCCCAGGACCCTGAGATCACGACCTGAGCCAAAGGCAGAGGCTTTAACCCACTGAGCCACCCAGGCGCCCTGTGGCTATCGTTTTTATACAAGTCTTATTTATAAAGTAGGTTGAAAGACTGTTCTAGAAAATGAGTATTTTTTAAGCTTATTTTTTTAAAGATTTTATTTATTTATTTATTTGACAGAGAGAGAGAGAGCGCACACAGGTGGGGGGGGGGCAGAGGCAAAGGGAGAAGCAGACTCCCTGCTGAGCAAGGAGCCCGATGCAGGACTCGAATCCAGGGCCCTGAGATCACGACCTGAGCTGAAGGCAGCCGCTGAACTGCCTGAACCACCCAGGAGCCCTCAGAAAATGAGTATTTGGATCTGGATTTCACTCTTTGGTTTTCTTCTTCCACTACTGTAAGAAGTCTAACGGTCATTGTAAAACAAACTGAAAACCTTCATGCTAGAAGGCACCTGTCAGGGTGTCGCAGCCCTCTTCGCCGGAGTGACGCTGGTGGGGGGTGTCAGTTCAACCCAACAGGGGTCCCGTGCGTAGGAGGTCATTTCAAGGGTGCTGACCTGGGGGCCGTAGCCAGTGCACCTTTGACTGCTCCCTGAGTGACCCCAGGCCGCCTGACATCTTGTCTGAGTTTCATCAGGGGTGTCACGTGGGAAAGCCCCAACCCATGGACTGGTTGGGGACCCGGGGCCGGTAGGCGGTGCTGTGAGAGCTGAGATGGGGGTGGGCACCCGTACTGGCTCCGGCCGGGACCCCGGGGCGCCACTGGCAGTGTGGTAGCCTTGTTGGCGCTGGCCAGTGCGGCGGGCGCTGCGTGTCTCGGTTCCCACCCCCGCCCCCCGATCCCGGGCCTAGCCGCCGGCTGGGGTGCTCTGACCCTGGAAACTCAGAGTCCCCACACGATGCTCAGAACGCTTGCCAGCACCGCCAGCCACAACGCAAGGGTTCCAGCAAACAGATTAGGAAAACGCTGGATTTGGGGAAGCTAACCCTTTCCTCCCTGTCCTCGTTCATTCTTGGTATCGTGTGTGCCGGGGGCTCCGTGGGAAGGGACGGGAGGCAGGAGCGCTCACTGTTTCACAATCGTAGGTCAGCACACAATGCTTTTTTCATGGACCGACTATTAATATGTTCCTTAGGCTTCTTGTTGGGAAAATATATAGTATCTCAATAACGAGGAGGTTTTGTGGCTGGTTTTTTTTTCCTTGGGTCTTTCAAAGTTCAGCAAAAGTTTATGTGGACGTGGGCAGATTCTCCGCCGGTGGATGCGCTGTGTAAACGCATCCCATGGCACCTGTGTGGACACCGGCCACGGAATTTGTGTCTGATGTTAATTTCCAGGTCCTCCTCACGGAGGCGAGGCTGACAATGCTCGGAGCTGTCGAAACACGGCTGGCCCTCTTCGGGTCACTCTCGTCCCCGTCCCAGTGAATCCCGGCTGCTTCCGGGCCCCCGCGGCCCCCGTCCCAGGCTCAGCTCCTGCCGCAGCCCCTTCCTCGCCGCCAGGCCTGCACCCCTGGTGCTAACCTCTTCTTCCGGCCTCTGCGGTGGCCGAGGGCTTCCATTCTAAGTGAGTTTGCACATTTATCCAGATACCAAGGAGACCTGCCAGCCGCAGTGCACTGAGTGAAAAATCCCTTACAGCTCATTTCCCGTGAACTTTGGGGCGCTTTTCTGTCTTGCAGCCTGTCTCTGCTCCCCGCCTCCGACGCTCTCTGCCTGGCCGTCTGCGTTTGCGAAAGCGCTCTGCCCTTTGGGTGTGTTTTTGTGCTGTTTCCCGCCTGTCTTCCATCAGCAGGAATGGTTCGATCTGGCCTCTCCGCACAGGGAAAAAAATGTCACTTCTTGATCTGGGGCCAATTTGAAAATGAATCCCACGCTGGCGGCACATTTCCTACACAGCATTGCTACATCTTCCTGACCCTGCAAATAGTTACGAAATAGCCTTTGGCCTGACTGGCTTGTCTGGAAAGAGGGTGAAATTCCAGTGCCCCCAGCAGTGGCCAGGACGAGGGTCAAGTTTGCGAACAGCCCCCAGCTGTCTCCGCTCAGAGATCAGCTTCCCTGTTCCTGCACGGGAGGTGGGCTCTTGCTCTCATCCCGACACGGCTGGAGCTTCGCTCTCAGGTCTTTAAACCCCAAGCACGTTCCCTACCCGTCAGGGCTACAGTGTCGCTGCTCTTGATGGGATTTGTTTGGGATGGGTGGGTCCCGCCCTCGGCTTTTCAAACCAAGCAAGCTGGAATTTTACAAAATCAAGACCTCCCCACGTGAGGGGTGGGGTCCGAGTTCTCCGAGGCTGTAACCCACAGAGTCAAAACCACTTTCAACATTAGCCATCCTGCTAACCCAGCAGCATGCAGAGGACCTCTGCTGGCACCGAGTCTCCTTTTCTCACGCCCGGGTGCTTGTCCTTTCTCTCTGAAGGAAGTGGGACTAACCCACCCAGGTCGGCTGCGTCAGGCACGGTGGGGGCTGCCTGCAAACCCCCAGCGGCGGGCAGGGCAGCCTCCGGGGCCAAAGGAGCGTCCTGTTTCGTGGGCGGTCGTAGGGCGGTGGGTCATCGCGCCCCACTGGTGCGACAACCCCCTTCTGTCCTGCTGGTGTGATACCAGCCGTCAGTCTATCCCTTCCCCGTCGGTTTCAAGTCTGTTGTTTAACTTCCGCCTGTCGGTGACAGGTGTGTGCACCACACTCGGACACACGGTCTGCACAGGTCCTGCTTCTCTCCAGCGTCCGCGTGTTCAGTGTCCTGCTCCTGGCTGAGCTGGAGGGAAGACACTCGCTCACTGCGGGCGTCGCCTTCGGGGTCGGTCCTTTAAAGCAGACTTTAGCTATGCTGTTCTGCTCCATTATTTTTTCTTTGCTCTGAATTAAAATGATTATCATTTATTTTAATGTAATTTCAAACTTCCAGGATGTACAGAGAACTTCTGTGTGCCCTTTACCCAGATTCACCAATTTTTAACTTTTTGCCGTATTTGCTTCAGCATTGTCTCTGCGGGCATGTGTGCACGCGCGTGTGGATCTCATCCTGTTTCCTGGCCCCTAGAGAGTTAGCTGCACACGTCCGGGCCCCTTCACCCGTCGTGTGTCTCTGCGCGTTCCAGCCCTGTGTGATCAGGGCCCACCCGACTCTAGGGACCCCATCCTAACTCACTACGACTGCAAAGACGCTCTTTCCGGGTGAGGCCGCATTCTGAGGCCCTGAGGGTTAGGACATGCCCACAGGAACTTTGCAGGAACACAGTTCCACCCATAACATATCCCTAGGATTTCTATTTATTCTGCTTGGAATTCGTTCTGCTTCTTATACCTACGGATTTACGTTTCCTCATCCGCTCTAGAAGGCTCATAGCCGTGACCTTTGGGGATATCGCCATTCCTCTGCATTCTCCTTTCTTCTTCTGGAACTCCCGGCCCATGTCCTTCTACATCAACTTCTTTCTCACCTACAGAACGTGGGACCTCCCCGGCCCGCCGCCACCCTCCCCTGCTTCTCCAGGATCTCTGCCGTCGTCTGCTCATTTCTCCTCTTATTCATTTTGGGAGGTGGTCCCTGGACCTTTGGTACATTTCCCAGTGTGTCTCATCGCGGAGGTCTAGTTGTTAGGGAGTAAGAAAGGTCCCTCGAAGTTTCCTGCCAGTGAAAGCCACAGCCCTGATGATTTAGTACTAAGAACCGTAGACTAGCTCGGAGTTACGTGGCGGTCATTACGTGGCCGGCGGGCTTCCAGCCGCTCTTCATGCACACACGGAACCTTCAAAGACTCCAGCGACATAGGTGCCCTCGCTGTCCTCATCTTAGCGGTGAGGGAGCTGATCAGCGAGCCCGCGGTCTGTCCACACTCACGCACTGGCTTCCTGCGTGGTCTGGCTCTGGAGCCCAGAGTGAAACGCTGTCCCTCAGGATCCCAGAAGTCACGCACGATCGGACTCAGCGCGTTACGTGCTCGCATCTGCTTCAGCTGCGGCTGTGGCTTCTCTCTCCTTTCGAATGCTTTTCCCTTGACCAATTTGACAGAGGTCTTTGTGGTTATTATTTATCTCAAATTGCTGATTTCTGGCTTTGTTGATGTGTTGTACGACAGCTTTGCTTTTTCTCTTTCACAAATTCAGGCTTTATATTTATTATGCTTTTTGTTTGACTTCATTTTCCTTTTAAATCTTTCAGGTAGTGGGGCGCCTGGGTGGCACAGCCCATTAAGTGTCTGACTCTTGGTTTTGGTTCAGGTGGTGATCTCAGGGTTGGGAGATCGAGCCCCGCGTTGGGCTCCGCGCTCAGTGTGGAATTTGCTTGAGATCCTCTCCCCCTCTGCCCCTCCCACTTGAGCTCTCTCTCTCTCAAAATAAATATCTTAAAAACGATCCTTAAGGGAGGCATAAGTTCTCCTCAGTTTCTGGTGTTTGTTCCCTAATATAAACATTCCAGGCTACAAATTCCCTCTGAGCACCTTTTTCATTATATCCCTCAAATTGTGTTAGCATTGATTTTTCTAATGCAGTTCTAAGTGTGTCTTATTATTTCCTGTAGTTTGATTATTGATTGATTGATGGATTATTTTCCTGTAGTTTGTAGCTCATGAATTATGTTTGAAAGTGTCTTGAAATAATTTCCAAGTGTACAGTGAGTTTTAGCTCTCCTTTTGCTTTCATTTTAATTCAGCTAAGTTGTGTAAAACCATAGCTTATATTATTACCCTTTCTTTGATATCTTTTGTCTTCCTTTAAGGTCCAGAACATATTCATTCTCCCCCAAATGTCTAATATGTGCTTGAGAGCACATGTATACATCTATAATTGCCTTTAGATTAAGGTTTATAAAAGTTGTGTTTTCAAGAATAGAAAATCTGGAAATAAACCCACAACTCTGTGGTCGGTCAATGTTCATCAAAGCTAAGAGGAATGTCCAGTAGGAAAAGATGGTCTCGTCGACAAAGGGTGTTGGGAGAACTGGACAGTCCCGTGCAAAAGAACGAAACCGGACCATTTCCTTACACTACACACAAAGATAAATTCAAAATAGATGAAAGACGTACGTGTGAGACAGGAAACCATCAGAGTCCTAGAGGAGAACACAAGAAGTGGCCTCTCCAGGGTCGGCCACAGCGACTTCTTCCTAGACGTGTCTCCTGAGGTAAGGGAAAGAAAAGCAAAAATGAACCACTGGGATTCACCAAAATAAACAGCTTCTGCGCCACGAAGGAAACAGTCGGTAAAACTAAAAGGCCACCGACAGAGCGGGAGAAGATATTTGCAAATGACATATCTGATAAAGGCTAGGATCCAAAATACACGAAGAAGTGATAAAACTGAACATTCAAAAAATGAATAATCCAGTTAAAAAATGGGCAGAAGGCATGAATAGACGTTTTTCGAAAGAAGACATACAAACGGCCAACAGACACCAGAAAAGATGCCCAACATCACTCATCATCAGGGCAATGAAATTAGAACCACTGTGAGCTGCCCCCTCACACCTTCTGGACGACTAAAGTAGAAACACAGGAAACAACAGAGCCTCCCGCACTGTTGGTGGGAGCGCAAGCCGGTGCAGCCACTCTGGGAAACAGTGTGTAGTTTCCTCGACAAGTTAAAAATAGAGCTACCCTACGACCCAGCAATCGCACTCCTGGGTATTTAGCCAAAAAAATATGAAAAGAGTCATTCAAAGCGATACAGGCACCCCTATGTTTATAGCAACATAATTTACAATAGCCAAACTGGGTTCGCGGTCTAAGGGTCCACTGACAATGAGTGGTAAGAGGGACGTGGCGCATTTATATACGAGGGAATATCAGCCGTAAAAGGGAATGAAATCTTGCCATTTGCGATGTCATGGATGGATCTAGAAGGTATTATGCCAAGTGAGAAAGTCAGAGAAAGACAGATGCCATATGATTTCACATACGTGAAATTTAAGAAACAAAACAAATGAGAAGAAAAGGAAAAGAAAAAGAGACAAACCAAGAAACAGACTCTTAACTACAGAGAACGCACTGATGGTTACAGAGGAGAGGAGGGCGGGGATGGGGGACGGGATGGGGATGAAGGGGAGCACCTGTGATGAGCACCAGTGACGTATGGAAGGTATGAGTCCCTATATTGTACCCCGGACACTAATATTACACTGTGTATTAACTAACTGGAATTTAAATAAAAACCAAAAAAAAATGCGTCTTTAAATATGCTGTGCTCTTACTAATGTTAAAATCAGCACGAGCTCCTAAATGATGAGAGTGTGGTGGAAATCTGTCTTGCTGACCATGGATTTATCGCAGTCTGTCTGGAACGTTCCTCCATCCTGATGGTCGGGCGGCGACGCCCACACTTAGGTCTGGTGTCACGCGTCGCCCCACGCCGGGCCTCTGGCAGGTGGCGATTGCCTGGTCTGCCCTTCCCCATTCGTTTACTTCTGCTATTTTTAAAGCTGTGTGTGAAGGTATGTTCTTATCAGCAACACACAAATGAAAACACACAACCCGAGACAATTCTATTTAAGCAGAGGGGGTGCTTCACAAGTCGGCGGCTTGCCCGTCGCTCTGCCGTCCTCTGGGAGCAGCCGGGATCCCCGCGCCGCCTCTCACGCCCTCCCGCACACTCCTGACAGCATTTTCATTCTCCCTCGTTGTTTTCTTTTTTAATTCGTCACGATTGTCACTGTTCATACAGAGGAGGTTGGCTTTGGATTTTTCCCGCTTACACGCACTTGCGGGCTCATCGCTCCTTCGTGCACCTTCTGGTGCACGTACAGCCCCAAGTACGATCTTCCGACGGCGCCATGGCTCGTTGTGCTCTGCTGAAACCGTCCGTGATGTCACCTTTGCTCACGCGTGATCATTTATCGTGATGGACAATTCCACGTGCCTACCCTGGGCCAGCGCTGTTTTCAGACGGGATGCGTGACAGTGAACGAAACTGTAAGATGTCCCCAACCCGTGAAGTTTTAGGGGAGGGAGACAGAAAACAAAGAGGTAAAAATAAGTAAATAGAAATCAACCATATTAAAAGCTACAGAGAAAAGGAAGAAGGTGGACCATGGGGACGGGGTCTGGCATTTCCGGTCCTCTCTCTGTAGGGCGATCTGGGAAGCCCTCCCTGAGGAGGTGATCCGTCGGGAGAGGCAGGATGACGTGAGAGGGAGAGAGCTACGTGCCTACCAGGGGAGGAGCATTCCAGAGAGAGAGAGGAGCAAAGGAAATGTCTGAGGAAAGTCACGGAGGCCAGCGTGGCGGGGGAGGAGTTGGTGAGGTGGCGGCGGGAGGTGGCGGCGGGAGGCGCCGGGGTGTGCGGGACCCGGGCTTCTGCGCGGAGGGCCCTCGCTGGAGAATTTCGAGCAAAAGCACGACCAGCAATCATTCTCAGCGCGGGGAGGATTTCCTGCGGCCCCGGTCGCATTGGTGGGAAGGCCTGGCACCCCCGATGGCTTCCTTTGCGGGTGAATTGTCTTCTTTCTTGCTGCTCGCGGGGGACGCTGTGTCTCCCGGTCTGTTGCGACGGGGCGGCTGCAGGTGGGACTGCATCGCGGTGCTGGGGCCGGTGTGTGCCTCAGGGTGAGTGACTCGCGTCTTCCGAAAGGCAGGGCGCCCGCCATCGCAGGAGGCCTGGGGAAAGGCGAACTTAGACGACGGCACGATGCTCTCGTACAAGCACGTTCCACGCAGCTCACTCGTGGGCGTAACGAGTCTAGAAGCGCTTTGTGGCGTGGTGGACCGGGGTCCCCTCGGCCGCGTCCGGCACCCGTCCGAGTTCAGCAACGCCCTCAGCCGTCGTCCTCAGCAGCGTGACCCTCCTGCACCATCTCTGTCCCTCCAGTCACGAGTGTGGGCCCCAGCTGCTCCCTCCACTCCCCGTCGCTCATCACACCACGTTTTCTTGGGTTTGCTGCTTCCTGGGCGAGCTGCTCGTCATCGCCTCCCAGTCTCCTCGGCCGAACAGGGCCGGCCCGTCATTCGTGCTAATATCACTTCTCTCTGGTTTTCAACGTCATACTTGGGGCATTGGCGGCCAGCCCGTGCCGATGCCACCCCCGCGGGACACTCCCTCCCCGTTTCCGTGGCCCCAGCTGCCGGCTTGCACGGGGGGTGGTGTCCTGGGGGCCCCGCTGGGGTCTGTCAACCGGGAGAGCTCTGGGCTTGCTTCTGCCAGAGGTGCCCTGCTTCTGCCAGCCCAGGCTCCTCTGGGTTTGCTCCTGGGACTGGGGCGTCCCCTCTCCCCAGATTCCCTCAGGGCTCAGAATGAGACACTTTCCCTGGTGCCCTCGCCTTGCCGTGCACGTTTCCTGCCTCGTCCCTGTCCAGGGGGCATGACGGGAGCGTGACGTCTGGAAGCAGGAATGAGCTCTGAGTCCCCGCGGAGCGCCTGCGAGGGCAGCCCCGACAGTGGGGCGGCTCTAGTCGGCTCCGTCTGCTTCTCCACTGCCCCTGCAAGGTCTGGCCTTGTCGTGGGTGTGAGTACATCGGCACGGGTCTCCAGTGCTGTTTTATCGAGCATCATACTTGGTGGTGGCGGTGTAGTCGGAGGGTCTGACCTGCCGCACGCCGAGAGTCAAGGTCATCGCTAAACAGACTGTCATCAGGGGCACGAGGGGCCCCAAAGCAGGCTCTTTCCAGCCGATGCCCAGATGAACCCGGTTGGACTTTCTGCCCTCACAGCCTGTCCTTTGGGCTCTGACTTGGCAAGTGCGTGGAGAGGTGGGCACGAGAGCAGTCGCCTCCTTCGGTGACCTTCCGTCGGTTCTTGACAATAGAGCACGACGTGTGCTAGTTCCTGCACACCGTGTCAGTGACTCATTAATGTGGGGTCAGGTCACCCGGAGAGGGAGGCGTTTTGTAGACCTGTGTTTCCTCGCTGTCCCCAAGCCTCGGAGCCCCCGAGTCTCGGCTGGTCCGTGCAGAGGTCGCGTGTGCACCGCCTCAGTCTCTCCGTAGAAACTCCAAGTCCTGTCACCGCCCTGGGAGGTGCGTCCGCACCCTCAGACCTGCTCCCTGGGACGGACATTTCAGGAGCGCGGTCAAAGGCCTCGTTTTCCACTCCTGCCGTCTGATGTGTGCAATTGTGTGTCACGTGCATGTTCTTGTACGATTCACACGGATCAGCAGGCTTGGGCTCAGAGTAGCACCGGGGGTCCGTGAGCTCCGAGGGGCTCTGGAGAATTGTTCCAGAGAAGACCCCCCCCAGGTCCTTCTGAGCATTCCCTCAATATACCACAGAAAAACAAGTTTTCACAGTTTTTTGCTAAAAAATATTTCAATGGGTAGAATTTTCCCTCAGTTGTAAGATCTGTTTTTCTCCTGTCCGTTGGTGTTTCCTCTTGTCTGCCAGCAACTGCTAACAGTTCAAACAAAAGCACATGCCTATTTTCGGAAAGAAAACAGAAACTAATCAATTAAGTCTAACAGCTTTTCTTTTGTTCACAATCACATGCGAAGAGTGATTTACACCACGTGTGTGCATTACAACCTGCCTTTGGTCCTGTAGGAACATGCGATAGAGCAGGGTCTCGGCATTGGACAGAGAGCCCCGTCGCATTTAAAGGTTCTGTTCATTTTAAGTACGCTCCACCCCTGACATGGGGCTCGAGCTCACACCCCTGGGATCCAGAGTTGCACGCTCTACCGACTGAACCAGCCGGGAGCCCCTCGGGGTCTGTCTCTTGCACAAGGTTGAAAGTCAGTGTCGTCTGTGGAGGCTGGCGTGGAGGGAGGCCTGGGTCCTCACCACGTTATCTGGTCTGACGCCCAGGTCACTGTGAAAACAGTAAGAGTGAAGGTCGGAGGCATTCGGAAGCCCAGGGTCGCCCAGTGCGGGATGGACAATGACCTTCCATCTCGGAGGACCTGGAGAGCTCGGTGACTTGAGCAAAGTTGGAAGAATATAAATTTGGTCTTCTACGGAGACATGGGAGCTCAGTCCGAGCAAGACACTCGACTACACATAAAACATGACGGAGCAGGACACAAAACCGCGTCTTGGCGTGGGTCACTGGGGACCACGTGGGTGCCGCGAGAGACGCGGCACGGACAGCAGGCGCTGCATTTCTAAAACGTGTATTCCACAGAAAAGTACCACCCCGATGGCTCGAAGGAAATCGTGCATCCGGACGGGACCGTGAGACGTCGGAGCGGCGGCCGTGAGGAGACTGTGTTTCCGGACGGGACAGTCGTCACCGTGGAAAGGTCGGTGTGATGACAGGTGCGTGCGGGCAACAACTTCTTCAGGTTAACCTTGGCGAAAGAGCAGGTGTCTGTGTCGGGGGATAGAAGAGGCTGCCGCTCACCCCGCGGTGCTGTCTAGGAGCCTGAGCCTGTTCCCACATGAATCTTAACAGACTTGCGTTCTCCTCGCTGACCATGGTCAGTCTCGCGCTGCAACCTGAAAGGACGCGAGGCCTTCGGTCGGCTCGTGTCGGTGGGAGCCCGGGTGCGAGCGGGCCCACGGGAACAGCCACGGGAGACACCCCGAGGAGGCGCTCCCAGAGCCCGCGTGCGCAGGGGAGGGGCGTGAGGCTGTGCCCGCCATCCAGCCGCCTGCCGCCCCACAGGCCCTCCTGGACATCAGGGTGGACTTCCGGGTGTCCCCACGGCACAGTCTGCGTGAGCTCTGTGTCACTTCTCTGGGAGATTGTGCTTTGTGGTCCCCTCACTCCCCTCTCTCTCCAGATCAAGCTTCCAGCCCAGGAGTGTGGGAGCAGGCGCACCGCCCTGTCCTCCTCCCACACTCCAGTCCCGGCCACCGTGCCGGCTCCCTCACCAGCTCGCTCTCCCCTCCCAGGAACGGCGACAGGACCATCGTGTTCAGCAACGGGCAGAGGGAGATCCAAACAGCCGGGTTCATGCGGCGGGAATACCCCGACGGCACCGTCAGAACCGTGTACTGCACGGGCTCCCAGGAGACCCGGTCCGCCTCCGGGACCGTGAGGATCAGGTACGAGCCTGGGAACGTCCTCCCGGCCAGAAGGCATCGGGCGTCCCTCAAAACGCAACGTTACGTGTGATTTCCCAATTACATTTTTTTTTCTGAAGCACAGAAAGCTAATAGTATATTCACTGCCCCAAATGGCAGAGAACACATAAAACTTTAGGACACCCCAAGTCATGCAGGATTTGTGACTCCGCAGACCCCGGGCTTCCTTGGTCGGGACACGCGGTTTGATCAGCACCAGCTGGAGGACAGGGGACTCACCAGAGAACGCATCACAGGAGCCCTAACAGGGCCGCCGACTCTCCGCCCGTCACGAGCCAGCGCTGCCCTGTGACGGGATGGGGGAGCTCAGCAGGGCAGCCCCCTCAGGCCCCCGATTAACAGACACCGACTCCCATCCCTCCACAACTGACCTTGCCGGGTCGGGTAGGAAGAGGGTTGTAGTCCCCACAGGGAGCCTAGCCCGGGTCAGCATGGTGGGTCTCGGGGACCGTCCCTGCGCAGGAGCAGTCCCCTCCGGAGGCTAAGGATCTTCTCCTCTCAAGGTCACAACAGTGACCAGTGACCTGCTCATTGTGCCGTTTTCAGGCCACCCAGAAACTAACAACGCGATGGCAGCGAGCGGGCTTTGTCCTCACGCGGAGACTCCCCCAACCCCGGGGAGGAATCCCTTCTGGAACAGTCTTGTCCCCAGATGTGGGTTTGTGTTTGTGTTTCCGATGCGCGCTCGTGTTCTGCTTTGCCGGACGCGAGCGATCCTGTGTCAGTAGCCATAACCATGTCAACCAGTGTCACCCGTGCCATGTTACGGAGGTCGTCGGGACGCCAGTGACGCCGTCTAAAGTGACCCAGGGACAGCGTGCTCTCGGCTCTGAAGGAGCACAGAGGCGTTCCCCAGGCAGCTGCCCCGGACGGAGGCCTCTTCCTTCCTGAGGACCACGGCCCCGTCAATGGTCGGATTAACAGGTAAAACTAATCTGTTACGGAAAAGCTGCTTTTGCTCTGGCTAAAAAAAGGAAAGGACGTGCCGCCTGTTTTATTTTGAATCCCCTTATCCCGAGAACTTCCCCTGCAGCAAACAGGACGGGTGCTGGGGTGCGGGATGGAAAGAGCGGAGCTTCTGTGCGGGGGACGGTGAGCGGAAACGAACGCTCGTTTTTGTCGGTAAACCGCGTCCAGGCCCCAGACGACGGGCCTGGCTGGCGGCGTCTGACGTGGTCTCGCTCGGCGATCCGGAATCTGAGCCGGATGATTCATGGGGGGCTTGGGGCACGCTGGCCGTCGGTACATGCTCAGGACCACACACCCCGAGCCGCACCTGCAAACCGCTGATCGCGCCCCAGTCCCGTTCCTCGCGGCACCTCAAGGCTCTGCGTGGGACGTGTAGTCTGACGGCGGGCGGGACAGAAAAGGTCTGGGTTCAGAGCGTGGCACTCTAGCTCCGGCACATTCCCGCCCACCTGCCCTGCCTGCCTCTGCCCTCCCACCTGCCAGTGCCCTCTCCCAGCACACCTCAGGGACAGGCCCCTTCCCGAGGACCAGCCCTGTCTCACCCAAGCCCCCCTCTGTGGTCCTTCCGAGGCCTGCGTGGCCGCCTCTGCTCTAGAAATCTTCCCATGGATCCCACGCCCGGCAGTCGGGCACGTCCCCCTAGTCCTCTGGCCCCCTCGTCCCCAGGCTCGTCCCCAACTGCGTTCCCACCACCTACTTACCTGTGTCCCTCCCAGGGGCTAGAGCAAGTTGGGGTGGACATTAGGTCTCCTACATCTTTGACGCCCCTCCCCCCGACGGTGAGGAGAGGGCCTGGAGGTTTCAGAAACTAGTTCTGGTGTAAGTGAGCGGGTCCATAACAGGACACGGTCATCGTGAGTCTGATTATCATTGGTTCCGTAAAATCAGAGGCACTTTGAACGGGGAAGGCCTCAGTCACAACAATTAGCACGTTTAATTCCCAGTTTATCCAATGTAGCTCTGAAATGACTTTTTCCTGAGCATTTGAAGATTGGTGCTCATTAGAGTAGGCGTCCTTAAACGACTGAACTTTCATTTGTAGTTCAGTGCGGCTGGTGCTTTAAAATAAACACCCCACGCAAAAGGCAAAACCCGATGCTTAATGACCATTTTACACGCTCACACCTTGGACCGATCCTTCAGCCTGGATTATTTTTCACTCGTCCGTAATTAACATGCCTTCCCAGACTTGTTACTATATTCATCTTGTCTTTTAAAAATTGTGTTTATCTGAGAAAGAGAGCGCGCGCACGAGCAGGGGGAGGGGCAGAGGGAGAGGGAGAAGCAGACTCTGCTGAGTGGGGAGCCTGAGGAGGGCTCGATCCCAGGACCCCCAAATCATCACCTGCGCCCAAGTCAGACGCTTCGCCGACTGAGCCTCCCGGGCGCCCGAGGGCAGCAGCGTTTGAAGCCAGAGTCCGGAGCGCAGGGTGCTCGGAGCTTGGAATCCGGGTGGAGCGCCGGCTGCTGGTGCCTCGCTCGGAGCCTCAGCCGGTGATTCTTCTTAAGGTTGTGCGTGTTCCCGGCGTTTCCCAAATAGATTTTGTTGTTCTGCTGGACCTTAAACAGTCCCTTCATCCACTAGGATGTTTCCCAAAATGCCACGGGCCAGGTTTGTGGAGGAAGGGGTTGTGTCTGTCCCTCCAGTCCTGTCTGTGGCTCTGAGCTTCGTGCACGCTGTACCATGGGGACCCACACCTGTAACCACGGGGACCCACACCTGCGCCGCAGGGATGTGCACGCTCTCATAGGTACGCAGGCTGCCAACCAGCCAGCCCTAACCCTGAGCCGGAGAGACCGGGAGTCTGCGGGGAGCCAAGCCGACTGCCTCCTACGCTGTGCGAACTGACCTTGTTTTTTATGCTGCCATTAAACAACCGCGCTAGCCCATGGTGCGTTAGTCTGTGTTTTCTTATTTAGAGCTCAGCCCCTAGTCTCCTGTTGCCACAAGAGCAGGTCGTCCGCGTCCCAGCGGCGAAGGTAGGAGGAGAACCTGCTGAGGGTCCGCTTGTGGCCGTGGCCGACCACTTCCTTGACCCTCCCGTACGAGGCCCCGCACTTACTGATGCTGCTGTTGGTCAGAGGCGCGTGGCTGTCCCGCAGGTTCCCGAGGCCGAACTTCTCCGTGGCGCACCGCGCCAGCCCCTCCTGGTAGATGTAAATGGTCGGAGGCTGAAAGCCGGTAACGCACACGTAGATGCGGAGGTCGCATTTGTACCTGCCCACGAGCAGAGGGTTGCAGATGTATTTCTGCACGACGTAGGTGTCGTCGAAGACTAAGTCTTTAATGTCCCTGAAGACGAGGACGCCCCGCCCGCGGGAGCGCTCCGCCGACTTGCAGACCCAGCAGCTCCGCGCGCCGCCCGCCACGTGCTTCTCCCTGAAGTACTCAGCCGCGAACTTGCTGTAGTCGTTGGGCATGACGAACGTCAGGGGGATGAACTCGTCCAGGGCCGCGCCGTACGTCTTCTTCATGTGCCTCAGGCGTTTGGCCAGATGGTCCTTCCTGGTGAGCCTGGTGGTGCCCGGGTGGTGGTGGAGATGTTGCCAGGGTTTGATGTTGGCGTGCTCGGCCATGCGGGAGGAGGAGGACCTCCAGTACGGGTTCCGGTCTTCCTCGTCCTGCCCTCCTTGGTCGAACTTGTCCCACCCCCGCTCCAGCAGGACGCTCCGCACCACTTTCGGTGTGCTGTCGTCAACGCGGAACACCAGCGGCTTCCCGGCGGGCCTCGGAGCTCTGTCCTCTGCCATGAAATACGGTGTCCTTTTCTAGAAATCGAGGATCAGGACCACGTTAGCAGGCGGGCTGGGGGGGGGGGGCGCCCTGTAGAGCAGCTTTCCCATAAAAGACTCCACGTCCCACGGCCCGCCGTTGGGTCTGTGCCTTTCCCACACACCAGACAGTCTCACCGGATGCCCGCATCTCAGCTACCCCCGTGAAAACACACCCGCCCTCCCTGTGCGTTCTGTCTGTCTAGACGTCACCTACCTACTTCGTCCTCGTAGAGACCTGTTCCGAGTGTTGGCAGCTCCGACCGTCGCTACTCCTGAGGGCCGCCCTGCTCTGGGCCTGGAGGCACAGTGGGTCCTCTCGGCCTAAAACAGGAACGTTCTCTAGAGAAAGCAAATGTCAAGTTTTCTATAGTTAGATGAATTTGAACGTGCAAAGAAGACACGAGACGCTGGCGTTAATGTGACTGGCGGGGGTCCTACTGGCCTGAGACGCTCAGGCAGATTTGACCAGACACCCGTGACGGCCACCAGCAACTGCCCTGTAGCCCCAGTGGCTGGAGGTTCACTCAAACACATGGTAACTTGTAAGAAAAGTAGTTAAGAAATATCTGACATTTTAGAAACTCAGTGATTGAAGATTGTGCCTCACAGTTTGCAACAGACACAGAAAGGGCATATTCGACATTTTTCTGACCTTTTGAAGACAGAAAATAAGATTGTTTTTGAGAAAATCAAAACTGATGATGAGGCATGTTCCCTTATGACCTAGAGGGAAAAAAGTAATAAAGTCAAAGCTTCTTGGGGGAGACGTCGCATATTCCAGAGTCCTGAACAATGTGCTCATCAGAAATTCTGAGTTCAGGCCATTTGACTTGTTTCTCTGACAGTGTTAGGGCTCTTCATGCCTATTTTATCATCGAAGGAGGTGTACATCACTGATTCGGTGGAAATTCTGTGGTGTTGGGGAGATTTTGATCAATCAATAAATAAACTTTGGTACCGTATTTTCCATGAGGCTGGTCTGACCGGAGCGAAAGTGGGCGGGAAGGAGGGACGGAGGGAAGGATGGACAGAGGGAGGCAGGGAGGCAGGGAGGCAGGGAGGCCGTCCTGCTTGCTCACCCGCCTCCTTCCCCAGACTTGAAACTGGGAGGAGTCAAGGAGCGAAGGAGACACCTCATCCCCCGCGACCTTGTTTCCGAATCTGAAGCCAACTGTCACGTCTGGCTGGCGTCTGGTCCTGACACAGCTAATAGGCTGGGGCGGCAGCTCCAAAATTGTGTCCGAAGGGGCGTGAACACAAGCAACGCCGGCAGCTGAACACGCACCCGGTCGGTTCTGGTCCCGCTGTGACGGGAGGGGCGCACAGAATTGCAGATCCGGGTAGCGATGGAGAAAGTCAGTCTTCGCCATTTACCGCACGTTTTCAAACTATGTTCAACGACATTAAGAGGTAGTATAGCCGAGAGAGTGTGCGTGTGTGTACATGTGTGCGTGCGTGTGTGTGTGTGTGCGCGTGTGTTGCAGGGGGAGGAGATCCAGAGTCAAAATATTCAAGTTGGATGAAACGCCGTTGAGCGTGTTTCTTCTCTTTCTGGCTCCGAGAAACAAGCCATCTTTCCCAAGCTGCTTTGGTCACGAAACCCTCGTGAGCCTTCGGTTCTGTCAGCTGCCATTTCACCAAAGCGGCGTGGGAAATACCGAGTCGGACAAACCAGACTGAGCACGGCCCAGTTTCTGGCGCTCTCCACCCCCCAGTGGGGGAGACGAGCCTGTCACAAGAGACAGGCTGGTGTTCCAGCTAGAGCCTCGTTTCATGGGGGATCAGCACCTGGGGGCTGGGAGCCTGGCCTTCTCCCCACTCCGCAGGTCAAGGCCACGGGCAGACCGGGAAATTCGGCTCTTGAGGCCGGTCTGCAAACTTGGGTTTCCCCTCACCATGGAACCGAGGAGGCCACTCAGGTATCCTCTCGCGAGGTGTGGGATGCGGTGAAGGACGCGACCTACTGGGACTCTGGGCTACTCATGCTGCCACTGGCCCTGGGTCTCTTTTCTAGGTATCCGTCTTCCTGCTTAAACGTTGTTGAGAAACCGAATGCATCATGAAATGTTTTCTCCACTGAATAAAAGTTCATCTGGAGCCTCTGAAATTTCTTTCACTCTGCTCCTTTCGGACTTTCAGATCCCGATAGGACCAGATGGTTCTGTCTGACTGGGAAAAGCACTGGGGGTGGGGGGAGGAGGCACAGCGACGGCAAGCAGGTCGGGACCCAATCGGAAGCCCGCCCTGGGAGGAGAGGGTCAGACTGTGTCTGTGGCAGGAGGAGGTCGCCGTGGGGGCGGACACGGGTGTGAGGACCGAGTGGGGAAGAGCCGGCGGAGGAGCCTTCCTGGGGCAAGGCACGCCGTCGGGGCCCGTACACGACACCACGGGGCACTCGCCAGTCCCCCGGCTTTGGCTGCCCGTAGGTATAAAGGAGAAAGTGCTCATTCTAAGGGAAGCGAAGATGTTCCTGTGAGTCTAACTGTGGCTGTGACGCTTGCCTGTGGGGCGAAGTCTGCCTGTGGGAGGAAACCAGGACAAAGCCTCCCTGGCGTAGCTTCGGGGCCCCATGGCCTGTGCCCCTTCTGGGGCAGGACGGCCGAGCCAACGGTCACCCTCGCCTCATCGCAGAAGAGATCGTCTTCCTCGTGGGTAAGGGAGAAGCTGTCCACGGAGGTTTTTGTAATCCCATGTTCTTCCTTGGTCTGAGCTAAGGGAGAGGAAGTCCTCGAGGAGGGAGGAAGGTGACGAGGTGACAGTGATCATTGCCACGGCGGGCCCGGCCACAGGTCTGCTCCCGCCAACCTGCGTGGCCACGTGGTCCGTGGACCGAAGGAGCACCAGGGAATGCACGTGTCTTCCCCCTGCTGTGTGGGGCCCAAAGGCCGGCCTCCTGCTGCTGAAAGCCGAGCTGAGCGGGGAGCAGGGGGAGAAGCAGTGGGGGGAGGGAAAGGAGAGGTGAGGGGGGAAGTGAAAGGGGAAGTGAGGGGGGCATTAGGGGAAGAGGTGGGGGGAGCAGATTGGGGAGGGGAGGGAGAGATGGAGGCGGGTGAAGGGGGAGCGTCAAAGCCCAGCCGAGGGTTAGAGGTGCCTCCGCCACGGGGTGATCCACACTAACGTCTGTGTCCGCTGGGTGGTGGCTCCGCGGTCACGGTCCTCCTTGTATTTTGTGGGATTAAATATCACGGGACTTTTTTTAGGAGGAGGAGCCGAATGCCCGAGAAGATCAGGGCCCGGGCGGACCTGGACGGAAGCAGAGAGGCCCTGAGGAGGAGGCAGGAAACACCCGAGACCACCGCTGGGGTGCGCGTCGAAGGGGCCGAGAGACCGGGCCCTGGAGGGGGGGCTTCAGGTCCCAGAGGGGGTCAGACTGTGTCGACTGTAGAGAAGCAGCATCACGTGCCTCTCCCGCGGCGAGGAAAGGGGGATTTGTGCTGGATGACTGTTCGCTTATGACCGTGTCTGCGCTCATACACGTGTTCACGCGGAGGAACCGCTGCCGGCTAGGCTCGGATGTGGGCAGCAGCCCGTGGGGACGGTGTCTGCACACCGTGCTCTCTGCACACCCACAGTGAACCTGCTGGGGCTGCCGGCGGCCTATCCAGTCTGGTGAGCGTGGGGTCTGCATGTCTGCGCTCTGGAAGGGCGATTGGGTCTGTCGCTGCCCTGGGGTCTCGGGGTGAGTCTCCCCCTTCCGGGGGCTGCAGGCCAGCGTTGGTGGGGCAAGGCCATCCGTCTGCCCCACCCACTGAAGTAGGAGTTTACGAGGCCAGGGTATCCCCGCACTGGGCGCCATGTCTCCTGGAGGAATAAAGGAAGGAACCAGCAGGCCAGTGCAGGGTGGGGGCAGGGGAGAGAGCACGGGGGTTACATTTCTTCCTGTAAATTAGAGAAATACGAGATATTGCCCATTTTCCCTTCATGTCAGCCGCAGACGAATAACACCGAATGCAGAGAGATATCAGATTCCTACTCCGTTGCTCATTTCTGCCTAAGATCTTCTCTCCCTTTTTATAACAGTTTAACATCCCATTTGTCTAGGTCAGAAGCCAAGAGGTTTATGGATAACTTGGGCTTCTCGGACTTGAACACAAAGTTCACTGGAAAATTCTATTCCCAATTAAAATAGACATCACCAAACCTGACATTGTACCAAATAAACTCTAGACCTTCCCACCTTTTCTCCAAGTGCTTAAATCAGTAACTACGTGGTTATTTGGTATCTGGACCTGTAACCTGTGACATATGAGCTGAACCGGTGGGAAATTGGAATGACAGCTAATATAACGAAATTAATTAAAGATAAAATAACTTCTGTAATGAGGGTGGTGCTGGGCATTTCACTAGCACTGGCGGAGAGGCCTGGCTATTTCCCAAAGACACCCATTATGTTAATTGGTGCTTATTATAAATAATTAAGATATTGAATTGAGCTCACTGTGCTAAGGCTTAAGAGGCAAAGTAACATGTCATGTAATGTAAGTGTCATGACCGAGCACACACGCATGACAGGAAAAATAGACTATGACACGTTAATTATTTTAAATGGAAGTGGAGGCCCCGGTCGCACCGAGGCCTGGTTCTCAACCTGGGTGTAGATGGCGCTCCCGTCGGAAGAGCTCGCAGGGACCACAGACTTTACCCAGAAAAGCGGCCGGTAAGCATTCTCTCCCAGCGTGGAAACCCTTTATTTGAAATACAGTTCTCGGCCTCCTGGGGCAGTCACGCGGGCTATCGTGATTGGCCCAGAAATGTGTCCGGGTAATAATGATTACTAATAATAAGTACACTCTCCCGGTTCGTTGCAAAGAAATTATTATCCATACACAGTCATGCTGATACGGTCGGGATCTCCCGCCTGCACTCCCAGATGCTCTCTCCGGTGGGAGGCTAAGCTTTCCAGGTGGGGCCCGCAGAAGGGGCGCTGGGACGTGGGAGGTGCGTGGCAGGGGCCCAGCCGCACACCTGCAAACACGGGAAACGGCTCGTCTGTCGGCGAGGCTTGACAGCGGGAGAGTCCCCGTGCGGCATTCCAAGAGAAGGTCATCCCCCACGTAGAAACCACCCCCAAGGGGAGGGGTGCCCCGGTCCACAGGACAAAGGCCACGGGCTCTCACCTCCTTCAGGCGAGGGACAGTCTGTGACCGGGAACGCTGCTGGAACATTCCCAGGGTCACAGCCCTGGTCTGGATGGAGGTCACGGCCACGCGCTGGAACAGAACCACTGTCTGACTCTGGGCGTGAACCGGGAGCAAGTGAAAGCCCAGAGAAGCAGGGACTCGCCGCCGGAGACTCACGTCCTGGGCCAAGCCATGTTCTCGAGTCTTCCTTGGCTGGAACTCGGCCAGTGGCCACCACGTCTGCTCCCAAAGGCCTGATGAGCTTGTTACTGTAACGATGGGGCTTGATGACCTCCGTGTCCCGGCTTGCTCTGTCCTGAGCTGTGGGGACAGTCCCGGGCATACGGGACCCCGTGGTAGGGAAGTCGGCCGCTCGCGGCGTTGTCATCGCTGTGGGAACAACGGGTGCGCTGCTTCCCCTGGAAGACCGATTCCCCAGCGGGGGTTCTGCGGGAGGGGCCCCTCCCAGCGCAAGTCCTCACGCGCTCACCCTTCCAGCCGGGGACCCCGAGAACGGATCGGAGCCCGTTCTCCGTCTGCGCACCCCTGTTTCAGCTCACTCACTGCCTGCGGGACCAGCAGCCCGCTGGGATCCAGCCACGGCGGGAACCAGGCGGCTGAGGGCCACAATGTCTGTCGTCCATGGACGGAGACGGGGACTGTCTGGGGGGTCGAGGAGAGGGATCCTCCTTGGGTGACCTTGAGCTCAGATGCGGCGAGGGCAAACCCAGATTCTGCCCATGCAGAGAACCTCGGTCCGTGGGTTAGCACGGCATTCAAGGCGTCCCTCGTTCGTGTACAGAAGATGAGGGGATGAAACCGCACCCATTTCTATAAAACCGTCTCTGCTTTCAGAACCTCAACCACTGATGTCCAAAGTGTCTGCTGGGCCTTCGAGGGGATTACTGGGGCTCTGCCCTACGTGCCTTCGATGTTCATGTGTCCCACGTGGAAACCTGGTTTCCTTAACTTGCCTTCAGCCCTACCGCAAATACAGAAACACGTGTGCCATCCCGCGGCACACACGACGGCTCCGCGTGGCGATTCTCACACTTACGCGTGAGCTGTTCACACGTGCAAAGCTCTCCGTTTGTGTCAGCTCCGAACAGGCAGTTGCCGTGGGCCCCTGCGGAGTGTCAGGCTGGGAAGCCGGACGGTGGAGGAGGACCCATCCCCCGCAACCATTTTTTTGTTTCGTTTTGTTCTGGAAACGTTATCAACTTAAACTCAGAACAACTTTTAATTATTCTCTGTCGGTGCCCATGCACTGTTTTTTTTGCACTGATGATTGTTTTCTCATGAAAACCATCAGTTCCCGAGGGAAAAGACCACGTCTGATATCGCCGCGCCCCCAGCCCCCGGGATCGCCGCCCCACAGCAAGCCCGGGGAACGGAACGGACACAAGCGGAACAGACCCACCTTCCCAGGACTTGCGGGGCTCCATCGGGCCCTTTGCACACTGCGAACGGGAAGGCGGTGTCTGTCTGTCTGTCTGTTTTGTCTACTGGACGGCCTCAACATATCCCATCTGCGTCAAGGGCCCCACTCCTTAGCGTGGCGTTCAAGGCTTCCCCCCAGTCTTCACCTTCTGTTCCGCAGAACTCAGACCCCGGCCCCGAGGTCCCAGCACCGCACGGGAGGGTCGGGAGCCTGGGGTCCGGTACCAGGCCCTTTCTGTGGCCTCTGTGTGTCCCTACTTCAAGCCCCCCGTCCTCCCCTCCTCGGGGGCCCACGCCCTTCACACTCACTTTAGGGAAAACCGCTCCCTGCAGCCTTCTGCGTTCCAGGCGGCACCTTGCTCTGCCCTGAAGCCGTGGTGTCCATGCGATCTGGGAAAACACAGGCTGCTCGGGATTCTGGGCCTGAATGTCCCCCTCTCCGTGGGGAGCCTCTGAGTTCCTGCCTTCACCCACTTGTCGCAGAACGTGCTCACCCCGCCTGTCCTCTTGCTGCAGACGCGCACACAGTAGGTGCGTATCTGTGTATTTTCTGGACTGTTGAAATTATGCAAGCCAGCTGGGGACGAAGGGTTTTTCCTCCTGAGTCCTACGACGTCTGGAGCACAGAGGCCCTGCTGGTCCCGGCAGCCCGGGCCCCCTGAGCTCTCGGGGAGGGGTAGGTCCGGGCATGGAGGCACGCGCGGGGGCCCCCTCCCGTGCCGGGCGTGACTTCCATGCACTTGTCCCCGACCCTGGCTTGGGATGAAGGCAGGCAGGAACGATCCAAGGGGGTCTGTGGCCCGCCTTCAGCCGCGGCAGAGCCCAGGTCAAGGGCAGAGCTGGAAGGACGCAGGCTGGTCGCTCAGTGATGCAAACCCGCTCTCCTCACAAAGGGGGGCACACATCGCCTCAGGGGCAGGGCTGCGGGCTTCAGAACCCCTTCGGATGTGGACCCGGCTTCATCGGCATCTCCTCCACCTTCTTCCTTCCGCGGGGACCACACTCAGCCCGGGGCTCTGTGGCCCCTGTCAGCTGCAGACCAGAGGACACAGAAGGGCTCGGGGCGGTGGACAGAGGGACCAGAAGAGGCAGGTGGGCTCCTCTGAGGGGCTCCCTGGGATCTCCTTGTGCTTTTCCCTGGTGGGATCTGAAAATAGGTCATTTCCACATCAATGCAGTTGACTTTGCAAAATGAATGTCTGTTTCTTTAAGCCAAGTTTATACCTGAGACCCCAGTCAGCGCCATCCTTCCCGCAAGGCTGTGCACTACCCTCCGAGAATTAGTTCCATCCCCGGGGGCCAACGCGCCATGCCTGGGGACTTCGGGAAGACACCAGGGGGAATCCGCCCAGCATTCCAGGGAGGCGCCGGGCCGCTGGCCTGTGTACTCGGCTCCCTCGGGCTCTGGCGTCTGATCACTCTGTCAATCGGTGTTTGATGTTTCGATGCCAAGACCCTGCGACCCCCTCGCAGCCCCAGTAGATCCCTCCCATGATATGTAAAACTGCACAACAGAACAACCAGGGATGTCGGCCACGTTGTACGCTTCACAATTAGCACATCAAGACAAAAGTAATTCATCATCTGTAGCCGACAAGGCATTTTTCTCTTTGGGTTCGACATGTTCATTTGTCGCTAATTATTTACGGTCCCTGCAGCCGTAAATAACGTAGGAGCGGACTCACGGAGTCCTTGCCCCAGCTCTCTTCACCAGTGCCCGATGACGGGGCGTTTGGCCATGATTTTGAGAGAGGCACAGAGACAGGGTTGGCAATCCAGACAGGAGTGAGGAGGGTATCTGGGCTGAAATCATCTACTTTAGAGATCTACAAATTCTGAATTTGCTCAGTAGTTTAAAATTTCCCCTTCGACTGGAGACGTTCACGCGAGCTTCCAAGATCACCGGTAACTCTCGGAGTGAGGGGGCGGCCTGCTGAGATCCGAGGAGACTCAAGGGCCCGAGGGCAGCGAAGCAGCAGCCGGCCGCCCTTCCCAGAGAAGCTTCATCCAAACGCTGAGCGCTCCTCCGTCGAATGTTGGGTTCATCCGAAATGAGCGTTCTTCCCCCACGTTCTTCCGCTGGGTGGTTCCTCTGAATTTCTCCGGGCTCAGTTCTCCCTTGGCTCGCATCCCCCGTGGGGTCCTGTCCCCCTCAGACACAGAGAGGTTCGGGGGGCCTCCTAGTAGCTGACCACACAGACCTCGGAGCTTGGGGTCAGAGGATGAAGCCACAACGGTGTTGCTCCAGGACCTGTCGCTCCTCTGCTTCAGGCGGGAGCCAACAGCCTTGGGGTTCGAGGTCCGTGGCTCTGGGGCTCACGAGGGTGCGCTGTTCATGGCGTCCATGCGGACTCAACTTCAAGGGCAAATGCTCTTCTTCCAGGACACACTTACCTTCTCTGACAGGCCCCAGAGGACGTTGGGTTCATTATGATGCTTAAATCTAGAACTTTGGTGGCGTCCAAGGAAACACTGAACCCGTGAGTGGAACGTTCACCTTTTTCTAATACCCCAGCTCCACCCACCAAGTGAGCACCAAAACTCACACCCCCGGTGGCTGTTGGAAAAAGAATCCCTTCTACCAACTCCCAAGCCTAAGGGAGAGCCACATGAGGGACAGCACGGGCTCCAGGAGCCTGGAGACCTCCCCCACCCCTGCAGGTCTTCCCAACCGGGGGCCAAGCCCTTGACCCTCTCCAGTGAGGAGCCACCAACGACGACGCCAAGCCCAGCACCTGGCTCCCTGGAAGGATGGTGAGTGTTTATTGAGAATGGATTTTTATCGATTGCCGTGATCACCTCAGTACTTCTTGAAGGACATTTACAAACATGATACTTTTACAATAAAAGCATAATCAAGAGAGAAATACATAGAATTAAGTGCAAAGAAGAATCTAAAGTTTGGAAGTTGTTGCCCCCAGAGGAAGGGAGGGACTGGGTCCCCACGGGGCTGCACACGGCTGTGCTGTTTCCTGGTCTGGGGCGGGTTTAATGGGTGTTTTCAGTTTGTAGAGTCTTATCAAGCTGTAATTGCACAATTGTACATTTCCTGTCTTTATTTTACAATTCAGTGGAAAGTTCCCAAAAAATTAAGTGCTTATATTTCAGCCGAAGAATGCCATTTGGGGTTCCTCCCATCAGCTCCCTTTTTAGAAGAAAAACGACCAGGAGTTGAGAAATCAAGTTCTGTCCCATTTCTTCAACTAACCAGCCCCGTGACTTTAATCTTACTGATGATCCCTGCCTTCCCCGGCACCACGTAGGGAAGCTGAACTACAGCGCCCCGAAAGCCCAACACTTCAGCCGCGGAATGAGCCTCCACTCCCCACCTCGGGCCCCCACCATGGCCTCGTTTCTGGAGAAACCCTCTGGGAAGGGCTGGCAGTCCTCGCTGTCCCCATGTCTCTCTTCTTTTTGGGACGCTGGGTACCGGTCTTCATCCCCAAGACGCCACGGAGCTCCTCTGGCCATAGACACAGGTGACCTCATTGTGCAAATCGGGGATCCGGTCCTCGCTGTCCCCACGTCTCTCTTCTTTTTGGCACGCTGGGTCCCGGTCTTCATCCCCAAGACGCCACAGAGCTGCTCTGGCCATAGACACAGGTGACCTCATTGTGCAAATCGGGGATCCGTTCCTCGCTGTCCTCTGACCCCAGCAGTCAACACCAGAGCTGACCCGTCTCTGGACACTGTCACTAACTGGGCTCTGCCCTGTCACTCTCTTGGGGCGCTCGTTTGTCCCACTGGTCACCCTGACCTCTAAGACTGGAAGCTGTGGGGATCCCGACCGCAGGGCTCTGCTTGCCTGAGGCCCACGCCCTCGGGTGGTCTCCTCCTGCGCCTTGACTTTAACACCCTCGCTATGGTGCTGACGTCCGAGTTTCCCTCCCGCCCTGGTGCTCCCGACCCAGAGTCCAGTCTGCATCTCACACACTCCACACCAGGCTCCTGGTCTCTGCCCCACGGATCCGCTCCTCGACCAGCCTCCCCAGTCTAAGAAAGTGGCCACCCGACCCTTTCATATTTCTGGAGTGTTCCCGGGCTCTGCTCGTCTGTCTCAGCACATCTCCTAGACTCTGCCTTGCGAGCACGTCCTTGGTCTGAGCTCCCGGTCACTGCCCCGGGACCGCCCTGGTGCCAGCCACTGTCCTCTCTCGCTCGAACGCTTCAGCACTTCCTAGTTCAGTGGCTTTAATTCTCTGTCTTACTGCTGCCCTGACTAGGGCTCCGCGGCCAGCGGCCGGAGGAAGCCTTGGAAAACTAGGGGTTCTCATGTCACTGCTGTCTCTTGTGGGGTCTGTGCTGGGGTGAACAGTGTCCCCTGCAAATTCATGTCCTTCCCGGAACATTCTAAGGTCATTTCAAGTGTAATTAGGTAAGACGAGTTCAGGCAGGGTGGGGTGGGCCCTCACTCAGTACGCCCGCTGTCCTTACCGGAAGAGGCGACAAGACTCAAAGACAGACGCAGAGAGGACAATGTCGCGCGACGACACAGACTCCAGGAAGCGGGCGTGTGGTGTCGGAGGTGGGGGCCAAGTGACGGCGCCACGAGCCACGGGACAAACAGGACCGCAGGCAACACGAGGAGCCGGAAGGGGCAGGAGGGCTTCCCACAAAGGCCGTCAGGGGGAGAGCGGCCCTGCCCACGCCTTGACTTCGGGCCCCCAGCCTGCAGACCGGGACAGAAGCAGCTCCCACCGCTTCAGCCACTCACACCTAGTTTCGTGGGTTTTATCGCTCAGAGTAAAACCAGAGTCTCATTGGCCTGTGGGCCCTCCGGGACCTGCTCTGCTTCCTGGCCTTGAGTCGAACTTTCCTCCCCACGCCCCTGGCTGGCCCCCGGGCTGTGCCTCTGCCCAGCTGGGCTGTGTTCCGCCGGTCACCCCCGTTCCCCTCCCCACACCACCTCGTCAGAGAAGTGGGACGTTTCCTCGTGACCCAGAGATGTCCCTATACCGGCGTCGGTGCTGAGCCCGTCCGACTGCCCCGCATGCAGACTTTCTCCCTACGGCTTATTGCACTCTCTCTGCTTAGCACAACCTTCTTGAGGACGGGAGCTTGTGGCCGGCCCTGCTGTATGAGCCCAGAGCGATGCTGGACACCTGCTGAGCACACGAGCAAACACGTTCTCGTCGACTGGACAGGTTCCTCGGGCGGCGAGAACTGTTCCGGGCAAACTGGGCCTGCTTGGGGTTTGTTGGGGTCAAGAATGGAGGCTGTGCAGATCAGGTGACGTCTCGGGCCGTATTCACTGGGACAGCAGAAATGGGGGCTGTCATCTCCAGAAACACAAGGAGCGGAGGTAGGGGGATGCCAGGTGCGAGGTCAGCGAGGGGCAGCAGGACAAAGCGATGGGGGTTGGAGGAAAAGACCTTCGAAAGGGTCGCCCTGGGATTCCTCATGTACTCAGAGCGAGGAACGGCTTAGCTGCGGGGCCCTGGGAGCCTCGCCAAGAGGGTGAGGACGGTTGGGTCAAGCCCTGGGAGGCTGGGAAGTGCCGTATTTCAACCTTGGTCTGGGGGATGGACGCCCCATCGTGCACAGTCCTCACAGACGTTCACAACAACACTTTGTCGTTCTGACTCCTTATGACATGGGAAGAGTCTCACCGTGGGAAAGGAACACAAAAAGCAAGGTGACATCACTTAATTTCCGCTACAATCCGGCCTTCGCGCCGGCACGTGGGAAGCTGGAAGTCCCGGTGTGACCTTGGGCGCTGGCCATTCGCCCTTCACCCGCCGGCTGGGCAGAGGCCGGAGCTGCGGAGGGGGGACTCTCTGTCCAGGCCCCGCACCAGGGTTCTGGGGCACATTCTCAAACGCTTCTCACCAGCGAGTTCAAAGCAGAGAAGAGAGGAGGCCCTCATGCCGTAGGCCATCACCCCGGGAGAGCCAGGGACGCAGCCGAGCAGCTGTGGGCAGAGGGGAGAGGGCTGTCCGCGGGGACCCTCCACGATGAGCCGCCGCCCGTGTCTGCATCAGGGTGGACCTGCGGGCCTCCCGTCCCTCGAGGGGGCCTGGGCTCCAGGCAGCCGTGCCGTCTGGCACACTTCCCCATTGGCATCGGCAGCAGCAGGCGGGATCCGGGCTCAGCCGTCTCACCGGCACCCTGGCGACCCCTTAGCCTCGAGGGAAATCGTTCAGCCCCTGCTGCGGGGACGCTCGGAGATTCCGCGCCGTCTCTCACAGTCCGTACTGAGGTGGGCTTTGCTCCTGGTATTGGGACAAGGGCGGTCTTTGGGCCTGAAGTTCGAAGCTGGGCCTCTCTGCCTACGTTCTCACCTTCGAGGTTCTGACGGATCAGGGAGACCCCTCCGGGCAGGGGGGGTCCGGGCACCCCCAGCAACAGGGCGGAGGGTCCAGGCACCCCCAGCAACAGGGCGGAGGGTCCGGGCACCCCCAGCATCAGGGCGGAGGGTCCGGCCTCTGCTTTTAAGGCTGGTCAGCCCGTCCTCCTCCCTCAGACCCCCGACAGCACGCCTCCTCGGGTCGGGAAACGGCCGATGTCACCAATCATGGAGGACACTCCCCAAGCCTTCCAAAATAAATAAATAAATAATAATAATTTTAAAAAATAAAACAAACTAAGGTAAAACAACAAACTACTAGGATGGCTTGTGTCCCCTCTGGGTCCAGGCTCTGATGCTGGACACTGGCTGGGACAAGTGTCCCTGGAGGTCTCTAGCCCTTTGCCCGACATGTCCTGGCTCGGCTCGCAGCCCGTGGGGCCTTTCCCGCGGACCTTTGGCTCAGGGCACACTCCTCAGTGCCATCTACATGTCAGCAGACGTCTAGCGGGGTCAGGAGCATGTGGCCTATTGTCTCTAGGATAATCTTCAAGGGCCTCTCTGGAAGGTATGAGGGATCCTTAAGTGAGCGTGTCTCACTTTCAAAGGCTCTGAGCTGCGTAACCAGAGATCAGTTCCAAACCAGCCTGCCTTATCCTGATTGTGCCCGGGAGCCACACATCCTCTACGCACAGAACCCTAAACCTCCAAGTTGGAGGCACCGTGCTTGTCATCCACCCCTCGCGCCAGGCCTTCCTACAAACACCTGCTGAGTTTTGAGTTTTCGTGAAACGACTGAAACTCTGTGTTTGGAGACGGTCAGGATCGTACACACAAACGCAACGCAAGAGGAAAACACGCAGGAGATTCAGAGAGTGTGAGGACTCGGTCTCGTGGAGCCCACGGAGGGCTCAGGAAGTTACGGGATTCCGTGTGGGCCTGGGAGGGCGGGAACGCTGCGGATGGAGGGACGCAGGGGGAGGCCTAGCCCGTCCAGAGGTGGAGGAGGGGGGAGGAGGGTGTGAGGCCGCGGAGGAGGAGGTGAGCCCACTGGAGGGGAACCGCGGGACAGTGAAACGGGCTCAACTTGTACTGAACGGGGGGCGGGGGGCAGGACTCGGCAGGGATTTCATGGAGAGACCCAGGAATGCGTGAATGAGTCCCGGAACTAGTGACAGATTTTCTTCACTCGACAAACATTCACGAGGCGCCTGTTAATACTGTATCGCAGCACAGTGGGGCTCAAGGTCCAGCCGAGGGAGATGCGGAGACAAACAGTCCGACAGAACGGAAGGTGCTTGGCCTGTGAGGACAGCCCGCCTGAGCTGGGTGCACGGGTGCGGGGGGGCTGGAAGGTTCTCAGGGTCAAAGAAGCCTGTGAGCAAAGGTCCGGAGCGAAGCGTCCGGGAGAGGAGCCCGGCAGCCCCCCGTGGGCCTCGGGACTGCACCGCACTTGCCTCGTTGAAGGGGGGGGTGGGCACGTAAGGGTTTTACACAGATGATAGGACTTTGTTAAAGGCCCGGAGGAGTGCGGGGCTGGCGTGCAGGCTGGGGCCGGAGGGGCGCCGTCCGCAGGGAAGCAGGAGGTGCAGGAATGTGCAGGGGACCACCTCCTGCGACTGAGGCTGACGGACGGCACCTCGGGGTGAAGGGGAAGGGAAACAGCCCGGGAACGCCGTCAGAGGGGCCGGGGGGGCTGAGCTTCAGGGAGAAGAAAGACGCCTCCGGAGGCGGCAGAGGCAGCGTTAGTGGGGGTTAAAGACCACGAGGGGGGGAGCACACTGCGGCGGACGCGGGTTCTGAACGGACGGGGCGTGTGGCAGGTACCGGATGCACCCACGGGCCGGGTCTACCGCGTCGTCAGCCTCCGTGTGGTAACCGCGGGCACGCTAGCTCCCCGAGCCGACGGCCGCGGTGCGTGCGAGCCGCCAGTGCTCAGAACAAAAGTACCCGAGTGGGAGACACGTCTGTACTGTAGTTGCATTTATTTAGAAACTCATAGTCTGTAAACTTCGAGGGACAGTAACTCTCGTCTGGCTTTGTCGCTCACGGACGCTGGGGGTGTCTGCGGACTTGCCTGCACGTGGGGTTACCCGTGGGTACGATCATAGTGTCACACGCACTATCGTCACTTCCTTCCTATTCTTACGGACAACAGCGCCCATGGGCACAACAGCAGGTGGGAGCCGTCGGCTCTCCCTAGGCCCGGTGCCGCTGGCCGACAACGTCTCCCTTGTGTCTGGCGTTGAGGGATTCCTTTGCGCACACTTTTCACCCCCACCGGAGACACGGTGGGCTGCAAACTTGTCAGAAGAGAAAAAAATCAGACAGAGGCAGGTAACTATGTGATGTGCTCAGGACGGCTGGAAACCGCTGACGCTACTGGGAAGAATCATCTAGAAGCCCCGAGGCACGCGGGCGTGTGTCCCTGTCACATGGCCGTCTCCATAACCGCCTCCTCCGCTGGCTTTTTCTGTTCTGTGGCGGCCGGCCTGGCCAGGCTCTGGGCCTCCAGATGCTCCACGGTTCCGTACGCCACCATGGCCAGGCTCAGGACGCCCAGGAGGACGTAGAGCTTGACGTTGACACACAGGAACGTGCTGTACCCAAACGCAACGGTGAAGCCCAGGGCCTCCCACAGGCGGTAGTTTGCAAAGGCAGCCTCCTTGTCCTTCTCGAACAGCACGCCGTAAAGCACTGTGGGGAGACACGGCATGAACACGTGGCTGCCAAACCTAAGACTTTTCCCCATTATTGCTGAAAACAGGGCAGCTTTTCTGCTGCCCGATTCTCTCAACAACATCAGGAACGTTTCCTTCTCAAAGAGACAGAATTGCGTTACGTTGGGGATTAGGGAAGTCCGGAGACAGTCTTTAGCTGCGAAGAACGAGGGCACATAAGAGAAACGCGGAATTCGTGCAGGGTAGCCCTGGAGGGGCCCGTCCAGCCCGTCCCTCGGTGGGTGAGTACGCGGGAGGTAAAGTAGGGCTCAGAGGCCCGACCTGGGTCAATGAGGCATGGCCCTTCGCTGGAGTCTAAAAGCAAAGACATACACAGACAGCCCTAACCCCAGGACCTCAGAACGTGACTGTGTTTGAAGCCAGGGCCTATGAAGAGGTGATGAAGGTAAACGAGGTCACTCGAGAGGGCCCTCACCCCACCACTAGTATCCTTATAAGGAGAGGGGTCAGGACACAGATGTGCACGTAGGGATGACCATGCGGGGACACGTGGAGAAGACGCTGTCTACACGCCGCGGGGAGACACCTCGGCGGGGGCCAGCCTGCCCGCACCCGGCTCTCCGACCTCCAGCCTCCAGGACTGTAAGAAACAAAACGTCTGCTGCGTAAGCTGTCCGCCTGTCGCGCTCTGCGGACGGCCCGAGCAGGAGACCGCAGTCTGGTAAGTGCTTCCAGCGGAAGGTGAATTACTGCTGCTCCCGTGTGCAGGATGGGAAAATGGTGGGGGTTCCTGGGTGAGACCAGACGCTCCCCCTCCCGACCCGAGTGCGGGGGCCGATGGACGCTGAAAGCGCTCGGCGGCGACGTGCCCCCCTGCAGGGTGGGCGCTGGTGGGAGGGAGGGCCCGCGTGGAACGTCCATGTACATTCCTTTGCCAGCTCTCTTCCTGCTCTTGCCTCTGCCCGCGTCCTCCTCCCTACATTTCGCAGGGGAGGGACATCGGGAGGAGAAACCTCTCCGGCCCTGGTTTGAGGCCAGCAGCAAGGTCTCCTGCAGGCCTGCCTGGAAATGTCAACCCCGACAAGGTTCTTGTTGGCATTTGGTTACTCGGCTATTCGCCCACCATGGGAGAAACCAGGAGGACGAGACCATCAGAGAGACACAAGATCAGAGATACACCATAAATGACATCCATGCGCTTGGGGAAACAAGAGGCCGTATGGAAGGCTCAGAAGAAGGGGCTCTTCTTGTCCGAGACTGTGACGTGCCCATTCTCACGAAAGCACACCCACGAGGGTCTAATAATGGAATCTGGGATTTAGTGACTCCTAAGCTTATTTTAAAGGTTTACTTGTTTGTCTTTGTACAGGTGGCCAGCAGGCACAGGAAAGATGTCCACCACCAGGAAATGCCTACCAAAACCACAATGAGATACCACCTCACGCCTGTCAGAACGGCTAAAATCAACAACGCAGGAACCCTCAGGCATTGGCGAGGATGCGGGGAGAGCGGAACGCTCCTGCACTGCTGATGGGAATGCAGACGGGCACAGACGCTCTGGAAAGCAGGGTGGAGGTTCTTCAAGACATTAAAACAGAGCTACCCTATGATCCAGAAATTGCACTACTGGGTATTTATCCAAAGATACAGAAATACTGGGTCGCCTGGGTGGCTCAGTGGGTTAAAGCCTCTGCCTTCGGCTCGGGTCATGATCCCAGGGTCCTGGGATCGAGCCCCGCACCGGGCTCTCTGCTCAGCAGGGAGCCTGCTTCCTCCTCTCTCTGCCTGTCTCTCTGCCTGCTTATGATCTCTGTCAAATAAATAAATAAAAATCTTTAAAAAAAAAGATACAGAAATACTAAGGGTACACGCACCCCACGTTTATAGCAACATTATTTACAATAGCCCAATTACAGTAGCAGCCAGCGTCCAGCGACTGGGGCACAGGTGAAGGAGAGGTGGGTGTTTATACACAACGGAATGTTATTCGGCCTCAGGAAAGAATGAAACCTCGCCATTTTGGGGGCAAGGGGTAGAGGAGGATGGGGAGACAGACTCTCAAGCAGGCCCCACACCCAGCGCAGAGCCCCATGCGGGGCTCGATCTCACGACCTCGAGATCATGACCTGAGCCAAAATCAAGGGTTGGACGGTTAACCGGCTGAGCCGCCCAGGCTTCCCGCCAGATCTTGCCATTTGCAACAACATGGTTGGAGCTGGAGAGTGTAATGTTACCTGAAATAAGTCAGTCAGAGAAAGACAAATGACACATGATGTCACTCGTACACAGAATTTAGGAAGCAAAACAGGTGAGTGAGAGGAACATGAGAGAGAGAAAGAGAGAGAGCGAGAGAGAAACCACGACACGGCCTCTTAACTGTAGAGCACACGGACGGTGACCGAGGGGACAAGCGTGGGAGGCCGGGTTAACAAGTGCTGGGGATGGAGGACACTGGTGACGTCGAGAAGTGTTGAACCGCTGTGTCGTACCCTTGACACCAGTACAACCCGGGATGTTCACTCACTGGGATTCGAGTAAAAACTAAACAAAGACCGCCTGTCTTCCTAGGGGCTGACACTTAAAACCGGACCCGGAAAGGAGAAGCCAGCCAGGAGAGTCCACGTTTTCCGCCCTCTGGCTGCGGGCGGCAGGTGCTTCCAGTCCCGCGGCCAACAGGCCCGGGCGTGCCCTCAGCAGGCGCAGACCAGAGCAAACACACCCCAGTTCCGTGAATGTTCTAGCGATGCGGCAATGCTGACCTCAAAGTTGTGTTCTGTCTACGGTTTCAGATTAAATTTAGATTGCGATGACGGTAAATGACCGAGTCGGGCAACTACTCCGGGAAATTACTCACGATCTGGATCCCCTTTTACTCTGAACGTAAAGAAAGCAATGCGTTCGTTGTGTCAAATTCCCACAGTTCCTTCGGGACATGGCGAGAGAAGGGAAAGCCCTTCCGGAGAGAAGGAAAGTAGGTAAGATCGTACTTCAACAATTCGGAAGTCACTTCGCACGTAGGCCCGTTTGAACAAGTAAGCCGTGTGGCCCGCTCAGCGGGAGCCGGGCTGCTCCTTGCCGGAGAGGGCGGTCCCACCGCAGCGGGGGTGGGGGAGGGGGAGGGGCGGGGTGCTGGAGGCGAGTCGGGGACCCCGGTGTGCCCTCGTCCTTGCTGACGTACCGGCAGACCGGCAGATACAGAAGCGCGGACGTGTGTAGGTGGGCGCCAGCCCGCACGCACCCGTCTCCCCGCTCTGGCCCCCGAAGCCTGGTCATGTAGGACGCAGTGAGCATGCCCAGCCCTCAGATCTCACTCTCTACCATCCTTATCCACCACGACGGGCCCAGGGTCCTTGAGAAACGGCTGATGGTTGTGCTGGCACAGAAGACGGCGAGCAGGGAAGCAGCAACGCAGCCATGGACGGTCAGAAGCACACCGGTGCCAACAGGAGAGACCCCGGCGGCCAAAGCTGGACACTCAGAGCGACAGAATAAGGAGCGTAGCACTGGGCTGGGACCCAAATACAAGAGCCCGTCGCGATACAGGCAGAGTCGGGCAAGTAACTAGATAACCTGGGGACACGGGACACGTTTTCCCGATGAAGGAATTGCACCTGTTTTTGCACAGACACGCCCGACAGGTGGGGGCTAATTATCTCCCCCGTGGTTGTGGGCTAGACCTGGCGACTGCATCCCCAAAACCGGCCGTGGCAAGGGAAGAGCCACGGGTCTGCCCTGGAGGGTCTGGCAGGTCGCGGGCCGCTCTGCCGTCGAGCGGTGGGTGTGACGAGAGAGCACGTCCCTCCGGGCCTTCCCGCCCCAGAGCTGTCACCCAGCCTGGTCACGAGAAACATCAGACGACCCCAACCAGGGACGCACTACGATACCGGAGCGGCACTCTCCAGAGGGCTCGAGGTCATGGACAACGAGGAAGAGAAACTGTCACAGAGCAGACCAGGGAGATGTGGTGACTCAGTGCGATGGGGACCCTGGGGGGACCCTGGGTGGGACAGTGGATGGGACCATAGGGAGGATTGTGGGGGGGACCTGGGAGGGATGCTGAGAGGGATCCTGGGTGGGACCCGGGGACACACAAAGTGGGGAAACTGGAAAAAGCCAGATGAAGTCTAAAGTTGAGTTGGCTCATGTGCCAACATTGATTTCTTAGTTCTGACAAATGTTTTGTAAGGTATCAACATCAGGGGAAACTAAGAAAGGGGTAAATGGGAACATCCTGTACAGTCTTTGCGACTCTTCTGTAAACTCAAATTATTCCAAAATAAAAAATTTATTTAAAAGAAAAAAAGCCTTGCTCTAGCCTCATCCTCCCCAAGAGGCGTCGGTGGGAGTGGCCAGAGGCTGACCTCTGGCCTTGTGCGAGGGTGTGGACGCGCCCCGGGCCGTCCTGTTTGCTTGCAGGAGACGGCCGGTGACCTGAGCCTGCCGCGGAGGCGCGTTTTCTGTGTTAACCAACCCCGACGGGCCTCTGGCTGCTTCCGCGGCAGAAGCGTATCTTCAGACCAGACATTCTGAATCTCAAACACCGGGCAGCGGCGGGAGGGGTTGCTACGGCAACGGTGCCCTCTTTGCTGAACCATCGGAGCAAATGAATAGACAGGAGTCCACGGCCCAGATCGGCCCAGATCGACCCGAAGGCGGCAGGCGCCCCGGAGGAGCCGCGGTTGCACAACCTGCCCCAGGAAGGAGGGTGGGACGCTCCGGCCTCTGGTCGGCTTCTGAGTCAGGTTTTAAACAGAGAAGCCGTGGCGGAGAGGAGGGCTAAGTTGCATGGAATCGTGTTCAGTCTCGTGAATTAGGAAAGGGCCGGACTCGCCTCGCCTGTCCTCCCAGACCAGAGACACACGTTCGGGGAGACTAAGAGGGGAAACCAAGCTGCAGGTTAGGAAAGCAAAACCAAGAGAGCGCGCTCGCGGGGGCGTGGCACAAGGCGCACACTAGGACCTGGGGACCGGCCCGGCAGGGATGCGGGTCCTCGGGGAGCCCGGCGCGGTCAGCCCACGCGGGATTCGGGGATGAAAACGCCGCTCCCCGCGAGGAGGACTGCGAGCTTAGACTCCAGAAGAAATCCTCAAGTAACGACAAGAACAATTTTCCCCAATAACCCATGTGTCCTTGAAAAAAAACAACTTTTTGTCTGCACGAAAAGACAGAAATAATTCATTTCAAATCTGTACCCTATTCCAGGGAGTCTGGCTTCGGCCGCCCGCTGCGCTGGACCGTCCCAGGCTTCGCCGGGCCTCACCGAACCCCGTCGGCACAACCTTGACAAGGCTCAGCCTACCAGGCTCTCCCGTCCTCGGCCAGAAAAGGACAGTGAAAACCGTCATCATTCCTGCATCTCCAGGAGAAAGAAAGCCAAGCGTTTTCACGGCAGTCGTCTGGAACACCTAGAGGATTATGCCTGGGGTGTTCTGGGACCCCCTTCCCCCGTCCCCTGCCTGACGTGTAATGTGTAAACGCTTGAAAAGTTCCCGTGAGCTTGGAGGCATCGCCTAACACTGTGGGAGGCAGGACGGCGTGCGTGTGCGCTCGGGAAGGCACTGCGGCTCTCACACCGGCACGCGGAGGCCCAGAGAAATTCTCTCCTGATGCTCCCGGGGGACATGGCCTGTCCCGGCTCACGGATCTGGGCAGCCCAAAAAGTGAGGGTGTTTCCGTCTCCCGTTCCCCACGGAATCAGCATCTCTCTGCAGGGACCCTCCAGCCCAGCCTGTGACAGTTTCTGTCACTGCTGCAACCGCGTCCGATCACGGCCCGGAGTCGCACACGCGCTTGTCAGCGGCTTCGGGAGTTTAGCAAAGACACCTGCACCCGCGGGGCCGTAGGGAGGCCGGGAAGTCTGGACCCCTGACTCTGGCAGCACCGGATTTGTGCAAAGATGTTTTTCCAGCTGTTCTGTGAGCCGGCCACAACGCAGCCCGTGAGGAAGGGGGCACCGCGGGGACACCGAGGCCACGGTGACTGAGGTCCTGTGTGCTCCTCCCTGGGGTCAGGGGCAGCAGCCAGACCCCCGCCCTTGTGTTGTCTGTGGATCGGCCTGACCCACTTTCTAGCCCCCACGCGTTTCCCGGCGTGGGGCCGGGCAGGGATGTCAGTAGGGGAAGAGGCTCTCCTCGGAGCCAAATCCTCAGGCCCGGCACCAGCTGCCCGTCCAGGCGGGAGACGGGCCTGTGGGAAACTCGGGGCTGTTGCTTTCACTCACCTCCCAGAATGGAAGCCCTCGGTCACCGGCCTTATACGCTGCCGCACCCCTGCCTCCTGCCTCTCCTTGTGGCGGCTCCGACACCCCTCAGCCACGGCTCATCTCTCCACGGAGAGCACGACCCACGGCTGACACAGGCGCCCCCCAGACACCCCAACCACCCGGCTGCTGCTGATGCCCACATAAGCCCCCGCTCCGATGGCCGCCGGGCCTTCCCAGTCTCCTGCTGGACTCACTGTACGCCCGGACCCGCTGCTGCTGTCCTGCGCCGTGTGGTGACCATGACGTCCCTCCCGCAGGTGGCCCTCCGTGCACAGCTCCCCGCCTGGAGCCGGAGCGGTGAGCCCTACACACAACCACATCTTAGAGCTGAGTCCCCCAAGCACCGTCCTCTCTCTGCTCTGCTTGTCTGCCCTAAATATCCCATCCTGGGGACGCTGTGCCCGAGGCCACATGCGCCCCCCTCCCCGGAGCTGGACCTGTCACTTCCTGCTCGACCCGCCTCCCCGCTCCGGCGGCTCCGCGCCACGGCCCCCTCGCTGCCGCTCTGTTCGTCTTCCCCAGGTGAACGCAGCGGCGCCCTGTCCCCTCATAACCCGAAGGGGCTGACCTTGCCCTGCCCCACCCGGAACCTTCCTGCTATTGCCCCAACGCAGAGCAAATCTAGACCCTCCCCAGGCAGCCCGGGCCCCCATCAGGCCCCCAGCCTCTCCATCTCACCCCCAGCACCTGGCCCAGCCTGTCCCCTCAGCGTGTCCCATCTGCTACAGCCAGAGCACTTGTGTCCCCCAAATTCATAGGGTGAACCTTAACCCCAAGGTGTCGGTGATCGAGGTGTGGCCTCTGGGGGCAACAAGGTCTTAAGGGGGAGCCCTTACGAGTTGGATTTGTGTCCTTGTAAGCAGTCTCCAGAGAGCTCCCGTGTCCCTCCCACCAAGTGAGGAACAGCGGGATGAGGAGACGTCTCCACGGGCCAGGAAGTGGCCTCTGGGGACCCAGACTCTGCGCCGCGGTCTCAGACCTGCAGCCCCCCTCCCGGCTCCCCGGCCTCCCACCAGCAGCCCGGCCCCAGGACAGTCAGCCAGGCCCTGACGCAGGCCTGACCTCCAGACAAGCCGCACTGACCAGCCCTCCGTTCCCCAGAAGACTGCGACCCGGTCCCAGCGCCCCTCTTGGCTGCTGTGACGGTGACCTGCCCGTCTTCTGCACAGCTCTCTCCCCGTCGGGGCTGAGGGTGCCTGGAGGCCTCTCCAGCCCCGTGGCTCCAGCATCCAGCACTGCCGTGTCACTGCGCAGGGACGCTCTCCAGACGGAGAGCCACGAGGGAACCGCCATTCTTAGGGAAGAAAGCTGTCCCGCGGGTCATTTCCTTCTTTCACATCCTGGGCCTGGATAGACGCTCCAGTCCAGGCCGGCGCCCGGAGAACCCTTGGTCCCCGTTTGCCTCCTGCTCTAGGCTCTCTGCAGGCGCCACCTTCCCGGGGGACCCCGGGAGGGCAGGTCCCCCGCCTGCCATGTGTCCCCCATGCTGGCCCAGGTACGGACCCCCGGGGGGAGACTCACCATTGTTCTGTGTCTGCCAGACAGCGTCGGCCACGCCCCAAAGCCCAGAAAACACAAAGAACACGGCCAGCTGGCGGGGGTCAGGTCTCCACAGCAAGAGGGCGACGATGCAGGACAGGTGGGTCACCGCACCTGCGGGCGCAGAGGGCGGAAACCGGCAGGAAGTGAGCGCAGCCCCCGGGAGGCTTGGACCAGGCAACGCTCAAGGACCCTCTTGTTTGCTTCAACGTGTAAGTGATGTTCCCAGAAATGCTGCCAACTGCCCTCCGCAGCTGGAGGCTGACACTGAGCGCGCCGGCAGACCCGGGAGTGCGCCCTCCACGGCCCTTCGCCGCCGCGCACCGGGTGGGGGGCCGCCCTGCTCACCTTCGCCCCCACCCCGTCAGCGGGGCTGGGCCACGAGGCCCTGGACCTTGCAGGGGGTCTCCTCGTGCTCCAGACGAGGAGAACCTAGAGTGACAGAAGGGGGGGCCGTTGACCCCTGGACTCGCCGTGAGTGCTGGGGGCACGTGGATGGTGCTGGGCTCCCCAGCAGGTGCGGATGTGAGTGGACAGGTGGGCGGAGTTCCCCAGGATCGTTCCTCCTGACTTGACACTCGTGTCGTGAGTTCTGGCCTCGTGATTCCTGTGAACACTGTGGCGTCTAGGACGACGGGTCAGAGGGAGATGCCTGCCGCGTTCGCCGTGGCTGTGTGGTCCGGGGCAGCTCACTACCTGCTCTGTTCCTGAATTCCCTCATCTGTAAAGTGGGCAGTGTCTCCTCCCCAGGGCAACCGAAAGGATGAAACGGAGTAACCTAGTCTGATGACGTGGCCCCTGGTGGGCACCGACTAATGCTTGTGGCCTCCTTGCCGTGTCCCCAACACAGCCACGTGAGGCCTGGCCTGGGCGGCCTGGTCGCGGTCTCGTCAATGCCCTGGTTATCCACGCTGCTGTGAATCTTCCCTTCCCAAGAGACCAGAGGGTGAGGTGCGCTTGGAGCGCGGTCTTGTCCCGACGGGCAAGGATGGGAAGCCACCGGCAGGGCCGTGCGTGCTCAGCCCGCACCCCTCGCTGTGCCACGTGTGCCTGCCCACCTGCCCGCTGCCACTCCCGCCCGCAAGGGGCCACGGGTCAGCCTACCCAGCGCGTAGAGAGCGATCCTGCCCGTGTGCTGGGAGAGCCTTCCGTACAGCACGGAGCACAGTGCGTTGGTGGCCGAGAAGCAGATCATCACGTACCCGACAAACTGGATCCCCAGGGCGCAGGTGGTGTAGGACTGTGGGGGAAGCACAGGGCGCGTTACCTGGCCGCGCGGGGTGCGGTGGCGGGTCTGGGTCAGGGATGCGGGTGGCGCTGGCACGCGTTCTGCCGTGGGACGGCGGACGTGCTGGGTTGACCTGGACCTTCGTCTAGGCTTCAAGGTGCCCAGGGGAGGACCACATGCCCAAACCGGATGGAACGAGCGAGGACGGGCCCCGCACCTGGTCGTCCCCACGCGTCCTGCGCCGTGTGTCGTGGAGGTCCTGTGAGCTGTGTGAGGAGCTGGTCAGCTCCTGCTCTGCTCACCACATGCTGACAGAGGTGGGGAGGACAAACGGGGGAGCACAGAGGACTCTTGGGGCAGCAGAGCCTCCCTGTGTGACACCATGACGGTGGACGCATGTCCTTACGCACGTGTCCGTACCCAGGGAAAGCAGGCACCGGGAGTGATCCCTGATGTGAGCCATGAAGACACATCATGGCAGGTTCACAGGTGGAAACAAATGTCCCCTCTGGGGCAGGACATTGATAATGGGGAGGCTAGGCCTGTCTGGGGCCGGCAACGTGGGGCCCTCGGCTCCTTCTGTCCACTGTGCTGGGCCCCGGAAACAGCTCTGCAAATAAAATTCCGATAGAAAAGCAGCAGATGTGAAGAAAACGAAGGGACTCTCTGCGCAGACATGAAGAAGGGAGTGTTCCTGCACCGGATGGCTGGGTACTGAGTGACCCCGGCTGGACTCGGGACAGTGCGTGCCACCACTGTCCCCAGGCAGAATCAGGACAGACGCACAAACGAGCGGGCTGGACAGAAGTTCTGCTGCTTTGGGATGGTGGGGGCCGTGGCCGAGTCTCATGTCACGTGGCCAACAAGGCCCACGGGAGAGGCCGTGGCCAAGTGCCAACGGATGGTTTTGTCATTTTTGTCCTCAGTCTTTGGAACTCCAAGACTCTCCATCAAGACTGTCCCCGGAACAGAGGGAGCCAGAGAGAACCCAGGACGCACGCATCCTGCACAGAGTGTACGTGTCCTAAAAGAGCTGGGGTTCACCGGAAATTCGGATTTAACTGGGCTTCTGGCTAGCTTGGCACATTGGCTTGTCTACGTGGGAAGGAGCTGCGGTGGGCACGAAGCAAGAGAAGTTTTCTGGTCAAGGAAGGGCAACCCTCAAGGAGCAGCCTTGCTCCCGCTCTCGGGCCCTCGGCTCCCCAGGCCCCAACCGGCACTTTCGGGAGAAGTCGTCTCTGTTCCCTACTGAGGCATCCCTCCCACGGCACCCTAGGACGGTCTTCAGGACCGGACACCACACGGGTGGGGAGCCCCGGGGGACAGGTGTGTCTGCTGGCTTGCCCCTGAAGAGGCCTTCCCTACGCACGCAGAGGGCAGGCCGGCACAGCACAAGGACACGTTCTATGTGACGGCTCCCAGAGCGCTTGGGCCCTTGCCCTGAAGACACACCTCCAGTGAGAGCCAGTCCCCGGAGGTAAGGCCAAGCTCTGGGGGGATGGAGGAAGAGACTGGACGCTGAGCTCCTGAACCCTGAACCTGCTCTCCGGCCCTAGAGGCCACGCCCCCCTCTCGGCTCAAGGGCAGGGGGCCCCGAGACATGCGGGTGCTGGGGCGCGCGTCCTAACGGGCTCTCACGTACCCTGGTGTAGTCGCCCGCGAGGAAGGCTTGCTCGAACCCGCTGTACACCGGCAGCAGCACCAGCAGACGAAGACGCTTGTCTTGAAGAAGCCTGAAGGTTGACAGGAGGGTGAACCAAACAGGTAATTTCTTCTCTCCTTCGCCTTTCTGCTGAGCGTCCTTGATGGGTTCGAGAAACACGGCTATGAGCAGGACCGCCAGGACACCGCTGCCTGGAGGGGAGACAGAGGGCAGGTGCTGGGGAGCTCCCAGGAGCCGGGGTCTCCCGGTCACTCCTTCTCTCTCCTTTGGGGCATCGGGTTCAGATCCTGGTTTAAGGAAACGAGGCTGCCAAGCCTGAGCAGGGCCTCTGGCCTGCGCCGCACACCCCGCGAGGCCGGGGTCCTCTGGGGCCCTCACCGCCATGGCTCCCCTCGTCCTCACCCACAGGTGACTCCCAGCGACGGCCACTCCCCCTTCTCGGGACCACGGGTCCTCGGTGGCTATTGTTTGCCGAGCGTGATGGTTACCCACAAGCCTCGGGCGGGGAACGGGCGACCTGAGCGCCGGGGGTGCCGCACACGTGCAGACGAAGGCGGCGCCGTGTTTACCCGCTACGGTGGGGAATCTGCACAGGGGGGCAGCTGGGCGAGAGCCCCCGTGCAGAGCCGCTGGGTTCAGAGAGGAAGGGCGTGAGGCGGCGGTCACACCTGCCACTCTTGTCCAGGAGCTACCGGCCACGGGGGTGGTCTGGGGGGGGGGGGGAGAAGAGAGGAGGAGGGACGGGGGGCTTTCCCTCTCACCGTGGTGCGTTCTGAACCACGTGAATGGGCTGACAACTGTCCGCCCCGGAGGGACACCTGCGCCCACCTAATCCCACAGGCGTGACGGCCCCTCTGTCTGCACCACGCGCCCCTGTGTGATGTGGATCGAGGGCTAGTGTTTCCTCCTTTTCCTCTTTCCCCAGAAGCCTCCTCAGTCCTTACTGGCTTTGTGACACCTGTGTGCCTGTCCCGGGTTTCTCCTCTCCCGCAACACCAGTGACACTCTGTGTCCGGGGAGCCGAGGGTTCTTCCAAGAGCCGGACGCCTTCCCCGTTTCTCTGAAAGGCGGTGAACGCCCTTCGCGACAGGTTTCAGCCACAATTTCCAGTCCGAAAGCTTAGACCCCTCAGCCTCTACAGGTGACCTGGATGATTTTTTTCTCTTTGCTTCACCTCATCAGCCTGATGCGACACTGTGTGTCCCGCCACGTCGGGCTGGCCGGGCGCTGCCACGCCCCCCGGGCTTACACACCCGCCCTCTCCGGAGATGCGGGCAGAGCCCGTGGGGGCGCGCAGAGGAGGGCAACATCGCACAGGGGCTGGGGGTGCAGAGAGCGCGTTCCCGTGGCTGGGGCTGGTCCTTGAGACCTGCCGTCCTCACCCTTGTGACTTTGGAACAGGGTTTCTAACTCGGTTCACGAAACCACAGATACACACCTGTGGCTACTGGCTACCGTATTGAACTTTGCAAAAGAAAAACGATCCTATGGTGGAAGGGACCTGGTAGACCCCCTGTTCCACTGTCTTTGAGTCCGTCTGAAGAGCCCCGGGACGACGCAGCTGAACTCGTTTTGCAGGAGTATTTGCACTTTGGGAAGACACTCTTTTTCCGCAGGGACTCCGCCCTCGGTGAGCACGTACCTGTGTAGATGCCGAGCAGCGTGTAGATGAGGGTCTGCGAGGGACGCTGCGTGCTGTTGGTGGACGCCGTGGCCATCAGGCAGTCACTGGCCCCACAGGACAGGAGCTGCTCCTCTGGGATGGCCTCTGTGCCGTCGGAAGCAAAAAGGTGATGTGAGAACACAGGGAACCAATAGAAAAAGGGGCCCGAGGAAGGAAGCGCAGAGTTAACGGGAGCCCGGACACCCCGTAGCCAAGAGTCACGATAGGTCAAAGTCAGGGGCTTGTCTGACCACGTACCTCCAAACACACTTGCTCCTGGCACACATCATGCGTGTGTGATTTTACAAAGACACATGTACTGTAAAGGCTACCTGCTTGTGTGACTTTCTGGACATAATGAAAATGCTCAACGTTTCCAACCTAACCAAGGAGGAGTAGGTACATTGACATTGGAGCAGGTGTCGGACAAAACTGCTGGGCCTGTCTGAGATTCATCTGTAGCCATTCTGTGACCTTGGGCAGGTCGACGCCCGCCTCTTCTGAGTGTTACGTTCCCTATCTGCTAGAAGAACAAAACGTGCACCGTCCGTGAGTCTCTGACCCCACCAGAGTCTCTGGAGAGAGGGGGGAGATGCCACGCAAGAAAGAACATGTGTCATAGTAGAAATCTCATCACACAGAACTTGGCTGCTGAGATCCACAGCACAGAGACTGAGCGGGGGTGGGAGGGAGGCTGAGAAGCCTCAGGGGGCTTTGGGGGTGCCTCACTCCTCGGAGTCTGGGTCCGGAGACCCCTTGGAGAATGAAGCTCGCTTGTCTGGTGTCTTTAAAAGCACGGATGTTCACTCCATTTTGCACCAGTCACGTTTTAGAGACTGAAGCTTAATCCCAGTTCCTGTTAGGGCCTGTCAAGGTCGGCCGTGACGAGTAAAGACGAGCCCCCACCCACCCGAGGGTTCCCTTCTTCCGATGCACTTAGCAACTGACGACGTCATGTGAGAAACAGGAGGAGGGTTTTGGAGTTTTGCAAAGGTGGGACTGCACGGGGACGGCAGGGTGCAGGACCAGGGCAGAGAGATGGGGGTAGTCCCGGTAGGAGTCGGGAGGCAGGACCTACCCTCGCCCCGCCCCATGAATTAGGTTTGCCGGTGAGAATCAGTGAGATTTATTTCGTCGGCCCTCGGTTTAAATCCTCGGACATCAAAGGGTGCGGACATTAAACAAATACACACAGTATAGTCATGTCTGGCCAAGGTCAGGTAGAGACGTGAGTTAAGTCATCGGCCGTCAGATGTTGAATTAGTCAAGGGACAACTGGTCTTAGTGGGAAATTTGAGACCCTGGAGAGTGGAGCAGTTCAGTGGGACAGTAAATCAGGTGAGCCCGTTCTTGGTCTCAAGGATGGCGATGACTCCGTGAACCCGAGTTCCACTGGCAGTAGCCTCCATTCCCCCGGGGCACTGATCCGCAAGTGATCCCCCAGCCTCCAGGAGGGCAGGGCCAGCAAGGCTGGGGCACTTGTGGGCAAGACCGACCCTCAGAGCTGCACAGACTGTCCTGGAGAAGAGCCGGGCACAGGAGAGGCTGGAGCCCAGGCGGTCGAGAACCATGTCGCGTGGTGCACCTGCCCGCATCGTGGAATAAAGATGCGTGTGAGTGGGATGGGGAGCACTCTCAGGGGCCGTCGCTGAGCCCCGTGCCCTTTTACCTTGCGTGGGCGTCTGGCCAAACACCAGGGATGAGATCAGGTTGCCCCACACGCCGGACGACTGGAATATGAGAAAGAAGATGCCGAAATACTGGTTCACCACGTCTCGGCCGACTTTTCCCACCTTCTCTGCTTGAGTGTTTCCCATGATGGTGAGGTACGTGCACTGGGCGGACCACAGCGGGGCTGCTCCAAGACCCAGCACTATGGAGGTGGGAATCAAGGTGTACCTGTGAGATAAAAGGCAGACAGTGTCCCTTCCTCCTCCGTTCTCCCCTACCTCTGTGGAGAAGGAAACTCCATGCCTCGTCCTTACTAAGTTTTATCATGCTGTGGATTAGCCCGATCAATGGGTTCACCATCCATCGCCCGCAGAGAAATGACCAAACCCACTGCTCTTTCTGGTTCAGGTTCATTTGCAAGAGAGAAATTCACTGCCAGGGAACTTGCTTGCGTTTGAAAGCAACTACCAGTGAGCTGGATGACAAGCAAGGCTGAGTCTCTAACAGCGAATGTTGAAAGTGACTGATTTTTTGAATCCCTGGTTGACTGGTTGGTTGATTTACCCTCTTCACTGAAGGCTCAGTATGGAACCTCCACGGCAGTTTGAAAGAGAAGGCGGTGAAGTCACTGTAATCGTCATGTCCTAGATGACAGTGGCCATCTCTCGGAAGAGATGCTTGACGGGTGTGTTCTTGGGAATAAGCGCGGGGGGCCAGTGCTCTTAGAGCTTGGTCCCGGAGGACCCCCTCAGTCAGGGAGTAGGCAGAGGTCAGGCTGGGCCCCTGCGCCAACTCTAGCCCTGCTGTGCCCACTTTCTGTGATGCGGTGAGGGTATGGTTTGGGTCCACCTGTCACATTCTGCTAAATCCCCTGAAATTCACCCTGAACACCAGGGTCCAGCTCTCATCGCTGGGGATACAGAAGTGCCCTGGTCAGGGAGGGGAGCTCAAGGCTCACAACTGGCCCGAGGGAAGGTCAGGGCTGGGGACTGGGGGGAGGAGGCGGGCCTGACAAAAGGGACAGAGACATCTTGATGGGAAAAAAATGGGGAGAAAGCCTGCACGTTATCCTGTCCAGAAGCAGAGAGGAAAGTCAGGAAGTGGCACTCATGTTACAGGGGAGGCAACGGGGCATCCCCGGGCAGGTGCCAGCTGAGGGCTCGCGAGCAGCTGACCCTGAAGCCTGACCCAGAAGCCGGGCGGGAGGCGTTCGGGAGGCGTGCGGGCTGTACCAGCTGGCGTAGAAGTTGCCCAGGGAGAAGGCCACGTAGCAGCACATGGAGAGGACGATGGTCCACTTGCAGCCCAACTTCTTAATCAGGAGCGGCGGGAGGAACATGGAGGAGAGGAGCACCCCGCCGTACAGCGTGCTGAGTGCCGTCACGCCCAGGCCTTCCTCACTGTACAGGCTGCTCTGTGGGGGACAAAACCGCCCTGGTCAGAGGGGCCAGTGGCCAAAGGGAAAGAGCTCTAGGTCAGCACCAGGTTCCTGAGACCACCAGCAACAGGCTTTGCCCGGCCGGCGGCCCCCTCCCCGCTGACAGGGGCGGCGCGGGGGGAGGCGGCACAGTCCCAACAGACAGTGAGCTGCTGCTAGAGGCTGGGGAGGGGGAAAGCCCCCAGTGCTGGGGTTGTGGTGGGGCAGAGGGCCTCACGCCTTCTGGGACATCTGCTTTATCTCTAGGACAGCTTTGCACTCCTCCCCTTTAAGGCTGAGAAGTGGGTGCTACTTTCCCCATGGAAGAGATAAGGAAGGGGACATTGTCTCCTTGTAGACTCACATGCGTGGCTAGACAGAGGGTCAGGAAGCAGGTACTTTACTCTGTGGACTCTTCACATTCCTTCCTAGCTGCCACGCCACCCCCGCCCCCCGACATGACAATGCCCTGCGACAAGGGACCCTGCACTGGGCAGGTGCAGCCCCCGGCACTCCCTCACTGTCATTCCGTCCACTGTGGACCCGCACCCTTGGGCTGAGCTCTGACTCCGCTCAGCACCCACCACTCCGAGATTCTCTCCTTCCTCTCTTCCTTCCCTGCCCCTCCCCTCAACGCGCTTGGACCTTCCTTGTCCTCATGTTCCAAAGGGCGCCCACTCTTCAAGGGCAGATCAAGGGTCTCCAAGGGCCCCTCGATAGCGCCATCCGCAGAGACCTCTGCTTTGATCCTGCGCTGGAATTTCACCCGACCTCTAGCCCACACCACCTGGTGACCCGCAATGTCACCCCAGCTGACGATGATCCCTGAACACGGGAAATGTTCTGCTCTTTCCGGATCTCTCCCGACGCCTTGCTCAAAGCAGGGACATAACAGTATTTGTGGATTAACTGAAACTGAGCATAACCACAGCTAGTGCCACGAAAATTCTGAAATCTGGCTGGAAGATGGACATTGAGCGTTCTGCTCTGAAGTGGGGGTTATCTGGAAATTCCTGCTTGTGTGGAGTAGGGGACCTGGTTCAGTCTGAGCCTGTTGCTTCCTTAATACAAACGCAGGAAATCCGGTGCTACTGAGCTCGGCTCCCCGTATGCTCGTGAGAAAGCGCACGCAGCCTTTCTGTGCCCTGGAATTTCTCTTCCACACACTGTGCTGCTGCAAATTAGCAAAGGTATCTTGGCCACGAGTAGTCAAATCCGACTGCAAACCACTGAAAAAGAAGACAGATTTCAAAGCGGGAATCAAATTTTAAAAGCAACCTTCTTTTCTACGTGAATGCCGGTGTTCAGATCCCCGTGTTTGCAAGTGTCAGCAGAGCAGGGCGTGCAGAATAATCCAGAATACTGTGGGAGGATGAGTATGTGTGCCTGTGAGATCTGCATTAGGCAAGACCCGCTCGCATAAGCAAGGAGGACGTTCCCTCAAGTCACTCAGCAAATACATCCTTAAGCACTTGCCAGGAGAGGCTCTGTGCCCTGCTCTAGTGAAACCAAAGGGAATGACAGCAGCCCCGCCCTTCCAGGAGTGCACGGTGGACAGGAGCTGACGGGGGTCAGGGACACCCGCAAACGGACCATTGCAATGGGGCCTGAGTCCTGCAAGGGGCGCTAGCCCAGGGCAGCGGGAAGCCCGTCGAGAAGGCGTGAAGACCGTGTGGGATCGGGAGGACGAGCGGGTAACTGGAGGGTGGGAGGGGGTGCGGGAGGCAGGAGGTGCGGGAGAGGAGCTGCGTGGGGCTCGTCCCGAGCTGAGAGGCAGCAGGGAACGTTGAGCTGCTTTGTCCAGAGCCGTGAGGCTCCTCTGAGGAGACGAGACCGGGGAGCCCGCCGGACTGCAGCGGGGGGAGTGCCGGCTCCGCCCTCGCGAGTGGGGTCGGATCTTCAAGCCCGCGGAGAGCCTGGGGCGGGAGGCAAACTGAGGATGAGCCTGCAGCGCTGACTTTCATGCCCTGAATTAGCGATCGACCGCCTCCCGTGGGTCGAGCCCTGTCTCAGTCAGGGGGACAAGGTCATGGAGCAGTGACCGTCCTCCTGGCGTCGTGGACTCACGGGCACACCGCGGGGCCTGCCACAACATCGGGGGACCACACACAGGTGTGCCCCTTCCAGAGTTCAGTCCCAGGGAGCGGGGAAAGGGGTGAAGGGGGTGACATCCAGGGGGAGAGCCCAGGGGCTTGCAGGTGACCATCGGCCACAGGAGGGAGAGGCCACAGCTGCTGCAGGGGGAGGCTGTGTAGGTGTGTGCCTGGGTCCCGGTGGGAGCTGGGATCAGGGCTGGGACCCTGGGGATGCCTGGGACCATCTGTGCCACCCCCGGAGGCCTGAGAATGAAACTGGCCCGATGAGAGCTGAAGGAAATGACAGGGACAGGCAGGAGCCTCCAGCATCGTGGGGACGCGGCCAGGCCTAAGGTCACGTCTGTCCGGGTCATCATGTTCTTTTGTGTAGGCCACTCCAGACCGGTGGAGACCATGGTCCCCGTTAAACCATGGTTACGTATTCAAGATCAGCACGGGAGGAAATATGGTGGCTTAGGGCTGGGACAGAAGGCAGAGAGGCGGGCAGGGCGGACTGCCCCACGCCAGAGCTGGAGGTCTGGTCCCCTAGCATCTCTGCTCTTCCCGAGAAGAGGGGGCGGCCTCCGCACTGACTGTGATCACGGGCAGACCGGGGAGGACTTGGGTGTGCGGGGGGCGGGGCCATCTACTCTCCCTGGACCGCGGCCATACGCCAACTACACTTCAAAAAAACAAGACAAAACAAAACAAAACACCTATCCGGGGAAACATCAGCAAAACCACTCCCAGCACACATGCCCTGCCGCAGCTGTTAGAGAGGCCCGAGGAGGAGAGAGTGCCATGGGGGTCAGACTTACAGAGACCACTTTGTCCAAATTCACCACATTGCCTAACGAGGCTTGGAATCTGGAGAGTTTAGTGAAACCTGAAAAACTCCCGTTACTACACCAGCCACAAAGCCAAAGTTGTGAAACCATAGAATTCGCAATGACTCATCCTGCGTCTCTCCTGTAACTACCCAAAGGCAAAGAATGTCTTATCACATCACTAACCCGAGACCCACACCCCCGTTCAAGGGTCAAGCGCACATTCCCTGCCCTGCGGTCCTGCCGGGGTGGGGGAGGTGGCGGTGCTCGCTCGCACACGGGAACCGCCGGCGGAGAGGGCGTGGGAGCGAGGGGGTTCAGGAGAAATGCCCCGTTCCCGTCTTCCGTGGCCGTGGGGCTTCTTGGAGGCCAAGAGACAGATGCTCGCTCACAAGGGTCCTCGCTTACCTGCAGGCTCTGTAGGCCTCCGTAGGCTGTGAAGAGAAGCAGAAACCCGAAAGACACCACCAGGACATTCTTCAGGCTTCTTTCCATCGTGCGGATTCACGGTGTCAACCATCCGTGGGCACGCACACGCGCAGTCCCTGAAACAAACTGGCGGGGGCGCGGGGAAGCCGTCTGTACCCAGAAGTCCCGCTCCCTCTCTCTGTCCTCTGCGCGAGGCGTGCAGGTCAGCGAGGCCCCGGTGAGTCAATGGACTTCGTTATCGCAGAGGCCGGGGAGCGCCGTCGGGGGTGTTGGTCCCTCGCGGTCTCTGCGAGCTGCAGTAACCACTTCCTAGCAGGGCAGGAGAGGAGGACTGTCACTGCCCGTGCGCACCTGCAGCCCCCCCTCCTAATTTCTAGATAGAGTCCGTGCAGTGACACGACTATCCTCTGTGTGTGTGTGTGTGTGTGTGAGTGCGTGTGTGTGATGGTACCTTCCGCGTTAAAAGAAATCATCAGTGGTGCAGAATATGGATGTGTTTCAGTCGCAAAGCACGCAGTCCGAGTGTGGGCTTCGAGATACACAGCTCAGCTTCTGAGAAAGACTTAAGGTGATCGTGACACCCGAGGGCCGCGTACGGGTGTGTCAAACCCTACGTGATTTTACTGCCAGAATTAAAGGAACAAGAGCACAACACCTCCTGGGCTTAGCGTCTTACGGTTTGTGAAGGACCTTACACGCGTCCTTTTATGTTGTCCCAAGGGCAAGCTGTGGCGGTTGTCACTTGGACTCCCAGACGTGACCAGGTGGAGAGCTGAGCTTCTGAACAGCTCACAGATTTGGGGTTTTGAAGAGAGGCGTGCCGCCCAGGAGAACTTTCTGCACTGTCCAGGGCAGCCACAGGCTTCCCGTGGCCACTGAGCCCTTGAAACGTGGCTAGTGCAACGGAGGGGCTGTCACGGCTGCACTTAATTTTAATTAATTTAAATTTCAATAGCGACCTGTCGCAGTGTCTGCCATACTGGGCAGCACCCATCTGATTTCAAACAGCGTAACCCATATCTCACAGCTAAGAAGCAAAATCATTTTTCATCCAATTGTCCATTCAACTGTTAGTTCATTGAGTTGTTAGTGAACTTGATGTTTGTAGACTGACTCCAAAGTGCTGTGAAATTAGCCATTTTTATTTAGTTTGGGTCGGTAAGAAAAACCTTGTGGCATTGGCAAACCTAACACAGTTGGGTTACTGGCAACACCGTCCATGCGCGCGCGCCATTCCATTCGAAGAGCACGATGAAACCCTTGAAGCATAATTTTTCTTGTGAAAATAACATTTTTAGGAAAATAATGGTTTTATGCACAGACAAAACATGGATTGCCACACTCAATACAGACGTGCAGGGAGCCTCGTCCAGCAAAAGACACTAACATGGAAACAGACGGGACCTGTGGGTTCAAACCCCAACCCCGTCACTTCTCTGCCCGAGAGTCTCACGGGAATCACTCCACTTTCCAAACCCACTTTCCTCTTGGAAAAGGAGAGTTGCAAAAGTTCAGGAAGCTAATAATCGTGAAAGCCCCCGGAAAAGCCATAGCGCATCGTCATCACCAGGAGTGTTAATGGGCTAGGATGACATTTTCGCTTCCAGAGAAAATACCCCTCGGGACAGTTTTTAAAGAAATCTAATACGTAGCATAACACGCACTTTTTCACACCAGTCTTACTGATGAATGCACTCCGGCTTCTTTTGTATTTTCAGCAACGTTCTAGCTTACTCAGTTCTGGCCTGTAACTACTCACAGTGACTTTCACGCTGATCTTTGAAGATGCGGCGGAGGTTTCTTCCATCGCCCACTGTTCGGACGTGCCAGAACCACCTTCTGCGATTTGCTCACTGACCCGGGGAGCAGCTCCGGGAGCTGCCGTTCTAGCTCCGTGCTTACGCCGTGAAGCTTCCGTCTCCTCCGGTCTCGGCGAGCCACGTCCGGCCCTGTCCCTCGAGCTGTCCTTCTGGTAGTCAGGAGTTCACATGGAAATCACTGCTCCCACTTCCCTCCCACTTCTTCCCTTTTATCCCTCCTAATAGTAACTTTTTAAATGAACCTTATTTTATAGTCTGCCCTCGCGCTCTAGCCGAACAAAATGCGCCCCCGCCCAGTGTTCATGGGAAATCATTCCCACACATCACCGTGTAAGTTTGAGGTGTGCAGGACAGTGGTCTGACCTACCTCCATTGCAAAATAATTAGCCCAATAGGCTTGGCTACCGACCACCTTCTCATATAGATACAGTAAAAAGAAAAGAAAGGAAAAAAAAAATTTTCTTGTGTTGAATTCTAAGGATTTAAAAACTTCCCTGTATTTCCCAGACATGCACACGGCGGCGTCAGCTGTATTGGTCACGCTCTACCTCCTGTCTCTAGCAATTATTAATCTTGTAACCACAAGTTTGTACCTTTTGACCACCTTCCTCCCTGTTCCCATCACCCTTGGTCTCTGGTAACCATAAGTCCCATTTGTTTTTCCTATGAGTTTGGTTTTTAAGTTTTTTAATTTATTTTTTAAGATTCTGCATGTACGAGAGATCATACAGTGTGTGTCTTCCTTTGTCTTATTTCACTAACCATAATGCCTTCGGAGTGCACCGTGTTGTCACAAGTGGTACGAGTTCCATGTTTTTTATGGCTGAAAAATGTTCCATCGTATCTCCGTACAGAGATTACCTGTCCATTCATTCATTAACGGCCACTTAGGTAGTTTCCATGTCTTGGCTGTTATAAGTAATGCTGCTATGAATGTGGGGGTGCAGGTGTATTTTTGAGTTGGTGTTTTTGTTTTCTTTGGATACACACCCAGAAGTGAGATTGCTAGATCATACTGTAGTTCTATTTTTAACTTTTTGAGGAACCTGCATTCGGTGTTTCACAGTGGCTGCACCAATTTACATTCCTACCAATAGTGCATAGGGGTCCTTTTCTTGACATACTTGCCAGCTTTCGTTATCTCTTGTCTTTTGTGATGGTGACCATTCTAACAGGTGTGAGGTGATATCTCATTGTGGTTTTGATTTACATTTTCCTGATTATTCGAGATATTGTTCATTTTTTCACGTACATGTTGGCTTTTGGTGTATCTTCTTTGGAGAAATGGCTATTCAGGTCCTTTGCCCATTTTTAAATTCTTTTTTGTTTGTTTGCCTTCTTAATGTATATTGGATATTAATCCCTTATCAGATATATGGTTTGCAAATATTTTTCCCCTTCTATAAGTTTTCTTTTCACTTTGTTGATGTTTTCTTTTTTCTGTACAGAACTTTTTAGTTTGATGTAGTCCTGCTCATTTACTTTTGATTTTGTTGCGTGTCCTGTAGGTGTCACACGCAGACATCACTGCCAAGACTCATGTCAAGCAACTTTATTACTGTGTTTTCTTCTAGGAGTTTCATGGTGGCAGGTCTTATATTTAAGTCTTTAATCGATTTTGAGTTCGTTTTTGTGTGTAGAATAAGATATGGGCCCAGTTTCATTCTTTTACATGTGAATATCCAAGTATCCTAGCATCGTATATTGAAAAGACTGTCTTCTCTCCATTGACTATTCTTGGCTCCCTTATCAAATATTAGTTAACTTTATAATGCTTGGGTTTATTTCTGGACTCTCACTTCTGTTCCATTGATCTATTCTGGTTTTTATGCAAGTACCATACTCTTTTGATGACTATGGTTTTACGGTATAGCATGAAATGAGGAAGTGTGATGCTTTTTGCTTCATTCTTAGGATTTCTTTGGCTTTTGGGCATCTTTCGTGGGTCCATATAAATTTTAAGAGTTTTTTTTTCCCTACTTCTGTAAAAAATGTCTTTGGAATCTTGATAGGGATTGCCTTAAATCTATACATGGCTTATAGTAGTACTGACATTTATACAGTATTAATTCTTCCAATCCATGAACATGGGACACTTTTCCATCTCATTGTGTCTTCTTTGATGTCTTTCATCAATGTCTTGTAGTTTTCAGAGTACAGATCTTTCACCTCCTTAAACTTATTCCTAAACATTTTATTGTTTTTGATGGTATTGTAAGTGGGATCAATTTCAATTATTTCCTTTTCTGAAAACTTGTTGTTGGTGTATAGAAATGCCACTTATTTTCATATGTTGATTTTATATCCTGCAACTTCACTAAATTCATTGATCAGATCTAATGGTTTCTTGGTTGAACCTTTAGGATTTTCTGGATATAAGATAATGCCATTTGAAAATAGAGAAAATTTTACTTCTTCCTTTTTAATTCTGACCTTTTATTTCTTTTCCTTGCCTGACTGCTTTGGCTAGGACTTCTAGTACATTCTTGAATGGGAGCAGCGAGGTATGCACCATTGTCGTCTTCCTGATCCTAGAGGAAAAGTTTCAACCTTTCAACACTGAGCATGATGTTAGTTATGGGCTCGTCATATATGGTCTTTATTATGTAGAGATACGTTTTTTCTATGCCTAATTTGTTAAGAGCTTTTATTGAGAATAAATGTTGAATTGTGTCAAATGCTTCTTCTGCTTCTATTGAAATGATTATGATTCTTTTCTTTCATTCTATTAATGTGATGTATCATAATGATTGATTTCTGTATGTCAAACTATCCATCCTCATATTCCAAATGGTCAGTCCTATTTGTTCATGGTGAATGGTCCTTTTAATGTACAGCTGAATTTGGTTTGTTAGTATTTTGTGGAAAAATTTTGCATTGATCAATTCATCAGGGATATTGGCCTGTAGTTTTTTTGTTTGTTTGTTTTGTTTGTTTGTTTGGTAGCATTCTTTTTTGAGTTTAGTATCAAGATAATGCTGACCTCATAAAATGGGTTTGGGAATGGCCCCCCTCCTTGATATTTTGGAAGAGCTTGGGAAGAATTGGTATTAATTCTTCTTTGAATTTTGGTAAAATTCACTGATAAAGCCATATGGTCTTGGGCTTTTCTGTATTGGGAGATTTTCTTATTATTGAGCCAATCCCCTTACTAGTAATTTGTCTGTTCATATTTTTAAATTTCTTCCATATTCAGTCTTAGTAATTTATAGATTTCTAAAAAGTTTTCCATTTTTATTAGGTTTTCCAGTTTGTGGGCATATAGTTGCTTTTCACAGCCTCTTAATGATCCTTTGAATTTCTGTAGTATCCATTGTAATGTCTCCTTTTCCATTTATAATTTAGTTGGAATGCGTTCTTTTTCTTTTTAATTTGGTTAGCTAAGGTTTTATAAATTTTATCATTTCAAAGAACCAAGTCTTACTTTGGTTAATCTTTTCTATTGTTTTTTCTATTCTCTATTTCATTTATTTCTGCTCTAATCTTTATTATTTCCTTTCTTCTAACTTTGTGTTCGGTTTGTGCCTTAAAGCATAAAATTTGGTTACTTATTTGGGACCTTTCTTGCTTCTTAATATAGGCATTTATTGCAATGAACTTCCCTCTTAGAATTGTTTTTCCTGCACCCCACAAGTTCTGATATGCTGTGTTTCCAATTTTGTTTGTCTCAAAAAACTTTAGTATTTCTCCTTTGATCCATTGATTGTTCAATTTTCATGTGTTCATAAATTTCCCAGTTTTCCTTTTGTTATTGATTTCTGGATTCATGATATTATAGTCAAAGAAGATACTCGATATAATTTCAACTCTTTAGAATTTGCTAAGAGTTCTTTTGTGGTCTAACTTATAGTTTATCCTAGAAAATGATCCATGGGCACCTGAGAAAAATGTGTATTCTATTGTTGGATAGAATACTCTGCACCTGTCTATTAGGACCATTTGGTCTATAATGTTGTTCAAATCTGTTGTTCCCATATTGATTCACTGCATGATCTCCACATTGTTGAGAATAGTGTATTGAAGTCCCCCACTATTATTGTATTCCTGTTGATTTCTTCTTTGAGCTCTGTTAATTTTTGCTTTATGTATTTAGGCACTCTAATGTTGAGTGCAGAAATAATTACAATTGTTATATCTTTTTTTGATGTACTAGCCCTTTTATCACCATTTAAAAATCTTCTTTGTCTCTCTTTTTTTTTTTTTTTTTACCATTTTTAGTTTAAAGTCTGTTTTGTCCAGCGTAGCGGTATCCACCCCTGTTTTTGTTGTTGTTGTCATTTGCTTGAAACACCATTTTCCATCCCTTCACTGTCTATGTGTGTCTTTAAGGCTAAAGTGAATCCCTTCTAGATGATATATTGTTAGATCTTGTTTTCTTTTTTTTAATCCACCCAGCCATTCTATGTCTTTTAATTGGAGAATTCAATCCCTTTATGTTTAAAGTAATTACTGATAAGAATTTACTATTGCCATTTTTTTGTTTTCTGGTTGTTTTATTATAGATTGGTTGTTCTTTCTTATCCTGCTGTCTTTTTCATGTGTTTTCATGTCTTTTGGTATCAGTATGCTTTGACTTCTTTATCATGTTCTTTTGTACAGTTACTACAGGATTTTCCCCTGTGGTTATCATAAGCTGACATAACATATCTTAAATTTAAAACATCTTATTTTAAACTGAAAATAACTCAACTCCAATAAAATTCATAAACTTTACACTTTTACTTCTCCTCCCCTTCACATTTTAGCTTATTGCTATTGTAATTTATGTTTTTATATTGTATAATTAAGAAAAGAATATTGTAGTTATAGTTATTTTTAATACTTCCTTTTTATTACTTTTAAACTAGAGTTGCAAGTGAATTATGCACACTATTACCATATTACAGAATCTAACCATGGCTATATATTTACCATTGCCAGTGAGGTTTGATTGATGTTAATTGATGTTAATTAACATTCCTTTCCTTCACTCAGAAAATCCCTTTAATATTTCTTGTAAGGCAGGTCTAGTGGTAATGAACTCCTTTTGCTTTTGTTGGTTTACTGAAGTCTTTATTCCTCCTTCGTTTCTGAAGGATGGCTTCACTGGGTGTAGAATTCTTGGTTGACGGTTATTTCAATATTTTGTGTATGTCATTCCATTTTCTCCTGGCCAGAAAAGTTTCTGTTGAGAAATCCATTTCTAGTCTCATGGGATTTCCTTTGTATGTTATTTCTACCTTTTCTTTTGCTGCTCTTAAAGTTACTATTATTATTATTATTATTGTCTTTGACTGTTGATAATTTAGTTACCGTGTGTCTCATTATAGCCCTAATTGGGTTCAACCTATTTGGGGTCCTTTGGACCTCATGGATCTGGATGTCTTTTCTCTCCCTAGGTTTGGGAAGTTCTCAGCCAGTGTTAGTTTAAATATGTTTTCTGTTCCTTTATCTTTCTCTTGTCCTTCTTCAGTTTCCATAATGTGAATATTGTTTCTTTTCATTGTGTTCTGTAATTCCCATAGTCTTTCTTCACTCTTTCATTCTTTTTTCTTTTTGCTCCTCTGACTGAATAATTTCTAACACCCTGTCTTCCAGGTTACTGATTCTTTATTCTCCATGGTTGATTCTGCTTTTAAAACATGCTACTAAATTCATCAGTTCAGTTACTGTGTTTCTGCGACTCCTGGATTTCATTTGTTTGCTTGTTTTGATGGTTGCTATTCCTTGTTGAACTTCTTATTTTGTTCATGCATTGTTTTCGCAATTTTGTTTAGTTGTCTGTTTTTTTAAAATTTTTTAAAAAGATTTTATTTATTTATTTGAGAGAGAGCATGAGAGGGGAGAAGGTCAGAGGGAGAAGCAGACTCCCTGTGGAGCTGGGAGCCTGATGCGGGACTCAATCCTGGGACTCTGGGATAATGACCTGAGAGGCTTAACCAACTGAGCCACCCAGGTGCCCGTTGTCTGTTTTCTTATATTCCACTCAACTTCCTGAAGAGGATTGTTCTCAGTTCTCTGTCTGACAGTGCATAGATCTCCATTTCTTCAGGGTCAGTTACTGGAGCTTTATTAGTTGCCTTTGGTAGTGTCATATGTACCTGGTTTTTCGTGACCCTTTGTTCACCTCATTGGTATCTGTGCATCTCCTCTCCGACATGTTACAGTTTGGCTTTGGCATGACAGCTCTTCACCATTCGGCTCTGTTTGGGTTTCTGTGTGTGTGTGATGGTCATGTCCTTGGACAGACGGGCCCTGATATTATGGTCTATTTTTGGCAAGGCAACTTTTCCAGCACTGTGGATGGGAATTGGGGTTGTGCTATTGGCTGAGAACAGTTGAACGGGACTGCTGGTTTGGTTTCCTCTCCAAGTGAGGCTATGGGATGGGCTCCAGAGCTGGAGCCATTGGCTGGATTTGCCGGTCAGGTTTGCTAGACGGTCAGGACTGAGTACTACATTCAGTACTACATAGGGCTATGAATTAGTTTCCCTGCCCTGGCAAGACAGCATTACCAGAGCCTGGATAGCTCATGGTTTGGGGGCCTGAAATAAGCCAGAAGTCCCTGGTCAGGGGAAGCCCCTGGTTTTGCACTGCAGAGGGGGACGTCCGTCTGGGCTCTCTGTTCAGGTGCCCCTGTTTGTGGCAATACTGCATGGGCTGTGCAGCTTCCCATGTGCTTGGTTAGGTTGTTTACAGGCTGAGGGCTATATTCAGTGATGACCTGGGCGGTGAGTTAGATGGGCAGTGCGGCCAGGAACAGCAGGGGAAGCAGCTCTAAAGCTGGTAAATTTCTTTCTTTCTTGTCTTAACTCAGGCCAACCCGTACCCCAAGTTCCCTGGAAGCACAGGGCCACAAGCTTTTCTCTGCAAACTGTCAGCTGTGCCTGCCTTTCTCTCCACTCCAGCACTGCCAGGTCACACAGCTGCCAGGAGCTGTCACCAGGCCCTCTGGCCAGCTGGGGCTGGAAGACACTCTGTACTCTAGGTGAGGCTATGTCTTAGCCCCTGTGCCTGGAAAGGAAGGGGGAGAGCTCCTCTCAATTTCCCAAGCAAGCTCTCTAGCTGGGAGGGGCCGGGAGCGCCCCCGGGACTTGGGCATGTGTTCATCTCCCTGCTTGTGTGCGGCAGAGGAAGTGTCCCTGCTTGGTACTGGCTTTGCTCTGGGTGACATCCGCTCAGCCCGCCCGGCTCTTGGCTGGAGCACGCCAGGCCGCACAGCTTCCGGGATTTGTTGCCAGCCCTTCTGCTCAAACGGGGCTGGAAGGCACTCTCCACAGGGGCTGGGGCTCAGCACCTTGTCTGGGCACGGGCAAGCTGGGCTCTAGTTCTGGCAGAACTCCTTGTCTGAGGAGCCAAGTCAGGCAGGTCTGCGGCCCACTAAGTTCCCCAGTCAGACTGGCCCCCGGGCCTGGTTTTGCCGGTGAACAAAACCTCTCGTGGGGATTACTACTTGGGCACTGCAGATATGAACTTGGTCTGCAGAGGTCCCGGGGCTGCTGCAGCAAGCCCGTCCCCCCTTCTCCCTCACAGTCGAGTTCCCAGTGGTCAAGCCCTGCACATTTCCCCCATAATCCCCACCGTGTGAGAGCGGATTCGGGTATCCCACAAAATGACCCACAATGCTGGGGAGCCTGGTTGTTACCCCAGGTCCCCTTTTCCCCCTGGATGAACCAGAGGCTCAGGGAGACCTCTCGGTGTGGGGCTTTGCCTGGGGGAGGGGCAGCGTGGTGCCGTGTGGTCATGTGGCCGTGTGGCGGCTTCCCTTCCCCGGCACACACAATCTGTCCTGGTCTCTGAGGTGCGGGTGGTGCTTCAGCCTCATGCCCGTGTTCTAGAATCCTCTCGGGGTGGTGTTCTTTCTCTACCAGTTGTTGGTTGTTGTTCTTGCAAGAGGGAGCAAAGTCCGGGACAACCTGTGTCGCCACCCTAGTGATGGAACTCTCCCAAACTATGTCTTAAGAGGTGTCCCCCGGGGCCGTGCCCGAGCTGTGCCTGCGCCGGGGACAAGATTATTTAGCTGATGCTACGGTACTTCCTTATAATCAGACGGCCCCAGCCTCCGCTCATTTATATATTCCTGCAGCTACGAGGTTGGGATGGGGACGGGAGTGGGGAATTCCAGAAACCCAAAAGCTGTTTTGACCAGTCAGCCGGTGTCAGTATTATTAGCAGCCCGTAACGGGTGCCATGAACCCCGCGCCGGAGGGAGCCTCAGACGGCTGAAGACTTAGGTATAAACAGCTCAAAACACCAAAAATCACTTCATTCCCTACAATTAACACCCACACCTTTTCACCTGGAGGAAGAAAAATGGTTTGTGGATCTGCTTGAACCCTCATGATCCCTTAATGGGTATTCAGTGGACGTCCCCGTCTGGCACCCGGCTGAGAACGAAGGTTCTAGAAACTCTCGGCGGCGGATTTTACCAGCCACTAGATGTCACCGCTTTGCCGACCCTGAGCTCACCGACCGCTCAGGGGTGTGAGTCCTACAGGACCTCATTTCCCGTCGGTGAACCCCTGCAGAGAAGCTCTCCGTTCTAGGAAGTCTCATCAGCGATTTGCTCTTTTGAAGAAATTACTTATGTCAGCAAATTAACATCAATTTTCTTGACATTTAGACCTGATACGTTTGTTAATAAAAGCACCGAACAAATTCATATTTGTCCTAATCATGAGTTACACTATTAAAGACGAACACAGCATTTGTAAGGAGCAGAGCAAATCACTGCTTACGTTTGGGATTCTTCCCTTCGGAAATAAATGTGTTTGGTACTTTTGTCTTTTTTTTAAAGTAAGAGCAATTTATATCTTCCCCACTCTGGCTTCAGAAAGCATTCGGTTCATCTCTGAGCAAGTCTTCAAAGCCGCTGAAGGCAGGCTGGCCGGCTGGCCGGCGGGAGAGGGTGGGCGCTGTGAGGACCCAGCTGGCCGCAGCCCCCTGGGGGCCGGCGGGGGGGTCCTCCCGGATCCCGTCCTTCCCCAGACAAGGCCCGTTCAGCTCCTTCCCATCACTTATCCGAGAGAACAGTCTTCCCACCCCCGGGTCCCTCGTGTGTGTCTAGCTGGGCCACGGGAGAGGCCCGCCCACAGCCTACATCCTCAGCAGGACTTTGCCAGTCCTCCACTCCCACCACACCACTGCCTCGGCAAAGGCCACACCCCCTCATCTTGTCCCAGAGACACAGAGCCGGGTAGGCTGCACTGAGCCCTTGGGTGCCCTTCACGTGCCCGGCCTGCATGGCAACATGAAGGAGTTGGAGAGGGGACAGTCCTCATGCCATACTTGTGAATATGGGGGCGCGACAGAGGTTCCCCGTCTAACGCACACGCGTGCTCTCGCACTCCTTTGTTTTTCCAAGTGCACAGTCCCTCGCCCTCCGGTGGGCCCTCTGCTGCCTGCACGACCCAGCCGCCTTCCACTGCAGTCAGGCTACTTGTCCGGGCCTGCCCTGGGCCAGAGACGGCTCTGGGTGCTGAGGCCACTGCCCTGATGGTCGGCAGGAGCCCCTGTTCCCACCGAGGTTTCCCACCACTGAAGGAGACAGGGAGTAAACCATGAAGCAGATAGAGAAATCACACCAGTGCGGGTGGGGTACACACTGCCCCCCAAAGCCAACAGGTGACGTGATAGACCGGACGGGAGGGCGAGCCCGTTGGCCCGCGCCCCACACCTCCACGACGGTGACAGAGCCCGCCACTCAGCCTGACCCAGCCCCCAGTGCTCAGCCCGACCAGTCTGCTCCCCACAGACAGGGAAAGTTTCAGCCACGCATCTTGTGAGCCCAGCAGACCAGAGCCCTTGTCCCTCTGCTCGAACAGGGTCCCACTGAGCCCTGGGAGCGGCTGAGAAAGCGGGACCTGTCATGGGGACAGCCAAGGACCAAACGCACGCTTGCCCACGTTCCTCCGATGAGGGCAAAGTGGTGATGACGCCGGAATGTTCTGGGTCATTCTCAGTCCTTTATCCGGTCTACACAGGCAGAGCGGCAGGGATGTAAATTACCTTGGTGAACCTCCAAAGGTAATTATGGGCCTTTGATCCCACGACACACAGATGCCCGTGAGTCTGTGTGGCGTCCGCCCGGACCGAACAGCAGGGAGGACTCTACCTGGTTCTGCGCCTCCTGAGTTCCTGTCGTTCCCGTGGCACACGTCCTCTTAGGTCTCGGAGGACGATGACACTTTCCTGCTTGGCTTTTGGTGGCGAGGAGAATGACTGACTTCTCAGAGCGTTGGGAAATCACTCACACGGTGCCTCCTTCGCTTCGGCAAGTGGTACAACCTGTTTGCAGATTACAAGCCCCGGCGGCTGCTTATCTGGGAGCTACTTGACTCCCTCTGCGAGAGATTTGCCAGCGAGATGTGGAGAGGCGGCCGGGGAGAGAGCCCGGTGTGGCTGAGAACGTCTCAGAAAGGCTGCTACCGAGGTCTTACTTTTTGCACCAAAACGGCAGAAGCTCATCTTAATTAAAAAAAAAAAAAAATCATCTTGTGGAATTTAAGAAACCAAACAGATCAACAAATCAAGAAAAAAGAAACAAATTTTAAAAGCAGACTCTTAACTGAGGAGAACACACCAGTGGCTGTGGGGGAGGGGCGGGGGGCGGGGTGGGAAGGACCGGGGACCAGGGGTGCACACGTGGGGACGGGCGCTGGGTGGCCTGCAGAGGTGTTCGCGCGCTCTGTTGTACACCAGAAACTAACGTAACACTGTGTGTTAATTGTACTTCAATAAAAACATGAAGAAGTTAAAAAAAAAAAAAGAAAAATCACGCACACACGTGCACATGCATACACACAGGGAGTCCACGGGCAGACCGACACCAAGCCCTTCCCTGGACGACAGAAATGTGGAAGTCGGGGCATCTGTCCTCTGTTTGATGCACCTGTATTCTAGTCCCACGTTTTTAGAAAAAGCATTTAATTCTATAAACAGTAATGGTTTTAAAGGAAAATGGATTTATCTAAAGAAACATTGTTATGAAGAACTCTGAGCATTAAACTAAAACTCCATATTATTTTTAGGCCCTGAGTTAACCATTAACCTGTTGCCCTCTTACTTCTCTTGAACGTTCCCCGGCCCCCCTGATCCCAGAGCCAGGGGTTTGCGAAGCGAATGCAAACAGGCCCCCGGTGTCTGCCTCCTGCACACGGCTTCCCGCGCCCCCAGGGGAGCCTCACGCTGTCTTCCGCCCCGGCCCGCGGCCACCCCGCAGTCCGGCCTTTGCGATGGGGTTAGTGTTCCCGGCAACCGGGCAACCGCGCCACTGGGGTCGCTTAGCCTCGGGCTGACTCCACGTGGGATCAGCAGCTCCTTGAGGCCCGGCCTGTCTGTGCTGAGCTGGAAAGAAGCGAGACATGCCGTTGTGCCCCCGGAAGCAGCCCGGAGGCCGGCGGTGCAGGGGTCTCCCCACGTTCTGCCCCGTTCCCCAAGTCCTGCCCCACACGGGCTGCAGAGACACGTGCCCCTCCCCCAGCCCGAGACCCAGGCGGGGGCCGGCCGGTCCGCGGCTGGGAGGGGACCACGTACCGCCGGTGCCATTCAGTCGAGAAGGACCTCGGGGCCCTCTGTGATGAGGACAGGCCGCAGGACCGTGGGCCGTCACGGGGTGGGGGGTGCGCTTTTGCTCCCGGTTCGGGGGGAGGGAAATCAGGCTGATGATGTGTTTTGAGAACCGGGAGGGATTGTGACTCACAGGTGAGTAAGGTTCTGTGCTCACAGCTCTCGCCCGAGGGGCAGCTCGGCCCTTGTGGGCCTAAGTTCGGCCACGGGGGCCACACGACCCACGTTCCCAAGGCAGGATGCCCAGCGGCTGTGAAGCCAAGAACCTCCGCGCCAAGCTGCCGCCGCGTCCCCGTTGCGGGTCTTTCGTTCCCGCCAGCCGCGTGTTCGAGTCCTGTTCAGCGGCTCCCCGCGGTGGTGCCCCCGGCCTGTGCCGGCCACCACACCGAGGAGCCTCGGGCTCTGCAGAAGAAAACGGGCTTACAGTTCAAAAATGAACCCACAGAAAAGCCTTCCCAGCTGCCCTCAAGGTGGTCGGTGTTTGAAAATGTCCGGACAGGTCCCCGAAGCCTCCCCTGGGCTCTAGAGTCTGCCGGAGCTGCGAGGTGCTCCGTAGGGCGGGGTGGCCGGGTGGGGAGCCGGGGCGCGCCCCCCCCAAGTCTGGCCATCCGCAGCCGGGCGTCCTGGGCTCTGACTGGCCTGTGGCCCTGTGCTTGCCCTCGGTGTGCAGGAAGTATTTTTGGATTTAGAACATAGACTCCACCAGAATAAGAGAACGTGTGACTTGTGAGTATAACCTTCCCCAAAGGGACACACATTCCAGGAGACTCAGATTAAAATCATTTACTGAAGCGGCCTGGGGCCTGGAAGAGCCAATTTATTGTTGAAACGTTTGCCGATGACGATACTCCTGGCGTCCCGAGCGCGGACTCGTGTCCTTACTGGAAGTCCGTCCTTCTTAGGGCTCTTTCCGTGATTAAGCAGCGGTAACTTCTTCCTCGTTGCGGGGGGTCTCTGACGGCTCGTTCTTCAGACCCACGTCTAAAGAATCAAGTTAGGTTGGATGTGCGTGTGTGCGCGCGTGTGTGTGCTTGGGTGTGTGTGTGTGTGTGTGTGTGTGCGCGCGCGTGTGTGTACGTGTGTGCAAGTGTGTCTCAGTTTTGCCCCGTTCCTCACCAGCTGGGAGGCAAGGAGGGGAGCGAGGGAGCAAGCAGAGTTCAAGGCTGGGTTTATGGCCCAAATAACGTCCTCTGGGTCCAGTGCCGGCCGACCTGTTTCTCCCACCACCTCCCCTAGCTTCCCCCTCACTTACGGGTCCACGTGTCCTCCTGGGGCTCGGGAGGGGATGAAACGTCAGCCTCACCGTGCTTTGTGACAGATGCTGTTTGGCACTGAGAACACTGAGCTTTCCCAGATGGGAGCACAGTGCTGGCCATAAAGTGCCCCCTCCTCCTTTTGTGCCCCAGGCAAGGCCTCGCCAGGAGGAGCCCCGCCAAGTGACATAGGTGACACCTCGGTCTGCACATTCTCGCGACCCCATCGCACTCATGAGTGGCCCCGTGGCACCTGTGCTGAGGCAGACGCGGCCGGCCAGCTGTCCCCGTCATGCTGAGCAGCTGAGCCGGGAGCTGTGTGAGCCCCTGGAACCAGCTCCATGCAGGGACCGTTGTCCCCTGACCAGCCGACAGCTGAGGCTGCTCTGGTGTGGACGCCGGGCTGCGAGGCGCCCATCTGAAGCCGACTCAGACGTGCCCCTGGACAGCCCTACCATAGCCAGCAGGGCACAGCCTGTCTCCCGGCCTGTCTGCTGCTTGACACGGACCCCCGCCGGCCCGGCACGCTTACCTTTGGATCCCGAGGAAAGACTGGACAGAGTCTAATGGCTCCTTCCTGGGCCATGGAGGACTGACGTCTGGCCGTGATCATCCCCCGGAGGTAAACGGTTTGCTCCCGGGAGCACGGTTAAGCCTTTTCTCTGATCTAGGATGCCTGCGTCCTCAGGAGGGTCAGGAGGTGTGCCGGGGCCAGAGGACGGCGCCAGGAGGGGCAGCGGCCCCGACCTCGGCTCCCCACAGACGTGGAGGTGGACGAGCCTTGTGAACCGCCCCCCGGAGGCCACGCACCCGCACCCGGCAGACAACAAGCCCCCCCCCCGGGGCCGGGACCGCCCCCGCTCCCGTGTGCCCCTCCAACGGGGACCCTGGGCTCTTCCACGCCCCCCCCTCACCACAGACCGTGCTGTGAAATGCACACTTTCTGGAGTGTTAGGTGCCCGACCTGGCTTGACCGTAGACGTGCCGCCCCCCGACCTCTGTCCCTACTGCGCCTGCCTCTCTGTTCCCGAGGGTTGAGGGAGCAGGTGTTGGAGGCCGGCGCTGGGGCCGAGTCTCCCACTGCCTTGTCCTCCAGATGAAGTCCTTTGCCTTATCTCGTCCTACACGGCCCTTGTTCCAGCTCCCGGTCAGGGACACGCACCGTCTTCTGATCTAGCTGTGCACGCGCGGCTCTGGTGCTGGGATGGACGGCTGAGCAGCCTCCTGGGGCTCCCACTGGCGATGTCCTCGGGGCCGTGACGAGCTTCAGCAGAAGCCTCCGGAGAGCGGCTTGGCTCGCTACGGGCGGCGCGCAGGGCCGGAGCTCACTGGTTACGATGCCCTGAGCCGGGCCGTCGCGGCGAAGTCCCTGTTACTTTTTGTCACTGCCACAGTGAGGTCAAGGTGAGGGCCCTTTGACGGGCATGCCTGAGGCCAGCCTGGATGAGACCGGTTACCTGATTCAGCCACTGCTCTACTCTGCCTGGCAGTCCCGAAGCAGAAGTCTTGGGACAGGAAGAGGCGGATGGGGCCCGGCTTGGGCCCCTTTCCACTGCTGGTCTGATTCACCCATGGGTGTGGCAGGGTGTTTCGGGAGTCCTCACCCGGCGTGAGGCCACCCCTGTGGCTGGGACCGACACCCCCCGGGGGAGAGCACAGAGGGTCCCAGAGCTGAGGACGCACCCCATGGGCTTCCCCTGCGGATGGGCTTCAGGAGAGCTAATTCCGGCCTCTCCATTGAGACCGGGCGGGACGTCTTCCCTTCTCGCAAGTGTCTCCTTGGTCGCCCGAGGATCTCCGCGGAAGGATCAGCTCATCACACCGGTTCTCTCCTCACTCGTCACTCAGCCATCGGCGGTCCTGAGTCCTGAGTCACATTTCACGTTTGCTTTATGTTTCCAAGCGGTACAAATGCGACATAAACTTACTTGCAAAGTAACCTTGCCTCAGAGAAAATTATAACGTGCCCCCAAATCCCGTTTTTCTTCTAAAGTTTGAGTCCTCGGTCCCAGGTGCGTGGTCAGTCCCCTTGGATCCAGTGCGCTCACGCCGCACCACCCCGGATGCTCCCCGTTCCCTAGAGAATCGGAGAGAAAGACGCTTCCACCCAAAAGAAGGCCCCGCCGGCCCGGCTTCCAGAAGTCGTTCCCAGCGGCAGACGACGCAGGGCGGTGTGGCATCCCCGTCACCGTGTGCCAGCGGGTGGGACCGCCCCTCACCCCCAACCACTTCTTCAGGACACGCGCCCCCGATGTCACCCCGTGCCGCGCGGGTGGGGAGCCGGGGCAGGGCCGCGGGCGCCGGGCTGCTGAGGGAACCGTGGGGGCAGCCCCGCCTGTCCCTGGAAGCTCCACTCCCCGAGCCACCGAGGTCCTTCCCCACCCCGACCAGGGGCCTGAGCTCAGAGGACGGGGTGCGAGGAGTGCTTTACTCGGTGGGGGCTCCGAAGCCGGGTGGTGTTTCCTGCTATGCCCTGAGTGGGCGGCACGGGAGTCCCCAGAGCGGGAGGCCTGCCTGAGGCACCTTCATCGGGGCTCTTCCTGGGCAGGAGCCTCACGTCAACCTCTGGCTGAGTCTGCCTGGTGGGCCCTGCTGCCTCCTCCCGCCACGGCCTCCTCCCTCCACGGCCTCCCCCTTCCACAGTCCCTCCTTCATGGCCTCCCCCTTCCACGGCCTCCTCCCTCCACGGCCTCCTCCCGCCATGGCCTGCCCGGCTTGATGACTCGGTCTGGGGCACGGCCCCGCGGCTCCCCATGCCTGGGACCTATGGCTCAGCAGTACTCACACTCACCACCGGGCACTGTTAAAGCATAATTTTCAAAAAGGTAAAACCATGACTCTCATGCAAATTCAACAGACACACACCACAGACCTTTTTCGCATCGTTAGTCCACGCGAGAAGCGGACCGCTGGTGCAGCTAGTCCAGGAGAGAGTCAGAAGGGCAGAACACACCGGCCGGCCCTTGAAGTCTGTGCGGTTTGGGGCACCAATCCTCTGCCCTGGAGAAAATGCGGGTATAAATTTTGACACCGCAGAAACTTTCCTAATAGCCTGCTGTTGACCAGAAGCCTTACCAATCGCATGAGCCATCGATTAACACATTTCATACAAAATAGGATACTTTTTCTTACAGCAAAGCTAGAAAGAAGAAAATATTAAGAAAATCATAAAAAAGAGTAACGATATTTACAACACTGTACTGTATTGAAAAAACAGTGGATTCGTGCAGAACTTGTGTTGTTCAAGGCTCAGCATGTGTGTGTGTGTGTGTGTGTGTGCACAGCACAAATACACGTACAGAAACAGAATCAAGAATGTTGAAGTACATTTTCTAGTAGGTGCAAAATTGGTTAAAATATTGATTAAAATATCTGATAGGAAAGTAGCACCTGGGGTTACTCTTTCTACAGGAAAGTTAAAGACGTTCTATTGAACGGAACTCGTTCTGCGTTACTGCAGATGAAATAAGTCGCGAGCCGTCAGTGTCAGCGAGTGGACCTGCTGTCCCTGCGGAGCGGTACGGTCGGGTGGGGTCGGGAGAAAACCAACCACGGAGCAGACCCTCTAGAACCACCCCAGGCTCCGACCCAGGCCCGCGGTTCCGCGGAAAGGACCGGGATGGAAGCTTCGTCTCGCTGCTAGGTCTGGGCCAGCTTCCCCGCGGCGGCTCGCGGGCTGGGCGGTTTACACATCTCACCTAATGCGGTCCTCGTGGCAACGCTGTGAGCCGTTTCCCACCCAGCCAAGGAGGCAGCCCAGGTTTGGCGAACTTAACAGGGCCTGCCCGGAGCCCCGAAGCTGGCCGGCGGCCCTTCGCCTCTGGAGAGCACGACGGCTCGGAAGAGATTCACGGTCGGTGACTAACGGCTTGAGGGAAGCAGGTTTGCACGGGGGTGGGGGGGGGTGCTCTCCGGCCGGCGAAAGCTGGATAACGCTATGAGTTTCCGAAATGAAAACCATTCGTGAAGGAATTAAAAATGGAAGCTGGAGAGGTCGCCGTGTGCGGTTTTAGACGGTTGACCGAGCCTCGTGGTCCGTGCTCGACCCCGAAGGCAGGTTTCCTGACCATCTGACCACGCGGAAGCCCTCGTCAGCTCGAGGCTCGCCTGGGCACGTGCTTTCCTTCGGCCCAACGCTTTCTGGTGTCGGTTCTGCGAGGCCCAGCCCACGGAGGGCACGGGCAGGCCTGGGCTCCTGCGGTTTGCGGCAGAGTGCGCGGACCTGCCCTTAACTTAGAGCCTCTCCTTTTCCGGCTCACAGCATCCCCCGCACGGTTACGAGGTCCCTCCCTGGGCTGTGAATAGCCTCAGTCTGAAGGCTCGAGCCGCAGACCGGCTTCTGATAACCACATGTGCACGGGAGCACTGGGCGGGCAATCGCGGCTGCTTCCCAGGAGCCCCGGGCTCGGGCAAAACCCCTTGTCCGGTGTGACTTCCTTTGGGCTTGACGAAAAAGAAGCATTTACGAAAATTAAGTATTCTTTCAGAAATATAGAAACTCAACCAGATGTTTCTCAGGTACCTGTGATCTAGGATAATCTTTGGTAGATAAAAGCTACTTTGTGTTTTGTTGCTTTAATTAAAATAGGCGTGTTATCAATATCAAAACGCCATGATGTACAGCTTTGATTCTACCTGAGTTCACTGAAAGTCAAGCGGGCTCACGTTACGTCTCTTAAAGACTTTGTCAGCAGGGGAAAGAACTTAAGATGACGGAGAGTATCATAATGTTTCATAAAATTTTCATGAATAATCGAGATATAATCATGAAGAACAAGTAAATTAAGTAGAGGTAAGATAAAGGTTTATAAATACACTTTTCAAGAATAATTGTTTTATGGTATATTTACTTAAAGATGTTTTCCAAAATCTTTTTTGTAACTTGAAATCTTAAATTTTGAGTGAATTAAATGATATAGTTATTAAACACCTTGGTCTTTTCCAAATAACATAAAATACTGAAATGTAGATCATCTATTTTTGGCTTCTTGAAAACGACTTGAAGATGATTGAGCCTTGTAAACATTTTTGTGCCACGTTGAAATATTTACTGTGAGGAAGAATATACTTGTGGAAATTGCGAGATGTACTTGCACATTTGCCCGTCCCCGGAATGCTAGTGTAACAGAGTCCACGAGTTTTCCTTGGCTTTTACTAAGACGAAGACTTTTAAGGGTTAAAATTTTGAATCACTACATGTAATTAAAATCCACCAGAAACAATACAACTGAAAGGAAACCGCTGTCTAAGGAAAGTGGACCGTGTTTCTCGCGTGAGAAAAGGTGTGAAGCACAGGTTTGTTTTTGCGGCTGCCGAGGAGGAAGGGGAGTCATTTTTGTCCAAAGGTAGCATGACGAGTTGCTCCGGAATGATGAGCCAAACCTGAACGGAGATAAAGACGTTGTAGAAAAGGAAACGAGGAGAAGGAAATTTGTGCGTGGCCAGGCTGGCCGAGGTCCACGACGAGTCTTGCTGTCAAAGTACGTTGGTACAAGATGAGAATTCGCTTTTCTCCTGTTAAAAGGGCAGTTTTCTTGGTCGATTGGCCTGTTCTTGATAAGAGGTCATGGGAAGTTTTTCTTTGCTTTCTCGGCAATCTGCATGGAATGCAGGACTGTGGGTCTCAGCAGACTGTCCCGTACTCGGTGTCCTCGTGGAGCCTCCGACCGTGCGGGCCGACGGGCCTGTTCAGTGAATGAGTCGAGTCTGACGACCGCGTGGCCTCCTGTGTTTGCCTTCAGCGGTGCGTCTGTCCTGTACATGATGAAGCGTTTTCAGTTCCTACTTCCGGTCTGGTTCTCTAGATCATTAAGCGTTATTTCCTGCTGATCTGTGATCCTGTTTGACCAAACGTTCAAATTTTCTGGCATTTTGACAGCTTCCCCAAATCGAGTTCTAAACGGAGTCTCGCTGACCTCAGGCCAACGTGGAGGTTTCCCAGAAGGTCCGTGGCTGAGGAGGCGTCAAGCTAAGCTTACGTGGCCCGCGCGCTGCGTGGGAAGCGTCGTCACACAGGAGGTGACGTAACCCGCCCCGGGTCACGCGTGTGCGAACGCTCGTTACCAGGGTAGTTATCCAGGAATTGCCTGAACTTCACAGAACTTTGTCGGTACCCTCCTTGTCCACTCCTGACCCTAAATTGCTGACTGCCGCCGCACGGAGGACGTTTCCTTGTCAAACGAGCGCTCGTTGGGTCTGTGACCGCGGCCATTTGCATTTGCAGGAACTGCTTTGCTCTGATGCTCTGGCAAAGGTCCCCTGTCTTCCCAAGGGTCCGGGGCAGCACCGACAAGAACGTGTCTCTGATGACTTTCGGATTAGCCCACTGACCTGGAACAGGACCGACCTTGACCCCCTGCAGGGGCCACTGCAGGTCCGGCTCACCACCCAGAGGGCAGCCGCACCAGGGTCCACCTCTGTCACTCAGAAGGGGCCCCTAGAGACGCCGGGAACTCACCGCAGCTGCAGACCTCAAATTAAAACTGACCAGAGAGATCACGAAGCAGACGGTGTCTCCAGGTTGTGGCTCTGCCAAGGTCGCAGACCCCGACCTTCACCCCCGGTGTGAGGTCTTTATTCCTCCTTTTGCCTTTTTGCGCTTTGATTTTTGTGTCCGTTGATGCAGGGAAGACAAGGCTCCCGAAGTCGGTCCCATCGCTGCGTGTCCGCCGGCGCGGCTCTCCCGCGAAGGCGGCCTCGGGTAACGGGGTTGCTCTGGAGCACGTGTTGGCTGAGCCAGTCCGGTCCAGAGCGAATCCGTCCTGCCGTCCCCGGATCCGCGCCGCTGCAAACGCACAGAGGAGCCACTTGGCAAAACCGGGCTGACGCCCCTTCAGGCACGTCCTCCTGCTTATTTGACGCCGGCCGGTGGGGCTTTACTGTCCTCGGCCATCGCTGTGGCCTCACGTGCACCGCGTCCTCTCTCCCCGGTCTGCGGCGCCTGGTCCCGGCTGCCGGCAGGACAGCCCAGGGTCTCGTGCACGTGGAGAAGCAGAAACCAGCGGCGGCCCAGGCAGCGCGTCCCGGACCTGGCGTCCGCCGCCACGAGTCTCGCAAGGGGCCGCGAGCCGCCCGCCCGGGATGTGCCCCCGAGTGGCACCGACGCCAAAGTCGCAGCCAGCCCCTCGAGGGTGAAGGATGACGCGAGGCAGGGACTGCTCACGTAATGCACCGAGGCCACGAGGCTGAACCCAGGAACCGAGACAAGATCTAAGCCTGAAACACACAAGGCCGAGGTGTCAAAAAGAGGGACGACCCCTCAGAAACAGCCGCCAGGCTGTGCGCCGAGCCAGGCAGACGTTCCCTTCCTCGGCCTTTTCTCTCTGCGGCTCCTTCCCCGCACCACCCCCCGGGCTCTTGCACCCGCGTTGTTGCTACCCCCGGGAAATCAATGTCGCTCACGTCAACTCCTAAAGTGGCTCCCCTGCCTCAGTTTACCCCGTGTCTTCCTCACGTCGCTCGCCGGCTGCCCACCTCTGGCAGATGCTTGGTGAATGGCGGAGGGGATGGGTGACTGTCCCTCCCACACACTTCCCAGTTACGGCATGAGCAGGAGCTCGCCGTTGGCTCAATCGCCCCTGCGGGGGGGAGGAAATAATTCTCCTTCTCCGCTTCTGAGCTCTGAGCTGGAAACCCAGGAGCCAGAGACAGGTTTACAAGGAAAACAAGCATCAGCTTATTAAGATGCGCGTACGGGAGGCCCCCAGGGAACGTGGCTCAGGGCCGGCTGGACTGCTTCGGCTTTGCCGAGGAGGACGAAGGGTGGGACAGGAGTGGCGGGCGGGGCCGGGGCACCGTGAGCGCCGGCAAGGCTGTCGGCTTCTGCACTGACCGGATTCCCTCATGGCTGAGTCACCCTCCTCCCCGCGCAGGAGGGAGACCCCCTCTCAGACGGATGCACTTGTCCCTACAAAAGGGAAACGTCTCTGTTTCAGAGCTTCACCTGCGTCTGCTGGTTCTCAAAATAAACCTTGTGCCAAACGGACATTTTCAGGGTGACATAGTCTGTCCCTCTTTGAGGGAACCTTCTGGTACCGATGCCCCCTGCAAGCTCCAGCTCTGAGTGTGGGGATCAGACTCGCCCTCGACGCAGGAGGCCCCACCAGCCCCATGCACCTGCTACAAAGAGGCTGAGGCCTGGGTGGTCCCCACACACTTCTGGTCTGGCAGTCCGGGTGCCCAGGCACCGGGCACCTTCACCTTTGTTCGCCGCGAGCTGGTGTGAGCCCAGCTGCGGGCCCCACAGCGGAGCTGCCGAGGCCCCCAAAACCAAGCGTGCGTCAGGCTTTCTTGGATCTCCTCGAGCCCGGAGCGATGGCTGTCCCAAACGGCAGGACCCAACCCGTGAGGAGCTCCCCGGGCCTGGCTGGCAAGCGAAGTCTCTAGAGAGACACGTGAAGGACGGGGAGTGGAGCTTTGAAAAGCTCGTTTCGCTTCGAGGGGAGAGCGCCCGCGGCCTCCTCTGAGGAGCAGTTAGGATGTGGTGGTCACCCCCTTAGCATTTTCTGCGTAAGCACAAAGCTTTTATTCTGATAAGCAAGTATGAGTCCGTACCCAGCCCACTCCGTCCTCTGCACATGTGTGCAAGGTCACGTCCGCCCGGCGTGAGGCAGGTGGCCAGGAGGCTGGTCTGCTGGTGGTGGGACCTGGCTTCCTGCTTCTGAACGTCGGACACACGGGTGTTTCTGTAGCTTCCAAGATGCGCTTGGGATTGCACAACACAAACTAGCCCGTGGCCAGCAGGGCCATGGCAGGAGCTGAAGGGACGGGCCCTGGGGTTCACCCAGAGCAAATGCTTTCTTGAGCTCATGACACCTTTGCTTTCTCGGGCTTCTCTGAGAACGTATTTTATGCTGCTACTTCATAAAAAATTGTTCGTTAACCAGCGATGTCTTAGAGGTGTTTCCTGTGGCCCTGTTCTCCCGGACTCGACCGGGAGGCTCGGGGTCGCGCCGCCGGCCGGGGTCTCTGAAACACCCCCCTTTTTCTCCTTGGCTCTCCTGCCCCTTGTGGGCATACAGGTGGTGCTAAGTAAATGCTTCACCCCTTGCTGTTTTTGTAGCAATGCCCGGCCTGAGCCCAGCTGTGCAAATATTTTCCGCAGACATGCTATAAATCTTGGACACGTTGTTAGGGTCACACCACGGACAGAATCAAGAAGCGAATGTTTTCTGATTCCTGGACACCCACAGCCCAGCATGGTCGTGCACGTAGAATAGAACCTTAGCAACGCACCAGGAGACCAGAGAGTATGACACGTTCTGGGCATTGTGTCTGTGTATTAGGCCCGAAAGACAATTTTCAGGAAGGGTTTCAGGCTGGGGGGCACTAGTCACACCTCCGTCTGGGTGTTAAACAAACGGCACCCCAAGCTCCCTGCGTGGCCCCACACGGAGTAAGGATTTGTCAGCAGTGTAAGGAGAAGGCCCCCTTTGTGAGAATCTTATGAAACTTAGCTTTTGAGAAAAAAGGTCTTATCTTCCCTGCAACTGACAATATTCTTAAATTCCTCTGACCTCAATGTTCCCAGAGTCCACCCTTGTCCTCTGTGCCCTGATCCCGGAGGACTGAGCTCAGATCCAAATTGAAAGCAGCCGCCTTCTTGGGTGCCAGAGCCCGTGGTTCCGGGGAGCATGGCGTGTGCCCAGAGTGGAACAGGTGCCCCGGTGGGACCATGAGCCTCCCGGGGGGCCGCGTGTCCCCGTCACTCTGTGCGGAAGTGCCCGCTGGCTCTGCCGCAGGGCAGGTGTAACCCCGGGGGAACCGACTGGTTGAGCAAGTCTGCACACTTCCGCGCCTTCCAGAAGCCAGGCCCACTGCCTGTGACCATTCAGGACGTATTGAACATGGGCCATGGGGCCACGTTCCTACAGACTTCCCCGTGGCTCCTTCTGCCGCCAGGGAGCTGGAAAGGGTTAACCCCCATGGCCCTCAGCTAAGCCGTGAGATTGGGGGGGGGGTCAGAGGGACCCCACCCGACAGCCCTTGGGCATAGGAGGGCTCCGAGCTGAAGGCAGCTGAGAGGCAGGCGCAGAACGAGTCTGTCCTGCCCTGACCAGGAAGGGCAGGGAGATTCTGAATCGTAAGAAGAGTCTAGAGCCAGGTGCAAAGATCAGAACCAAGTCCTCCTCCCCACAGCGGGTCTGACAAGGAAGCCCGGCAGGTGCGTAGCTCTGACACGTCCCTGGACAGGGCGGGGCCGCGTCAGCACGCAGGCTGGGCTGCTCCCCGTGTCGGCCGGGGAGGGTTGGATCACGGCTGCTTCCCTGACGCCCAGAGGGCCCGCAGTGACGGGAAGACTGTCCTGGACCACAAGGGCATGACCCGTGGGGAGGCGAGGGGAGGAAATGCAGACGCTCAGGCACGCGCATGGACACACACACGTAGACACGTTGATACACAGACACACAGACGTGCACACACACACAGACACACACAGAAACACACACAGGTGTGCACACGCACACACACACACACGCACGATTTCTCCTTACAGACTTAGCATGGTTTCATCTGACCGCCCGGCCATCGTCACCTCCGTCCTGGCTGGGGGACGCCCAGACCTCACCCCTTCTTGCCTTGGCTGGTGCAGGACCCGCCTTCCCTGCCCCTCCCGCCGGGCGCCCCCGGGACGTCCTGCTCCCGGCCCGAGTCTGCTGTTTCTGGGAGGCACGCGCGTCACTCTAGTCTGCCCCGTGCCGACGCTCCATACCTGTCCTGTGAGGCATTAATATCCTGGGGGGGGGGGATACCCACACCCTCCAGACCCGGGGCCCCACTCAGCCTCCTGCGCGGCCCCGTCGTGCGGGCGTCCCTTCTCCCCGTGCCCGGCACGCCCCAGCCTGCACCAGAGTCACCCGCAGCCCAGGTAATACGGTGCTGCCGGTGTGGGGGCACAACCCGGACACCAGCCCCTCACGATTCCTGCGGAGCACCCCCCGGAAACCGTCCCGGGGTGGCCTAACCACGCACAAGGACGGGGTGACCTATCGTCCCAACCCAAACCTGCCGTCTCCCAGCCCTGGGGCTGCAGTCTGACGGAGGGCCGGGGCGGGGGGGGGGGTGCTCCTGCCGAGGCTCGGTGGGGCGTCTGCTCCGGGCCTTTCTCTTGGCTCCCGGTGGGGCCTGCGGCTCTTGGCGGTGCTTGGCCCGCACACGCGTCTCACCCGTCTCAGTCTATGTCACCACAGGGCTGTCTCGCTCTGCGTCCCCGTCTATGTCCCTGTCCTCTCCTTACAAGGACCCCAGCCCTATCAGAGGAGGCGGCACCCTCCTGGGTACAACCCCATCTTTCTGGGTGACGTCTGCAACTAAGGTCACCTGCACAGCAACCGGGACGGCCTGCCACATCACTTTCTTGGGGACACAGTTCACCCTGTCCCCTCTCTTGTGTGAAGTCCTCTCTGATGCCCCAAACCAGAAGGAGCCCCTTCCCCTCTGAGTCCCCACAGCCTTCACGAACCCCTCTAACTTGGGCCTAAATCCGGGAGGTCGGGTGATGCGTCCTGGCCTCGGATCTGCGTCCTCCGCGCGCGGTGGGAGGCCACCCTGCGTGGCCAAGGGTTGCACGTGGCACCTGATGGGTCCTGAGCGAGAGCCGGGAGGAACACCTATCCGTGGGGCTGCATGACGGCGGCCTGTGGGGTGCGCTCTCGTGCCCCCAGGCCCCTCTTCCAGACGGAACAGAGGTGGCCCTGGCTGTCTTGTGTGTGTGCGATCCCCCGGCGGACGAGGCCCACAGGTGGACACTAGCGTCCTGGCTTGCCGGTCGGGATCCTGTGTGCCCAGCATGCTCTCGGTCGGACAGCCTCCGTCCTCTCGTCTTAGCTCCTGCCAGGGCAAACCAAAGGGGGGGGGCGGGGGGGCGGCCAGTGAACAAGGAAGGGGCCCTTGTTCAAAGAGTGGGCGGGAACACACGCGAGAGTTCCTCCCCGCGGCGGCCTCTCTCTGTGTGTCCTGCTAGTCTCCTGCGACGTGACACCCTTCTCAGCAAGAAAATGAAAAGCTGTTTGCACAGATTTTACTGGTCCACGTGCTTGTGTGCAACGCCAAGTTTAAACGCAAACATGCGAGCATTTGTCTCGTTTGCGAAATCCTTAAAATCGCTCAGTGTGTTCTTGCGAGAACCACGAAGGCGCCCACGAGCGACTCCCTGCCCTGGTCCCACGTCCCGCCCAGCTCCTCTGCCTACAGTGCTGGGAACAACGAGGCCGGAAGGAAGGGGAGCTGCGGGCACCCATCATTCCCCTCCGTGTCCTTGTACTCAGGGTAAACAGAACGGACCCAGGGTCGTAACCAGAGCCGCCAGCGCAGACAGGAAGGCTGGCCTCTCGGGGGAGGGGACGCCAGCACCCCCTTTTCCCGGACCTGGGGACCGAGCTCGTTACCCTGAACGCCCACCAGTGCAGGTGCCTAGATCCTGGGCTCTCGGGATATCGTGATCGCTCCCTGCGAGGGGGAGGCCAGGAGCAGGGCAGACGCACCACGAGCCTCCTCTGCACACACACGCCCCACGGTCCCGTGGACGGAGCCCTAGGCTGAGGCATCCGACATGACGGCGGAACCAAGTGCGGGCCCTTCTGAGTGCGGGCAGGTGACAACGCAGATCTTCCCTGAGGTCAGCCCCGCTCCCTCCCGGCCTCCCCCGCCGCTCAGGTCAACCCCCTAGCCGCACCCTGACCCCTTCCCTCACCCAACAACCTCCCCTGCGGGTCACTGAGGAACAGGTCATTTTGGTCGGAGCCTCCGCACTTGGAGCCCAGCGCGTGCCAGGTCCTGCCCCGCATCGTCACCCTGCACTGTCTGTCCCTCCTGTCCCCCGCCCACACCCGCTCTGGTAGCTGCTGTCCACCATCTCCGGTGCTGCCCCGCATCGTCGCCCCGCATCGTCTCCCCGCACTGTCTGTCCCTCCTGTCCCCCGCCCACACCCGCTCTGGTGGCTGCTGTCCACCATCTCCGGTGCTGCCCCGCATCGTCGCCCCGCATCGTCTCCCCGCACTGTCTGTCCCTCCTGTCCCCCGCCCACACCCCTCTGGTGGCTGCTGTCCACCACCCCCGGTGCTGCCCCGCATCGTCTCCCCGCACTGTCTGTCCCTCCTGTCCCCCGCCCACACCCCTCTGGTGGCTGCTGTCCACCATCTCCGGTGCTGCCCCGCATCGTCGCCCCGCATCGTCTCCCCGCACTGTCTGTCCCTCCTGTCCCCCGCCCACACCCCTCTGGTGGCTGCTGTCCACCACCCCCGGTGCTGCCCCGCATCGTCTCCCCGCACTGTCTGTCCCTCCTGTCCCCCGCCCACACCCGCTCTGGTGGCTGCTGTCTACCACCCCCGGTGCTGGCTCCGTCTTCCAGGTTTCCTGGTATCCCTCAGATGTTTGAGGGGTTCAGAACACGCTGCCCCGAAGCACACCGCTTGGGCCGGTTTGGCTCTCCAGAAGCCGCAGGTGCGGACACGCTGTCTGCCCTCCCTCTTCTACAGCAGGTCCGAAGGCTTCCCGCAAGGAAGGCGCCCTCCGCGCACCAGGAAGAGGGCAGTCTCATCCCAGAGGCGGGAGTCCCAGCCCTGAAGTGCGTCTGGACAGACGGAGCTGCGACAGCCACCCAACGGCCATGGCTTTTGCCACTGCCTCCCGCCGCTGCCCCCAGCTGGCCACCCCGCGAGCCATCGGTCTTGCCACCCCCACAAGGTGCCGTTCTTCGAGCCGGACGGCACATGGGCTCTGGTCCGCACAAACCAAACCAAATATATGGTCTCTTCAGGTTTTCGTTTTCCTTTGTGAAGGTTCCCATGTGCACACAGACACGAAACACATCCGTGCACTTTTCTGCGCTTGAACAGAGTGTGCGAGTTCCAATTCTGAGTCCAGCCACAGAGCCACAGAGGACGGGAGCAAGTCTTCTACTCTCAGGTCACCCGCCAGGACCTTCTGGCTGCCGTGGGCTGGTCCCCAAATGGGCCACCGGGTAAGGGTCACCTTTATAAACAGAGTCGATTAAGATCCACATGTCACGCTCGTTCATTCTGTCTCGGCACAAAAGGGCTGCTGTGACATTCATGTGGACTCAGGAGAAGGGGAATTTTGTCCCGGGCCTGGCCCTCCGCTGAGTGACCGCCTCTGGATGGTGGACAGGAAACAGCAGTGGATGGGGCCCCAGGGGGCTGGTCTCAGGGCCCAGGAGGGCAGGCCCTTTGGGGTTTTCACCCTGAAACTGAGGTGAGCTCCGGGGAGCACAGGGTTGGGATGGGCAGATCGAGCAAGTGCCCAGGGATGACCCACGAGTGTGTGTGTGTGTGTGTGTGTGTGTGTGACGGACACCTATGTGTAGTGCACTGGGCGTCTGGCCCTGGGGACTTGGTCGGACCCGGGGACCGTCCCTTGGGACAGCGTCCTCGATAGGCCTGACGCCTGAGCCGCCGCATGCTGAGGGAATTCTGTCGGTGTCCACGTCCAAGGGGGCTCTGGACTCAAAGGCTGGTTGGAGCCCGACAGGAGCCTCTGTGCTTCTCCAGCCACAGGGGCCTTTCTGGGGAGCACCATGCAGCCATGAAGAAGGAGGACACGGTGCCATCCCACGGAATAGCCTGAGGGCGTCCCCCACACGGGATGGCTTCGCACAGGGAGACAAGGTCCCAAGGGGAGCAGCAGTGGTCACGCCCCCAGGGAGTGGGATGGGGCCTGTCGGGGCTGGGGGGGGGGTCCCGACCCCCAATTCAGAGCTTGGTCTGTCCTGGGGCTGCCGCCCAACAGAGCGACCCTGGTCAGCCGTCCTGTTTTGTGCATCGAGTTTGCTCGAGGAGCAGATCCTGGGTGTTCTCAGCACCGGACAAGCAGAGGTCCGTGGGTCGGGGGGGGAGGGGTGGCTAGCTGGGTGGTGAAGACGTTTCACAAGGGACCGCGTGGAAATGTCACACTGTACGCCTTGTGCAGACCGTGTTCACTTGTCATTGCCTCCTCGGTACAGCGGACCAAACGGAAACGATTTCCTCAGGAACGGCCGGCCCGGCTCTGCGGGACGCCCAGGGGCCCGGGCTTGGCACAGCAGAGTCGGTGCTGCCGCTCGGGGCGGAGGCTGTCCCCCCGCGGGGCCGAGTCAGCCACCCCCGGCCGACCGCAAGCGCCGCAGAGATGGGATTTCCGAGCTATTACGGTGGTTTCAGTCGGGCTCCAAGCGGATTCTGTCACCCGTGTCCCCGTGGGACTCAAGCTCTTGCGTTATTCGGTGGACGTCTGACGACAGACCCCTGGGTCCCGGGGTTCCGATTTCTGTCCCACGTCCTGCGCCGAACAAAACGGGGGGCTCTCACTGTGAAGATTCTGCGGTGGGAGATGAGGCGCCCCCGCTGCCGAGTCGGGGCGCCTTCCCCACTGAAACAGGCGGGCGGGTGTGACGGTCGCCCCCTCTCCCAGGGGAGCAAACGCAGCGGCGGCGGGGAAGCCTCCCGGAAAGCCCGCGGCGTGAGCCAGACGAGAGACAGGCGACCTTCAAAGTAGACGCTTCTTTCCTCCAGACACTGGCCAAGGAGGGCCCAGAGGCTTCACGTCACGGGATCTGGGCTTGACCACAGTGGGTGGGTCTCGCCCACACAGTGGAGACATCCAGGGCCCGGAGGCTTGAGCAACAACGGTGTTTAGGGCGCCCTAACCCCTCCCATGCACCAACTCTCCTTTCTCAGTGCTGGTCCAACAGAGTTAATTTTTGTTTAGAAAAAACACCGTGTTCTTGGTCGAAGGTGACCTTCTCTGTGGTCACGTGGGTGTCCCTCGGGTCTCTATCCTTCCGCTGCACAGGCCATGCCCACCCCCACATTCAGCCAGAGAATGAGGAAGGAGAGCGGTCCTCCCTCTTTTGGAAGGTTCTGGACATTTCCAGCCAGCAGGAGCGCAGGCCAGTCTGCCTACTGCCCATGGGCCAACATCAGTGCCGCGGCCTTGCCCGCCGGTGGGGAGGCTGGGGTGAGGGTGAGGCCCCCACACGTGGCTGTCAGGGCCACATGCCCAGCCGCGGTCAGCCCAAGGCCCCGCACACGCTTTCTCTCAGACGTCCGTTCTGAACCCCAGGTCCCCCCGCAGAGAGGAGAAAATTCAAGAATGAGAATGAAAAGGCCCGAGGTCCGGGTCTACGAAGGACCAGGTCTGGGCAAGGGCCTTGGTGGGGAGAGGGGAAGGCTGTGGGCTTCCGGGACCCTCCCCGAAGCAGGGACCGGTAGCCCCTCGCCGGCCCAGAGGCCCGGGCACTGAGACACGGCCTCTCCCCTCCCCGGCCTCTCCCCTCCCCAGCCTCCCTCCGTGTCCCACTGGCGCCAGGCGGGCAGCTGGTGAAGCAAGTGGAAACCGGGCAGGGCCGGGCAGGAGGTGGCAGGAGAGGACAGGATGGTCGGCACGTGAAGCAGGGGAGAGGAGCGTGCGAGCGGCCGGCTGGCCGTGGGCACCCCCCGAGCCGCCTGCAAACCAGGGTCAACCATGTCCCCAGCGGCCCCCTCGGGCCTTGGAATCTGCGGACCCAGCGAGGGCTCCCGCGGCCCGCGTGCACACGGGCTCTCCGCGACGACCCTGCAGAGGAGATCCGGGTTCGTGCTCCTTCCGCCGCTGCGCCTGGGGGAGAAGGACGAGCGGGTGGCGGGGCGCGGCCTGAGGGAAGCAGGGCGGGTCCAGCCGCGTGTCACCTCCTGACTAACAGAGACAGACACACAGGTCTGTCCCCCTGAAACCCCAGGAACTGCCTCTATCGGCCCACGTGGTGCGCTGACGGGCACGAGGCTCTGGCTGCCCTCGTTGAGCTCTCCGTGCTGAGGCGGCTTCCCGTCCCCCAGGTCCGCCCCGGCAGGGAGCTCACATCCAACCAAGCTTCCAAGAGCCGTTTCCAGAAGCAGAGCTGAGACGTCGGCGGAGAGAAGCGCGTGACCCCCCTACGGGCCGCGGGCCCCCCACGGCCGTCCGAGGGGCTCGTCTCGTAGCGGACCCAGAGGAAGCGGACCTGGAAGGCTTGAGTCTCCCTCCCGCTGCCCGAGCACCCAGGACAGGAGCCCTTCCCTCCCGGCCTGACCGTCACAGACGTAATCTGTGCTTGGCTCAAAAGGAATCCTTGTTTCAGATTCAAGATGTGTGGGCCCCGCTGACGAAAGGCTGTGTCTCTGGTCAAACAATCTGGTAGTGTCCATGACGCATGGTTTAGCGCCCTCCGGAAAATTCCCCACTTACTCCTGAATTTTCTGTCATCTTTTCTGAGATCTCGCCATTAGAAATGCTTCTTGTTAGACCTTTAAGCTTTTGTCTTTTTTTAAGTGTTTTATTTTATTGTATGTTTGTTTTTAGAGAGGCAGGGAAAGAGAGGAGAGGCAGAGGGAGAGGGACAGAGAGAATCCCAAGCGGGCTCCACATCCAGCACGGAGCCCACTGTGGGGCTCGATCTCACAACCCTCAGATCACGACCTGAGCCGAAATCAAGAGTTGGGAGTCGGGCAATGAACCGACGGAGCCCCCAGGCACTCCTAAGCTTTTGCCTCTAAGAGGGCCCGGCCGAAATGCCCGTGCCGCTGAGGTCAGGGACACCGCAGCTTCAAGTTCGTCAGACCCACGGCCCTCCACCACCACAAACGTTCTCAGGGTCCCTTACGACCTTCAGGTGGTTCGCAGGCGGCCTCTTTAAAAAGCCGCCCCGGGGGGCGCCTGGGTGGCTCAGTCCTGAAGCGTCTGCCTTCGGCTCAGGTCATGATCCCAGGGTCCTGGGATCGAGCCCCACATCGGGCTGCCTACTCAGTGAGGCACCTGCTTCTCCCTCTCCCACTCCTGCTTGTGTTCCCTCTCTCTCTCTCTCTGTCAAATAAATAAATAAAATCTTTAAAAAAAAAAAAAGCTGCCTGATGCTTGTGCTTTTACATGAAGGAGGAGCAGAAGGAACGCCGACGCCGGGGGTAACGGTGTGAGTTACCCCGACGATCCGCGGGCGCCCGGACCCGACGGCGTCCTGGCCGTGTCTGCGACGCTGTTTGCAGAGGACATCCCCCTTGAGTCCGTGACTCGGAGAAGCAAGTGGCCTCCCCCGTGAGCCGGCCTCCGGCAACCCCAGGCGGGCCCGAACAGAACAGCAGGCGGAGGAGGACACTCTGCCCCCTTCTTCTGCCTCACCTCCGCCTCTCCCACCCTCTCCCTGGGGTCCCGCCGCTGCAGATCCTGGGGCTTCCCAGCCTCTGGGGCTGTGTGAGCCAGCGGCTCCCAGAAATCCCCTCTTGAGTGTGTCGTTACACACCGATGACCTCCGAAAACGGACGCCGTGCTGAAAATGTCCCCTAGGGGGCGACGTCACGCCGGCCAAGAAGCGCTGGCGTCTGCCGCAGCAGGTGCCACGGGGCCCCGGGAGAGAGGGACGGGCAAGGGGTGGGCCGCCCTCCGGACGCTGCGTGGGCGGACGTCTGGGGTGCAGGCTTCAGGGGCCCCATGTCGCTCGGGGAGGTGAGGACGTGTTTAATGTCGGAAACATGCAAGAAGTTGTGACCCAGATACTGCCCACCCCCACCCGGGCCCACGGCAGAGCGCGGGCTCTGCCGTCCGCCCTCACGGCCCCGCACCCCACGTGCCGCACGGGCACCCAGACACGCCTGACAAGGGAAGGGGGGGGCTAATTTTTGTGCCGAAACAGCACTTATAAGGTTAAGGAGAAATGGCAGGAAAGGTCTGTCCAACCCATTTTGGGGAGAACTAAGGGGGGGACCTGGGCTAACACCGGACGGGCCTACTTCGGGACCCTTTGGGGAGCTCAAGCCCATTCCGCCAGCCTCAGGCCGAGGTTGCTTTTCAGACGCCTGCAAGACCCAAGTATTAACGAGCTCGTGTCTCGGAAAGACCTCGACCGAATGTCACAGCCGGCGTCTGACCTCATCTGCTTACAAATTCTTACTTAGAAAGAGGGGAACTGGAGCCATAAGAAAAGGCAGGGAACCAGCAGTTTCAAAAAGAGCTACTGAATGTCCGGCGCTTTCCACGCAGCACCTCACCGAATCACCGAAGCGTCCCCTCTGGAAGGCTCAGGGAGGTGAAGCGGCTTCCCCCAGGACACACAGCCAGCGCCCACCAGAGGAAGAACGCGGAGGCCAGGACCTCTCGTAGCTTCCCACACTGCTTCCCTTTTCCTGGGGCTGGGAGGGACGCCCAGCAGGACATGAGAGTGCGCGTTTAGGCAGAGGATCTCCTGTACTGTAGCTATTGATATTTTCAAGACAGTGACAGTAGACTTTGTCCTCCATGGGTCACCTTAAGGCACGTGAACAGAGTGGGTCATCCTCATTCTGTTTTGCAACGAGCACAGAGCAGGCTTGCCGGAACCGAGGACTCGCTCTGGACTCTGACTTTAGACCGGTGTGGGGCTCCGAGTCGTCCCCACCCCAGGACTGACAAGCACAGAGCGGCCGCGTCACTGCAAACACGCTAATCTTCTCAAGCGGGGTTTGAGATTGCGCTCGGGAAAGCCAGAGGAGAGCTGAGAAAAAGGCTAATTCAGAAGCAGATTCTCTTCGCTGGGCTGGGGTCTGCTGAGGTCACGGCTAAAGGAACAAGCAGGGAAGTATTTTGATAATAAATGTTGTCATTGTTTTAAATATTTAAAATGTCAAGAATTTAGAGTTTAACTTTTTAATGAAAATTTTTAGAATAGTGGTGTAATTCTATCAACAAAAAATAAAGTCATTTTGGTACTTGGAAATAGCACCATAGATCAGAACCCCAGAATATAAAATTCTTGTTGCTGTCATTACCGCGATAGGGGGTTAGAACAAACGGAAGTAGTTCATAGTTCCTTGAAACTCAGCCAACACCACGGCCTCTTTCGATGACCTTCTGAAGCAGATCACTACCTTAAATTTGAGATGTAATTAGGAAAGAAGTTGTTCATCACAAGAATAATCTTCGCCTGATGGGTTTCGCGATCTTCCGGGTAAATCAGACGACCCCGGGGACACGACCAAGAGAGGCAAGAAGACACGGTGCGAAAATGGGGGCCGAGAATGCTCTGAGGGTCAGCGCCGGTGTCTGTCGTGCCTGCGGATTCTGGTTGTGGGTATCAATGCCAACTTCTGGGTTTTCTAGGATAACAGAAAGCAAAGAAGCCTCATGGACGTGTAGGTCATACATACACACCCCAAGGAAAGAAACATCTTCCGGCAAACTTGGCCGTGACCGAAATGTCAAGAACTTGGGCCTGTCCGTATTACTCAACACATGCCTTGGGTTCACTCCGCCCCTGCTTTCCCGTGGACTCGAGGACGGCGGGAGAAGGAACGCTTTTCTCCCTTTCTGTGTTCGTTATCTGCTGCCACATGACAAACGACCCCAGACTTTGCAGCTTGAAGCAGTAAACGTTTGCTACCTCAGTGTCCGCAGTCAGGGTTCGTGGGGCTCAGGGCTCATCCTGAGGCTGCCGGTAAGGGGCCTGCCGGGGCCTCAGCCTCCTCTGGGCTTTACTGAGATGAAGGACCCACTTCTGGTGCACGAGCGTGGACCTCAGCTGTCCATGGGCAAGAAGCCTCCACTCTCAGCACACAGACCTCTCCCCGGGGCGGCCCGAGTGTCCTTACAACGCTGTGGCCCGCTGGCCCCGAGGGAACGCTTTCATAAAGAGAGCAAGGACGGAGCCCAAGCGCCCCCGTGATTAGCGGGGGAGCGATGCCCGGGCACCTGCACGTCTCCCGCGTGTCCACCGCGGTCACTCCGTCCTGCTCAGGTCAGGGCTAGCAAAGAACGAGTGAGCGTGCGTTCCGCTCGGCGTCCCTTCCGCGAAGACTCTGCCGCGGGACTTTAGGCTGTTCGGTCTTAGTGTAATTACACCAAGTGTGAGGACGAGGATTCGAGGGTTGACTGTACCATGAAAATTCATGCATTTGGCTTTTCTTCGTTTTGTGGATACATCAGACTAGGGGATTAGGAAACAGTGTCTTTGTTTTCAACTGCTGAGTAGATTTCCACCTTTGAAATACGGAGTATCACTTTCAGAAAATGAATATCCCCACAGTCCTTACGGATCAATTTTGGGAAATTTGGGGCCTTTGTTTCAAAGCGGTCTCGGTTCTTACGGTTCTGACAGAAGGATTCATTTGGTGACTTCAGAATGGAGGCCGATTCATTTTCTAAATGTTTGCGTTTCCTAATTGTATCAGAATATCAAGGCTTATGCAGCCCGCACCTGTACGTCGTGGTTTACTTTAGGAAATGGGCCTGAGTAGTTGTGGCCTAACTCCCAGCTACAGCCTTACAACGAATCGTAGCCACCAGCGGAGCACGACTGGTTATAGAAAAAGGAGCGATGGGATCTGGGGTTCACCCACTGGAACCTCTGCCATTTTAAGAGGGGGCCGTCCTTGGAGTCAAAATTGGTCTTGAGTTTATAATCATACCCTATAAATTAATCACGCATTTGATAAAGTATGCAATTGTATGAAGGGACTCGATGATTTTGGCAAAGAATGTGTGATCACGAAATGCCCTTCCTCCTCCTCTCGCTTTTACCACGATGCTCCTCGCAGGGTAACCGCGTGTCTCGCAAACGCAGTAGCTCAGCTCGTTTCCTAACCCAGCAAGGACATGTGCCTAGATGTGTCTCTGAAATGATCAGACCAGGGCATAGACACACCCGAAAGGCCAATGTGAGCGTCAATTGAGTTGAAATTTGGATAATTAAAGCCTTTTTAGTTTAGGAAAACGTAAAAAAAATATGAGATGCTGATCACCGCAGGTCATGTCCGCGTCCTGTGAACCCGAGCGGAAGGGCAGAAGAGACTGTACAGCAGGGGCGCGGAGGGGAAGCCGTCCTGCTCGGTGGGCGACGGGGTCAGCTGCCACGCAGCCCAGGGCTCCGGGCTTCCAAAGTGACGGGTCCCGGCAGGCTTCAGAGTCTGGCTTCCGGTTTTAAAGCTGTGTGTTGGGGTTTTTATCTGAAGCTGGAAATTTACCTGGACTAGGGATGGGTCAGAACTTCCTCGTTGGACAGAAAAGCATTTTTTTTTTTAAATTAACACATAATGTATTATTTGCCCCAGGGGTTCAGGTCCGTGGACCATCAGGCCTGCTCCCTTCCCAGCACTTTTGAGATCGTTTTCATCAGCAAGACAACAGAGGGGTCCTTGACAAGGGGGGGTGGGGGGATTCAGCCCCCCCACACGCACAAAAGGGAGAGGCTGGAGAGGAAGGGGAGGGGGAGGGGGCGGGGGAGGGAAGAGGGGAGGGGGGAGGGTCCGAGCCCGGCGGCCCCCCGCTCGCGGACAGCTTCCGCGGAGGGAGGCCTTCCCGTCTCCCACGCAAAAGCAAGGACCGGCAGCCAGAGTGGGGGCCGGGGGCCACGGGCAGGAAGGTCAGCGGACAGAAATGCCTTCTCCCCGCCGGCCTGGACACCCCGTGGGGCAGGGCGGCCCCGGGGGGATAAATATTTAATCACTACTTCGTGGCTCCTGCATTTTCAAGTTCATGTCTCCCAACAGATGGCGCGGGTGCTTTCCCACAGGGCCGGAGCGGGAAGAACACGAAATCGGGCGCCGGGCTTTGTCCAGCAGCACAAGCTCCTCGCCGCCGCCTCGGTTTGTGTCTCTGAACGAACGAGCAGATAGAAATGTTTGGGTGTCCGGTTTCATTCTTGCCTCCACCGCGACATTGCTCTGGGGGACCAGCTGGGTTCCTGGTCTATCCCGAACCTGTGTTTCCACGCGGGGACCCACGTCCCCGTTACCGCGACCCCTGAGACATCGAGCCATTTGGTGATTCACAAGATCCGTCCGGTGGGAGTTCCCAGTGGCCGCAGATCGGAATGGACAAATGCTGTTGCCACGAGCTGTAGCCGCCTGGAGCCGGGTTTCCAGAGCTGGTCCCCCGGGACACGCTTTGTAGAATACTGGCCTATTTCCTGTGAATGAAAGACGAGGACCACATGGTCAAATGTGTGCTCTGGATGACTGAAGGGGATCCGGAGAGGACCCACAGGCCTGGCTTCCACACTCATGATTATGTGGCCGTGAACAAGCTGTTCATCGCTCTGAGACTCAGTTTCCCCATCTGTGAAATAGGGATGTTGCTACTTCTCCAGGTGCAGTAGGCTGGATTGTTAATCCCATCGTCCCTCACCTGTAAGGGATGTTATACCTACCCTCTGCCACGTGATTTAGCAGTGTTCTCCCAGGGAAGGGGAGGTTACGTGTCCCAGGCCACTGATGGGCGAGGACGTGGGACTTGTCTGCCAGTGAGTCATGGGCAGGACGGTCAGCGTGCCGGCTGTGGGAGGAGGCGTCAGTGGTTCTCCTGTGTTCCTGCTCTCTCCAGTGTTCACTACGGAAGCCCCACCAGGGACAAACTTGCTCTAATGAGTGGCTGTCCTTCAGCGGCAGCCCCAGAGGGACCCATACGGCACACCGAAATTCAGCCTACAGCTTGGGACCAAGCCTCCCAGCCAGCTCAGCCCAGCCTAGGGCACATCGGTTGAGGCACTGTTGACCTAGAGAGCCGTGAGAGTGAAAAACCATACTTGTTCCGGAAACCACGGAGTTTGGGATGGCTTGTTACCCAGCCCTGCCGGAATTGCTGACTAATACGCCAGGCCCCTCACTTTTGCAAGGTTCTCCCACAACAATCATTATGAAAATGCTTTATGAATTGCTTTTTAGAAAAAGTACTCATCTGGAGTGAACTCTTTAAGGCAGAAACTTCTGTTACCTACCAGAGATCCTAGCACAAAACAGTAGCTCAATAAAAACAGTATTAATTGAACTGAAAGATGAATGGATGGAGGGAGGGAGGGAGGGAGGGAAGGGGAGGGGAGGGGAGGGAGGGAGGGAGGGAGGAATGGCTTCTCGGATGGATGGAATAAAATATGTGTGTATTAACCTTGGAACTTCTACCACAGACAATTTTCTCTTAGAATTCAGTCACTCATTTTTGTTAAACATAAATGCCCCTGGGACACCTGAGTGGCTCAGTTGGTTAAGTGGCTGCCTTCAGCTCAGGTCATGATCCCAGCGTCCTGGGATCGAGTCCCGCATCAGGCTCCTTGCTCAGCAGGGAGCCTGCTTCTCCCTCTGCCTCTGCCTGCCACTCTGTCTGCCTGTGTTCGCTCTCTCTGACAAATAAATAAATAAAATCTTTAAAACAAACAAACAAACAAACAAAAAAACATAAATGCCCCTGAGAAAGATAGATCTGTATCGTGACACTTTAACCTGAGGATGTTCGATGCCGGGTACTTGGAGTGATTACAGAGATCGTAGATAATCAGAAGTGAACAGCGGGGATCTAAACGACAGACCCCCATGTTGGCTCATGGCCTGTTCATGTAGAGCCTCTGGCAAAGGCTTTGGGAGTTCTGCTAAACCCAGCATTCTGCCCCAAGCATGGTGTGTTTCGTAAAGGGGTGCACACAGACACAGACCCAATGTGCACCCGAGTCCAGTGCTGTGCACATTTGCATATGCTATCTCTGTGTGTCCACCTGTCTGTCTGCCTGTCTTCTGTGTCAATGCAGAGACAAATTTGTTGGAATAGCTGAGTAACTGGTACGGTTTCCCCCGGACACTCTGGTCTGGGAGGTTAAATGCAGAGCTTTGAGGGAATTATTTGAATTGTTCTGAATCTAAGTACAAAATGTGTGCTTCAATGAAGTGTTGTCCAGAAACGTGGGCCAGAGCCTTTGTTTGCAATGGCAGTGGTGGGACTTTGGGCAAAATATAAAATAAGGGAGTTGGGCTAGATGAACTCCAAATTCCCTGAAATTTAACTCTTTTCTGTAGCTTCTAATGGGAAAAAGAAGTGGGTCTCCCTGGATCGTGTGGTGATGGCAGCCGGCTGGTGCACGCCCGGCCCCGCCCGGAGTACAAGGTCCCTTGAAGGAGGCCCCTGGAGAGTTTCAGTTTCCTAATCGGCCCAGGGATGACTGCCCTGTTCCCGTCATCCCCCTATCCCACCGCCCCAGTGCCTGGGAAAGGGGTTAAAATGGCTTATTCAAGCATATTTGCTAGGAAACCTGCAATTCTCAGAGAAAGGATTGACCATGGCCCACTGCTCGGGTGGTTAAGGGAGATTTGCCTCACGGCGTAAGAGCGGAAGGAAGCCACGTGCGGCCATGGTACATTTTGCTTCTGGGGGGTTGGTTTTGTTTCCTCTGCTCGGTTCTACAATGGTCAAAAGTGTCTCTAAACCTGAATGTTTTTCGGAGACACATGCAGTCCCGTGGGCGTGTTTTGCAAACTCTGACCTTCGCCGCATGGCAAACGGTGTCCGGCCGGCCGACCGCACTCACGATTCTAAGGCAGGCAGGTGGTGCTCGTCTCCTCGTTGGCTATTGCGATCCAGGGGCCATCCGTCCCCCGGTTGGAGCGGCAAGACCGTTGGAGACCTCCCGGGTGGGGGCAAGCTTCCCACCGTGCCTCGCCCCCGCCCCACAACCTGTGCTCTATCCCTATCTGAGGATAGATAGGCGGACGGTGAAGCCTTTCATTCCACCGGCTCCGTGCTCGCTTGGAGTCACCGCTGCTGGTGGCAAAAAGGACAGCACGACCCCAGCCCAGGCCTTGGGTGCACGACGAGGACTGGGGGGATCAACACCCCTGGGCTCTCCGCTGTCCTCGTGTGACCAGTGCCAGCCTCGCCGCTCGGGAGGCCCCCACCTCACCCGTGACCGGAGCTGCGCCCGCGGGGGCTACTGGAGCCACCCGCCTGCCCGTGACTTTCTGAATTCCGGAGCACCTTCAGCCCTGGTCTGGGTTGGGGGTCCGCACGTCGACGTTGGATTTTCAGGGTGCCGGAGCGTGTGGCCCAGCAGGGTCATGAGAGAGGCGATGTCGTGCACCCACACTTCCCGCAGTGACACAAGGTGGGCAGTGAGGCTGAGCCTGTCCAGACCCAGAGTCAGGGGGTGTCTGGGAAGAAAATCAGGGCCAGCCCCTGGGGACGGGGGTGTCCTGCCGCCGACAGACGGCTTTCCCTCCTCCTTCAGGTGTGTGGCCCACGGCTGGGAGTTCACCTTCTCGAACCCGCTGGACAGTGTGGCTCAGAACACCGGTGAGGGTGGGAGGCGCAGGGCCCTGGAGTCTCAGTGCTGCCCAGGTGCTGGAGGCCTCATCCAGGCTCGGGGCCCCAGGGTGCTGCGGGAGATGGTGGGTGCGCAGGCGGGGAGGAAGGGGACGTGGGAGTAGACTGCGGGGCTCCTGTGAGTCCCGCCCCCATGTCCCCAGCCTCACCGAGTCCACGCCGGCAAGGAGGAGCCCTTTCTGGCTTTTCTCTGTGTGGCTGTGTTCGCCCTCGGCCGCTCACTGCAGAGCACGGAGGACTGTGGCACGTGCCTGTGACCGAGGCACGGCCACCCAGGGGGAGGTGCAGGGGGCACTGATGACGTGCACCGCATGGGCCGTGCCTCGGTCTCCCTTCGTCAGACCTGCTGTTGTCACGTTGAGGGAAGGGGTCCCGACAGCTTCACGCTGGGCTCTCTGCTGAGAGCACAGTGGGGGTCTAGGGCTCGGGTCCCAGCCGAGACCCACTAGGCACGTGGCTTTCAGCCGGAAACTGCCTGTGCCTCAGCTCCCCCCACTGTCAACCGGTGATAGGGACAGCGTCCACCCCCGGGTCATTTGCGGGATGGAGTGATTCAGACTCAAGGTGCTGGAAAGATCCTGGGTCTCAGAGAATTCTCAGTGGGTGCGGCTGTCCCCCCCGCCCCCCCGCCCCCCGGCAGAGTACTGGCCCTCTCTCTCCCTCTGTCTGCCGTCCTTCCACCTGGCCCTCGGCAGACGCCTCACAGACCAGGCTCTCTGTGCTGTCCGCACGGCACACCAGCCCCTGCCCGGGCCCTGGCCTGCAGACCCGGGCCCGGCCAGCCCACTGGGTGTGGACACCCGGGTCTTGGTCTTTGTCCTCTGCAGGAACCCCGGATCTGCCCTTCCCCACCGGCTGCCGCAGCCGCCTGGCTCAGAGTGAAGGGTCTGCCCTGGGTGCCTCGCCACCACCGCCCTGGAGACAGATGGGGAAGAGCTGACAGGTGCCCAGACACGGAAGGCAGGCACAGCCTCCCCCTCCTGACCGGCCTATCAGACTTGTTTCTTCTCAGGAAGAAACCCAAAATCTATACTCTGGGGGTCTTGAGGAAGGTGTGACCCTCTCTAAGCCCGGGCCCTGCGTCTGGAGGGAGCCCCATGTGGTCAGACAGAGCAGACGGGGCGGTCGGGGCAAGGGTAGGAAGGTGAGCGCGTCTCCGCGCTGTGCGCCTGCCCAGCCCACTGCGGTCACTGTTCCTCCCGCAGAGCGGCTCCGTGGCACGGCCGCGGCGTCCAGGTGCCAGTGCCGGGCAGAACGGGCTTGTCGTCCGCAGTTCGCAGATGTTTCCCCTCATGAGCTTGTGGGTCGAGGGGACCGCAGTGCACCCACGACCGGAGGCTAACAACGTGTACGGCAAACACGTCTAATAGTCAAAAGGCTAACATCATAGCAGGAAACCTTAGAACAGGTTTAAGCCAAGAGTTTCAGAACTGAAGCTCTCAGTGAGTATTTGCCCAGCCTGGGGTTGGGTCACTCCGGGCTGATCCTGGGTTTGGTCAGGTTGTTCCGGCGAAATCGAGCCCTCTGACCCGCTTTGCCGTAACCGACAAGGAGCTCACAAGGAAACAGTTTCACCACCAGGCCGGGCTCCCCCTTTGCCGGCGCGTCCCCCTGCAGCTCGGGACCTCAGGGAAGGAGTCCGCTGCGCGCCTCACGAGCCGGCCTCGGTCTTAAGAACAGGCCGGTGCAGCGGAACAGTGTCTCCCTCCAGGACGTGGCCGTGCAGGTGTGCTCCCACGGCTCAGGTGGTGAATAAGAAGCATTTCTTAGGGAAGCAAAAGAAAAATACAGGCTGACAGAATAAATTATAAACACATTTTTATGGATTTTTTATGAGCCCGTAGTACTGCCAGTGAGAAGACCCCCGGCGTCGGGCTGGAAGCATCCTCGGACGCGGGGGCAGCAGGCACGGGCGGTCTGGAGGCTTTTCTGGGTCTGCAGCTGGGGTGTCTCTGGTGACCCTTCTCTGCGGCCCATCGAGCAGCAGCCACGGAGACGACGCACGGGCTCTTGTGACAGCTTCTCTGAAGTATGCCTCGAGCGTGCCCAGTTTCGGGAAGGAGGGTAGTTTCTGTTCTCAACGGCCCCAAGTCACAGAATGGGAGAGAATCAGAGACCTGAGTCTGGAGGCTCATAGGCAGAGATTTCAGACGCTTGAGAAAACGGGAGGGATTCGGGACCCGGCGCAGTCTGGTAGGCAAGTTGCAAACACTGCAAGACGGTTCAGCAGAACGAGTCTCACGGCCACCAAAGTGTGTTACTAAAACACAATTTTTCTCTCTAAAATCACCCCATTTCCATCAAAGGCAGTAAGGGCCATGGGCAGGCGGTCCCCAAGACGAGCCACTTTGACCTGAAGATCATTCCCAGCTGAGGCAGTCGAGATCTTACGGGCTTGGGAACAACGTTGGCTCCTTCCTTAACCACCTAGAAGATCTCAGTCGAGGGTTTCACAGAACAGGGCCATCGCCCGCAGCGAATTTATCCGGGGGACCGTCTGGACTGCGGGGCAAGCGCCTCCGCGAACACCTGCTCTCCCTACCATCCTGCCCTCCGGAGTCCCCGCCGCCGCCCCGGCTCCCCAGTTCATCAGGACGCACGTGCCTCCCTTTGCCCGACTGGCCCTGAACGCCCGGGTCTGGGGGTTCCCGTACTTACGCTATCACGTTTGATTTTCTCCTGTGAATCTGTCTCATGGCAACTTGATTCTTCGTCCCGTGAGGAGGACCTTGAAGGGGACAGGAACTCTTGTCCCCGAACAACAAGACGAACTTGTTCATAAAACAAGGGCAGCTCCACTAGACTTGCCCTGATTATTTACGTAACCGCGGCGAGAACGGCGGTCGGCTGTAAAGGTTTTCAGGAAGCTGCTTTGCCGGGACGTCTCCTAAGGACTTTCAGGTCAAGCTTCTAAGAGCCTCCGAAGGCTGAGAGCCAAGCCCAATACTTGCCCTTGTAGACTGGGGGGTTCCTCCCTTCTCGCGGTCCCACGAGTATCCTGAGGTGCCTGAGCCTGCCAGCAAGTGACCTCCGTCCCCACCTGGCGAGGCTCCAGGAGCCCCGTGAGCAAGGGGCCGAGATGGGGTTTCCAGGAGGCTTCATTGGCTCCGAAAGGTCAACCCGGGTCCCTTGAAGCTGTCTGGTCACATCTCTGTGTGTGTCTCTCCCAGACACGACTTTCCCCTCAGAGCCTGTGATATGACCAGTGTTTCCGGGGGAAACACTGTTCCAGAAGAACAGATTCTTCCCGAACTTACGCTAATGATTATAATTGCCGTGAAAGGAGGTCACTCACCGGGAGTTTCTGAATTCCGGAGGCTTCGCCTTAAGAAGGTAAATGTTTCCATTTGTTTACAAAGGAGTGTTTTGTCAAATTTCTGTAAGTCATAGATCTCCTGAGGGAACGTTTCCTTGAATCTGGAAAAGCAAACACGAGCGAACCAGCCATGCTTTGAAGACTAGTGACAAGAAACGATCACATCCTCCTCAGTTCTCTCAGTCCCGTGTTACTAATTCTTGTTCTGATTGAATGCAGTTTTCCTACTCATTCTAGAAATTCTTAGTTCATTTAGTTTTATGATCTTAAGGCTATCAGAAACCTGTGCGTGTCAAAAGTCCGTTCTCCTAGTCCCCTTCGAGCCGAAACACATTTGCAAGAGCATCAGGATAAACCAGTCCCTACAAGTGACCAGCCTCAAAGATGGGCACCGTTCAAAATCGGAGGAGCGCGCCTCACAAAGCAGGCGATGGGGGACTCGCATGATCTCTGTGACACACAGCACTTCAGTATTAGAATTACGTGTGACGGCGCTGTCTCAGAGTATGCCAGAACTGGAGGAATTTTCATGTGGGTCTCTGGGGCCATTAGAAGAGCGCTCACCCCTACGACAGAACCCAAGGAGGCTTGTCATCACTTACAAGACGAGACGCTTTCCCAGTAACTTGACATAACAAATAAGCCTAATTCGTTGAAAACACTCCACTTAGAATTTAAATTTTAGGAATTAAAATAATACATATCAAAAGGTTTGAAGCACACGCCTCAGTGGGATTACGGGTCGTCGCAAACTTAACGTTCTCCTCTCTGTTAACCGAGGTGACAGTAAGAGAGTCCGGAGGCAACGACAGTAGGTTACCTGGTAGTTAGCAAACTTGGCTCTTTTACACCTCAAGCAAATTCAACTTTCTTAAGTAATCGAAGATCTGATAAAGACAAAACATACAGACTTTGTGTTTCTAGGTAGATTACAGTGCAGACAAAGGAAAAACATTTTCTGATCATTTCTTATTAAGAGTAGACCAATGATCTGAGAAAACTGTCATTTTAGCAGAGAGAAAAACCAGATTCTAATCTTATCCAGAGTCCCCTTAATTTTAAAGCTCATCATTCCAATTTTAATCAGTCCCGACCACGTATCAAATCCTCTTCCAAAGACTCTTTTCTCACAAACTTTCTACAAGTGTTTTACATTTCGATTTTTGTCCCAAGCTGTCCCTCTGTAAACGAGCAGCCTCATTTTGGAGCAAAATTATTTTCTTTTCCCTCCACAAAAATGTATTCCCATTCCTCATACCCTCTCCCCTTTTATTTTAACCCAAAACACTATGTCACTTTCCCGCCATACAGTTTTCCCTTACTATCTCCAATAGTCTTATTTATATTAATTAGAATTGTTAGGTCTCAGTAACCTTAATTTTTAGTGAAAACTGAGTAGTAAGCAATTTTGAACTGTTACACTGAAGTTTGTTAGAATAGCGAATTTATGAATATATTTCATAATTTTTAAAAACTACACTTCTTCATAACATAATCTCTCAATAGAGCACAAAGCATGCTTATTAACAGGCCCAGATATCTTTAATTTCTCTGGAATAAGAAATGAAAGGGATTAAGCCTGTGTTTCATAATGAATGAAGTGTGTTCAGTGCTCTGTCTTATTTGGGAATGATCTAGATATTTAATGACTATCCATTACGTAATTCGTTTTGCAAAACCTGAAGGTTTCAAGTTACTGAAAAAAAAGGTTGGCGACGCTATTTAAGTAGACACAAATATTGTTGAAAAATTCCTAAACTTTTATCTCGCTTAGATCTTTTCGGTTCAGTTGTTCTTAGTCATTATGTCTGGATGAGTCAGGAAAGTGTCAGGAGGCGCGACTCCGCTGGTCCTGCCTCTCTTGCGGACAAACCCTGTAACAGAGCTAATCTGACTTTACTAAATGTGGGTAGAATGAAAGTATCTGTTTTCATGCTGACAATCCTAAAAACACACCTGTTTTAATCAAACCAAAAACTTCGATGAGCTTTACTTAGTAAGGATCCATCTCAGACCACGTAAGCTCGGAACTTATTTGGGTCGGTTCTCTTCTGTTTCTGAGAATTTGGACAAATGCTTGATTTCCTTTAAGCCAATTAAATAGAGCCCCTTTATGAATTAATTTTGGCAATACCATCCGGAGTTAGAAAATACCACATACCCGCAGCACATCCAAACAGACACAAACAAAATTATTGTTTTAAAACACTATGAAAGAGGGCACCTGGGGGCTCAGTGGGTTAAGCCTCTGCCTCTGGCTCAGGTCATGATCCCAGGGTCCTGGGATC